>NC_142066.1:31329748-32822248 GCF_059756535.1 Pantherophis guttatus | reverse complement strand
GGGAACCCTGTCAGGACAAAGGCATCCCCTCCTTCCCTTGCTGCTTCTCTCCTCCTGGCAAAGGAACCGGTTAGTCTGCCCCAGCCTGCTGGAATTGGCAGGAGAGAGACAGCAGCTTAATGAGAAAGTGTGAACGATGAAGGCCTGGGGGAAAGGGAGGGCAAAGGCAAGGGACACCTGAGTTTGGTGAGAGGGGGCTAAAAGAGAGGTTCTTGGGTAAGGGTCTTAATACAGCCAGTTCTTTAGGGATAACAAATGCAATCATGAAATATCTATCTATTCTTTACTTAAACATGTTGCAGCCAGAATCCCTACTATTGATCTCCTGCATGAGCAGGGGGTTGGACTAGTTGACCTCCAAGATCCCTTCCAACTCTGTTACTATTACACATACTTTCAAGTTTCACAGAAGCCTTCAGCAGAACAGAATCAGCCAGAGTGAGGAAACAGAGGAAGTGGAAATATAAAGGAACCTGAATTGGAGAGAACTAGAAAAAGATTCCCTTAAGCTTCCACTGGTTTAAATTTATTAATTATATGATCTGCAATCAGTTAATGAATTACCCTTATAAATGAGATTTCAGAATGAATGGCAGGAGTGGAATTTTATTATCCAACCCTAACCAGTTGTGCAGTTACTTATGCATAAGTCAAGTCAATGGGAATTTCTTTGTACATGTGAGATTTCTGGGGATCGGAATGCAGGCAGTCCTCATTAAGTGACTACAAGTGGGACCGGCCACTTGGTCATTAAGTCATTAAGTGGAACCGCAACTGTACTTATGATCTTACTCCAGCTTTCCATTGCTTTACAGAGCTGCAGAGGTCATAGAGAATTGGTCACAAAGTTACTTTTTCTGTCCTAACTGTGAACATTGCTAAACAAGACAGTTGCTAAAGCAGGACTACTTGTAGCTTTACATAAAAATTAGGCCATCTTTCATTTTTTAGGATTTAAGGTAGTGGGGTCCTACACAAGTTAGAAAAGCCATCTTTTCTCTATATGTGACAAGAAATGCCTGTTGCAAGACGTACGCAGCCAGTCATTGTTTTTTTAACTGTGTACTAAAAATAAAGGTTTATTAATCATACTTCAACACTGCTTGAAAATAGTGGATTAGGTTAATTAATATAATTGCTTGATTGCTTAAGTTATCAGCCTTAATTAGTACCATAAAACTAGAGTGCAGACAAAGGGACAGTTTACAAAATGCGTAGCATGAAATGAAGTTTATTTTCCTTGCTTGGTGCCTCCTCTTCTTTGTATTGTGTCCAATGACAGCCTTCTTCAGGCAGGTATCCTCCAGATGTGTTGGGACCATAACACCTAACACATCTGGAAAGCCTCAGGCTGATGTACTTTGATAAATGATATGACATAGCCAATTACAATAGTTTAACGAAGAGGGAAAGATGCATTTGCTCAAAACTAATGAAAGGGAACATCACATGGCTTTTTAAAAAACAAATAGTCCTCAACTCACAGTCGGGACCAGAACTTCATTCATAAGTTTCTTCAGTTATTTAGTCGAGGCATCTCTGGATCAAACCCAATTTTACAATTGTTTTTACCATGGCCATTAAGAGAATCACATGCCTGTAAGTCCAAATCATATGGTTGTTAAGTAAATTGGTCTGGTCTAGTGGTTCAGGCACTAGGCTAGAAAGCAGGAGACCATGAGTTCAAGTTTCACCTTAGTCATGAATGTCACATAGGGACTTTGGGCTAGTCACTATCTCTCAGCCCAACCCACCTCACAGGGTTGTTGGGGGAAAAATAGGAGAAGGGTGTGTTGGGTATGTTCACCACCTTGAGTTATTTCTAAAAATAAAAAGGCAGGATACAAACAAACAAACAAATAAAATCACAGAGTCATAAAAGCGAATCCATTCTCCCAAATGGGTGGGGTCGTTTTGCAGGATATTGCAAATCTGGGTCCTGTGGTTACAACCCTGTTGTAAGCTTGTTGCCAAGTGCACAAAATGTGGTCAGGTGACTGTGGTGGGGGAAGCACATTTCACAATGACTAGAGGTGTCTGTAAAGCACTCTTTTCAAAGCTGCCATTAAACAAGTTGAAGGCTATCTATTAAGGACATTCCTGGTATGCAGTGGTGGAATCCAAATTTTTTTACTACTGGTTCTGTGGGTTTGGTGGCGTGGTTCTGTGGCGTGGTTCTGTGGCTTGGTGGCGTGGCAGGGGAAGGATACTGCAAAATCTCCATTCCCTCCCCACTCCTGGGGGAAGGATATTGCAAAATCTCCATTCCCACCCCACTCTGGGGCCAGCCAGAGGTGGTATTTGCTGGTTCTCCAAACTACTCAAAATTTCTGCTACCGGTTCTCCAGAACCTGTCAGAACCTGCTGAATAGCACCCCTGCTGGTAGATCATCAAACAATAAGGCAACAAATTAACAAATACATATTGTTAGTAGGACAGCAGTGATTTGAAACTGAGGTAGGGATGCTGGCAATTAGCTCTTAGAAAGTACAGTTCACGTGAGGCAATAGTATTTATCTACCGTAGTAAAAGCATTGCTCCTCCAACCATTCAATAGTTGCTTTATATAAGAGGTTAATAAACTTGCACAAAGTGCTCACAATTTTAATTCTGAGGCTAAATTTTACATTCCTAACTTGTATTTGTGACATCCACTGGAGTTATGCAGCCACATCTCAAATGTGTAAAATTCCCAAATGAGCCAGTAGTTAAGTCTTAGACTAAGAGTCAGGAGACTCTGGGTTCCAATGTACCCTGAGTCTTGGAAGCTCCACTGGGTTAGTTACTCTCTCCTAATCCAGTCTACCTATTGTTGCTTTGGGGGAAAATAGACAAGGGAGTGCTATGTGTGCTGCTGATTGAAAAGGTGGGATCTGAATCGAATTAAGTAAATGTTGAAAATGTGAAGTTCACTGGTAAATTTTACATTTTTAATTTTCTCCTATCAGCATCCACGTTGCAGAGATATTTTCTTTTGGCAGGTTGAAAAGTTACAATTGATATATCTGATCTAACTCAAGATACCAAATCCAGTCTGAGTTGTTGGGGTTTTCCCCAATGATATCATTCCCACTGAGTTAGCAGTTTCCTCCCAAGGTCACTGTAGAGATGGTTGAATCTTTAATCATCTCAGATTTTGTCTGCCTTTGCTTGGGCCCAACCTGGAGGGCAACTAAACACCAACAGTTTCCTTAATACACTCCCTGTTACCTCAGCATTTCTTTGCCCCATGTATTAAATTTTCCAGAATGTCTGCAAACAGCATTTTTGAGCAAACACCTGGTATGCCAAAAGCCAAAAGCAAGGCAGGCCTTTCTTTCACACACACACCCTAGCCTTTCAAGGCAAGAACCAGTTTTGAGTGATGAGGAGAAAAACTATATCTTCGATGGGATAAAAGTCCTTTTCTTGTCTATGCTCAGTTTGCCATCCAGTGGTTCTTTTCAGGAACTTCACTCACAGGAGCATCCTAAAGCAAAGCCAACTCTTGGTTTGCCAGAAATGCAACTTGTTTTGACTAGCTAGACTCCCTTCAGTCTCAAGGAATTCTGTTAAAAGTGTATGAGAAAGGTAGAGAGCTCTAATAGGAGAGCCATTCATTTTCCCCTCATATTCCCAGGTTTCTTTTGAGAGACACTTAACAATTAACCCAGTTGAACTTATGGCTTAGCTCCAACTTAGAGAGAGCAGAGCATCGATTTTTATCTGCTATGTCAAAAAAATAAGATTCAATGAACACTGAAAACTTACCAGGTTCAAGTATAGAACCAAAGTGTGAGAGAAGAAATATCATAAATGTGACTTAATATCTTTCACTAACGATGACTCTGCACAGAATAACAGGAATTTCTTTTTCGTACTGCTGGTTGATTTTGGTGTTTTTGTTCTACCAAATATAAACAGGATGGAGGATGGAGGAAGAGAGGGAGGGGAAGTGATGATGATGATGATGATGATGGCAATGATAGTTCCATGACTTCAAATCATTGGAATTAATACCTAGTCAAGCAGACTGTAATATTCATTTCAACAAATAGACTCGTTGAGCAAAGGGTTTGGAGTAGAAGACCTCCAAGGTCCCTTCCAACTCTGTTATTCTGTTATCCTCATCCTGATTTTCATATAGGTAGTCCTCAACTTACAACTGCAATTGGGTCTGAAATTTTGGTTGTAAGCTGTCACGGTTGAAAGTTTGAAGTACCCATGTGACCAGACCTGGTTTTAAAACTGGTTTTACAGCAGGCATTAATCGAATCATACCATCCTAAGTGCAATCTCATTCTACTAAACAGGCAGTTTTTGCCCAAAAAAATCACAAATTGCAGTCGTGTAACTGTGGTGGTGCAACCTGTTGTAAATATGAGCTGGTTGTCAAGTGGCCAAAATGTGGTCATATGTTCACAGGGCAGGTGGGTGTGGCATGACATTTTACAACATCTGGAAGGGCTGTAATATACTCTTTCCGAGGCTGTCCACTGTAACTCTGAATGGTGCTTAACCGACTGGCCATAAGTCAAGGACTACCGGAATTCTTTATTACAACTTGCCACTGCTCCATGTTCCATAGCTGAAAGGAAAGCTGGACATGATCAGGTCATCCTTAATTGTTAAAAGGGTATTCACACCTCCCCTTGCCCTGTAAAGATGAAACCTTTGTATTATTGGGGGGCGGGGGGGGAGACCAAGTAGGTATGTATTCAATTGTTTGGGAGCACTCTTTGTTATGAATGGCTCGGAGGCCCAACAAAATATTAAACTGTTGTTGTGAGACCATTTGTAGGGAAATTTCTCTCTCCTCAGGTAATTGCACTCTGCAAAGTGCAATGAATCTTACTTTCCTATCACATAACCAGTTTTGGGATTAAAAGACCTAGATTTCCAGCTCAGATATCACATCTTGGAAAGCTGCCCTACCCACTTCCCCAGGCTCTTTTTCAAAAACTTGGTCTAGTGGTTAAGGCACCACGCTAGAAACAGGAAGCTGTGAGTTACAGTCCTACCTTAGGCATTAAAGCTCTCTCTCTCAGCCCAACCCACTTCACAGGGTTGTTATGGGGAAAATAGGAAGAGAAAGGAGTATTAAATATGTTTGCCATCTTTAGTTACTTATAAATAATAAAGGCAAAATTTAAAAAATCTACAAGTCATTAAAATTTTAAAAAATAACGATGGTTCTAAAATTTCTGACCCTTCATGCTTATCAAAATATTGAGTTCTAATAAGATTACCAAATGACCATACTTTCTAGCCAACCTCCAAAGCAAGAATCCAGATCTCAGGGGTTTTTACAATTTTTACCAGTGGTGATATTTTTTAATTTATATCCCATCTTCCCTTGAAGAACTTAAATTGGCATCCATAGTCCTACATTCTATTTTTCCTCAATCCTGTGAAACAGAGAGGTAAGATAAGCCTCAAATAATTAAATGAGCTTCTTGGGTTCAAGGATGAGCCTGGGTGGTCTTATCCGAGCTCCTTAACCCACATTAAATCATTGTGCAAAGCATATGATTGTACTATCACAGCCTACTTATAAGGCATTAAGATGGATAGTACCAAGGTCAGTATGCTTCATCATTCAGAAGTTGAGGCACTTTTCCAGGATTCAGTCTTCTAGAATTAAGGAGAAACTTCCTAACAGTGAGGACAATTAACCAGAGGAAGAGTTTGCCTTCAGAAATTGTGGGTCCTTCATCACTGGAAGATTTTAAGAAGAGACTGGACAGCCACTTGTCTGAAATGGTAGGATCTCCTGCTTGAGCAAGGGGCTAGACTAGAAGACCTCCAAGGTAAGACTTTCAGCTCTATTTTGATTGAAGTTCTGACTGATTGATTGACTTTTTCTGCAGTGATCCTGTCTATTGAAAACTCTGACAAAAAATTCACCAGGCATGAGCAAGGATTCCTTAAAATCTTTAGTTAAGAAATAATTCAATAGTTCTTAAATCTGCTACTTGTAAATGCTATTTTAAAAAATGATTTTTTTTTAATTTTGGAGGTTTTTAAATTTAGGCCAGTCACTATGAATTATACAAATTGGCGGGTAGGTAGATATACTTTCTACCTCATACTCTTTCCTTGGTAAACCCATCCCTGAGTGCAGGCAAAGTTTGGTGTTCCTAACTTAACTTCAGCAACACGTGCAGAGAGGCGCCATGTCATATCGTGCTCCTTTTAAAAGGCATTGTCTCATGCTGTTTTAGATGGCAAGAGTTTTAGGGCTAGGGATTTTTTGACAAGTCTTATTCCATCTCTTCCTCCTCAGTGAGTCTTTTCTATTGAACTATATTTTAAAGGAAAAGTAGTAAATGGCAAATACTGGAGGTTAACTAAGGACCACAGCATCACTTGGAACCCTAGTAAAAATTAAGTAATAAGACAAAGTAAGTGCCATATTAAAATCCCACTTGAAAAGACCCAAGTCTGTAAGCACTGATCCATCTAATCCAGTCCCGCAGTTCTGGATTTTCAATGAAACCCTGAAACTCATCTTGGCTTGTCCAGGTTGATGCTACCATTTTTCAAATCCGTGTACAGCACTGCTTTCTACTGGGCCATAGAAACCCAGAGATTCCCCCTTTCATCTTTCTACATCTGTGCCTTCCCTAGAGATGGTCATTCCTTTCCCCGGACGAGGAAGAGCGCTCTGCACATACTCAGAAGCTATGCACACAAACACATATACACACAAAAAAACCCATCCCCAAGCATGCTGCTAATTCGATACCTTCCAGCCCTTTTTGAGAAAGAGAAAAGGGGCCCGGGAGGGCAAGGAGAAGGAGCAGCGGGCCCAGATGCGCGCCATTGGGCCCTGGCGCATCCCAGCGGGCGGAGGGAAATTGTCCAGCGAGGGGCCAGGCTCGCCGACTCCTCCATGGAGCAATCGTGGCAAGGCAACCCTACCCAGCCTCCCCCTCCCACTTTGGGCGAGGGGCTGTCCCAAGCCGGCTTCCCCTTCCTTTCGGCGCTGACTGACAGGGATCGCAGCCACTGCCTGCCCTGTGGAGGGGGGACTAACCCCAGCCTCTCCGGCGCAGCCCGGGAACCAACCTGGTGGCCACCTCCAGGGCAGTTCAAGGCGAGGAGGGCTGGAGCGGCGCAGCGGGCGAGGCGACGGGCTGGGTCGGGCCGAGCCGGCCAGGGTATGATGGGCGCCGCGGAACTCAAGGCGGAGCCGCCGCCGCGGCCAATGCTGCTCCTGCTACCGCTGCCGCTGCTACCGCCGCCGCCACAAGAGCCCTAAAAGAGAACCGCGCTGGAGGCGCCCCGGCCCAGGTAGCGCAGCCGGGCCCGGGGCGCGCCAAGGCGGGCGAAGAAGGGAAGGAGGGCGGGCGAGCGAGCGGAGGAAACAAAGGGGGAGCGGAGAAGTAGTTGGAGCCGGGACTCCCGGGCTTTAGGCAGGCGGCTGGAGCCGGAGGAGGATCGTCGGGCTTGGAGCTTTTGCACGGGGACTCGGCGCTTCCCCCGGTCCGTTAGGGCTGGCGGGGGAGCCCGGGCTCCAAAGCGGTTCCGCGAAGAGCGGGAGTCGGAGCTTGGGACCAGAACTTCGCCAGTTCTTCGGGGTGGAAGGAGGAGGGCGGCGGCGGCGGCGGCGTGGAGCCCGCGATCGTCCCGTCCCCACCCCGGGAAACAGGGCTAGTCCTGCCGGGTCCGTTAGAAAGGAGGCGGAGAGGAAGGCGGCCGGGTTGGCGCCAGGAGGAGAATACCTGGGTCCTTTGAGGGAAGAGATGAATGGGCGCCTCATGCGCCATGGAGAGGGCTGCGGGTGGGCTATCCGCCGAAGGCAAGAGGGGCTTTCCTTGGAAACACGCTTCTCGTCCTGGAGAAACCTTAGCCGTCTGGACCCCTGGTTTCTCCGGAGGAGAGAGAAGAGAAGAGGCTCAAATGCATCTTTCTGAATGTGCATTTGGGTTTTGCCAGGCAGCTGCACGGGGGGGGGGGGGAAAGGGGCTACAGGAAAGATGGATGGTGGTGGTGGGAATAATAGCCCAGGATCCGCCTTGAGTAAGACAAAGTGGGATCTTACTTGACCAAGTAAGGCATCTCGGTCACTTTTTTTTTTTTTTTTTTTTTTTAGTCCCAACTAGTGGTGGGATTCTGGATTTCTTCAGGGCAGGAAGTGTTGGAAAAGATAACCCCAGTGTTAAAAATATTAATCTTTAAAATTAACCTGATGGCCCCGGTGTGCTCAGTTCTTAAAAGAACTCCATTGCTACATTTTTAAGAAACCAGAAATCCCTAATAGGGGATTTCCCAGGATCCCAAGTCAAAATGGGAGTTGTAGTCAAAATGTATCATCAGGTTAGGAGTGGCTGCCACACAAATTTTGCTTTAGGTCACAAGGATTTTCCTGTAGATTTGTTTAACTTCAGCAGCCCAAGAACAAAGGAACTGCAGTTCGAGGTACACTATCCACCAATTTAGGATAAAATTATATGTATGATTCAGAAAAGAGTAGTTTAGCAATAGGGTTCAGTGTGCCCTTCTTGGTTCTCTGAGTTTAGTACAACACTGGTATTTTCTCCTCTTGTTCCCATAAAGGAAAATCTTGTGGTATATCTAATGAAGTAGATTGGCAGATGATTCAGAATAGATCGAATCATGTACTTTAAAGTTCATAATTATTGCCACTAGATGCAGGGAAGACTTTTAAAAATACTATATTTACCATATAGGGAATGGGCCTAAAGATGGAATATCAAGATGCTCCGTACAATTCGAATTGCCCAGTGAAAAAGTTTGGCATTTAGTGTGAGATTAACTAAAGAACTTGCCAATTTCTTTATGCGCGGCCAGTTTAGATGAATCATAGACACAAGGTGGAACAATGAAACCCATTTGCTTAAATAAATCCTTTCAGCAATGGGCTCTGCTAGCTTGGGATTCTAGCGATTGTTTAACACCTGAGGAGATATCAGATTGGGAAAAGCCAGCCCAAATCCAGTGGTGAAATCCAATTTTTTTTACTACCGTGGGCATGGTGTGGCTTAGTGGGCATGGCAGGGGAAGGATACTGCAAAATCTCCATTCCCACCCCACTCCAGGTGAAGAATACTGCAAAATCCCCATTCCCTCCCCACTCCGGGGGGGGGAGGATACTGCAAAATCTCCATTCCCACCCCACTCCAGGTGAAGAATACTGCAAAATCCCCATTCCCTCCCCACTCGGGGGGGGGGAAGGATACTGCAAAATCTCCCTTCCCATCCCACTCTGGGGCCAGCCAGAGATGGTATTTGCTGGTTCTCCAAATGACTCAAAGTTTCCTCTATCGGTTCTCCGAACTACTCAAAATTTCTGCTACCAGTTCTCCAGAACCTGCTGGATTTCACCGCTTCCCAAATCAGTATACTATTAGGTATACTGAGAAAAGGTATCAAAGTTTTTTTCCCATATTTTGCTTGGTCTAAATGCATACAAGCAAAGTATGAAATAAAAGTCTCTTTTCTAGAGTCGCCCTTACAATATACTAGATAAGACCATGCCTGTATGATCTGCTGAGTTTAAGTCACCCTGAAACATGATTGGGGAATTAAGATCTTGATCGATGCAGAGGTAATCAAATTAACTATCCCTGCAGTACACAGTCTCACAGCAGATATATAAGGCACTTATGCATTTTCCTTGAGCTTAAAAAAAATGGAATAAAAATTTCTAATGGCTTTGGGATTGGAGGCACAGGGTGGGGGGGTTGCTGGATTTTTGCCCACCTCCCTCCTGAGCCCAATTAATTCCCTACATGTTCACAGAGATTGAAAAGAAGCTGGAAAAGTAGAGATGTTGCTGTCAGAACAACTCTGCTTTGCAGTCATTCCATCAGCCTGTTTCTATGGCAGGTGGAAACAATGGTAGTTATTGGAGACCTACAGATTCAGGTGACATATCAGACTGCAACTGAGGCACATTATCTGAAAAAGGGCATGATTTTAAACTTACTTAGTATCAAAAGTGTACAGCTACCCATTTTGCAAAAAATGGCTCTGCTTTATTGTAACCATCATTGTACCCTATTGAACAGTTGAGTAGCCTAACTTCAATGGCTAAATTCACGGTATGCTTAGTGAAGTCAGTTATAGACACAGTGGATGCTTTAGCTAATTCTGGGGTTTGGAAGTGTAGTTAGTTAACATAAACCCAAGCCATTTTGGAAGTTGATGGTTCAGTGCATTGTATAAATCCCCAAAGGGCGTGCTACGCAGATATAGTCAGTGTGGCTTACTAAAGTCTAGATTTGCTAGATGAGCATGTGATTATCCATCTAGTCCAGAATTGTGAATTTTGATTTATTGTAACTCTGTAGGGCAGTGTTTCTCAACTTTGGCCACTTGAATATGTGTGGACTACAAGTCCCACAATTCCCTAGCCAGTCTGCTCGCTGGGTAATTCTGGGAGTTGGAAGTTCACACATCTTCAAAGTGGCCAAAATGGAGAAAAATTGCTCCATTTTGGGGTCCTAGGACAGACCATGAGGCTACAGTCTTGCCAAAAAGAATAAATGGATAAATAAATGCCAGAAGCAGCAATACAGGAAAAAAACGATTTATCAAATCATTTGTTTACCTGTTCCAGTCCATTCTGTTCCAGAAGAGAGCATAAGGGAGAGAGTTATATTTATTGGTAGCTATTTCGCATCCTGCAGATGATTTAAGAATTTCAGGTTCCCAATTGTTTAACAGCAGTAAGGAAATGGCTCCTCATTCCGGGTGCAATATTGTGAGTTATATTTCCTTTTGGTATATCCTTCTCCAAGATCTTTGGAAATTATTTATATGTTTTTGTACACTTTGGGTTCTTGGGAAGGGATAAAGAGTTTCCACTAAAAGGTCAAATCAGATTCTTAAGTCTGTAATCCTGATTGAGGTAGGGCAAGTTTGCATCTGAAGAAGAATTTCTCCATACGCTGACTTTTATAGGATTCACTAAGGATTGAATTGGGAATCCTGATGTACTATTAGTAGATCCCTTGCTGGATTTCAGCCCTTGTCCACAGGAAGGAATGTTGGAAGGCTACTTTATATCAGCCTCACTAGATCCTAGTGACTTTTCAAACTGTCAAGTAGAGAAAGACATCTTTCATGTGTTCTATTTAATTTTTTAAAGGAAGATGCTCAGGATTATCTTTTTCCACAAGGAGGAAGTTACAACAACAACTTCTAGCTGGTCTTGGCTAGAATAAAATGCTAAACTAACTTTATGCAAGACTATGTGTTCTTATATGATGAGAGAAAGTAAATGGATTTTAGGAGGTGCCTAATGATTCCATAAATGATCAACCATAGCATATTCTATACTGACTCTAAGCAGGTATTCCATGGTTAACTTCATCCTTATTAGGAACTATCAGATTTATTAATAAGATTTATTTATAAGATATATTGATAGGATTTATAACCTATTTTTCACTGATGAATTTAAGGTGGCATCCATAGTACTCCATCCTATTTTTCCCATAACAATCCTATGAGTCAAAGAGAGGGCTAAAAGCTCTAAATCAGTATTTCCCAACTTTAGTAACTTGAAGATGTGTGGACTTCATTTCCCAGAATTCCCCAGCCAGAATAGAGTTGGCTGGTATGGCTGACTGGGGAATCCTGGCAGTTGAAGTCCACACATCTTTAAGCTGCCAAGATTGAGAAACACTGCCCTAAATCATTCAGTGAGCTGCTAATACTGCTCCTAGATCAGCCCTTTCAACCCTGCACCACTCTGCACAGAGGATATCGTGCCAGTTAGTATAATTGAAAACACCAAAAAGATTATATAGTATGCAAAAATAAATCACCCATCCCCAAGAGGGTAGTGTTAGAAGACACATTTGCGAACCAGTAGGGAAGGTAAGTGAATCCCACCTCTGAATCAAATCATACTAGGAAACAAATAAATATAAATTGTAGAGATACAAGCAACAAGGTTATAGTCATAAGTGGGAGGAGATAGGTAATAGGAAGGATGAGAAGAATAATAGTAATACAGTCTTAGTAAATACCATGTTTCCCTGAAAATAAGACCTCCCCCAAAAATAAGACCTCCCAAAAAAAATAAACCCGCCACCAAAAATATTTAAACCCATGCACAGCTGGTCCCTCCCTGCCATTTCCTCTGGTTAGGAAAACAGACCTGGAAATCAGGTAAGACAGCAAGAGGATTCCCGTCTTGCTCCACGCACCCCAAAATAATAAGACCTCCCCGAAAATAAGGCCAAGCACTTATTTTGAAGTTCAAAAAAAATATAAGACAGGGTCTTATTTTCGGGAAAACATGGTAGTTTGACAGTGTTGTGGGAAATAGTTGTTTAGAAGTGTGATGGCATTCGGGAAAAACTGTCCTTGTGTCTAGTTGTTCTGATGTGCAGTGGAGCGTCATTTTTAGGGTAGAGATTGAAACAATTTATGTCCAGGATGTGAGGGGTCTGTAGATATTTTCTTTTTGACTCATGCAGTATACAGATCCCCAATGGAAGGCAGGTTGGTAGCAATTTTTTTTCCTTAGTTCTAATTATCCGTTGATAATTGTGTTTGTCTTGTTTGGTTGCAGAGCCAAACCAGACAGTTATAGAGGTGCAGATGACAGACTCAATAATTCCTCTGTAGAATTGAATCAGCAGCTTCTTGGTCAGTTTGAGCTTTCTGAGTTGGTGCAGAAAGAACATTCTTTGTTGTCCTTTTTTGATGACATTTTTGATGTTAGGTGTCCATTTTAAGTCTTGAGATATGATAGAACCTAGAAACTTGAAGCTCTCTTACTATTGATACTCTGTTGTATAGTATTGTAAGAGGCGGTAGTATAGGAGGATTTCTCCTAAAATTTACCACCATTTCTACGTTTTGAGTGTGTTCAGTTCAAGATTGTTCTGGTCGCACCACAAAGGTAGTTGTTCAACCTCCCGTCTGTATGCAGATTCATTGTTGTCTCGAATGAGACCAATCACTGTTGTATCATCTGCAAACTTCAGTACTGTAACAGATAGATCTTTTGAGATGCAGTTATTGGTATATAGAGAGAAGTGGAGAGAGAACACAGCCTTGGGGGGCTCCTGTGCTAATTGTACAGGTATCTGATATGATTTTGCCTAGCTTCACCTGCTGCTTCTGTCTCTTAGGAAGCTTATGAGCCATTTATAAGCTAGCTGATTTAGTTTAGTTAGAAGAATATCTGGAATGATGATACTAAATGCTGAACTGAAGTCTACGAAGAGAAGCCTTGCATAGGTCTTTGGAGATTCAAGATGTTGTAGGATCTGTATCTCTTTTTTTAAGAGAGAGAGAGCTTAAGTGAAAGTGGACTTTCATATTACCATTCAAATAAACAGTACAGTACATTCTATACCAGTGTTTTTCAAATTTGGCAACTTTAAGATGTGGACTTCAACTCTCATAATTGTTAAATTTGCTAAATTAGAAAAATACTGTTTTATATATACTTATCCATTCATAGGTATACCTGCATACCAGGGGTGAAATGTAAAATTTGTTACTACCCGTTCTGTGGGCGTGGCTTGGTGGTGGTGAGGTAATGTGACTGGGTGGGCGTGGCCAACTTTTTTCTTTTTTTTAACTTTTCAAAACATTTTTTCGAATGCTTTGAAAAGCCTCTGCCGATCAGGCAACTCCGCTGGGCTCGTCAGAGACTTTTCAAAGCATTTTTTTTACCACCTCTTCAGCCAAGAGGTTGCAGAAAAAAATGCTTTGAAAAGCCTCTGACGATCCCAGCTGAGCCGCACAATCATCAGAGGCTATTTTTTTAAGTTTTAAAAGCATTTTTTCGTCGGAAGAGGTTGTAGAAAAAATGCTTTTAAAAGTTAAAAAAAAAAGCCTCTAATGATCGTGCGGCTCAGCTTGGCATGGTGTGGGTAGGGGGGAACCGGGAACATTTCACCCCTGCTGCATACCTATATATACCTATCATTCATTAAGGCTTATTCCCAAATCGGTGGATGCTGAATTGTAGTTCCAGTAATAATAAACATAAGTAATTCTCTTCTCTGCTGGGATTCACTGCAGGATGTGACAGAAGAGACACCAGATACACAACTAAGCTGGGAGCCTCTAGCTTCAAAGCTGAAGAAATTTAAACAGTTGTAGTCTGTCACATAAGTAAAATGACATTAAGCAGAAATTAGACATATTCCTGAAGGAGGAGATTATTTTCATTCCCTGTTTCTGATACTTAGCTATGAATGCTGATATTTATGTAGGAGGAAGAGCACCACTGACTGAAAAATGGTAGCACGAGCAGACTTAGGAAGACTCCATAAAATATGTAGAAGGAACAAATTAGGATGACGTGTAGGAATTTTGATGGAGGTAGTCCTCAATTTATGACTGGCTGCGTAGTGACTATTTGAAATTACGTGGGACACCCACCCACCAAAAATGCTATTTACAACCCAGTTCCAGAGTTCGAACGGTCACATTCCCCTGTCACATGACTGCATTTTGATCACTCAGCAACTGGCCCACATTTATGACCATTTGCAGAGTACCTCAGTCATATAACCATGATTTATCATGTTTTTGCAGGAAACTGGCAGTTTACTTCCTTTCCAGCAGAAAACAGCCCACGACAAACAATGGGTTTTACGGTTACGACCACCACAAAGAAGATTCTAAAGTCAGGTTGGTCGCTGATGATGACCCATTTTACAATTGTAATTGCCAGGAACAATTACGATCATAAGTTAAGGACTACCTGTATTTAAAACTGCTTCTTGACAGGAGTTTATTGCAAAACAGCCCTGCCTCATTCATAGATTTTTATGGGGCATTCAGATGCTACTTTTAGTTCTAATTATATTCATTTATTTTCTTCTTTCTGTATTTCCTTCTTTTCACAGAAAAACACACAAAAGTGTGGAGTAGAAATGGGAGGACCACACAAGCATTTTGGGCAAAGGGGTAGGAATGGATCAGAGCTGGCATCCTGAATCATAGCTCTCTATCCTATTGTGTATTCTCAAAGGTCCTACTTACTAGTTGTGATTTCTATATTGAAATCCAAAGCAATAAATAATTTATATGCTCCTGAAAACAGGAGGGGAAATGCATTGCTTTCTTCTCTGTTGATGATTTCCTGATTTCTGATTGGATATTATTGTATTATCCAATGTGGATGTATTGAGAATTCCAGAAACAATGGACTTTTTGAAGACAGAATGGACATTCTTACATTCCCTTTTGTTAGCAAATATATTCTAATTCAGGGTTCCCTTCTTGATGTCTTATAGAGTTATAAACCAGGACATCTGGAGGTTACTGTTTTGTAGAAAACTAGACCATTTTGTATTACTATCCAGGCCTTTGATTGAGGCTGCCAGAGAAAATGTCCATAGGTAATCGTTTGAACCTCGTATATTAGCACCTAATTGCCATTGCCTAGGTGTGAAACCAGTATTAGTGGTAGGCAAATAATGGTTGCGAAAGTGATATTTAAGAATGGGTCTGATGCTTCTGAGTATAATTCTTAATGATTTTTTTCCGTTTCTGTATCAGGGAGGTGCCCTTTTACTTAATCATCACATCACTGGCAGGAGGATACCTTTAAAGATTGTCCATCCTTTCCTATTGGGTGTCTTATATCTATCTGCTCCCTGGGACTACACGTTGCATTGAAGCTCTCTTTCACTTGGCCCAGTCTCCTCTGGCTTAGTGGTTCTACTTTTATCTGCAGGAAGCTTGGAGGACAAGAACTTCCTTTCTTGCAGGAGTAAAAGATGGCTGCCACACAGGAAGTGCCTCCTCCAGCATTGGGCCTCCATTTTTTATACCCATTAGAAGAAACAATGGCACCCAGAGTGAAAATAGAAGAGCCTGGACCCCCATGCCCTGAAGCTGGTTGGGAATGGGATGCTCCGGGGAAGACTCCTCTTGTTGTCCAAGCAGGCACCATTAGTGATCTGTTGAGGTGGGCAACTCCTCCCCAAGTGAGGAGCGACCCAATTCCACAGCTCTGGGAGGTTCAGTGCCAGGAGATGGTGCAAAGCCTGAGGACACCTGCTGATGTCATGCCAGCCCCTGTGCCTGCCCCTCCCCCAGCCCCTGGCTGGAACAATCTCCAGCTACCTGAGCTTGCACCTGTGGATGACATTGAAGCCTACCTGTCATCCTTTGAGCGGGCAGCCGAATCATGCCAGTGGCCAAGAGGAGAGTGGATGAGCCGCCTTATGCCAGCTCTTGGAAAAGCCCAACCACCCCATAATGGCTTGGATGCCAGAAGTGGCAGGAATGAGCACAGAAAATCCAAATCTTCCAGCCTGCGAGGGGAATCAGGTGCCAATGTGGAAATGCAACGGCAGCGTTTCCGGCAGTTCCGTTACCAGGACTCTGAAGGCCCCCGGGAGGCTTGTCGGAGGCTCCGGGAACTTTGCCGACGTTGGCTGAAGCCTGAGAGCCGCACAAAGGAGCAGATTCTGGAACTGCTTATCCTGGAGCAGTTCCTGACTATCTTGCCCCAAGAGATCCAGAGCTGGGTGTGTGAACGAGGCCCTGAGACGTGCGCCCAAGCAGTGGCCTTGGTAGAAGGATACCAGATGGCACGGCGAGAGACAGGGATGTGGGAGCAGCAGGTAAGGGAACGGTTAATCTTGATTCTAGGCGATACATTGTGATGAAAACTTCTAACATCCTTAGCACTCCAATATATGTTTTCTCATTCCACACACCCCCACCCACCCACAAGGCAAAGGAGAATTGTATCAATGTTTTAATGATTGAATCAGTGTTTCATGGAAATAAAAATAGCCAAATGCAACATGCAATATAAATGGGCGGGAAACAGCTCAGTCAAGCATAGAGGAAGGATGGTAGACAGGTAAAAGTTTTTGAATTGGCACAAGATTTCAACAGAATTGCCTTTTTTTAATGTGTTGATTTGTTTATCAATTATTTTTTAATTAGGCTTTAAAACCTTTCCTGTTTTATATACAAAAGGGGCAGAAAAGATTGGGTCATACGACAGGCTTCCTCATTATTAATAAATGAATCTGCATTCAGCCAGCCATGTTTCTTCCTGATATATTCAGGCTGGAAATGGCTCTTCATCAATTGTGGAGGGCCTTTTGTATGCAAGCAAGCAGGTGGATTCTGGCGGGAAACAAGCCAAAAGCAACATCTCCAATGGCAGTTCTCACAGCCTCTTGTTATTAGCCATGTTGGTTAGAACTGATGAGAGCTGAAATCCAAAACCTTCAGAAGACTCCAGGCTTTTGGCTACTCCAATGAATAGAGTGCTAGATAAGGTGGACTTGCTATCAGATTGATCTGTATCCTTTTGAAAAGTTTTCGGAATGGGAATTGCAAAACAACAACAATGGACGCTTGAAAGGCTGATTAATTATTCTCTTTTAGATTCGAAGCTTAAACAGGTAAATGGAATGGGTAGATTCCCCCAAGTTCTTAGTGACCCACTGTTGTTCTTGTTGCTAGGTTACAGTGCGGGTCAAGGTTGAACAGGTAAGCCCACAGGAAATGATTTTGCCTGGAGCACCATGGGATCCTTCAGCCTCACTGCTGCCCCATCCTGAGTACATATCCTCATCCGATCCCACACTAAACCAGCCTATCCCAGGCCCAGCTCTCAAGATGCCTTGCATCCCAAAACAGGAACCACAAGGCCTTCAGGAAACAGGTAAGAAGGAAGAGAGAAGCAGGAATGTTCTATGAATTTTTCCTGCCAAAGGGAATCAGTTGCCATAAGAAAAACAAATCAATGATAAATATTTTGGGAAATTTTGTCTGTAACAGATGAGGAATTGTCCATTATCTCTAGCCAGTGGAGTTGGGACAGGAATTTGTAGTTCAGCAATAGCTGAAAGATAGTTGACCTAAGAAATTCAGACAGTTTTTTTTAAAGGAAATCTATGGAATGATTGGCTATCAGAGAATATGAATATTCATTTAAAAATTCTAAATGCTTTGCTTCCATTTAGTGGGCGCCCATGTTTGCAGTAAAAATTTGGTGGCTCTGTGTAAACCATGTTATTTAATAGTAAATATGATAAAAATATTTCATTTTTAGGGGACAGCAATTTGATGAAAGTGGAAGAGAGAATATAATCTACCTTATCTATCTCATTTATCTGAGCATTTTTACTTCACTCAATAGAGCAGCTTACACATGACCACTCTAAAGAAGATATACTCTGCCCAGATGTTGGGGGGGTGGGGAGAGCTGAATTGAAAAAAGAAAATAAATCTTAAAATTCAATTTCTTCCAATAATATAGCACTTTTTTTTTTTTGTGTGCCTTTGAGTCAATCATGATTTTTGGCATATGTCTAGATGAGTCCCTATAGTTTTCCTGTCAAGGTTTTTTAGAAGTGGTTTGCCAATGCCTGCTTTCTAAGGCAGGACTAGAACTTGAAACTGCTATACCACTACAAAATTTAAATGATTTTGTATCTAAATCCTATCTCATTTGATCTCATTTGTGTGTATTGCATTTGAAAGAAAAATGCATCTTTCAAAGAAGTTTGTCTTTCTCTATTAGATGCATTTCAGATGAGTTGAACTTCTATTCCAAATAAATGGAGGATATATGTCAGTTACGCTTTTCATAGGAGCTTCATCGACTGACTACAGAGGACAGTAATTTGAGATACAACTCAAAACAGTACATATTATTCAGGCTCATTAAAGTGATTGTAGGATTAGAAAGATGAAGGGTGTTCCATTAATTTGGCCTGATCTGGCTCCTACCAGATATGACGTGTTAAAACTCCAGTAATTCCCATTTCCAGAACTTTTAATTGGGCCCAACTGTGGCTCCTCCAGTTAACTGCCTCAGGCTTTTTATTATCCAAGCTAGGGACAGTAGAGAATTGTTCATTAACAGTCTCAAAGGTGCTTTTTCAAAAGGCAACTGGACTGTTTTTTCCTTGAAGAATAAGAAGATATTTTGCTCCTCATCCAAGAAGTTTCATGGGTTCTGACAGGATGTTGGGGGCGAAAGTCCAGAATGTGGCCCTTCTGGATAAAGAGAACCATTGGTTTGGAAGAGATGTAAAAGAGGCCATTTATGTTAAGCAGCATACTGAGCAGCCCTTTCTCAACAGAGGAAGAGGAATATGACACCACCTATCTCCTGCCTACAACATAGTCCTTTCAGCAGTTCCAAGAAGATTCCATCCCCCATTTGCCCTCTGATACAGGTGACCCTGAGAGCACAGATAAACAAACTCAAGTGGCCTCAAGAGTTCTCAGGGACAGTGCTAACAACCAGAGGACTGCAAAGAAATATAATCCTTCCACCACCACCCCATCCTGTCAGATCTAATTCTTCCATCATCCTCACCATCCTGGAAGAGCCCATGAAGCTTCTTGGATGAGAAGCAAAATGCCTTCAAGGAAAAACAAAGTCTAGTTGCCTTTTGAAAAAGCACCTTTGAGACAACAATGACCTGGATGACTGAGAATCTCCAAGACGTTCATTTACAGTTTAATGTAAATTTATCTGATTTCCAATTCCTGTATCTATGGGCAAACTGGATGCAGTTGTTTAACCTAAATCCACTCTTTTGAAACTTAATAATTACAATAGACATTTCATAGAACAAGTTTAAAATCTGAAAAAGGAAGAATTGAGCAAAATCAATCATAAATGAGGCATCTCTTCTTTTTATTCTACCAAACCTCAACCATTTCTTGCCTATAGTTAGCTGCTTCTGGTTCCCCTTTTTGGAATCAAATTTGTATATTTATTCTCTACTTCTTGCTTTCCAAACCCAACAATCATTGCTCTTACATGGCCAAGAGTTAAAAGTGCCAAAGAATCTTCAACCAAGAACTAAAAATTAATTTGTGGAAATGATTTTTAAAATTTACTTCTGTTTGTACTCTGTATAGATGCTCTGGAATAAAATAAGTCTTATCCTACACCAACTTATTTTTGATCAGCTATTAGTCTGACAAACAACCAAAACTATGTCTATGTATGCAGACATCACCAGATGGAACATACAGAAACTAAATTGACTCTATTTTTTATATAAAGAGGTGGAAGAGCTCAGTTAGAAGAACAAAGATGTGACCAGGAGCTAATCACAGAACAGATTCAGCTCAAGCTAAAGTGGAAGAACAAAGGCAGTCAGTTTTCAAAGTAAGATCTTAAACATAAGCGTCCCATTTTCAAAGACAACATTAGGCACTTTGAAGTCCTGAACCTGACTGATAGGAAACCAGAGATACTATAAAATTAAAAAGTTGTTATGGATGAATGTCAAAAGCGACCACTAAAGAGAGGAAATGGCCGAGGAAGTAAAAGTAATTGGAACTCAGGGAGGTAGAGATCATGCTGTCCTGGAATTTCAGATAATGTGATGATGAGAAACTGCAGTCGTACCTCAGTATTAAACTTCATGAGAGAAAGCTTTGTTGGACTTAGTAAGATAATAGGCAAGATCCAACAGTTTGGTATTGTATAGGAGAAAAATGTCCAAGAAGATTGGGAGCTTCTGTGATAATGTGATCTTGGAGGTACAAATCCAAACAATTCATACAAGAAGGAAAAATTAGAAAATCTGAACAGATCAAAGTGGATCTCCACAGAACGTAAAAAAATTGCTTAAAGGAAAAAATCAAATGTACAAGAATTGGAAAGAGAGGAATATATCCTAAGAAGAATACAAAGCAGTTTGCAAAAACTACAGATTTAGTGGGAGAAGAGCTAAAACCTAGTACAAAGTCAGGCTAGTTAGAGATGCCAAAAACAACAAAAGTTGTTTTTTTTTCCAGGAAAGTCCCAAGCAAAAGGAAAGTGAAAGAGACAGGAGATCTTCTGAAGGGAGAGAATGGTAAATGGTCAAGGAAGAGGATAGAAAGCATAACTCAACTTTTATGTTGTATTTGTTTTTTCTCAGAAGTTGAATGAACTTTCGGTTGGCTCACACTGTGCCGTTTGGGGGGAGAGGGGGTGTAATGAACTGAAGCTCAAGATAAGCAAAGAGCAACTGAGGGAATTCCTAGCTAATTTAAATGAGTTACTCTTCAGAACCAGATGATTTATACCCTGGGGAAACACACACACCCCAACCTTTTTTTTGGCACCAGGAACGAGTTTCGTAGAAGACAATTTTTCCATTGGGGGAGGGAGAATGGATTCTGTTTCACTCGCTTACCTGCCACTCCCCTCCAGCTGTGCAACCCAATAGGCCACAGACTGGTACTGTGGGTCCATGACCCAGGGATTGGGGGGCCCTGCCCTTGAGTATTGAAGAAACTAGCAGAGATATTTGCAGAACCATTCTCTGTAATTTTCAGTACATCTGGAGAATAGACAAGGTCCCAGAAGACTGGAAAAGAATTACTGTAAAGAAGCAGGACCCAGGAAACTACAGGCCTATGAACTTGACATTAATACTGGGCAAGATCCTTGAGCAGATTATCAGGGAGCACATCTGAGTACATAGATAGGAATTTATTAATTAATAGGAGCCAACATGAATTTATGTTGAACAAGTCATGTCAGATTAACAATCTCCTTTTGACTGAATTACTGGTCTGGTTGATTAGGGAAATGCTGCGGATATAGTATATCTTGACTAAAATCTCTCAGAGCATCCTTATCTACAAAATGGTCCAAACATTCTGAATGGGTGCCACAGGGCTGTGTCTTGGATGGTTCTGGTGTTTTTATAAACAACATGGAAGTGGGAGTCCAAGGAATACTTACCAAATGCGCAGAAGATACAAAGCTAGGAAGGATGGTCAATACATATAAAGCTAGCCCACTTATCACTGATTGCTTAGCAACCATTCAAAGTGACAATGGACTCTCCCAAAGATACTTACAACTCCGATTCATAGTTACAAACAGCCACTTCCCTATCCACCCATGGTCACATTATCGAATTTTGAGTGCTTGGCAACTGACCGTATTTACAGCCATTAGTAGGAACCGGCAGTCATGTGATTTATGGCTTTTTTGCTGGCAAAAAACACCCGTTGCTGACAGTAGATTTGCTTTACAACTGCCAGATTCGCTTTACGATCATCATAAAATCGGGTTGAGCTGCCTCAACTTATGAGCGTCATGATATAGAGGCTCCCATTACAGTTGTTCAATTAAGGACAATCTACATAGGATGCAGAAAATAATGACTCATGAGCAGCACATGTGAGAAGGACTTGGGTGTACTAGTGGATCATAAGCTCAGCAAATCTCAACAGTGTTATGCAGCTTGCAGAGAATATCAACAACATCTTGAAGAGCATCAAGAGGAGGATGGAATCCAGATTGTGAGAAGTAATTGTCTCAGTCTGTTATGCTTTGGTCAGGCTTCCCTTGGGGTTCTGCATTCAGCTCTGTACGTACAGTTTTTAAAAAATTGATAAACTGGAGCAAGTCCATAGAAGGGCTTCCAAGAAGGTTGAAAGGATTGAAAACCAAATCCTATAAGGAACAGTTAGAAGTCCTAGGTATGTTTAGCTTGCAGATGAGAAAGATAAGAGCAACATGATGTTGTATTCAACTTTCTAAAGGGCTGTCACATTATAGAAGATTTGTGGTGACGCAGTGCTTAGAATGCAGTTTTGGAGGCTAACTCTGCCCACTGCCAGGAGTTTGATCCTGACTGGCTCAAGGTTGACCCATCCTTCCAAGGTTGATAAAATGAGGACCCAGATTGTTGGGGGCAATATGCTAATTCTGTAAACCACTTAAAGAGTGCTATAAAGCACTAAGTCCTATTACTATTTGGGCTCATTCTTACTTGCTCCAAAGGGTAAAACTATATCTAAAAAGACGAAACCTCAAGGATGTGTATATATATATATATATGCACATATTAGACATAAATATTAGTTATATTACATTTATTGGACATATTAGACATTTCACTCAGTGGAATAAGTTACTGCCAGAGTGGTTTTCAAAGAGAGGCTTGTTAGTCATCTATTGGAGATGGTGTAGTAAGTCCTGTAGTGTGCAGTAGGTTGGATGTGATGACCTTTAGATCTCTTCCAACTCTACAATTCTATGATTCTAAGACTGAGGAACAACATATATTATTGCTGATGCATGCTGAATAATTGAAAAAGCCAAAGAATACCAAAAATAAATCAATACATGCTTCATTGAATATAGAAATGGCATGGATTGTGTCAACCATGTCAAATTATGGCATGTTCTTAGGAAAACAACAATCTTAGAATGTCTCATTGTTTTCTTGCAAAACCTCCTACACAGCCCAGGAAGATATAATCTGGATGGAACTTGGTGGAAGTTTGGAAGGAGTAAGACAAGGTTGTATACTCTTTCCTTATTTCTTCAAACTATGGTGTTGCCCCGAAAATAAGACCCAACCAGAAAATAAGCCCTAGCCTGATTTTTTTAGTGTGCCCTACTTCCAAAATAAGCCCCAGTTAAGATAGTTATCAGTTTGGGGGGGGATGGCCAGCTCTGAAGGCATCGAGGCTGCAGGGTCCATCAATAGCCGCAGCCCAAGCAGTGCAGGTGAGTTGATTACCTGTCCAAGCAGCAGTCAGAGGTGGGAGGGAGGTGGTCTAGACACACTGCAGGGGCTGCGGGAAAGCGAAGTCAGGCCAGAGTGGGTGGGCAGCTACAGGAGGCTTGATTTCGTGCAGCGGCACCAGCAGCAGATGGAGGCAGAGGTGCAGGGGTGGAAGGCAGGCAGTCCAGATGCATGGGCTGAGGGAAAGCCAAGAGTCAGTATAACACTTGTGCTAATAGCAGAACAAGATTTTTGTTGAGGTTATAAAGATCCAAAGTAACTGCCCAGCTTCATCATTTCTAAAACGATAAAATATAAGCTATCAGTTTGCAAACAGAAATTACAAGAACTGACACAGTTGGAGAGCATTCAGGTAGTCCTCAAGTTATAGGACTACCTGCAAGTTATAGCCATCATTGAGCCTGGCAATTACAGTCATAAGTCATGATGGTTGTAAAGCAGAGTCACCATGTGACCAGTTTTACGATCTTTTTTGTTGGGGTTGTTCGGTGAATGTCACGGCTATTGTGGGAAGAATCTATTGTTAGCTATCAACCGTTTCTTGCTGGAAACCAGAAGTAAATGCTGGTTTCCAGCAAAACCATCATAAATCGCCCATCTGACCACAGTGCACTGCAAGAGCCGTAAATGCGGACCGGTTGCCAAGCACCCAAAATGCAGCCGCATGTTGGCAGAAGAGCACAATGTCAGAACTTCAAAACTAGATCACAAGTAGCTTTTGGGGGTCTGGTGCAACTTCAACTGGTCACTAAAATGACTGGTTGTAAGTCGAGGACTACTTGTGCCTGTTTGTCTTATGTTGATAGCTGCATGTTGTCAGACTCATCTGCCCATTATGAAAGACTTTTTTCTTTTCTTTTGACAGGTTCCCTACTAGCCAATGGAAACCGAGAGGAGCACTCTTTGCCTGGAAGCACAATGGAAATGGGATTGCTACCTGGGAATTCCCGGGAGAAAATGTTGGGTGAGAATTGTGTTGAACGGATGAGTCAACAATTTGAAGTGAGATGTGGAGACATAAGAGAGAATCCAGTTGCACACCCCAACTCTTTTGGACGCTCTCACCCAACAGGAAAGTCCCTTCACCAGTGTTCACAATGCGGGAAAACATTTAGCCGTAACTCACATCTGCTCACCCACCTAAGGATCCATACTGGGGAGAAGCCCCACCAGTGCCCTCAATGTGGCAAACGTTTTGGTCATACTTCCCAGCTGACTCGTCATCAGAGGACCCATGCCTCAGAGAGACCTTTCCGATGTGCTCAGTGCAGCCGAAGTTTTTACCAGAGCTCAGAGTTGACCAGGCATCGAGTATCCCATGCCAGAGACCGTCCGTATGGGTGCAGCCAATGTGGGAAGAAGTTCCGTTGGAGTTCTGATCTCATCCGACACCAGATCACGCATACAGGAGAGAGACCGTACAAGTGCCCTGACTGTGGGAAGAAGTTTGGTCAGAATTCACACCTGGTTCGACATCGGAGAACCCACACTACTTAGCCAAGATCTTCCCAGAAGGAAAGAAAACTGTGTTTCCCAGCATTGAAAGCTCAATAAGGGCCAAAGCATGGAACCAGACCACCACTTAGCTTAGTGTCATATTGAGCCAGATGACAGATAAACTTTGGTTCAATATCTGCAGAGGTTTATCTGTTGATGTGGCTTAATTAGATAGAATCCAGTCGATCCCCAGCAGGATAGACAAGGTGGCAGTTCCACAATATCAATTTGTGTTCTACAACTAGAGAGTCACAGTAGAACGAAACTGATTACTCTAAAAAGGTGCAGAGCCTTTAGAATTGACTACCTGGACAATACTAAACCACTAATATTGTGGTGGCACCAGTTGGATGTCTTTTTTTCTTTCTCTATCTCCTTTTCCTTCCTCCCTCATTCTCTCTTTTAATAGAAAATGTAATAGGTCTTCTATCATCTAGACAGATTTTCTGTTACATAACACAACCTGTATTCCTTGCCCTAAGAACATTTCTTTGTCGTGAAGCAAAAGCAATGTATTTTTTAGAGAAGATGACCAGTCTGTATTAGCAGAGGGTTGAAATCTTTAAAATGATGGAGATCCCCTCTTGGGGAAGCTGCTGTGAAGTATTTTGCCTTTTTTTAAAAATTGCAACTTTGATAAATGGAAATATTGTCAACCTAAATTTGTAGTGACATGGAATATATACAACAGGGCTGGGTTTGATTTCAATTGGTTGGCCTGCAGGTTAGGTAAACTTTATTTTGGCCGATTCTTAGGGATGGCCATGAATACACAGGGGGATTGATCGCAGACCTTCCATCTGGTCCTTTTCATTGTCAATAATCTTATTGATCTACTTGCACACCTCAGCCTCTTTCTTCTTTGTGAGCGACAACACTGGCAAAACACTCTTTCCTCACATTCAGCAAAGAATATCTCAAAAAGTATATTCTTGGGTACTTCAAGAGGAGAACGCTGCTACATTTTTAATGCTTTTCACACTGAGTCATGGGAAGAGGTGGAAGGAGTTAGAGTCCTTTGCTGGAGGGAATCTGTAGATGGCACTTAATGCACTTTACCCTTTTTATTGACATATGACATGATAACCCTGACCAGGGATTTCTTGTAATTAATTATGGTAGCCATGTTGACAGAATACATTTATCAAGACAATGAACACTCAAGGTATTGCACCACTCAGCACACTTAAGTTTCGTTACTCTTTGGCAGTTGCTTACATGTTGTGTGGATCCCACTCATTTAATTAGATTAAGTTCCAGTAACCCAAATAATGGGTTAATTCAAGAGCCAGGTTAAGCATCTGGTATGAACATAATCTGCTAGAAGATAAAAATACCTGTTATGAACCAGGTGGTCACGGTTAGGAAGGCCTCCAGAGGGGTCTTTATTTCTCTTGGGAATGGTTAAACAAATGACCTTCCACTGACCAGTAAGGCTCTCCCCTCAGTCTCCCAAACAACAGTTCATAGATTACCAAGCCAGGCCACAAGGCAAAAGTCCAAACAAGACAAAATCAGTTTCAAAGGTAAAGTCTTTAAGGCTAGGACAAGACAAGAACAGTCCTTAAAGCAAGGCAAAATCAGTCCTCAAAGCAAGATAAAGCAGTGCTGACAGCAAGGCAAAAGGTCTGAGTCAAAGCTGGGGAGTATAATCTGGAAAAAAAAAAAAACACTTGTTCCTGGCAAAAACTCCTCCTCCCTAAATACTATTGCCCAGGTGAGCCTTGTGAGGAGGGGTGGGGTGTCCTCCTCCCAAGTAGTTGGGCCACCCTTCGCTGACTACTCCTCCATTCTACACTGGGGATCCAGCGATGAAGACAGTTGCTCTTCTCCGTTGCTCCTCTGCTCCACTGCCCTTTCCCTCCCCCTCATTCGATTATCCTGCACCCTTTCTTTCTCCCTGCTTACTCTTCGGAAGCCCAAGGGACCCGGGACTGCCTCGTCCTCTTCCCCAGGTCATTTCTCCTGGGCCATAGGGACTGTGCCATCCCGCTCTATCGCCCCTGGCTCCATCTCCTCCTTGGACCTGGGCTCCAATGGGCCATGACAGTACCTAAGAATTATTGCCTAAAAATAAAGTTCACTTTTTGATTAATAATAATAACTTTGTCATTTTACGTATATACACAGTATACCCATACAACGAAATTCACTTAACACCCAAAGACCAGGTCCAACACACATAACAATCCCCAAACACACTCCCACCCACCACAATTCCCCACCCCTAAACCACCCAAACATCCACACAACAGACCAAGTAATACTGTCCAACAGCTCACTGATGGTGGCCCTTTAGTTCATTGTTGAGGTCAGTTATAGCTCTGGGATAAAAACTATGCAGAAAGCCTGTGGTCCGAGTTTTAATTGTTCTGTATCTTCTGCCAGAAGGCAACAGTCCAAAAAGATTGTAAGCAGGATAGGAAGAGTCTCTGAGAATGTTATGCAACTTCCTCAAACAGCGAGATTCAAAGATGTCGTCCAGGGCTGGTAGCTGCAGCCCGATGATAATCTGGGCAGTTTTAATGATTCTCTGTAGAGCTTTTTTGTCCGCTACAGAGCTGCTCCCATACCATGCAAGAATGCTGTATGTCAGGACACTCAATGGTGCTGTGATAGTAAGACAGAAGTAGATGCTGAGATAGATTTATTTTCCTGAACATTCTCAGGAAATACAGCCCTTTCTGTGTCTTCTTCACATTCTGATTGCTGCAGATATACAGTGCCCCATTCAGTGATCTCTCAAGGTTTGTCTATTACTCATTAAAAAAAAAAAAAGACAGGTGAATACCAGATATGGAATGCTAGCTTTTTAGTTATTAGTAAAAAAGCAAAACTTGTCTTTTAATTATACTAGAGCCATTTCCTCAGACTGCCTTATTTTCACAATGTGCCTGTCAGCGTTCCAAGTAACGCATCCGCCAAAAGCAGAACTCCAAGGTAGATTCCTCAAAGAACATGTTTATTGGATACATCGTATCAGCATAGCCGGTGAAAATAAATTCTAAGTTTCCATTGTTTTCACCTAACTAAAACAACAAATATTCCGTTTCCCAGATGTCCCTGATCACATTATCTAATGAAAGTAGCTGGCAGGCTGCTTGATCACTCCTTTCCTCCTTCAACTGACATCTGTTGAGATGACCTTGGTTCCCACAAGAAAATTTTTTTGTTTTGATTATTAGCCGGTCTATTTACTTCCCCTCTTCCTTCCCCCCTCTCAGGGTTCATGGCAACTATGTAATAGCAAAAAGATGGCTTCAGCTTCAGAGCTGGCAGCGCTCTTCAAAGATTAGTGCAGCTGAGAGATATTAGAACATAATTAATAAAAAGGTAAAGGGTCTTTTAATCATCTAGACTGATTTATTGTTACATAACATAATCCGTATCTTTTCTTTTATGTACACTGACAGAATATGCACCAAGACAAATTCCTTGTGTGTCCAATCACACTTGGCCAATAAAAAATTCTATCTTCTATCTATCTTCCTTGCCCTGAGATCATTTCTTTGTCATGAAGCAAAAGCCCAGCATCATCATTGCCACCTTGTCTTGAAATTATATAAGCTGCCTCCTTCATAGTGGGCACCTTATTGGTATTATAGCTCATCAGGTTTGGAAAGGCTATGATAGATTTTTCACCATAAATGTGAGGCATTGACATTTTCTCAAGACAAACCTGAAACAGGTTTGCTTTTCTGTGGCCTAAAAAAATGTCCATGATGGTATGCAAGGAACTATTTTAATTTGGGGCATTAAGCTCATCCTTTTAGCGCATTTATTTATTTATTGTTTATTTATTTATTGGTTCAATTTATATGTCGCCCTTCTCCAGAGACTCAGGGCGGCTTACAATGCATTAAGCAATAGCCTTCATACTTTTGTATATACCTGCTTAGTAGGGCTTTTGGCCCCCCCAAGCGGTGTTCTTTTTATACAAAGTCATCTTATTGCCCCCACAATCCAGATCCTCATTTTACCTACCTCGGAAGGATGGAAGGCTGAATCAACCTTGAGCCTGGTGAGATTTGAACTCTCAGTAATTACAGGCAGCTGGCAGCTAAGTGCTACTTAACAGCACTTTAATCCACTGCACCACCAAGGCTCTTTATAGTTGGAACTAAACTCTGTAAGAAAAAATCAAAGTGAGAAGAAAAAACAGTGATACTTGGGTAATACTCATAGTAATCAAAAGATGAAACTCCAGGATTGTGTTCCAATTACTTGTAATTGATACAAAAGGACCCCCAAATATGTGCAAGTGTATTTTATTTGCACAGTCTATATAAGATTTTGTATAAGAATTCACTTTACTATGATGCAGATTTTAGTATGGATGATGTGAAAGTAAGTTCATATTTTATGTAAGAAAAATTAGCTGAAGCTCCCCTGGAGAAAAACATATGTTTCTATAGTCAGCTTTTAATAACCAAGTAGATTACTTTGAAGAATAGATTAATGAAGTTTCCAGAGTTTTCAAGCGGTTTTTCATACAGAAGATATCTTCAACCTAGATATCAGGAATTACAGTTAAGATCCCTATCAAGCATCAAATTTTAAAAAGCAGGTATGGATGATGCTTGGGGTTTGTTTTTTTTTACACTGAGGAAGGACTTCCAGACTGCTCAAATTGCAGAGTGGGAGGACAATTTGTTAGTTTAAACATTTGGTGTGATGGCTTAGAACCCTGATGGCGAACCTATGGCCTCTCTGCAGGCACGCCAGCCGTTGCCCCAGCCCAGATCCACTGTGCATGTGTGCGCGCCTCCCACTGGCCAGCTGGTCTTCGGGTCTCTGCTGCGCATACAGGGGGTGGGCGGATGTTCAGAGAGGCAGGGTACATGCACAGGGGTGCAGGTTGGTGCAGGAGGCTTTCCAGGACCAAAACGGGGCCCAGGAGGGCCCCGTGCCCCATTTTGGGCCTGGAAAGCCTCCTGCACCAATCTGGAAACCAAAAGGGTGTGTGGATGCACACGCATGCATGGGGATACATGCACATGCATGGAGGGCACATGCGCGGGAGTGCTTGCAATGCATTTTGGGGGTTCGGGCATGAGCGCTTGCATTCGCGCACGCTTTGGGCACTCAATACCAAAAATGTTAACCATCATTGGTTAGAAGAAAGATTAAGCACTACGCTACACTCAAGTTATATACTAGAGCAAGGTCCAATGACGACAACCGACTTTTTAAGAAACATTCACACACTCCAAGAATCTTGCACACAAACTTTCCAATTTAATACAAAGAAATTTGGTTTGATTTGCTGCAATTCCCAATTTTGATAATTTGTTCACAAAGATTTTGTACACATCCATTTCTGGAAATAGGATGAATGCTACGTACGTGAGCCATCACCGAAAGTGGGAAAAGATTAGACCGTTCTTTGACTTCTGGGCTAGTTGGCTAGAGTTTTGTGTAAAAATTCCAAGGAAGCTGTGGTTAGAAAGTTGTGGCTAACTCCAATATCTTTGAGATAAAAATCAGTATTGTGTTCCATTTGGTGTAAATACCAGAACAGATGATCTGCAGCTGCTGCTCATCTCAACCCTTCGCTCTTTTGCACACTGATGCAGTAGTGTTCAGAAATGTGTCTCCATTGCTAACCTCACCTTTGATTTTGTTGTGCTGAGGATGGGGATTAAAGACCTTAAAGTCAAGCAGTGCTCAAAGGACTAGGGAGGCTTCTGGTGACAGGTAGTCCTGGACTTTTGACCACAATTGACCCTAAAATTTCTGTTGCTAAGTGAGACGGTTAAGTGAGTTTTGCCTCATTTTACGACCTTTCTTGCCAGTTAAGTGAATCACTACTATTGTAAAATTAGTCACATGGTTGTTAAGTGAATCTGGCTTCCCCACTGACTTTGCTTGTGAGGAGATCGCCAAAAAAGTGATTACAAAACCCTGGGACACTGCTACTGTCATAAGTATGAACCAATTCCCAAGCATGCAAATTTTGATTGTGTGATCATAGGGATGCTGCAACAGTCATCAAGTGTGAAAAATGATCATGTCACTTTTTTCAGTGCTGTTGTAACTTTGAATTGTCACTATATGAGCTTTTGTAAGTCAAAGACTACCTGTACTAATCTGTCAGCACTGAGCACACCTACTAAATGTGTGGGCAGTGCCTGTTAAGAGTTTATATTTGCACTAATTTTCATCTTCCACATTGGGGTTAGAAAAAGGGGCCCGATTGGGACATTGCACTGAATTTTGGAGGTTGCCCAAGAATCTTGAGGCTTAATTAAGTGAGGGGTCCTTGGTGCTCTCTGAGCTTGCTTGTTTTCTTGCAGACATTCCATTATCCAACCTAGCCGCCCTGGGTCTTCGGAGAGGGGCGGCATATAAATTGAATAAATAAATAAATAAATAAATAGTTAACATCATCAGAAACATCATCATCAGAAATGCCTGCAAGAAAACAAGCAAGCTCAGAGCGCACCAAGGACCCCTTCTTTCAACCCTGAGCTACAAATATTCTCCTTTATTGGCTTAATTAAGTTCTTGTCATCATTCTCCCATTTTCAATCTGATGCACAGAAACCTGGCCTTCAAATGGTGATGTCTGAGCAGCTACTTTCAAACATCAATTGGAAGAAAAAAGTATCAAAATATTAGGAAAAGCTTCATATTTCTGTATTTTTTGAAAGAATCAGGAAATAATTATTATTCATTGAATTGAGGTTATGGGAAATAACTCACGGGCAAATCATAATATTTTATAAAACCACTTGTCAAGGAAAACCATAAAAATGTAATCGCTTGGCCGTAGTTCTGACATTTGAGAAGTACAAGTTCAGCCACCTCTCTTGGCCACCATTGACTAAAAGAATAGTAAAAAAAAAAAAAAAAAAATACTGGCTCTCCTTCTTAGATTAGGGCAGAAAAACCCAAAGAATCTACCAGATGGATCCTAGTTGAGATCCGTCACCATTACCTCTTGACTTCCCCTATGTTTGCTCACCAATTCTGTGATACAGGATGGGATTTAACACATCTGAAAGTCTCAAAAGGCCACTGTGATGTTCTGACTTCCCCAGCAAGACAGGACATCATAGAAACAAAAATGTAACATTAAAAAAAAGAGTTAATGAATAACACATTTACTCATTTATCGTTTTGAATATAGGCTAAGCTTCCTCTATAGCAGGGGTAATAAACTCAAGGCCCACGGGCCACATTTGGCCCACAATGTGGTCAGATCTGGCCCACGCAGCCATCCTGGAAACTGTAAGGGGCTGTCCCGCATCACTTCGGCCTGGCCCACCCCATCCCAGCATCTGTGCAGGTACACAGGAGGCAGTGGGTGCATTCACACACAGGCTTGGCTCACCCCATCCGAGCAGGTTGCATGTGCACAAGAGGAGACAGGCACACGCAAACACAGGCAAGGCCCATCCTATCCCGGCGTGTGCATGTGTGCAAAGGACTTTACTTTACTTTTATTAGACTTCTATACCCCACTTCTCCCGAAGGACTCAGGGCGGTGTACAGCCATATTAAAACACATAAAATTTACAAAATTTAAAAACTATTAAAATCAAGTATACAAAAATTTGGCCCACAAATTAAAAACTAACATACACCCATTAAAATTCGTATTCATGTTAGGTCAGCCCGGCTTGTTGAAACAAGAGGGTCTTCAGGGCGCGACGAAAGGTGCGCAGGTCGGGGATCATACGCACATCTAGGGGCAGCTCATTCCAGAAGGCTGGCGCCCCCACAAAGAAGGCTCTCTCCCTGGGCATCGCCAGTTGACATTGTTTGGCCAATGGCACCCTCTCTGTGGGAGCGTATTGGCCGTTGGGAGGCTGTCGATGGCAGAAGGCGGTCTCGTATATACCCTGGTCCTAAGCCATGGAGCGCTTTAAAGGTGGTGACCAACATCTTGAATCGCACCCGGGAGCCAGTGCAGCTCGCGCAGGAGAAGTGTCACGTGGGTGCGACGAGTCGCCCCCATAATCACCCACGCGGCCGCATTCTGGACCAGTTGGAGCCTCCGAGTGCTCTTCAAGGGGAGCCCCATGTACAGAGCGTTACAGTAGTCCAGAGAGGACGTGATGAGGGCATGAGTGACCGTGCGCAGGTTATCCCGGTCCAGAAAGGGACGCAACTGGCGTATCAGGCGAACCTGATAAAAAGCTCCCCTGGCCACAGCCATCATATGATCTTCCAAAGACAGCCGTGCATCCAGGAGAACACCCAAGTTGCGAGCCCTCTCTGAGGGGGCCAGGATCTCACCCCCAATAGTCAGCGATGGAACCAGCTGACTATACCGGGACGCCAGGAACCACAGCCACTCGGTCTTGGAAGCGTTGAGTCTAAGCCTGTTCCTCCCCATCCAGATCCGCACGGCCTCCAGGCACCGGAGGCATTGGGCCAGCATCATCTTGGCCTGGCCCACCCCATACCAGCATTGATGCCACCAGGTTGCAGATAAGAGCTGCACCTACACTAGCATCTTTGGCCTTTCAGGTTTGTGTGTGTGTGCACATGCATGGGGAAAGGTGTCTGGCAGTAGGGGTCCACAATTGACCCTCCAATAAGCAGGTGTGGTGGCAGCAGTGGTGGCACCGGCAGCAGGCAGAGTTGGGGGGAAGCATGTTATTCGGACCACTGGACATGCCGGCTCCATCCCCTGTGGCTGGGATGGCGCAGGGGGCTCCCTGGTATATCCAACAGGCCAGACCACATGCCTCTCCCCTGTGCCTCTAACTTTGGGTATTGCCGCTGCTGCAGGCCGAGACATGGTGGGGCAGGGGATGGGGCAGCTGCTGCCAGACACCATTGGCTCGCCTACTCCATCCCATCTGTTTTTGCTTGTGGTTGGAGAGCAGATCACCACTGGTCATCTCCTAGGCCCCCTCGTGGGTATTGCCCTTGGCCTGCACATGGAGCGCATTCCTCTTGGGCCCTCAATGCACCTCAGCACCGCTGTGGGCCACTGCCACCACTGAGGCCATCAGCAGCTCGTGCAGGTTCATGCCGCTGCCATCGTCATGAGGCCACCAGCAGCTCGTGCAGGCCATCGTCATGTTCCTCCTCCCATCTCTGCTGGGCATGAGCGGCCATGGCGTCAATGGGATCTGGCTTTTCCCACTTGTGGTGGCCATCTTTTTCTTGCTGGGCCTGGGCATGCTCTACTACCTCTACTCAGCCTTTCTAGCTGGCCATTTCATTTCCTTCAGACTGGGCAGGTCTGCCGAGCAGCGGTGGCGGCCACCCACAGCAGGGCCTAGGTGCATTCGGGTGTGCGAGAGGAACACACTTCACATGCAGGCCAAGAGCAAGACCCATGAGGGAGCCAAGCAGAAGATGACCAGTGGCGACCTGCTCTCCAACTGCAAGCCAAAACAGACAGTAGGACAGAATAAGCACGTCCAGCGATCCGCATCACATGCCTCCCCTCCATCTCTCCCTGCTGCTTGGACAGCCAGCCTGGTGGTAGCAGTGGGTTTTAGAGCCACAGCGTGCACCACTACCCCCTGCACTACATGCAGAAAGGGCAGCAAGTGCGTGGTATCCGACAGTTTCTGACTGCAGCCGCCCCACCCCCTGCCTCATCTCCTCATCCCACAGGAAGAACCTCCCGCCCACTGCCCCCATCACCACCCCACTCACTGGAGACGCCTGGATTCCCTTCCGAACCCCGCCTGGCCCTCATAGGCACCACCCATGTGAGTGACATCAAGCTGGCCATGCCTCCTGGCCATGCCCAGTCAGCTGCAACCACCCTGGCCATGCCCCTCTGCCCGACCCCTGGAGGACAACCACAATGCTGATCCCGCCCTCAATGAAATTGAGTTTGACACCGCTGCTCTATAGCTACTGAATGTGAATCTTGAGGCTGGCCCAACCAGATAAAGTTATTTTTGAAAAACAACTTTCTTTTCTTATTAAATGTATTTGGGTTAATTTTGAAGAAAATTAATGCTAGATTGGATCTAGATTGTAGAAGGGTATAAATAAAGGTCACAAAATTGTCTCCCGATTACGGGTGTTCAACAATTATTTTTGTGATTTCTATGTTTGTCCTTAGATTTAGGAATAATGCTTTTCTTTCCACACTGACTACAACCCATGCAGTCTAAACCCCAGCACAATACAATGTCCTCTAGCAATCTTGACAAGCTTCGGATAATGCAGTTCAAACTAATGTTATAAAATTTATTTTATAGGTTCTAGCCTTTGAACTTAATTCTCCTGGGATGCCAGACTTACTCTTTTACCATTGTTTATGTTGTCCCTTATTCTTTCATGCACTCAACGTAAACAATCTTAAGGCTGAGCGCAAAACAAATCACACATTTGTTGTTCATCGTTTATACAATAAAAAGTGCTGAAAGGCTTTAGAAAGTTTTGGGACGACAACCACAGTACTTACTAATCAGTGTTGAGCACTTAGCAACTCCTTCAAAGCTTCAGGATGGTTTTCTCGGAAAAGGGATATTAGCTTCAACTGAACAAATATGCATAGTGGTGTTGCAGCTCTAAATATTAATTTGTTTTCAGTCCCAGGTACACAAAACATTTTAATGCCTTTCATTTTTTAAATTAATTTGAAGTCATACTAGCCCCAGATCCTTAGAATCAGACACTAATCAGAATGTTTATTATTTAAAGCAGCAAATTTAAACATTTTCAGAAGAGTAAACATAATAATCCTTTCAGTTGGCCAGAACAACTATCTGCAACACCTTAAAGCTTAATTCCTTCTTTTTGAAAGAAAATCCTCTTCCACAACCATCCCCATATTTCATCAAGTGAAGACTAATTCAATTGATGCAGACCTCTTGCCAATTCACTGTTCATCCTGGCTAGAACAGTAAACAATAGGGTTGGCTGAATAATTCAGAGATTCTGTGTGGATCTGACTCAATCTGAATTTTCAAAACAAATCTTCAAAGAATCAAAACATGCTGACGAAAACTACTTCTGAATGATTTGAAATCCTGCAATGACATATAAATGCCCAAATACATTTTTTCCAAGACAATTTAAAGGTCTGAATGATAGGTTTACAAACAGGGCATACAATTGTGTCCACGATCTTCCTCCCACACCTCCCAAATCTTTGGTTCTAAAGTTCTAAGAAAGTCATCTATGCTGACTCTACCTGTTTAATTATTTGAACTATCCATGCTGGCATTGGAGGATATGTAGGCTTCCTGATTGAAGATGCAGAATTTAAGGGATCACAGAGGTGCCTCCAGGCCACAAAAATCTTGGATGCAGACCTCAGAAATCTTTCCAAATTGTAATGACGATTCAATACTTAATTGAACAGCACTCATAATAACTACTGTGTCTTTTGATTAAAATTAAATGTAAATAAAATTTATTTAATTTTATCCTGGCTCAATGGTGCAATGATTGTAACTTAGAGGAGAGGTCATAAATACTTTCTCCAAATCTATCATAACTTTAAACTTCATTAAACAAATGGTCATAAATCCAGGAAGGCCCTTATATTATTCAATTATTTGTTTATTACACTGACACTGCTGAATATTTTTTTCTACAAAAAGTTCAGTCAGATACGTAGTTATTCTCACACCAACCTAGTTAGGAGAGAGATTTAGAAAGAGTGAGTGATCCAAGATCTTCACAAGAGCTTTGTGGACCAACTTGAATATCAGGCTTATATAGTATCTATTCAAAATGCATATGTTATTCTGGTGTTATTCTTTCAATTATTCCAAGACAGAACAATATTTTGCCCATACTACAGATGGGGACCTGAGGAAACCTTGCCTAAGCCCCCTCCCCCCAAAAGCTGGACACCAAAGACATTTTATGATTTGGAGCACAGTGTTCTAGCTATTAGCCAATCAACCTAAAGCAGGTTTTTGGATTCTTCTTGCATAAAGAAAAATCTACATTGCTGGATTTCAATCCAGCTCAGGATTTGATGGAAGCAGTGGTCCAGTATATCTGGAGAGCATCAGGCTAGAAGATACTCCACCATCTAACTTACCTACTCTTACAAAAGGATCTTGCCTGCCAGATCCACAGAGCCCCTTTCTTTTGCTGAAGAGTCCCATGTAGTTTGTGTGTTGGAAGAACCCTGCAGCAAGAAAAGAGTTCAGAGCAGATCAGATTAACATAGATAAAGAGAGCAAGAAACATCAGAAGAAATAGAATGCTTCATCAATGGGGTGTTGTTGATGTAAATGCTGGTCTCAGATTTCCCTTAGGAAACTAATGGATTATTATGCTTTCTGTTAGATATGTACCTAGAATTGTGTGCTGTGCCAATAACATTATTTTGGAATACTGCTTTCCTGGTCCAAGGCCCTCATTCAAGGAGTTAAAACAAGGGGAAGAATGAGCTATTCTCGCCAGCTCAATTATGGTCATAAATTAAGGATAGCCTTACTTTCTCTGCAATAAAAAACCCAGCAAACTATCCACGGTAGATTGTTTACAGTTGCTTAAGCCACAAGCAGAAAATAGTGAATGAGACTCTCAGATTGTCATGTGTCAGATTGCTTCACAAGGAATAAAGGGGAAGAAAAGGAGGAAAGGACAAAGAAAGAAAAGAGTGAGATAAAGTCATGGAAGGAAGGAAGAAAAGAAGGAGAAGGGTTAGGAAGGATGATAGAATATTGCTTTTGACATAAATTTCCCCATCATTGGCCTGTATAAAGACTGCCATGCTTGGATTTTTGATTGCCAGAGATTTCTGTCATGGAGAACCTTGTTTCAATTCCCATCTTTATCACCAGAAGTGCAGTTCTAATCAAGAATAGACCATGTGAAATATAGCACTGTTATTCCCCAAATGAATCACACAGAATGTAGCTGGTGCGGATTCCTATTTTTACATTCTTCCTGAGAAGAACAAAAGCGTTACTGTATTCGGTTCCTGAGCACACTGCCCCAAATAAAGGAGGGAAAAATCTTTTTGTATGAAGCTGGCATATTTTGCCCACCCTAAGCTATACAGAAGGAAAAAGGTAACAAAGCCACAGGTGGCCATGCCTTTCTAATGCTGGAAGTAAACCAATATCCCACAAAGACAAATGATCTTTAAAAATAAAGGTTTAATTTATTTCAATCACAAGAGCCTCATCTCACGCAAGACTTATCCAGCTATCCATTCCCCTTCCAATATTGGGTTGTTATGCTCTTTCTTGTAATCAAGGTTATCTCTACATCACATCTATATCACAACCTGACCAATGAAAGGCAGTTTACTCACATGTTCTCAGACTATTCAAAAAGAAGTCCCTCCTTATAAGTTTTGCAGAATCATTTGCAAAGCCCTTAAAGCAGCATTTCTCAACTTTGGTTGCTTTAAAGTGCTTGGACTTCAACTCCCAGAATTCCCCAGCTAGCATCTTAAAATGGCCAAGATTGTGAAACACTACCCTAAAGAATTACCTCCATCATTTATAAGATAAATAGGTATGTGCAGACAAGTGTACAAAGGCAAGACTTCAGATCCCATCCCCAGAGAACATAGAAATATTGGAATCACTCGCCCATTGAGCTAGTATCCCCCACTACCTCCCTGCTTGGTCTCCCTGAAGGGGAGTCTAGTATTTGACTGAAACAGCTGTGCCTCTCGGGCATTCCTAGCATTCATGTGCTTCCATGGTCCTGGCATCTGAAATGGCAAGATGAGATCAATTCAGTCCGGAAGAACTGGGTTAGTAGAGGAATACTGCTGCATGTTCTAGCTGACAAACTTAAGGAGTGGGAATAAATGTCTTTTTGGGTTGGAGAAAGATTTGGTATGCCTATGAAAATTAGGAATTATAAGAGCTTTAGATTTTCTTCCGACACCCCTCATAAGCAAACAAAAGAAAAAAATATCTGAGAGTGAGATGGATGGTACTGAATCTAAAAGAGGGGTAAATCCTTACTCCTCTTTTTGTTCTTGAAGCAGCCATCCATGTGGGTGGGTGGTACTGTATCTAATTTTTATAGATAGATAGATAGATAGATAGATAGATAGATAGATAGATAGATAGAGGCAAATCAGTGGTGGGATTCAGCCAGTTCACATTATTTCGGGAGAACCAGTTGTTAACTTTCTGAGCAGTTTGGCAAATTGGTTGTTGGAAGAAATCATTAGGGCAGAGAACCAGTTGTTAAATTATTTGAATCCCAGAACTGAGGCAAATGGTTAATTGACATAAACTCACAATGCTGTACAATGCTGCCTACCAAACATGTGTTTATAATTAGAGGGCCAGCCTTGAAGAAGCTTCAGGAGGCCAAACCTCAAGGCCAACATTGTCTTCCTATTTAGTGCAAGCAGGCAGACTGATTTCTGGGCAGCCTCCAAGCTTAACTTCTTGTCTGCTTCAGTTTTTTCATAGAAGCCAATCAGGTCCATTAATTCCTAGGCAACTGAGCTTGAGGCTGTCCCTGTCTCTATCTTAGGGCATCTCAATACCAGTCTCTTAATGCTGTCCCACCTTCTATTTTGTAGGTTAGGATGCACAAAGCAAATGATCTACTTTTGTACATTATGTAATATGTACTATATAAATATTTGCAAAGTTATTTCTTCTTCCTGTGCCCTTAAGAAATTTATTTCCAAAATCCAAAAAGCTTCAATAACATTATTATCATTGGCACTTAGAATTCCTTCCTCCTGTTTTTGTTCTCAAAGCAGCCATCCAGCTATTTTATTTGCACCACACACCAACTTTTTATCTCAGGAATGTGGAGTTTGATCCTTGTCCAATTATAACTCTTCAGCAATTTTGTTTTATTCACACACAAAATCTGAGATTTAGCTTCCATTGGCCCATTCCAAAAACCCCAGCATGAAAGGGATTTGTGGGTAGATAGATGCAAACATCCCATGAGTTGAAGCTACCACAAGGCAAAACAAAGGAACATGGTGAAATGAAAATAAGGACAGACGGTGTTTACCTGTTTCTTTTCCTTTCTAATTTCCTTCTTCCATTGCATCCATTAAACAACTCTTTGCTAAGAGAGCTGACTTACACAGAACAGTTAAATTTAGTAAAAACCTTAAATCTCTGATTCAAACTCAACTCTGAGTTATTCAATGGATGCATTCAATTCCTTTCCCAGCAATATTGTAATATGGGAGTAATTTGCCTTTGTATTTTCCAAGATTTTTTTGTTTTGTTTCCTACTCTAGGCTACAATTTTGTTATTTCTGATCTTATACCAGTGGTGGGTTGCTACAGGTTCACCCCAGGATGCATGCACAGAAGCATCGGGCAAACCGGTAGCGGATGAAATTGAAACCCACTACTGTCTTAGACCCAAATAAAATAAGTTAAAGGCAGCAGGTTTCATCTGCCTTATCAGAATTGAGTTTTCACACTAATTTTTAATTTGAATGTTGTATGTTTGGGAATAGGAATGCCACTTGAATTTACATACAATGAGGAGGAAAAAGATGTAAAATTTGTGGCCCTTTAAGTATTACTGGGACACTCTTCAGCCAACATGGCTAATTGTGAGGTGATTTTAACCTAATCCTGGCTGGTTTTTAAAAGATCTGCAACTTAACCAGGCACCTGGTTAATATTTGGGGAGGAAACCCTTCGAAAATTCTGGGATGTTGAAAAACCATCTCAAAAGAAGGCAATAGAAATTATTCCATGCTATTGCCAAGAAAATGTCACGTCCATAAAGTTACCAGGAATTGATCGGGAGTCAGGTAGCAGTTGGGGGAAAACCAATTCACTCCTCCATAACCAGGAACAAGGGAAAAAGGCCCTCTTGAGTTCAAACCTGAAACTTTTAAGATGCCAATAAAGAGTTGAAAATTTCCTCACCTGCAGCACCTGCCTCTCTCTTTTCTGAGGCCTTGCTAGAAAAGTTTTGGCTACAGTCACTACTTGGCTGCAGGTTTCAGGGACACATTCCCACACTTGGCTCTGGATCTCTTGGGGCAAGGTGGTCAGGAGCTGGTCCAAGATCAACCAAGATCTGATCCTTCATGCAACTCTCCAACCTTAGCCACTGACAGCAAAGCTCCTGAAGCCTCTTGCAAGCATGCCCTAGATCCCTGGCTCCTTGATATCGGAAGTGTCATCTTTGCTTTTCAGTAGCCACAGGTTCCTTCTTCAAGATGGTGACTTTCACTTTCCCATAGTCCTGTTTGTTGCTAACATCCAAACTCACTAAGGTAGGCCTCCAGGGCATCCCCATTCAAAGTTGGCAAAAGCTGGCCTACTAATTCTTCCTTAGACCACTGACAGGCATAGGCTACATGTTCAAAAGAAGCTAGAATTGCTCATGTGTCCTCCCATGGTTCAAATGCTATTGTCCACCTTCCCCTGCATCCAAAATGGAGGGGTTGTTCTGGGTTTTGGCCTTGAATTTCCCAATGCTGGATCATTCCTACATTGGGCTCTTCCTTTAGCAGTGGAGACGACTTCCAACTCAAGATTTTTCCCACATGAAGGACACAAGGAATTTGTCCTGCTTTTTCTGGAGCTTCTCCTATATTGAAGTTTGCTGCTCCTTGTTCTTCTCTTTTGATTCCATGTGCAGAGGCACTTTTAAGGGTCCCAAATGTCCACTGCCATTTTCACTCTCATGGCACCACCTCTCCTTGCACGTCTCTCTTCCTAAGACTCCCTTTCTCTAGCAAATACAGAAAGAAATTAACCTGCATTACCTCTTTCTGTCTCACATATTATGGAAAACTTTTTCTAAGATCTACTTATCTAATAACTAATTACAGGTAAATTTAACATTTCTGCATCAAACAAAAATGAAGAATACTTTTCTTTTCAAGACTTGCATTGTTGGTATAAAAATGTACCAGAAGTGAATGAGTTAAAATACTTATAATTAATCAGTTAAAATTTTTGTTTTTCATCCGGAGATTTTAAGGCAATAAAATGTTATCCAAAAAGGAAGTCTGACAAAAGCCAATTATGAAATATAAACAATTTTATTGTATAGATCAGGGAGTCAACCAAATCTATTCCAGCTGTCACAAATACCAAGTGTTAACTTGAAATTTACAAACAAAAGCAGTTAACCAAAGTTCAAATTTGCTTTCATTTAGGTTTCCTAATTCAAAATCAGAATTTGGAGTTTTGTGATATTTGAAGGAATTTGATTAAGATGCTTTCAACACTCTTAACAAAATCCAAACTATTCCTCATAATATCTCTGGAATCCAGTTAAGGTTTGCTTGAAAACTGAAGTAAAAAATTCATCTTGGTTTCATTCTGACCTGCAATTCACAGGAAGGTTATAAATCCAGGACTCACTTTGGATAAAACTAGATATCACATAGTTCTTTTTGTCCCTGTTCTTCTTGCTTAGCTATCCAATCAAACTTCCCTAGCCCTTGTTTTAGCCCAGTGTTTCTCAACCTTGGTAGCTTGAAGATGGGTGGACTTCAACTCCCAGAACTTCAAGCTTCCAAGGTTGAGAAACACTGTTTTAGACTACTTTTCAATGGGTATGTTTGGGAGACGCTAAGAGATTGGGAAGGAGTAATTTTTTTAAAAGTACGCATGCTTTACAATGAGCCACATGGAATCAGCATCACCTGATTTCAATAGATTTTGGCCTGTCTCTCAATTATTCAGCTGAATATGTTCTCCTCTGAAACCATGTTCTTCTGTCGTCTTCCAGATCCCTTTAAACTCACCTCCAGAGTTGCTCACACATAAGGTTCCCACTTTCCTGTTGGAACACCTGATTCCTATCACCACAGAAGATGGAACAGGAAGGAATTTAGCTCTTCTCCCAGCCCATTGGCTCGCTCTTGCCCTCTATCATATTAACCCCTGGAAAACTTAAGTTGTACAAATCACATCTGCAGAAAGAGGAAACCACATCTGGAACTCCAGTGCTTCCTGGTTCAAACTCTTGAGAACACCCATGATTTGAAAAGTAGTTTTTCCGCATAATGAATTATTTGAAATAATAAAAAGTAGTAAGAGAAATAAACATGCAAACCGCAATTGGGTTCCCAAATTCAGCCTGGAAGTAATGTTGCTTGGGGTGGTGGGGAAGAGAAACAGAGAGCCCTGAGGTCTGGATGTACAAGCTAAGTTACAATTGCACATCATTGATTGTGCAAAAATCTTGTACCTTATGACCACAATTGGGACCAGAATTTCCATTGTTAAGCAAGGCAGTATTTGAATGAATCATGCCTGATTTTATGACCTTGTTGCTGCAGCTGTTAAGCGAATCCAGCTTCTCCCATTGACTTTGCTCGTCAGAAGTTTGCAAATGGAAATCACATCACTCTAGGATGCTGCAACCATCCTAAATACATTCTGGTTGCCAAGTATCCACATTTTGATTATATGACTGGGGATGCTGTGAGGGTTGCAAGTGTGAGAATCAGTTATAAGACCAATTATTTTTTCAATAACACTGTAATTTTGAATGATTACTAAATGAATGGTTGCTTGCAACCTGTATTTTTATCCATCTGTTTCTATTTAGCAAGGACAGTTCTTTTTTAATTGTCCTTTGTTTTTTCTCCGGTGTATGCAGATGAGAGGGAGGGACATTTCTTATGTATGCAAACCTGCAAATGTCAACATTTTTTCTGTTCCAGTTGCCACTAGAAAAAGCAGGACCACCAGAACAATAAAAACAACCTCACTGAAATACGGATAATATAATACAACCTTAGCAACCTGCAATTTGGGGTGGGGGATTTTTTATATTTTGTTTTTCTCTTTGAGACAGTTTATTTCATTCTGGGTTGCCATTGCCTGCTTTCTAGGTTTGAAGGAGAGTGATTATGCCAGCAGGTCTTGCAACATCAGGGGACATGTGAATTAGTGAGGGCTCCCTTATTGTTAATATCCCTTCCTCTATTAGAAGGATAGAAAAATGGATGAATGGATTCCAGATGATAGAAGATGAGAGAGAGAGAGACTGACTGACTGACTAACTATCATCTAAAAGGTACAGGACAGTAATTTCTGTTGGACCTGGGAATGCTATATTCGTTGTGTGTATTATAGTTGCCTCACATTCCTGCTGAGGACAAGAACAAGATGGAGATATACACAGACACTGTTCAATTTCAGCAATGGGACACCTCTAAGTACAATGGGTTATTTATGGAAAAACTGCTTTCAACATCTTTTAGCTTCTGCAACAGCGTCCTAATGTGGCAGTCTTGTTTTATTACATGGAAAACCTTATTCAGAGAGATATGCTGACACTAGCACTAAAGTGCAGCAGCTACTCAATCCAGGGATGTCCTCCACAGAGATGTTTGCTCTCTTCATATCATGGTAGGAACCACAAGGGAGTTGGGAGGTCATCAAGCCTGGCTCGCCATTGAAACACTGGACATAAGTGAGAGATCATGTCCTTATTCTCCTGTCCAACACTGGGTCACCATTTTCTGCTGCCATTAGGCTGCCATTTTCTGAATAGTAATGGCCTAACCAAAAAGAACCTCTTATACACATGGGCCCTTTCCAGGGGTGAAATGCTCCCAGTTTGGACCGGATTGCCCGATCCGGTAGCGATGGCGGCGGGTGGTTCGGAGAACTAGTAGCAAAAATCCCTCCCCACCCCCATGCCCAGCTGAGCCACGCAATCATCAGAGGCTTTTTATTTTATTTTTAAAAGCATTTTTTTACAACTTCTTTGGCCGAAAAAATGCTTTTAAAAGTAAAAATAAAGCCTCTGCCGATCAGGCAAGTCAGCTGAGATCGTCAGAGGCTTTAAAATAAAAGAAAAGCCTCTGCTGATCAGGCAAGTCAGCTGGGATCCTCAGAGGCTTTTAAAAAAAAGAAAAGCCTCTGCTGATCAGGCAAGTCAGCTGGGATCCTCAGAGGCTTTTAAAAAAAAGAAAAGCCTCTGCCGATCAGGCAAGTCAGCTGGGATGTCAGAGGCTTTTAAAAGCATTTTTTTAAAAACCTCTTCAGCTGAAGAGGTTGTAGAAAAAATGGTTTTAAAAGAAAAAAAAAGAGAAAAAGTTGGTCACGTCCACTCAGTCATATTACCCCCCTCCACCAAGCCACGCCCACAAAACCGATAATAACAAATTTTACATTTCACCATTGGCCCTTTCTCTCACAAGAACCATTCCAGCAAATTGTAATGCCTATCAGAATTCAACTGATAACGCCAGAGAAGAGCAAAATAAAGGCCTCCACTCTGGTGCTGTTTAGAAGGTTCACTTAGGTCAGGAGTCTGCAACCTTAAATACTCAAAGAGCCATTTGGACCAGTTTCCCACAGAAAACACTGGGAGCCACAAAACCTGGGTGAGCGTAGCCAACTCAACATCACTCACTCCCACCCAGTCACATGACTGCCCCCCCCAGGCACGCCTACCCAGGTTTTGTTGCACCCAGTGTTTTCTTTTCTGTGGGAAACAGGTATCTCTCTCTCTTTCCCTCTCTCTGTCTCTCTCTCATCTCTCTCATCTTTCTGTCTGTTTCTCTCTCTCATCTCTCTCTCTCTGTCTGTTTCTCTCTCTCTCTCTCTCTTTATATATATATTTATATATATACAGAGTCTAACTATATATAGTCAGAAAGTACAGGGGCACTTAGCTCCCGCTCTGGAATATGGAGCGAGTCTCCATCTCCCGCCATCACCCTTACCTTCTCAGGCCAGGTGAGGAGTGATTGGGAAGAGATTGTGGGGGCAAAGCCATCCGGTGGTGGGTTCAGCCGACAGGGAGCCATAGCAGGGGGACAAAAGAGCTGCATGCGGCTCCGGAGCCGCAGGTTGCTGACAGCCAATCTAAGTCTTCAGTGAGGGAGAGCAAGACCCCTCACTTAATTGTGTTTGCCATCTTTCATCTTTATCCTTTATTGCAATGTTTTTCAACCTTGGCTGCTTGAAGATGGGTGGACTTCAACTACCAGAATTCCACAGTCAGCCATGCTGGCTGGGGAATTCTGGTAGTTGAAGTCCACCCATCTTCAAGCAGCTCAGGTTGAGAAACAATGCTTTATTTATTTTAATGTCATGTTTTGCTTGATTTTGAGAGTAATTGAGAGTTTGGTGTCATATAAGTTTAATACGTTGTTGTTCTTGTTATATGTTGCAGCTATAACAGATACCAAGTATCTTATGTGTGTAGAAACCTGTCTCTGGGTCTGCGTGCAAATCCTTAGTTTCTCCTTAGTTGCTCTCCAGTAAAATGAGTTGTCAGCTCAATAATGTCCATTCAAGCAAAAGGAGAAAGGAATACATCTTTGCAGCAATTTGCAAACATTTTCCTCTCAGGACACCTTTGCATTCTTAAAAAAGACTGATGACCCCAGAGAGCTTTGATTTATGTGGGCTATGTATTGACATTTACTGTATTACAAATTAAAACTGAGATTTTAAAAAAATATTTATTTGACCTTGTGGATCTCCTGAAAGTGTCTTGGGGACCCCAGGGTCCCCAAAACACATTTGGAAATCCGCTGCTCTAGTGGTAACTTGGGAGCCCAAGTGTGAAAGCTTCCCATTGACAAGACCAAAGACTGTTTTGCTTGATGCACAAACACTTTCAGAAATTAATGAAGACAAAAACGTTATTTTCAGAATTACAATCTAAACTTTGTATCGTTGAAAAGGGAGAAATTGGTTTATTTGAAATCCCAGTGTTTTCAGTTTCAGCTGTAAGAAACCATACAAAACCGCTAGAAAGAAATTTAATCCTGGTTCAGAATATTGGCAAAAAGGAACTCTATTGGGGATTCCCAGCATATTTCCAGAATTTTATTTGCGATCCAGACAACGTTATCTTTCATTTGTACCTCTCCGGAACTTTCCCACCTGGAAAAAGAATTACAGAAGAAAAAGCTATCGGTAGATTATAAACATTAGATGTCCGTCTGGAGTTCTCCGGAAAAGGATTATTAAAATTAATGAATGAATGAATTAATATTAATTAATTAATTAATGGTTACCTCGCAACGTGCCACAAAAATCCTTGTTTGTTTTTGGGGGTTATTTTTTTATTTTATTTTTAGGAACAGCAGTTCGGTAAGGTCAGTTCCGTTTTAGAAGATGAAAATGAAAAAAGCATGGTTTGAATGAAATCTCAAAAGGAAATAAAATACGAGACAGAACATCTGGGAATAGTGTATATAGTGTATCCCGTGGTAGTATATATAATATAACCCATGATCAAACGATCATGATATTATGGTTGTCATTACTACTTCTACTCCTGCTACGGTTATTCCGTTGTCAAGTCAGGTGTCTGCAGAGAGAGAGTCATTTTTCCAAAACTCTTCCGCTTCACACTTTAGGATCTGAAACCCCCGTATTTTCTTTTTAAAAAAAAATAAAATAAAAATCCGATCCTGGTGGTGGGGTGGTGTCGGGGGTGGGTGGGAGACGGAAGAGAGGGTCGCGCTAAATCTCTGGACGGAGAAAGGGTTAATAGCCCGGCGGCCACGTGGGAAAGAAGGAAGAGGAGGCGGCGCCTTCCTGCTCCGCCTTTGGGCTGGTGAAAAAAAAAAGGTTTGGGGTTTAAAACCCCTCCCCTCCCCCTTCTCCGGTTTAGGCAGCCGCATCTGCTGCAAGAGGGTGAGAGGGAAGACCAGCTCTCCCAAGGGTGAGTTACAGGATAGAGGCGGGCCTTCCCTTCTAAAAAAGACACGTGCGAGAAGAGGAGGAGGAGGAGGAGGAGGCGGCAAGGTAAAGGGTTTAGCTGGGGAGGGCGCTCCTTTTATCATCATTCAAGGTGGGCATAATATCAAAAGGTCGGAAAGGGGTGGCTGGGTGGGAGAAAGCTTAGCCATCTCTTCGCCCCTCCCACCCCCAACCACATCAAAGAGGCAAAATGGCTGCATTCCCCTTGTCTTGGTGTCCTATGCAGGGGGGAACGGATGAGCTGGAAGCGCCCCGAGAGGCTTTGCTCCGTGGGGCGTAGGGCAGTCGAAAGCCCCGCTTTGCAGGAGAAAGGGTGGGCGTAGCAGAGAGGAAAGTGAGGGCGCGGGGTTGGGGAATGAATGGCTCAAGGTCCTTCCCGTGGGGGGTGCGTGTCTCTTGCAAAGGGGGTGGGGGGGGCCCTTAAAGGGGTTTGCAGTGGGAAAAACCCTTTGCGGGTGATGGTGGCGGTGGGGAGGCTGATATTTAGGAAGAAGGGAGGGCGGGGTAGAAAATGTTCTCCTGGAAAGCGGGTGACAGGAAGTGGAGGTGCAATGAGCGAAGTTGGAAGGGGAAAGTTAGGGGTAGCTGTGCTTGGCTTGGGGGAGAACAGGAAGAGGAGTTTTGCAAACCGTAAAATGGAGGAAGGGGATCTCATCGTCTGAAGTGGGGAAAGGAGAGGAGGATTCTTTTTTTATGAAAGTTCTCCCGTTCAACAATGAGGTGATATTATAAGCCCCCGAGCCCCGTTTGGGAAAAAGTGACATGGCTTGCACATTTAGGAATAACAGTAAATGGATCTGCCTGCTTCTTCAGCCCGTGACTTCTCTAATGAACCAATCAGAGCCTCTATTCCAATTATTAAAAAGATGGTGTGCTGTTATGAGTTGCTGTTATAGCAGGTACATTTTTAAAAAATCCACAATTGATGAGGTTGGTAATTGGTCAGCGGGCCTTATCCTCTGCTCCCTATCTTCTCTCTAGGGCATTTTATGGATGTTTTAGAAAGGGGTGCATTTGTGAGATAGATATTTCTCTTGGTGTTGTTTGGAAAATGGGTAGAATTTTGAATTTTTCAGATATATATCATGTGAAAAACTCCTTTGCCTCAGAAATCTATGATTGAGTTGGTAAAATAAATCAATGAAAATAATCTATTTGATATTTTTGCTTGTTTGTCAAAATCCCAAACAGAGATTGCATCCAGTAAATTAGAGTCAGTAAACCAATTCTGACAATTGTTGATTCTGAAAAAAAATATCCTTTCCATGTACAATACATTTAAATGTGTAAATCTAAATATGATTAGGCAAAAAAGTGCCCCTGCTGTTACTTGTTTTTATAATATCTTTTGTATAGGATAGTAGCTTTATATTGTTTGATCATTTGCATTTTTTTGAAAGAAGGGGCTTTTTTCCCCCTTTTAGATTAAATGTCTCAATGATTACTTTGAGCACTATAAAAATTTGATATGATGTCTCAGTTGGGATTGGGAACAGGTAGAGCCCTGGTCCAGATTTTCTTTTCAAATTTATTCATTAATATTGACTGAGTAACTTTAGTGGAAAAGCAAGTTATAAATCATACTTACAATGTGACAAGAAGCAATTGGGAAGAATATGCAATTTTTGAAATACAAAATTAGGGAATTTTTTCAGATTTTACTCATTACTACTGTAGTTGAAAATGAAGATAGTTTCAAATTTATTGTTTTGGGAGGGAATCCTTTAGAATTCGATACATTCACCCCAAAGAATCATTGACCATCATATGTTTTCCTGCATATCATTGTTACTTATAACTATGCAATGACCAGTGAAATCAGCTCAAGTGTAGAGAAACTAAACATAAATAATTTTCTATGGTCACTTCTGGATCAAGTGGCACCATATGCCACTGGCAACATCTTCGTGAGTGGGGAGAAATGCATCCTTGTGATTTTGTACATAAATGATTTTTAAATGGAATTGCAAATCTATTTCACCCTGTTTTCGAAATTAGAAAACTTGAGAAGAAAATTCCTGACTTTTTCTGCTGGTTAACAATGAATAGTTTAAAATTATCCTGGCAGCTGTGCCATTTTGTTTTACTTTATAGATTTGGTAAACTATTCATTTTATCAGCACCTATGTGAGTGTGTGCAAACAAACAGCCTTGAACTGCCATAAAAGAAGATAACTATTGTGGAACAGTTTTGCTATTTTCTGGGGAGATGGAACAATGTTATATGAGCTCCATGATTTCAGAAATGAGGTGAATATAATATATTAGGTGATTTCTGCAACCAGAACATTTAATCAAGAAACACTGTCATATTAGAGAAAGATTAGTTCTAAGCTGTGGTTTCTAGCATGGTGAAAGAGTGAGGAGACAACCATACTGTAATGTGATCTATTTATTAGATTTTTATCCCAACTTTATTACTTTATAAGAAACTCAGGATGGCAAACATACCTAATACTCCTTCCTCCTCCTATTTTCCCCAGAACAAACAATCCTGTCAGGTGAGATGGACTGAAAGTGTCTTGCCCAAAATTACCGAGTTGACTTTCAAATCTAAGGTGAGACTAGAACTCACCAACCCCTGATTTCTAGTCCAGCACCTTAATCATACCTCCAGATTATGAAGTGGTAGAATCCACAGAGTTATTATTCTGAATGTGTAGATTCAGGGAGAGAGCTGCATGGATGAAACCATCATCCTCTGCTCTTTCTCCCCTCCCTTTCCGAAAATAGATTAGGCACAGAATAATCACTGTAGTATTACTCCTTTCCCCATTGCCTTTGTGAAGGAGTTGTTAACTGTTACAAGGGAGGTTTTTCTTTGACATTGACTCATCTTAAACTTTTCCAGTCTTTAATTTGCCCTGTGTTTTTTTTTAGGCAATAGAAGCTTTCTGATTGATGACAACTGCCCCAGTGAATGAAAGCAGGTTTAAATGGTTGAAGCATGATTAAATTATAATTGCAATATGTGAAAACAAGGGGTAACTGTTCTGCTCTTAAAAGTGAAGTCTTTTTTGTAATTTTTTTACATTTCAGGGTAATTTTTTTCCTAAAATGGTTTTTGCCATGGGAAACATATCTATCATCCTAAGTTAAACCAAAGCAAGCTGTACAAAAAACGCTTTTCCTCAGAAATAGCTTTCTTCTTTATATGGAAATGAATTACGTAAATATGAATTTGATTAATCTTACGTTGTTGACAATCACAGGTGATTGTTTACTTTTTTGTCTTTTTAGGGAGAAAGTACTCATTTGGAAAAACAAAATCCTCTTGATGTATGGCGGAATCCTGTGACAGAGCAGTTTCCTTGACAACAGTCTCTCTGCCTCCTGGAAATTGTTGGTAAACTTTGGCCTAAGCTCATGGTCAAAATTTGAGGAAGAAGAAGACTCTTCCCACCATGTTTGCCTGTGAGACTTGGGGTATCACTGGCCAGACCTCAGTCTACAATTGGGACAAGTCTGTCTACCTCTTAGAAGATAAAATGGAGTCCATACAGGGTTCAAGAGAGCTGGATCTCCATTTTAAGGTGCTGCTTGAGCAGGAGATGTATCCAGAGATCACAATTGAAGAGGAAGAGGAAGAGCCTGAGGAAGTAGAAGTAGATGCTGAAGGGGAGGCAGATGAAGATGAAGAAGAGGAAGAGAGGGGAGAGGAGGAGGAAGAAGAGGAAGAAGAGGAGGAGGAAGAAGAGGACGACGGAGAAGGGGAGGAAGAAGAGGAGGAGGAGGAGGAGGCACATCCACGAGGTCCTCAGCAAGAGGCAGTGGGAGCAGCTGATGGAGATGGCTCCCTCTTTGTGGTGTGTACTGGAACAGTTGAAGAGCTGCTAGGCTTAGAGACATCACTAACTGCTGAATCAGTGCAGCTAGAGGCAGTACAACCACAGCGCTGGGAGGTTCAGTGGGAGGAGGTGTCCCAAACTTCACAGCCTCTCCTCCCTGAAATTATAGAGTCACCATTAATATCCCCAGAAGCAGACACCTCCAATATCACTCAAGTAGTGGAAGTTGCTGCAGTAGAGGTAGAACCAGAGGCCTTCCCAACCACTTTGGAGCAACTAGGGAATATTTCGTCCTCATGGGGAGCATCTTTCATTGAAGAGAGCCACCGGGACCTTCAGCGTTCCCCAGCTAGTGCAGATAGAGGGAGTATTGGCAAAGCACGGACACCTTTATCTGGAGGAGTCAATTTCAGCCTGGAGACTGCTCGCCGGCGCTTCCGGCAGTTCTGTTACCAGGATGCTGAGGGTCCACGAAAGGCATGTGGTCAGCTCTGGGAGCTTTGCAATCATTGGCTGAAGCCAAAGAATCGCACTAAGGAACAGATTCTTGACGTCCTAATCTTGGAGCAGTTCCTGGCTGTTCTCCCTCCTGGAATCCGAAGTCAGGTATGGGAATGTAGCCCAGAGACTTGTGCACGGGCAGTGGCCCTAGCAGAAGAGTTCCTAGCCAAGCAGAATGAAGCAGAAAGACTAGAGGAGGTAAGATGGTTCAGTCCCCCTTCTTTTCCTCACATATATTCTTAAGATTCATTATTGGGCTATATCCGTGATGGCAAACCTATGGCACGTATGCCAGAGGTGGCATGCAGAGCCCTCTGCTGGCATCTGCACCATCGCCCCAGGTCAGATCTCTGTGGCCTTTCTTTCGTGAGCTTCTGTTTCCCTGCAAACAATGAAACAGAAGCTCATGAAAGAAAAAGATCTTACCTCTTGCCATGCTGCCAGTGTTGGGATGCCCCGCCTTCCACCAGCCAGCTGGTCTTCAGATCTCTGCTGCACATGTGCATGCATGTCTGTGCATGACATGTCCACGTATGTGTGTGCATATGCAGTTTTCAGTTTGGGCATGCCCGCGCACTTTGGGCACTTGGTATCTAAAAGCTTCACCATTACTGGGCTATATTATTTGGGGGGAAGACTTTGGGATAGACAAGTGCCTGAGACAGGATAGCTGCAGCAGGTATGGGAAGTAAATGAAATGGGTGGAGAGTCAAAATGTTTTCCTTTTGGAGCAAAAGATGTTCACACTTGGCTGGTGGCAATTGCGCAATTATTATTCATGAAGACTTTGTGATACTATCTTCCAACTACCTTTCAAAGCATACAAATCTCAATGACTGCCCCATAAAACATCACAGAGCAATAAAATAAAGCACCCATAAAATTGAAGAAATATAATTCATTCTTTCAATTTCCAGTCTGAGGAGGTCTCAGCAGGTTTATGGCTCCTCCAAATTAGCAAGATGAATGCCATTTTTAAATATTTCCTCCTATAGCCATGATGGCGAACCTATAGCATGCATGCCAGAGGTGGCACATGGAGCCCTGTCTGCTGGCACACGCGCCATCACCCAGGTCAGATCTCCGTGGTGTTTCTTTTGTGAGCTTCTTTTTCCCTGCAAATGGCAAAACAGAAGCTCATGAAAGAAAAAGATCTTATCTCTTGTCACGCTGCCGGTGTTGGGATGCCCCATCTCCCGCTGGCCAGCTGGTCTTCGGATCTCTGCTGCACATGCATGTCTGTGCATGTGCATGTCTGTGTATACGTGCACATGCACATCTTTTATTTTGGGCATGCATGCGTGTAAAGTTTGGGCACTCTGTGTCTAAAAGGTTCCTCATCACTGTTCTATAGCAAGCTTTAGACAACCACACCAAACCACAGTTAGTACTTGAGGTGGTTGTCCTTACTTCTCCCTTGGCTTGTTTTACTTGCAGATCTATGGGCAGCAACCAAAGGTGATCTCTCATCTGCAATCTGAAATGCTACAATCCACTGTCTTCTTAGCAGCCCTATCACACTGCAATCTATTGGCAATGCCAGCTGTCCTTAGCCAATTGTGGCCTGCTGATGCCATATGCTCACCTCACTTCTTGCTGCTTTTAATCCATGAGCTTGGAAGGTTGGGCAGGAGGGGAAATAATAGCAGACAGTCAAGCCCCTGTGCAAAAAGCGGGGAGGAAATATGCATAGGGAAAAAAATTCTGGCAATGGCTGAATGAGCTGGAGTTTTTTATTTCTTTCAAACTGTTCCCTGATTTCCTACAGGGATGTAAACCAGTGGTAGAAATAACTCCAGGATCAGATTGCTATTTTCATAAAAATGTGTTTATAAACACATTTAAAACACAATGTGTCTTGGCTTGATCCTCAACCCCATCTGAGGTTTCCAGCAGTGTGGAAACTATCACCCCACCCCAGTGCTGCTAAATTACAACTCACCATGTCTTTTCATCAGCCCAAGCTGATGGGTTTGCTGATGGAGGTTCGCTAGCTTTCTGTCTGTCCTTGTTTGAAAGTTTGTTATGGACACAGTACCCCCCATCTCTTAAACAGGGAGATGAGACCAATCAGAAATTCCTATCTGAAGAAACTCTCTCTTGGTTGAAGCACCTGATTTTCATATTGAGATTAAAATGACATTTCTGGAACTATTTAGCCCTTTAGAACTTTGTCTTAACCTTCAAATGTGTATTAATTGCAATCCTGGATTTAAAATGACTCATGGGTGCTTCTGCCTCCACTATAGCAAAATTGGAAACTACATTTTGAACTAGAAATGTTTGCGAGTTGCAATATGACTGGATGCAGATATTTAGATAGGTTGCCAGTTCGGTTTAATGGTTAAGGCACCAAGCTAGAAACGAGACCATGAGTTCTAGTCCCTTCTTGGCATGAAAATTGAGTAGGTGACTTTAGACCAGTCTCTGGTTATTGTGGGGAAAATACTGTGGTAGAAGGAAGGAGTATTAGGTATGTTCACTACCTTGAGTTATTTTTAAAAATAAGATTGGATACAAATAATGTCCTCATCCTTGAGAACTAGATGGATAAAAATGCCAAATCCAGCCTAAACGTTTGGGTAGCGTGCAACAAACTATAAAAATAATAATATTCCTTGGCATAATGGTAAACAAAGCACTCACGTATCTAGAGGACTGTAGGCTTAATAGTTTTCAGCTATTTTATGTTGCATCAACTTTCTGAAGTTACTAGCAGAGGATTTTCTCATTACCTTTTGTTTGATCCTTGTATTTAGAGAAGTTGGATGCAAAACTTTTTACCAAAAGTAGTGAACCGCCAAAAGTCTCCTTCTGTATTGTGAAGACAAGGAAACTTTCAGATATTTTGGATCTCAAGTCATCTTTAGTCAGCATGGCCAATGGCAAAAATTGTGGGAACTGTAGTCCATAAGATCCGGAAGGCAGCTGGTTGCCTACTCCTCGTCTATATAGACTAGACCAGATTGCAGATATGCTATAGTGATCATTTCTTTCCAGCAGTGTAAAAATTATCTTTTTACTTGCATTCAAACTTGATAAATTCAGAGAAATTTAAAATTTTCAGAGTTTGATTTTCAATATACATCAAACTTAGAATTGTTAACTTTTTCACAGAAGCCAATATTATTGTTCTGAAGAAGGCTCAGCTTCCTAGGAAAAGTGCCCTATTTTTTTTTAATTTGTAATTTTATTATAACATATACTGTATATGACATTCATATAACATACAACATATACATATCTTATCTCTTTTAAGCATTGTGTCTTCGTGGTCTTCTTTCTGTTATTTTATTTTTCCTCCCCTATATCGTCATTTCTTCCTTTTTTTCTTTTTTTCCCCCCCATTGTCCTTTTTTCTTTCCCCCTAAAAATTTTTTTTTTAGCTTTAACAATCTTAACTTTATACATTTCTCTACAATTATTATGTAAATATTTTAATTATATCTTTAATGTTATACATTTCTATATTCTTATTATATCAATACATTTTTATTCCGCTTCATACATTTGTTATGTATATATTTTATACTTCTAATTTTCTATTTCTCGCCTTAAGCCATTTATACCATTTATTCCTTATTCTATAATAATCTGTCTCTTCTTTTTCTTTAATTTCTTTAGTTAATTTATCCATCTCAGCACATTCTAAAATCTTATCTATTAATTCTTCCTCAGTTGGAGTTCTTTCCTGTTTCCAATTTTTTGCATATACTATTCATGCTGCTGTTAAGATGTGTAGCATCAAATATTTTATTTCCTTGGAATATGGTCTTGTAAAGATTCCTAATAGGAATGTTTTTGGTTTTCTTTCTATTTATTGGTCTGTTATTTGTTTCATCCACTTCTTAATATTTGCCCAAAATTTTTTTGCTGCCAGGCATGTCCACCATAGATGGTAATATGTTCCTTGGGATTTCTTGCATTTCCAACATGTTGAGCTATTGTTCGGGTACATCTCTCCAAGTCTTGTCAGTGGCAAATGCCATCGGAAAAGTGCCCTATTATTTGCCATGTTCTCTGCCATTTTGGTAATAGATTGAAATGGTTCACATGCCAGGACATCACACAGCTCTGAATTCCTTTCTTTCCCCACAGAAGGAGAGTGCAGGAAAGGGTCACATCAGATATACATTACACTCTTGGATGTCCCTGCAGAGAGAGGAAAGAAAGAAGCAGAGGCGGTAGTTTTCACAGGCAATTAGGCCTCTTCTTTAACATCTGAGCAATTATAAAAATAGTTGGGATGCCAGAGCTAAGGGACTTCAACTGGAATGAGTTTGGGCAAAATTCTCCCCTCTCTCATCAGGAAAAATTATGCATTTTCCCCCCATCCCCAAGATGTTTTTAGAGATTGCCTCAAGCATCAGGGATACTGCTGGCTCTAAATCATCATCATGCTTATAATTTTTAAGAACAAAATTGTCTTGAACCTCTTTTCATTTCTTTCTTAGCTCCTCAAATCTCTAAACTGTCCACTAAAATCTCATAGGCTTTACGGATCTTTAAATTAAGGCATTTCAACATCTTTCCCCCTGTCTCTTTATTTCCTCTTTGTCATGCTGGTCTTCCACAAAGAGGGTTGCATCAGTAGATTTCCAGAACACTACACAAAGGATGCTGGAAGCTGTAGCCCTGCAGCTTGGAAACAAAGGGTTCTTCTGCTAAGAAGTTAAATTAGGTTTCTTCTAAGAGCTCCTTTCTGCAGAAATATAAACTCTAATCAGAAAATTGTCATTGATATAAATTGTGACATTGGAGCAGAAAGTCATGATTCATGATTTTTTAATTGAAACTTCTTTATGGAAACCAGAAGCAATTGAGGAAGTGTTTAACGTAGTTTCCATACTGTACAACAATCTCAGCCTCCTCAGACTGGTTGCATCCCCCATCATTCCCAGACTGTTATCTTTCCTGAATTCTAAAACCCATGCGGTTTTGGAGTTTCTCTTAATTCTTGTAGCATTTCTAGAATTTCGGTCTTTATTATTTGTGGAAGCCGCAACTATATTTGACTGATTATTTTGAAATTTGATTCCACTGATTGAAATTTAATTTTTGCTTTGGCCTCAGCTCCTAAAATGCCAATAAAAGGACAAACTTAGCATGCCTTGGCCCTCAGTTGATTGTTGTGCACTTTTGTCTTAAAAGGATCAACAGAAAGAAATAGTTACTCAAAAGTCATAACTGCAATTGAACCAAGTCTCAAAAAAATATTTTTTATTTATCAATTTATAGTCAAAAGCTAAAAGTTTCAGGAGACTGTGGTGTTCTGAGATTTCACTTAATTTAATAGAGGCATTGCAGATTCTGTGTTGGAGGGAACACTCAGAAGTGCCCTTAGGTATTGAAAGCCAATTTGAAAATATGGCTTTCAGTGGATGGACATACAATTACAACTATCAGAACTGCATAAAATATGATCGCTAGGAAATGATGCTGCCTTCTGAATGTCTTTTTTTCCACAGAGGTTTTCATTTTGATTTTCCTGTTTGAAAATGGAAGTGGAAAAATCCAAATGGGAACTGATTCGTGGGGTTCTCTTATTTTTGTTGTTGGCTCTTATTGGCTCCAAGTTTAATGAAAAGGTTTAGAGCAGGGGTGTCAAATTCACAGCCCTCAGACTGAATGTGTCATGTGATAGCCATGCCCACCCCCAGTTTAGCAAAGGAGGGAAAAGTCATGATACGTCATGTGATGACGTGGCATCATGAATTTGACATTCCTGGTTTAGAGAAAATATTAAAAACAAAAGTTAATACAACAGAAAAGCAGAAGAAAAACCATGTATGCTTTTGGTTCTCCAGCTGAGAAGATTTCATGTGCCGAAACTGCATTGAATAATGTGAATTAAAAACTTTGTGATGTCTTTTGCTTGTCATCAGTGAATGATAAGGTAAAGGTAAAGGTTCCCCTCGCACATATATGCTAGTTGTTCTCAACTCTAGGGGGCGGTGCTCATCTCCATTTCAAAGCCGAAGAGCCAGTGCTGTCCGAAGACATCTCCGTGGTCATGTGGCCGGCATGACAAAATGCCAAAGGCGCACGGAACGCTGTTACCTTCCCACCAAAGGTGGTCCCTATTTTTCTATTTGCATTTTTTCCATGCTTTCGAACTGCTAGGTTGGCAGAAGCTGGGAGAAGTAACAGGAGCTCACCTCGTTACGCGGCACTAGGGATTCGAACCACTGAACTGCCGACCTTTCAATCGACAAGCTCAGCATCTTAGCCACTGAGCCACCATGTTAAAATTAAAAATTTAAAACTTTGTGACGTCTTTTGCTTGTCATCAGTGAATGATACTAAAATGCAAATGAAGTACATTCTGAATAGCAACAAAAGCAGAATACTGTGAGATGGGGATAATTTATATTACAGAAAAAACAGAATAACAGAGTTGGAAGGGACCTTGGAGGTCTAGTCCAACCCGCTGCTTAGGCAGGAAACCCTACACCACCTCAGAAAAATGGTTATCCAATCTCTTCTTAAAAACTTCCAGTGTTGGAGCATTCACAACTTCTGAAGGCAAGTTGTTCCACTGATTAATTGTTCTAACTGTCAGAAAAGTTCTCCTTAGTTCTAGGTTTCTTCTCTCCTTGATTAATTTCTACCCATTGCTTCTTATCCTGCCCTCAGGAGCTTTGGAGAATAACTTGACTCCCTCTCCTTTGTGGCAGCCCCTGAGTGATTGGAACACTATTATCATGTCACTCTTAGTCCTTCTTTTCATTAAACTAGACATACCCAGTTCCTGCAGCCTGTTCTGACCCACCCTAAGCAGAAACAAGAAACAGACTTCTTGTCACGAAAAACTCCTCTTTATTTTCCTCTTGTGAATTAATTGCATTCACACATTGAAAAGTCCAGGCATTAGTCCTTCAAGGAGTTAACTGCAGTATAGACCTTATCAGTTCCTTGCCTGAGCTCCCAGACGAAAGGCTGCAAAGTAAGTTCTGGCAAGCAGTCTTTGTGGCACGAAACACAATGAGCCAAAGTCTTCAGAACTACGAACTGTTGTCTCCTATGACCACAACTCCCCTTTCCTTCTATTTATTCCCAGCCAGGCAGGGGCTATTCAGCGTCCACATGTGCCTTGCTTCCCAAGTCGACTCCTTGTCCTCAGTTGTTCTCCTCTCCTAACGGCTTTGTGCATACGCTCACCTGGAACAGGCCCCAGCTATTCTTCCTCCCCACTTATCTCAGCCTCCAAAGCCAGCTGCATTTCCGGTGACTGGGAAATGTTGGACGGCCCTGGCTCTATCTCTGCGTCCAATGCAGAGCATCCATCAGAGCCTTCCCCAGACTCCAGAGCTGGCCCAAGTTCCACCTCATTGTCCAAATATGGCAGGCCATAACAGCTGTTCTTCACATGGTTTAGCCTCCAGTCCCCTAATTATCTTTGTTGCTCTTCTCTGCACTCTTTCCAGTGTCTCAAAATATTTTTTACACTGTGGCGACCAAAACTGGATGCAGTAGTCCAAGTGTGGCCTTACCAAAGCATTTATTTTTGAAAAAAAAAATTATTTAAAACAAAACATAACATAAAACCACCATCAATCAATACAATCTCAGAAAGTATGTCAATCGGTTAAGATTCTTTTGTGCATAATCCCATATCCAAAATTACAAATTATTTAATTTCTCTTATTCGACAGTTTTATATATCCCTTTATATTATTATTCTCATTTAGCAATTATTTAACAAAGGCTTAACTCCCATAAGAAAACACTTCATATATTTTATCATTAGATTAATTTCATATTTCATACTTCATCTCCATGCTTTGTTATCTAGCCATTGGTAAAACAAATCCCATATCAAATAATATTGTTTGTCTTCCTGTTCTCTAATTTCAAATGTCAATTTACTCATTTCAGCACATTCCATAATTTTCTTAATAACTTCATCAGTAGGTATCTTCTCTCCTTTCCAATTTTTAGCAAATACAATTCTAGCCGCTGTTAAAACATTCACAATTAAATATCTCAGTTCTCTATTATACATTTCTGGTAAAATCCTTAATAAAAATATCTCTGGTTTAAAGTCAATATGTTTCTTTGTCATTTTTTCCAACCATGTGTGGATCTTGGTCCAATATCTTTTAACTTCTGCACATGTCCACCTCATATGATGATATGATCCTGGAGTCTGGTGACATTTCCAACATTTCTCCAATTTGTTCTTGAACATTCTGGTTATTCTCGTCCGGGGTAGATTCCACCTATAAAACATCTTATACAAATTCTCCTTATATGCTGTAGACATTGTCATTTTGTAATTTTGCAACCACAATTTATGCCATTTCTCTAAATCAATCCCATAACCAAAATTTTTCCCCCATGCTATCATTGTTTCTTTAACTTCTTCCAGTTTTACCTCTAATAAATAACCATATAATTTTTTAATTACATAGTCATCAGAACCCGTTAAGATCATATCTAAATTGGTCATAACATTATAAAAACCTCCTTGTTTAAAATCTTCATATCTAGAACGTATTTGCAAATAAGAAAACCAATCCATCTTAAAACCTTGTTCTTCCAGTTCTTGCTTCAATTTAAGTTCACCGTTTTCATCCATTAATTCACTATATCTAACAATTTGTTCCCTTCTAAATACTACTGAATATGAAAATGCTTCAATCGATACCCAGACTGGAATTTTCAAATAATGTTGTTGTTTTTTATTTGATTTATATGCCGCCCTTCTCCGGAGACTCAGGGCGGTTTACAATGCGATTAAAAAATGAAGATTTTTTAGTCTTCTCCCAATTTAATAACAAAGCCTCATGCATATGATGTCTTCTAAAATACTCCTGTATTTTTGTTCCTTTATACCATAAAAAAGCATGCCACAAATCATGACCTTCTAAATTCAATAATCTAATATTTCTTAATGTTATCCATTCTTTAATCCACATCAAACTTGTCACTTGATAGTAAAGTTCCCAATTAGGTAAACCTCCTCTCATTCTAGCATCTTGTAACAACTTTAATTTTATTCTCGCCTTCTTTTCCTGCCAAATATATTTTAACACCATTTTATTCAATTCTTCAAAAAAGTATTTCCCCAATCTAATTGGAATTGTCTGGAACAAATATAAAATTCTATGCAAAATATTTATCTTAATAGTTGATATCCTTCCGATCAAAGAAAGCTGCAAGTTTTCCCATTTCGCCAAATCTGTCCCTATCTGTTGTTTAAGTTTATTATAATTATTTTCTTTAAGCGTGCTACATCTTGCTGTCAAATATATCCCTAAATATTTAACTTTATTTGTAACCTGCATCTTTGATATATCCGCCAATTCTTCTTTTTGCTTTACCAACATATTTTTAGTCAAAATCTTCGTTTTGTCTTTTTTTTTTTATTGAAAAGTTTTACAATTACATTTTCACCCCAGTTTCCTCCCCCTAACCCTCCCTAACCCCCCTAGCCCTCCCTAACCCCCCCTCCCCCCCAGGACTTCCACAAGATATGATCCAAATCAAAGTCACATTTTATAAAACTTGAACCCCTCCACCCCCTGTATATTATTCAAATCTTCATAAAATTCAATTATTCTATCTCTATATAATACATTCAGTTAAAAGCTATCTGATATTTCCTAGTTTGATATTTATTCTGCACATAATCTATCCACTTTTTCCACTCCCATACATAAGTCTCTTGAGTCCGATCTTTTAGATATGCTGAAATCTTCGCCATCTCTGCAAAATTAGCCATCTTCAAAGTCCATTCTTCAATAGTGGGCATAGCTTCATTTTTCCAATACTGACCTATCAACAATCTTGCTGCTGTTACCATATACAATATCAATTTTGTTTCACCCACTGAAAAACCCTTAACTATACCCAGTAGAAACAATTGTGGAGAAAATTGATTTTTTTTCTTTAAAACATTTTGCATCACCCACCAGATTTTTATCCAAAAAGCCTTCGCTTTCTTGCATGTCCACCAAATATGATAATATGTAGCATCTAAACAATCACATCTCCAGCATTTTGGTTGAACATTAGGATACATACACGATAACTTCTTAGGATCTAAATGCCACCTATAAAACATTTTATAAAAGTTTTCCCTCAAATTCTGCGATTCTGTAAATTTAACATTCTGAACCCATATTTTTTCCCATGTTTCCAACATCACTGGTTCTGCAAAATTTTGTGCCCACTTTATCATACAATCTTTAACCAATTCAGTTTCTGAATCCCTTTCTAGCAAAACATTATAAACCCTTTTAATATGCATTGGACCTTTCTCTTATATGTCTAACCAATTCTTCTTCATACATCATTATACCAGTTTTTTGGTCCTCTTTCCATCTCAGTTGAAGCTGATTATACTGTAGCCTAGTTAAATTAATCCCTTCTTCCAACAGCGTTTCTAATGTCTTCAGTTGCCATCTGCCCGCATCTGTAAAAAGAACTTCTTTGTATAACCCCCCCCCCCCGAGTGACATTATATTTGTATTCCACAAGATATGACCAAGATCCAGCCATAGTGGTATTTTATAATCCCATTTGAGTTGGTGCTTCTTCCAAACTCTCATCAGGGAATTTCTAAGTATGTGGCTTTTAAATACTTTATCCACTTTATTCTCATAAAATAAGTATGCATGCCAATCAAATTCAAGATCATAACTTTCTATATTCAGTATTCCAGTCTTTTTCCTTCCAAACCAATCGCTTGCGTCAAAGCTGCTGCTTCATAGTATAATTGTAGGTTTGGAAGTTTAAGACCTCCCCTTTCTGGGACATCTTGCATAATTTTCAACTTAACTCTCAGTTTTTTCTCATTCCATACAAACTTATTCACTCCACTTTGCCATTCTCTCAGTTGTTTATCACTTTTAAGCACTGGAATCATTTGGAACAAAAAAAGAAATCTTGGCAAAACGTTCATCTTAACTGCTGCTATTCTTCCAAGTAAAGACAGCTGCAGTTTTTTCCAAGTCTCCATGTCTTTTTGTACCTCTCACCACAACACCTCATAATTATTTTGAAACAGTTTTATGTTTGATTCTGCAACCTGAACTCCTAGATATTTAACCTTTGGTACTATCTCAAAGCCTGCCTTGCTTTCAAGTTCCTGTTTTCAATCTTGTGTCATATTTTTGACTATCATCTTAGTTTTTTTCTGGTTCAATCTAAATCCTGATACCATACCATATTGTTCTATAATGTCTTTCATCTGGATTATTGATTCCATCGGCTGTGTTAGGGTAACAACCAGATCGTCTGCAAATGCCCTTATTCTGTAATCCTCTTGCCTTATCACTATTCCCTTCAAGGTATTCGAGTCCCGTATTGTGTTCAACAAGACTTCTAATGTTAAAATAAATAACAATGGGGATAACGGACAACCTTGTCTTGTTCCTTTTTCAATACTAAAATTTGTTGTCAAACTTTCATTAATAATAATTTGTGCCATTTGTTCTTGATAAATTGCTGAAACCGCCTGTATAAATTGGTCCCCAAAGTCCATCTTTCTTAAAGTCTTTAATAGAAAGTTCCAATCCACTCTATCAAAGGCCTTCTCCGCATCCAAGAAAACCAGCACTGCAGGGATCTGTTTATTCTTCTCAAGATATTCCAATAAATCTATAATTTGCCTTACATTATCCTTCATATATCTGCCTTCTATAAATCCCGTTTGATCATAATGAACCGCCTCTTGAATAACTGGCATCAACCTGTTGGCTAATACTTTTGCAAATATTTTATAATCATTATTCAGAAGAGATATTGGTCTAAAATTCTCAGGTTTTTTAGGACCTACTTGCTCTTTCGGTATCAATGAAATATAAGCTGTTTTCCATGATGGGGGTATTTTACCCCCTTGTTGTATACTACAAAACAGATCTTTAAGATGTTCAATCATTTCTGCTTGTAAAGTTTTGTAATATACCACAGTTAAACCTGGTGCTTTAGCTGTTTTTAATTGTTTAATTGTGGCAATAATCTCCTCAGCAGTTATAGGATAATTCATTCTCTCCTTTTGTTGACTAGAAATTTTTGTAACTCTTCTTTTTTCTAAATATTTCTCTATAAGTCCATTCTGTATATCATCTTTAGCATATAATTTGGTATAATAGTCTAAAAAAACTTCTTTGATTAGTTTTTGTTGAAAAATTTCCTTCCCTCCAATATCAATACTATCAATGACCCATGTACTCTGCCTCTTCCTTAATGTATAAGCCAACCATCTGCCCAGTTTGTTAGCGTTACAAAATGTGTTATGTTTTGCAAATTGTAAATTTGTTGCTGTTTGTTCTGCCATAAGCATTTGAAATTGATCTTTCAGCAATTTTATAGCTCCTCGTATTCTTTCGTCTGTTGGATTTTTTATAAGTATCTGTTCTTTATTCTTTATTTCTGCTTCCATTTCAGATCTTTTCTTTTGTTGATTTAATTTGTGTTTAGAGTTCATATGGATGAGTACCCCTCTCATATATGCCTTACTCGCATCCCACAAAATTTCAATAGGGGTACCTTGTTCAAGTTCATTTCAAAAAATTCTTTCATTTGCTTTTTAAGTTCTGTTATATTCTTTTCCTATCTAAACAAATTTTCATTTACTCTCCATGATCTTCTCTCGCTCTTTCCCATCTCAATTTCTATCCATACCGGGCTATGGTCAGTTAAAGTCCTTGGAAAAATCTTTGTTCTTTTCGTTTTTACAAGTAAATCAGATGATAATAAAATAAAGTCAATCCTAGAGAAGGATCTGTGTCTATCTGAAAAGAAAGTAAAGTCCAAATCTTTTGGGTTATGTATTCTCCAAATATCTTTTAACTCCAAATCTTCTTTCATATCAAAAAAAAGTCTGTGGTAATCTAATCCTTGACTTTGCCAAGCTCTTTTTATCTATTTTGGAGTCAATTACTCCATTCCAATCTCCATAATTATAATAGATCTATAATCCCATTGCAATATTTTGGAATGCAAAGTTTTGTAAAAATTTTCTTGCTGTTGATTAGGGGCATAAATTCCAATCACCAGAGTTGAACCATTTGCTGTGTAGAGTTCAACTGCTATAAACCTGTTACAGTCATCTGCTTCTACAATTTTAGCTGCCAGTCTTTTATTTATATAAATCACTACACCATTCTTTTTTTCCAAGTTCGAGGCTATAAATTGTGTTCCTAATCTTGAGTTTATCAAGTATTTTTGGTCTTGTATTCGAATGTGAGTTTCTTGTAAGCAAATAATATCGTTGTTAAATTGTCTCAAGTAATTAAATAATTTCTTCCTTTTCTGTGGTGAATTTAATCCGTTCACATTCCAAGATAAAAACTTAGTTGTCATTTGAATCTTCTCGAAGTGATAAGAACATATGCTGAAGGCTGTCCAAATTGGTAGTCTTCGGCCTTGCTCCTCCCATGGCTTCACATTCTTGTATATTGCCCTTAACTCCTTTCTTGCCTTGCTGTGGCTTGGCCCTTTCTTGTTGTTGCTTTTCTTTAATTTGCTTAGCGACTGCTCGAGTTATGTGCTGATCTTTGGCTTCACACATCCGGGCTAGGTCCAAGGCTACTTGTCTTGTAGTCTTAGGTGGTTCAGTTACAATTTCTGAGGGAAGATCTATCAAGGGTGCATCCAGAAATCCTCCTGTAGCTCCCTGCATTTCCATTGCCTCCAATTCCAACTGCTTAGACTGCTCATCGATCTCTTGCTGAAATTGCCTCTCCTTGTCACTCTCCTTTGTCTCCAACACAGAAGATGTACGTGGGGATGGTGAACTCGCTTTGAAAAAATTAGAATAAAATTCTTCTGCCTTTTCAAGAGTATTTAATCGATATCTTTCTCCTTTAAACCTCAAAATTATGCCAGTTGGAGCATCCCACCTAAATGGGATTTGTTGTTTTTTTAATTCATTCACTAGAAATTCAAAATCCTTCCTATCTTTTAACATCTTAGGTGGCAATTCTTTATAAACTCCAATTTCTTTTCCATCCACTTGCACAGCAGAGACAAAGGACTTTTGCAGAATATCATTTCTTATTTTTCTATCTGTAAAATATATCACCACATCTCTAGGCAATTGTCTTTGTCTGGCCACCTAGGAATTCACTCTGTACACCTTGTCCATTTTGCAAAAAATCTCTTCAGAACTGATCTTTAACAACACAGCTAGTGCATCAGCACAGATCTTTCTCAAATCTTCCCTATCATTCTCTTTTAAGCCTCTAAGCCTTATAGCAAATTCCATAGACCTGAATTGCATCATTGTTATTTCATTTTCCAATCTTTGTGTTTTATTGTCAACATTAGAAATTTTATAATCAGCCTCCTTAATTTTAACATCCACCTCAAGTCTAAATTCCTCCACTTTTTCATCAGTTTTAATAATTGCTTCTGACAATCCAGTCACCACAGTCATTAATTTTTTGGTCACCTTATCATATTTTTCTTGTACCACCTCTTTAATTTCTTTCATCTCCTGCTTAATTTCCTGTTGTGACTTTTTAAACTTCTCATCCAAACATTCCTCTTGCCTCATCAAAGTCTGAGCAATAAAATCCTTTAGGCTTTCAAGATCAATCTCTTTTTTCCGGCTCTGCTGGCTAGGAGGCTGCTGTTGAGGCTTGTGTGTGGGGGATCCCCCCCGCCACCTTCACATCCTGTTTAGTCCGCTTAGAAGCCATGCTGCCACGTAGTCTAACTTTTCCAAAAAAGGAAGTCTTTTTTCCCTTTCCTCCACCACAGAATCCTCTGAAAAATTCCCCCAGGTTTGGTCAAATTAAAGATGAAATTGAATCAGAATCAGGCTTGTCTTAAAAGAAAATCCCTTTTCTTTCACTTGTTACAGGCAATGCTACTTTGTAGCTGGTTGAAGTAGCTGTACAAATCCATTCTCGCTTTCAGCTCTCGTTAACGCTGAAGCCGGGCGCCATTCTCAAGCAACTTTCACTCTTTTGTTTTAAAGTTAATTACAGGGCTAGTAAATACTTGCAATTTCGTAGTTCAGGTTCTTATTTCACCCTGTTTATTTGGATTCGCTTTGTTCTCGATAGGAAGGTTGGTCCTGCCGCCTTGTTCTACAATATGTAGATTTGTCCTCGCTGTCCGGAGTCTCGGAGAGCTAAATAGGGAGCCGCGCCTGTTTCCTCCCCAGAAGCGAAGGGGTGCTATCTGGGGGCTCACAGGGGCTCTACCTGCCTCTCTCCGACTCTGTTCACGATTCCTTCTGGATTCGGAAATTTCCGAGCCGCTTGTCTTGTTCGAAGCGGCTCTAACAGGCAGCTAGGCTGGCAGTCCGAAAAGAGACCGTCTTTCGGCGACAGGAAGCAAACCGGAAGTCCTTCGTTTTGTCTTTATTGATTTTTCAAACTAGCTACTTTCCCAAACTCTCTAATTTTATCTATCAATGTATTTATTGATGTTAATAGATCTTCAAGAATAAAGACCAGGTCATCTGTGAATGCTTGCAATTTGTATTCTTCTTTTTGAATTTTCATTCCCTTTGTCTTTTTTTTTCTCTGATATTTCTATTTAGCACTTCTAATGTTAATATGAACAACAGAGGGGACAATGGACATCCTTGTCTTGTACCTTTTTTTATCTCAATAGAGTCTGTCAATTCTCCATTTATCATTACTTTTGCCGTTTGTTTATGATATATAGCTTCTATTCCTTGAATGAATTTTCTGCCAAAGCCCATCTGTTCCATTTGAAGCAATATAAATCACCAATTTCCATTGCTTTCTGTGCATCTAAAAATATCAAAGCCATTTGCTTTTCAGGATGGGTTTCATAGTATTCCAAAGTGTCCAGAATTATTCTCATGTTGTCTCTAATTTGTCTTTTTGGCAGAAATCCATTTTGATCTGAATGTATAAAATTATTTAGGTGTCTTTTAAGTCTTTTTGCCAATATTGAAGCAAAGATTTTATAATCTGAATTTAGCAGGGATATAGGCCTATAGTTTTTGATTTATTGTGGGTCTGTATCCTCCTTAGGAATCAATGTAATATATGCCTCAGTCCATGACTTGGGTATTTCCTTCTTTGTCATCACTTCATTCATAACTTCTAAAAATGGGAGACTTAAAGATTCCTGCAATGTCCTATAATATTCTGCTGGCAAACCATTTGGCCCTGGTGCCTTCCCGTTCTTTTGTTTCTTGATTGCTTCAGTTAATTCAATCATCGTTATGTTTCCCTCTAACATCTCCTCAATATCTTTAGGAATTCGAGGTAAATTTGCATTTTGAAGATATCTTGTCACATTTTCCTCCTCTATCTTTTCTTTCTCATACAATTGTCCATAGTAATTCTGTATAATTTTTTTTCTTTTCTTTATTTCCAAATTTACTTTGCCCTTGGTCATCAATTAATTGTATTATTTTTCTTGATTCTCTTTTTTCAATTTATATGCTAACCATCTTCCTGGTTTATTGGCGTTCTCAAAGTAGTTCTGTTTAGTGCTTCTAATTTTGGGGGCTAATTCTTCTTTCTCCAGTAAGTCCATTTTGTGTTTTATTGTATCCATTTTCACTTTAACGTATTTTTTATGTGGACATTTCTGAAGCTCTTTTTCAATTCTCTTATAATCATCTTCCAATATTTTATGTGTTTGTCTTTTCTTAACATTTTTCTTCCTTGTATAGTCCATTATCAAACCTCTAGTATAGGCCCTCATTGTGTCCCAAAGATTTTGCATCGATGTATCTTCTTTCCTATTCTCCTTGAAGAAGAGAGCCAATTCTCACCATTTTCTGTACAAAGTCCTTTTCTTTTAATATAGTATTATTTAAAGTCCATCTAAATCTTCTCATTTGTCCTTTCCATTTCACTGTCACTGGATTATGATCTGCCCAAATGTTTGCTTCTATCTCAATTTGTTCTATATTCAAAGTCAATTCCATTGTTGTCCATATCATATCTAATTTAAACCAAGATGAATGTCTATCAGAGTAAAAAGTATATTGTCTGTTTTTTCCATTTCTATCTTTCCATGCATCTTTTAAGTTTAATTCCTCAGTCATCTTAAAAAAAGATTTCGGTAATATCTTTCTATTATGTCTTATTGTTTTATGTGTTTTATAATCCAAATTTTTATCCACTATACCATTAAAATCTCCCATCATACAAATATTATTATATTCCAGTTCAATTATTTTCATGTGCAATTTTCTATAGAAGTCACTTTGATTATTATTTGGAGCATATATTGCTACTAAAAGAACTTTCATATGTTATCTGTTATCTCCACCATCAGAATTCTTCCTTCTTCGTCTGCATATATTTGTTCAGCTGGTATTGCATTTCTTTTTTTTTTCTTTTTCTTTTTTATCTTATACATCCAACAAACATTAAATCTATAGCAGTCTACATCACAACACGAGAAGGAAATAAAATTGTCCCATTACATATATAGGGTAACCTACAAAAGTCTATTACATATACCAAGTGACATGCTTATCAGATACCTCTATTTGCAGCTCGATTTGACATCCAATTATACCATTGACTTGAAGATATATAGTAATCTTTGTCCCCTCGTCCTTTCAGTCTCATAATAAGCCAATCTGATTCCGCACAATTCATTATTTTCTGAATTATTACTTGTTTGGGTGGGCTAACATCCATCTTCCAGTATTGGGGCCCATGCCAATCTTGCAGCTGTTGTTATATGTAGCAGCAGGTACCATTTTGTTCTATTAACATTTTCGGGTCTTATCCCTAATAAAAATACCTCAGGATGCAATTGTATACGCTGCTCCAACATCTCATTAAGCCACTTCTGAATATTCTTCCAAAATTTCATTGCCTCTCTACAGGTCCACCATTGGTGGAAATATGTGCCTTCTTTAACACCACATTTCCAACAGACTGAGGGTGTTCCAGGGAACATTTTGGCGAGTCTAGCCGGCAGTAAATGCCATCGATATGCCATTTTATATATATTTTCTTTATATCCTATTGACCGGGTTAATTTAATATTCTTAGTCCAGATTTCGTTCCACCTCTCAGGCTCTATTGAATAACCTAGATTCTTCTCCCAAGCATGAACTGAAGTCTTCGCACCTTCCTTACCTACCTCCATAGCCATAAAGAATTTATAGCATCTAGATAACACCTTTTCATCCACCCCCAATAGTATCCTATCTAGAATCTGCACCTCTCGGCTAATCCCAAGTCTCTGTCTATCTTTCATATACTTACTACTAATTTACATGTACATCCACCAGTCTAGGTTCACTCCTTGTTCCTGAAGTGACAATTTTGTTTTTAACTTCCCATTCCTATCTAATATTTCTTTGTAGGTCAATTTTTTACAGAATCAGATAGATCACAGCTTCCACAGGTGAAACCCAGAGTGGTACCTTATTATAATATGTTTTCCTAATTTCCATCCAACTCTCAATCAGGACTCCTCTCAAATGATGTTTCATAAAATGTGCTGAGGGTTTGCCTCTTTCCCACCATAGGTGGGCTGGTATTGCATTTCTAATGTATAAAACCACTCCTCTTTTTTTACATTCTGGAAATGATGTGAAGATTTTCCCTAATTTTGAATGTACCCAAAACTGTTCATGTTGCTTTTTAATATGTACTTTGTCAGTGTTTCAGAAAACCCCCCAACTCCAAGTAAAGATGCGGAAGCAAGCATTTTCCAAAATTCTCTTTACTAGAATAGGCAAACTGGCACATCTGGGAAAACCCGAATCTGAAAAGCCCGGGTTTTCCTTCAGTAAGTCAAAGCTTTCAAAACCATCCACTTTTTCCACCCAGTCGATCACATGCTCCAATCAACATCCGTTCCATCCTGATCCAGTTCCCTGACCACTCCTCCAGATGCTGGATCGCTCTGACCTTGACCGACAGGAAGAATGTTGCTATGTCTACTAACCCCCTCTCCTAAATCCCCTCTCCTACTTTCCCACACATGAGAAGGTGGCAGCATTGGAGCTTCCGGCCTAATATGGCTTCCAAAGCTGACATACTTCTTGTAGGCAAATTATATCAAATTTTAATTTCTCTAATTTGTGAAATACTTTTCTTTTAACAATTGAATTAAGTCCATTTATATTTATTGAAATCAATTTTCTCTCTTCCATAGTCATACTTTATATGCAGGCTTTACTGCTCTAGTTGATCTTAATTCACGCTGTTCTTTGTGTTCCACAATCCCTCCTACTGCGCCTTCTGCTTTTTCAATCATTGCTAGTTCCTCTTCTTGAAATTCTACTGGCACTACTGTCGTTTGGAATTCCATTTCCATTTCCTTCTCTTTGAAAAATTCTGCATAAAATGCTTTTGCTTTGTCTATTGTATCTATTCTATATCTTTGGAGTTGCCACGTTAACACTAATCCTTCTGGTACCAGCCATCTGTAGTTCACACCTTTTTGAAGTAATATTTTAGTCAAAAATTGGTATTCTCTCCTCATCTTTCTCACTTTTCTTGGTATTTGCTTCAGAACCACAATTTCTTTCTCCTTATACTTAAATGCTTTTTCTCTGGTAGTCTGCATTATTTGTGCTTTAATTGATTTCTTAGTAAATCTTATATGCACTTCTCGTGGTAACTTGTTGCATTGCATACCTAGTGTAGACTCGATATATCTCATCCACGCCATCCATCATCATCTCCTTGGTAATTTCTAATGCTTCAGCCAACATTCTTATCATTATTTCTGCCAAATTCTCTCCTTTCTCTTCTTCTACATTTTGAAATCTGAGATAAAATTCTGATCTGTCCATCTCCCATCCAATTAGTCCACTCCTGTCACGTTCAACTTTTACCCATCTATTATCTATATCTTTAATTTTTTCCTCCTTTTGCTCCTCATTTTTCTCAAGCTTTTGCAATCTCTCTTCATATTTCAACATCATTTGCTGTATATTCGCCACTTTTTCATCTGTCTTGAATTGTTGTTCTATCCTCTGGGCTGTTTGAAGAATCATCTGTAATATTGTATCTTTCTCTCATTTTCTTTATCCTTCTCCTGCTGAAGCATTGTCTGAATTGATTGTTGTCCTCCAGAAGGCAACAAGGAGGGCATAGTTGAGGAGGATCCAACTGTCACTACTTTTCTACTCATTCTGTCCAGTAGTCACCAAAGGCCGAAACAAAAAAAAAAAGAAAAGAAAAAGCCAAAAAAGTAAAGGATGTGAAAAAAAAGAGGGAAAAAGGAAAAATAAACAATTCTTCAAGTTCTTCAAAACCCTAATCCACTTTGAAGAAAGAAAAAAAATCTTGAATTAATCCCAGTGTCAATAAAAATAAGCTAAAGGAAAGTCAAATTAAAAAGTGGGGAAAAAAAGGAAGGCCAAAAAGCCAACCCTTAAAAAAAAATCGAAAATCAATCTTCAGGCACTTGTACACCTTAATCCAACTCGGTTATATATGAACAAAGAAAAGAAAATCCATCAGAAATATTTAAGCAGGGGAAGCGTACAGAGAGTTATCACTTAACAGGAACAAAAAAAAAAGTAATAGAAAATAGAAAAAGATTTCAATTTCTTCTGCAGTACTTCTGCCTAAGCATTAACAAATCTCTCTCATTCTGCCTCAGACTCCTGATAGTTCCCTGAAGAGCACCTGAGTAAACAATACAGATAGTTCCAGTACTGATAGTTTCTCAGATGTGCTTCCAACAATCTTATTAGCAAGAAAGTTCAGAGTCCTTGAGTTGTAGCAACAATGTAATACAATTGTTTCAACTTGCTACTTAAATAAAAAAGAATAACAAAGTTTCCTGTCCAGTAGATGGCAGTATTTCACACACTCCTATCTTCCCCGCTAATATAATATAGAAAGTTCTTTGTCACTAAAATGGCAAATGAAAAATTAAAACAATCTTCAAAAAAGGAAAAAGAAAAGTTAAATCCCAAGAAGAAAATATTTTAAATAAAAGGCACAAAGGCTTACAAATGTTAAACTCTCAGTTCTGTCAATCCTTTTCAATCCAGTCCCGGTCAAAAACAAAACAAAAATTTAAAGCTCCACCAATGTAGATGGTTTGAGAATAAAAAATAACTCCAGTTTAATTTCGCCGCTTAATTTCCTTTTATCTCCAATTTAATTACCACTTCAACCTCAGGGTGTTCTTTATATTGATTTGAATTGAAAGTCTCTCACCGCATGGACTCACTGTCACTTCCTGAGCTGTCACTTCCTGAGCTGTCCCAACTTCAGCAGCTACAATGGCTGCCACCCTGCTGCTAGAAAAAAGGCTTCTCCCGGATCAACCAGGGACTTTGCGGTGTCCCTGGGATCATCAGGATGTGCCTTCCACTATCACAGTCAAAATAAGACAGTGAGGTCCAAAAAGGACCGTCCAGCAGTGAGGGTTTCAGCGGCGATCCTGGAGCCCAGGAATCCTCCAACCATTCCGTCGCAACATCAGCTCCTCCTCCTCTTACCAAGGCATTTTAAAGTGGTATTAACACTTCATGTGATCTTGATTCTATTCCTCTGTTTATTCAGCCTAGAACTGTGTTGGCTTTTTTGGCAGCTGCTGCTGTACACTGCTGACTCATATTTAAATGGTTGTCCACTAGGACTCCAAGATCCCTCTCACAGTTACTACAATTGAGCAAGGTACCACATATACTGTACCTGTTGTGCATTTTGTTTTTCTTACCTAACTTTTTTCACCATTGAATTTCATTTTGTTAGATAGCACCCAATGTTCAAGTCTCTCAAGATCCTTCTGTATCTTAAGCCTATCTTCTGGAGTGTTGGCTATTCCTGCTAACTTGATGTCATCGGCAAATTTGATGAGTTCCCCTCGTCCTAATCATTGATGAATATATTGAAGAGTACTGAGCCTAAAACAGTACCCCCCCCCCTGTTTTTTGAAGATGGGAACTATATCAGTTCTTTTCCAGTCCTCTGGCAGTTCCCCAGTGCTCCAGGATCTTTGAAAGATATAGTTCAGTGGTTCTGAGATCTCATCTGCCAGTTCCTTCAGAACCTTGGGGTGTAATCCATCTGGTCCTGGTGATTTGAACTTGTCTAGGGTAGACAGATGCTCACTTACCATTTTGTTCCCTATTTTAACTTCTGTTCCTAATCTGTTTTTGTGGTGCTGTTTTTGATAGGTTGGATTGTTTTTTCCCTTTGTATAAAGACAGTTGCAAAAAACGAGTTAAGTAGTTCTGCTTTCTCCCTGTTTGTCACCTTCTATTCTATCACCAATTATGATTATGTTGATATTCCTCACTTACTTTGAACAACTCAAGCTGGCATGCATACAGTAATGCTTCTTCTTTTTCTTAGAACAACAACCTTGTGAGGTGGGTTATTTAAAAAATCCTCCCTAGTTTCCTAGAAGGTAAGTTGGTAGGCATCTTGGAGAACATCTAATCCAACTCTTGTTCAGTACAGGAATCTACTACAGTATCCTTTGCAGATGGCCAACTACTATCTACTTAAACCCACCCAGGAATACGGAATTTTAAAATAAAATGTAAATATTCCCCCAACCCCCTGACAAACAACCAGGTCTGTATAGGAAATAGAGACCCTCTAGGAGCGCTGCATCCAAATTTTTAACACCTTTTATTTTCTTTTTCAGAGAGGAAATGTTTATTTTTATTTTTCTAAGCGTGCTTAGTTTAGTAACTTTAGTTTTTTTAATTGTGCCTCTTTGATGAATCTTCAGGATTTTGACTTATTTGAGGAGGTAGTGGTGACATTTCCTAATGAAGACCAAGTCCTTTCAGATACTGAGCATGGAGATATATGCATGGAAACTGGACAGCAGGTTGATGGAGACATATGTTTGCTTGGTAAGGATCTATCAATCCACCTACTTAGTGCTTTGAATTGCTTCTTTCTCTAAATGCATTATTATTGATGTATGCATTCCCACCGTGCAAGGATTATATAAAATGGTAAACAGCTAGGACCTAAAATCTATACAGTAATATAAATCCTAACAGATGACTAAGTATATTTTTAAGAATAGCTCAATTTAAGAGCCATGGTGGCGCAGTGGTTAGAGTGAAGTACTGCAGGCTACTTCTGCTGCTTGGCAGCTGCCTGAAATTCGGCAGTTCAAATCTCACCAGGCTCAAGGTTGACTCAGCCTTCCATCCTTCCAAGGTTAAAATGAGGATTCAGATTGTGGGGAGCAATATGCTGACTCTAGACCACTGGAGAGGGCTGTAAAAGCATTATGAAGCGGTATACAAGTCTAAGTGCTATTGCTATTAGCTTCTCCAATCCAGTGTCCTCCAGATGCCATCATTCATAGTCATTGTTTTGAAGACCTGTCAAAGCAATGAGCCTTAAATTCTGTTCTTTTTCTTCTTATATGACAAAATCATAGTCTTCTGTGATATCTTCCTTAAATCTCAGAGGTGCATTTTCAAAAGGCAAGTGGACTCTTTTTTTCCTTTGAGGAAGAACACGACGTTTCATTTCTCACCCAAGAAACTTCATCAATTCTGGCTGGACGATTGGGCGGGCAGGGAGAAATGAAAGAATTAGTTCTGACTGGAAATTTGGTAGGAATGGAAGGATTGTATTTCTTTTCAATAATCTGGTGGTTAGTGCTTTCTCTGAGAGCTGTTGAGGCCGCTTGGGGTTTATCTGTGCCCTCAAGGTCATCTGAATCAGAGTGCAAATGGGTGTGGAATCTTCTTGGAACTGCCGAAAGAACTGTGTTGTAGGCAGGAGATAGATGGTGTGGTATCCCTCTTCCTCTGTTGAGAGAGCGCTGTTCAATTCTATCATAGATGGTCTCTACTTTGGGAAGTCCACATTCTGAATAGAGAGGACCATTGGTTTGAAAGAGGGGTAATAGGCTATGTGTGAATTGAACCGCTCTCCCTCAACAGAGGGGAAGGGATACGACACCGTCTATCTCCTCTCTACAATGCAATCCTTTCTGCAGTTCCAAAAAGATTCCACACCAAGTGCTAATGATCAGATGACTGCAAAGAAATACAATCCTTCTGCACCTCTGCCCAACATTTGTCAGAACTAATCCTTCCCGCACCCCCCCCACCCCCAAATCCAACCAAAACTGATGAAGCTGCTTGGATAAGAAGCTAAACATCATCTTCCTCAAAGGAAAAAAAAACATAGTCTAGTTGCCTTTTTAAAAAGCACCTTCGAGACAACCCTGACCTGGATGACTGAGAATATCCATAGACATCCTTCTCAAGTATAATAAACTGTTTTGTATGAACAATAGAATTAATAAAGCAGAATTGAAAGTTGGTTGGGGATTAAACTATGATAAATGCATATCAAGACAAGGACAGGAAAATAGGTGATTTGTGAGGTCTATGGTATGCACATAGCAAACCAATTATATTCCTGCAATTTTCTTTTTCTTTTTCTTTTCAATTTACATAACAATAAACATTCTTTAACAGTACTGTGTCATATGTCTCTTACAGATATTTACATTTATTCCTATACATTTTTTAAAAAAAATTTTAAAATTTATTTTTCACATAAAACATAAAACATCTTTTTAGAGCAAAGGTTTGGTCCGGTGTAAAATAAGTATAAATTCCAAATTTCATCAATTAACATCTTTAAAAAAAAAGAAAAAAAAAAGAAAAAAATCTAAACCCAATTTTTGTCATTCAATCTAACATCTTATTCTAACATTTAACGTTCTATTATGTAATCACCCTAAATCTTAAACTTCAAATCTAAACAGCTCTTTATAATATTCATTTATCATTTTAACAATCAGTATTTCATATATTCTCCTTACTTCAAAGACCCAAATCAAGTCAGTTTCTTTTAAATCACATCTAATAATCAACACATAATATTTTATTCCTCTCTTAAAAAAACATTTCAAAATCAGTAACTATTCTTCAAAGATATCTCCTTCACTCCTAATTTTATTTTGGCTACATTGCAGCTTAATTAACTGGTTTCCAGCGATGTTCCTCCACTCCTAACCTTATTTGTTGGCTGAATCACAGTTTGGTTTTAACTGCTTTCCAACATTTTCTCCTTCACTCCTCCTAGTTTTATTTTTATCTGGATAACGTCTTTTCAGCTGTTTTCCAGTGGTGCTTTCCTCCATTCCTTACCTTATATTTAACTGGTTCACAGTTTATTTTAACTGGTCCCAGCATTGTCTCCTCCACTCCTCCTAGGTTTATTTTTGGCTGGTTTACAGCTTAATTAACTGTTTTCCAGTGGTGCTTTCCTCCACTCCTTACCCTATATTTAACTGGTTCACAGTTTGGCTTTAACTGTTCTCCAACATTTATCTCCTCCACTCCTTCTAAGTTTATTTTTGGCTAGTTCACAGCATAATTAGCTGTTTTCCAGTGGTGCTTTCCTCCACTCCTTACCTCATATTTAACTGGTTCACAGTTTGGCTCTAACTGCTCTCCAGCATTTATCTCCTCCGCTCCTCCTAAGTTTATTTTGGGCTGGTTACCAGCCTAATCATCTATTCTCCAGGGATGCTTTCCGCCACTCCTAACCTTATATGTAACTAATTCACAATTTAACTTTAATCATCTGATCAATAACAATTTACCATAATTGTAAAATCTATAAGAAAATCTTATTAATATTCCAAAAAAAAATTTGTTCCCATTCTCTTATTTATTTTAAAGAGAAAAACAAAAAAATAATAAAAACCCCAACAACAACATTGTAATCCACTTTAAAATCAATTTTCTATAACCATAATGCTCTTATTAATACTTAAAAGGTTCTTTCATAGTCTTCAAATTTCTTGTAGTTTTTCTATAATAACATTTCTCGCTTTGAAAATAATTTAAAATTTTATTTATTTATTTATTTATTGAATTTGTATACCGCCCTACTCCCGAAGGACTCAGGGTGGTGAACAGCCAAATAAAATCTATAAACAATTCTTGTTAAAGGCTTCATTAACATTTTCTTATTTTCTGTAAAAAAAAATTCTTATTTTCTGTAAAAAACAATATTTTAGACCCTTTAGAAAAGCAAATTTCTGTAATCATTAAATCTGTCAATAATTCTTATTAATAATCAAAAATTCATTCATACTCTTTATATTTCTTATAGTTTCTCTAAAATCAGATTTTTCCCACCTTAAAAATCACTTCTCTTAATAATAGTAATGAAAAGTAAAAAAGGAAAGAGAAAGGGAAAAGGGAATAATAAAGAATAAAAAAATAAAAAAAATAAAAGATAAAGATATGGCGAAAAGGATTAAAAAAAAGAATTCCACAAAGGAACAGAAAAAAGGAAGAGAGGAATAAAATGAAAGAATAATAAAATAAATTTTAAAAAAAGAGAAAAAGTAAAAAAGAGAGTAAAAGAAGGAAGAGGAAATCTCCTTATATTATTTAAACATCAATTGCATAAAAAACATTTACATCCATTTTAATCAGACTGTAATATTTTCCATCTTGATACCCAAATTTTTTCCCCCTTCTTTTCAATTCCAATATCAGTAAAGTTATAAAGACTAAAGAGTTTAGTTCTTTTTTGTTGCCTATGTGATATTGTCATGTCCTCTTCCGTTTTTACGCCCTTTCCTTTTGTTGCCTCGCCTTTAGTCAACAGTTTTAATTGACCAGTTAATTCCTTCTTTCCAATTATCCATAGGTAGTCTAAAAACGAAATAAGTACATCTAAAATCAAACTTTTTTAGTTTTCCTTCAAAACAATCCAATTGAGAAAGCAAGAGTCAAAGTTTCTCCTTTAAGTAGCAAGCAGTCCACAGTTTTCACTTTCACTTCTTAACAGGCAACCATTTTAGCTTCCTCTGCCACGTCTACTTAGATAGTTTAAATTGTTCCGTCTTGTTTCTTATTTCTTCTTTCTTTCCTTAATACCACCAATAAACAAGTTAAAAATCCCCAAAGTTAGAGCTCCTTAATTATTTTCATAATAATTTAGGTAATAAGATACATTGTGTCTGAGTTAATTCAAAAGCAATCCACAGGTTTAAACTTTCACTTCTCTATGGCATGACTCCATTTTAGCTGTAATTCTCCGCTGAGCTTTCCCGGTTGCTTCAAAAAATTTCTGCTTACCACCTCTTCCCTCTTTATCTCTCCAAAAGTAATCCATTTCAATGACAAAGAGTTTCAAAGTTTACAATTTCCAACTAACAGCCATTCCACGGCATTCAATAATAAGGGTAGTTCATAGATGGGTCTCTTCCTCCAGCAAAATAACTTTTTAAATCTTCTTGCCCCCAGAGTCTGTAGCCGCTGTTTAAGGCTAGGGGCTCTCTTTTTGAAATCCATTTTTAAGTGCTGTTCCTGCCTGGGTTAAATCACTTACCCGGTTTCCAAACAGTTTGCTCTATTTCTTCACTTCTTCCTCCTGCACATCACTTTTCCTGATTGCCACAGCCTCGAGGCAGCCACCAGGGCTGCTGCTGAGCCGCCGCCAAAACAGAGGGTAATCCTCCGGCCCCGAGGAACCTGCCTGTTCCTCTTGGCCAACCGAGGGGTCCCTCTCTTTCCCCCAGGACAGGGTAGGTCCGTAAACTTGCCAGTGGTGGCATAACTGATGGGGTTTTTGCGGGGCTCCTAAGAGCCCCGCTATTCCACCGTCTGGATCCCCGCGACGCCAACTGGAAGTCCTACATTCTTGTTTCTCTATTCTAACTAGTTATACCACTTATCCCACACCTCATAAAATTCTGCTTCTTCCTTGCCTTTCATTTCTAACGTGAGCCTATACATCTCAGCACATTCTAGTATCTTGTATATAATCATCTCCTTGGCTGGTATATTTTCTAGTTTCCAGCATTGGGCATAGACAATTCTCGCTGCTGTTACTATGTGTATAATAATGCATTGGAGTTACTTCTTGATCTTTTGGTTAATCATTCCTAATAAAAATAGTTCAGCTTTAAATTCAATTTGTTCTCCTGTTATCTCCTACAGCCATCCCCTTATCTGTTCCCAATATTTTTTTGCTTTGGGGTGCAATTTTCTTTTTCAACTGGGCTACAATTAAACCACATAGACACCTTGTTTTTTTTCATGGAACTCCAGTGAAGTGAATTTGGAACAATGTATGTTCATTTTCCCTGGATAATGCAATCTATTCCTATGGTGCCCTTGGCATTGGATTCCACAATCCCATCAGAGTCTGAAAAATACAATGGCTAACCAGTGCTATCAGGCAGAAACCTGCCAGCTTTCCAATATGCTGATCTTAGACCATAATAAAGATTTGATTTGCCAGCTTTCCTCCTAAAAGATCTAAAAAAGTGTCTTGTGTTGGTGAGTATTCTTTACAAATCCTGAGACATGTTTTCAAGTAAGCTTTAGAGTTGGATTTTTCCCTTTCTTGCATAGATTCTTCTGACACAGAAGCCACTTGGGATTCTTCTGCAGATGAAGCAAGAGGAGGAGGAGGTTCAGGTGAGTCGAGACCTTTCCTTCTACAGCAGCATGTAGGAAGAAATCCTGCAAGGAGGATGAGGCTTTCTACTTCAGAATAAGGGCTCCTGACCCAACTTATTTTGAATTGCTGTGATCTTATCTCCCTCCTCCAACCCCATTCTGAGGGCAGGCTTCAGCTATCAAAAGGCTGGCCACCTTGGCTATAGCAATGAAAAGTCTTTACGGTTTTCTGAACTCCAAAACACTGTCTCTCATTAGTAAAAGGCATTGGTTTTTGCTAATTGCCTAAAGACTGCTGTCCTTAATGGCCCTCAAGCTCATTTAGTACTTACCGATGAAGCAGATGAATTCAGATTTTCTTCTGCATCTGAATAATCTTATTTTGATAATTGTGTACCAGACAAGTAGAGTATTCTTTCTTTTTAATGGATTAGCAATCATGGGCTTCTTTGGCATGATAATGGTGAAAACAAGAAGCTTTCAATTCTTCCATTTAACAAGACAGTCTTGTGGGGGAGTAGCTGACAAAATTTCAGCCAGGGAGTTGATGATGCACAGGTAGTCCTCGGCTTACAGTAGTTCATTTAGAGACCATTCAAAGTTACAAGGCCCTGAAAAAAAGTGATGTCCCTTTTTTATACTTACAATCATTGTAGTATCCCCATGGTCCTGTGATCCAGATTCAGACGCTTAGCAACTGACTCATCTATGACGATTGCAGGGTCTCAGTGTCATGTGATTCCCTTTTGCAACCCTCTGACAAGCAAAATCAATGGAGAAGCTAGGTTCACTTAACAACTGGGTCACTAACTTAGCAGCTACAGCAATTCACTTAACTGTGGCAAGAAAGGTCGTAAAATGGGATAAAATTCATTTAACAAATGTCTCGCTTAGTAACAGAAGTTTTGGGCTCAATTGTGGTCGAGGTCTAGCTGTAATTCCAACTGTTGGAAATCTATTCCAGCCATCTGTAGAGTGACCACACACAAACAAAGGTTGAGGATGTATGTGGTGATTTTATTGAATTACATAGTGACATTATATAGTTTGTTACTTTCAAGTTACAGCGTACTTGGCAGCATCTCATTGGCTACAGAATCTTCCAGGTAACTAGAGTCTTTGGTTAACCATTACTGCTTTGCTTAAGCACTTATAATGTTAGACTTTAATTAAAGTCTAATACACATACATCCCATTTCCTCTCCTGCTGTTCCTCTTATTTACAGAGGTAGGGTCTTAATGCCTACGTGCAAATAACCTTCCTTATCTGAGATTTGCCATCCAAGATAGGAAAATCCCTGCACATATACAAACTGCAAACCCCTACATATCCTCTCTTTTTATTTAATTTTGAGGGGACAAAGATTTTTGTATATATCGCATTTGATGAGGAGGCAGAGAGAGAGGAGTAGGACGAAACATAGTAATTAATGAGGGAATACACTGAATGAAACAACAGCAAGCAACTAACATGACAATAATAATCACAGCATAAAAAAACAATTGCTTAAGCATGAACATTATTCTGAAAATATGATTGGAGTTTAGCAAGTTCATCTTCAATGGTTCTGTTCAAAGAGTGAAAATGAACAGCACATCCATGACGGTCAACAAGTTTACAAAAATTTCCTTGTCGTGCTAACAAATAATCAATAGCAGAACGTTGCTGGAGCACATCCTGATTCAGGTCCTCAATTTCATGTTGGAATTCACGAACAATAGCAGCAGTGGCATTAATTGATTTCTCCAGGCGACATGTTAAACCCAGGATAGAATGTCTATTTTCTGAGCCATTATTCCAGGGTAAGCCCCTAAGGTGATCACCTCAGTAATAGCTCCAGCCACAGCACGACCAAAGGTATTTAGAGAGGACAGTTGTGTATCAATGATAACTTCATCATTACATGTAGGACCTAATGGAGAACGTCGTTGTCGTGAAGAAGATGAAGAAATGCCAATTTGTACAGGTAGGGAAAAGTAGCCAATAGCAGCACACTGGTAATTCTGAGGGTGTATGTTGGTTGCATATTTGTCAAAAAAGAACCACATATTAGCGTCCTTTATTTGCCAGCCAGCACAAATGGATCCAGTATCAGTCATATCAGAAGCGTTAAAAATAGGAAAATTATCAGGATACATTTCAGGCACAATATTAGGTCCATACAAAGAAGAATTAAAGGTACCCCAGAGCCAATAATAATCAGTACAATAACTATAATTCCCTACTTTAGATAAACTATGTCGAGCCTTAGGGTAATCATTCCAATTCTTAAGCCAAGTACGGTGAGCATAACAGCAAAAACATAAGCCTCTAGTATATTGATTAGTATGAAGATAACGCCAATGAATAGAATTAAGTTTAGGATTAAGTTGTATAGGTTGAGTGTTATTCAAAGCAGTAACAGAACTAAGAGAAGACGAGAATACAAAAAAGAATTGTGACAGAATTAGCTGTAATAGCAAAAACAGAAGCAACTAGATTTTCAGGAGTTTGAGGTAGGTCAGCTTGAGCCAATTGCTGTTGAGCTTGGTATGTTGTGGCCTTCACTTGTCTCCAGGTGATTGGTGAAGGTCATTACTCAGGATTAGGAGCAAGATGATACTTTACTAGCAGTCTTATCAGTGGTTCTATTGCATGAAAATGAACATTAACAGGAACATCTGAAAAAGAATCTACAAGAGTTAAATAATTCCAAGTAAATTGGCAGAGGTACCCCTAAGGTTGACCCCACTGGGGAACGGAATAGCTGACTGTTGGCAGGAGAGACATGTTCGTATAATGTCCCAAGCCTGCGCCAAAGGAATATGAAACTGTTTTGCCAAAGATTTTGCATTTTTGTAAAAATATGAATAACTAGTCACTGGATCAGAAAATAAAGAAGCAATTTCCTTAAGGGATTCATCTGTAATGCGATTACCTTCAGTTAGGGCATTGTTAAAAGGAGTATGACTGCGTATATGCTCCACATATAAGGGATGTTGTCGATTCTCCAAATGATGCTTAAGAGACAAAAACAAGGCTAGCAAATTTATATCTAATGACAATGCACAATAAGAAAATGGCAAAGATTGTATAACTAAATAGACATATTGTGTATCAACCACAAGATTAATTCATTGCATAGGGAAAAGTTGTAAAGCTAATATAAGAGCTGCAAGTTCAGCCCGCTGGGCGGAAGTTTGAATTGATGTGAATTTTGAATGCCATTGAGAGTCAGCATGCCAGACCACCACCCCTCTTTTTGGTGAACCATCTGTAAAAATTGTCAGAGCATCAATAAAAGGAGTATGGACAAAAATAGTAGAAAAAGGGTTTAGAGTAGTAGTAACCACAATTCTAGGATCTTTTGGTAATGAATATAAAACTTCTCCAAGATAATTGGAGAAGGCAGTCTGATAACTTTCAGATATCATCATAAGATGATCATGCTCAATCTTTGTATGTGTGAAGGCAATGCCTATCAAATCCTGTCCAATCAGTTGCAAAGCACGCTTTTGGCCTTTTATAATCAATTCTAAGGCAGACTGGTAAGGATAATGTTTCTAGGTGGAGTAACAGATACATTTAACCACTCATGAATAGCTATTTTTAATGTGCTCTTAATGGTATATAAACACCCAGTAGGCAATGGAGAAGTAGGAAGAATAGCTAAACACAGTCCTGCTTCTATTGACTCAATTCCGTCAACATATTGTTGCTTAACTTTGTCCAAGATGAGCTGTAAGCACCTTTTTTGATCATTCAGCAAATGAACTGTATCACTAGGGGATTGTGCTCCTTTTAAAGGTTGGAATAGAGGTAACATATCACCAGTTGTTATGCAGAAGAAAGGCCTAGCCCAGTTAATAATGCCTACCAACTTTTGCCATTGAACTAAAGTATAAGACTTTTGTACCTTTAAGTCAGGCAATACTGGAATGGAAGAAGCTTTCAGTAACCTATGACCCAAGTATAAGTAAGGTTCAGTTTTCTGAATTTTATCATTTGCAATAAACAACCCCTTCTGTGCAACAATAGTTTTTAATTCTTGCAGAAGGGCTATAGAATCAAACTGAGGAGCAGCTATTAAGATATCATCCATGTAATGATAAACCAAATAAGATGGAAATTTCTCACGAAATGGCAGCAGTACATTGTCCACAAAATACTGGACAAAGTAGGAGAATTAAGCATGCCCTGTGGTAAAACACGCCAATGATATCGTTTGGTTGGCATGCTATTATTAAAAATACCACATGGGGACTGTAGAGAGCCACTTAAGGAGAAGAGCCATCATCCAAAATCAATTTTGTATTTAAAAAAGAAAGGAGGTCCCGACCCCAAATATTAGTATGAATAACAAAATATAAGGTTGCAGGGCAAAGGACTTACCAGCTGCTGTGGAGAATTGAATCTCTTGTATGCTTTACCAAGCTTCAGTATCAAGTAACCCTTGAAAAGGTTGCTTATTCAAATAGAGAGTTAAGAAAGGAAGTAACAGAGAGGATTGAGCAATAGACGATTGATCAGAAAGAGTTTTAGGAAGATTCACCCAAGCCTGAATAAAGAGTTCCAGTGTAATCAGAATCAATAACACCAGGGACTACAAAGCACCCCTTTTTATGAGAAGGTAGCTGGAGGAAGCACCGTTTGGGCAGGAATTGAAGCAAATTGACTTGAGCCAAAGAGTTGTTCCACCGTGTATGCTCCCCCACCTCCCAGAGCAGTAGCTTGGGCATGTCTCATAAATTCACTTTCCCAAACAACATATTGCATTGAAGTCAACATCATTCGGAAAACTTGCTTCCAATCTTCAGGAATCATATTATATCCATTTTTTATTCCTTTCACCAAGCCTCTAGTAAAATTACCACTAATACCATAATCAGTAATAGCTTTTTTTAGTTCTCTTAAAATTTGATAAGGCAGTCCTTCCCATTCTGCAATCTGCTGTCCTGCCAATTGGCCCTGGCCCTGATGATATTGTACAGGACATACAGACAACAATAATTCAGCAATTTCTTCCCCAGGCATGAAGGAATCCTGTTTACAGGATTTCACCATCTTCTGAAAAGACTGAACAACAGAGTTAAAAGGTTTAGCAATCTGACCTGTGTCAGTAGGAGCTGAAGGAGGCAGAATCACATATTCTGGAGAGGAAGGAGGACAGACAACAGCATTGGAATAACTTGGAGGTGAAGGAGTTAAAAGAGACAGTTCAGTATTTCCAAATTTTTCCACTGCATATCTACATAAATGCCATACCTGCAAAATCTCTACCTTAGCTCTTGGTTCAGCATGCAAAACTTTCCCAATTTTTTCCCAATCAGATAATCTTAAAGATCCCTTTTCTGAGTACCATAAACACTTATTTGCAATCTCTTGGACCAGCCTTAAGAGACTGCTTTGTGGCACATCAATGTGATTTTTCTTAAGTAAATAGCTTAATTCTTCAGCATGCTTTCTTTGTCCCTCAGAAAGCGAGGCCCCCATTACTTACAGAAACCTTTAAATGGTTGAAGAAGCCACAAAGGCTGTCTGGTGCACCAAAGTCCTTGCTGGACGAAGTAAGGGTCCCTGTTCAGGCGCCACTTGTAGAATGACCACACACAAACAAAGGTTGAGGATGTATGTGGTGATTTTATTGTCTTACATAGTGACATTATATAGTTTGTTACTTTCAAGTTACAGAGTACTTGGCAGCATCTCATTGGCTACAGAATCTTCCAGGTAACTAGAGTCTTTGGTTAACCATTACTGCTTTGCTTAAGACTTATAATGTTAGACTTTAATTAAAGTCTAATACACATATATCCCATTTCCTCTCCTGCTGTTCCTCTTATTTACAGAGTTAGGGTCTTAATGCCTACGTGCAAATAACCTTCTTTATCTGAGGTTTACCATCCAAGATAGGAAAATCCCTGCACAAATGCAAACTGCAGACCCCTACAGCCATCTATGTCTAGTTTCTACAATTTTTCCAGCATTGCTTAATCATATTATCATCATAATGATAGGAGCTAGAAATATATGCTTTAATAATAGTAACAACAACAATAATAACAATATGAGCATAATTGAAAGATAGAAACCAGATGTACTGTTATTTATGCTGCCTGGTTGAATTGTAACACTGGCTTGTACTTTGGGGAAAATGCCTTAAATGTAGCAAAGAGGCTATTTCGCCAATTAAAAGGCCTATGTTGTTTTAGTCAACTTAATAATAAATGCTAATTGTCAATTATATGGATTATTAGTTAATGCAGACTAAGCAACAAGTTTTTTTTTTAATTCAGTGATGTTTTACTCTGGAATAAGTACATGGGACAGAGGAAAATTATAGTGTTTGAAGCTAGCAAAATTTGGCTGTCTTTATAAGGAACAGAGGAATCACTTTTTAATAAAAATTATTCAGACTGAAAATTAAATCATTTGGGGGAACTGCTTGTCTTTTTGATTATCAACTACAGGTAGTCCTCGAGTTACAGCAGTTCATTTAGTGACTGTTCAATGTTAGAACGGCAGTGAAAAAAGTGACTTATGACCATTTCTCGCAGTTGTGACCTTTGCAACATCCTCACAGTCACATGATCAGAATTCAGATATTTGGCAATTAGTAGATATTTATGATGGCTGCAGTGTTCCCGGGGTCATGTGATCCCCTTTTGCAATCTTCTGGCAAGCAAAGTCAATGGGGAAGCCAAATTCACTTAACAACTGGGTTACTAACTTAACAACTGCAGTAATTCACTTAACAGCTGTGGTAAGAAATGTCGTAAAATGGGAAAGTCACTAAACTTCTCACTTAACAACAGAAATTTGGAGCTCAATTGTGATTGTAAATCGAGGACTACCTATACAATTCTTATCATTCCTGACCTTTGATCTGGGAAGATGGGAGTTAGAATCCCAACCACAGCTAAAAAGCCACTAGTTCTTTGCTTGTAGCATCTGCAAGGAAATAACTAATAATTTGTGTGAGATAAACTTCATCACACAAATGTCCTGACTTATGAATTTATATCAGATGTCTTAACCCAAATATTTACTTGGGTCATTTGTGTGATGATACCAGATGTTGCATGTTTGGGTATCAGTCACATTTGCTGTAGATGCTATTGTCCCTGCTTTGGATAAAACTTCAGATTGTACCTTTCTGTTTACATGTTATTATCATATGTAAGGTATGTTATTACAATGAATAATGTAAATGGAGACCTAAATATAGCAATAACAAAAACATTTAGACTTATATACCAACCCATAGTGCTTTATAACAGTATCTGGGTGATTTACAATGTCAGCATTATTTGCACATTGCCTCCAACTATCTGGGTCCTCATTTTACCGATGTTGGAATGATGGAAGGCTAAATCAACCTTGAGCCCCATCAGGATCAAGCTCCAGACTGTAGACAGAGTTTGCCCACAATACTGTACTTTAACCATGGCACTACCAGATCTCTCTGTTATCCCAAATATTATGGGATTACAACTAGAGTTTCTGACAATATGGCCCAAAAGAAATAAGGTGAAGTCTTCAAGCAGAGCTTGACTCGTGGCGATTTAATGGATAAATGGCCCATCATTGCATTCTTCTGTGATGACCTTTGATTGCTTAATCTAGTTTACAGTTCCTATCTAAAATACTAACCAAGCTTCACTCCTCTTTAGCTTTCACAGCTAGAGCAGAGGAGCCAGGTGCTGCAATAAATCCTCTCCTATAGAAAATGAAGTCTCAAAACATCTGGATAGATTTAGGTTGAGAAGGGCTAGCTAAGAAAATCTGAGAGAGGAGACCACTTTAGCAGGGACATTATCTGCTGTGTAAAATAAAAAGAAAAGGCTCTTCCATGGAAGTGCTTATTGGAGTATGTGGTGTCTCAAAACCAAGAAAGTTTTGGTGTATTCGGGTCTTTTCCTGTGTAAGATTATCTTGGGAGTATCTTGAGAGTATCTTGGCGACGTTTCTATGAAGTCCCACTCGTCATCTTCGAAGCCGAAGACACCAGCCTGAAGATGACGAGTGGGACCTCGTCGAAACGTCGCCAAGATACTCTCAATCTTACACGGGAAAAGATCCAAATACACTAAAACTTGCATACATCTACCCGTGAAAATCTACAAAAACAAATGTGTGTGTGTGTGTGTGTGTGTGTGTGTGTGTGTGTGTGTTTTTTTCCTCTAGCCAGGTTTTCTCTACATAACCAAGGTTTTTCTGCAGCCCCAGCTCAGTAGAATCACATCCACTCGATTCTGGGCTTTTTTCTTTTCTAACAGCTAGCATGCTCTTCCTGCTAGGTTGGAGACCTATATAGATCCATTTCTAGCTCGTTTGCTTTCATCAGTAGGCCACACCCACATCTTATGTATCCTCCCTGTAAAGGTATAGTATCTATTTTCTTACTTCTTCATAGGGTTTATGTGTGTTTTTCCTCTAGCCAGGTTTTCCCTACGTAAACCAAGATTTTTATGCAGCCCTAGTTCAGTGAAATCACAATCCACTAGTTTCTAGGCTTTTTTCAGGCAGCCAGCAAGCACCCTGCTGCCCATTGGGAGACTAAGGAGACTAAGATAGATCTATTTCGGACTTATTAGTCCTCATCAGTTAGCCACACCCTCATCCCATGTATCCTCCCTGTAAAGTATTTGTTTACCTTTCCTTTCGTAGGCCTCCATGTGTATTTCTCTTTAGCCAGGTTCTTCCTACGTAAACCAAGATTTTTATGCAGCCCTAGTTCAGTGAAATCACAATCCACTAGTTTCTAGGCTTTTTTCAGGCAGCCAGAAAGCACCCTGCTGCCGATTGGGAGACTAAAGAGACTAAGATAGATCTATTTCAGACATATTAGTTCTCATCAGTTAACCACACCCTCATCCTATGTAACCTCCCAGTAAAGGTTTGTTTTCCTTTCCTTTCGTAGGCCTCCATGTATATTTCTCTTTAGCCAGGTTCTTCCTACGTAAACCAAGATTTTTATGCAGCCCTAGTTCAGCGAAATCACAATCAGGCAGCAGGGTGCTTGCTGACTGCCTGAAAAAAGCCTAGAAACTAGTGGATTGTGATTTCACTGAACTAGGGCTGCATAAAAATCTTGGTTTACGTAGAAAGAACCTGGCTAAAGAGAAACACATGGAGGCCTACGAAAGAAAAGGAAAACACACACACACACACACACACACACACATACACACACATATATATCTTTTTCTTTTTCGTAGGCTTTTATGTGCATATTCTTTCTAGCCAGGTTTTACCTACGTAAACCAGGGCTGTAGAACAACTTAGCTTACGTAGATAAAACCTGGCTAGAAAGAATATGCATATATATATATATCTACACACACACACACACACACACACACACACACACACATATGAATATAAGTTGGCTGATCATGGTTTATTGAGTCAGCAAAGCTACATGATGTCTATAAACAGTTTGTATTTTCTTTTATTCCCACATCAAAGCAGGTGCCCAGACTCCCAACAGAGCAGATCCCCAGGTGGGATTTGGAGAAAGACCCAATGGAGCAGTGCAGCATTTGGCTCCGAAGAGGATACGCATAAGAGAGAAACGCCACCCTTGCATTGAATGCGGGAAGCGATTTCGCTGCCAGTCAGAACTGGCCCTACATCAAAAAGTCCACACCCGGCCCAAATCCTATCACTGCGCTGAGTGTGGTAAACAGTTTGGTCGATCTTCACATCTCACCAGGCATCAGAAAACCCACATGAGTGAGGAATGCCATATCTGCACCGAATGTGGCAAGCGATTCCGGTGGTCCACGGAGCTAGTCATCCACCAGAGAATCCATGCCATTGAACAGCCGCACTACACCATGGATGCTGACACTTTGTGTCAGTGGCCCTCCGAGTTCAATATAACCCAGAATATTTTTACAGTTGAGAAAGCCCCTCCCAATGGTGATATGGTAAAACCTCATACAGTCAAGAAACCTCACCTCTGCCCTGAATGTGGAAAAGGGTTCCGGTGGCCCTCTGAACTCGCTACTCATCAGAAAACTCACAACAAGAACAAGCACTACCTCTGTCCTGAGTGTGGGAAAGGGTTCCAGTGGCCCTCGGAGCTGGCAGCCCATCAGAGGACCCACGCAGGTAACAGTTTGTCTCCCATTGCTGATTGTGAGAACAGCAACACCCAGCCACCTCATCACCCTCCCTACCCGCGATCTGGCATGGCAGAGAAACGCCATCTCTGCGGAGAATGTGGCAAGGCATTCCGATGGCCGTCGGAACTCGCCACACATCAGCGTATCCACACAGGGGAAAAACGCTACTTCTGCACAGAGTGTGAGAAGGGGTTCATATGGCCATCAGAGCTGGCGGCTCACCAGCGAACCCACACTGAGAAGCAAGCTTATCAGTGCATGGAGTGTGGGAAAATATTCCATGATCTCTACAGTCTCGCAAGACACCAGAAGACCCACTTGGGAACCAAGGTCTATCCTTGCACCGAGTGTGGGAAAACCTTCAGTCGGCAATCCCATCTGACTCGGCATCGGATCACTCACACTGGTGAGAGACCCTATCCTTGTACCGAGTGTGGAAAACGTTTTGGACGACAGTCTCATCTCACTCGGCATCTAAGAATTCACACAGGAGAAAGACCCTATGAGTGTGGTGAATGCGGAGTGAGGTTTAGGCGGAGACACAGCATGATGTACCATCAGCGGATCCACTTGAGAGAGTCCAGTGGAGGTCTGGACATGATAAACCCTCATAACCCAGAAAGCCTTGTTGATCCTCTCCAGAATCCTATCCATGTCACAATTTGACATGTTGGGTGGTAGGGAAGTAATTTCAGAAGGAACATGGGATGGGTGAGTGGGACACTTTGATCACAACATTTGGAAGGGATTCCCGTGGTTGTATTATTTCACCAGGTTCTGTATCACAGGTAGGGTCCAAGAGGCACACATTTCAGGATTCCATACAGCCTGGCAGAGAATGCTAGCACAACAGGGCCTATGAATTGTGTAAATGCTGTAAAGGATTCTGGGACAAGATGCCCACACTGTCCTCTGACCATGAGTTGCTTTGGGCTGAAAAGCAGGGCTGCCCCCAGAAACACATCTGGTAACTTGTTGGCCACGTTAGCCCCGTGGTCCTAATTTTAGATCTGGCTCCTGCAGAGCTTTGGTAGCGGGAAAGAAACATTTGATAACCAGATTGGGTATCCCCTTGATGCTCTTAGCAAGCAGAACAGTGTTTGTTCCCTGGAACACATGCTTTGGTGGGGTGTTGGACAGAAACTGCTTTTCTCACTTTCTTCACTTCTTTCTGTGGCACATGTGGGTAAAGTCGGGATGGTTTTGATGAGAGAAGTCTGGGGCCATCATGTTGTTCCTTGCAGGACAGGGCACTCTGCTTTTACACTGTTCATATGTAGAAAGAAATCAGTAATACTTTCCCCACTCTTATGCTGTTGCAGTGGGGAAAGCTGACCTTTCCCACTTTTTAAAATAATAATAATAATATAATAATAAAAATCTCTTATGTGCAAGAGTCTGATTTGGAATGAAATCCAACAACCTGTTACTTCAGTGGCAATTCTTCATTTCTACCAATCCTCCCAAGGCAAAGAAATCAGCTAATCTATTTTGAAAGACAACATGGCAGGCTCTCCAAAGATACTTTTTTTGAGATACTTTCACTCTCCACGGCACTTTTGTTTTTCCTTTCCTCTTTTCTTGGGAAATCTGGGGTGAAATTTCCTTCCTTCCTTGGGGGCCAAATTACTTTTTTTTTTTTTAAAGAAATAAGGCAGTGTTGGGCCTTCAGAGCAGGAGCTCTCAACCGTGGCAAATTTCAAGTATGTGGACTTCAGTGCCCAGGTTTGGGAATTCTGGGAGTTGAAGTCCACACATCTGAAATTGATCAAGGTTGAGAAACCCTGCTTTAAAGTAAAAGAAAAAGCACATCCATTTTTCACTATATTGCTGTAGCTTTTCCCCCATCTGGGACTCTGCAGATGTCTAGAATTGCATTTTTAACCTTAGCCACCACGGTCATGCTTTTGGGGTGATGTGAGTTGTAATCCAACACATAGAAAGATAGCAGTTGTAGGAAGGCTGAACTTATTTTTTGAGAGTATTTATCAGTGTTTTTTCTTTAATCCAATAAGGCCTTGAATTTAAAAAAACTACATTGCAGTACAGTAAAATCACTATAAAATAACAGCTGGACCAAGCTGTCGTTTCACCATCAACTAACATTAAAATTATCAGAGATGATGAAAGGCTCTAAAACCTACAATACTTCTAAAATGTCATGAGGAATGACAATATCCACACAGCCTCCTCTGGAAGGAGATCCCGAGTGATGGTTCTATAGGGGGGGGGGAATTTTGGTACCTCCCAACGTAGCCTCTTGGAGAGAATGTAATCCAGCACATAGAAAGATAGCAGTTGTAGGAAGACTACACTATTATTATTTTTTGAAAGTATTTATCAGTGGAGGTTTTTTTTTTTTAAATGCAGTAAGTCTTGAATTACAAAAAACTACATTGCAGTACAGTAAAATCACTACAAAATAAGATGGACCAAACTCGTTTCACCATCAAATAATATTAAAGTTATCAGAGATGATGAAAGGCTCTAAAACCTACAATATTTCTAAAATGTCATGAGGAATGACAATACCCACACAGCCTCCTCTGGAAGGAGATCCAGAGTGATGGTTCTATGGGAAAAAATATTACTTTTTTTTTGTACCTCCCAACATAGCCTCTTGGAGGGAATGTAATCCAGCACATAGAAAGATAGCAGTTGTAGGAAGACTGCACTATTATTATTTTTTGAAAGTATTTATCAGTGGAGGTTTTTGTTTTTTTAGTTTTAAAATGCAGTAAGGCTTGAATTAAAAAAAAAAACCTACATTGCAGTACAGTAAAATCACTACAAAATAAGCTGGACCAAGCTTGTTTCACCATCAACTAATATTAAAATTATCAGAGATGATGAAAGGCTCTAAAACCTACAATATTTCTAAAATGTCATGAGGAATGACAATATCCACACAGCCTCCTCTGGAAGGAGATCCAGTGATGATTCTATGAGTAAAAAATATTTTTTGTACCTCCCAACATAGCCTCTTGGAGGGAATGTAATCCAGCACATAGAAAGATAGCAGATGTAGGAAGACTGCACTATTATTTATTATTATTTTTGAAAGTATTTATTAGTGGAGGTTTTTGGTTTTTTTTTTAAATGCAATAAGGCTTGAATTTAAAAATAAACTACATTGCAGTACAGTAAAATCACTATAAAATAACAGCTGGACCAAGCTGATGTTTCACCATCAAATATTAAAATTATCAGAGATGATGAAAGGCTCTAAAACTTACAATATTTCTAAAATGTCATGAAGAAAGACAATATCCACACAGCCTCGTCTGGAAGGAGATCCAGAGTGAAAAATTCTCCAGGAGAATTTTTTTCTACCTCCAGCATAGCCTTTTGGTGGAGGGAATGATTAGAGAGGTGAAGGGTGTGGGTTGGAAAACAGATGTTGCCTTAACCTTCTAGCTCTGCATTTCTGAAATGGTTCAATCCTATGTTTATTTACTTAGAATTATATTCCACTCTTTCAGGGTGGTTTACTCCCTAAAACTATTTGAACATAAAACTAAGAAAGGAAAATATTTGGCCTCTAGATAGGAACAAAAAAGAATATATTTTTTGTGACTCTGTTATCAAATGTGGGCGGAGTTTTGAAACTGAAATGAAAAAGGTCCTCTCAGAAGAGTTGGAGATGAAAGGCTACACTTTGTGGCAGTTTTTGTTCTAGATCTTTCCCCCCCCCCTCTGTATTGGCTTTGTAATGATAAGGGAGAACTCCCCACCAACATTTTTTTAAATCCGTCTTTGAAAGTATGGAATCCCTGAAAAAAGCATCCTTTTGGAAATAACTTCAGAATAAAGAACTTTCACAATTAGTGCCTTGTGTGTGCGGTTTCTGAAGAGCAGACTAACTTCAGGCTGTGGGCCTTGCAGAAACGAACTAGATGATGGTTCATAAAAGTCAAGAATATATTTACTCCAAGCTGCGCTTTTTCGCACTAATTCTGCATTTTCTGTTGGCACTCATTTGGTTTGTTGAAAGAGAATTTGCTTTCTTGCAGAGAAATTCTCTTCTTGCATTTAAGTGAAATTGAACTGTGTTCCTGCAGTCATTGACTGTATTTAACCTATTAAGCATTTAACCTGGTTACTGAATTAACCCATTTGGGGAGGGGATGTTGCACAATACAATAAATCCTAATCCTACCAAACAGCTCTGGTTTGCATACCAACTGATCTGTAATCTATAATTCCAAATCGTCTTTTTTTTAAATATTCCTGTTTGTTTCTAAGGATGCTTAGACGGTTATTTATGCAAGAGATTCCTTGGACTAGTACCTTGCTGAAGTCCTGCACTGAAACACCCATAATTTGTAGAAAAAGGTCACCCTAGTGGAAATTATGAGACTATTAACTTAATATTTCTGGAGGACACCAAGTTAAAGAAACCTTAATATATTTACCTCATACGATTCAAAAACTGCCATTAGAGGGAGCTCAAGATTTTCAAAAGAAACTGCTTCATCCTCACAATTTTAGACAATCATACAGTAGTTTAATATATTACTTTTTAAATTATTCCCTACTCTTCCTTTCAACAGAACAACTTTGACAACAGTAAGATATAGGGAAACTTCAGGTAAAATGCTAGAAAGTGTATCATGAAACATTCCATCATAGCATTAAAATGAGGCTGGATGCAAAGAGTTGTTATGGTCCATTGAGGCAACCTGGTTCCTGGTGGCTAAAGGATTAAATCCCTGCAGTTTTTATTTTCAGAAATGATTTGCTACTGTCTTCTTCCTAAGATTGAGAGACTGAACCAAGGTCATTGACAAAACTACCACTCAACATCTCCAGGCTCTTGATCCAGCAATTACATCATACTAACTCAGATAGCGTACAGAAATCCTTAACCTAAAAAATGCTAGTCTAAAAAAAATTCTTCAAAATATATTTGAATTACAACAAATGGATGGGATTTGTAGCTGATTCTCTTCAAGTTTGCATTTTGATGGAATTTTCTTCTCCAGTACTTTTTACATCACTTAAAACTTTAATCTTTTTTTTTCACATTTACTCAGATACTGCAATTTAACAGTCAAATAATTATTAATTATTAACCACAGTTGAGCCACTTCAAATCTAACTTCAGCAAACAAAAAACAAAGCAAAAATCTGTCTGGCATGGAATACTCTGCCTCTACAATTAGCACAGAATTCAGTTAATTGCTGGTTTATATATATATATTTATTATTTTTTATTTTTCAATTTATATACCGCCCTTCTCCCTGAGGACTTAGGGCGGTGCACAGCCAGAATTAAAAACATGAAATACAAATATTAAAAACAATTAAAATCTATATAAATTTGGCCCAAAATTTAAAAAACCACAAACCAATTAAACATTTAGAAATTTTAAAAAATTTCTTCCTAAGCCAGCCCGGCTTGCTGGAAAAAGTGGGTTTTAAGGGCACGGCGGAAGGCACTGAGGTCTTGGATTCTCCTTATCTCTGGGGGCAGCTGATTCCAGAGGGTAGGTGCCCCCACAGAGAAGGCTCTCCCCCTGGGGGGTCACCAGCCTACATTGTTTGGCTGATGGCACCCTGAGGAGGCCCTCTCTGTGGGAGCGCACGGGTCGCTGGGAGGTCGTCGGTAGCAGCAGGCGGTCTCGAAGATAGCTAGGCCCTATGCCATGGAGCGCTTTAAAGGTGATAACCAACACCTTGAAGCGCACCCGGAAGACCACCGGGAGCCAGTGCAGCTCGCGCAGGAGCAGTGTTACATGGGAGCGCCATGCTGCTCCCATCACTACCCACGCTGCTGCGTTCTGGACCAGCTGGAGCCTCCGGGTGCCCCTCAAGGGGAGCCCCATGTAGAGAGCATTGCAGTAGTCAAGGCGAGAGGTGACGAGGGCGTGAGTGACTGTGCACAGGGAATCCCGATCAAGAAAGGGCCGCAACTGGCGAATCAGGCAAACCTGATAAAAGGTCTCCCTGGTTACAGCCGTCAGATGTTCCTCCAAGGACAGCTGCATATCCAGGAGGACTCCCAGATTGTGAGCCCTTTCTGTGGGGGCCAAGGACTCGCCCCCAATAGTCAGTGATGGAGTCAACTGACTATATCGGGATGCCGGGAGCCACAGCCACTCAGTCTTGGAAGGGTTGAGCTTGAGCCTGTTCCTCCCCATCCAGATCCGCACAGCCTCCAGGCACTGAGACATCACTTCAAGGGCATCGTTGGGGTGGCCTGGGGTGGAGATGTACAGCTGGGTGTCATCAGCGTACTGATGGTATCTCACCCCGAAGCCACGGATGATCTCGCCCAGCGGCTTCACATAAATGTTGAACAGAAGGGGCGAGAGGACCGATCCCTGCGGCACTCCACAGACGAGAGGCCTCGAGGTCGACCTCTGCCCCCCTACCAACACAAACTGCGACCGGTCGGAGAGAAAGGAGGAGAACCACCGCAATACGGTGCCTCCCACCCCCAACTCTTCCAGCCGGTGCAGCATGATACCATGGTTGATGGTATCAAAAGCCACTGAGAGGTCTAACAGGACTAGAACAGAGGAGCAACCCCTGTCCTGAGCCCTCCAGAGATCATCAACCAACGCAACCAATGCCGTTTCCGTGCTGTGCCCAGACCTGAAACCCGACTGGAACGGATCTAGATAAGATGTTTCCTCCAGGAATTGTGGAAACTGTCGCGCGACCACACTCTCAACAACCTTCGCCATGAAGCGAAGGTTGGAGACAGGACGATAGTTGGCCAATATTGCCGGATCCAGGGACGGCTTCTTGAGGAGAGGCCTCACCACCGCCTCTTTCAAGGCAGCGGGGAAGTAACCCTCACTCAACAAAGCGTTGATAATACCCTGGAGCCAGCCTCGTGTAACCTCCCGGGAAGCCAGTACCAACCAGGAGGGACACGGGTCCAGTAAACATGTGGCCGTACTAAGTCTCCCCAAAATCCTGTCCACATCATCGGGAGTCACAGCATCAAACTCCTCCCAGATAACATTCTCAAGACTATTCCTCATCACCCTGCCCTGATCTACCCAGTCAGAGTCCAAATCCCCCCGGATCTGAGCGATTTTGTCATACAGGTATTGTCCGAAATCCTCCGCCCTGCCTTCCAGGGGATCCTCCCGCACTCCCGGATGGAGCAGGGAGCGGGTCACCCTAAACAGGGCGGCCAGACGATTCCCTGATGATGCAATAGAGGCGGAAAAGTAATTAAACTTTGCCGTCTTTATCGCCACTAGGTAGGTCTTAATATGCGACCTTACCAGTGTTCGATCAGATTCAGCGAGACTGGCCCTCCAACCGCTCTCCAGGTGTCTTTTCCGGCGCTTCATTTCCCTCAGCTCCTCAGTAAACCAAGGAGCTGCGCAGGATCGGCACCAGGTCAGAGGCCGCAAAGGCACGACTCGGTCCAAGGCCCCACCAGCCACCCGATCCCAGGCGGCTACCAGGTCCTCAGCCGAGTCATGTGCTAGATCCTCAGGAAATGGCCCAAGCTCCATCTGGAACCTATCAGGATCCATCAGGCGCCTGGGGCTCCGCCTCCCTGCGGCGGGGTGTAGCGGTTCGAAGGTCCAGGCGAAGGAGCGAGTGATCTGACCATGACAAGGGTTCCATGTCTATATCCCCTATAATAAGATCACTCAACCACTGGCGAGAGACAAAAATCAAGTCCAGAGTGTGTCCTCCCCTGTGGGTGGGGCCATGAACTAGTTGGGTCAGGTCCATGGCCGTCATGGAAGCCATGAACTCCCGAGCCATCTCAGACGTTTCACCGATGGACGGCAAGTTGAAATCACCCATGACCATAAGCCTGGGTGTATCAACTGCCACCATGGCTATCACGTCGAGGAGCTCGGGCAGGGCCAAGTAGCAATCATTACAGAAAGACGATTTAACAGCTAAACATGATGCAATCTGACACCTTCAGCAAACTTCCAGCAATTTCTTCAGGAAAATACTTGTTTTAACTTTCCCAGGAAACATGACCAAATATAGAGGAATGTGGTACAAACTTATGTAGCTGAAGAGTAAAGATGTTTTCAGCAAGATAAATGTTTTGTGTAGACATCACAAAATGCAAATTAATGAATGCAAAATTCTAAAACCAAGTGCTTATGATGATTACTGACTCATCTTGAACTACATGTATTGCAAAGTAATATTTTTATAGACCGAATTCTTCAATCATGGTTTACAAGTAGTTGCAAGAGTTCATCAAAACTGATCTTGTTAATCAGATCCTAATTTGTTCAGCCTCCATACTGAGCAGTTTTTGTTGACAGGTCAATGTACGAATTTGTGCCTAAGCAGCCATGAAGTATTTTATTTCCTAAGGTCCTTAGAAATCTACAAAATGACTTGGCTCATCTAACTTATTGCCCAACTAGGCAAACACATCTTGGGCAACAGATAAGCACTTAATGGTTACAATGGATCCCTTTCCTAATCCCAATCATTTTTCCAAATACCATCCTTGCTAGCATTGTATAATACACCCCCCCCCAAGAAAATGCTAGTTTGTTGGACTGTGATATTGTTGTCCCAACAATATTTTTATTCTAGGAACACTGGATTTGCTGTTGGCAAGATAAGCAATCTTTTTTATCAGCAAAACAAGCAATTCTCGTCTACACATCACATTTGTAATCAACAAGAAGCTATTTTAAATTAGTTTATGTACTTCCTGCTTCTTGCCCTCTCTATAATTCCCTGTAATTCAGATCATAGGGAAGGGTGAGTTTACACTAGCATCTTCCAAGCTCAGCAACTTTTAAGATGGGTGGACTTTAACTCCCAGAGTTCCCTAGCCAGTCATGAAGTCCACCCATCTTAAAGTTGCTGAAGTTCAGAAATACTGCTATAGTCAGTGCAACATGACAGAGTGGTTAATCAAAAGTCCCCATTAAATACCTCATCAATATCACCATCAGTCTCTCTGAAGGAATTCTCAATCTGGGGTCTCAGGTACCTCATTAGGACTTACCCAGCTGGCATCCATTTCCAAGAGTCTGATTTTATATATTTATAGTATTTAGCTAGCTTGTTTGATGTCTCAATTACAGAAGTTACTCTCTGTAGCTTACACATTTTAATGAAAAAAAAAAACAACAACCCAAGACTTAACAAACACAATGAGAACTCCAAGTAATAATTTTATCTTCCAAATACAGATAGTCCTCAACTTACAACAGTTCATTTAGTGTCTGTTGAAAGATACAATGGTACTGAAAGCAGTGACTTATGACTGTTTTTCATATGACTGTTGCAGCAACCCCATGATCACATGATCAAAATTGGCAACTAACTCATATTTATGACGATTGCAGAGTCCCAGGGTCACGTGATCACCTTTTGTGACCACCTGAGAAGCAAGTCAATGGAGAACCCAGATTCACTTTACAACTATATTACTAACTTAACAACTGCAGTGATTCACTTAACAAAGGTGGCCAGAAAGGTCATGAAATGCAGCAAAACTCACTTAACAGCTGTCTTCCTTAGCAACAGAAATTTAGCACTCAATTAGGGTCATAATTGAGGACTATTTGTACCTGGATATCTCCTTGCAGTGACTCAGCAAATCTCTTGTCAGATCATTACTTAATACCATCTGGATCACTTTAAAAAGAATTCCTAACAAATGCAGTAAGATAAATATTTCGTTTTGCAACTTTTATTCACACAATACAGGCTTGAACATATCCAGAATTTTGTAGCACATGCACGATATGGGAAGCCAACACCCAGAAAGGCAACCAAGCTGGCTGAGAATTTCAGAATTCCTTGGTCCATCACATTTGGAGATCACCATTTCTGAAAGCTAATTATGGTTATTCTTTGCAGATATTTTTACAGGATCTAGCAACTCGCCAGGCATGTCTCCCACCTGTCTAGGAAAGCTAAGCTGGGATAGAGAGCTCTACTTTCTCTAGAAAACAAACAGGGGTGCAACCATTTTTGCCCTTAATTTCCAGTTCAAGTATCCATTTACTCTACCCAGTAAGGACATTTTCCACAAACTATTCTCAGTTTATAGGCTTAGGTGCAGTGGTGGGTTTCTACAGGTTTGCCCCAGTTCAGGGGAATCGGTAGTGGCGGCGGCGGGAGGCTCCGCCCATCTGCTCGGACGTCATCACAGATGCTCTGCATGCACAGAAGCGCCACGCGCAAGCAAAGCAAGCACACATGTGCGTGCGCTCGACCCCAAACCAGTAGCAAAGGTAAGTGGAATCCACTACTGCTTAGGTGTCTTCTGATTGATGCTTTAAAGGTAAAACCAGGATATAGTGCTGTCATTGATATTTTAGAATATATAATTCATTTGTGGGCACCAAAGCCAAGAATCTTATCTCCAGGATCTTTAGCTTTCTATCTCCAACTTCCAGTTATTCCCTCACAAACACAGATTAGGCCAATCTATAACAAGAGACATTTTGGGCTCAATTTTGGTTGTAAATCAAGGAGTACATGTAAAGGGATTCTATGGATCAGGCACCCTCCCAATTTCTGAGTGATTCTCCTCACCTCTTATATTTGGCTGTTAGGTTAAAGTTTAAAGATATTAAGACTATGTGATCCAACCCCATGTTTCTCTTTTATAGGTTAGGCATACAGTACTTGTTTTATTGTGCTTTGCTTTACTGCGTTTTTTTTTACAAGACCTTCCACCAGATTATCATGTACTGAAGGCTCGGATGATGATTAGCATTTTTTAGCAATAAAATACAGGTAGTCCTTGACTTACAACAGTTCATCTAGTGACCGTTCAAAGTTACAACGGCACTGAAAAAAGTGACTTATGACCATTTTTCACACTTACGACTGTTGCAGCATCCTCACAGTCACCTGATCAAAATTCAGACCCGGTGTAAATATGTACTGGGAAACAAAATAATTCAGTGAGAAACAAAATTAAAAAAATGTGTTAAAAATAAAAAAATAAAATAAAAAATAATATTTTTAAAAAAGATTGAATAAAGTCATTTTATTGCAATATTCACTTTACTGTAGCGGTCTTGAATCAAACTCTAAGGTATACCTGTAGTTAATTAATATAAATTAATCCTACCTAGTTTTACAATGTAAATCTTGCAATTAAAAACTGCTTTTAGTGTGATGATGTTTTAATCATTTTAAATATCAGAACTTTTTTTTTTTTTTACTAAGAAGGAGATTGATAGAGACCTGTGATATTCTTTGAACTCCTGATTGTTCATTAATATACAGGTTGAACAAGTCTATTCAACACATCTAACAAAGAAAGACAAAAAAGTTAATGTTTTTCTAAGATTGCCTTTGAATGTCTAGCTACACCCAATAGGAGTAAATCCAAGTACTTGCCTTCACTTCTCTAAGTTCGTACCTTGAAATTCAGGAAAAAATATTAATGGAAGTGGATTATATACGGGGCCAAGAACCAAATCTGAATTCCAGTCAAAATTCATCAAAGAAAACCGTTTCATTAATGCTAGAGTTCTGACCACCAGTATGCTAATAAATAAATGCCCTCCAATAAATAAGTAATAAGCATCTGAGCTTGTGATAATGTGATGTGCTTTTTCTGTGCAAAGTTGCAAGTCCAACTCTATTAAGCCATAATAATGACATTCGGGTTTTGTGCAAAGTCACTTAAATGAAGTGCTTTGTTAATCAAGGTCCAGAAAGCATCATTTGAAAGCAGGACTGCAGGGGGTGGGGGGGTGGGAGTGTTTTCCTCCTAGGTAAAGGGAAGATTGAAGACTGATCAGATAAGGATAGTGTCTAATTTAAAACCTTACAAAGTTGGAATTAATAACATGTCTTTGAGAGGAAAAGAAGTTCAGGCAAGTTTGAATGCCAGCAACTTTTTTTTTTTAATTGATTTCCAGCCAACCGAATACCAAAGATTGTGCCAAGCATTACAAAACATGTGTTTCAAAAGGCAAGGCCCTCCCTATTTGGCTGGATCAGAAGGCTGAATTCAGTTCCTCTTAAATAGTCGCTGTTCCTCTCAGTAGAGGCTAAAGCTTCTCTGCTGTTCTACTTAATCCGCCTCTGCTCCAGTTCCCAAGCCAAAGACTACCAGGAGGCCAGCTAGCTCCATCCAAGCCAAGGTAAATATTTCAGACAGCTGAGACTCTTCCTGCTTGGCTGCACTCTGCAAAAGGAAGGAAGAATGTGGGTCATGCAAAACAAAAGTTTTAAACCAGAACGTATGGGTTCTTTGTGAAGGAAGGGGCTGTTCTAATACCCCTCCTTCCCCAATATCTGTGGATACAAATTGGTGAGTACTGCTGTTTTCTTTAAAGGAGGGGCAAGCATGTGAAGATTGATTTGATTATAGTTTGATTATCCCTTGAACATTTTTTTTCACACTTCCCATGACTCCATCAAGAGTAAATAGACATCACATTAGCAGCTTCTTAGGAAAACATTTGAAAATTTAGCATATTTGGATAACAAGGTTAGAGGTATGCTTTATTTTTTTCTATTCCTTCTCTATGTCTTCCTTACTATCTATCTCTTCCAGTTGACTTTTCAATCCTGTGTCCAGGGTGACAAGATTATCTCTATATGTCAGCTGTCCTGAAACTTTTGAGGGTGCTTCTATCGGGTGCCACTCTCACTAGGCTCTGTATACAGCTATTGGATTGGGTTACAAATCTCTTAATTCTGGGTGAAAAGAGTTGCATTTCCTCAGAATGCCATTCTCCTCTTCAGCCAAAATGAAGCCAGAACAAGAAGAGGCACGTCCTCCATTGATCTCTGTTAAGGGGGTCCCCATGATAAAGTACTTTGCAGAAGTCTTAGATGAAGTGGAAAGATTCCAAGCACATCCAGATGATCTACTGATCTCTACATACCCCAAGTCTGGTGAGTGATGCTTTTGACTTAATTTTCTTAAACAGAGTATAGAAGTGCTGGTCATTCATGTGTGGATAATTTCCAATTTTCTACTTTCCCTTTGTTCTATCAACATACACGATAATAAATTCCAGGCAGCTGGAAAGCAAACTTTTCCTTTGAGAGGCTGACTATACATGCCTGAAAAGAGACATATCAACTTACATTACATCTGATCTGCATCCCAATGATTTACTGTCCTTAGCTTTACATCATGAAAGTATTTTTTTTCCTACTAATTTTCTTTTTTGCAAAAACATATTTTATCTTGTTTTTAAATTATAGTATACTATTAACAGTTTGCTAAGCATTAGATTTTACAAGAAGGAGTATCAATGTTGCTTGAAAAGTTTTGGAACTACACTGTAAATGGATGCTATTCCAACTTCCTTTCTTTCCTAGTCTTATTTTGCAAAGAAAAGAGACACAAAGAATGTTGAGATTAAAAAAAGAGAGAGACTGACCAAAGAAGCACATTCTTAGTGAAAGTTCAGAAATGGAATAATTAAATTTCACATTAAAAACCTCATCTGAAAATATGCATAGGCTAGACAGAGTCTGATTTTAAGATTAATGTTTTTTCTTTTAATTCTTGAAATCTCCTTGGCTTCATTTACTGTTAATCAGATCTAAGTGCATTCAGCATAGCTCATATGCAATTTAATATAAAACAGAAGTATTTTGTAATATGTTATGGAGACAGTTTCATCTGTCACTTAAAATACATTTTGGCTAATATGTGGCCTAAACATACATGTGAAAAAGAGACACAATCAGCACAAAATTTGCAGGCAAGACTTCACAGCAGGACACCTCTGGATAATTTCCAAATATTTATTAGCAGAACTCTCATTTGATAAGAAAACCGGGTGGAATGTTTAATTTGATATGCTGTTGTTCGCTACTAGAGGCTGCTCTTTTAAGTGGTGTGTATGAGGGAGAACAGAGTGTTTAGTATGCATTCCCACTGCCTGCTTGTCCACCTTCCCTTCTAAGTTTCTTTCCTGTGCATGGGACATAAAAATCACACTTCTAGTAGGAGGAGAGCTGCTTTGCCCATGACTGCCCAGAAAAGCAGATAGTCCTAGACCAGGGGTCCCCAGCCCCAGGCCTGTTCGGAAGTGAGCTATGTGAACTGTGCTGTGGCCAGTTCGGAAGTGAGCTATGTGAACTGTTGGCTCGGTGTATGTGTCTAGGCGTGCATGCAGCTCGACTTCTGCCAGTGGCAGGCCAGTGTGTGCATGCAAATCAACTCACACAAGCAGTGGGCTGGCCCACCACTTGCACAGGCCAGTTCCCCTCTTCCCCCCACCCCTGCGGGGATACCAAGCCATAAAGATTGGGGATCCCTGTCCTAGACAGATGAACCGGCCTCCTGTTCTCTTCCCTGACCTCAATTCCTCACTTAAAAACAATGTTTTCCGAAGGCATTTTTCATTTTTTCAAAATTTAACTTTATTTATTTTACTTCGTCAAGCATATTTTATGACACATACAAATGTAAACATAGTTATAAATACATGAAAAGGATACGAATAAAAGAAAACATTAGGACAGGGACAGTAGGCATGCTGGTACCCTTATGCACGCATAGTGTATTATGCAAATACATTTCTGTCATCATTATCACTTTTATGGGTCACTTTCTTTACAACTCAGGAAACTTATTAGAAGAACATTTCCCCACTCTTATTAGGAGCCTGGTGGTGCAGTGGACTAAACTACTGTTAAAGTAGTATTTAGCTGCCAGGTGCCTGCAATTATTGCGAGTTCAATTCTCACCAGGCTCAAGGTTGACTCAGCCTTCCATCCTTCCGATGTAGGTAAAATGAGGACCCGGTTTGTGGGGGCAATAAGCTGACTTTGTATAAAAAAGAACACCGCTTGGGGGGGGGGGCAAAAGCCCTTCTAAGCAGATATATACAAAAGTATGAAGGCTATTGCTTAATGCATTGTAAGCTGCCCTGAGTCTCCGGAGAAGGGCGGCATATAAATAAAACAAACAAACAAACAAACAAACAAACAAACAAATAAATTACCATCACTTCTTGTTCATCCTAAAGAAAATCTTGGGTTTTGGACTTTTCTTCTGCTCAGGCCAAAATTTGGGAGAAGAAGCAGCCAAGATTACTCTAGTTGTACTAGGGACAGATGCAAGGCAGAACAGCCAATTCTAAACACAAAGGTTTAATTTATTTAAACTGACGAAAACTTTCCAAATGTGTTAAACAGGCTGATTAAACAAAATAAAACATTTCCTCAAACTTTAAATGGGGTACACTGGTTATCTTAAAATGTCATGAAATGGAATGTGGAAATAAATTTTCTCACTATTTTAGATGAATATTCTGTCCTCTACCTCACAAAATTGGAGTAGGGCAAGCTCTAGTTTTGAAGGTGATAGATGAAGTGTGCACATGGAGAATCAGTGGATATGCGTTTTGGCAAAGCAGAGCTTTCCCAGACAAGGGCCCAGATTAAGAGACTGTGTAGGTTCTTCTGGGCCTTTCTAGGAGTGACATGATAGCAGTGTTCCAACATTTGAGGGGCTGCCACAAAGAAGAGGAGGTCAAGCTATTTTTCAAAGTACCAGAAGGCAAGGCAAGAAACAACGGATGGAAACTAATCAAGGAGAGAAACAACCTATAATTAAGAAAAATTTCCTAGCAGTGAGAACAATCAACCAGTGCAACAGCTTGCTTTCAGAAGTTGTGACTACTCCATTACTGGAGGCTTTTAAGAAGAGATTGGACAGCCACTTGTCTGGAATGGTATGGCGTCTCCTGCCTGAGCAGGAGGTTAGACTAGAAAACCTCCAAGGTCCCTTTCCATTCTGTTATTTTGTTATTCTATTATTCAGTTCCAAAATGGATTAGGTTGGGCGGAAGATGTTTAGGGTAGCAATAGCAGTAGCACTTATATACCACTTCACAGTGCTTTACAGCCCTCTCTCAGCAGTTTACAGAGTCAGCATATTGCCCCCAACAATCTGGGTCCTAATTTTACCAACCTTAGAAGGATGGAAGGCTGAGTCAACCATGAGCCTGGCGAGAGGTTAACTGCCAAATTGCAGTCAGCCGGCAGTCAGCAGAAGTAGCCTGCAGTATTGCATTCTAATCACTGCGCCACCACAGTTCATACTCATGGATAGTCACACACTAGAAATTTTCAGGATAGATGTAGTAGGTTAGAAGATTATTACTTTAGTTTGGCAAGATTCTGTCCATTAGCTGTAAGCAAATGCAGGTTTGGACATGATTGGATTTCACTGGATGGTCTTTAGGCTTGGGCCTAACAGTAATAAACTCTTTTACTTCTGTTGATCTGAACTGCTATCTGCCATCCTTGACCTGGAAGAAAACTGAATCAGCATGAAGTTTGCTCTGCCTGGTGCCCGATCTGTATCGTCCTCCATTGCTTTTGTTTCATCTCATTTGCATCTATAGTAGATTTATAGGAAGAGAGGCAGGTTAATCTGTGATAGCAAAAAATCTATTTTACTTCTTCATTTGTAACACTGGAAGTGAAGTCTGGTGGATTACCAAAGGGCAGGATCAGAAAAGCATTTTAGGTGCCATTTTAGATGGATAGGAATATTCTGCCACTCCTGATTGGCACTTGGAGCAGACAATTTTACTCCAATATAATTTCATGACAATTCAAGAATGAAGTGTTAAGTGGGAAAACACCTTCAGAAAATAAAGTAATTATAGAAAGTCTACACATCCCTGTTAAAATGCCAGGTTTTAAGATATAAAAAATCAAACCAGGATAAATCAATTTATAAGTTTTTCTACCTTTAACATAACATATAGGTAGTCCTCAAGTCCTATGATGAGCATATTGGAGCCCAACATTTCTGTTGCTAAGCAAGACAGTTGTTAAGTGAGTTTGCTCCATTTTAGGATCTTTCTTGCCTCAGTTGTTCAATGAATTACTGCAGTTGTTAAATTAGTGACATGGTTGTTAAGTGAATCTGGCTTTCCCATTAATTTTTCTGGTCAGAAAGTCGCATAAAGTGATCACATGACCTCCCCCCCAACCCCCGGGACACTGCAACTACCGTATCATAAATACATGCCAGTTGCCACGTGTCTGAATTTTGATCACGTAACCATGGGGATGCTGCAATGGTCTTAATTGTGAAACAGAGTCATAAGTCACTTTCAGTGCCGTTGTATCTTTGAAAGGTTACTAATGGTTGTAAATTGAAGACTATCTGTATAAGCTATATAATTTAATTGAAAAACTAACTGAAATATTTTAGGGAGAAAAATAACAGTAAAATACTTACAATAATGTGGTTGCACACTTTTAAACTAATATTTTGTTGAAGCCCCTTTGATTTTATGACAGTATCCAATCTTTTGGGGTAAGAGCCTATAAGTATGGCTCATTTGCCTTGTGAATCTTTGCCCAATCTTGCAAAAGTGCTCCAAATCGGTCAGATTGCAGGGGCATCTCCTGTGCAAAGCCCTCTCCAGGTCACCCCACTGATTTTTCAATTGGATTCCAGTCCAGGCTATTCCAAAACTTTGAGTGAAGCTATTCTTTTGTTGATTTAAACGTATGGTATGTCGTGTTGAAAGGTAAAATTTCTCTTCACCTTTAGCATTTTAGCAGAGGCCTGACAATTAATTGCCAAAATTGACTGTTATTTGGAACCATTCATAATTTCCTCCACCTTGACTAAAGCCCCAATTTCAGCAACCCCAAAGCAACCCCAAAGCATAATACTGCCAGCACCATGTTTCACTGTGGGGATGATGTACTTCTGGTGGTGCACAGTGTGGTGTTTGCACCACAAGTAGTATGCAACCAATACTTGCCAGAACTTCCTGCAGCTCCTTAAATGTTGCTGCAAGCCTCTTAGCAGCCTCTTAAACCAGTTTTCTTCTTGTTTTTTCATCAATGTTGAAGAGGCATCGAGTTCTTGGTAATGTCAATGTTGTGCCATGTTTTCTACACTTGTTGATGACTGTCTTCATTGTGCTTTGTACAAAAAATTTCCATGGCACTATGTTCCATAGAATATCCAATGCTTTGGACATTTTTTGTACTCTACTCTTGAGTGATACCTTCCAACAATGAGATACAATCAATTTCAATCAGAATAGAGTTGGAAAAGCCCTTGGAGATCAGCAAATTGTTCCATTGGTTGATTTCTCTCACCAGATGTGTCCTTCTGGAGACTTTGGCAAAGCTAACCCAGAGAAAACATTTCTTGCCTTCAAAAGACCTCCAAGGTCTCTTCCAACTCTATTATTCAATGTTCTAGGACAGCTTTGATTTGACTTCTGGAGAACGAACTGCTTAACAGCAACTATCCTTTTAATGCTTTATAAGTTCTTTGCAGACCATGGCTTTTGCTGTAACTGAGTAAATATCAGAAAAAAAAACCCACTACAACATTTGAACTTCATATGGGCTTGATCAAAGCCACTTTAATTGATAGCAGATGTGTACTGACTACTATTTAACATAATATGAATATGATTGATTAATTCTGAACATAGCCACATCCCTACTCATAAGCGGGTTTGAACACTTATGCAGCCACATTATTCTAGGTTTTTGTTTTTATTTTTTTCTCCCTGAAAGATTTCAGTTTGATTTTCAATTGAATTGTTCAGTTTATATGTTATATTAAAGGTGGAAAAATTCTGAAGTGATTTAGCGTGGTCTGATTTTTATATATCTCAAAAATCTGGCATTTTAAAAGGGGTGTGTGTAGACTTTCTGCAGCCATTGTATACTTGTAGTAGCTATAACAAGAATCATGTATTGGTTTAGGCAATAACCTGTTTTCTTCTTGTAATATGATCTTGGTTCAGCACATCCAACCTTCTTATGCTCTTTCAGGTACCACCTGGGTCAGTGAGATTGTAGACATGATCTACAAAGAAGGCAGTCTGGAAAAATGCAGAGTTCAACCCATCTACATGCGAGTCCCTTTCCTGGAATTTGCTGTACCTGATGTCCCTACAGGTAAAACATCATAGATGTCTTCCCCTCTAGACAGCAATTTGGGAGGAGAGGGATGGAGGAGGAAGTCTAGTCTATGAGATGAATGTGGGAGAAGGAGTCGCAGAACCTGGGGGCAGATTCAATAGAGGTATCAGCCTAGAGTCTCTACAGAGCCACAAATGGACATTTATTTATTTTATTTATTTTATTTTATTAGATTTGTATACTGCCCTACTCCCGAAGGACTCAGGGTGGTGAACAGCCCAAAAATAAAACACATAGATTACAAAATTTAAAAACAGTATAAAACCACATTAAATAATTTGGCCCGAGACAAATTAAAAACACCCGCAATGGTTAAGACAAATTTAAAATTTACAATTTTAAAAAGGAAAAAGTTAGGCCAGGCCAGCCTGTTGAAATAGAAAGGTCTTGAGGGTGCAGCAGAAGGTGAGTAGATCCGGGATCTTCCGTATCTCCGGGGGGAGCTCATTCCAGATAGCAGGTGCCCCCACAGAGAAGGCTCTCCCCCTGGGGGCCGCCAGCTGACACTATTTGGCCGACGGCACCCTGAGGAGCCCCTTTCTATGAGAGCGTACTGGCCGGTGAGAGGCTGCTGTTGGCAGCAGGCGGTCCCGTAAGTATCCAGGTCCTAAGCCATGGAGTGCTGTAAAGGTGGTAACCAAAACCTTGAAGCACACCAGGAAGACCACCAGGAGCCAGTGCAGCTCGCGCAGGAGAGGTGTTACATGGTGTTACAGGTGTTACACGTCGCTCCCATAACCACCCGTGCGGCCGCACTCTGCACCAGTTGGAGTCTCCAGGTGCTCCTCAAGGGGAGCCCCATGTAGAGAGCATAACCACACATAAGCCTTCTTGAATTCTGTTGGCCTTTATCTAGTGCCAATCTAGTGCCGTTAGTTGAGTAGATACCTGTGCATAGACATAAGAAATAAAGCAGTTTAGTTGGAAGTTTATGTATGGTCCTAGTCTTTCACACTTGACAGTGGAATAGAAATGCCAACTGTGAAGATGGGAGAGGATGCAAATAATATAAAAGATTTACCTGCAGACATCTCCAAAGCTTTTCCTAATGCTAGTTGAGATATCTGCAAGCAAATTCATCCAGAATGTATGTGGTATGGATAAGCTAATGGAGTGGGGGTGGGGGTGGAGAGTATGGGAGAAGTTCCTTCAATTATTCTTTTTCCCCTTCCAGGCATTGAACTGCTTAAGGAAGCACCCCGCCCATGTCTAATCAAGACCCACCTTCCTGTCCAAATGCTCCCCAAATCCTTCTTGGAAAAGAACTGCAAGGTAAGAAAAAAATGTGACTGTTAATGCAAGAAGAACTAGTCAATTGAATGCAAGAACATATTGAGTAAAGATCTTCAAATCATTCCATACTGTGTCCTCAGAAATGAAATGCACTATCAGCTTAATTAACATTGTTGTTTGTCACCAAACAGATTATCTATGTGGCCAGAAACGCCAAAGATGTTGCTGTCTCATACTACTATTTCTACCAAATGGCAAAAGTGCACCCAGAGCCTGGAACATGGGAGGAATTTCTGGAGAAATTTATGGATGGAAATGGTAAGTGGATAATAAACCCTTCCAAGCATTGAGCTTGATATTAACCCTCCTTGATATGGTAACTTCAAAATATGATACTGTTCCTATTACCTGTTGCTAAAAAAGCAAATAATGGGCTGGGTGACATTTTGTGGGAAGCCTAGTAGAAACTCTTGGAACTAGTAAGATGTTTCACAGAAATTATGTAAATGAGAAGATCAGATCAGGACTTTCTTCTTCTTGTTACCCTTTCTGTTTGAGTGGGCAGATATGTCCATGTAAATGTATGGTTCTTTAGTTTGACTATCAACTTCTACTAGAGCTTCTAGTCCTGTTTCATACTTCTGGTGTCTGAACCAAATAAGTAGTAAGGAAACTGTAGCTTTCTCCATGTTGTTGCACTAAAATTCCCATCATTCACAAGCATTCTATTTCTCTCCTCAGTGTCTTTTGGATCCTGGTATGATCACGTCAAAGGTTGGTGGGACATCACGAAGAAATACAGGATTCTGTACCTCTTTTATGAAGACATGAAAGAGGCAAGATTCTTTCTGCTTCTTTTATTAACCTTCATTACTACTATAATTTTCACTTCTTTTCCCACATTAAGATTTAGTTATGGGGCCTAGATCTCCTGTTCTACAAGTCTTATGAATGGCGCATAGGGGGGACTAGGATGGGACTTCTGTAGTATCTCCAGGGCCAAAAATTCCCAGTTCCTCAAACAGATCCCTTACTATAGCATTCTGATTTTAATTAGATGTTCCTGAAAAACCTACAAATAGGAGATGAAGAATGCAAAATTGTTGTCATCCATTCAAACTTGTTTTCTTTTATTTCCACATACTTATTTTACTTTGTAATTGTCCGGCAAGACATTTCTCAGATTCTTTTCCTAATTATGTATCTGTAGAAAGATAGGCCTTGAACTTGATCTACATTTAGACATGCCTGAGAGTAGGCCCACAGAAACTAAAAGCCATGGCTTATTTCACTAATTTCAATAGGCCTACTTTATCTAACTCAGAGCCATCCCAAAGTTAAATACAAGATAGTTACTTCCATCTCTCTTCTCACTTCCTCCATGCTAATCATCTCTTCAGGCTAGTTTTGTTTTTCTTCTAGGCTAAACTTTGGTTAGCCATACATGGCATTAAATAATATAGCAACAGCACTTAGACTTGTATACTGCTTTGTGTCCTCATTTTACCCACCTCGGAAGGATGGAAGACTGAGTCAACCTCAATATTGGCTCATAATGGAAACTCATGGCTAAAAATTACATGCACATGTGTCTAACTGCAAAGTATTAAAAGGAAATAAACATTCTCGACTATACAGCAGATAGGTAATAGCTGTCAAATTGTAACGGATAGTATATTTTAATTTAAATTATTTAATATATAGCATAATATACCCGCATCTCAAAATTCTTCCTAATCCAAAAATTCCTTACTTTATTTAATATATAGCATAATATACCCATACCTCAAAACTCTTCCTAATCCAAAATTCCTGACTTTCACTACTTGATTGTTGCTTTGTACACAGGATCCAGAACGGGAGATTCGAAAAGTAATGGAATTCCTAGAGAGGCCAGTTGATGAAAACTTAGTCAAGAAGATTTCACACCACACCTCCTTCAAAGAGATGAGTCAGAACCAAATGGCTAATTACAAAAGCATTCCCACTTCAGTAATGGATCACAAAATCTCTCCTTTCATGAGGAAAGGTGAGTCTATCAAATAACCAAAGTGGGACTGGATGGAGTATGAGTTATGAAAAATGGTTGTGACCATTTTTCACAACCATTGCAGCATCCTCATGGTCATGTGACCAAAATTTAGATGATTGGCAACTGACACATATTTATGATGGTTGCAATGTCCCAGGGTCATGTGATTACCTTTGGCTACCTTCTGGCAAGCAAAGTCAATGGGGAAGCCAGATTCACTTAACAATTGTGTGATTAACTTAACACCTGCAGTGATTCACTTAAGAACTCTGGCAAGGAAGATTATAAAATGGGACAAAGCTCACTTAACAAATGTCTCACTTGGCAACATAAATTTTGGCTCAGTTGTGGTCGTAAATTGAGGACCACCTGTACTAGCTCTCCTGGTCAGGGATTATGGAATTTGAAGTCAAGATTTCTGCTCCTAATATGATCTTGAACTAGAGAGAAAATGAGATAGACATTTTTGGTCTCAGATAGATATTACATTCCCTTGGTACAATAATTGTACTATGAGAATGTAATAATATTGTTGTAAGCAAATAGGCTATTCTTTGTGATGGTACATGCGCAACCAAGCTGAGAACCTGTACATGTATGGGCTTCCACTCTAAGACTTTCTAGAAAGAATTACCATGATTGATAATGCAATCAATGGCTTGGGGAAGATTAACATGTGTCATTATCAGAGAAGATTATACCTGGGCCCTTGACATGAACATCTCAAAAACCATGTTGAGACTCTAGAAAGAATGCAGAGAAGAGAATATCAATTTCTTACAAAATGTTTGATCAAAAGAGGAGTGAATTTTAGATGGTTGGTACCAGAAAGAATATTGGTGAATTGACAGGAACAAAGACACAGATTAGACACAATAGAGAAAGCAGAAAGATTTTACGAACAGTACATAGGATTTCAAGAGGAAGAGAGACTGAGTGAAGAAAGAGGGGATGGTCGACAGGAGGGGAAAAAAGAACAACCAAAAGAGGCAGCCAAAGAATAAGAAGAAAGAGCGATAAGAGAAGGGGCAAGAGCAAAAGAAGTTAAAGAGCAAAGGGAGATAAGAACGACTAGATCTACAAAACAAGTAAATAAATAAGAAATGGAAGAAGAAATTAAAATAATATCAATGAATATAAATGGACTAAATTTGGCAATAAAAAGAAGAATATTTAATAAATTAGAGAAATAAAAACTAGAAATTATATGCTTACAAGTTCATATTAGAAAACAACATAAAAAACTTTTGAAACAAACAAAATTGGGAACATTATATACAACATTGGCTTGTCAAAGCAAAAGAGGAGTAGCATTTTATATTAAAAAATAATTCAGTCTAAACAAATATTTGAAGATGAGGAAGGAAGAATATTAATGGTAGAAATAGTAATGAACCACAAAAAATATTATTAGTGGGGATATATGCTCCAAATGAAAACCAAGGGGAAGTTTATGCAAAAGTAGACAGGAAAATATTAGAATATGAATATGAAGATATTTGTATAACAGGAGATTTCAATACAATTGTTAATAATGAATTAGACTATAAATCGACAAAAGTGAACAAAAAATTAAGAAAGACGCTCCCTAAAGCATTCTATATAATGACAGAGGAATTAAGTTTATAAGATGCATGGAGAAAAAGAAATTTAAATATAGTATACATTCTACTCAAATAGGAACATGTCATGGTCAAGAATAAATATGACTTAATATCTAAGATAAATAAGATTGATATAGAAGCAAATACATGGGAAGACCACAATCCAATAATGATGACATGGAAGGGGCAGAGAAAAAGAATGAGATGGACACTAAATCAAAATTTATTAAAGAAAAGGATTTTTTACAATATATGGTAAAAGAACTAATCTTTTTCTTTAAATAAAGCAGAAAAGAAGATACATCACTACAAAATGTATGGGATACTAGTAAGGCGTATATAAGAGAATTGGCAGTGACATACATAGGAAAAAGGAACAAACAGAATAGACAAACTCAAAAGAAGTTGGAGGAGGAGTATAAGAAATTAGAGAAAGATCTACATAACAATCCACAGGACAAAAAAATTAAGAATTTGATGGACTTGCAAAAACATAAATTGAATTTAATAGAAAATGAAGAACTGGCAAATAAAATAAAATTAACAAAGCAAAATTTATTTGAAAATACGAAAAAGCCAGGAAGATAGTTGGCATATAAAATGAAGAACGAAAAAGAAAAGAAACTGATTAGCCAATTACTAGACCAAGATGGAAAGATATGTTATTAAAATGAGGAAAAGAAAAAAATAATTGAGAAATATTATAAGAGTTTATATCAACAAGAGAAGGTGCCAGAAGGGAAAATAGAACAATACCTAGAAAAAGCGATGATTCCTAAAATTCCAAAAAAAATTAAAAAGGCATTAGAAGAAAGAATATTGATGATGGAATTGATGGAGGGAATTAAAAAACAGAAGAATGGCAAAGCCCCAGGACCAGATGGATTACCAGCAGAACTATATAAAAGGTTTCAAGATGTATTAAGTAATACGATATTACAAGTATTTAATGACTTATTAGTAAAAGCCAAGGTCCCGAACTCATGGATGGAGGCATATATAACTCTTATACCAAAAGAAGAATCACATTTACAACAAATAAAGAATTATAGATCAATTTCATTATTAAATGTAGACTATACATTATTAAATATACATTCTCGTGAAGACTCACTGGTTGGGGAACTCTGACTTAGAGTTTTAGAGTCTACCACTCAGGTTAGAAGCAAAAAAGAAAGGACTGGATTGGGGAAACAGGCCTTACTCCAATTCCAACTATGCCCGAAAGAGTGGCCTTGACTGTAAAGGAGACTAAAAGATGAGAGAGAAAAGAAAAATTTGTATTATTCTTCCAGCCGTCATATGTTAGGTTACAATTATTAAATTGTATTTCAAAATTATAACTTTTCCCGGTAATATGTGTCATCATATAAACATAAACACCTCGCCACCAGGTTTTAGTACATAGTTTAAACGTAGATAGAGATCTGCAACTAACTCTCAAGGCTTCACCAAAAATGTCATGCAAACCTACAAAACATCCCAAAGCTCATGAGAGCCTATCAACATTTCAAGAGATTTGGGCAATACCTTCAGTGAAATCTGAGTTATTTAATGTTTTTGAGATCCAACAAATGCTTTGCTATATATGGATCCCATGCTGAGATTCAACTTTACCTTATCCGGTTTTGAATATAGTCCTGTTGCAATAGAAAATATGTGATACCTAATTGAGTAATAAAATGTCTGTAAGCAACCAAGCTCAGAGAACACAAAAGACTCCAATCTTGAGCTTCAAATCATTGTCTTCTCTTGCAAAATAACGATATTCAAAACATTATCTATTTGGGTATTGAAATGTCTGCAAGCAACCACCAGGCTCAGAAAACATCAAGGAAACTAATATTGGCTATTATTTTTCCTTCAATTTAGGAATTGCTGGTGACTGGAAGAACAAATTCACAGTGACACAAAATGAGCGTTTCGATGAGAATTACAAGATGCAAATGAAAGGAACTACGCTGCAGTTTCGAACAGAGATATGATTGTTCTTTTCCTACTTGGGTATGTATTCTTTCACCCAACATGTTCCACAGAAATGTTCTATGTGTTCTGAGCATATGTCACTATACTACCTATATCTCTTGGGGTGGATGACAGTCCAACAGTATATGGGCTGTACATATAGCATTAATAGTGGGCTTGCAGTAATTTTGGCTCCTCATGTGGTATCCTGACCAAAATGTGTCTAAACTGATTACTGTTCTTCCCATGAACAGGGAATATGACACGTGGCACAGGTATACCCAAGGTGGGTAACCCTAATGTAGATTTTGTCTCTTAGTAAAACACTTTAAGTGAAAATCTTAATTGCCCAAACCCATGATTTTAAAAAACACTATGGGTGAATTTCTGTACTTTCACAGAATGCTTAGTAAAGATGGAAAAACAAGTTTTAAGACAGATGCTGATAGAAAAACAGTGAGAAGCCAGCAGTGTGTGGCGGCAGCCAAAAAAATTAATACAATCCTTGGTTGTATAAACAGAGGCATAGAATCAAAATCATGTGAAGTATTAGTTCTTCTTTATAAAACCTTAGTAAGACCACACCTGGAATACTGCACCCAGTTTTGGTCACCACATTACAAAAAAGATGTTGAGACTTTGGAAAAAGTGCAGAGAAGAGCCACTAAGATGATTAAAGGTCTTGAGACTAAGACATATGAAGAACGGTTGCAGGATTTGGATTGTCTAGAGAAAAGAAGGACTAAGGGTGACATGATAGCAGTATTCCAGAATTTGAGGGGCTGCCACAAAGAAGAGGGGCTCAACTTATTTTCCAAAGCATCAGAGTGCAGGACAAGAAACCAAGGATGGAAACTAGTCAAGGAGCGATGCAACCTGGAATTAAGGAGAAACTTCCTAAAATGTGAGAACAATTAACCAATAGAAACACTTGCCTTCAGAAATCGTGGCTGTTCCATTAATGGAGGTTTTAAAGAAGAGACTACTAGACAGTCAGTTGTCTGAAATGGTATAGGATCTCCTGATTGAGCAGGGGGCTGGATTAGATGAACTCCAAGATCCCTTCCAGCTCCTATTCTATTCTATTCTATTCTATTCTATTCTAGTCTAGTCTAGTCTAGTCTAGTCTAGTCTAGTCTAGTCTAGTCCATGTCCATGTCCATGTCCATGTCCATGTCCATGTCCATGTCCATGTCCTAGTCCTAGTCCTAGTCCTCTTCTATTCCTATTCCTATTCCATTATATTATTATTTTAAGTTTGTGATCTGTTGGGAGCAAGTATATTTTTTGAAGGAAGCCAGAATGGATGTGAATAATAGTGGGTTCTGCCTTCTTTGTTATATGAAAATGGAAATTAGCAATGCAGTGGGAGTAGGATATTTCTGAATGTGCATGATAGGACAAGGAGTGATAGTTCCAGCCTGATAGGATCAAGATTGAATGGGTACTGAATGAATACAGACCGAATATGAAAGTGAATATTAATACAGTGTGAAAGGAATACTGTACAGTGAGGTACTTAGATCATATATTATGAAAGTAGGGATCTGCAGTGTTTTGGATCCAAAAAGAAAGCATGTGGTCTCCAGAAAATCTGGTCGAGAGAGAGAGACACTGACAGAGTAACACAACTGCTTTGAAGCAGGGCTCATGACTCCCAAATGTCACATTTAGGGTGTTAGCACATCCTAAAAAAATGGTGTCTTTCATACTAATCACATTATTCCAGATATAATATACAGTATATTGGAGCAGTGGTGGTGCAGTGATTAAAATGTAGTATTGCAAGCAAACTATGCACACAGCCAGGAGTTCGATCCTGACCAGCTCAAGATTGACTCAACCTTCTATTTTCCGAGGTCGGTAAAATGAGGACCCAAATTGTTGGGGACAATATGCTGACATTTGTAAACCGCTCAGAGAGTGCTGTAAAGCACTATGCATCAGTATGTAAATGCAAGCGCTATTGCTATTGCTATGTTGCAGGTAGAGCTTCAGTAGCATGTTTGTTCCTGCTCTAAGCAAGTACAGGTAGTCCTCGACTTATGACCACCATTGAGCCCAAAATTTATGTTGCTCACTGAGAAATTCATTAAGTGAGTTTTGCTCCATTTTATGACTTTTCTTGCCACATTTGTTAAGTGAATCATTGCAATTGTTAAACTAGTATCAGGTTTGTTAAGTGAATCTGGCTTCCCCATTGTCAGAAGGTCGCAAAAAGGGATCACATGAACCCAGGGACACTGCAAACTCATAAATATGAACCAGTTGCCAAGTATCCAAATGTAAATCATGTGACCATGGGGACACTGCAATGGTCATAAGTGTGAAAAATGATCATAAGTTATTTTTTTTCAGTGCTGTTGTAACTTTGTATGGTCACTAAATGAACTGTTGTAAGTCAAGGACTACCTTCAGTTTTAAGAACAAAGGGCAATTAATAGTTGTGACTGCAGTTTGTAAGGCTAGAATGATATGGAAAAAGATATAACAGATGATCATGTGCATTTTTTTGCTTATGTCCGGATTGTTTAATGATAGAGTTTCCAATCCCAATTAGCGTTGGTAATCAAGGACTATCTCGGTTAAGGCTATCAGGCCAGCACTATAGGCTGATATTGTTCATATTTAGACACTCAACCTAAGAGAATGGCAAGCTGTGTTCTTACTTTCATTTTCCTCATTGTTATTATCTCTTATTTGTAAGAAGCCGTTAATTGTATTAAGACATTACACCAAACTGAATTAAATGCCCATTGATTTGAAAAATAGGATATAATTAAAATAATTAGTATCACCCAAATATGGTTTGGTTTTTCTGTTTAGTTTGCTGAATAAAGACAGGTTTGGAAACAATAAACAATGGTTTATGGCTTACGAGTAATGTTAACATTGTAGTTTATATAAAAAACACTGCCTTCCTACAGTGCACAATGGAGCCAGTAATGAGAGAAGAAGGAACAGTAGGTTTCACACATTTTGCCCTTTGAGTAGTGATTGGTCTTAAAAAAAGAGAACTAGCAAACTGCAAAGCATTACAATAACTAGAATGAAATGCAGAGATTTTGTTACAGTAGGAAATCTCAGCTATGAGCATCTTGCCTGCTGTCACCATTCCTCAAAATCTAGAATGGCCACTTTTTGTTTTCAAAACTCCTTCCTCAAAACCCATCTTTGTGCTTTGATACAATCTCATAATCTTCATTCCTATAGATAATTTACTTTCTGTTTAATCTCTTTTCTATTTTAGTGAGGATCTGCTTTGTTACCTGTGAGACTAGTTGAAGATGCTGAGATTGTATATAGATGTACTCCGAGACAAGATGCCACTGTGCCCCCATCAAATGATGGAAAGACCTAGCTAATATCAAAGTCATGCCAAGAACAAAAATGAACTCCAATCTGCATTTTATTTATGATATTGTTCCTTTTTAATCATTGACCTCTTTCCTTGGGATGCAAAACTTCAGACGTTTAAGTTCTTATATTTCTAGTTCTTACATTTGTGAAAGGGATGTAGCTTGTGCCTTCCTTCCTTTCTTCCTTCCTTCCTTCCTTCCTTCCTTCCTTCCTTCCTTCCTTCCTTCCTTCCTTCCTTCCTTCCTTCCTTGAAATGTCACTACTTCATCTTTACTTTCTTGGAAGATTACTTGCAAAAATGCAAATACTGGAAAATAGTGGATTGACATCATTCAGATTTTACATTGGAATTTGTGTTCCAGGCAAACAACTGCAGAATAAAAGTGTCATCTGAAACTGTCCCGTGACTCATTTTCTTTTGGTCTTATAGAATTTTAGTAAATAAGTGTTATGTGACTTACGACTTAAGCTTTTAATTATAATCTATTTCCATCTTCATGAAATCTGATCATGTTTAAGAAACATATAACCTTGAACATGCCTTCCTGCTTTATATTTCTGTTTTTTTCCCTATCTGAAACCAAAAACACTGCCTGCCCAGGAAAATGATCTCAGCAAATGGAAGAGGAACATATACAGGGTAATTCTCAAATTACAATTGTAATAGAACCTGCCCATCACAGACAAAAAATATGTTTGTCATTTGATGACCCAATTTTTATGACCACTTATACAGTGGTTGTTAAACAAATACTGTAGTTGTTAAGCAAACCTATACAGTAGTTTGCAATGGGTGCAACTTTGCTAAAAACTGAAAGTAAAGGCCAATTTTCAGCAGAACCATTATAAAATGTGATCAAGTCACTATGGAACATTACAAACAGTCAAAAATGTGGCCTGGTTGCTGAGTGCCTAAAATTCAGTCACATGACTATGGGGGAGTTCATCAGGTTGAACTTTGTGTCTGGAACATCAATGAAAATAGAGCTGGAAGAGACCATGAAGGTCTTCTAGTCCAACCTCCTGTTCAAGCAGGAGACCCTGTACAATTTCAGAGAAGTGACTGTCCAGTCTCTTCTTAAAAACCTCCAGTGATGAAGCACCTACAATGTCTGTAGGCAAGCTGTTCCACTGGTTAATTGTCCTCACTGCTAGTAAGTTTCTCCTTAGTTCCAGGTTGCTTCTCTCCTTTATTAGTTTCCATCTATTGTTTCTTGTCCTGCCGACAGGTGATTTGGTAAATAAGTTCACCCCCCGCTTCTCTATGGCAGCCCCTCAAATACTGGAATAGTGCTAGCATGTCCCCCCTATGACAGACCTATATGGGTCATGGTAATCCCAGATAAATCTGTCATAACTTTGAATGGTTGCTAAGTGAATGGTCATAAATTGAGAGTACCTGTAGAAAACTGAGCTGGTCTTATAAGTTAAATGTACAATTTAAAATATTAGAAGCAAACCTGGAATCATTCACAGCAAATTTTTAAGAGGAAAATAGTTGCTTAAGGGACCAGATGAACTTGAAAAAAGATTTTGAAATTAATTATAAGAATATTTCCTTTTAGTTGGAAAACTTTTAGTTAATAGTTTTAAATATTTATAAAAATACATTAAGATTTAAAACAAACTGACATCTTTCTTTGGAAAAGAATTGTTGATTAGAAAAAAAATATGATATGTCATATTTTAAAAGGACTTTGAGGTTTGAGTGCAGGAAATCAAAAAGAACTAAAGATTATAATAAAGGGAGAAGAGATACAGAAAGGTACAATATATTTGACTGTGGAAGAATTCAGTGGTTAATAATGTCTTAAATTAAACACATATAAATAATAAACTAGAAGGATGACTTGGTAAACTTCCTTATCTTGGATTTACAAAAAAGTTGTGTTGAATTTAGGAAGCAGTTTCTGGGAAAAGAAAAAGAGAAAATGATAAGAAATCAATTTGTGAGACACTTGTTCAAGGGATTAAAGATCAAGATTCTTAAAAGTAGAGAGAAGAAACACAAAATGGATTTATATAATGAAGATTAACATATACTATATGTTGTTATTTCTAATATCCCTGGATAGATTTTTTTTTTTTACTAGGATGAATGACCAGGCTTTAAAGATATATTTATAAAGAAGAGATATGATAAAGAAAGAAGAAGTCTTTTGTATTATTTTTATTTATTTATTTATTATTTATTGTTCGATTTTTATGCCGCCCTTTTCCGAAGACTCAGGGTGGCTTACAATGCGTTAAGCAATAGCCTTCATACTTTTGTATATACCTGCTTAGTAGGGCTTTGCCCCCTCCCAGCGGTGTTTCATTTTTTTTAGTGAATTCACATTTTTAGTGAATGTTGTAAGTTACTATATTAAAAAAAAATAAAGGGAGGATATATAAAATTGATTTATTTGATTAAGGTTAAAATATATACATTGCTGGTAACATTTAATGGTCGTCTGCTGATTGGGACTGAATGAAGAAGCTTCACAACTTGTTTATAGAGATGAGATTTGGGAAGAAGAGCTGTTTTGTTGAAATGCAGAGACAATGTTAAGTTAAAAAAAATTGTTTGTTCAGAAGGGCTGAATTCCATTCCTCTTAAATACTTAAAAGTCCCTCCCACTTCAAGCCAAAGGTCTACTGCTCTCCCACTTATTCTAATGCCCCGGACCTTGTCTCTGCTCCCATTCCAAAGTCAAAAACAGCCAGGAGGCTTGCCAGGTACATTCAAGCCAAGATATCGTAGTTATTTCTGGACAGCTGAGATACAACCTGCTTTGCTGCATTCTGAAAAAGGAAGGAGGGATATGAGTCATATAGAGCAGACATTTTGAACCGGGACTTGTGGAACGGGATGTCTTTAGATCTCCCAAATATCTGAAATACATACAGGAATTGAGTGATTAGTGCTGTTTTCTTTGAAGAAGGAAAAAGTGCTTAAAAAGTAAAGTTGATTATCTTTGAGCATTTTTTTTCATATCCGTCCTGTAAATAGAAGTCAGGCTAGCAGAGTAGAACATTAACAAATTTGGACAACAGGATTAGAGAAGTGCTGTATTTTTCTGTTCCTTTCTATGTCTTCCTGACTATCCAGCTCCTTCATGGGATAATTCAATTCTGTGTCCAGGATGACATGACTATCTTTATATATGAGATGTTATCAAGTGTTTGAGGGTGCTACTATCAGCTGCCACTCTCACTAGGCTATGAATCCAGATAGTTGCTGGGTTGTGTGGCAAATCTCTTGACTGTGGATGAAAAGAGTTCTGTTTACTCAGAATGCTGTCCTCCCCTTTAACCCTTTCACAGCCAAAATGAAGCCAGAAAAAGAAGAGGCGCTCTCTGTTTGATCTGTTTGATCTCTCTCTTTATCTCTTTGATAAAGTATTTTGCAGAAACCTACGATGAAGTGGAAGAATTCCAAGCACATCTAGATGATCTACTGAGCTCAACATACCCCAAGTCTAGTGAGTGCTGCCTCTGGCTGCATTTTCTTAAACAGAGAATAGAAGTTCTGGGCATTCATGTGTGGATAATTTCTAAATCTCTACTTTCTCTTTGTTCTATCAATACACACAAGACACTAAATTCCAGGCAGCTGAAAAACAAACTTTTGTTTGAGAGACTGACTATATATGCCTGAAAAGAGACATAGCTACTTATATTACATCTGATTTGCATTCAAGGTTTTATTGCCCTTAGTTTTCTATCATCCATATACACAAATATTTTTCTACTAATATTTTATTAATATTCTTTTTTGCAAGAACATGTATATTAGTAGCAGTTTGCTAAGCATTAGATTCTACAAGAAATACCAGTGTTACTTGGGACGATTTGTAACTGCACTGTGGTGTAATAAATGAGTGCTGTTCCAACTTTCTGTCTTTCCTAGTTTTATTTAGGAAAGAAAAATGACAGAAAGGATGTTGAGATAAAATGAGAGACCGACCAAAGAACCACATTCTCTCATACTAAAAGACCTTCAAGGTCCCTTCCAACTCTTTCATTCTATAATTCTGAAAGTTCAGAAGTGGAACAGTTAAATTTCACATTGAAAAACTCATCTGCAAATATGCATACCATGTTTTCCCAAAAATAAGACCCTGTCTTATATTTTGTTGAACCCGAAATAAGGGCTTGGCTTATTGCCATGTGCTCAAAAGCCTGATTGGGCTTATTATCAGGGGATGTCTTATTTTGGGGGAAACAGTGTAGGTTAGAGTTCAATTTTCTTGTAAATATTTTCTTTAAGTTCTTACACTATAAATGTCCTTGGTCTTGCTTACTGTTAAAATTAACTGCATTCAGTGGCGCTGGTCTGCAATTTAATATAAACAGAGTGTATGCATAAAATTAGTGTATGCATCTGAATATAAGCTAAAAAAAGTTGGGGTATGGGAAGCTCTGTACATAGATGCATGAGTAATAAATCAGTTTAATTGGAACTTCTTGTATGGTCCGAGTCTTTCATACCTGATATTGGAATCAAAATCCCAGCTGTGGAGATGAGGGAGGATGCAAACCATATAAACTGGACAATTTGCCTGCAGACATCTTTGGTAGCTTTTCCTAATGCTAGTTGATGATTAGAAAACTTGTGATACATTGGGTCATCCTTCTTTCTACATATAATACAGACTGGGAACATTTTCTCTTCCCTGATACCCACAGAAGAGCTGGTTTGGATAGGCTAATGATAGAGACAGGATAGAGATGTCACTTCAATTATTCTTTTTCCCTTTCCAGGCCTTGAACTCCTCAAGGAAGCACCCCATCCATGTCTAATTAAGACTCACCTTCCTGTCCACTTCCTCCCCAAATCTTTCCTAGAAAAGAATTGCAATGTGAGAAAAAAAAAGATGTTAATACATGAAGAAGCAATAAATTGAATGCAAGGACATACAACTAGTCTTTGACTTACAGCCATGCATTTAATGACTGCTCAAAATTACGATGGTGCTGAACAAAGAGACTTCCTTTGCCTGAAGTTACAACCCCATGGTCATGTGATGGAAATTTGGGCACTTTCCTTTCAACTGCAGAAATACTGCAAATGCCCCAACTTGCTTATCTCTCTGCCCATCTCAGTTCCAACGTATTCCACCAGTGCATGCAAAGCTGAGACAGTTCTAGAGGCCTTAGTCTGCTTCCTATTGGTTATTGCAAGCTCAGTGCTGATTGGTTCTAATAGTCAGCTGGTTAGTATAAAAGAGATGTCAAGCGCGGGTTTTGTTCTGTTCATATACATCGTTGCTAATAGTTAATAAAGGTTGGGTGTTACACTTCTGACGGAGTCCTGTCAGCCGGTCATTAAATGAAACAGTGGCGACGAGGATGGGATCCTGAAAAGGCCCTTCGGAAATAGGTAATTAAGGGTCCCAACGGCTGTGAATCATCGTTGACCGGCATTTCGGAGCGTTTTTTTTTTTTCTTCCTCTCTCTTCACAGTCAGAGCTGAGGAGAAATGGCATCGCCTCAGACCTTCGCTCCATTTAATGCTACTACTGAGTCATGGGAAGCGTTTGTAGCACAATTCGACTGCTTCTTAATCGCAAATGATTTCCGTGAGTTGTCCAATGAAAGGAGGAGGGCGTATTTCCTGAGCCTGTGTGGGCCAGAAATGTTCGAGACTGCGATGACGCTAATGGCCCCCTTGTCAGTACACGCAGGCTCCTGGGATGAGTTCCTGGCTAAGTTAAAAAAACATTATGCTCCCGCGCCATCCCGCATAGCTCGCCGTCAGCATTTCTATCATCGAGACCAGGCTGAGGGCGAGTCTATTAGTCAATATGTGGCTGCCCTTAGGAAAGCGGTGCAGCACTGTCAATTTGACAATTTGGATGATTATCTACTGGACAGATTAGTCAGCGGGGTGAGAGATGAAGCCCTTAAGCGCCGTTTAATTGCTAAATCGGACCTCTCATTCCAGGAAGCCTTAGATGAAGCGTGCGCCGCCGAATTGGCCACTCTATCGCTGGCAGATTTACCCCGGGGACAATGCCCTAGTAAGTCATCGGGCGAGCAGGTTCACTACAATGAGGCTGATTTCAGTGATGATTATTACTCTGAGGGAGAGGGTGCCGTAGCTCGCATCAAAACTGCGCAGCGACCTTTGCGACAGTTTAAACAGCCTCCGGGGGATTGCCAGAGTTGCGGAGGAAATCATCTGAGAGCCAGCTGCCATTTTAAAGAATCTACGTGCCATAGGTGTGGGCGCCGCGGCCACATCGCTCGTGTGTGCCGGTCCTCAACGCTCACCGAGAAAGCTCCACCCCCTCCAGGATATTCGCGTGGCCAGCGCAGACGGGGAGCGGGCCGTCCCATGGGTTCGGAGTGGAGCCGAGAGGCTGGGGGTGTTAATGGAGTGTACCCAGCGCAACACAAATACGGCCCAGCGGATGGTCGCCCGAAAATTAATGTGGAAATCACCATCGAGGGCCGGCCATGTAGGATGGAGGTGGACACTGGGTCGGCCAATTCCATCGTTTCCTGGAGTACGATTAAGCGCTTGGTGCCTTATATTTCAAAGCGCCGCCTGGACCCCTGCCATCTTCTTCTCCGGGATTATCAGGGGAATTCCATCAAAGTACTGGGGTGTGGGCAGTTCAGAGTTAGATTTAAGGCATTTTCTGGCCGACTGCCATTGGTTATAGTTGAAGCGCCACTGCCTAGTCTATTAGGGCTCAACTGGTTCCAGGCTCTGGGTTTGACTATTCAGGGAGTGAATGCCATCCAATCCTCTGAATTAGACAGGCTATCTCGAGAGTTTCCCACTGTTTTTGATGGCAAACTCGGGTGCTATAACGGACCCCCAGTATCCTTTAGCCTTGATCCAAGCGTGGCCCCGAGACGGTTGAAACCTCGCCGTGTACCTTTTGCATTACAGGCGAGGGTTGATGCAGAACTAGATAAATTGATCTCTCAGGGGGTGTTAGAACCTGTCGAATTCGCACGTTGGGAAACACCGATTGTGACCCCTATTAAGGCGGATGGCTCGGTCCGTATTTGTGCTGACTACCGTGCAACCCTGAATACCGCTCTTTTGGGGCACGCTTATCCCGTTCCTGTCGTACAGCATTTGCTGCACTCCTTGGGCCAGGGCTCAATTTTTGCCAAGCTGGATCTGGCCCAAGCCTACCAGCAACTAAAAGTCGATGACCTGACAGCGGATGCTCAGACAATCGTGACCCATAGGGGGGCGTTCCGGTGTCGTCGGTTGCAATTTGGGGTCAGCGTCGCCCCGGGGATTTTTCAGAGCATGATGGAACGGTTGCTACACGGCATCCCCGGGGTCATTCCCTATTTCGACGACGTTCTCATCTCGGCTTCTTCGACTTCATAGTTGCTGGACCGTTTGCGGCAGGTGCTTAGGAAGCTTAGCGCTGCAGGCCTCAAAGTCAACAAAAATAAATGCCAAGTCACTGTACACCAAGTGGAATTCTTGGGGTTCCTGGTAGATGGCTCAGGAATCCATCCAACGGCAGCTAAAACTGCGGCTATCATGGACTGTCCTCCCCCGAAATGTAAGGCTGACCTCCAATCCTTCTTGGGATTGCTAAATTTTTATGCAATTTTTATTCCGCATAAAGCTTCCGTTGCCGAGCCTCTTCACCGTCTGTTAAACCACAACGTGACTTGGCATTGGGGTGCCCGCGAGGCTCACGCGTTTGAGGCCGTCAAACGCCTACTAACTTCCAACTCTGTACTTACCCAATTTTCGTCACACCTGCCGGTGACCTTGGCTTGTGATGCTTCCCCTTATGGGGTGGGGGCGGTGTTGAGCCATGTCCTTCCCTCCGGAAGGGAGCTGCCGGTTGCCTATTACTCTAAAACCTTGGCTCCAGCTGAGCGTAACTACTCTCAGCTGGATAAGGAGGCTCTTGCCTTGGTGGCTGGAGTCAAAAGATTCCACCACTACCTCTATGGGCGACCTTTCCTTTTGTACACTGACCACAAACCGTTATTAGGCATTTTATCAGGCGATCGCCCAGCTCCTCAAATATTGTCTCCCCGGATGACCCGTTACTCTGTGTTCTTGGCTGCATATTCGTACCGTCTTATTCACCGCCCCGGCAAGGACCTCGCACACGCGGACGCCTTGAGCCGTTGCCCCAGCCCTGATCTGCTCGAGGACCCTGTCCCTGTATCATCGGTTTTCCTGCTGGAAGATTCACCATTGCTACTCACCGCTTTGGACGTCGCACAGTTCTCCGCGAAGGACGTTACTCTGGCGCAGGTGTTAGACTGGATGGCCAGAGGGTGGCCTCCAGGGCCATTCTCTGCAGAATTCCAACCGTATGCAAGCCGCCGCCTGGAACTGTCTACGCAAGCGGGCTGCCTTTTGTGGGGCCATCGAGTGGTCATCCCACCTCCCCTTCGTTCTTCGTTATTGAAACAATTACATCGGGGCCATCCGGGGGTGGTTAGGATGAAGGCTTTGGGACGATGTTATATGTGGTGGCCTCTATTGGATCGTGACATCACTGACTGGGTTGCGGGCTGTTCGCAATGTCAGGGAAACATGCCAATGCCGCCAAAAGACCCCCCGGGAGTGTGGGAATCACCAGGGGCACCTTGGTCTCGATTACATATTGACCTCGCTGGCCCAATGCAGGGCCAGTCTTTCCTGGTCCTCGCCGATGCGTTTTCAAAGTGGGTAGAAGTCGTCCCTTTACGGTCGACCATGGCTGAGGCTGTCATCAAGGCATTGCGGTCATTATTTGTTACACACGGGCTGCCTGACAGCATCGTTTCCGATAACGGACCGCAATTTACGGCCGTGGAATTCGAAGGGTTCTTGGCTCACAGAGGCATACGGCATTGTTTAGTCTCGCCGTTTCATCCATCCAGCAATGGTTGTGCGGAACGGGCTGTAAGATCAGCGAAGGATGCCCTTAAGAAGAGTGGGCACGGGTCATGGGCTGAGCGGGTGGAGGAATATTTGATAGCTCAACATACTACGCCGTGTCAAGCAACTAACAGGAGCCCGGCCGAACTCCTAATGGGTCGGAAGCTCCGCACAACCTTAGATCGTTTACACCCCACGTATGGCCATGCCAAGCCTTTAGACGCACTGAGGCACTACCGTTCCTTCGCTATCGGGGACCGTGTATACGCCAGGAATTATGGGGGAATGCCATTGTGGTTAGCAGGCATAGTGGTTGGGATTGCAGGACCCTGTTCCTATCACATTGAAATCGAGGGGGGGAGAATTTGGAAGCGACACAAGGATCAGCTGCGGGCACTAAGGAAGGGAGCGGCTTGGCAGGGTGGGACGGGGGAGCCCACCCCACAGGAGGTTAGGCGCGAGAAGGGACAACCAGAGTCAGTTCAGGAGGACAGACCAACCACTCCGGGGGAAGAGAGCGAGGGGGGTTTACCTTCGCCGGTTAGGGGAGACCGAGCCGGGGATGCAGGGCGTGCAGATAGCCAGCCGCCAAGGAGTGAGAGGGCTCGGGAGGAGAGTTCAAATTCACCGCCGGATGTTGGAATAGGGGTGGAGCCTAGACGATCAGGGAGAGTCCGGCGTAGACCAGCCTACCTAAACGATTACGCATGCGCCTGACGTCGGCGACTGCTCATCTAGGTGGAAAGGGGTGTTACATATTATGTTATGTTACTGGGGTATTCCTATTGGTTATTGCAAGCTCAGTGCTGATTGGTTCTAATAGTCAGCTGGTTAGTATAAAAGAGATGTCAAGCGCGGGTTTTGTTCTGTTCATATACATCGTTGCTAATAGTTAATAAAGATTGGGTGTTACACTTCTGATGGAGTCCTGTCAGCCGGTCATTAAATGAAACAGAAGCCTTATCTGTTACAGTGCCCACCAACCAGCATATTCAAATTGCCTCACTTAAATTTATAGTGTTTCTGCAGTTGTTGACGGGAATGGCCAATAGGCACGGCCTACCCAACCATGTTACCTTGTGCCATTTTGGAAGTGTGTGCCATTTTCACAATGGTTTGGAAGCCTTACAAAGCGGAAGCCTTCCTACTGAGTTTCTCCTCTCAAAGGGAGGCTTCCAAAGCACTGTGAGAGCAGGTACCATTTTGGCAATCCATTTGGAAGCCTTCCAAAAAATATTGTGAGGATAGCATATGCTTGCGTATGATGCAAGACGGCCTTGGTAGGAAGGCTGTCTCTTGTAGAGGCTGGCCATGCTTGTTACAGAAAAAACAAAGATAACTGGAGCAATTTGCCTGCACTGATGGGCCCTATAACAGATAAGGCCTCCTGGACCTGGTGGGGTGGGGACCGGGCCCTGGCCTCCCAGCCTGCAGCATGTTTCCATGTACTGGTGCGCCCTGTAACCCATTGATGCCTCACAGCTACAGCAGGCTTCTACATGTTGGTGCCGTTTCTCAATCTTAGCAACTTTAAGATGTATGGACTTCAACTATCAACATTCCCCAATCAGCATAGCTGACTGCCTAGTCAGCATAGCATAGCATAGCTGGCTGGGAAATGCTGGGAGTTGAAGTCCATACATCTTAAAGTTGCCAAGGTTGAGAAACACTGGTGTAGCCTATTGTGGGCCTCAAAAGTCTCCTCCCCTCCAGAGGAACATCTGCACTTTGCTTAAAGAATTGCACTCTGCTTAATTACCTCAAGTGGAAGTGCCAGGATTGCGATTGTTGAGCCAAGCAGTCACACTGGTGTCTCACTTAACAACCACTTTGCACAACAACCGAGATTCCAATTACGGTTGTAAATTGAGGACTACCTGTATTGGAGAAAAGCCTTCTGCTTGTCCTTTCACTCTACCTTTGAAATGTAAACCACTTAGAGAGGGCTGTAAAGCACTGTAAAGCAGTATATAAGTCTAAGCACTATTGCTATTAAACAGATCAGCTTAATTAGCATTCTTGTTTGATGCACAACAGATAATCTATGTAGCCAGAAATGCCAAAGATGTGGCTGTCTCATTTTATTACTTCTACCAAATGGCAAAAGTGCACTCAGAGCCTGGAACATAGGAAGAATTTCTGGAGAAATTTATGGATGGAAATGGTAAGTGGATAGTAAACCCTTCCAAGGCATTGAGCTTGGATATTAACTGTCCTTAGTATGCTAAGTTCAAGAGATAGTATGATAGTGAGTTAGCAGAGCAAATTATAGGGATGGGTTAACGCTTCTTAGGGTACCATTGTGGGGGAAGCTGCTTGAGGTCTTCTACTAATGACAGGTTTCACAGCTTGAAGTTCTGTGAATGCGAAGATCAGATCTGGGCCATCTCTTCCTTACCCATTCCTTTTCAGTTGGCAGATAATTTCATGTAAATCTATGATTCTTTGTATAAAGTTGACTATGAACTTATACTAGAGTTTCTAGTTCTGTTTCATACTCCTGATGACCAAACCAAAGTAAATATAAGCAAAATGTAGGTTTCTCCATGCTGTTGCACTACAATTCCCATCATTCACAAGCATTCTTTCTTTCCTCAGTGTCTTTTGGATCCTGATTTGATCATGTCAAAGACTGGTGAGACATCAGGGAGAAATACAGGATTCTTTGCCTCTTTTATGAAGATATGAAAGAGGTAAAACTCTTTCTGCTCCTTCTATTAACACTGTTATTCTCTGCTACTCCACTGTCCACTTCTTCTCCCCACATTAAGAATTTGATACAAGGTGTAGACCTCCTCCTGTTCTGTCTAGGTCTTGCATATATTTTCAACTTTCAGTAATCAAAGATACATGTGGGGACCGATCACAAAATGCTGTAAAACATGCCATGGCAGCTATCCTGAAGCTAAATGCCTTTTTAATTATGTGAAGAATTCTTTTTTTTTAATTTTAAAAAACAAACTTTATTGAATTTAAAAATATTAACAAGAAATTCTTATAAGAAATTCTTATGTGAAGAATTCTAATTATGCTCTGGTAATTTGGAAAAACAGGCTTGTAGGTGGAAGATTGTGAGAGGTTTAAGTTGATTACATCTCCACGCCAGATTTATGGCTTAATTGCAAAAGATGCCTTCTAGACAATGAGAAAGGAAAAACGTATCCTCTACAATTACTCCCTTCTGAATGAGAGATAATACGGAGTTTTGAGAAAATACTTTCTAAGTGCAAAGGATAGCTTAGGATAGAATAAAAACTTTATCATTTAAATGTACACTAATCAGCATTTATTAAAATGAAATTTCATCGCATTCAGCTCTCAAAAGATGACCATTATGCATATATCCACATACACAGACATTTATGACGCAGAGAAATATCACAGTCCAGTTCAGATGTATACATACACATGGCAGAAAAAAAATAATCCTGCGAGTTTACAAAAAGGATGGGAAAGAACAAAGCTGTTATGGAATCTGGTAGTCCTGCTAGAAATACTTTGAAAAATCCTCCCAGAAGGGAGCAACAGAAACAGACCATAAAGTGGGGGTGTGGAGTTTCTAACAATGCTTTGAGCTCTGACCGCACAGTGCTTATAAACAGTATCTTGAATGACGAGAAGCGAGCTTCCTATAATCTTCTTAATTGTCCTTACCACTCTCTGTATGGACTTTTAGCTGAGGCACCGCAGCCACCAAACCAAACAGTGATGCAGTTTGTTAAAATGCTCTCAATCATGCTCTGTAAAAAGTGGTCAGGACAGAAGGAGAAAATGTGTTCTCCTCATCCGACGCAGGAGATGAAAATGCATAGCATATTTTAATTCATTTAATACCTCGTTATACAGCTGGTCCTTGAATTATAACAGTTCATTTAGTGACTATTCAAAGTTACAATACTGAAAAAAAAGACTTATGACCATTTTTCACACTTATGACCGTTTTAGCACAATCAAAATTCGAATGTCTGGCAACTGGCATGTATTTATGATGGTTGCCATGTGCCAGGGTCATGTGTTCACCTTTTGCAGCCTTCTGACAAGCAAAGTCACTGGGGAAGCCAGATTCATTTAACAACTGTTATTAACTTAACAATTGCAGTGATTCACTTAACAAGTGGCAAGAAAGTGCCACTATACTTGTCAAGAAAGTGGGATTCAATTGGCAAGAAAGGTTGTAAAATGAGACAAAATTTATTTAATGACGTCTCGCTCTACCTAGTGCAAAATTCCTGGTTTCGCTATTTGATAGTTGCACTGTTTGTAGGATCTAGAACAAGAGATTCAAAAGATAATGGAATTCCTAGAAAAACCAGCTGATGAAAAAATTAAGAAGTTTGCATACCACATCTCCTTCAAAGAGATGAGTCAGAACCCAATATCTAATTATACAAGTGTTCCCATTTCTTTTATGGATCACACCATCTCTCCTTTCATGAGGAAAGGTAAACCTATGAATCAACCAAACTGGGACTGCATGAAGTGAAATTTGCATCTTTAATGCTCATAAAAGGATGAAATAGTAGTGCTGCCTTCTCCAACCTGACAAGCTCCATATGTGTTAGATTTGCAATTCCAGCTATCAGGGCTAATTGTTGTGCCAGTCAGGGATTATGGAATTTGAAGTCAAGCTTCCTACTTCTAATATCACCACTTGAAAGAAGGTGGGAGAGAGGTCAACAATAATTGTAGCATGGAAATGTAATGATGTTGCAGGCAAATATTATTGCAGGCTCTTTGTAGAACAGAACAGAACAGAACAGAACAGAATAGAATAGAATTTTTATTGGCCAAGTGTGATTGGACACACAAGGAATTTGTCTTGGTACATAAAATAAAAGATACGTTCATCAACAATCATAAGATACAACACTTAATGATAGTCATAGGGTATAAATAAGCAAACAGGAAACAATATCAATATAAATCGTAAGGATAGCAGCAACAAGGTTACATTCATACAGTCATAAATGGAAGGATATGGGTGATTGGAACAATGAGAAGATTAATAGTAGTGCAGACTTAGTAAATAGTTTGACAAGTGTTGAGGGAATTATTTGTTTAGTAGAGTGATGGTGTTCGGGAAAAAACTGTTCTTGTGTCTATTTGTTCTGGTGTGCAGTGCTCTATAGCGTAGTTTTGAGGGTAGGAGTTGAAGCAGTTTATGTCCAGGATATGAGGGGTCTCTAAATATTTTCACAGCCTTTTTTTTGACTCATGCAGTATACAGATCCTCAATGGAAGGCAGGTTGGTAGCAATTGTTTTTTCTGCAGTTCTAATTATTCTCTGAAGTCTGTGTCTGTCTTGTTGGGTTGCAGAGCCAAACCAGACAGTTATAGAGGTGCAGATGACAGACTCAATAGTTCCTCTGTAGAACTGGATCAGTAGCTCCTTGGGCAGTTTGAGCTTTCTGAGTTGGCGCAGAAAGAACATTCTTTGTTGTGTTTTTTTGATGATGTTTTTGATGTTAGGTGTCCATTTTAGATCTTGCGATATGGTAGAACCTAGAAATTTAAAGGTCTCTACTGTTGATACTGTGTTGTCTAGTATTGTGAGAGGTGGAAGTATGGAAGTGTTTCTCCTAAAGTCTACCACCATTTCTATGGTTTTGAGTGTGTTCAGTTCCAGATTGTTCCGGTCACACCAGAAGGCTAGTTGTTCAACCTCCTGTCTGCATGCGGATTCATCATTGTCTCGAATAAGACCAATCACTGTTGTGTCGTCTGCAAACTTCAGTAGTTTATATGTAGATGTTATATGCACAACAATCTTCACCAACCTAAGCAGTTTGCAGATGTGGAAGTGTCAAACTTTCAGGAAAGAATAACAACAATTGACAATGCAGTACAATGGCTTGGGGAAGATTAACATGCACCATTCTCAGCGAAGGTTGTGGCTGGGGACTTGAGCAACTAGATGGTTCTCATATTTTTTACCCTTTTCCTAGGGATTTCTCTGCTTCTACAGAAATCTCCAAGTAGGAAACAGACAAGTCAGATCTTAAGATCTGACAACCCTAACCAAGATGGAAAAAAAAAAGGGAGGGGGGAGCGAGAAATTGCGATTTTGCTTGCCTCGTGCTAGCTTCTACATTCTCCTAAATACACAGTATGTTGTACATCAGTCTTTTATTTCCCCTCTGCCCATTTTCTGCTAATTTTTATCTCTAGGGAACATACTGTATGTTATGGATCCAACTTTATTTTATCCAGTTTTAAATATAGTGATGTTGAAATAGTGGATAACATATGTTTCTTAGTTGGGTAGTGAAATGTCTGCCCGACCTAGCCCCAAAACCATCAAAAGGTTTCATAATTGAACCATGAGCTACATATATTCTATTGCAACATAACTATGTTACTTAGTTGGTTAATGAAATACCTGCAAGCAAACAAGCAAGCTCAACAAGTACTAAGGACTCCTTAGTTATGCTGAGTATTATTTTTCCTCAATTTAGGAGTTGCTGGTGACTGGAAGAACCAATTCACAGTGGCACAAAATGAATATTTCAATGAGAATTTCAAGATGCAAATGAGATGCTCCTTGAGTTTGCATTCTCTCACTCACAATTAAAAAAAAAATCCTACACACTCTGTATATGTGCCCTAAATGTATGTCAGTACACTGCATATGCCTCCTAGTTGATAGTATATGGTACTATACAGCCCAACAGTATATAGGCTATCAAGGTAGTCTCTAGACCAGGGTTGTCAAACTGGCGGCCCACGAGCCGGATGCGTCACGCACAGGCCACACCCACCCCAGCTCCACGAAGGAGAAAAACATCCCGATATCACGTGACAGCAACATGACGCCATGAGTTTGTCACCTGTGCTCTAGACTGTAGCTTGCATAAAAGAGCACGCCTGGAGAAATTTTGGTTGCGCATGTGGCATCTTGGATAAAGTATGAATGAAATGAAATGATCATTGAGCAAAAAATGTGGAATGTGTGCCACCCAAGGCTGATAATGCTAATAGAGATTTTCTCCCTTAGTAAACATGTCAAGTGAAAGTCTTAATTGACCATTATGATGGATGACAGAACTTAAAAGAAAAAAACACACACACAAGAGCAACTAGATGGATTTGTATACCTTACTATATATAGAAAACCAATGGAAATTTTTTTTAAGACAGACACTGGTAGAAGAGTAGTGGGTAGTTTGTGGTCTGTTGGTGACAGAAGGCAAAATGTCTGTGGACATGATTGGGGTAAATAAGAATAAATAAGTGCTGAATTAATATGGACTGAATACAAACGTGAATACCAATATGAAGGAAATACTGTGTTTTGATCATACATTGTAAAGCGTATTGTGGTATATTCAGGGGTGAAATTCAAAATTTTTCCCTACCGGTTCTGTAGGCGTGGCTTGGTGGGCATGGCAGGAGAAAGATATTGCAAAATCTCCATTCCCACCCCACTCTGGGGCCAGCCAAAGGTGGTATTTGCCGGTTCTCCAAACTACTCAAAATTTCTGCTACCGGTTCTCCAGAACCTGTCAGAACCTGCTGGATTTCACCTCTGGGTATATTGTGGTATAACACACACCGAGCAACACATTCTCTGCTAGAGAGAAGTTCCCTGAAGATGGGCTCCAGCAGAGTCTGAAAGCTCGGAAGACAAAATCACTGGTCCTGGTGACAGATCCAGATTGGACCCTGCAACATTATCCTGGGACACATATATTTGCCTTCATTCATGACAGTAGGGATTGCCATGCTTTGGATCCAAATTGAAAACATGAGTTTTCCTATAAATATGGTTGAGGAAGAGACACTAACAATATGGGATGCTTTGGAGCAGAGCTCATGACTGCCAAATATCACACCTGTTAGCACCTCCTAAAGAAATGGTATTTATCATTGTAGTCCCACTACTACAGGGAAATGCATATTTCAGCTCCAATAATATATCTGTTCTCCTAATCCAAGCAAATGATTCCCCCTCCCCTCTGTCTTCTTTCCTTAACCTTATTTTCCAGAGATCACATACACACACCCTCCCATTGTGAAAAACATTGTTTCTTTAAGAAGGCTGTCAACTTGCAAAGCTTTCAAGTTGCCATGAGCAGGAGAGAGAGAGAACTGAAGTGAATTCCATACATTTTTCTGACCGCAATCAGAAGGAGGATGTTAGGTTTCATAGCCAGCCAAAGTGGTTAATTGGAGAATGTGATTTATAACATGGCCGGGGGGGGAGGGGAGAGATGGGGTCATAGGGGAACGTAAATCTATGTGGGATCAGTCCTGACTGCATCCGAGTATTGCCGGAATGTTGCTCCTAATAAATCACTATATTTCCTTTGAAGTTTGGATCATGGCTCATGAATTAATTAGGGCATCTGTCGGAAACTTTACAAAGGCACTGACAGATACTCTATGTGAGCACATGCATGGAGATGGAGATAGAGTTGATGACATTCTCAAAAAAAGGAGAAAGCAGAGTAGTTTAAAGAACAAAAGGCAATAGATGTGACTGCACTTCACAAGCAATTGTAGTTGTAGGATGGTATGGAAGGATACAGTAGATCATGGTGATATAAACATAGTGTCTTTCCTTTCCCTTTTATCTTCTTAATTTGTTTTGGCTTACTGTTCCTTAATTACTTTATGTGATTTGCATAGCCTTCACTATCCCAAAGGGAAGAATGCAAGACAGATTTATGTACGTATCTATATTTTGTTTGGTTCAGGGCAGGGGTTCCCAAATCCTGGGCCACAGCCCACTACCGGGCCTTGAGTCATTTCGAACCGGGTCAGGGAAGTGGTGGGGGAGGGCACGCATCCCTACTTGCACAAGCAGTTGGTGACCATGTGTGCATGCTCCATTTGCATGAGCAATGGGCACATGTGACCACCACTTACACAAATGGAGTTGCATGTGCATATGCCTGCCTGCCACTCACGTGGAACTATCTCCTTTCCCCCCACTGGTCTGCAAAGCTGGAAAGATTGAGGAACTCTGGTCTAGGGGTTAAGGGATGAGGCTAGGAACTAGGAGACTATGAGTTCCAGTCCCACTTTTGGCATGGAAACCAGCTGGGTGACTTTGGGTCAATCCCTGTGGTGGAATCTGCAGCTAGAATTGGGGGAGGTATGAAGTGAGGACCAAGCTTATAGTCCTTGCACAACAGAAAATGCCCCAGGCCCTACCTCCCTTACAAGTAAGCCTCATCTGATTGTTCTCAAGAGACTGCAGTCAGTCTGGCGAGATTCTTGTAATTAGACATTGCAGGAATCTATATAAATAAAAATGTAAATGTCCGTTTGTACCTAACTGCACATCTCCGAAAGTTCTTCACCGATTGCTTTCAAATTTTGACACATCGTTGCATTCGACTACAGGTGTGTTTTTATATACCTATATTATATACAAGTCACATCTGTGACAGGTAAAAACATGAAAAACATTGAAAGACATTGACAAACATTGAAAAACAGCACCATCTGCTGGACGAAAAACCAACATGGCAGCCTCCCAGCCCTGATTACGCTCAACAAATTTCTGCTCCTTATATTTAGACTCTCCATATTGCTTCCAAGAAACTGTGCATTTGGAAGGCAGAGACGCCCAAGGGCCATATCCTGCCACCAGGCTCAGCAGATAGGCAGCCGGCTCTCCGCCGGGAAACCCTCGCAGCCGGCACTTCTAGGGCTGGGCAGGGCCCGCCCGAGCCTGGCTCTGACCTCCCCCTCTCCCGGCTGCCCCGCGAACTAGCGTCGCCTGCCGCTGCTGCCCATCCCCCTCACCAGCCGCTCCCGGGGCTCCCTCCAAAGAACACCTGGCAACGAGGCTGCCTGGATCCACCGAGTGGGAACCCTCCGTCCCTCGCCTGGCCTGAATCGCGCCTGGCCCAGTGCTACCACAGGCCCTGAGGTCAGAAAGACCAGCCGCTAACCGGCGCTATGCGAATCCGGTCGGTGAGCGGGAGATGGAGGCAACTGGAGCCTCGGGGGCCGCCTTTGACTAGCGCCACCTTTGATTCCCAGGTGGGCACTCTGGCAGTTCACAAGCCTACACAAAAATTTTGGCCTCTGCCAGAAAAGGGGCTCTGGGAAGGCTTTGGGGGGCGGAAACGGCCAGGAGGGAGGATGGATGGCCCTCTGTTTCACCTGGAAGAGCGGGGGATTTTATTTATTTATTTATTTATTTATTTATTTATTTATTTATTTATTTATTTATTTATTTATTTATTTTTCATATTTGTATACCGCCCTACTCCCGAAGGACTCAGGGCGGTGAACAGCCATAATAAATACAAATACATATAGAAGTTAAAAACTATTTAGAAACAGATTAAGTAATTTAGGCTCAAAGATTAAAAAAACATCCAAATTTATCTAAAGAGGTTTAAAACCCAATTTAAAAGCCAGTTTAAAAGCCAATTAAAAAGGGAGAGTTAGGCCAGACCAGCTTGTTGGAATAGAAATGTTTTCAGGGCACGGCGGAATATGCGTAAATCTTGGATGTTTCGTAACTCCGGAGGAAGCCCGTTCCAGATGGTAGGTGCCCCCACAGAAAAGGCTCTCCCCCTGGGGGCAGTCAGTCGACATTGTTTGGCCGATGGCACCCTGAGGAGTCCCTCTCTATGGGAGCGAACTGGTCGGTGAGAGGCTATTGGTGGCAGGAGGCGGTCTCGTAAGTATCCTGGTCCTGAGCCATGGAGCGCTCTAAAGATAGTAACCAAAACCTTGAAGCGCACCCGGAAGACCACTGGGAGCCAGTGCAGCTCGCGCAGGAGGGGGGGTTAATCATTCCCCTGCCCTTGGCAGGCGGGGGAGGAGAACTGCACAGCAGGGGTCCAGTGGCGTGTGCGTGACTCCTGGCTTTGCCGCTTTCTTCCTTCGAGCGGGAAGCCCCAAATCAGCCTCAAACCCCCGCCACATGCCCTCCCTCCCTCCCCTTCCCTTCCCTGCTATGTGTCTCCCCGCCGAGCCCCCAGAGAACATCTGTGTAGGGAGGATGGAGGGGCCCCCCCGAGTTTCTGCTGTGGTGCGGAGAGCTGCGAAGGCCTGGCCTTAAAAGGTAAGGGCGATGGCGGGGGATGCACAAGAGGCCGGGCCAGAGACAGAGATAAACAGAGAGAGAGGGAGAGAGAAACATAGAGAAATACAGAGGGGGGGGGAGGGAGAGAGACAAACACATACAGAGATACAGAGAGAGAGGGTGGGGGAGAGAAAGAGATACAAAGAGAGGGAGAGAGAGAGAGAGACAGACAGATACAGAGAGAGGGGAAGAGAGAGAGACACATAGAGAGATACGGGGGGAGAGAGAGACATAGAGAGATACAGAGGGGGAGAGACAGAGAGATACAGAGAGGGGGGAGAGAGATACAGAGAGAGGGGGAGAGAGAGACACAGAGAGAGATACAGAGGGGGGGAGAGGGAGACAGAGAGATACAGACAGGGGAGAGAGAGAGACATAGAGAGATACAAAGAGAGAGGGGGAAACAGAGAGGGAGGATTTTGTGGTTCCCATTGTTTTTTAGCAACCAGTTCTCTGCCCTAATCACCAACTGGGTAGGTGTGGCTCGGGGCTGTCATGTGACTGATGAAAGTGAGTGACGTCAAGTTGGCCACGCCCACCAAATGTTCGTGGAGAGCTTGGAACTCCAGTCTCACTCTTTTAGCCCAGCGGAAGCACCAGACTGGGCCACAGCAACGTGTGGCCGGGTACAGCTAGTAAAGAAATAAATATGAACAACTCATGGTGTAGGCCAGGTTCCTTATGCCAGACAGTCACTTTCTCTCTCGGCCCACAATGTCAGGATTGGACAACAAGCCAGTCAATCAATTCCTTTTGGAACCAATGAATCAACACTTAGTTGATCAGAAAACAAAGGCAGACTTTATAATTGCAGGAAAAAGGAGAAGCTCTTTTTAAACAAACTTTTTTTAAAACAAACCTCACTCTCAAAGCTGTACAGGTAGTCCTCATTTAACAACCCCTAGTTCAGTGACCGCTTGAACTTATGATGGTGCTGAACAAGTGGTAGTTAGAATTGGACCTCATGGCCTTTATGGCCATTGCAGCATCCCCAGTCACATGGCTGCGATTGTCAACTTTTCCTGCTGGCTTCCTACATGCAAAGACTGCCAGAACTGCCCTTATTCCATGGTGCAGTCAGGTGGCTTTTTAACTTACGATCGCATTGCTTAATGACAGATTTTCCAGTCCCAAATAGCACCATTACACAAGGACTACCTATACTGGTACTCTGGGTTTTAGCCAAAAGATTAATTCTCCCAGGTGTTTCAAAATGTTTTTTTTTTTTAACCATTGGTGAATTGTTTTAGTTAGGAATATTCTTTATTCGTTAGCCTGAACTGGATTGCAAGTGAAATGTATATGACTTTGTATATACGGCTTCTCAAACTTTAGGCTAAGCTCAAGTGTGAAAAAGACAAATTGTCTGTGATGGCTTCCAACAAGATATTGCTAGATTTTCCCTGCTGCTTTTCTTTTCCTACTTTTCAGTTCTATTTCCCTTTGGTTGGTGTGGTCAGGGATTTTTTTCCAGACTTGGGGCTGAAGTGAGCAAAACCTTTTATCTCCTTTGTCTCATTTTCAATCTTTCAGCAAGTAGCTCTCCTTTTTCCACCCAGGCCCTAAGGTATAACTGGAGCATCTACAACATCTCAGTATGATAAAAGGCAAGCTAACACCCATCATTATAGCTCAAAGGCCAATAACCAAGAGTTGTGTAACAAGAAAGGAAATAAAAAAACTATGAAATCTTCCCACTGCGGTTCAACCACAGAAATGGCCCACAGCCATATTGGAGTCCAAATCCAAATTGCAAATTGAAAGAGGAGCCGGCCAAATTAAGCCAGAAGCTTTTGACAGGCTCCAACTTTTCTTTGCAAGGATCAAATTTCACTTCATGGTTCAATTCTTAAAAGTATGCTTAAAGTACTTATTTGAGAAGGAATGAAAAGCAACTGTGGAATTGTATAGCCCTTGGTAGAGCTGCTCTCATTTTTTAGGAACAAATGGAAAAGTGAGGTGGAAGGCTTTTGATAGGATTGGGGTCCCAGGTGCTTTTTCTTCAAAATAGAAAAGTAGATGCTTTAATTACACCTTTTAAAACATCATTAATATGTCATAACATAGTTTCAGCTTCAATCAAACAAAATAAAATTTGAATAAAGACCTCTTTTCCAGTACCAGGCTCATTTAAAGATAGAAATTAATGATTGAAGAACTTTTCTAAGTACAGGAAGTCCTCGACTTACAACAGTTCATTTAGTGACTGTTCAAAAGTTACAACAGCACTAAAAAAAGTTACTTAGGACCGTTTTTCATACTTATGTCTATTGCAGAATCCTCATGGTCATGTTATCAAAGTTCAGACACTGACTCATATTTATGACGGTTGCAGTGTCCCGGAATCATGTGATCCTCTTTTGTGACCTTCTGACAAGCAAAGTTAGTGGGGAAGCCAGATTCACTTCACAATCATGTTATTAACTTGACAACAGCAGTGATTCACTTAACAACTGTAGCAAGAAAGGTCGTAAAATGGAGCAAAAATAACTTGATTTAAATTGACATAAATTTTGGGCTCAATTGTGATTGTAAGTGGAGGACTACCTGTAATGTGTTTATATCAGAGGTCTTCAAAGTTGGCAGCTTTAAGACTTGTGGACTTCAACTCCCAGAATTCTCCAGCCAGCATAGCATAGTCTTAAAGCTGCCAAGTCTGGGGACGCCTGGTTTATATGATGCTTAATGCTCCACCATAATATTAAGGTAAATACTTTTTGTTTTAAATAGTCAGAATAACTCTCTGAATTCTAAAAGGTTTGCTATTTTTAGTGTGGCAGGTGGTTCTCATTTAATGACATTCAGCAACCATTCAAACTTATGACAGTGCTTGAACAGTGGTAGTAACAACTGGTCCTCATATTTACAGTACATTCAGAAAGTATTCAGACCAACTTCACTTTTGACAATTTTGTTATGCTGCAGCCTGATTCTACAGTTGTTGAAATTCATTTTTTTCCTCATTAATCTACACTCAGTTCCCCAAAATGAAAAAGTGAAAACAGAATTTTAGAAATGTCTGTAAATTTATTTAATTTTTTTTAAAAAATCGCCACCCAACCTGACTGAGCTTGAGAGGATTTGTAAGGAAAAAGGGCAGAAAATCCCCCAATCCATTTGCGCAAAGCTTGTTGCATCATGCCCCAAAAAACCTGAGACTGTAATTACTGCCAAAGGTGCTTCAAGAAAGTACCGAGTGAAGGGTCTGAATACTTATGCCAATGTGATATTTCAGTTTTTTTTAAAAAAAAAATTTACAGACATTTCTAAAATTCTCTTTTCACTTTGTCATTATGGGATACTGAGTGCAGGTTAATGAGAAAAAAATGAATTTCAACAACTGTAGAATCAGGCTGCAGCTTAACAAAACTGACAAAAGTGAAGGAGCTCTGAATACTTTCTGAATGCACTGTACATACTGTACGGAGTATAAGACACACCTTTTCCCCCCCTAAAAGGGGGTGAAAATTTAGGTGTGTCTTATACACCAAATGTAGCCCTGCCCACCCACTGGCCCCCCCTCTTTGGCCCCTGCCTCCCAGCAGTTACTGTATTTTTTGGAGTATAAGACGCACCAGAGTATAAGACGCACCTACCTTTTTTGGTGAGGAAAAGAAGAAAAAGAAATCTCCCTCTGCCTCTGAGCAATTTTGCAGCAAACAGCAAACAGGCTGCTTTACTTTCAGTTTCATTTTCAGCATAGTTTGATTAGCACAAGGAAAAAAAATCTTCATCCAGAGGTTGTAGAAAAAATGGTTTTAAAAGTAAAAAAAAAAAAAAGTTGGCCACGCCCACTCAGTCATATTACCACCCCACCCACCCACCCCCCAAAGCCATCCCCACAAAACTGGTAGTAACAAATTTTACATTTCACTACTGGAGTGGAGGGTTACCGTTAGGAATGAAGACTAGGAGGCTGTACAAAAACCAAAGTTGGGCTTTGAGGAAGGAATTTTGAAGAGGAAAAAGGACTATTCTAGATCTTAAGGACTGGTAGCACCAGGCGAGATGTTCATAGTGACACTCTCCACTGTAATAAAATCTCTGCCTTTCATTCTAGCTGATTCTTCCCAGTTTGCTTTTTTTCTCTTTTTTTGGAACCAAACTAGTACCGATAGTCTTCAACTTATAACAGTTCATTTAGTGACTGTTCGAAGTTACAACGCCACTGAAAAGAATGATTTGTAGCCATTTTTCACACTTGCAACTGTTGCAGCATCCCCATGGTCGCATGATCAAAATTCAGATGCTTGGCAACTGACTCATATTTATGACGGTTGCAATGTACTGGAGTCATGTGATCAGCTTTTGTGGCCTTCTGACAAGCAAAGTCAATGGGGAAGCCAGATTCACTTAACAACCGTGTGACTAACACTTACAGTGATTCACTTAACAAGTCTGTCGAGAAAGGTCATAAAATGGGGCAAACTTCATTTAGAAACTGTCTCGCTTAGCAGCAGAAATGTTGGACTCAATTGAGATTGTAAGTCAAGGACTATATTTACATAGAAAGGACAATAGATGTGAAACACACACACCCGCCCCCCGTTCCTTTCTTTTTTTGATACTGGCTCTATTGCACACTACATGAAGCCAAGTTTTGTTTGCTAACTACAATGTTAACATTACTTGTAAGTTATAAACCATTGTTTATAATTCCCAAACTTGGCTTTATTCAACAGAGTAAACAGAAAGGCAAATTATATTTGGGTGATGCTAAATATTTTATTTCTTTTGAGATCATCGGGCATTGAAGTCAGCTTAGTATATTTTGTTAATACAGCTACTGGCTTCTTACAAATGAGAGAACAACTAGGAGGATGTTACTAGGGACAGGGCTTGCCACTCTGCTTGGCTGGGTACCTGGAAGTGAATAATATCAGCCCTTAAACCAGAGGTCTTCAAACTTGACAACTTTAAGACTTTTGGACTTCAACTCCCAGAATTCTCCAGCCAGCTATGGACCAGTGTCTACTGTAAGATAAAGAGAAGGGGGGCCCATCATGCAAGCAAATCTGTGTAGCAAGGAAGAAAAGTAGGCAGTTTCTGCATCAATTTGCACGTGGGAGAGAATCCAGGAATCAGAAGTTTAATTTTCATATCAGTATCTTACCTAACAATATGTCAATCTAATACTAGCCGATGCAAAGAAATACACTTTTGAAAAGCTGAGCTGACTGTCACTAACACATTAATAAAAACAGAGGGAGTGATACTAGCACTACTAGTAATTGTTAGTCTTATTTAAATGTATGTGCTGTGGACTCTTTCCAACTCAGGGCTGCTTACAACCTGAGGTCACTAAAGTACTTCTGAGGTAATGCTTTCAAGCCATGAATCTCCTTTCTTCTTATCTTTGCCCTACATTTCAAACTGCTAAATATAATACCTCACACTTCTCCCTCTTGTAGGACATCTTCTTCCCTTCTGTCCAATCGTAATAACCATTGCTACACACAAGGCAAAATGATCAAAGTGAGGGGGTGACCACCTGACGCTTAGCAAATGTTTCGTGCACCTGTGGAAAAGTCCCTGCCCAAATCTTCCTAATATAATTCATTGAGTTAATCAGCAAACCATATAAAAGATTTCATGGACTTTAATGAGTTTAAGAGGCCACTGGATAAAGTTCATTCCCAGCAGAAAGGCACGGAGCTTACCTACACAATGGGAAATGAGAATATTCATTGTGGAATCAAGCAATGGGGGGGAGAAAAAAATAGCTCTCAAAGGAAAGCATATAAAGTTGTAGGCAGTAAAGTTGGTATGTGGTACCAAGAGAAAAGTCCCAAAGTCAGCAATACAGTAACAGCAGTAGCCTTTCAACCTGGTGGTCTATTGATTAATTTTATTCAGGGAGCAACCTTGGGTCGCTTCTTCCCTCCCAACCTTTCCTATCATCTCACAACCTCCTGAAACAGAAGAAAACTGAAAGGTGATAGCAGGCCCAGGTTTATTTGGTAAGGTTTTGTTTATTCTGAGTTCAAGCTTGATTTATTGAGGAACATTGTGCTATGCATTTTTTTTTTCCAATTTCCTCATCAACAAAGGGTCACATAAAACGTTTTCACGACAGCTATTGTTTCTGTTCCTAAAGAAAAAAAATCACTTCAAAAATTGGTAGGTAAAAAGACATTTCTAGCTGACACCAACTAGAATTCATTTTTGAATATTTGCATAAACATCTCTCTTTAAAAAGAAACAATGCTGTCCTTTTTCCCATTTCCCCCTAAATTTATAAATATTTTTATTGGGCAAAAATATCTATGGATTTTTAATCATCCAAGTCATGGTTGTCCCAAGGATGCTTTTCAAAAAGCAACTGGATTTTTCTTGGGGTTTTTTTCCCCTGAAAACGTTTCGCTTCTCATCCGAGAAGCGGATTCTTCAATTCTGAAGTGAAGTGAAGTGAAACATTTTCAAGGAAAAAAAAACTAAGGAAGTCCAATAATCTTTTTAAAAAGCATCTTTGGGACTATTTTTATTGGGCCAAAATGTTTTATGACACAAGTGCAAGTTTTTAAGTTTCTAAGAACACTTCATCACAATATTCTGAAGTCTAATTTTAAAAAATGGTGAAGTGAAAGGAAAAAATATCTAATCTGTGTTAGGTAGTATTATCTGAAACTAAGAGAAAATTTTTAGGATGCAAACTGAGTCTCATTAGATGGAGAATGGTGTTACGCCACTTAAGGGTTCTACTAAAACTGTCAGAAAAGAAGAAAGAAATCAAATGTTTATAATGTCCCTATTTCTGGAAATATAATTTCTAGCTCCATAATTCTTCCCGGTGAAAATTCTAGAGATTGAGAGCCACTATTATCTGGTTTTTGTACTTACCAATAACTTTTTAAAAAATGTTATATAGATATGCTCTGCTTTGATATATTTCAGAAAACTATCAATTGTATAATTTCTATTGAAGACAGCAATTATTATTGAATGCATTATGATTTTTTCTTCTTCTTCAAAACATGTTTTTGATTAGTAGTTACTTCTTTTCTACTTTGTTTTTTGTATTTTTATTCTTATGTGGTTTAAATGTTATAATTTATGCAATAAATAAAATAAAATTATGTAATCTGTTGTTTTGATACTAGTTCCAAGTCACCACCCCGGGTTTTGAAAATGTTCCAATCCTTAAAAAAAGATTCTATTGGAATTCTAGTCACATAAGAATAACAACACCCCTTTGATTTAATTTTTTTTGCAAGTGGTGAAATGAATAAAATAGGAAATTGCGCAATAGGAACAATTAGTAAAATTATTTTCTATAGCTGACCAGTAGTCCCAGTCATCTTTTTCACCCCAAAATGAAATTTAAAAAAAACCCAAATCCTCTCCTACTTTCCTTTAGAAAGTCACAAATTCAGGTCAAGTCCTTATGTTTCAATTGCTGGATTTAATTCCAAATCTTTTCTCCAAGACAGGACATTTTGCAATCTTCTTAATACAGGGGAAAAAAAGAACTGGAAAAGAATGTAAAGTACGCAGCACTTCATTAATTTGAGGCATGCCAAAAAGGCAGCCTAAATAAAATAAAACAGCTGCAAGTTTAAAAATCCAAATAACAAAAACTGACAAATAACAAACAATTGTCTGTTCTTTACTCAAAGAATTGTAGTTTGCTGCTTCCAAAGCAACTATCGATTCCTGCCACAGTCTTTAACTTTTGGAAGCAATCATATAATTATTTCTCTGCCTGTGTTGTATTGGAATGCAAGCTTCTTAGGTTAATAAATTAGACTCCTGCTCTTGATTGGTTTCTGTTGCTTCCTACTTCACTTATTGTCCCTCTGCAGAGGTCCACTGGGATAGATCTTGTTCCACACCAACCTGCAGATGCAGGGCAAAGTCACTTCTTCTTTGTTTCTTTGCAAGCCACAACGTAGCGTTGAGCTACATTGAGTGGGGGAGAGTAGCCATCTGCATAGCTGGTATCTTCAAAGAGGACTGAGTAGTCATCTTGGGGCTGAGGCCAAGAGAGAAAATGGATTTAGTTACCTCTTACAGAGGGATGGCCATTCATTCATCCTCTCCACTAGATTATTAAGCAGCTTCCTTTTCTTCTCAGTCTTCTCCTTACCTCATCTGTCTCTATCTCCCTTCTTCCTGTTCTTTCCCACACTTTTCTGGCTATTTCCACATTTCAGTCCTGCAGCACTGAACTATCTTACTAAAAATTGCATCTTACTAATACAAACAAAAGCTTTCTTAGACCCTAATTATGAATGGATTGGGGAAATTTTCAGAGATGTTCCTGTTTTCCTGTATCCAGAGCTACAAAGAACATGGACTCTCATACATGACTTTGTAACAGTCATTTGCCAACTTCATCTCTTTCATCTCTCTCTCTCTCTCTCTCTCCATATCTATCTATCTATCTATCTATCTATCTATCTATCTATCTATCTATCGTGTTTTCCCGAAAATAAGACTGGTCTTTTTTTTTTGCCTCCAAAAGAGGCACCAGGTCTTATTTTCAGGAGATGTCTTCCACTGTCTCACCTTGCAGCGGCAACACCGTCGGCCCCGCCCAGCAGGAGCCCTTGTGGCTGACGGCCACTTCTTCTGTGGCCACTTGCTGCTGCTCGCGCACGTCGCCATCAGAGGCCTTCAGGCAAGGCCTTTATAGCCGAGAAACAAGCTCCGGATTGACACGCGCAGTGCCCCCAGCCTCTGTTTAGATGTCAGAGGCCTTCAAAGGCATCAATCCGGAGCTTGTTTCTCAGCTTCAAAGGCCTTTCCAGAAGGCCCCTGATGGTGAAATGGAAGCTGGGGATGATGCACACAAGCGGCAGAAAGCAGCCACAGAAGTGGGCCGGAAAGGCGAGGCAGGTGTCAGAGTGTCCGAGGCTTGGCTGCAACTGTCTGAAGGTAAGCAGCTCAACCCCCCCCATCCCCACTTGATTTTTACCTGTGCGCCTCACCCCGTGCAACCAGGTGCAACCCGAGTGGGCATGACCTTACCTAGCCATATTGGGTACACATGTAAAAATCAAGCTAGGGCTTATTTTCGGGAAAGGTCTTATCTGTCTTCTATCTATCTATCTCTTGAAGGTTATATCCCAAATTTCATAATTACCATAAAACACGTAATGCGTAACATGTAATGAAGTAGCAACTACAATTATATACCTCTGCATTCACAGATTTAATAATTATTTAATTTTATTTATTTAATATTTTTATTTATTTATTTATTTAATATTTATTTATTAATATTATTTAATTAATATTTAATTTAATTATTTAATAATTACAAAATAATAAAATATTTTTCCTTCCACACACTAGCAACTTAGCTACTTCACCATTATGCCTCAACACATTTACAATAATTGTTGTTGATCCAGAATGCAACATCTCCCATTGTTGCTTCTCAACTAATTATGATTTAGCTTCTTTTTTTTTTTCTTAGAAAGTTTGACTTTCAAATCTATTTCCTTTCTATCTGCACTTCTAATTTAAGACAGAGACGGATATTCCTGCTAAACCAGGAATATGATAACTAAGGGATAAAGCAATGTAACACTGATCAAGTGAAATTCCAGTGCTGAAGAAAACATCAAGGGTTTTGTATTTGGCAAAATGAGATGGTGAGAGAACAAATAAGTTCAGAGCAATTTTCTATAAAGAATTTTCAGAGGTAGTTGGTTTGGAGGACAAGGGGTTGCCACAAAGAAGAGAAAGTCAAGCTATTCTTCAAAGCACCTGAAGGCAGGACAAGAAGCAATTTATTGAGGAAAACTCCTACAGTCTCTTCCTTACCCGCTGAGGTGGAGCGTGGATAAGGGCTCGGTAGAAGCAGGTGGTTTGTGGGTACAAGGCCAGGACCAACTGGTCCTTCTGGAACAAGGCCTCGGGGTCTGTTTCAGGATTGGCCTTCCACTGAGGCAGAGGGATGATGCGACGTCGGCTCAAGGTATGACGCCTGTGGAAAAGCAGAAGTCAAGATGAGCAGATTTCTCACAAAAGCCCCATAATTCAGGGCCAAAATATGTGGGGGGAAGGGCTGAGGGACACAGGTGAATTTCAGGAAGCAGACTGGGGAACACTCAAGGCCAAAACATGCAACATTCTCTTCTGAACATTCTCCCATCAAAGATCAGGATAACCCCAACCTTGCTGGACTCTCACAAGGCCACAAAGACTTGATTATGTACTGGGGCCTGGGTCCCCAAGTGTGTTAAGGGCCCCATATCTATTGCAATAGTTTTACTTAACAGCTATATATATTTATTCTTGATTATTTAATGTTTTTTTGATGTAGGCCGCCCAGAGTCACTGATTGAGATAGGTGCCTACTGAAATTAATTAAATAAAATATACATACGTTTCATTTAATTATAAATATAATTAAGGTTAAATAAAGTGAATATGCATGCACTACTGACATATATTTAATTCTCCCCCTAATCACATTAGAAATTTTGAGAAGTATTTTGAAAATCTCTTTCAAAGCTTCTAGGTCCTGGGCCTGACAAGGCATACCTCTGCCTTTAATAATCCCTATAATCACTTACTCTTTTCCTTCTTCATCAATGTCATCCACCTCATATCTGAAGAAGAGAAAATGTTGAATGAGAGTTTGAAGAAATCCAAATGGAATGCCCCCAGAGAAAAAGTAACCAAGATGAATTCTCACACAACATGTCCATGAGATAGTTAAAAGGTCAAAACCCACCTTCCTTTGGTTCATTTATTTCTTCAGATTAGAGTGAGAAGTTAAAGCATGCTAGTAAAACTTTGCAACCTGCCAGAAAAATGTGGTTAATGCACCCTAGAAAGATAACCAATAATAACAATTACCAGCACAGAATCTTGTCTATTATTTGTGCAAATGTTAGCATGTGTCTCAATGAAGCTCTGCAGCTATTTCTGGTACTGCAGTGAAAGGAAAGAGACCTTCCTCAAAGTAGGTGTAACCTGCAGAATGGGTTAGTACTGACTTCTTTAACATTGTAATGATTTAGCACATAAGAATCTTATGTTAGCATGGGGAGACATGACTGATAGACCAAAGGCTATGACTAAGCAGGACTAACTAGCCACTCCCCTCATTAAAAAACAAAAACAAAAAACCCTTTGGAACCTAAATTTAGAGCCTCTGTTAGCAACATTTAGGTTAGGAAAATTGGGGTTCCTGACTAAAAAGGATCCCAGAAAACCAATGATTTTAAATTGTCAATCAACTTATTTTCTCTTTTCTGCCCTCTCCTATTCTCATCCTGTCTTAGGATCATTCCATTTCAACTTGAGAAAATGGTGGCAGTTGAAGGCTAAAGAAGAAAAGATCTGGGATGACATAGAAAACCTATACACGGTCTATGAAGGCCTTTTTTAAAAAAAGATGGTTTTCCCATGTCTTCAAAATCAATGCAACACATTTCTGACTTCTCAGACAAGAATCTCTTTTTGGACCCTTGCACCGATTCATATAATAGTTTAGGCTCAACAGGCATGAAGCACATAGAATAAAAAAACACACTTTATTGTCACTTTAAATATACACTGATCAGCATACATTAAAATGAAATTTTGTTGCATTCAGCTCTCAAAAGATAACCATTATGCATATACCCACAGTCACACACACGTATAATGCAAAGAAACGTCACAGTCCAGTTCAGATGTACACATATACATGGCAGAAACCTTCCCCGAATCTTACGAATTTAAAAGATGGATGACATAAGGGACAAAGCTGTTATAGAATCTGGTAGTCCTGCTAGAAATACTTTGAATCCTCTTGCCCAAGGGAAGCAACAGAAACAGACTGTAAAGTGGATATGTGGGGTCTCTAACAATGCTCTGAGCTCTAAGTGCACAGTGCTTATAAGCAGTATCCTGAATAATTGGAAGCGAGCTTCCTATAATCTTCTCAGTTGTCCTTACCACTTCTGTATGGACTTTCTAGCTGAGGCATTGTGGCCACCAAACCAAACAGTGATGCAGTTTGTTAAAACGCTCTCAAGCATGTTCCTGTAAAAAGTGGCCAGGACAAAAGGAGAAAGATGTGCTCTCCTCATCAGACGCAGGAAATGCAGACACTGGTTTGCAAGCTTCACTAAAGTAACGTATGAAGAAACCAAGTCAGATTGTTGATTATCTGCACCTCCAGATACTATTGAGCCACCTCCACAGCTATAGCCTTGATACAAAGTGGAGTATGATTATGCCATCTCTTTCTAAAATCAACAATGATCTCCTTTGTTTTGTTAACATTCAAAGCCAGGTTATTTTATTGCACCCATCAACCAAAACCTTCACCTCTTCCCTATAAGAATTTGCATTGTCATCCCAGATAAGACCCACCGTTGCCGTGTCATCCATACTTCACAATATGATTCATAGCAGACTTGGCACAGCAGTCATGAGTCATCTAGGTGAACAGTAACAGACTCAAAAGACACAACCCTGTGGGGAACCTGTACTTAAGGAGATGGAATTGGAAACTTTTCTTTCAACTTGCACGAACCGGGTCCTATCAATAAGGAAATCAAGTATCCATATACACCATGCGTGCACACACCCACACATACTGTAGTACTGCCAAATTTATTCTCTTTCAGGACAGACTGGTTTTGAATACACACATACACACCACACAACAATCTAATGCCAATCTAAACTTTGGGTGACTACCATATTTTTCGGACTATAAGACACACCAGCGTATAAGACACACCAGGATTTCGAAGAGGTAAGTAAGAAAAAAAGGGTTTTGCCCTCCCCGGCCCCCAGGAGCACTCTGGAGGCCTCCCAAACTCTCTGCGCCCCATTTTTCGTAAAAACAGGCCTGCTTTTGCAAAACAAAAACAAAAACGGGGCACACAGAGGGTTTGGGAGGCCTCCAGAGTGCTCCTGAAGGCTGGGGGAGGGCAAAAGCGCCCCCGTTTTTTGCAAAAATAGGACGAGCAGGGCGGGGCTTCGGGAGGCTAAAAATGGCTGTATTCGTTGTATAAGATGCACCAACATTTCCACCCTCTTTTGGGGGGGGGGGAGTGCATCTTATACTCCGAAAAATACGGTATATGGGCAAGCCCATTCAGCAACGTTTTTGGAAGTTGTTTTCCACTGTCTTTTTCTTGGACTGAGACAATGATGGCCTAAGGTGGCTTCTGTGCTCAAGGCAGGTGTGACACTCCTAATCCAGCACCTTAATCATTAGACCAAGATGGCCTTTACCTACCATATCTACATACTTCAAAATGACTGTTTCCAAGACAAACAACTACTGTTCTTAATTACCAAAACACTATCTATTAACGTAAAAACACTGTCTATTAAAGTAAAAAACAACAACCTGAAGACTCTCAATGCCACTATCCTAGTCCCACGAATACTTACTTGTTGGTGGCATGATTGTAGCTCACAGCCTCAGCCAAGATCCACTGTTCATCCCCATCAACAGCCTTGACACGAGCTGCCACTTTATCTCCTGGTTTGGCCACATAATCACTAGAGGCAGGGATGGCACCGCAAAGGGGAGGTGGCCTGCATAAAAAACCAGACAAACGGGTCTAATCCATGGCTGAAGAGGGACTTCAGGTGCTCAGAACCCCCCACACCTTCCCAGCAATTACTTTTCTCCAGGCTTCCCAATCCACAATGGAAGAGTCATGGCGCTCTGCTGGAGAAGAGTCATCAGCACTCCACGGCGCATGGTTTTGCGTGGCGGCTCGGAGTCATTGTAGAGGCCAGCAATCTTGGCAGCTGTGTGAAGAAAGAGGGAAGCAGACCAGAAAAGTTTGTAACTATCATTAGGGACAGAAGTGTCTCAACCAGTAGAAGACAACACAAATGAATGAATGAATAAATGAATGAAATAATTATCGCTCAATCAATCAATCAATCAATCAATCAATCAATCAATCAATCAAAGGCAAAACCAGATGGTTTAATCTTAGAAAACAGCACTTTTAATATTCCAAGGGAGTAAACTTTGCAGGCAGTCTCCCAGCTTTTAGATAAACCTGTCAATCTTATTCACTTCCATATCAAGAACACAGTAACTTTTTGCCCTAAAACAATATGAAAGAAGAGACGGGAGCACTGTGTAGGCAAACTTGAGGTCTTGAATGTAAGGAGAGATATAATCTAAATAAAAAGAAGAGCTGATGTTGCAAAGACTTTTCATTGCCTTGTCATAGGGAATTGCATGAATCAATACATCAAATTTCTCACTTTGTTTACATATTGAACACTCCAGGCAAATATCAGCTTACGGCAGTGAATTTCTTGTAAATTTACTTCAGAAAAGTGTTTGGTCCTATCCCTACCCTTCCGAGGTAGGTAAAATGAAAGCCCTACTAAGCAGGTATATACAAAAGTATGAAGGCTATTGCTTAACACATTGTAAGCCGCCCTGAGTCTCCGGAGAAGGGCGGCATATAAATCAAACCAATAAATAAATAAATAAACAAATTGAGCATCATTCCCCAACTTATTCAGGATCTGTTTGGGTTTACGTGCTATGCTGCACATAGTTTGTTAAATATGGCCCAATAGTTTGGTTTGCCATGAATCAGCTTGTTCCTCAAATATACTTAAAGACTAGATTTAGATTCTAAATAGATTTAGAATGATTTTTTTTTTAACCCAGCAACAGAAGCCAATTAGCCTCATCAAAGTAACACTTCATCTTTTCCCAATTTTTCTACCTATTTCTTGGAAGCAGCAAAGAATTCTTATTCAATTTCTTTCTGGAACAAGCAGATTAGGATTACCAGAACTGGACTGCAAAAATATAGATAACCACTAAATGGCAGCAAGGCATTGAAGTATTACACTGTATATTTATTTGCTACCTTCTGATGACTAAATGTTTGCAATCCAGATCTGAAATAGAAATAGAATAGAAATAGAATAAGAGTTGGAAGGGACCTTGGAGGTCTTCTAGTCCAACCCCCTGCACAGGCAGGAAACCCTACACCACTTCAGACAAATGGTTATCCAACATCTTTTTAAAAATTTCCAGTGTTGGACCATTCACAATTTCTGCAGGCAATCTGAAACATTAGACTTGAGTACAGGTTGTCCTTGACTTATGACCATTTGTTGAGTGACTAAAATTTCGATGGTGCTTAATAAATGGTGGTTATGACTGGTTCTCAAAGTTCCATCCATCCCAGCACCCTTGCAATCATATGATTTTAATCTGGGCATTTAGCAACCAGCTCATTCTTGAAATTGGTTGTTGTGCTCTGCAAGCCCTGATTGCAATTTGTTGGCTTCCCCATCAATGGGGAAGCCAGCAAGGAAGGTTGCAAGTCCCTGGGATAATTCTCTCCCACCCACACCATTTCTCCTAGCCCATCTGCTCTTGTTCCACACTGGCCACTCCACATACTGGCATCCCTGCACATCCCCCTAAGCTTCACCTCCCTCACACACTCTCCCTCTTATCTACTTGCCTGTTTGCAAACCGCCTAGGCCTTGCAACTCCCAACTGGCTTCCCCAACGACTTCAATTGTGGGAAGCCAACTGGAAGTTGCGAGGATGTGATGGTAATGGTGATGAATAGCGTATGGCTAATACAATAGCCAGGAGACCACAATTGTATTACAGAATACTAGTTTGGCTTGCCAAGGTACCAGTCCGCTTATAGGAAATGCTTGGGCACTTCCCAAGGTCCACCAGAGGAGGGCAAGCTGGCTTCACACTAGAAAGACGAATGGCTTTTCCTGCAGCTTCACCCAAGGCCTTCTTCTCTTCCCAGAGCTGCTTCATATGCAGCCACTGCAACAGGGAAGGTTCACACCATAAGAACTGCCTGCCTGCACAGAGCACCAGTTTGTGTCTCCCCCCCCTCCGAAGTGGTACCTATCTAACTACTTGCATAGAACATGCTTTCAAACTATTAGATGGACAGAAGCTGAGGCGAGTGACAGGAACTCACCCTGCCACGCAATGCTAGGGTTCAAACCACCAGAACTGAGAACCGTCTCCAGCATCATTAAGCCACTGCGCCTCCTTGTTGCTAGGATGTCCTTGCATAACAACTGCTGCAATTCAGTTAATGGACATTGGAATTGTAAGGATTGTTGTCACTAAGCAATGCAGTCACGATTTATGACTGCATCGCTTAGCAACAGAAATTTTGATCCCAGTTGCTATCGTACTTGAAGACTATCTTTATTAATGGAAGACAAGTCCACACAAAAAATGCAAAAAAAACCTTTTTTTAGGCTGCTTGAATAATTAAAACTTTTTAAATCTTGGGATAGCACCCAATATTTTTGCAACAGCTCAAGCATCCCATTTGCTCTTCCTTATTCAGAGCTTTTCATCACTCACCAATTCGCCGTTCTTCCAGAAGAGATTTTATCTCAGCAATCTTGTCCAAGTCCTTGCGCAGGATGCTGGGTAAAGAGGGCAAAGAAGCAACATGAAAAGGAGTCTCTTTCTCTCCTCAGAAGCATTCAATTGAGATATACTCACTTGCATTCAGCTTCTGCATCAGCCTTAGCTGTTGTATAAAGGCCACGTAATTTCGTCCGATAATATGGAGAGACTAGACAGAAGAAACACAGGCAGGTAATATTGAGGTCCCATAAAAATCTAATTATCTATTGTTCTAAGCCAAGTCCCAAAGGTGCGTTTTCAGGAGGCAACTGGACTTTCTTGTTTTTCTTTGAAAACATTTCACTTCTCATCCAAGAAGCTTCTTCTACTCTAACTGGATGGTGGGAATGGAAGGATTTATTTTCAAGGACTCTCTAGAAGAATGCAAATGACCAGCTGTCAGCAAGGAATATAAATCCTTCCATTTCCTACCATCCATTCAGTGTTGAAGAAGCTTCTTGGATGAGAAGCAAAACGTCTTCAAAAAAAACAAACAAGGAAGTCCAATTGCCTCCTGAAAAAGCACCTTTGGGGCAACCATGACCTGGATGACTGAGAATCTCCACAGATGTTCTAAGCCAAAGTTTGTTTTGTCAAGTTTGTCTGAATATATTAAAACTGAATTAACACAACACTGTGAGCCATAATCTAAAGTTTAGAAGTGACAAGTCAGGCTCACCTAACACATTAAGCTAAAATCAAATATACCATATATTCTACATATATCAGGCAAAATTCTATTTTGACTAAGAGTATCTTGTACAGACTCTTTCATAGATTACTGCCTTGTCATGGCGAAGGGGTTTGTGTAGCTCAATGAAGCTATGAGCTATGCCGTGCAGGGCCACCAAGACAGACAGGTGATAGCAGAGAGCTCTGACAAAACATGACCCACTTGAGAAGGAAATGGCAACTCACTCCAGTTTCTTTGCTATGAAAACCCCATGGACAGTACTAAAAGGAAAAAAGGTATGACACTGGAAGATGAGCCCCTCAGGGCGGAAGGTGTCCAATATGCTATTGGGAAAGAGCAGAGGGCTAATACTAGTAGCGCCAGAAAGAGTGATGCGACTGGGCCAAAGCCAAAAGGACACTCAGCTGTGGATGCATCTGGTGGTGAAAGGAAAGTCCGATGCTGTAAAGATTTATTCCCCATAGGAATCTGAAATGTAAGATCCATGAATCAAGGCAAGCTGGACATGGTCAAACAAGAGATGAAAAGACTGAACATCGACATCTTAGGAATCAGCAAACTAAAATGGACAGGAATGGGTGAATTTAATTCAGATGACCATCAGGTATACTACTGCGGACAAGAATCCCTCAGAAGAAATGGAGTAGCCTTCATAGTCAATAAAAGAGTAGGAAAAGCAATACTGGGATATGATCCCCAAAATGACAGAATGATCTCAGTTCGAATCCAAGGCAAACCATTCAATATCACAGTAGTCCAAGTCTATGCTGCAACCACTGGTGCTGAAGAGGATGAAATTGACCGGTTCTATAAAGCCCTAGAGCACCTTATAGAATTAACGCCAAAAAATGATGTCCTTATCATCATGGGGAATTGGAATGCTAAAGTAGGAAGCCAAAAGATAACCGGAATAACAGGCAAGTTTGGCTTAGGAGTACAAAATGAAGCAGGGCAGAGGCTGGCAAAATTTTGTCAAGAGAATACGATGGTCATAGCAAACACTCTTTTCCAAGAACCCAAGAGACGACTCTACACATGGACATCACCAGACAGTCAACACAGAAATCAGATTGACTATGTGCTCTGCAGCCAAAGATGGAGAAGCTTTATACAGTCAGTAAAAACAAGACCGGGAGCTGACTGTGGCTCAGATCATGAGCTTCTCGTTGCAAAATATAGGCTTAAATTAAAGAAAGTAGGGAAAAGCACTAGGCCACTCAGGTATGAACTAAATCATATCCATGATTAATATACAGTAGAGGTGACAAATAGATTTAAGGAATTAGATCTGATAGACAGAGTACCTGAAGAACTAGGGATGGAGGTTCGCAACATTGTACAAGAGGTAGCAATTAAAACCATTCCAAAGAAAAAGAAATGCAAGAAAGAAAAATGGCTGTCTGAGGAAGCTTTGCAAATAGCTGAGGAAAGAAGGGAAGCAAAAGGCAAGGGAGAAAATTGAATGCAGAATTCCAGAGAATACTTAGAAGAGATAAGGATGCCTTCTTAAATGAACAGTGCAAAGAAATAGAAGAAAACAATAGAATAGGGAGGACCAGAGATCTCTTCAAGAAAATTGGAGATATGAAGGGAACATTTTATGCAAAGATGGGCATGACAAAGGACCAAAATGGCAGGGACCTAACAGAGGCAAAAGAGATCAAGAAGAGGTGGCAAAATTACACAGAACCATACAAGAACGAACTTAACATCCCTGATAACCATGATGAGGTGGCCACTGACCTCGAGCCAGACATTCTAGAATGTGAAGTTCAAATGGTCCTTAGGAAGTCTGAGCAACAACAAAGCTAGTGGAGGTGACAGTATTCCAGCTGAGCTATTCAAAATCTTAAAAGATGATGCAGTAAAAGTGCTAAACTCAATTTGTCAGCAAATTTGGAAAACTCAACAGTGGCCACAGGATTGGAAAAGGTCTGTTTACATTCCAATTCCAAAGAAAGGCAATGCCAAAGAATGTTCAAACTATCGCACCATTGCACTCATTTCACATGTTAGTAAGGTTATGCTTAAAATCCTACAAGCTAGGCTCCAGCAGTATGTGGATTGAAAACTACCAGAAGTACAGGCAGGATTTCGAAGAGGCAGAGAAACTAGAGATCAAATTGCCAACATAGGCTGGATCATGGAGAAAGCTAGGGAATTCCAGAAAAACATCTACTTTTGCTTCATTGACTATGCTAAAGCCTTTGACTGTGTGGATCACAACAAATTGTGGCAAGTTCTTAAAGAGATGGGAGTACCAGACCATCTTATTTGTCTCTTAAGAAACCTATATGCGGGTCAAGAAGCAACAGTGAGAACTGTGACACGGAACCACTGATTGGTTCCAAATTGGGAAAGGAGTCCAGCAAGGCTGTATACTGTTGCCCTGCCTATTTAACTTATATGCAGAGCACATCATGAGAAAGGCGGGGCTAGATGAATCAAAAGTTGGAATTAAGATTGCTGGGAGAAATATCAACAACCTCAGATATAATAAATAAAATAAAATAAATAACTTTATTGTCACTGTACATGTATACACAGTATACCCATACAACGAAATTCACTTAACAGCCATTTTATTTTATTTATTAGATATGCAAATGATGCCACTTTAATGGCAGAAAGTGAAGAAGAACTAAAGAGCCTCTTGATGCGGGTGAAGAAGGAGAATGCAAAAGTTGGCTTGAAAGTCAACATTAAGAAAACTAAGATCATGACATCTGGCCCTCTCAATTCCTGGCAAATAGATGGGGAAGAAATGGAGGTAGTGACAGATTTTATTTTCCTAGGCTCCAAGATCACTGCAGATGGGACTACAGCCAAAAAATTAAAAGGCACTTGCTCCTGGGGAGGAAAGCTATGGTAAATCGAGACAGCATACTAAAAAGCAGAGACATCACCCTGCCAACAAAAGTGTCTTTAGTCAAGGCTATGGTTTTCCCAGTTGCAATGTATGGCTGTGAAAGTTGGACCATAAGAAAAGCTGAGCGCCAAAGAATTGAGGCCTTTGAACTATGGTGCTGGAGAAGACTCCTGTGAGTCCCTTGGACTGCAAGGCGATCAAACCAGTCAATCCTAGAGGAGATCCACCCTGAGTGCTCTTTAGAAGGCCAGGTCCTGAAGATGAAACTCAAAAACTTTGGCCACCTAATGAGAAGGAAGGACTCCCTGGAGAAGTGCCTAATGCTGGGAAAAATTGAGGGCAAAAGAAGAACGGGACGACAAAGAACAAGGTGGCTGGATGGAGTCACTGAAACAGTAGGCGTGAGATTAAATGGACTTCAGAGGATGGTAGAGGACAGGAAGGCCTGGAGGAACGTTGTCCATGGGATCGCGATGGGTTGGACACGACTTCGCAACTAACAACATCATCATCTCATATAGAAGACATGGGAAAGATCTAAAGCCTAAAGAATATAATAGAAAATAAGATCATTTGTTCTGATATGTAACAACAGCCCAACAAGTTTAATTTTCTACAATGCTCAGCAAGTCATGGGAAGCCCATTCATTAGCTAGATGACGTACTCTATATTATACATAATTCTGTATATATTCAATTTGCTGTCTGTTTATCCTTTTTTAATAATTTAAAAAGCACCATTTTATTACTCAGTGCAGGGTCGAGAGGGCCCTAAGTGTGGTGTGGGTAGGGAAAAACAACAATACATTTTAAAACTAGGTTTAAAATGTATTTATTTGTTTCCATTTCTATATATATATATATATTTCAATGACATAATCATTCATTATTCATTACTGAAAGCATATTATTGTTTCAATCTGCAAAATGGACCGTATTATTTCATTCTCAAAATACACTTTGCAAATTGGTCTCTTGTGAGATAGAATTCAGGAAGAATGAGCAGCCCTAAGGACCATCTACTGCAAATTAATTTAATATGCACAAGCAATTGGCCAGAACATTTTCCAATTCAAGATTTTCTAGAAAACGCTCACCCATTTTCCTCTAAGAGGAAAACTTTAGCTCCAAACCTTTTCCAACTCCAGAGTATTCTTTCTGCAGTCACTAAATTGTTTAATTTCTCTGTTGCCTGTTGCCTTTTAGATGCAGCAAAGAATGACTCCCACTGCCTACAAGCTTCAGAACCTCCATGGCCATTGCTACTCTTAGCAGTTGTTAAAGAGTAATGGTAGTTGAATAAACTGGCTCAACTGACTCTCTCTAGCACCTGGGGAATACAACAGACTCAAAATGTTGCATCACAAAGGATTTCTAGGGAAAGTGTTATAAGGGTTGGCATTTTCCACTCACTCTTGTTCTCTGTCTGCATCCGTTCATGTGTTTTCTGGATATTCACAAGATTATGTTCACTTCTTGATCGTTCCTCCTAGCAACAAAAAGAGTTTCTGGTTAATTATTTGGACAAAGTGATTTTTATTTTAGCACACAGGGTGTATTCCTTGGCTTGAAGTTATCCCACCACACCAGTTTCATGCTTTCCCCTCCTCATTATTATATAGACACTTTGGTGCGTTACTAAAACAAGATGTGGGCCCAAATGAAAAGATACCCTCCCTTTCTAAAAATGCAAAAGGGAAGACTTCTCCTTTCCACATCATTGGCTATGATAAGCTAAGTAAGCTCGTGTTACATACAGCCTTAATATTGGGGCGTGTGTGTGTGTGAGATCACATTACCTGGGTCTGTTTGATAAGCTGGTGCAGTTCTCCTAGGAGCTCAGCAATTCTGGAATCAGCTGATACCAAAGCCATGTTGCTGAAGGAAATGTAAAATGGGAGAAAGGAACTTCTCTCAAATCAATTGTCATTATAACATTTTGGAAAGACTACATTGCTAAATCTTAAAACATTAATAAAGGAATACAGCACTTTCAGTCTCAAAGGTGCTTTTTCAAAAGGTCATTGGAAAAAAACAGTCCAATTACCTTTTGAAAAGGCAACTTTGAGACAAAATGACCTGGATGACTGAGAATCTCTCCACAGACAAGTACTTTTAGCATATCCTACATTTGGTGCAAATAAGTTTTCATAATGTAGAACAGAATAGAAGAATAGAATAGAATAGAATAGAATAGAATAGAATAGAATAGAATAGAATAGAATAGAATAGAATAGAATAGAATAGAATTCTTTATTGGCCAAGTGAGATTGGACACACAAGGAATTTGTCTTGGTGATAGTGTTTTCCTGTATCATGGGAAGAACTAACTTTAATCTGGAAATTAGCGAAGATTTTGCTTATAAAACAACTCTGTGTTTATTAAAGTCCATCTAGTAAGTATGGACTTTAAGAAACATGAAATACAAAGAAACAAATGAATAAAGTATGTCTAGAAACCTTGGGAAAGTTTTCATCTATTTTTATTAGATAAAGTAGCCTGGGGACCAGCTTCATCTTGTATTCCTGTGTTTATATTTGCAGAATAAACTGTATTAAATGTACTTATTTTCTGAATATTCAGCAGATATGAGGTGCATATTTTATTTTAAAAGCAGAATTCGCTAGTTTAAATTGACCGTTTTAATTTCTGTATGTTTTTAGTTGCATTCAACTTCACCCTGAGAGATGTTGTCTCCTTGGCATGAACAAAGTTGAACTTTAACATCCTTATTAAACAAGCATCCCATCATGGCTGACCTAAGAGCTCTGGAAGCAGATTTACACCCCAACAGACAGAAAAGGCATAAATACACATATGACTTCCAACTATCATTTGCAAATCCAGCATGCACGTTTACAGAGTAAGATGCATTCAGACAACTGCAATTTATACACTTGCTGTCAAAAACATTGTACACTTTCACTGAACAATATGACCTTACATTTCTTACATCCGAAGAAAACAGGAGAATCTGCCATCTCTTTCAAGATACAGTACGGATTCTCATGATGTGTTGGTTGAAAGAAGGGACATCACTATATACAGGTAGTCCTCAAGTTACGACCACCACAATCGAGTCCAAAATTTATGTTGCTAGGTGAAACATTTGTTAAGTGAGTTTGCCCCATTTTACGACCCTTTTTTTTTGGCCACAGTTATTAAGCGAATCATTGCTTATGTTAAGTTAGTAACATGGTTGTTAAGTGAATCTGGATTCCCCGTTGACTTTGACTTGTCAGAAGCTTGCAAAAGTGGATCCGATGACCTGGGACACTGCAACTGTCCTAAATATGAGTCAGTTGCCAAGCATGACTTTTGATCACGTGACCATGGGGGGGGTCCTGCATGGTGTGAAAAGTGGTCATAAGTCACTTTTTTCAGTTGGCTGTCACTTTGAGCGGTTACTAAATGAACTGTTGCAAGTCGAGGACTCCCTGTATTGCAATGATCGACCACATAACGCCGCAGCATAGAATAAATCCTCAACATGCAAAGGAAACCAGTAGGGGGCGACACGGTACAATTATAATCAGTGCAATTAATAAACTTCTTCACCCCTTTATTCCAGTAAATTCCCATTACCGCGACAAACACTTGACCCCCCTACCGTTTAAAAGTCCGTGCAGAATAACTCTCGACGCAGGCTCGCTAAACGATAAATAGATAGATAGATAGATAGATAGATAAATAAATAAATAAAGGCGGCATGCGCGCCTAAAAATGACGCAGAAACCGCGCACGGTGAACTTCCTACAGCTAGGCGACTAGCGCGTGCGCACTGAGCGGTGGGAAGTTAACGCACGCGCAATCCGCGGAATCAATTTCCCGTTTCACGGGCTCTATTTTTGCGCATGCGTCTATAGACTTCGCCGCCCCCCCCCCAAAAACAAACGAAACCACCACACACAAAAAAAAATGGTTCTAAAAAAAAACAAAACCGTTCTATCCATTTCTGTGTTGTTTTTCCCAATCTTTTTTTTTTTTTTAACAGAATGCGGAACATGGTCATGAGGAACAAGATATAGCCAAGTGGACCTCCACAGCGGGACAATGAATTAAAAATCCACCAAAAAGCGGGAATTTGATTGTGAAATAATTTATTATTTCCGAAAGTTAACTACCATTGCAAGAAGCCTCCTGGGAATTGTAGTTTTTGTTGATCGACGCATGCTCTTTGGTTTACCTTCAAGCGCGGATTGGTTGTGGAGAGCATGATGGCTTAACTTTTCTAACCTAAACCTTGAAGTTTTTGAAACGTGATCGCGGGAAAAAGTTGTTATTTCGTGTGCAAATCGGGAGGAGAAAGTAGAAAGGGGAAGAATATACCTTTTCATATGGGATTTACTTAGAGATGTCATACTCATTTAAATTTACTTCCAAGTAAGCGTTACAGAATTGCAAATATAAAAACTAGCACGGAATTGATACGAAAACAGAATTATAGTCAACAGGCATTCTCAAAATCAAAACATACTTTTTATGCCTCCTAAAAAAGCTGGAAATTAATTGCAAAAAATGAGGGATTCCTGCAGACAACATGCTTCTCTTTTGTAGCAAGCATATTGCATATGCAATCACAAAACAAAAACATACCAAGAGAGATTAAAACAACCGGTCAAACCACAATGTGGAATAGCTGGAACACGAACAAATCAACATTGTTAACATATGATGTTCAGGATTATATTCCATGCATTGGATAAAATGAACTGGTCCGCAAGAGTTTATGCCGAATAAAGCTGCAGACTACCTATTTATTTATTTGTGTATCCCACCTTCATTATTTTTACAAATAACTCAAGGTGGCAAACATACTTATTTTCTCCTATTTTCCACACAACAATCTTGTGAGTGGATTAGGCTGAGAGAGAGAGAGATTGGCTCAAATATCATGTTTACCATTTGTTGAAATTTAATTGAACATCTGAAAAAAAAATTGTCAAAAAAAAATAGGCAAGCAAATGCAAAAATGCGTCTCAAATTACAGTGACAATTTTATTAGTTGCACTTTTTGTGTGCTCTTATTACATGGCAGGCAATTTCTCTCATTGGCCACTATGATGCTTCCCTCCCCACATTCAGGACACTTTGCATCATGTTGACTTCAGCCATTACTTGGTTCAATATGTTCAGGAACAAACTGTACCAGCCCAGCATTATTGACCCTAGATAATGTATTGTGCTACAGCACTGGCAGAACTGAAACTGCTAGTCATCAGAATCACAGGACAACAGAGTTTACAAGAGAAGTACTGTAGTTTGCTACTGCTTTTATAGATAGTCCCATTTACAACCATTTTTAGTGACCATTTCAAGTATTTTATTTATTTATTTATTATTAAATTTATAGACCACCCTTCTCCCGAAGGACTCAGGGCGGTGTACAGCCAAAGTAAAAAACATAAATACAAACATTAAAAGCAATTTAAAAAGATATATATAAATTTGGCCCCAAAGTTAAAAAACAATAACAAGACATATTAAAAACATTTTAAAAGTATTAAGCCAGCCCGGCTTGCTGAAAAAGGAAGGTCTTCAGGGCACAGTGGAAGGCACCGAGGTCTTGAATTCTTCGTATCTCTGGGGGCAGTTGATTCCAGAGAGCAGGTGCCCCCACAGAGAAGGCCCTCCCCCTGGGGGCCACCAGTCTACATTGCTTGGCCAATGACACCCTAAGGAGGCCCTCTCTGTGGGAGCGCATCGGTCGGTGGGAGGTCGGTGGTGGCAGCAGACGGTCTCGAAGGTATCCAGGTCCTAAGCCATGGAGCGCTTTAAAGGTGATGACCAACACCTTGAAGCGCACCTGAAAGACCACTGGGAGCCAGTGCAGCTCACGCAGGAGGGGTGTTATGTGGGAGCGCCATGCAGCTCCCGTCACTACCCGTGTGGCCACATTCTGGACCAGCTGAAGTCTCTGGGTGCTCTTCAAGGGGAGCCCCATGTAGAGAGCTGTCAGATAATTATCTGAAACAGTGCCACTGAACCACACTGTCTATACTGGAAGGATGGTTTTGTGTTTATACTTTCCCTCCATTTTGTCTAAGGGACTGAAGGGGGAGTGGCTTAGCCACTCTATAAATATGACTCCCTTTACCCACACACATTTGGGAGACAAAGAGGAGACACACAGGAGAAAAGAGAGAAGAAAGGATTATGCTCTAGGCACATTTACCTCAGAAATAAATAAAGACCAAGATACAATGTTCTGTGATTTAAAATGTAAATAGTTTATTGATTTTAAATAAACAACGTTTTTCTTGATAAAAGAAATCTGGCTTAATTGTAGCTGCTGGGACATTCCAAGATCTTATTGACCTCTACAATCTAAACTAAAACTTTTCTAACAAGAGCGTTGCCATAGTCCAGGCGAGAGGTGACGAGGGCATGAGTGACTGTGCACAAGGAATCCCGATCTAGGAAGTGCCGCAACTGGCGGATCAGGCGAACCTGATAAAAGGTCCCCCTGGCCACAGCCATCAGATGTTCCTCCAAGGACAGCTGCGTATCCAGGAGGATGCCCAAGTTGCGCGCCCTCTCCATGGGGGCCAACGACTCGCCTCCAATAGTCAGTGATGGAGTCAACTGACTATATCGGGATGCCGGGAACCACAGCCACTCAGTCTTGGATGGGTTGAGCCTGAGCCTCTTCCTCCCCATCCAGATCCGCACGGCCTCCGGACACCGGGACATCACTTCAAGGGCATCATTGGGGTGGCCCGGGGTGGAGATGTACGGGTGGAGAAGTAACAATGGTTGTCACACTTAACAACTGTCAAGTATCCCCACAGTCACGTGATCAAAATTCAAGCACTTGGCAACTACCACTAACATGTATTTGCAGTGGTTGCAGCACCCCAGTATCATTGGCCCCCACGGAGAGGGCGCGCAACTTGGGCGTCCTCCTGGATTCACGGCTGTCTTTAGAAGAGCACTTGACGGCCGTGACCAGGAGGATTTTTCATCAGGTTCGTCTGATCCGCCAGTTGCGTCCCTTTCTGGATCGGGACTCCTTACGCACAGTCACTCATGCCCTCGTCACCTCCCGTCTGGACTATTGTAATACTCTCTACATGGGGTTCCCCTTGAGGAGCACCTGGAGGCTCCAACTGGCGCAAAGTGCGGCCGCGCGGGTGGTAATGGGAGCGACATGGCGTTCCCATGTAACACCCCTCCTGCGCGAGCTGCACTGGCTCTCGGTGGTCTTCCGGGTGCGCTTCAAGGTTTTGGTTACCACCTTTAAAGCGCTCCATGGCTCAGGACCTGGGTACTTGCAGGACCGCCTACTACTACCAATAGCCTCCCACCAGCCGGTATGCTCCCATAGAGAGGGGCTCCTCCGGGTGCTGTGGGCCAAACAATGCCGACTGGCGGCCCCCAGGGGGAGAGCTTTCTCTGTGGGGGCACCTACTATCTGGAACGAGCTCTCGGAGATACGGAGGATCCCGGATCTGCGCACCTTCCGCCACGCTTTAAAGACCTTTTCATTTCACCAGGCGGGTCTGGCCTAATTTTCTCCCTCTTTTATAAAAGATTTTTAATTTTCAATATTTTTTAGTATTTTATATATTCAAATTTTAAAATTGGTTTTAAATTGATTGGGGTTTTAATTTGTCTGGGTCAAAACTATTTAATTTGATTTTAATTCCACTTTTAAATTTTGTATGTATGTATTTTATTGTTTGGCTGTCCTGCCCTGAGTCCTTCGGGAGTAGGGCGGTATAGAAATCAAATCAAATAAATAAATAAATAAATAAATACATGTGATCGCCATTTACAACCTTCTCAGCCAGTTTCTGGCAAGCAAAGTCACAAGAAAAAGCTGGATTCTCTTAATTAACATGTAGTTTACTTAACAATGGCCAAAAAAGATCATAAAATCAGATGTGACTCATTTCTGTTGCCTTGCTTAGCAACAGAAATTCTATTCCCAATTGTAACTTGAGGATTGCTTGTATAATAGGTTGCAGCAAATCCCTCTTTCTTGTTGAATGTTGTCCAAATCAGATTCTCAAATGAGGGCCATATGGTTCCCTGGGGATCCTTAATATTTCAAGGGCCCCATAGCATATGCCAAGCAAAGTCAATCGGAAGCCAGATTCATTTAACAACTGTGTGACTAATTTAACAGCAGTGGTTCACTTAACTGTGGCAAAAAAAGTTGCAAAACTCACTCAACAAATTTCTCACTTAGCAACATAAATGTTGGGCTCAATTGTGGTTGTAAGTCAAGAACTACCCGTAAGGTGAATGAAAGAAAATAGTAAGAAAATTAGTATAAAACTATGACATGGAAACTCTTGACTCTGTAAACATAGCTATGCTACAACTTTCTTTGAAGACACCCCCACCCCAATAGGAGTTGTAAATCAGCCACATCTTGGATCTTGGTATCTCTATTAAGGGGAAGGAAAAGAAATACAAAACAATTGTTACATTCTGTAAACAATTGAACTTTAACAATTCTATCTGAAATGTATGTGTGTAAAAATCTCTTTTAGTTACCATTCATAACAGCAAAAAATGCATGATATCCAGAAGAAGAGAAATATAATTCTGTGGCAGCAAGCCAATCATATGTTATTACAAGAGCTTTTGTATGTTTTTGATCACACATGTATTTAAATATGAATCTATACCAGATTTGAAGACAAACTGTAGAAGCCAGTTAGGAGCCTGAGTGGCGTAGGAGGCTAAGGCCTCCTACTAAGGCAGCATTTAACATCCAGCTGCCTGCAATTACTGCGAGTTCAATTCTCACCAGGCTCAAGGTCGACTCAGCCTTCCATCCTTTCTAAGGTGAGTAAATTGAGGACCCAGTTTGTGGGGGCAATAAGCTGACTTTGTATAAATATACAAAAGTATGAAGGCTATTGCTTAACGCATTGTAAGCCGCCCTGAGTCTCCGGAGAAGGGCGGCATATAAATCAAATTAAAAAAAAAAAGTTGTACATTGTAGGTTATAGGTTGCAAATTAATTTATACTCATTTAATTGTACTGAGACTTGGAAACAGTAAAAGAGGGAAATCCTTGAGACTTTTTTTTAATCACTTCACCATTATTTCTGTTTATTATGTACTTTTTAAATATCGTGGAGGAGTGAAAGAAAAAATGGAGTGAGGTATTTGAAAAACAAATCTACATCTTTCACTTTCTCCCTATGTGTTTCCTTTTTCAACTTACTTTTTCAGCTATAAAGTTGGGGTTGTTTTTTTAAGTTTACTTTTTCTGGAGGATGCAAGCCAGAAAAAAATTGTATATTTAGCTACGACTACCTCACACCTTTGCTACATGCTTACAATATTCAATATATTTATTTATTTAAATTTGTTTGCCGCCCATCTTACAACAAGGTAACTCCGGGCGGTGGCTTACAATGTAGGTACTGTAGTTATACCTTTCTTCTGCCTATTGAGGCCATAACTGCATCCATCAAAAGCTAAAGTGAATTTAAATGTTACCTTAGCTTAATTTCTACTATATACCGGTATATCTTCCTGAGATTCTTTGCTTTGATGAATTATTTTTGACTACTTAAGCATCATAAACCCATGCTTCCAAAACTTCAGTGTGGAGATGCCTTAACTGTGGTAATTATCACGGATTTCATGTAATCTTTCTAGAAATAGAATGATACTTGTTTCCCTTAAATTTATTTCAGCAGACATTTTTATGAAGTAAAACAGGAATAGGCAGAACTACAGTATGTAAATTTATGTGTAATACAGTAGATTAGCTATTATTTCTGATTTCCAATTGTGTAACAACATTTGTATTTCAATTCATCTCAGATTCAGAAAATTAGCTCCTAAATTCAGAATATGCTCAGATCTTTAATTCAAGATTCACATTAGTACAAAGTGTGTATTGTTTGTTTGCTTATTACAGGGTAATATGTAAATCCAGTCCTTGTGGTTTATAAATGATTTGTAAAACAGAACCGTTGCCTCAACTAAAACCAAACAAATTGCGTTATAACTTAATATAATATGTGAACTCAGCCATTAGTGGCTTTGACAACAAAATTGGCTGAACATTGGATCAATGTGCATGCCTTTTGTACCCAATTCTGATTAATGGATCTTGAACTTGTAGTAAAATGAAGTGAAATGGAACAAATCTGAAATCTTTATTCATCTCGTGAATTTTATAACATAATAAATAAATAAATAAATTAGTCTTTATATTGATCTTAACCTGTGATAGCCTTGTTAAGATAATTACATAAGATGATTAGCACTAATTATGGCTTTATTAGAGGAAACTTCAGTTTGTACTTTGCTTCATTAAAATAAAATGTAGAGTTAATCAATGTTTTAAGTTTGCTATTCAAGACATAAATTATCCTGTTTCAGACACATTATGCAAAGACTCAGCTCTCTGGAGAATGTTCTATTGTTGGGAAAGTTGGAAGGAAAGAAAAATAAGATGACCAGTAACAAGACAGAATGGGTTACAATGGTGACGGAACACCCTTCAAAGACCTGAAAAACCTGGTTACACTTGATTGTTTATTTATTTGTTTGTTAGGTATAGGTATAGGTATAAGCATAAAGAAACAAAGGAAATGAGTACAAATAAATGGGGATAATAGGACAGGGACGGTAAGCACACTGGTGTGCTTATGCACGCCCCCTTTACGGACCTCTTAGAAATGGAGTGAGGTCCACGGTAGACAGTTTAAGGTTGAAGCTGTGAGGGTTTGAGGCTGTAACAACAGAGTCTGGTAGAGCATTCCAGGCGTTGACCACTCTTGCTGAAGTCGTATTTTCTGCAATCGAGTTTGGAGCGGTTTACCTTGAGTTTGTATTGATTGCTTGCCCATGTATTATTGTGGTTGAAGCTGAAGAAATCGTTGACAGGCAAGACATTGTAGCAGACAATTTTGTGTACTATGCTTAGATCGGGCTGCAGGCGGTGCAATTCTAGATTGTCCAAGCCCAGAATTTCAAGTCTGGTGGCATAAGGGATTCTATTGTGAGTAGAGGAGTGGAGTACTCTTCTCACCTCTGGATCTGCTCAATTGTGTTAATGTCCGATATACAGTGTGGATTCCAGGCAGATGAACTGTATTCAAGAATTGGTCTGGCAAAGGTTTTGTATGCCCTAGTTAGCAATACAATGTTACCAGAGAAGAAGCTTAATGCCTTTTTGGCAATGCTGTTACAGTGAGCTCTTGGTCTTAGATCGTTTGAGATGAGTACTCCTAGGTTCTTGACAAAGTGAAGGTCATCTACAAGATCGTTTCTGCCCAATTTGTATTTGGTGTTCTGATTTTTTTTTGCCAATGTGCAGGACAGAGCATTTATTAGTTGAGATTTGGAGTTGCCAAATGTGTGACCATTCTGACACATAGTCAATGTTGCTTTATAGGGCAGCAGCATTGTTAGTGATGTTAAATAATTTTACATCATCAGTGAAGAGGACACAGCTCCTTTTAATATGATCACATAGATCATTGATGTAAAGCAGAGTGTGGGTCCTAAAACACTGCCTTGGGGGACACCACTGTTAACATGTGCCAAATTTGATTGGCCTCTCCTTATTTTGACTATTTGTTGCCTGTTGGACAGAAACGCGGCTATCCACTTGGGCAGGGATCCGGAGATGCCGTAAGAACTTAGTTTTAACAGTAGCTTGTCGTGCACCACTGAGTCAAAGACTTTACAAAAGTTATGTAAATTGCATCTATTGCTTTACCCTGGTCAAGATGTGTGGTCTACAGCGTAGGAGTTGCAGATTACAGGACAATTTTTTTTCTAAAACCAAACTGCTTGTTAGAAAGCAGGTTGTTTGTCTTAAGTGGAGGGTGATGGATTGGTTTATAATTGATTCCATAACTTTACAGATGACGCAACAAAGTGAGATTGGTCTGTAATTTTCTACTAGACTAAGGTCTCACTTTTTAAAGATAGATATACCAGGTCTAATGATCATAGGGTGGGCAAAGAGCTGGTTCTGAAGGATACCTCATAGATTGTGCATAGAGGTTCAGCTAGGGCAGTGACAAGCTTTTTCAAAAAGTAGGCACATAATCCATCAGTGCTAATAGATAGAGATGGCTTTAGGTTATTGTACTGGAGAACATCTTATCTACGTTGTCATTAACAGTTGATGTCAACTTGATAGCACATAAATTAATCATTAATTGCAATCTTTTGTGACTGGGCATGCATGCTTGTGAAAGCATTTATTGCACATGCTCCATGCAAAACCAGATATGTGGAGTCTTTCCCAGACTCCTTTTTCAACCTATCTTAAGCAAAACAATTGCTGCAAGAAAGAAGAATGTGGAAATGAAACTTTAAAAATGCAATTTCACTTTCTTTAGAGAAGAGAAAATGTAGATTGCCAACTGTAAGTATGCTATTAATATACCAAGAAGACTTTCTTGTGAAATAAAAGCAGAACTCAAGAGCCAGAACAGGGGAAAGAAAGAAGGAACAATGAAAAAAGGTGATTAATGATTTATGATAAAAACTTCAGCTGCCCAATAAAAAATGAAACATTACTGCTTCCAATATTAATTCCTGCAGGCACTGATTATAAAATGGAACTTGGATTTATTTCTCTGTAGTGTTAACATTGTTAGGTCAGGTGATACAAAATGAAGTAATATTTTCTCTGGGCTAGCTTTGCCAAAGTCTCCAGAAAGGACACATCTGGTGAGAGCAATCAACCAATGGAATAGCTTGAACATAGAACATAGAATAATAGCATTGGAAAGGATCTTGAAGGTCTTCTAGTCCAACCCTCTGCTCAAGCAGGAGACCCTGTACCATTTCAAACAAATGGTTATCCAGTCTCTTTTTGAAAGCCTCTAATGATGGAGCACCCACAATTCCTGAAGGCAAACTGTTCCTTTGGTTGATTTCTCTCACCAGATAATGTCCTTCTGGAGACATTGGCAAAACTAACACAGAGAAAACATGGCTTGCCTTCAGAAGAGCTCCAAGGTCCCTTCCAACTCTGTTCTACAGTATGTTCTAGGACAGCTTTCATTTAACTTCTGTAGAATCAATTGCTTAAAAGCAAGCTTTCCCCTTTCCTTTCTATACCATCCATTCAGAAGCCCCTCATCATCATACAATGTACTATTAACATAAAAGAAGCAGCTCATAAAAATATTCCTCCCCCATTGTTTTTAAATTTTATATGCAATGTTTTATCTTGGCTGTACACGGCCCTGAGTCCCGCAGGAGAAGGGCAGTATAGAAATAAAATAATAATAATAATAATAATAATAATAATAATAATAATAATAAGTAATTGAGCAGCGAGCTGAAAATTGGAAACACAAAGCTCTGCATGGCCAATACTTGAAAAGTATTGAAGGCAAAGCTGACCAGAAACTAACTTGGAACTGGTTAAGATCAGGAGTACTGAAAAAAGAAACAGCTCAAGAACAAGCCCTAGCCACAAACTGTATGAAGGCAAAAATTCAACATGTTACCACCAACAGCAAATGCCGCCTCTGCAATGAAAAAGAAGAGACAGTCAACCACCTGATCAGTGGGTGCAGCAAAATTTCACAAACTGACTACCTACAACGCCATGACCGTGTTGCTAAAATCATTCACTGGAAATTGTGCCAGAAGTTTGGATTTGAGTACAGCAAAAACCACTGGGAACATCAGGTTGAGAAAGTTTTAGAGAATGAGAAACTCAAGATCTTGTGGGACTTTAGGATTCAGACTGACAGGCACTTGATCCACAACACACCTGACATAACAATAGTTGAAAAGAAAAAAGTATGGTTCATTGACATTGCAATACCTGGTGATGCACGAATTGAAGATAAGCAGCAAGAAAAAATCACAAAGTACCGGGACTTACAAATTGAAGTTGAGCGACTGTGGAAAAAGAAATCGTGTGTTGTCCCGATTGTAATTGGAGCCCTCGGAGCAATACCCAAAGGGCTACCCCGCTATTTAGAAATTCTAAACTTGCCGGACTTGAACATTTTGACTCTACAAAAAACCACCTTACTTGGAACAGCTTACATCCTCCGATGATACCTTAACAGTTCCTAGGTCCTTGATTAGGACTCGAGCTGCTGAGCTATTAACCAGCCTCAAAGGCTGTGAATCTCACTAAAGATTAACCAATAAATAATAATAATAATAATTTTATTTATTTTTAAGGCTACCCAACTGAACAATTGCAACTCTGCGTGCAATCAATAAGGGGGAAAGAAAGAACCCACAGATTCTGAAATATTAACTGAAATATCTTCCAGAAAGAAACTTCAATCAATTCGGCCCCACTTTCTGAGGAAGACTGGCAATAAAACCAAAATTAATGTCTTGGTTGCCCAATAATCATAAACCTGGTGTCAGATACCTGTTTTTAAAGGTTTGCAATGCCTTCTGGAACATCTTGAATGAAGGAGGAGTAGCATCTTCTATCATGTGAGGGACAACCATAGAGAAGGCTCCTTTTTGGACCTCTCATGGAGTTAGAACCTTAAACAGGGCTTCTCAAGAAGCCTCCGTAGGACAAATAGTGATTTTGTATAGTTATTCCTAATGTATATTAATTATTCGAGCTTTAATGGTAGAAAATCTTGCTTAAAGAAGATATTATGTTCCATGGACTTTGGACTTGCACCTACTGTTCCTGTAGAATATTTGAGGGAAACTGTTTTGAATGCACCATAATTGAAAGATTTGAGGTTTGAAGCTCATTAGCAAGAAGGACCTTCAGAGATCTGTTTTTGGAGGCTTGTTATTGCCTTAAAAAGTATCTGGAGATTCACCCATATTCTGCTTTGTCAGTAGAGATATTTATACCAAGAAAAGCTTCTATAAAAGGCTCTCTAATGCACTTTCATAGGTTCTGAGAAGAATAGAAAAATTATAAACTACTCTACTATAATGCCTTGCCAAATATCCTGTTGTTTGGTTGATTGGCTCTGTGTTTTAGATTACTGTTGCCAATCTAAAATTCTTATCTTGTGTACTGTCTCTTGACTATGAAACAGTAAATATCTGGTATTTACCATATACATTTATATGGTATCTCTTCCACAAACAGTGGAATTCAGGGTGCTGGCTGATGAATTATGGGAGTTGAAGTCCACACTTCTTAAAGTTGCTGAGTTTGGAAAACACTGCTTTAGATGAACTGTATCTACATGGAGATGCAACACTAAAGTGTTAGTCTGCACACATAAGTGTAGTGTAGATCTAAATGAGGGTGAGTAGTAGCTAGATCAGCATTTAGCAACATATCTCTGCATGATCAGCATCTATTTCAGACAACTAGTTGTCTACCAATAGTAATAACCTCTTAAAATTGCATTACTGAAAATTTTTGGATACGCCCACAGTCTTTTACGTATAAAGTCATATTCCATACAAAGTTGCATATGTGGTTATATAGTGGGCATCCATAGGATGTCAAAAATTCAAAACAATAGCTGCAACTGCAATTGAACCCAATCGCTTTTTACATAAATATGTGACACATTTATAAAGAAACTTCAACTCAATGTTTTGACTTGCCCAGATGCCCAACTGAGAAGTTTGCAGAAAGGCAGATCCTCTTCTTCTTTTGATAGAATTATATGAACTAGAGAGAAATAATATTTATGTTGTTTTATGCTTTCTTTCTTTTCCATATCTAAACCTCCTCCCTTCCCCTCTTCTCCTTTTGCCTTTCATATTTTCCTTTCTTTTCTTTCCTTGATATCTCATTTTTCACTGAAGGTGGCCATATGTTGGCTGGGTCGACTCCACTCCCATATGAAATTAGCCATATGGGACAGCTCTTCTGCAGTTACATATCTCTAATTTGACTCCCTCTCAACTGGAAAACAAGGGGTACGCCATCCATCACCTTTCCATCCCCCCCCCATTATGTGAGCAACAGCAGCTTCAAGGTGAGATTTTAGACAAGCTGGAGAATGTATCAGAAATTACCTTTCATTCTCTTGCATAGAGTCTGCCCAGAATGCTTCTGTTTATTTGTTCAGTTGGGTAATAAAGGAATCAATAAAATACCTGTGCCTCTGGACTCTAGGTTTCTATTGAATTCAGAAGCTAACACCTCACAAATTATCTTTTCATAGGACTACCCAATGATTTGGTGTGTCCAAATTAATACCAAGGCAAGAGAAAGCAGTAATGAACTTTTTAAAATTGCTGAACAGTTCCTGATGAAAGTGGGTGAGAAAAGACAGTGTTTGTAGAGAGAGAAAAACTCAGAGTAAGTCACCTTGGAGCTCAGCAATAACATTGACTCAGCCTGTCCTTGTGATTCCATCTGTTTGTCTTGGATATATTCCAGACCTGGGCAAATATCTTAATAGCCAATAGAAAATGTAAAAAGAAAAAGAAAGCAGTAGGCAAGGGGGCCCTGTCTAGGGGGACTGCGAAGTCCAAATGGGGCAGACAATCCTAGTGACAGAATAAATAAAAGGAAGTGACACAATAAAAGGAAGATAAATCAAGGATGCCAAGAAATTTGATTTTGCTTCTATGATGATGGGTGTGTGTGTATGTCTCTGTTGAAAGTTTTTACATTTCAGAAGGTTTTTTAAAAATCAACTTTTTTGACAGATTTTTTTCCAGCTGTTCCAGCTGACATGCTAGTTGCATCCATAGTCTGTAAACATCTAAAGTATTTTATGTTATTAACATCATTCTGCATAAAATGCAAAATGCACACATGGTTTATATTTACTAACATCATTTAGCAGCAATATAGAAATGAATAAGACTATGGTAGGCTCAAAAAAAACCCCACTCTGAGCCCAGAAGGATAATCCATTGTATGCTTTTCACTCTTTATAAGGCAACTTAAAAACTTTAATTAGCAAATAACGTTTAAGCAAAATACTTTTACAGTTCACAACCTATTTTTCATATGTACTTTTGAAAACAAAACAGGAAATAGAATAATTTTGCTCAAGATGACACAAATTTTAAAAACAAAGCAACCCTTCTGGAAGACCACCTCATATATCCCTAGCCCCTTCCCCTTAACAAGTGAGTAGCCCACACTAAGGAATGGTGAATACATATTGAAATACGTGAGGAGTGATTTCAATTTTCACCAAAGCACTAACACCCAAAGGATGTAGACAGATTACATATATGCCTACGCACCTTCGGCACCACATGGAGGATTGTTTTTATTTATTTGCAGGACAAATCCACATAGCTCACAGCAACACAGAAGCAGAAACTCTTTAAAATAGTGTCAGCTCTACTTGTATGGGTCTTACAGAGGAATCTTTTGCCTTTTTTGGTTGTTCTCAAACAAGGTTTTAATAAAACCTTATGTGTTAAGAATGCGTTTTTTTCTTCGTCCTTGGCTGAGGACAGTTATCTGAAGCTAAACTCAAATACAGTATTGGCTTGACATCTGTTTATCTGCCATTGCATCAGCTGGGCTGTTTTCTTGCCTGCAGCTTTAAGGGGTGGGGAAAGCTGATGCAATTGTGGGCGTTCTCGGAAAAAGATATATGTATACCTAGACATCCAGTTCCCCCCCAAACAAACAAGTTTGGAAGATCGGTTGTCGCTGCCTCATCGCCCCTGGCTGTTTTCTTCTCCGCCATCTGGAAGCAAGAGACGTCTCATCATGTCCACTTCCTTCGTCCAAGCCGAGAAGCTGCGCCCGACCGCTTTCGAGGTGGAATACTTTGATCAGTACGATTTCTACAGCTTGACCGACAGATACAGCGGTAAGTGCGCTGCCAGAGCTGCCAGATGTGGGATCCAGAGATGAGAGGGGAAAAAAATTAAAGTAAGTTAGAATTTAAAAAAATCGGAGCTTTGAAGGGACCGATCAACAAATCTCCCCAAAAAAAGGGCACAGAAAAAAAAAACCCCGAACAGCTTGGGCGTTAGCAAGTGGGAGGTGGCGTCGTTTAATGTTGGATAGGACACCCGTGGAGAGCGTGGGAAGGAGGAGGAGAAGAGGTAGGTGAGTCAGGTGTACATTACATCATCGCAGCTTGCGTCGCATGCCTGTGTTTACATTGTAATCGCTCCCACATTCGAGATTGCCTGTTTTGTAAACTGCATTAACGTGAAATTAATCAAATTCACAATCAGTGGAACAACTTGCTCCGGAAGTTGTGAATGCGCCAAAACTGGAAGTTTTTAAGAAGAGATAGAACAACTATTTGTCTGAAATACTATAGGGTTTCCTGCCTGAGCAGGGGGTAGGACTAGAGGACCTCCAAGATCCCTTCCAACTCTGTTATTCTGTACTGTTCAGGATGTGAGGGGTCTGAAGATATTATTTTCTTAGCCGTCTTTCTGGTTCTGTTCTGAAATTTTAATCTGGAATTTGTCTTTCCGATTAGATGTCAGATTTCACCTTCAAGCCTATTGTAATAAACACCATGCCCATAACACAGAAACGTGAATCTCTACAAAATTGCTTTAATACATACTAATCTAGGTGAAAAATACTCACAGCTCTATTATACACCAAGGAGTTAGTTGAAAGAACTTGCATAATAATAAATATTAAACTATTTCTGAAACCTTGTGGGCCAACCATACCTTGGCTTCACAATCTGACAATTGGATAGCTAAATAAATTATGACTTCACAAAATTTGTGAACTAAGATACTCTCCAGATTCTTGGATTTGGTTAGTATTGTACGTAAACCCAGGCATTGTGGGCTAATTAACCAAATGGTTTATTAGGTTTTTCTCTTACTCAGCTACAAGCTGTTAAAAGTCCCAGTTTGGTTTTATAGCCACAGACACGCAGGGACTTTGCTGGCATTGCTTACAGATTTGTGTGTGCCTGGCACATGATTCCCACAATGGCTGGCAAACATGCCCTTGCTAAAAATAAATACATAATTTATGTTTTAGCTCTAGTGACTGGAAAAAAAACCACCAGCTTCCAAGTTGCTGAATTCTTAACAAAAAATAATAGCCTGTTTTTTCATCCCATCAATTTTTTTAAAAAGTCATAGCTTCCTGAATTTGCTTTTGCATTTTAAAAGAAGCCAAAGAAAAATAAACTCTAGTGCACATCAAAAAGTTCCAGCCAGATTTTCTACATAGGCACGGACCTACTATATGGCCAAAAACAAGCCCTGACAATTTATTTTAGTGGAAACTTTCTGCTCAAAGCTATTATTATCCTTTCTAAAACATTATCCTCAAATTAGTATTGGCTTGTAAAGTTTGGCAACCACAAACCCTAAAAATAACCCTCTTAAAATTTTATTTTAGTAGATATGGAGCCAAGTTTTTCCAGAGAGCTAGAACACTTTTTCATGGGGTCTAAAGATTATGCACCAAAATTTCACAATAGTTCTTACTCTTTGCTAAGACAAGGGTGAAAAGGGAAAGGTTGCTGATTGCAAAAGGAATAAATTAAGGTGGTATGCAATGCATGTAAAAAGTAGCTGTTTTGATCATGTAGTGATGGTTGCCATCTTGACTTTTTTTGACATCCTGGGCTCTTCTTGCTACTCCTACTTTAATAGATAGTGAGAGGCTGAAGTTGATAATAAACTGTTGATTATCTACTGGATTTATACAAGAGCGAGTCTCAATGGCCGTAAGTAAGTAACTGTTGTTCTGGGGTATCCCTAGGTGGCTCTTCACGCAAAGGCCGATCCAAGAAAGAGGCTGAGGATCATACAAATCGCCCAAATCCTGGTGGCCATGAGCGCAAGATCGTTTTGAAGCTGCAACGCACAGAGCAGAAGCGAAAGGCAACCACCTCCAAAAAATGAAAAAATGAAGGTAAGCCAGTGCATGGCTTGACTGAAATAAATAAATTCCACTAATGTCAAGAGTTTTAACCACAAGTGATTGTCCCTTCACAAATTGGTAGAGTTTGGTGGGGCTGCTTTCCTTGCAGAGGGAGGACATACAGCCACATATCAAATGCAATATATATATATTTATTCTCTTAAACCAAGAGTATCCAATCTTGGCAACTTTTAAGATTTGTGAACTTCAACTCCCAGAATTCCCCAACCAGCCATGCTGGCTGAGGAATTCTGGGAGTTGAAGTCCACAAGTCTTAAAAATTGCAAGGTTGGACACCTTTCTTAAACCATTTTTATCATATGGGGGCGGCAAACATTTTTTTTTCCTCCCAAGGTAGAAGCTGTACCCATCACTCACCATTTTCTTTCCTCTCTTGCCAGCTCTGAATCTGGTTTGCTATTCAGGTTCTGGACACCATGGCAATGTCGACGAGGATACAGAGACTGACGGATGGACGCCATGTAATTTGGTGGCTTCTTGAATTATGGAAGATGGTAAACAGTCTTATGGCTCACATTAGGAGCGAGTGAAAGTGAAGGCTGCAATTCATCCCAAAACCATCAGGGGAAAAAAGAAAACTGCCTTAATCGTTATTCACTCTGGAAAAGGAAATGGAATGATTGTACTTAGGCTTGGAAAAGCAAATAGTTCTCCTAAGCTTACTCTTTTTTTCTTCAATCTTCCTTTCCACTTATATCACATCACAGGATATTGTGATGTCTTAAATAATTTTGAAACTTATCCTGAAGGAGGAATAGATTCATCTATAAATGCTGTTATTAATAGTAGCCCAGGTTTTTTGTTTGTTTTTCTCTTTAAAAAGGGGTGAAAATAGATGAGTAAACTTTATAGTATGGTGGAAAATGAGTTTGTAGCAATGCTAACCTTAAATAAATTAGGGAAATGGGGAGTGGGCAGAAGAATGGATCAAGAAAAACCTATATTAGAGGGAATAGCATTATGTTCAATCTTTAGTTCCTTAAGATGCACATTTGTGTTTTTTCATGCTAAATAAAATTGGCTAAACTGTTTTCTCACAATTATTTGAAATGAAGCATAGACTTTCACGGTGAACAGAAAGAAGAGAACTAGGCAGATTTTACAATAAGCTTTTATTAAATAGTCAAATCCCCCCCTCTACCCTTCCGAAGTATGTTGGCAGTATTTACTGGTGCACATGGCATAAAAAATTAATCCTTTGATTTCAGGTCAGTTCAATGCCCCAAGAAAAGATGCATTCTAATAAATGTTAAATAACTTCTGGCAAATATTTAATGTGGTTTGTCAACCTCCATCTCTGCCACTCTCCAGAAATTCATGCCAATAAGATAAAAGAGCTTGCAGAGAAGCAAAGACAATGCAAACCAATTCCCCCACCCCCCTCAATTTGATAGGGAACAGAGGATAAAGAGCTACCAAAATTATCTTAATGGATTATCAGTCAGGGTAATATGGGTCAACTGTTTTCCTATCCCCAAATAGAAAATTCTTGTTCAACTTGAAGCCAGAAGTTAATTTCTTTTGTTGTACTTACTATAAAGGACCCTGTTAAAAATTCTGCACAGTAATGTCACCTCTATAACATGATGAACCAGTGCTGTGGAGTCGGAGTCAGAGTCGGAGTCGGAGGAAATTTTGGGTACCTGGAGTCGGAGTCAGCAAACAATGCACCGACTCTGACTCCTACTAAATTTAGATTGGAATTTTAAAAAAAGCAAGTTTAAATGTCCCAATTCACAAAAAGTTATAATTAATGACTTCTCTACTGTAAGAATAAAGACCGGAGTCAGAGTCGGAGTCAGAAGTACAAAAAACTGAGGAGTCGGAGTCGGAACATTTATCTCCCGACTCCACAGCCCTGTGATGAACTACATTATTTTGCTTAAGGCTGATGGGAACTGAAGTCTAACTTCAGAAGGACTTAATACATAGCATTTCAGAAGAGTCAGCAAAGTGTTGTTTCTAGATACAGCCATGATAATGGCGGTATCCCAGAATTGATGAATGCAGGGCAGTGAAATCAAGTGAGCTGTACTGGCCAAAACAGTGGGTTCTTTTCAGCATAACTTATACTTCCTGGCATTGGAGGAAAAGCTGGCTTGGGGTTCCCAGTGTGTTCCATGGGATGCTGAATAAATTATAAAGCCTAGAAGGTCACAGGTTTGGGGAAATCTCACAGTGTTAAGTATATACTGGCATTGGTTGGGCTATGACCAAACAATGAAGAGACTGTTACCAGGAACTCCCAAGAGATGGTCACATAAAGGCACTTGCTTGAAATGGAAGGGAATACAGTCATCTGCATGCCCGTAGCATGCTGGTACATTTAGAAATATGAGGTATTCTACAAATGACAGATAAAATTATGCTATATTTAGCATAAGTTTATGTGAACTGTCACTTTAGATCACTGAGTGACTAAGGCAGCAATCCAGAAATGGTGCCCATTACATCTTGATGCAAATATATCTACCCATTATGATTGGAGCCAACAAAGCAGATCACTGGTTTATAAAGTTGCCTATTTTAACATCGGGCAAGGCTCTACCATCCCTAAAACCAGGAGCCAAGTTCAGCTGGATGCAGAGTTAATATTTGCCGCTACAGTCCCCTCCTAAGTCTAAAAACATCATTCTATCCACAGGCAGCAAACAGATTAGCAAAATAAAAATAAAAATAAAAATAAAAATCAATCCTTTCAGATGTAGGACATTAGAAGTATGGTTAGTCACGGTTCAAAAGGCCCCAGGATGCCATCCCTATCCAACTGGTGTGAAAGAAATGGCAACTGGATTGGATCAACTAGACTTCGACAGCTTGCCGTTGTAAATGCTCTTCTCTGGGTATTGATGGAGGGCAGTGGGGAGAAGAGGGGCATGGAATCTCTTCAGAATAGGCTGATTTCAGCTCAAGTCCTGTTCACCAATGCTCTGTCGAAGGTATTCCTCATACAGCTTTCTCTGCAGAGAAACAGTGTAATTTTTAAAATTTGCTGCGCTAGTCAACCCCTTTCTCTGGCCACCACAGAATCCAAACAGGATTCGTATCCCTGCCCACTTAGTTCCTACAAAATAAGTACCAGGCCTCATGGCACAACTTCAAACCACCCCATCCAAGTTCCCAAAGAATTAACCTTCTTAGCCAAGACCACATCCAACACGTAATCCCGTCGATCTTCCAGCTGCCGCTTCTGCTTTTTGGAGAGAGTGGGCTTCATTCTAAGTGGGGCAAAAGATACAAAGGAACATTATAAGAAATATAATGAACAACCCTTCCTGGTAAACAGGAATGCTCTTACCTGAGAGTGTAGTTGGCCAAGAGTAGGAAGAGAATCGAGAGGAAGAGAAGGCCAAAAAATACTGTTAAGGTTTGATCTTCAGGGACAAGCCTCCATATTGATGCAACCGGCTGCTGAAAATTAGGATTAAGAATAAATGGTATACTTGATGTTAGCTGAGGAAAATATAAGTTTATCCACTTTTTAAGAAAATAATAATATAAAAATACATTTCTGACAACAATATCTGAATTCTATGGCAATAATGTACAGGTAATCCTCAATTTACTACAGTTCACTTAGTGACCGTTTGAAGTTATAACAGCACTGAACAAAATTACTTATGACCATTTTTCACACTTTCAACTGTTGCAGTATCCCCATAGTCAAGTGATTTACATGCTTGACAACTGATTCATATTTATGATGGTTGCAGTGTCCTGGGGTCATGTGATTCTCTTTTGCAACATTCTGACCAGCAAAGTTAAGGGGGAATCCAGATTCAATTAATTGTTACTAATTTAACAACTAAAGTGATTCACTTAACAAGTGTAGCAAGTGTAGCAAGAAAGGTCGTAAAATGGGAAACTCACAATACACTTCTCATTTAGCAACACAAATTCTGGGCTCAGTTGTGGTCATATGTCATGAACTACCTGTATATATGCACACATCTTAACTATAATTAAAGTAGTCAGCAACTATCAATAACAAAAAGGCATTCTCTAAATGATTGTTTCTAGACTTCCCCAACCACAGCCAAAACTTCATAAATTTAAAGAAGGAAGACAAGAGAAATAAAGGTTATTCAACTGTGGTTTTGCTAGTTACACAATGAATCATGAAGTTATACTTTGCACTGTTATCCTATTACTCTAGGCCAGGGATGTCAAACTCAATTTCATTGAGGGCCACATCAGGGCTGTGGTTGACCTCGGGGAGGGAGGGGCATGGCTGACTGCATGGGTGTGGCCAACTGGCTGGGTGTGGCCAGCTTGATACCACTCTCCAAACTGCTGGCATGTTTCCTCTTTGCATTGGGTAGACCGGGCCAAAGCTACGTTGGCCTGATCTTTCCTCTTCGTACTGGGTAGACCAGGATGATCTGCGGGCCAGATCCAACCAAATCCCGCCCGCGGACTTTGCCTTTGATACCCCTGCTTTAGGCTATCATCTGTTCTACTTACAGCAAGCTTTAGACATTTCTATTTCTATTGGTGTAAGAATTAGAAACTTGATTACTACATATTTCTCCTGCAAGAAAGGAAGGAAGGAAGGAAGGAAGGGAGGGAGGGAGGGGGGGAGAGAGAGAGAGAGAGAGAGAGAGAGAGAGAGAGAGAGAGAGAGAAAGAAAGAAAAGAAAGAAAAGAAAGAAAGAAAAGAAAGAAAAGAAAGAAAGAAAGAAAGAAAGAAAGAAAGAAAGAAAGAAAGAAAGATAGATAGATAGATCCAGGATTCTGAATTTTGCAATTGTGGGACATTTTTAATTATTAGTGTATAACACAGGTTCCTTAGATTTGTGCTGTTTTTCTCTCTTCTGCAGATTTTAGAAGCTGTATGCTTTAAAACTCTATCCATCAGCTTGTGTTGCTTTATGGATGTGAGGCTAGAAAAACCTGTTTCCCACACCCTCAAGACATGAAAGCTGAGACTCTTAAGGTTATGGACTCCAATGTCCTGCACCATTTTTTTCTATGCAAAAAAGAACAAGGCTTAACTGAGAGGTAAAGTGTAAAGTGAGAAAAGGGTGCTTTCGGGACCCTAAGGTACAGACACCAAAATACTCACTATGTATAGTTCCAGGGCCTGGCTTTGCTTCTCCCCCAAGACCAAGGTCCACAGTTGGCGAGCAAATGTTGTGCCAAATATCAATGTCAGAAGAAGAAAAATAGGCAATAGGCAACCTGGTATGCCCAGAAGCATCCCACGGAAGAAAGCATGGAAGTTGCTGTTTCTGGCCTCTCTGAGTAACAGAAAAAGTGAAAGTCAGCATGTAGGATTCGGGAAGAAATTTAGCTGAATAACATTAAATCCCACATTCCCCTAGAAATAGCTTACTATCTTCAAAACTCTCCCAGATATTAGTTTCCTAGGACTTTTTTTCTCTAACTATAATCTTCTCACTCCTTTTAAAATGAAGGTCAGCAGCCAGAACCTTCCAGTCCTTATTACATTTGAAATAGTTGAATATGTAACCAGCCTTCCTTTAAAAGAGTCTAGATTATTAGTCTACATTACAACTCAAGGCACTTATAATGCTTCATTTCTGTGGGATTTATTTCCAAGTAAATGTGAGCAAGACTGTGCTGTAAATTACACAACAACCCTTTGAGATACCGTATTTTCCGGCGTATAAGACGACTGGGCGTATAAGACGACCCCCTACTTTTCCTGTTAAAATATAGGGTTTGGGCTATACTCGCCGTATAAGACTACCCCTCTTCCAACGCACACCAAATAAAAATTAAAAAAACATCAACTGGCTCACCCACAATGTAAAAGCAGCTGTGCTAGACCCAAAATGGCCCCTGAAACAAGCAGGAACCTCACACAGCCCCAAAAAGCCCCAAAAAACAACTTTCACGCTTTACACACACACAACACAACACAACACAACACAACTGGCTCATCCACAATGTAAAAGTAGCTGTGCTAGACCCAAAATGGCCCCTGCAACAAGCAGGAACTTCACACAGCCACAAAAAGCCCAAAAACCCAACTTTCACACTTTACACACACAAAATTCCACATACAGCTTTGTGAGATTTTGTGTGTTTGTGTAGTTAGAGTGAAACACTACAGAAACACACTAAATCTCAGAAAGCTGCACAAATATTGTTTTATTTTATTTTATTTTTATTTTTATATGAAAGCTAAATTTAAAACTTCCTAAACTTTAAATGGCTAGGTCTAAAAAAGAACTTAAAAAAAACCCAATTAACTATTTTTTTTTAAAGATCCCAAAGGGGAAAAAAACTTACGTACCCAATAGAACAGGGGTCTCCAACCTTGGCAACTTTAAGACTTGTAGACTTCAACTCCCACAATTCCTCAGCCAGCTTTGTTTTGCTGGCTGAGGAATTCTGGGAGTTGAAGTCCACAACTCCCTGCCTGCTTGATTGCAGGCAGGGAGTTGCTTGCTGATGGAATGGATTCAGGCAAGCGAAGCAAGGCAAGCAGCTAAGGCAGTGGTTCTCAACCTTCCTAATGCCGCGACCCTTTAATACAGTTCCTCATGTTGTGGTGACCCCCAACGATAAAGTTATTCCTAAAACCATCAAAAATATGTGTTTTCCGATGGTTTTAGGCCAGGGGTCCCCAACCTTTTGGACCTCAGGGACCACCAACTTCATAATTTTAAATTTCGCAGACCACTAATACGAATCCAGTGCCCCGCTTGCTGAAGCACCTGGACTCCCAGTACGGGATGGGGTCCTTCAGGCACTCTCCATCCTCTCTGTCTCTCTCTCTCTCTGTCTCCCACTCTTTCTCTCTCATTCTTTCTCTCTCTCTCATTTTCGCTTTCTCTCTCTCTCCCTCTCTTTCTTTCTCTCCCACTCTTTCTCATTCTCTCTTTCTCTCTCCCCCCTCTCTCATTCTTTCTCTCTCCCCCTCTCTTTCTCATTCTTTCTTTCCCCCACTCTTTCCCTTTCTCTCCCCTCTTTCTCATTCTTTCTCTCTCTCTCCCCCTCTTTCTCTCTCTCCCCACTCTCTCCCTCTCATTCTGATTCTCTCATTCTGATTCTCTTTCATTTTCTCTCCCTCTCTCTCATTCTCTCTCTGATTCTTTGGTTCTCTTTGATTCTGTCTCTTTCTCTGTCTCTCATTCTCTCTCTCTGATTCTCTCTGTCTCTTTCTCTCATTCTCTTTCATTCTGTCTTTCTCTCTCTTTCATTCTTTGTCTCTTTCTCTCTCTGTCTCATTCTGATTCTCTCTTTCTCTCTCATTCTCTCTCTCTCTCATCTCATGGGCCAGCCAGTGTCTTGGGGCTGAGAGGAAGTCAAGCATCTCCCTGAGAGACTGAGGGCCGGAAGAAGTGTGGGAGCGAAGCACTACTTGAACTTGTGCGGCATGAGCATTCGCCTTGGTATATTTGCACCAGCCGATGGCCAAGGAAGCCCTCATCTGTCTGCTGAAAGTGCAGCATCAGGATTCTGCCTTGCTATATTTGCGGCGCAAGGCAGCCTTTGTTTCCTGCTGCTTGGGACTCAGAGCGGTAAATGGCGTCTGATCCGGAGAGCTGCTGGATTTTGCTCTCTAATCCGGATGCCAGATCGGCCCCCTGCAAACTCTCGTCTCTCGAGGAGCGCTCCCTGAAGCGGGGCTGGAAACTTTGGTTGGACTGCTTGAGAGAGGAGAGCTTGCAGGGGGGCGATCTGGTGTCTGCAACGGAGAGCGGCATCCGGCTTTTTCTCTCCGCTGTAAGAGCGCTGTAAGAGCGGCAGCCCTCATCTCCTAATGCTTGGGACTGCAAAATCCAGCTGCTCCCCGGACCAGTCACCATTTACCGCTCCGAGTCCCAAACATTAGGAGATGAGGGCTGCCGTTCTTACAGCGCTCTTATAGCGGAGAGAAAAAGCCGGGTGCCGCTCTCCATTGCAGACACCAGATCGCCCCCCTGCAAGCTCTCCTCTCTCAAGCAGTCCAACCAAAGTTTCCAGCTCCGCTTCAGGGAGCGCTCCTTGAGAGACGAGAGTTTGCAGGGGGCCAATTTGGCATCCGGATTAGAGAGCAAAATCCAGCAGCTCTCCGGATCAGACACCATTTACCACTCTGAGTCCCAGGCAGCAGGAAACAAAGGCTGCCTTGCGCCACTCCTGACACAAATATACCAAGGCGGAATGCTGCTGCCGTACAAATGAAAGTTGTGCTTCACTCCCACAGCTTCCAGCCATCGCAAACGCCGCTTCTTCCCGCTTCTGCCGCCCCCTCCCCCACCGCCACAACAGCACCATTCATTCCGGATGGCAAGGGCTGCACTCGTTTTTCTGTAGTGCACCACCATCAAAACCCCTGTGAAAGGGTTGTTTAACCCCCCACCTCTGAGCTAAGGTAAGAAAGCCAGGAAAATGCGCTGCGCACTCCCACCCTTTGCCTGCGAGCCCGGACGCTGATCCGGACGGCTGCAGAACGAACTGGGCACCGGCTGTCATGTCTTTTCTGCTGTGCGGGGTTCGGCACCTATGCTCCCGGGGTTTAAGCCTCCGGGCCAGCCCGTGCTGCTCCAGGATGTTCACTTCGGGCTCCTTGGAATCGCTGCCGGGCGGTTCTTCCCGTTGGGGCGATGGTGGGTGGCAGCGATCGGCGTCGCTTGGACTGCGGGAGCCACGGCGGACTCCTTCCCCACGAGGTATTGCTCTGCATTTCACCACCTCTTCCAGGCTCGCAGCCACCCACCATCGCCCCAACGGGAAGAACCACCCGGCAGCGATTCCAAGGAGCCCGAAGCTAACATCCTGGAGCAGCACGGGCTGGCCCGGAGGCTTAAACCCCGGGAGCATAGGTGCCGAACCCCGCACAGCAGAAAAGACATGACAGCCGGTGCCCAGTTCGTTCTGCAGCCGTCCGGATCGGCGCCAAGCCAGGAAAATGCGCTGCGCACTCCCACCCTTTGCCTGCGAGCCCGGACGCTGATCCGGATGGCTGCAGAAGGAACTGGGCACCGGCTGTTATGTCTTTTCTGCTGTGCGGGGTTCGGCACCTGGGCTCCCGGGGTTTAAGCCTCTGGGCCAGCCCGTGCTGCTCCAGGATGTTCGCTTCGGGCTCCTTGGAATCACTGCCGGGCGGTTCTTCCCGTTCGGGCGATGGTGGGTGGCAGCAATCGGCGTCGATCGCTGCGCACTCCCACCCTTCGCCTGCGAGCCCAGGTGCCGATCTGCTTGGACTGCGGGAGCCACGGCGGTGCTGGCCGGGCTGGGTCTGGTGCGGTGGGCGGAGATGAAGGAGCAGCCTCGGCGGCAGCAGCAGCAGCAATTACAACGGGAAAAGCCGTGGGGAAAGGAGGATGAGGAAGATCTGGCAAGGCGGTGCGAGCACTTCATGGCTCCTCCGGTGAGCGGATTGTGAGAGCTGCGCGACTGGGGCGGAGACATGCGAAGTCGCATGGAGCTTCTCATAATGGAGACTCAGAGCCAGGTGTGCAAGGCACTGGCCCAGGTCGACCGCGCCGCCGCTTTCACCGTGGACTGCTGGGAAAGGAAGGAAGGTGACCCGAATTCCGGGGTAGAGTGGGGACGCGTTCCTTTCTCGTGGGCCACGCACTGCCTGGCACCTCTTGTAGGTTGGAACTAATTCGGAGTACAGCTTCCCCTCAATGTTGCCGGCGCTCCCAAAGTGTCATCGGTCAGCGCCAGCAACTCAGATTCAGGTACCCGGCGTATAAGACGACCCCCGACTTTTGAGATGATTTTCCTGGGTTAAAAAGTCGTCTTATACGCCGGAAAATACGGTAGGTCAAGCTAATAGCTTAACAGCATGCTTTCAGTACATTTTCTACTCACTTTCTACTCAATTTTCCTTCCACAGCAATCCTTTATTTCTCTCTCAACGGCTGTCAACTCAGAATTTTCCACCCAGTTCTCAATTTATATTAATTAATTAATTAATTAATTAATTAATTAATTAATCTGATATACTATCCCTCTTTTGTTGTAAATAGTAGGACCTCTCAGATGTCAAGTCTCCCATTCCCACAATGCTATGTTCTTACTTGTCATCCTCTAGCAAACGCTGTGTGGCCTCTTCAATGAGCCGGCAATCCCTTTCCAAAGTATTCAGTGTATGCTGCACAGTCTGGCTGATGGTCTTCTCAATTGTGTGACAGACCTCCTCAATCTGATTAACACACCGACTCAACTATAGGTGAGTGCAAAACCCATATCACAATTTTGCAGAGAATCTATCAGTATCCTATTTTCAGTCCCAATTTGTTCCACATCCTCATAAGCCGCTGACCAACAAGCTTTTCTCTTCCATCCATCCCAAGGCTCACCCATCCTTCCAGAAGTCTGGATTAATTATGGCTTCTGCTTCCATCTTATATCTAAAATAACTGCAAGCTTGTCACTCACCTTATTGGGGCTGGGAATGTAAATCGTAGGCATGTCAAACCCACATTTATTGAGGCCAGGGCGTTTACAAAGTTCTTGAACAATTTGCATCAACACTCTCTGTCAGACAAAAAGAAAAAGATCACACACACACACATGATTTTACAATCTGCCATTCTTAATTCATTCTGTTCCATGAGAGGGCCATTCCCCATCCCGTTATCCATGGGAGACTTTCTACCTGTCGGTCACCCTCAGTGCCTGCCTCATCAGCTTTGCTCAGATAAAAGTGTAACTTGTCGCCATGCTCTTCATTGATCTTCTCCACTATATTTAAGGTGCGTTTGCAAAGAGCCTGCCCCATGGGATCAAAGAAGACCAGGATGAGATCGCAGAGTTGACCTGAACAAGATTACAAGGGATTATATAGAGTGCTATATAACATGGGAGAAAATTCATATGGAAATAATAAATCAGTAAACAATTTCTTTCAAGCTAAGAGCTACTACAGTAGAAAATGCCCTATGCTAAAATCTGTTCTCCCATCACTATACCTGTATTTTCTTCCAGATCCTAAAATAACTCTTTCAAGGATTTTTCCTAAGACTGAAACCATTCCTGGTTTATCTATATTAATCCATCTTCTGATTCAACCTTTCTCGGGCACACACATCTATTTCGTTTTGAGGGCTAGGATGACTTGGGAAACGTGTTTTCAAGACTTCCTGAGGCCAGGCTCCTATTTAATAGAATCCTTCTTCAGGAACCAAGACTATTTCCTGAAGCTATACTCACCAAACCAGATCAGTGCTCTCTCCACATCAAAAGGGTATTTCATATCACCATCCACCAAGCCAGGAGTATCAAGAAAAGTGATCAGAGGAAATTGTTTCTGCTTGGCGGTACAAATCTCAGTACTCATGTATTCTGGCACTCCTAAATGAATGATAAAGAGCAGAATGTTAAAATTTACTAGCAGCTTCTTGCCATTAACAGACAACAAACACCATATTTTCCTTCTAATAATCCTAAAACCAGACACCATTATCTACATGCATTGTTACAGGCAAGCTGTCAATGATCAATTACCCCAACTTTTAAATGTCAGCTTCCTGATCAAAGGCAATAGTCATTCAGGCCACACAGCACTGTTCTGAATTAAAAGTTGATTTATCTTCAGTCTGCAACTAACCTTTGAAGTTCTGCAAAATCTGAAAATGAGGGTAGAGGTGGAGTGTAGCATTGCCCTGCAGAAAAGGAGTGGAGAAACAGAAGACTTTAGCATACGTGATATTACTATGGCTGTAGCAGATAGCTTTTAAAGTCATTAGACAAATTCTATTTAGCAAGTGTGCACAACTATTTCAAGGCTGAAGGTTGCCTTTGATCTTTTATGTGGGATGTCAGTGTGTATGCTCAAAAGCTAGATGGGCCCAGGACAAAAATAAGTGCAACTTATTACAATTGAATTAATTAAATATTAATTTTATTGTGTCTCATGCATTTTTCTCTTTGGACACGTAAAATATGCCTGTCTGAAGTAATGTTTGAAAGTCCAAACATCTGAATAACATGTGACCCTATACTAGGAGCTAAGTCACATACTTGGTTCTACACCACCAGCAAACTCACTGCATTGTCTAGGTGGTGAGAAATGTGTGGCCCTCCAAATGTTGTGAAACACAACTTTCTGCATTCCTTATCACTGCTTATTGTGATTAAGACTGCTAGAATTGTAGCTCCCCAACCAAATCTGCACTACCCATGCGCAGGAAGAAAACATCAGCAGATTGGATAAACCTAAGCTTTTTTAAGGCAGGGGTGAAATGCTCCCGGTCCGGACCAGTTCGGCCAATCTGGTAGCGATGATGGCTGGTGGTTCGGAGAACTGGTAGCGATGGCAGCTTGAGGCCCCGCCCACCCGCCCGGTCGTCATTACTTCCTGCTTTTACTTCCAGAGAACCGGTAGTAAAGAAAATGCTTAAAAAGTTTAAAAAAAAAAGTTCCGAGGATCAGCTGAACGATGCGTGATTGTTGGAACTTTTTTTTTTCTTTTACTTTTTAAGCATTTTTTTACTACCGGTTCCAGAGAAACAAAGCGCTCAGCTGGTCCCCCTTTTCACTCACCCCAAGCTTCCTGCTGCGGATTTTCATGCCTTGCTTCAGGCGCCCAGGATTGTCCCCCTCAACTTCTTCTTCCTCCTCCTCTCCATCTTCCAAGTGGAAAAACGTCAGGAGCAAGCAAGCACTTCTGTTTGCACTTGCTCCTGGTGTTTTTCCATTTGTAAGGAAGCTTTTGTACTTGTGAAGGGAAGTCTGGCTTCTTGTGCTGCTTACTAAAAACCTCACCAGTACCACTGTGCACATGGCTTGTGTGTGTGTGCGCGTTTGCTCGTGATCTTTCGCAGCAGTCTGTGCCCGACATCCTGTCCCCAGCCAGTTGAACCAGAGTTGGGGAATCCATCCCTTTAATCCATCCCCGCCTTCATTCCCCTTCTCTTTGGAGGCCAACCAGAAGGAACCCCGAGTCGTTCTAAAGTCTTTTAAAAGCCTTTGTATGTGTGTGTGTGCTGCACTGAATGTCGGTGCGGAGGAAGGGCGGGGAAGGAAATGACCCCTCCAATCCATCCTGCCTTCACTCCTCTTTTCTTTGGAGGCCAACCAGGAGCCCCAAGTCATTCTAAAAGTCTTTTAAAGCCTCTCTCTCTCTCTCTCTCTCTCTCTCTCTCTGTGTGTGTGTGTGTCTTTGCTCCTAGTCTTTCGCAGCAGCCCATGCCCAACATTCACACACACACACACAAGCCGTGGGCACAGCAGTACTGGTGAGGTTTTTAGCACAGGAAGCAAGACTTGCCTTCACAGGTATGAAAGCTTCCTTACAAATGAAAAAAAACGCCAGGAGCAAGTGCAAAAGAAGCATTTGCTTGCTCCTGGCATTTTTCCACTTGGAGAGGAGGAGGAAGGAAGACGAGGGAGACAATCCCGGGCTCGTGAAGCAAGTCATGAAAATCCGCAGCAGAAAGCTCTGGGTGAGTGAAAAGGGGGAGCAGCAGAGCGTTTTGTTTCTTTCTCTCCCTCCCCCCATCCTCCATCATCTCCCAGACTGGGTGGCCAAGGTGGAAAGGCTTGCAATCTTCGGGGCTAGGAGGCGTTGGATCTGGCTTGGCGAGGAGGATCAGTTTGGTCAGGTTCTGATCATCAGAACCTTTTTTTTACTTTTTAAAGCATTTTTTTACTAGTTAAAAATCTTTAAAAAGTAAAAAATAAGTTGGTCACGCCCACCCAGTTACATGACCACCAAGCCATGCCCACCAAGCCACACCCACAGAACCAGTGGCAAAAAAAATTAGATTACACTACTTTTTTAAGGGAGAGAGAAATGTAGAGGGTGGGGAGAGGAACTTTTAAATATCTTTATGTAAGCCTATTCAATGATTGCATGTAGATTTGCTGCTGATAGGAAAATGAAACAAAGCAAAACAAAACTGGAGGACAGGAAGAATTGATTGCCTGGAAGGAAGGGCAGTGGCTGCTATATTGAAGAAGGGCAAGTGTTACTGGTTAAATAGCAATAGCCATAATAGCAATACATGCAAAAAATGAGTGTCTTTGTACATCTCACCGTGAGAGATTCTCGCTTATTTCCACTGGTGATGAAGGTGAAGCCCTGAGTCTCAATAGCAACCCCAGTACGTTGGATGTGTTCCTCTACATACCTGCACAAATACATTAAGAAAACCAAGATAGAATCTTTTTCTTCTTTATGTGCAAATATGGCCAAATCTGAACTGATGGTGGGAAGTACAGTATTACAACACATTCAGAGTCAATTTCCTGAAATGTCCTGGGTTGCTAAATTGCTACAAGTGTCTCAACACCCATTTGTTCTTCCATTACATCATCATCATTTGCCTCAATGACACAATAATTTAGGCGTCCATGGATTACAATCCCTCTCCCTGTATTAAAACTAGATGTAAAAATATTAACTCTTCCAGATAATATTCAGTATAATTGACAAACTGTATTCATTTTGTTCATGCATCTTTTCTTGGTAGCCTTGAATTACTTCTTTTGACATAAACTTGGGCAGAAGTATATGAGTGGAGAGTTTTTTTTTTTCTCAAAGGAGCTATTGAGAGATTCAGCTTTTCAGACTGCCATTTTAAATGGAAGTCTTTCCCCAATATAATACACCTCTTATTAATCACCGATGGAAACAAATAAACAACAATTTCACCATTTTTTATAGTTAAAATAAATTAGAAGCAACAATTTCTGCAAGATCTAAACTCTCCCACAACTTACAGGTTGCCTGCAACTTGTCTGCAATTAAATGGATAGCTCTGCAGACAAAGGCACTGTAATTTAACACCAGCTGTCTGCAATTAAAGTAAGTTTGAATCTTGCTAGGCTCAAGGTTGACTCAGCCTTCCATCCTTTCTAAGGTAGGTAAATTGAGGACCCAGTTTGTGGGGGCAATAAGCTGACTTTGTATAAAATATACAAAAGTATGAAGGCTATTGTTTAACGCACTGTAAGCCGCCCTGAGTCTCCGGAGAGTGATTTTTTTTTTTTAATTTGATTTATATGCCGCCCTTCTCTGGAGACTCAGGGCGGCTTACAATGCGTTAAGCAATAGCCTTCATACTTTTGTATATTTATACAAAGTCAGCTTATTGCCCCCACAACTGGGTCCTCAATTTACCCACCTTAGAAAGGATGGAAGGCTGAGTCGACCTTGAGCCTGGTGAGAATTGAACTCATAATAATTGCAGCCAGCTGGATATTAAATGCTGCCTTAGGAGGCATTAGCCTCCTACGCCACTCAGGCTCCTGATTCACTTAACGTGGCAAGAAAGGTCGTAAAGTGGAGCAAAACTCATTTAACTAATGTCCCACTTAACAACATAAATTTTGGGTTCAATTGTGGTCGTAAATCAAAGATTATCCGTACTATGGATAACTTTCCAGGTTTTTTGCAGAATGCCATGTACCATATCACCCCCTCAATTAGGATTTTCCCAGAATGCCCTGCCCTCATACCAACAACCTTTGGTTCCGTATCCTAATGATGCCATTCTCAGTGTTGACTTCCCTTGATCAATTTTCTGATATTGCCCTTCAGCTCACCAGTTGATAAAGCTGCTCTTCCCAGCACTGTGGTTGCCCATCACCATGACAGTGATTCTACGGCGAGGGGGAAGCAGGGTCAGGCCCAGGCGCTTTCCTATGGACACCAAACCTGGGAATATAAAGGAAATGGCTGACACTTGGCATGTTGTTCTATCCCCGAACAACATGCCAATCCTATCCCCCTCAGCTCTCACCATGACCCGGGTGAACATAAAGTGAGTGGGCCTCCCGAAGGACTCGTTCTGTCACCAACTCCGTCCCACCCTCAACGGAGGGGTTGGCGGCTTCTCGGGACTTCCCACTTCGGCTCCCTGGCATTGTTTCTGGCGGCAACGGAATCAGCAAAGGCGACTGGGAAGATGTAGAAATACAACTCCCGAAAGGCATTTCGCGGACGCAAAAGCGTGTTTTTCGGTCGACGCCTGTCGCCACTACACCACAGAACTACAACTCCCATGATGCCTTGTAGCCACAGAAAGCGCCATTTAGCCTTCCCGTCTGGACCTAATGGGGTTATATGGAAAATGGGTCTCTGCAGAAATTTGCGGTTCCTGATCCTACCGGGCTTATTGGGGGACGCTTAGCGCGAATAAATGATGCAAATGTGGAAACATAAAGTCGTAGGAGCCAGTGCATTTAAATTGGTCCTCTCCCTCCTTTCTTGGTGGTGGTGGGGTTGTCTTTAGAAGTCATTTGAATAGTTTTTAATGCAGGCAGTTGCAGTTGCCCGAATGTTATTTTTTGTAGTGCAAACCGTTGCAGTTTTCATGTTTTATCTAAAGGACTCTCTAAAGAGAGCCAGGTTGGTATGGTGGTTAAGGCATCAAACAGAAACCAGGAGACTGGGAGTTCTAGTCCTGCCTTAGACACGAACCCAGCTATATGATCTTGGGTCAGTCACTCTAGGATGAAGGCAATGGCAAAACACTTCCAAAATCTCGTCAAGAAACTGCAAGGACTAGTCCAAGCAGTCAGGAGCCAAAAGAGAGAGAAAATCCTGGTTCTCTTCATAACCTTCTTTGATTTGATGTCTTCTAGATTATGATGGGATATATAAGATTTGGATTGTGGGTAAGGTAAGAACTATATTAGAGAACTGGTATAAATTCTATAAATTGGACTGAGAAATTGTAACCTTGATCTTTTGACCACAGCACTAGCTTAAACAAACACTTTGTCCTCACAGGCCAAATCCTACGAATCCAGGCCAGTGTTAGAAAATGTTTTATAAAATTTGCCAAATTTCCATGAGAATAATGGATCTCAAATTTTAAATCATTGTGTAAGTTAGCCCATCTGAGATATTTTGATTCAAAAATTGTCCTTTGATGCACTGTTTCATCTAGTTAAAGATTATAGGAACAAAGGTTTTAGTAGCATATAGATGTCGTTTTTCACTTTAAGCCACCAGGAAATGTTCTTTCCAGACTCCTATAATGCTTTGCAAGCCTTACAAACCTGGTTTCCCGCTTTCTATTTCTTGATAATCTAATCCACCAGATTTCAAATGTTTCTCTCGAGAAAGTTTTTCCAACTCATTTTATCTAGTAAGGAGCCCCTGACAAACACATATAATCCCAGACTGTTTTCCAGAATAAAAGTTTCTGGGGCTATAATTATTAATGGGTTTCTAGTAAATCTTGCATATTTTTAATAGGAAAAAGGTTGAGGGAAAATGCAAGGAAGATATAAAGGAAAGGTAATAATGTCTGGAACCCCTGTAAAAATTCTGTACTTGATCCAGAGTTGACTGGAATGTAAATCTTGTCTGGAAGCACTTCCATTTGCTTTGCAAAGGACTTCGGGCAACGTTCAAATACAAATACTGAAACTGTGGGAGAGTCTCACTTGTCTTGTAAATCTCTAGTTGGATAACAGATTGGGCATTCCTGGAATTGCAAAACTAGATATGGGGAAGATGGTATCTATTTTTTCTATTCTTAAACTGAAAAACTCCTGTAAGCTTCAAAACAACCTGACATTCTGTGAAAAAGAGTTTAAAAAAATCAATATTCAAATCTAACTAGGGCCAATATAATCAGGTGATTTAGAACCTGCTTGAGAGGTCAACTAAAGGATAGTTAATGATTTTCCCATTCCAGTTCCATAAATGAACAACAGGGCCAATATATTAAGAAGTCAAGATGGTGTGAAGGAAAATCAAAACGAATTACTTTTCCATTTTTGAACGTGGTCTCTACATCATTTTCTATGCTTAGTTTTAGAGTTGCCAATATATTATTCGGAATTTCGGGTATAAATAGTACCCCCTCTATTTTTCCTATACCTTTTATATGCGTGTCACCTACTCTTACTAGAACTTCATTTTGGTTTGCTACTTTTATGTAATATTCTCTTTCTGTGAAGTTGTTGAGGATTTTTCTATTGTGAGTTGTGTGGCTTGTGGCTCCAGAGTCGATGAGCCATGTGTTGAGTGAATTTTTACTACCATTCTCTGAATTACTCAAAATTTCCACTACCGGTTCTCCAGAACTGGTCAGAACCTGCTGAAACCCACCTCTGATTTAGAGAGTATCAGATGGGGAAAGGGACAGTGTAAATGGTCCATCTGATTGATCCTAAGTTTGCAAGCTTGTAAGTTAAACCTCACTGTTCAGTTTTATGTGGTTGGTACTTTTTTCTACAAACTAATCAGGGATAATAGAAGTAGCAGAAAAACTGAAATAAATTCATTTTCTTCCCACTTGCTTCTTAATGCCAAGAGTATTAAAAGAAAAGGCATACACATAGTTTGGTTTGCTCTTGCTTTCAGCCATCTATTTTATTAAATACAGGGAAAAGCAAGCATGTCAAGTGGTGAGAGACACAGGTTTACAATTGGGTGTGGAATGTCAGGCCACTGTCTGCTAGTAAGTGGACACAGAGATCATCTAGTTGTTCACTTTGAGCCACAGTGAACTGTTCTTTCCAGTCACCAACAGTGCCTGCAGGCAAGGAAATAATGCAGAATATGAAATACAGCAATAATGGTTAACTGATTAGATTGATTAGCAACTTTAATTGCTAATAGCAACTTTAATTTAGCAACTTTAATTGCTAAAGCAGTGGTCCTGTGAAATAGGATGCATAAACACACACGTACATATACACACACACATGGTGAGAGAGACAGTCACACTGTTTTATCTTCTAGTCATTAATCCAAGCATTTTCTAGAGTCTTGTAATACCTGTTAATACGAATTCACTGCTCGGAGTTAACTGTCCTGACATTTGGAATTATATGTAAGAAAGTAAGCATATCTGAGCATGTAGAGATACTTATGCTCACTCTGAAGCAACATCCAACAATAATGATGCATTTAGTATTGAAGATGGCACTTCTGCAGGGGAGTGCCATGGTGGCGCAGCGGTTAGAATGCAGTAATTCAGGCTATTTCTGCTGACTGCTGGTTGCCAGCAGTTTGGCAGTTCAAGTCCCACTGTCTCAAGGTTGACTCAGCCTTCCATCCTTCTGAGGTTGGTAAAATGAGATCCCAGATTGTTGGGGGCAATACACTGACTCTGTAAATCACTTAGTGAGGGCTATAAAGCACTGTGAAGCGGTATATAAATCTAAATGCTATTGCTATTCTATTAATGGCCCTTTTCTAAACATAAACATAGAGTCATTTGTTTTCATTACTGCATTCAACAGAATATGGGGCCAGAATAAAATTCACCTCAATATTACCTTTTCTCATGAATTGAGAGATGTCTTGGTCTAAAAGGAAATTAGGTATGGTGCTGTAATTTGCCATTGGGTTTGCCTTCATGCTCTCAAACTTTGTATGTTGCACAATCTCACCCACAACTGCTCCTGAGAGCTCTGATCCCAGGAATTGGGCAACCTTCTGGATTTCTCCGGCTGGATCCTATGACGTTAGATAGAAAAGTAAGATTGTGAGTAAAATTCTTCAGTTTGTGCAGGATTCAAAGGCTAACTTTAAAATATCATTGCACTTTTTGGGGGGCTCATCTTTAATCACTGCTTGGAATACTGGTTCTAGGCAATCGACAAATCCTAATAAAATCCTAATAGAATAAAAGGATTAAAATCCATCTAAAAATTATAAAACAGTTCTTTTAGGACTGGGAAAAATAAACATCTTAAGTCCTTTCCTAAATTGTAAGTCTCATTTCCAATAGCAAGTTTTGTAGTTTAGGTCTTACCATAAGAAAGATAGAATTAGCTGTTGAGGTCCCCCATATCCTTCATGGCACTTGCAAAAAGTGTCCCACTGAAAATTTAAGAGGGCTAGGAAGACTGTCCAGGCTAGATATTGTAGGAGGGTAGCCACAGTGGTGGGTTGCTCCCGGTTCTGTCCGGTTCTTTAGAACCAGTAGTAAAAGCGGCAGGAGGCTCCACTCACCTGCCCGGACGTCATAATTGATGATCTGTGCATGCAAAGTGAAGCAAGGGCATGCACACGTTCCCATTGTGAACCGGTAGTAAAGATAAGTAGAACCCACCCCTGGGTAGCCATGTTAGTCTATTGTGGTTAAATATCACCGAGAAAATGTAATACTGTCGACGGGCAGGTTTGTGCGCACACATGATGCTTCTGTGCATGCGCAGAAGCATCTGAACAGGTGGGTGGAGCCTTCCACTGCCGCCGCTACCGTAGCAACCCACCACTGATTGTCTAGTATGGGCTGCAGATTATTTAAAATTGTGTGAGTGTGAATTGTGTCAGCTATTTTGTTCTATTTCTGTACTGTAATACATCCTCCCAGGGAATTGATGCGGTTGCTTTGATTTGCTATAATCTCACATCCACACTAACAGAATCTACATATCCAGTTCCTTCCCCTCCTGCCTCACCCCAATCTAAATCTCACCTCAGTCTATCTGGGGAATTCTGGGAGTTGAAGTCCACAATCCTTCCAGTTGTCAAGGTTGAAGAACATTGGGCTAGCCACTCAATGCATCTGATGAAGTAAGCTATAGCTCACAAAAGCTTGCACTTTTATATAAAATATGTTACTTGGAAAATTTGCTATTTTCTGATTTCTCTGATGCTCTAAGTAATCTGGACCTAAATTATGCAAAGTTTCCTACATGATAGAGATTATTTGAATTTATCCTGGAAAGCAACTGCAACTCTTTCAATACCAGAAGCAGTGTGTGTCCTTTTGCTGCCACATTCTGGACCAGTGACAATTTCCAGATGTTTTTAGGGACACACCCCACCCCACCCTAACAAAGATAAAACAGTATTTCAGTCATCTAGATATCTGATAAGCAGTGTAGGTTTTACCAATTGCCCAATCTCAAACCTCTAAGAATAGATGCCACTGGTTTATACAGTAATACCAATTCAAAGAACCTCCTCACCATCAATATAACATGACAATCAGCAATCAGTATGAAATCCAGGAACTACCCTAATTTATCAGAAGGCAAGGAGGGAAGGAGAGAGAGACTGAGAGAGACAGAAAAAGATAGAAACACATGGAGACCAAACATGAGGAAAGAGTATACTTCAGGGCAGAAGTCTCCAAACTTGGCAACTTTAATACTAGTGGACTTCAAATCCCATAATTCCCCTGCTGGCGGAAGAATTCAGAAGTTGAAGTCCACAAGTCTTAAAGTTTGGAGACCCCTGGTCTAGGGCCTAGGGATCCAGTAGGCCTCGGTTAGAATTACATTACTATAAAGAACAAGAAGAAATAGGCTAAAATCAGTCTTGAGGATACTATTTGTTTATGCATCGTACCTATCGTCCAGATTTTGTAATATTAGCTGAAGCCAATCAAATCACTACTGGCACAGAATACCCACATTCTGAGCAGTGGTATTGAGATTGTTTTATTCTTATAAAACAAGGGAAAGGGCCGACAAAGTTAAACTAAAATTTATGAAGAAAAGAGCTCTGAGTTTAAATAACATCCTTACATGAACAATCGCCCTCAGTATCCCCTGTGATTCAGCAAGAAAGAGTAATAAAGCAATTAGAGACACCAATACAGGGATAATGAGAATCAGTGCCTGTGGAATGGTTTATAGCTCCAAAATATATGCAAGTAAGACTACAATTTTATGATTCCTGGGATTGCATTCAAGAGGCTATAAAATTAGCCCCTTAGCACATATGGGAATCTCTCATAAAACTTTAATGTCTTTCCACTTAGCCTCCTTAGAAAGTTCTTAAATACTTAATGTTCTGATTAGAATTCTGATTAGAAGTGTGGTTAGGCCCGGCTAGCCATGCCTGACCACAACTTGTAAGTTTCCTAACAGGAAGCAGCAGGTGAACCTAGGCAAAATCACATCAGATACCTGTACAATTAGCACAGGAGCCACTCAGGGCTGTGTTTTCTGTCCGTTTCTCTTCTCTCTATATACCAATGCCTGTATCTCAAAAGATCCCTCTGTTAAAGTACTGAAATTTGCAGATGATACAACAGTGATTGGTCTCATTTGAGACAACGAATCCAGTAGTAGGTTCCTCTTACCTTTGCTACCGGTTCGCAACTGGGAGCATGTGCGGCGCTTCTGTGCATGCACAGAACCTTCTGCACATGCGCAGAGCGTCCATGATGACATCCAGGTGGGTGGGCGGGCGGAGCCTCCCGTCACCGCCACTACCAGTTTGCCCGAACTGGGGCAAACTGGTAGAAGCCCACCATTGGATGAATCTGAATATAGACAGGAGGTTGAACAACTAGCCTTGTGGTGCAACTGGAATAATCTTGAACTAAACACGCTCAAAACTGTAGAAATGATGATAGATTTTAGGAGAAACCCTCCTATACTACCACCTCTTACAATACTAGACAACACAGTATCAACAATAGAGACCTTCAAGTTTCTAGGTTCTATCATATCTCAAGACTTAAAATGGACAAGTGCTTTTCATCAAAAAAGCACAACAAAGAATGTTCTTTCTGTGCCAACTCAAAGCTCAAACTGCCCAAGGAGCTGCTGATACAGTTCTACAGAGGAATGATTGAGTCTTTCATCTGAACCTCTATAACTATCTGGTTTGGCTCTGAAACCAAACGAGACAGAAACAGACTTCAACGGATAATTAGAACTGTGGAAAAAACAATTGCTATCCACCTGTCTTCCATTGAGGATCTGTATACTGCATGAGTCAAAAAGGGCTGTGAAAATATCTACAGACCCTTCACATCCTGGACATAAATTGTTTCAACTTCTACCCTCAAAACGACGTTATAGAGCATTGCTCACCAGGACAACTAGACATAAGGTCAGTTTTCCCCCCGCATGCCATTATTCTGCTAAACAACTAATCCCCACAACATTGTCAAACTATTTACTAAGACTGTATTACTATTACTCTTCTCATGCTTCTTATTACCTATTTCTTTTCTACTTATGACTATAACCTTGTTGCTTGTATTTTTACAATTTATATTGTTTTATTTAGTTTCCTAGTATGATTTTGATTGCTCATTTAGTATCCTATGACTATCACTAAATGTTGTACCTTATGATTCATGATGAATGTATTTATGACGACTATGATCATAATTATCACTTATATCTTTTATGTACAGTAAGAGTTTATGCACTGAAGACAAATTCTTGTGTGTCCAATCACACTTGGCCAATAAATAATTCTGTTCTGTTCTGTTCTGTTCTGTTCTATTCTACCCTACCCTACCCTACCCTACCCTACCCTACCCTACCCTACCCTACCCTACCCTACTCTACTCTACTCTACTCTACTCTACTCTACTCTACTCTATTCAGCTCCAATAATGAGATATAAAAAGGACGGATTAGGTGCATAGCTGGGATAATTCAAATATTGCTGGGAAGTTGTTGATCTGCCATCAATAATCCACTGAACTGCTACCATGAGCCAGCCAGGGCTTGCTTTATATGTGTCAAAAGATCTGATTTTAGAACTTTCTAAAGGGATTGATGATTTTCTTGTCAGAATTGGTTATAAAGAACAAGGATAAATACCGAGATGTACATATGAGATGGAGTAGGCATAGAGTCCAAAAACAAGTCACCTACCTTCTTTAAGTCTTCATAGAAGATATATAGAATTGGGTGACAATTTTTAGCTTTCCACCAACCTTGAACATGGTCAAACCAGGAGCCCCAGGCAGCTGCAAAAATAAAATAAAATAAAAAGAAATGAGAGGAATTAAATTAATCATACATTTCCTTCCATCTCTTAGTAGAGGTTGATTAATCTGGAGCCCGCTGTGATCCAGCCCCAAACCAATCTCCACCTTCCCTTTTTTTCCTTTTCTTTGTGCCACTATTCTTTTGCTTCTGTTGCTTGTCTCCTATCTCCTTATCCAGCAGTAACATTAGCTGTTTCTCTTTAACTTTTAAAAGAATTGGATATGTGGCCAAGCCCAGCGAAGCTGTAGTCACTTTTGAACTTCTTTGTTTGTCTAGGACAGTGATGGCTAACCTTTTTGCCGTCGCGTGCCAAAAGCGGGGGGAGCATGGGGGGGGCGTCACACATGCGTGTGCCCACAAGCATATGCATGCGCGACAGCCCCCCTGCACTCTCCCTGCTTTTGGCACATGATGGCACAGTGGGTCCAGAAAGCCTGTTTTTCCCCCTTCTCAGGCTCCAGAGGCTTTCTTGAAGCCTGGGGAGGGTGAAAACGGCTTCCCCATCTGGAGGCCCTCTGGAGGCTGGAAATGGCCCGGAAGGCCCGAAAATCAGCTGGCCAGTGCACACATGTGCGCTGGAACTGAGCTAGGGCAACGCTTGGATGCCCACAGATATGGCTCTGCATGCCACCTTGGCACGCGTGCCATAGGTTCACCATCACGGTTCTAGGATCTCTAGGAGAGAAAGGAAAATGTGGAAGGGAAAAGGACTGGACCCCTGATTGTTTTGTAACACACACACACACACACACACACACACACGCATGCATTCTGAACTGGAGGCCCTCCAAACTGGAGGGGAATCATGGATTCCAAAACATTTGTAGGGAATTTACCTGGGGAAGCTGATGATTGGCAGAGAGATAGAAAGTCAATCAAATAGACAGCTGCTTATTTTCAGAATGGGAAGAAAAACATTGAAGGATTTGCAAACTGATACAGAGCACAATTAATTGCATTTTACTGGCATTCTAGCAGGTCCTTCTTCCATAAAAGTGGTTGGAAGTCAAAAATTGGACCCAAGATTCAGGCTCATTCCTCACTATAATCAGATATACTGAATCTGCTGTGGTGCATCTGCTCTACCATTTTCCACCTCTAATATCTACTCACTCTTTCCAGCAACAAATTTCTCCAGAAACTCATCCCAATTTCCAGGCTCTGGCATCAGTTTGCTAATCTGATGAAAGTGGAAATAGGAAACTGCATTGTCCTTGATGTTTCTGGCCACATAAATGATCTGGGGAAATAAAGCATTGAGGATGAAATCCAGGAGTTCTAGCTCCTAAGCTTTTCAATTTCTATGGAAGAGGCAACATCTTCTATTCAACTACAAATCTCAGATGGTATAAACTTCTGGTTTGCATTTCATGACTTTGGTGGTCAAAATACCTTGAGGGGCTTTGTCTAAAAAGCTTTGCTGAAAAAATATGATCACAACATTCCTGCTATGTGCTACAGGGGAAGGAAACAGAATTGGGCCAAACAAGCTTCCTTCCCCCACTCCATCTGCATGGACCAAATGATCTTGCAGATGGGGACAAAACTTTGCCATAACATCATCCGGTTTCAGAAAGGAAGCAACAACTATGAAGCATCTCTTCCCAAGGAAGGCTGCATTAGCAAGCACTCCAGCTGGGCATATTAGCAGTGCTTTGCTTCATTTTGATCGACCTTGTGTCAACCCCACTCCTTCTTTGGGAAAGTTGCCCCCTCCCGAAAATGTAACTGTCATTATAGTTGGGAGGAAGAGGGTGAAGCAAGCACTTGAGGCATGGCAGGAAGGAGGAAAGAGCAGTTTCTTGGTCAGCTCGATTAAATCTCTGGGTTAGAGATTATCATCCCTGATTGCCTAAACTAATAATTAAAGATATAAAATGTCAGTTTACTCCTGTCAGACCTACACTGAGATCTACTGATTGCGGCAAATTTACAAGCTGGCTCATGGGCAAACATTCTCCTTAATTGAACCCATTATGGGCTTTACAAACTTAGCTTGCAGGACTGCACTTTGAACAAAGCACAATTAGATATGGCAGGGATTTTTTTCAACCAGAGTAGAAAATCGTCTGCCTCTGATGCAGCGCATATTACCAGCACTCCTAGATAGCAACTCTTGACAGTGATACAAAATGCCCCAAATTCTAACTGCTCTAGAACTTCCATGAATGAGAATTTTTTTTTCTCCTTATGCCAGAAGAGGGGAAATAAGGCTCCCTTATGAATTGTGGACTTCAACTCCCAGAATTCTTGAGCCAGCATGGCTGGCTCAGGAATTCTAGGAGTTCACAAGTCATAAAAGGACCATCGTTCCCCACCCTTGCCTAATACCATCTCTGTTTCCAAAGCAAAGGGTATTCATGCACATAGCTTCACTTGAAAAGTTGACCCTTAACCCTAGCCTCAAGAATCTCCACTCTCCCAGCTTACAGTTCCTAAACAACATGAGGATCAAGTAAGCCAAAGCAAACCGGGTTTATTCTCTGTTGGGTTGGCTTCCAATCCTAGAGGTTTAGAGTGTGGCAAAGCCCAGTGTATCTTCCAAGGCTTATCCAAGTCCTTTCCTCCCCTCAGGTCAGAATACATCACTCAGGATCCTGACCTTGCAGTTCTGCTCCCAGAAGGAAGGAGGTAGGAGATGAATTGGCAGATGAGTTTTGAGTGTGCGTGGGGAGGGCATAGCCTCTACTTCTTCAAAACCTGAAAAGTTAGAATGGTATCTTCAGCTTTCTGCACTTCCCATTTGTTCACAATCTCTCCAGAGCCAATTGTTTTCCTCACCTGCACGGATGGGTTTGGGGGGGCACATCTCTATGAATGGCATTCGTTCATAGATGGGAGCCCGAGCACATTTCTGAGGATCTCCTCCCTGGTGAATCATGTCTACTATTTCTTGCATCCATGTTGTCCCTGGCAAGGAAAGGGGAAAGGGATACAAGTTATGGAGGCAACCAAGTGGCTCTCATTCTCTCTGGCTGCCCTCCCATTTCTATACCCTTCTGTACCTATATCCTATGTCTTCTTTAATCATACTTACCTGCTTTGGGATATGTGCAAATGAGAAGGTCATCGGGCCGAGCCTTCAAGCCCCATATAGCTTCCCATTGCTCCACTGTGGTCTCAGGTAGAGGAACTCCTTCAAACTCCACCAATTTTAGGCGTTTGATAGATGCAGGATCCATAGCTTCTATTCTCTTCTGAACGTCCATCTTCTGATGGGACAAGGGAAAATATTAATTTTAGCCCCACCACCAGCTTCAGACTTCAACCCTAACCCTTGATCTGTTCTTTTAGGTGCCATCAGTTGGTGCTACAGTCATAGAACCTACCAACTCTGAACTTATCTCCCAGGCAGTTTGATGTCCTTCTTTGACTTGAACATTCTGCCTCTCGTCCTGAAGTGATCTGTGGGTGTGCCGGCAGGAATGCAGGGCGTGTGCTTCTTCTCACACAATGTTTAAGCCAGAGTTTTCCAATGAGGTTGCTGACTCTAAAGGAGTTAAACCTGTCATGGGTCTGAGTGAGCCTCTTCTGGGCTTCTTCTGTGTTGCAATTTGAAATATATATCTTAAATATTCTCGTTTTTTTTTTCCATTTGGATGACATGCCTACCTTGGATTAAGAGGACAGTCGTAAGCATTTTATTCTGAAATACATGGCATGGTTTCCAGAACTGCAGATGTAATGTTTTCTGAAGCAAGATCTGATTTGGGGCTGAAGTCCAGGGCTCTGCTTGCCCCTCCCTCCTCCGCCCCAAATGCCATAGAGCTGCAATCTAAGAGTTGTCAATTGAGCCGCACAGTTTTGGATGAACACCAGATAGCAGGAAAGCAATATGGAAAATTGTCTTTCCTGCCATAAAGTGGCTATCCAGATTTTTGCAGGGCAGATCTGGTAGCCTATGCCATTTTGCCCCTTTCCTGTCATATTATTTATTTATTTATTTATTTATTTTATTTTATTTGTCAACAAGTACAAGGAAACAAGTAACAGTATAGTCATAGACATGGACACATGAAAAAAAAATGGCACAAATAAAAGGATATAAATTGGCAAAACATAGCCATAAATACAGAATGATTACATATAAATGGGGACAGTAGGACAGGGATGGTAGGCATGCTGGTGCATTTATGCACACCCCCTCAGGGACCTCTTAAGAAACATGAAAGGTCCACGGTAGACAGTTTAAGGTAAAAGGTATAGGGATTAGAGAGACTAACAACAGGATCAGGTAGAGTGTTCCAGACATTTACTACTCTATTGCAGAAGTCATATTTCCTACAATCAAGATTAGAGCGAATTACATTGAGTTTGAATCTATTGGTAGCCCTTGTGTTATTACGGTTGAAATTAAAGTACTCATTTACAGGTAGGACTTTTTGGTAAATAATGTTAGGAACTAAGCATAGGTCAGAACGTAGATGACATAGTTTGAGGCTATCCAGATCTAAAATTTCATGCCTGGTGGGATAGGGAATTTTATTTTGAGCAGAAGATTTGAGTACTCTTCTAGTAAAATATCTCTGGACCCTTTCTAATGTATTGATGTCTGAAATACAGTGAGGATTCCAGGCAGGTGAACAGTATTCAAGTATAGGTCTAGCAAAGGTTTTATATGCCTTAGTTTGAAGTATAGCATTACCAGAGAGAAAACTTCATAAAATAAGATTGACAACTCTTAATGCCTTTTTTGCAATGATGTTACAGTGAGCTCTGGGACTTAGATCTTTTGAGGTGAGTACTCCTAGGTCCTTGACAGAGTGAGGGTCATCTATGAGATCATTTCCAGCCAGCAAATATTTGATGTTCTTATTTCTATAGCCAATAGAGTGCAGGACTGAGTATTTGTTAGCAGAGATTTGAAGTTGCCAATTGTTTGATCATTCAGATACATAGGTTAGGTCATTTTGAAGGGTAGTAGAGTTGTCTGTGGGGTTGAATAGTTTAACATCATCAGCAAAGAGGACACAGCTGCTTATAATTTGATCACAAAGGTCATTGGTATAAAGCAGAAAGAGTGTTGGATCTAGAACGCTGCCTTGGGGAACACCGCTGTTTACAGGTGCAGGATTTGATAGGGTGCTGCCTATTTTGACCACTTGTTGCCTGTTTGACAGGAACGCAGCTATCCAATTATGGATATATATCCTTGCTGCATCACCTTTTAGGTTTATAAAACAAGGGAAGGGGAAAGGGAAAAGGGGGAAGGGAAGGGAAGGGAAGGGAAGGGAAGGGAAGGGAAGGGAAGGAAAGGAAAGGAAAGGAAAGGAAAGGAAAGGAAAGGAAAGGAAAGGAAAGGAAAGGAAAGAAGGAAATGAAATCCCTGTCAGTTCTTACCTCAAATACCTTTGATTTTTTTCCCCCTTCCTAGTGTTCCTCCCGCAAGTGCAGGGTTCACTTTTTTCTTTCCCAATCAACTGATCGTCAATCTATCGCAACAGGAATTGACTGAGTGGCTTGTTGTCCAAGTCTGACATTGTGCACTGAGAGAGAGACTGATTGACCCAAAATTACCCAACCGCTTTTCATGCCTGAAGTGGGACTAGAACATAGAATCTTCTGGTTTCTAATCTGGAGCCTTGACCTTTGGTCATGTAATTTATAGCCGTCAGTCATAAAGTTCTAAGTCCTATGACGATTTGGTTTCTGTTAACTTGAACCAGAATACAAGTTTGCTCCAAACATTTAGCAGACTATTAAAAACAAATCCTAGAATGGGACTTTATTATAAATGAAGAAGCAAAAACATCCCTAACTCTGTCAGGGCAGGCCACTGGTATTTAAAAATAAGAGCAAACCCCACTCCCTCCTAGCACTGATGATGTTATCTAGTTTTATTTATTTATTGAATTAATATTGCCGCCTATTCGACCATGGTGACTCAAGATGGCTTACAGAATAAAAGACCACATTTAAAACAATAAAAACTAACAAAAAGAATCAAATAAATTAATATAGTACAATATAACAAAATCACCCTCCACCTCCCACCCACCTACCCTCCTCGGTGACACAAGCCATTTAATGGGCTCCATCCCGCTCTGGGTTCCCCAGGCCCTCTGGCAGAACTTCAGGGCCTTCCAGAAGAGTATTAGAGTGGGGGGCATTCTAATCTCTGGGGGAATGATGATCCAGAGAGAGGAAGCCACCTCGGGGATGGGATCCACAACATTTCCTGCTTCCCCACTCTGATGTGTTGGGTAGATGTGACTGGCAAGACACAGTCCCTCAGATAACCTGGTCCCAAGCCATGAAGGGCTTTAAAGGTGACAACCAGCACCTTGAATTGCACCCGGAAGCAAATCGGCACCTAATGCAGCCTTCAGAGGAGAGGTAATACATGTGCACACTGGGATCTGCACAAAACCATGTGGGCCGCTGCATTTTGCACCAGCTGGAGCTTTTGGATGCTTTTCAAGGGCAGCCCCATGAAGAGCACATTGCAATAGTCAGATGGGAAGTGACTAGGGCATGAGTGACTGTGAGTAGGGAAAGTTGGTCCAGGAAAGGACATAACTGGTGCACAACCCCCAGTTGCGCAAAGGCCCTCCTGGCCACAACCGCCACCTGCTCTTCAAGCAAGAGTTGTGGTCCAAGAAAACCTCTAGATTATGCACAGGGTCTGTTTGGGGCAGTGCCACCCCATCCAAGACCAAAGGTGGTAGTTCTTCCTGAGCCAACGAACCCCAAACCCAGAGCCACTCGGTCTTGTAAGGGTTTAGTTTCAACCCGTTGCTCCCCATCCAGCCCCTAACAGCCTCCAGGCACTGCGAAAGGGAGGACACGGCATCATTTAACTCACCACAGGCCGAGACATACAGTTGAGTATCATCAGGATATTGGGGATATCTCAGTCCATTGTGACAGATGATCTCACCCAGCGGCTTCATATAAACGTTGAACAGGAACGGAGAGAGTACCGAGCCCTGCGGAACCCTGTAAAGCAGTGGGCGAGGGCTGGATCTCTCACCTCCTATCAACAATGACTGAGAGCGGCCACAGAGGAAGGAAGTGAACCAGGATAGCACAAGGCCTCCCACTCCCATCCCCCAAAGCTGCCCCAGGAAAATACCATGGTTGATGGTATCGAAAGCCACCGAGAGCTTAGAGCACGTAGAGCAAGAATGGATGCACTACCCCCATCCCGCTCCCACCAGAGATCATCCAAAAGTGCGACCAATGCCATTTCTGTCCCAAATCGAAGCCTGAATCCTGACTGGTAGGAGTCAAGATAATCCATTTCATCCAGAAACCTCTGGAGCTGCCGCGCGACCACCGTCTCAACAACCTTCTCCAAAAAGGGAAGATTGGAGACAGGTCAAAAATTATCCAACTGGGTGGAGTCCAGCAATGGCTTTTTTTTTTTTTATTGAAAAAGTTTTCAATTACAAATTTTTCCCCCTTTCCCCCCCCTCCTCCCTAACCCCCCCTCACCACCCCATCCCCCCTGTGACTTCTTCAAAATAAAAACCTAATACATAACAGATTATATAATATTTTACCATCCCCTTACTCTCCCCTCCAAATACTGACCCTTACTTCTAGTGATATTATTAATATTATTACTTCCCCCTCTTACCAAACACTTCAAAATAACATTCTATTATAACACTATATGATAACTTCTGATTTAACACAGTAATATTATTATAACTCCCAATTTATCAATAGTCTGCCCTTTTTTTTCCCCCTCCTTAAAATGCTGGGGCACTTCCGCCTCCTGTAGGGAAGCATTAATCACTGCGACAGTCCACCCACCTGTCACCTCCTGGGAAGCTTTCACAAGCCAGGACCAGTGGTGAAATGCATTTTTTTTTGCTACCGGTTCTGTGGGCGTGGCTTGGTGGGTGTGGCTTGGTGGGGGTCATGTGACTGGGTGAGTGTGGCCAACTTTTGTTTTTGTTTTTTCTTTTTAAAGCATTTTGTACTACCTATTCGCCCGAACTGGTAGTAAAAAAATGCTTTAAAAAAGTTAAAAAAAAAAAGATTCCGACCATCGCACGGTACAGCTGTGATCGTCGGAACCGTTTTTTAAATTTTTAAAGCATTTTTTTACTACCAGTTTGTCCGAACCAGAGCGAACCGCTAGCATTTCACCCCTGGTCAGAAGGGACATGGGTCTAAAACATAGCTGTGATTGCACGCATAATCCCTAGTACCCTGTCCACTTCCTTGGGAGCAAAAGGGTCAAACTTTTCCCAGATAACAGGGCGAGAACCTGCCTCGGGCTTCCACCAGACCAGCAACCACACTGGCATCTAACTGGAAACAAAGTCGAGCGATTTTGTCTTCCAAAAAATCCGCAAATTCCTCAGCGCGCCTTTTCCAGGTGGACCTCAATCACCTCCTTCCCCAGGAGGAGGAGGCTCACCTTAAAGAGGGTCGCTGGGCGATTATCTGCAGACGCAATTAATGTGGAGAAGTATTTAACAACAAAAAGTTTGGTAATGAAATGTCTGCAAGAAAACCATCAAGCTCAAGAAAGCACCAAGGACCCCATAGTTCCACCCTGAGCTTCAAATATTTTCTTCTATAGTAACTCACAGACAGCTTACCAGCAGACTAGTGGACAGGTTAAAGTATGATCATGGGGGAGCCCAGACTTCTATCAGGTGGGAGGCGGTGCGCATGACTTACCAAGGAAACCTGTAACTCGCCAAGGCAAGCCTTCCCTGAAGGCCTCCCCATTGACCTTGCTTACGGAAAGCCAGCAGAGAAGGTGTCAAATGGCAATTGGGTGACTGCAGGACTCCAACCAAGTCAGTTGCCAAATGCCCAGATTGTGATTATGAGACCAAGTGGGTGCTCGCACAGCTGAACTTTGAGGAAGGTGAGAAGTACCACATTTTTCAGCAGCTGTTGTGACTTCAAAAGGTCACTGAATAAATGGTTGTTAAATGAATGTTTGTTTAGTTAGGAGGGCCAACAGTTGGAGATTAATTTAATAAGATTTGTGGATAATGGCGATTTGCCACAAGTTTTTCTCCCAACAGAAACCTGATCAAGACATGGAGAGAATGATATGCTATGTTTGGTTATAATTTAGATCCTTATTTTCTTACTCTTTTTTTTTTCTTGCATAATGCACAAGCTGAATTCATGTAAGGGTAAAATGTAAATTATGTGTGTCTCTCTGAGATCTTTGGGGAAAGGGCAAGGTTATTCAAATAAAATGTACTCATTCTTTATCTCATCATCAGAGCGAGTGATTATGAGGTTAACTCTTTCTGTTCATCTCAGGGCAATTCCTTTCCAAGGGAAAGGCTTATAAAATGACAAGCCCACTCTTCACAAAAGGACCTTCTACCATTGCTTGCAAATTTCTTTAATTCAAGTAGAAATCAGCTGATGAAAAAGTCTTTCTTGAAGGCATTCTGTTTATAACTCTGTGCGGAACTTCAAGCCAGTGTTGCCTAGTTGTTGAGTGCAGATTTCATCAAGCTGTTGGCTTTGAGCCACTGTGAAGTGTTCCTTCCAATCCCCTACGGTGCCTAGTGACGAATAAAACAATTTAGAGAAAAAAGAAAAAAAACCTCAACAATCTGAATTTCCAGCATTTTTTCTTCAAACCCAGTGTTTCTTACTCTTGGCTATGTTAAAATGTGCAGACCTCTAGGAGTTGAAGTCCACACATCTTAGCCTGGTCAAGGCTGAGAAATACCCTTCTGACCCAACAGGTTTCTGCACTCTTTCTCAACCAATTTGACTGCTAAGAAGTCCTTCTAATTTGGTCACCTCTTTCTAGTTATTTTGGGAACTATTCTGGGCAGCAATATACTATCGTATTTTCTTTTTACTCTTCCAACTGCTCAACACAAAACAAAACAGCCCCCTTCCCATCAGATGCAGCTAGAAATTAGTTACTCTCCCACCTTTTCTCATAAAGGGTGACACATTTTGGTCCATTACAAATGAAGGCATGTTACTGTAATTAGCCATTGGGTTGTCTTTCATTCCCTCAAATGTGGTGTGCTGCACAATCTTATCCAGGATTGATTCTGAAAGCTCTATATTCAGGAACTGAGCTACTTTCTGGATTTCCTGAGCTGGGTTCTGTGGAGGGAAAGAAAGATTAGAGCAAGAAGTGTAGTGAATTGGGTTGTGAGAATCCAATTTCATCTTATAGAAAGTCTTGTTGAGGAGAACATGTTTCTGTGTGCTCTTCACACCCTGTGTTTTGTTGAGATAATTAGGAGCTTTTAGTTAATTCATTCCACTCATTTAGCTTTTCCCAAAATAACTCATGTTCACATTGTCCAATAAGGCATTCAGATTTTCTATGACTTGTGATAGACCAGGGTCTCCAACCCACGGTCCGTAAACTGACACCAGTCCATGGCCTGCAAGGAAGCAAGCGAAGCCCCCATCCGAGCACAGGTGTAACCACAAAACCACACTCCCATCTGGTCCACAGAAAAACTGTTCTCCACAGAAGTGGTCCGTAGCACCCTTAAGTTTGGGGACCACTGTGATGGACCATAATAGAGCAATGGAAAAAATGAGGAAAAACAATGAACCTTTTATCTTTGAAATCCAAATCTGTTTAGCAATCTATAGCCATCTTTTCAACTGTGATTGCATGGAATCCCAGATTCTGCAAGCGATTGCAATTGAAAAAATAATAAACACACTTTTTTTGACACAGTGCTACTCAGATGCCAATCTCCTTCTTTGTGGTTGGTATGTATGTGTATTTTGTGATTAACAGGCCTGTATTTAAACCTGATCACAATGTGTAGGATTTGATTTTCAAAATGTTGTATAAAATTGAGTTACATTTTTCTCTTAAAAATCACTATTAAAAATATAGTAAAAAAAAAGTGACCCTTATTTGATGAACATTAATAGTTAGAAGTCCTAAGGTTCTCTTTAGTGGAAAATACCACCTGAGTATGTCTGTATGTGTAAATGTATGAGAGATGCTTACCTCTTTTATGTCTTCATAAAAGAGGTACAAAATTGAATGACGGTCTTTAGCCTCCCACCAACCACGAACATGATCAAACCATGAGCCTTAACCAACTGCAAAAAAGAAAAAAGAAAAAATTCAGATTAGAAATTAGAAAATGATATACAGTATCCAAATCTGCTTCAGCCATTTCCCCAAACTGTAAATCTAGAAAATAATTAGCATGGGATTTTCCTGTATTTTTATCTTCTTTTTACAAGAACCTGTTCACTCCTCACCATGTGTGTTATTAACCAAAAAGTTCCATTTGTCTCCTGTGTTATGAAACTCAATGAAAGGGTTATCAGGATCACCTACTCCCCTAAAACATGCAGGTAAGAAGCTTTGTTCTTTACATAAATAATGTCTACTTACCTTTCCCAGCAATGAAATTCTCCAGAAAGTCTTCCCATTTTCCCGGATTTTCAAACAGTTTAAGCATGTGTTGAAAATTGAAGTAGGAGACAGCACAGTCCTTGGGATTTCTGGCCACATAAATGATCTGTGAAAATAAAACTTATGGGGAGCATACGTTGATGGACACTCAATTTATGGGGACTATTTGATGGGTCCAGGCCATTGGTAAACTCCCTTCCAGATAGTATTCAAGTCCAATGCTACTTAGAAGTTAAAGAGCTTTAATTTAATCATTCATTTGTTCCCAGGCAAACGATTTAAGATTAGAGCAACCTTGGTGAGGAGGGCAGAATGGGTTCCCAGATTTATGTTGCTTGTTATGGACAAAATACCAGTATTATAACAATGATGGGTCTTTGGTGCTCTCTGTTTTCTTGCAAACATTTAATTACCCAAACTAGGTAACAACATTAAGAAGTATTGTAACAATCAAGGGAAAAAAGGAAAATGTCCTCCTTCATATCAAATGTAGGTTATGCTTGCTTGTTCTTCACTGCTATATGGTGACAGACTGCCATGAACTGTGGGGAGGGGGAATGAAGGGAGGAATGCTTGGGAAACGAAAGTAAACACTGGGCCTCCTTGAGCCACTGCTTCAAGGTCACCCAGCTGGAAGAAGGAGTGGGACATATACCAAACTGCACTTGGACTGACTGTTATGGAAGCATCTTGCTTGAACCTATTAGTTACACCAGGATAGACAGTGAGAGAGTTAAGGGAGGAAAAAGTAGAATTTAGGGATTTTGGCACACAATTCTGAGTTCTGGCTTTGCAATACTGCAATACACTTGATCTCTAATAAACTATATCTTTCTCAACAAATGGAGCCAAGGATTGTTTCTATTTAGAGGTTTAAGTTGTGGCAGGGTGACAATGTTGTAGAACAGAACCCTGGCAGTGTAAATTGATTCCAAGATCAAACATGCATCAGATTAAATTCTGAGTCTGCTTAGGCTCAGTGACATTATCTTCTCTAAGTGAAATGTTTATGAGATAGGGAAAACATTTAGAAATTTTGGGCTGTTCAAACATAGTTAATTCCTGTTTCCTTGAACTATTCTTCAAATGCAATCACCACCTATGACCATATTGTGCTGAATAGGGATGGTGAGCACTGTAGTCCCACAAGTACCAGATTGGAAAATATAGATCTTGTTCACCTCTGAACAAATGCTAAATTGAGGGGATTCTGAAAAAGTAGAGTGCCTGGGCTGTAAGATAGGAAAGCATTACATAATGAAACCCTACACCTTGGTGAACATTGATACATTGAGTAAAGAGTTCCAAATCTATGAATCCCATCTCCAATAGTTCTAACCTTGCAATTTTGTTCCAGAAAGAAGTTGGCAGGAGTTGAACTGGAAAATGAGATTTGAGGGTTCGCGGGGAAGGCATTGCTAATGCCAATTCAAAGCCTGCAAGGTCAGAGAAGACATTCACACATTGCAGAGTAAAGTGTTTAATTCTACTTGTTTCCCTCTGTGCCTGTGAGACTCACCTGAAGGGATGGGCTTTGGAAGGAAAAGTTCTATGTAGGGGCTCCTCTCGTAAATGGGTGTGCGGGCACATTTCTGTGCATCTCTATGCTGGACCACGTCCACAATTTCTTGTATCCATGTGGTCCCTACCAGGAAGGAAGGAGAAAAGCTATAGGGAATAGAGAATTCATCCAGCTGTCATGGCTATCCACATTTCCTGGTTCTCCTTCTCCCATAGCTCTGCCAGTCATTCTCATGGACTCCTCTTTACCTGCTTTGGGATAAGTGCAGAGAAGAAGGTAATCAGGCCGAGCTTGAAAGCCACGTATTAGATTCCAATTCTCTACCATTTCAATGGGCATTGGGATTCCTTCAATTTCCACCATTTTGGAGTGGTTGATATATTTGTTTTCCAAACTTTCCATCTCTGATTTGGGGTTCACCCACAACACAGCAAAAGAGATATTATTGTATGGTACTTCTTAGTCACTTGTGCTTTCTTTAGCTGAGTTGTCAGAATGTACACTCTCCGATCCACTTGCTTTTTCACTTCTGTTATGGACTTTTAGCTTTCTGTCTACTCCTCCCTCTTAACAAACTGTCTGGGTGGGGCATATCTGTTGAGGCAGATTTGGAAATACTTCTAAGTTTCAGGTAGATATTTCTCACATATGAAAACCGAGCAACCAGCTTCTGTCTCTTTTCCAACTGGATGAATGAATTGTATACATAAAATAATTCTGTGCAAAAATTGCTGACCAAGACTTTTGATTTCCACACCATATCTCTTAACTATGCAAAGCATAGAGACATGAGCTGTATTTAATCTGAACATAAGCAGTGCTCTGCTAGATCAGACCCCTGGCCTATCTCACCCAGCAGTCCATTCTCACGGCGACCAACCAGTTGGGCAAGGAAGCCATTGGTTTCCCAGACAAGACTAATATCTATTGATCTCCCATTTGAATGAAGTATACGGTATCTAAAATAAAATTTAATGTCAGTTCTGATCTCATGTCATCAGTTTTTGGTGTATGACCACTAACATGTATTTTTGTGGCCTAGAAACAACCTAATATCAACATTAATTAATCTCTTGCATATTTACCCCAGCTTATTTCTTTGAAGTTCTCCTTTAGTTTTATTCCTAAAATGGCAACAATCCTGTGGATGTGGAGGGGTTTAGAGAGTATCCAATGAACTAAATGGCTGATGCGAGAACAGGGTGGGTTTTCCTAGCTCCAACCCAACATATTGACAACTATTGTGTAGATTTTATTTTTAAAAAACAGATTATTTTCCTAAGGAAACCCACCAGGGTTCCTCGAATAGAATAGAATAGAATAGAATAGAATAGAATAGAATAGAATAGAATAGAATAGAATAGAATAGAATAGAATAGAATTCTTTATTGGCCAAGTGTGATTGAATACAGAAGGAATTTGTCTTGGTGCATATGCTCTCCGAGTACATAAAAGATACGTTCATCAAGAATCATAAGGTACAACACTTAATGATAGTCATAGAGAAACAGTCAATATAAATCTTAAGGATACCAGCAACAAGGTTACAGTCATACAGTCATAAGTGGAAGGAGATGGGTGGTGGGAACGATGAGAAGATTAATAGTAGTGCAGACTTAGTAAATAGTTTGACAGTGTTGAGGGAATTATTTGTTTAGCAGAGTGATGGCATTCGGGAAAAAACTCTTCTTGTGTCTAGTTGTTCTGGTGTGCAGTGCTCTATAGCATCGTTTTTAAGGGTAGGAGTTGAAACAGTTAATGTCCAGGATGCGAGGGGTCTGTAAATATTTTCACCACCCTCGTTTTGACTCGTGCAGTATACAGGTCCTCAATGGAAGGCAGGTCTTTCAATATTGAAAGAAGGTCTTATTAATGCCATAATGGTGGCACTGTGTGAAAATAGGTTCTCAGGAGATCAGAAGTAAGCAGCCTATAACTATATTACTCTATTACGAAAACAATGAACATGTAGAACCTGGCCCTTCGCCCCACCCCTTTTTTTTTCCCCCAAAAAAGAGACTGGCTTCAAGTCTATGGCATCTTTTTTTTGACGCTCACAGTAGAAACTTTCCTATTTTTAAACCTCAATTTCACTATAAATAGGGCTCATGTTTGTTATACTGAATCACTGGTTTCTAGCCTGGAGCCTTAACCACTTTCCTTAAGCTGTTAATATGGATGTTGCCCATTGGTGATATAATTTAACGCTGTCCGTTCTGAACCCCATGATGATTTGATTTCCTTCTCTGAATTTGTACCAAATACAAGTTTACTCCAAGCATATAGCAGACTATTGGGGACTCTATACATTATGTTTTCCAGGACTAAAAACAAAGATCATCCCACAAAAGATAGATACTTATTTTATTCTGTTGTTCATAAATCTTAATTTTAAGCTGGTCTAGATACATTCTGCTGGGCAATGTGGGCTACATTTTAAGGATTAAGTTTGAGAAGAAGCATAGGAAGAAAAGGTTGATTAATCAGTGGGGATCACAATCGTAAATAATACTCCCTTGTCTTCTTATTTTATTCTGCAATTCATAAACCTTGATGTTGATGGACTAGATCTATTGTCTGTAGGTGATGCGAGCAACGTTTTAAGGATTAAGTCAGAAACAAAGGGAAGGAAGGAATGGTTGATTTAGTTACTTAATTAATTTTCATCACAACTGTAAATAACACTCCCTTGCCTTCTTCCTGAATAACTCTTCTTCAGCCAGGGATCACTGCTGTCAGATACTGGAGGGTGCAGGCAACTTGGCTTTGCTTGCAGAAGGCCTGCAGGGAATCTCACAAATGGCAATCATGTGACTGTGGCACATTGCAATTGTCGTAGGTGCAAGCCACTTGCCAATCAGTCAGATTGTGATCACATAACCACAGGGTTGGTGGGACAGCTGGAACTTGGAGGATTGTCATAAGTACCACTCTTTCAGTGCTGTAACTTCGAAAAGATGCAGAACAAGTGGTTGTTAAAGGAAGATTACCTGTCTACTTAGCAGGGCCAAGAGTGAGAAGTTTCGTTTGGCAAGATTTATGGATATTGGCCATTTGCTGCAAATTTCTCCAAAAACAGATGTGATCAGGGTAAGGGGAGAAGGCTATGCTACGTTTGGCTATAATTTAGGTTTTTGATCATCTTTGTTCTCTTTTTCTCCTTTTTCTTGCACAATCCACAAGCTGAATTCCTGTAAGGATAAAATGTATCCTTACCACAAATTATATCTGCCTCTCTGAGATTTTTGGGAAAAGACATGATGCAAAGGTTATTCAAATAAAATGTACTCATTCTTTATCTCCTCATCACAGAGAGTAATTAAGAGACTGACTCTTTCCATTCATTCTCAGGGGAATTATGAGGCTTATAATCACAAAAGGACTTTCTACCATTGCTTGTAAATTCGTGATTATTTCTTTTAACTCAAGTAGAAATCAGTCTGAGAAAAAGTCTTGCTTGAAGGCATTGGGAAGTCTATTTATAGCTCTGTGCGGAACTCCAAGCCACTGTTACTTAGTTTTTGGGTGCAGATTTCATCCAGTTGTTGGCTTTGAGACATTGTGAAGTATTCCTTCCAGTCACCTACGGTGCCTAGAGATGAGGAAAATATTTAGAGAAAGACAAAAATATATTCTCAACAACCTGAATTTCCAGATTTCTTTCTTCAAGCTCAGTGCTTCTCAGCCTTGGCCTTGTTAAGATGTCCGGATTCTGGGGACTGAAGTCCACACATCCTCACATGGACTTGGCTGAGAAACGCTGTTCTGACCCAATTTCTGAACTCTTTCTCACAGCCGTTTGACTGCTAAGAAGTCTTTCCACTTTGGATAAGTTGGAAACTTATCAGTGAGCGATCCAACCTAGACATACGGAGAAATTTCCTGACAGTGAGAACAATTAGTTAGTGAAACGGCTTGTCTTCGGGAGTTGTGGGTGCTTCATCACTGGAGGTTTTTAAGAAGAGACTGGGCAGCCACTTGTCTGTCATGGTACAGGATCTCCTGTTTGAGCAGGAGTTTGGACTAGAAGAATTCTGAGGTCCCTTCCAACTTTGTTATTCTATTATTGTCACCTTTGTTCCAGTTACTTTGGAAATTATTTTGGACAACAATATAATAGTTCCTTTTTATTTTTCTCACTGCTCAACACAGTCCCAAATGCTCCCCTTCCCATCAGATGTAGCTAGAACTTCGTTATTCTCCCCACCTTTTCTCATAAAGGGTGACACTGTCTGGTCAAGGACAGAGGAAGGTATGTTGCTGTAATTAGCCATTGGGTTTTCTTTCATGCTGTCAAATGCCGTGTGCTGCACAATCTGATCCAGGACTGATGCTGTAAGATCTATACTTAGGAACTGAGCTACTTTCTGGATTTCCTGAGTTGGATTCTGGGAAGGAAAAGAAAGATTAGAACGAGACATGAAGTGAATTAGATTGTGAGAATATAGAAAGTCTCATTCGGAAAAGATGTTTGTATGTGGTCTTCATCCCCCCATGTTTTGTTGTCATAATTAGGAGCTTCTAGCTAATTTACTCATTTAGCTTTTCTCAAAGTAACTTGTGTTCACACTGATCAATCAGTAAGGTTTTCAGATTTTCTATTCATTGTGATAGACTACAACAGAGCAGTAGATATAGCAGAGTGAGGAAAACAATTAACGAAAAGTAGTTGCACCTTTTCCCTTCAAAATCCAAATCTGTTTAGCACTCTGTATCTATCTTTTCAACTACAAATGCATGGAATCCCAGGGCTCCACAAATAATTGCAATTGGAAAAACAAATTTTTGAACTTTGCAAGTCAAACAATGATATCATACACAGTGGGGGGAATTTTTACACATTGCATCATAGTTGCCAGTCTGATAGTTTATGGTTTGTGTGTGTATGTGTAATAAAGTTGTGACTATTAGGTCTGTATTTTTAACCAGATCATATATCTGTAGGTGATTGTTTTTTTCAAAATCTTACATAAAATTGTGCTATATTTTTATCCCTATTGCTTAGGCTTGTGGTTTTTAATAAGTTTACTATTCAATATTTTCAGGTTATGTTTCTGGTTTAAATAGCATTAATTAACTTTCTATCCCAATTGTGATTGTTAATTCAGGGATCACCTATAGAAAAAATGTGAACCTTATTGGTGAACATTAGTAGTAAGAGGTTCTAAGGTTCTCTTTAATGGAAATTATTACCTGAGTATGTTTGTACATATAAATGTATGAGAGATGCTTACCTCTTTTAGGTCTTCATAAAAGAGGTACAAAATTGAATGACGGTCTTTAGCCTCCCACCAACCACGAACATGATCAAACCATGAGCCATAACAAACTACAATGAGAAACTCAAATTAGAAATAGAAAATGTTATATAGTATCCAAACTGTAAATCTAAATTACAAATATAGAAAATCTAGGGGAAAAAATTAGCACCAGATTTTCCTATATTTTTATCTTCTTTTTACGAGATCCTGTTCACTCTTCTGTGTTATTAACCAGAAAGTCCCACTCATCTCTTGTATCATGAAACTCAATGGAAGAGTTATCAGGATTATCTGCTCCCATAAAACATTCAGTTAAGAAGTTTTGTTCTTTACATAAATAGCCTCCACTTACCTTTCCCAGCAATGAAATTCTCCAGAAAATCTTCCCACGTTCCTGGATCTGGAAGTAATTTATTCATGCGGTGGAAATGGAAGAAGGAGACAGCACAGTCCTTGGCATTTCTGGCCACATAAATGATCTGTGAAAATAAAACTTATGGAGAACATAAATTGAAGGAAGTTCAACTTATGGGAACTATATGATGTGCCTGAGCCTTTGGTGAACCTCCTTCCACATAGCAATCAAATCTAATTCTGCTTAGTTTTTCAAGATCAGTCAAAGTTGATTAGGTGCTGTAACCTCACCTAAATCTGATCCAGTGGAAAGCAAAATTTAATGTAAAAGTTGCAGACTTTTCCTTCTTGACTGCTGAAACTTTTCTTTCTTGATTGCTGCTGTGATTTTTTTTTGTATTTTTGCATTTAATTAACTTTTGTATTTAATTCACTTATATCAAATAATTTCATATCTGTTTAGAACTAAGGCACACTATGCATGGCTATAGGTTGGGAAAGCATTACAGAACAAAACTCTACAGTAAACATTGAAATACTGAGTAAAGAATTCCAGATCTTTGAATACCCCCCGTAGTTCTAACCTTGCAATTTTGTTCCCAGAAGGAAGTTGGCAAGAGATGAACTGGGAGATGAGATTTGAGGGTTCGTGGGGAAGGCATTGCCAGTGCCAATTCAAAGCCTGCAAGGTCAGAGAAGACATTCACACATTGCAGAGTAAAGTGTTTAATTCTACTTGTTTCCCTCTGTGCCTGTGAGACTCACCTGAAGGGATGGGCTTTGGAAGGAAAAGTTCTATGTAGGGGCTCCTCTCGTAAATGGGTGCACGGGCACATTTCTGTGCATCTCCTCTATGCTGGACCATGTCCACAATTTCTTGTATCCACGTGGTCCCTACCAGGAAGGAAAGAGAAAAGCTATAGGGAATAGAGAATTCATCCAGCTGTCATGGCTATCCACATTTCCTGGTTCTCCTTCTCCCATAGCTCTGCCAGTCATTCTCATGGACTCCTCTTTACCTGCTTTGGGATAAGTGCAGAGAAGAAGGTCATCAGGCCGAGCTTGAAAGCCACGTATTAGATTCCAATTCTCTACCATTTCACTGGGCATTGGGATTCCTTCAATTTCCCCCAGTTTGGAGTGGTTGATAGATTTGTTTTCCAAACTTTCCATCTCTGATTTGGGGCTCACCCACAACACAGCAAAAGAGATATTATTGTATGGTACTTCTTAGTCACTTGTGCTTTCTTTAGCTGAGTTGTCAGAATGTACACTCTCCGATCCACTTGCTTTTTCACTTCTGTTATGGACTTTTAGCTTTCTGTCTACTCCTCCCTCTTAACAAACTGTCTGGGTGGGGCATATCTGTTGAGGCAGATTTGGAAATACTTCTAAGTTTCAGGTAGATATTTCTCACATATGAAAACCGAGCAACCAGCTTCTGTCTCCTTTCCAACTGGATGAGTGAATTGTATACATAAAATAATTCTGTGCAAAAATTGCTGATCAAGGCTTTTGATTTCCACACCATATCTCTTAACTATGCAAAGCATAGAGACATGAGCTGTATTTAATCTGAACATAAGCAGTGACTTTCCTCTTTCCTCCTACTCCTCCCTTTTAACAGCTGCCAAAACTGGAATTCAACTTGAATAGGTATAGGTGGAGCATATATAGGGTATAGGTAAGAGCCTTGGTGGCACAACAGATTAAAGTGCTGTTAAGTAACACCAGCTGCCTGCAGTTACTGCAAGTTCGAATCTCACCAGGCTCAAGGTTGACTCAGCCTTCCATCCTTTTGAGATAGGTAAAATGAGGACCCGGATTGTGGGGGCAATAAGCTGACTTTGTATAAAAAAGAACATCGCTTATGGGGGGCCTGAAAGTCCTACTAAGCAGGTATATACAAAAATATGAAGGCTGTTGCTTAACGCATTGTAAGCCACCCTGAGTCTCCGGAGAAGGGCGGCATATAAATCGAACCAATAAATAAATAAATATGTTGTGGCAGAATTGAAAATATCTGTATGTTTCAGGTAGATGTTTCTCCTATGTGTAAACTGGGCATCCAGCTTCCATCTGTTTTTCAGCTCCATTAATGAATTGTACATATAAAATAATTTTGTTCAAAAGTTGCTGATCAATACTTCCTCACCAAATGTCTTAACTATGCAAAGCAAAAGTATGGCATCCAGAAGACCTGAGTGGAAAGTTAAGATACGAACTGTATTTAATATAAGAATGTAACCAGTGCTCTGTTGGATCAGACCCCTGACCTCTCTAACCCAGCAGTCTGTTTTCACAGTGGCCAACTAATTGCACAAGGGATCCCACTAGTCTCCCAGTAGATGACCTTCAGACAAGACTAATAACTATTGATCACCCATCTGTATGAATTAAATTTAATGTTGGTTCTTTTTTTGTCAACAATTTTATTTTATTCAAAAGGTCAAAATACACAATCCAAAAGAAAAAGATTAAAGACAAAGCAAAAAAAGTGAATTAAAAAAAGGACAAAAATACAAATTATCCCTCCCAGTAAAATGCTGTCAAATCTATTGCAACAATAAAACCATATTTTTCGGAGTATAAGACGCTCCGGACTATAAGACACACCTACCTTTTTTGGTGAGGAAAACAAGAAAAAGAAATCTGCCTCTGCCTCCCAACAATTTTGCCTCATTGCAGAAAACAGCAAAGAGCTTGCTTTACTTTCCGTTTCGTTTTCAGCATAGCTTGATTAGCACAAGAAAAAAAGAATCTGCTCCCAGTAATTCCTTCCTTGCAGCAAGCAGCAGAGGCCCGTGCAAAACAGCTGAGAGTCAGGAGGCTGATCCAACCGACAATCAACTTGTACTAATCAGGCTGTGCTGAAGCTGAAAGGAGCTGTTTCTTCTTGCTGCTTGCTGCAAGGAGGTAAACTGCTGGGAGGCAGAGACCAAAGGGTGGGGGCCAATGGGTGGGTGTATAAGACACACCTAAATTTTCACCCCCTTTTAGGGGGGAAAAGGTGCGTCTTATGCTCTGAAAAATACAGTAACTCCCCCCTTGTAAACAGTTTCAAAATAAGCTTGTACATCTATTTGCAATCCAGTTGACCTGTCACACATTGCATATATGAAAAGAAAATAGTTAACAGGTTACGCAACAGAAATTTTGAGTAGTTCGGAGAACTAGCAAATGCCACCTCTGGCAGGCCCCACAGTGGGGTGGGAATGGAGATTTTGCAATATCCTTCCCCCAGGAGTGGGGAGAGAATGTGGATTTTGCAGTATCCTTCCCTGGAGTGGGGTGGGAATGGAGATTTTGCAGTATCCTTCCCCTGCCCCGCCCACCAAGCCATACCATGCCCACCAAGCCACGCCCACAGAACCGATAATAAAAAAATTTGGATTTCACCACCGCCTTGGGCCAGTCACTTTCTCTCAGCCCTGGGAAGCAGGCAATGGCAAACTGCTTCTGAAAATCTGCAGGAACTTGTTCAGGTAGCCACTGGGAATTAACACTGACTCAAACGCCCATACACACACATAGGGTTAACTTATTAAAGCTCTGCAAATTTTATCTTTAAATTAGCAAGGCAAGCACACTTGAAAAATAAAGAAAGAAGAATATTTCCTCATTCTGAACACTAATCCAATACACAAAACAATAGAAAAACGCAAAAGCTTATTTATTTATCCTTCTATTTAGTAGCTCAGACAAAGAGAGATATAAATTACCCTGGTGTTCTGGAAAATTATGCAATTGCACCTGTTATGGATTTTGGAATGAATTGCTCCATGGAGGTAATTTGTCAGCTGAGTGAACTTGAACATAAGTCTGTAATTCTGCATGTTGGATCTTATCTTTAGTTTGTTATATCCTGTAAATCCATGGCAGAATGGAGTAAGAAAACAGATATGTACATTCCATAATTAAATCAGTGGCCATCAGATTCCATACAACTTCTTCCATTTCTATCTCACCATTACCTTGTTAAATTAATCTCGTTCCTCTTCCATAGTATTGCTATTTGTACTTGAGGTAAATGCAAGTAAGAAAGTCAGTAGGTTAAAAGTGAAATTCTTAATGAATGCCAGGTTCTTTTCAGTACCATTGGAAGAAGAGACTTCCTTATTGGGGTATATAATGGTCTGTTTCAAATTCTCTCTGGCCAAACAATGTCGACTGGCGGCCCCCAGGGGGAGAGCCTTCTCTGTGGGGGCACCTGCCATCTGGAACGAGCTCCCCCCGGAGATACGGAGGATCCAAGACTTACGCATCTTCCGCCGCACCCTAAAAACGTTTTTATTCCAACAGGCTGGTCTGGCCTAACTCTCCTTTTAAATTAGCTTTTAAATTGACTTTTAAATTGGGTATTAAAATCTCTTTTAGATAAATTGGATGTTTTTAATCTCTGAGCCTAAATTATTTAATCTGTTATTAATAGTTTTTAACTTTTGTATGTCTTTGTATTTTATTTTTGGATGTTCACCGCCCTGAGTCCTTCGGGAGTAGGGCAGTATACAAATATGAAAAATAGATAAATAAATAAATAAATAAATTTAAGATGCATTACATGGCAGGGCAGGAATAATCTGTATAAAGGAAGGTAAAATTCCTCATTTCCAATCCGATAGTCACCATGGAACGAAGTTGAAATAAAAAGGCATGCTCCCTGAGATGTTAAATCAAAGGATAGGTTGCTAAATTATAGTTTCTCTACTTGTACAAAGTAAAATTAATTCAGCTAGCTAGAATCTGTTTCTGGAAACCCTTAATGAATGATACAGCATACTTGAGTCCCCAACTCAGTTGCTGTATAAGTTGAGAAGTGATTCAGATCTCAGTTTCACTTTTCCTAGATAAACTTGGGCAGAATTGGTATTGCATTTTCATTTTTAGATTGGCAGAGCTTTTTTTGCACATATATCATACAACCTTGGTCTACCCTAGACATTATACTGTAGTTAAATGAGGAGCAAAGAATTGTATTTGCCTCAGTCACGTTAACTACCATAGCTAATGGTACAGAACAGTGGTGAAATCCAAATTTTTTTACTACCGGTTCTGTGGGTGTGGCTGGGTGGGTGTGATGTGGCTTGCTGGGTGTGGCAGGGGAAGGATATTGCAAAATCTCCATTCCCACCCCACTCCAGGGGAAGGATATTACAAAATCTCCACTCCCACCCCACTCTGGGGCCACCCAGAGGTGGTAGTCAAAATTTCTGCTACTGGTTCTCTGAACTGCTCAAAATTTCTGCTACCGGTTCTCTAGAACCTGCTGGTCGGTTTCACCCCTGGTACAGAACATTGCTATATATATATAAAACACTGTTTGCACCCAGGATAGATGTGGAAGTTTTCCTAAATAATGCAAAAGATTTCAAACCCTAGGAAAAAGTATATTTAATATATTTATTTACTATCACATATATAGAAGCATCAGGGATTTCTATTTTGAATAAGTATTTTATTAAACAACAACAACATTTTAGCAACCAGTAATAGCAACAGGGGATGTGCCTCCTCCTTCTGACGTTCAGCACATCTGTAATCACTTCTGACTGATACAGTAACTGACAATGAATGCAGCTGGGGGCTTAAAGAGTGAGTGGCTAAGTTGTTCATTTAACATAGGTGAAGGTCCAGGCTAAAAGTGTAAATTTAGGATTAAGTAATATTAGTAAGCAAACATTTTTCTCCATTTCATTCTTAACTACTCAGTCAATTGGAGTGTGCAGACCTGGAAGAAAGCTAAACACTGAGGCATACAAAAAGAATTATTGGTTGACCTGAAGAACATTGGAGGATCAGTTGGTAAGATCAACAATTGAATGAAGCAGAGGAAAGACACTGATAGGATGACTGGGATAAAATCAAGAAAGCACAATTTTCTGATATTATCTTTTCTCTCCACAACCAGAATATGGAGCTACCTTCTAGCCTTGAAGATTTGGACTCCAAATTTGTCACGCGTTGTTCACTGATAGAGATCGAAGGAGTTTCTTTGCCCACCACAACTGCAGAACACTGGGATCAAATAAAAAGCTTCCAGGCACGGCCAGATGATCTTCTCATCTGCTCTTACCCCAAAGCAGGTAAATGTCAAAGAGATAAATAGTGGGACCCTGATATCAAAGTGGGGAGAGGGCTCCCCCCCCCAAAAAAAGGCACTGGAAGTAAAGGTCTACATGTTGTGCTGCTTAAGTGTTTTATTTAAATAAAATTTAAGGAATTCATTAGTAAAAGGGCCTACAAAAATTGTAATTGGACCTTTTTTATTCTTGGGCTTACAAAACAACTGATACTAGCGCAAAAGAAAAGTCTTGAGGAAGGAAAAGTTTGGTGACAATTGATTCAGTAGACCAGACTGATGGAAATATACTGTATGTACTCTGATCCAGTGTATTTTGCTTTCCCCATCATCTATTATCTCTCTGGGATAATGTGATCACTTTCTCTCTCTCTTTCTTCTTTCTTTCTTTCTTTCTTTCTTTCTTTCTTTCTTTCTTTCTTTCTTTCTTTCTTTCTTTCTTTCTTTCTTTCTCTTTAATCTACTTTTTCTCCTCTTAAGGTAAAGTTGGTTTCTCAGAAACTCTTTCTGAGCAACTCTAAACATTGAGATGGCGAAGAGACGATGGGTTCAGAGCAGTCAAGATGGCAGCCATGACCACACGATTAAAGCCCCACCCCTTTTAAAAAATGACAGAGAGGGTTTCAATTCATGGTCTTGACAGCCATTTTGATTTTGTTGACTCTGTTGTGATGCCCATGGGAAAATAGACCCTCAAGGTTTTACATTTCCTAAGAACTCTCCATGTTGTACTCTCTACTCTTCTCCTTTCCAGGGAGCACCTGGTTGCAGGAGACTGTAGACATGATCCAAAATGCAGACAATCTGCAGAAATGTGCTCGAGCCCCCATCTACAAGCGGATGCCCTTTCTGGATATGTTTCCTCCAATCACCTTTCCTTCAGGTGAGCATCTGCAATGAGAACGATGAGAATCTTTGTCAAAACTTGCCTGAATGTTTTTCAGACTTGAACAATGTCGTTTCAGACTTGGACAATGCAAAAGCAAGACCTTCTCCACGCTCACTCAAAAGTCACCTCCCTGTTCATCTCCTGGCTCCATCCTTTTGGGAACAAAAGTGCAAGGTCAGGACAATTGGGGTGGGGGTGATGGGGTGGTGGAATGGTAGGAAAGCAGCTTAATCTAAATTGGCACTACCTTCTGTTTCCTGGCTTGATGACAACTTAATAGGATGTTGGGCTCAGCTTTGGTATCTGTGACTTGATCAAGAATTTATAAAATCTTGACCAAATCAATGCTCCTCCTTCAACTTTCAGAGTTTGTATGCGGTTAATAGTGGTGAAATCCACATTTTTTTACTACCGGTTCTGTGGGTGTGGCTTGGTGGGTGGGGCAGGGGAAGGATACTGCAAAATCTCCATTCCTACCCCATTCCAGAGGAAGGATACTGCAAAATCTCCATTTCCACCTCACTCTGGGGCCAGCCAGAGGTGTTATTTGCCGGTTCTCAGAACTACTCAAAATTTCCTCTACGTGTTCTCCAAACTGCTCAAAATCCGCTACTGGTTCTCCAGAACCTGTCAGAACCTGCTGGACTTCAGCCCTGGGTTAGTTCTTTAACAATATTTGTGTCTTGGCCTTTTCTTTCTTTTTCTTCTTTCTGGACCAAACACTAGAGATAGAGCACGGGCATTGCTTCACGTAGGAGCGATAGGGAGGGAAAAATTGCTTTTGCATTCTCCCTTGTTTTCCTCTTTTCTTCAGGTAATCTATATTGCCAGGAATGTCAAGGACACCGTGGTTTCGTATTTCCATTTTCATCACATGAACAAAACCTTGCCACATCCAGGAAACTGGGGAGAGTTTCTGGATAAGTTCCTTGCTGGGAAAGGTGAGTAGGACTGGTCTAAAGAGCTACAGCTAGCAGTTTGTTTAGTGACGTTTCAAAGTCACAATGGCACTGAAAAAAGTTACTTATCACCGTTGTTCACACATTGCAACATCCCCTTGGTCATGTCATCAAAATTCAGAGGCTTGGCAACTGACTCATATTTATGACAGTTGCAGAATCCCAGGGTCAAGTGATCACTTTTTGCAACCTTCTGACAAGCAAAGTCAATGAGGAAGCCAGAATCACTTAACAACCATGCTACTAACTTAATAACTGCAGTGATTCACTTAACAACTGTGGCAAGAAAGATCGTAAAAGGGGGCAAAACTCACTTGACAAATGTCTTTCTTAGCAACAGAAATGTTGGGCTGGATTATGGTCATAACTTGAGGATTACCTGTATTTCCTCCAAACCATGCCACATTCCACAACTGAAAACCCTGTTATACCCATGCAAAAAACTGTTATTGGGATAATGAAATATCGAGGGAAAAAAGGGGCCATGACTAAAAAAGCTTAGAAGCTGAGAGACTCTTCAGATGTGCACATTTGCTGCTATCTTATAATTGGATATACTAGCTTGTAGTAATTTCCTTCATTTGCAACAGGGGTGAAATATAAAATTTGTTACTACCAGATCTGTGGGCGTGACTTGGGGGGGGGTTAATGTGATGGTGGGTGTGGCCAATTTTTTTTTTTTAACTTTTCAAAGCATTTTTTCTAATGCTTTGAAAAGCCTCTGCCAATCAGACAACTCAGCTGGGATCGTCAGAGAGGCATTTTAAAAAATACCTCTCTGCCGATCAGGCAACTCAGCTGGGAGTTGCCAGAGACTTGTCAAAGCATTTTTTTTACCATTTCTTCGGCCAAGAGGTTGCAGAAAAAAATGCTTTGAAAAACCTCTGATGATCCCAGCTGAGCCACGCGAGCATCAGAGGCTTTTTTTTTTTATTTTTAAAAGCATTTTTTCTTCGAAAGATGTTGTAGAAAAAATGCTTTTAAAAGTTAAAAAAAAAAGCCTCTGATGATTGTGCGGCTCAGCTGGGCATGCGGGGGTGTGTGCAGGGATTTTTGCTACCGGTTCTCCGAACCACCCACCGCCATCGCTACCAGATCGGGCGATCCAGTCCGAACCGGGAGCAATTCACCCCTGATTTCCATGATAATACAATTCCATGGCTACGTGGCAAATTAGCACTCTAAGGTTTGCAATGCTTCATCACAGACAAAAGGGATCCCTGTGCCATTTGCAATCAGCATGCTGACCCTCACATTGTGTGAAATTGGAAGTGTTTGTTTATAAGGCACTTATAAAGTTCACGTAGAGTTCAATTCAATCCAATCAGCATAGCGCTGGAAGGGACCTTGGAGATCTTCTAGCCCCTGATGGAGAGCCTATGGCATGTGTGTCTGAGGTGGCATACAGAGTCATCTTTCCAGGCATGCAAGCTGTCACTCAACTCACGTGCAGCTGCGCATGTGCGCACGCCCCAGGTGGTGTTCGCACGTCCGGTGCACATGTGTGCAATTCAGGAGACCCAGCCGGAGCTCTCCTGTGCATGCAAAGATGGCGTTCGTGTGCGTCCATTGTGTGTGTGATAACCGTGCACATGTGCAAATGGTGCTATTGCATGCACAGCGCACGGGGAACCGTGTGAAATATGCGTGCATGGGCAGATGGTGCAATTGCACATGCAGCGCACGGGAGAGCCATGTGAAAGCCACACGCATGGTGTGCAGATGGTGTGGTTGCGCGCGCAGTGCATGGGTGGGTGCACACAAAAACTGTGAGCATGCACAGATGGTGCAGTTGTGTGTGCAATGCATGGGGAGTAGCCACACATTAGCACAGATCGCACACGCAAAGCGCACAAAATGCGTAAAGTGCATAAAGTGCATTACCTGTTTGCCACTCGGTGAATAAAAGGTTTGCCACTATTATTCTAGCCTAGCCCTCTGCTCAAGCAGGAGACCTTATACCACTTCAGACAAGTGACTGTCCAGTCTCTTCTTAAAAACCTGCAGTGATGAAGCTACAACTTCTGAAGTGAACTGTTGCAAGTCGACCTGTGTTTTCTTTCTTTCTCCTTGGGAAGAGAGGTTGAAGTAAACTTTCCTGTGTTCTCTGATGTCTGTTTCTAGTTATCTGTGGCTCATGGTTTGATCATGTCTGTGGCTGGTGGGAGGCCAAGAAACGCCACCTGATCCTTTATCTCTTTTACGAAGACATGAAAGAGGTGAGAAGCTTCCCTTCCCGTAACAAAGAAACTTGCTGCAAAAATGTTTCAGAGAGGGAATTCAATGATACAGGCCAATCTTTCTCAATTGGGTTCCGTGGAGTTTTAAGGTTTTGCAAGAGTTGATGATCAAAAAATAAATAAAACTTTGTTTCTTGAACTTTGTACAATGCCACCGCTCATAGGAATGTGAATGTTTATGCACCATAACTTAGCTGCCAGCTTGCCACTTCATTATTGTTGTAATTGGATGATAAATATAAATTGTATAGTGAAATTTTCTCTTTGCTTTTGTCATTTTTATGCTGCGTTTCCCGGAGGCTTGAAAATTATTTCAAGAATTCTTCCTAGCTAAATGTTTGAGAAGGTCCGACAAAGACTTTGGATTGAGATGTTCAAACAAATATGGCCAATCTCCTGTCAGTAACCCTTAGCACTTTTTTCCTTCCCGTTAACCATTTCAGCCCTTTCCCTAGGATCCAATTCGGGAAATGAGGAAAATAGCTCAGTTCCTGGAATTAGAGGTTCAAGAACTGGTTCTGAATCAGATTTTGGAGCACACCCAGTTTGAGAGCATGAAAAGAAACACAATGGCTAATTATCATAATGTGTCTCCCTATCTCATGGACCACACCGTGTCACCCTTCCTCAGAAAAGGTGAGGATGGAAACCAGAGCGGGCAGATGGGGAGAGTGAATAAGCAATCAGATTTGACGCTTTCTAAATGTGGCAGGGAGGGTCCCACTTGGCAACACTGGTGAGATCTGATGTATTACAGTGTGGGAAAGACATTTGAAGGTGGGGGGGAAGAGATGCTGCTTAGGGAACAGTCAGATAAGAGACAGCAGGTAGAGCAAGAAGCTCAGCATGGATTCACCCTAATTTTATCAAGCTGTAAAAGAGATGGCAGGAAATTATACTTTCAGACTTGCAAGATTCTGTCAGTGTAGATTTAAATTAAGTAGAATGACCCTATCTGGTCTTGTTTCCTGTCTGTATACCTGGCAAGGCTGACACCTGGGGAGGCTTTAGCTCCAAACCCATGATGGGTGTCAAATTTTGGAAAGGTGATCCTTGCAATGTTGAAATGCAACTGAGAGGTGTGGGAAAGCAAACTGGAGGAGAGGTGAGCTACTACAAAAGACAAGTTATCTAAATCAGCAGTCACCAACTGGTGGTCTGTGAGAAAATTTTGGTGGTCCCCAGAAAAAATTATTTGCATTTTTTATATTGCACTAAATCAGGGGTCCTCAAATTACGGCCCCTGGTCCAGATACATGCAATGAACATTTATGTTGCTGTAGAGAGTCTCCCCCTTCAGGGTATTTTTGTGCAGGTTGGAGGGGGGCAGAAATTCTGACTTGGGGTCTGCTTCAGCCTCCTGGTACAAGGCTTTGGATGAAGGTTGGAGGGAAGTACCACTGGTGGCGAAGAGCCAGAGACCTTGTTCCAGTGGGACAGCATCATGGCCTGGAACTGGCTGACCATCTCAGCCCACTGAGCTGCCAGGCGTCGGTATCTGGCCTTGCATTCCTGCAGATCTTTCCTCTGTTTGGAAAGCCTATGCTCGTAGTCCTTAGTGAGGTGCTTCTGCTAAGCCTTCTTCTCAGTCAGATCCAATTTGGACTGAGCCAGCTGTTTTGCCAACTCTTTCTCATGGTGGCTGCTTAGCTCCAGCAACTGCTTCCCGTTGGGGCCCTAAAGAGCCCGGGCGGGCAGGCGAGGAGTAGCGAGTAGAGGCTGGCAAGGTGCCCCTCAATGTGAGTGACATTAAGTTGGCCATGGCCCCCAGTCACATGACCATCTTGCCACGCCCACCCAGCCAGTCATTAGGCAGATCATATTAGTGGTCCATGGGATTTAAAATTATGAATTTAGTGGTCCCTGAGGTCCGAAAGGTTGGTGACCCCTGATCTAAATCCTGCTGGATTAGAATAGCAGAAAAGTAGCCGGGGAAACCTGGCAACTGAGTTTTGTTTCTCTCCTCTCTGCCCCCCCCCCCATTCTGCAGGTATTGTTGGTGACTGGAAGGAACATTTCACAGTGTCTCAAAGTGAGCAGTTGGATGGCATTTGTAGTCAGTTGCTGGAAGGCAGCGGCCTGACCTTCCGCACAGAGCTGTAAAAGCAGTTCTTCTCCTCCATACAGCCTTCTCAATCAAGCCTGGTTAAATTATTAATCTTTCTTGCATTTAATAAAATAAGCCATGGATCCATAACCAAATGAGAATTCAAGCTTTACTGTGCATCTCTTTAAAAAGCTAATTCTTGTTCAAAAGCATTTGTCGTTGCCAATTAAATTTCCTTTTGCTGAAATTCTCTAATTGAGTTGCTTGGTCTCTGATTTCCTATATTGTAGGATGGAAAAAGGAGGATTGCCTGGTTTTATATTTAAAGACTTCTCTCTTAAGTTTTACTTAAACTTTCTTTTCAATGGCTTAAAATATTGCTCCTAGGAAAAGCATTTCAAAAGGAAAGTGGGACGAGAAAAAAGGAAGGCAATAGATAGAAATAATTGCAAATGTGGTCACTTTCCTGATATTCCAATCCCACGAGGGCCAAATATGGCTCTATTTCATATATTTTATGTTTACTTTTTTTTTAAAATCAAGTTTTATTGGTTTCCCCCCCCCCACATTCACCCACATCTTTTTTGAACAGAGTATTGGCCATATCATAGCTCCCACAGAGAGTGGCTCCTCAGAGTGCTGTCGGCCAAACAATGCCGACTGGTGACACCCAGGGGGAGAGCCTTCTCTGTGGGGGCACCAGCCCTCTGGAATGAGCTGCCCCTAGAGCTCCGTCTTAGCCCCAACCTGTATACTTTTCGCCACGCTCTTAAGACCCTCTTGTTCCAGCAAGCCAGACTGGCCTAATACGGATTTTATTATGGGTGTATGTGTGTTTTAATTTGCGGGCCAATTTTATATATTGATCTTAATTTGGTTTTAAATTTTATAAATCTATGTGTTTTAATATGGCTGTATACCGCTCTGAGTCCTTCGGGAGAAGGGCGGTATAGAAATCTAATAAACTTCAAACTTCAAACTTATACAATTTATCAAATTCAAATACATTTTACTCAATTACAATTTCTGCCACAATTTTCTTTTCCCCCTTTTTTTAATCATATCTCAATATTTCTTTGCTTACTTATATAAACAACATCTTCATTCGCCCTCAAATTCTAATTTTCCTGCTTATTCATATTTATTCTCTTTTATTTTTTAACCATTCATTCTTATCTTAGTATATTTATATATGTTCGGGTTTGCCTTTCTTCCATTTCATCTTTTTTTGTTGTACAGCAATCTTTCTTCTCAATCCTGCCATCTCCCTCTCTTCTTTCCTTCTTACTTTCTTTTTCCCTCCTCTCCTGCTCCTCTCTACTTCCTCTTCCTTTCTCCTTCTCCTCCTTTCTTCCTCCCTGTCTAGCCCTCTCTCCTATTCTGATTTCCCCTCTCTTCCTTCTTCCCGTCTCTTCCATCCCTTTACTTTACTTTATAAAGATTTACTTTATTTACCATTTTTATGCTGTTTGGCTCAACTTCCTCCATGGAAGCTGGAGTTGAAATTGGGAAAGATTTCTCTCTCCTCCCCACACCTCTTATCCAGCATGCAGTAAGGAAGCAAGTCAAATATGGGTTTGTGTCGTTTTTTGCAAGCACTTGAGGGAATTTAACTGGGTTTAAAAAGATAAAAATGTGCATGGATAGAGTGCTCCCCCTGGTGGCTATGGCCATGTAGCTTTCTTGGTGTATTTATTAATTGTCGTGGATCCAAAGTCCTAAGTAGAAGGTGAGCCATCATAAAGAGGAGAGACTGTCTATCACACATCCTCAAGTATGATGGGTGAAAAGCGGAATCCGTGTTTAAGTGTGTTTCTTCTGTCCCTGTGGAAACTGGAACAGCTGCTTCTCTTCCCTCTTTTCTTTTTGCCTTTCCCCAGCCATTCCCATGTCCTTGCTTTCAACATTTGCTTCATCTTATGGGCTGTCTGCTAAAACGAAGCAAGGCTATGGCATGCACTTGAAAGAAAACCGGGATGCCGGTAATTGTGGAGTAAGTCTGGCAAGAACAAAGAATGTTTATTCACAGAGAACATGCAGGCATAATACTTGTATCAGTTCTAGGTGGTTAGATGACTGATAACAGTAACAAAGAGTCAGACATCCTGCACACCTCAGCTAGAAATTAGGAATAGGGACTATCAGATATATATTGATGGTCGTGCTCATTTGGTTCTATGAGGAAGTTATTTGGTCAATACAGCTTCAGGTTCAAAAGTTGTTTTTATTATTTACAAATATATACATGCATACGATAATGAACAGGGTGTCCTGTTACATTTTGACCCTAACTGTATGACTCAGATGTTGAGAGGAGAGAGAAGTTCACGTGTTGTCTCGCTGAGAGATAGATGAGAGAGAGAGAACAAAAAGGGGAAGATATCCAAGTGGTTTCTAGGTAAGAGTCCAATAAGAAAGTTCATTGGCTGATATAGTCACATGTGATGTCTGTAAAGACTTAACCCCTTCTAGTCTCTGGTGCATCATATGCAGGCAATATCTGACAGGGACAGCCTGAAGCAAATACGATGTGTATTATATAACTTCTGGAGCATTCATCATCCAAGGTTTAGGAATAGGGACAGCTAGAGACCAATAGGGCAATTGTTAAATCATTACTAAAATGTTTATTAGATTATTTGTTTTATATATCCCACCTTCCGCTTTAATGAAAATGTATAAAGGTTTCTCAATTCTATTGTTCAGAGTTCATTGGCATTTTCTAGCCTGGACACTTCAATAAAAGGAAACAAAATCTGCATCTCATGTCTGGTGATCCTCATCGGCTTCAACACCAGGCTCCGACCTGAATTGGAGAAAACAATCTACTATTGTGTAGATAATCCTTGACTAAAATGGACTCTGCCTGGTAAAAGAGCAGCAATCGCGGATAAGCTGAAAATGGCAGCCATTTCTGGGATGTTGCCATGTGCTCCAGGGATGAACCACTCTGTTTCTGCTTCTCTATTGTGGGTTGTACAGTGCTATGAAAAGCTCCAGAGGTTTCCTCAGCACTTCAAATATTGTTTTAGGAGAGCAAAACGGGGGCTGGGGGACAGACTTCCAGACCTGGCCACCATTTTGGCATCATCGCAAGGAATTGTAGGCATTCTGAAAATGGGCGCTTTCAGGAGGCAACCACGCAGTCCAGGATCGAGTGACCTGCCCTTCTTCCCTCAAAATGAGGACTGGAGATTTTCAAAAGATAAATGTGCAGTGAGAGATGGGTGAGTATTGGGGAGCAGGCCCAAGACCTGCAGGGACCTGATTAAGCAAGATGGAGAGACGGGGAGGGCGCACTGGAGTATCCCTGTGATCAATGACTACCATGGCACTGCAGTGGCCATAACTTCAAAACAAGGTCACAAGTGCTTTTTTTGGGGGGGGGTGTTCCTGTTTAATTTTGGTGGCTAAGTGACTGGTCATTAAGCAAGGACCACCTGCGTTGTCATCAAATCAACTGCTTTCCCCTCTTTCTCGCTTGCTTCAAACCACAGTTCAGAGATTTTTTTGCAGGGAGAGTTTAAAAAGTCAAGATGATGACCACAAACCATTTCTTTTTTTATGTTCATTGAGATAGAATGGATCTAATTACAGATAGTCCTCCACTTATAACCATAACTGAGCCCAAACTTTCTGTTGCTAAGTGAGACATTTGTTAAGTCAGTGTTGCCCCATTTTACGACCTTTCTTGCCAGAGTTGTTATGCTAATCATTGCAGTTGTAAAGTTAGCAACAGAATTGTTAAGTGAATCTGGCTTCCCTCTTGACATTGGTTATCAGAAAGTCACAAAAAGGTGAACACATGATTCTGGGACTCTGCAACTGTCATAAGTACATTGTCAAGTATCTGAAATCTGATCACATGTCCATGGGGATGCTGCTTTGGTTGTAAGTATAAAAAACAGTCATTTTTTTATTTTTTATTATTATTATTTTAATTTTTTTAATTACTAACATTACAAACAACATATACAATATTTCACCCTGTGCTATACATAAGAAAGGAAGATTTGGTTCTTCGGATATATCCTCATGATCGCCAATATCCACGTTCTCGGGGTACAGGTACTGAAGCATCCAATTTTCACAGCGCATAGTCCACGAATGGTTTCCAAATTTTCCAGAAAATATCTTCTTTATAGTCACCATTTCTAATTTTAATATCACATGTCATTTTATCGTTTAAAGCTAATTTCCACATTTCACAATACCATTCTTCTATTCTAAAATTCACATCTAATTTCCAATATCTGGCTATTATAATTCTACCCATTATAGTCATAATTCTAATCAATTCTTTCTCATATTTTGTTGGTTCTATTTCCTTAATTATCAACAGTAATATAGTTTCTGGTCTCAATATTATTGCTTTCCCCATCATTTCAAATATCATTTCCTCCAATTGTTGCCAAAACTTTTTAACTTTATCACATTTGTACCACATATGTTCATAAGTCCCTAATTCCATATCACATCTCCAACATTGTTTACTAATTTTGTTATCCATCAATGACAATCTTAATGGAGTCAAATACCATTTCCAAACAACCTTATAATTATGCTCTTTAATCCTTACAGATAAAGTCTTCATAATTCTACTCTTCCAATTCACATTCCAATCTAAATCTGATATTTTAATATTAAGTTCTTTTTCCCAATTCATCTTCATCACCCTTTGTAGTTTTCCATCAAAATTTATAATCTTATATATCTTACTGTCATGAGTGTTTCCAGGATTGCTGTGGCTACTTGCCTACTCACAAACAGTATGGTTTCAATCAAGCCATCTCCTGTTTGTAATTACCTGCAAGCCTTCCCCGCCCTAGTTAATTGCAGGTTAACTCCCTATATAAGCAAGGACCTTTTCGCTTGCTACTCGGGCCTAGACTCCTGGTTTAGGCCTAAATGCACAGCTCCTGCAAGAAGCTCAGTGCAACGCCGCAGATGGGAGAAGAATGCAGATAAGGACCCCAGATGCCGTTGCAGAGAAACTCCCATGGATGCTAGCCCTTTGCTGTTTTGTAGCACGCAAGCTATCATCGGGACTGCTGTTGCTGGACCTTTTTCCTCCCACAAGCTTCAAGCAATGTTTGCTGTTTGAACTGTTTTTACTTCAGGTGACTTTTAGCTGTGATGTTTGTGCTGCCCCCATTTTGATTACCTTGATGATGTATTGACGCCGAAGCTGCTTACCTTCATGCTAGCTTTATTCTCTTGTGAACTGTTTCGGTATTGTGGAGAGGAATCTAGGGAGATAGCCTTGCTTCACATACCCAGATAAGACTTTGTTTTTAATGTGCTTTCTTAAAGACATAGTGCTTTTGAAATGTTTTAAAGTAAATTATATTTTTACACAAGATGCCTCTGTCAGAATTATTTCAGTCTCAGTGTGTTTGCTCATGCGCTGGTTCACGGTCCGGGGTACCCCTCAACCCCATTTCATAACACTTACTAACGAGTCCCTTTAGCCCAACTTCATCTTTCATAATTTGGAATACTAAATGTTCAAATTCAGTTTTACTTCTACTTATCGAACAATTGTCCCTTACCTTCTTAGTCTATTTTTCTATCTGTATTTTTTCAAACCAGCCTAAACCCAATTTTTCAATGATTTCTTTTTTCCTCCTTTCATTTTCTGAAGTTTTTAACCAATCTATTATAGTTTGTATATTTTCATCTTCCATTATCCTATCACGACTTATATTAGTTTTAATCGGCCAATTTTCAATTGTCTTCCCTAAGAAAATTATATCTGGAATTAAAATTTTAACAAATTTATTCCAAATTTTACTCAGTCCCTTTAACCAATAGCTATTAATTACACATTTTGATTTTGCTTTATCTAAAAACCATGTTGAGCCAAATCTCTTGATGTCTTTTAATTCTAAATCTCTCCAATGACTATCTTCACCTTTAAATATTTTTACCACAGTCCGAATAGCATAAACCCAATAATAACTGAGTAGTTTGGGGATTCCTAATCCACCTTCCTTTTGATTTTGATACCACATTTTCTTCACTAATCTAGGTCTTTTCCCACCATTGCAAAATTTATCCAATTTCTTCTGATATCCTTCAATATCTTTCTCTGTCAAGTTTAACGGTAACATCTCAAATAAAAAATTAAACTTTGGCAACAATATCATCTTACACATTGCAATTCTACCAAACCAAGACAACTTTATCATTTTATATTTATCTATCTTTTTCTCAATTTCATTCATCACCACATCATAATTTAGTTTTTTCATTTCTTTAACTTTGAGTGAAAGTGTTATGCCCAAATATTTCAATGTTTTTTTAATCCTTATCCCAAATTGTTCTTGCATATTCTCCCACTCCTTACCATTATTATTCATTAATAGTTCATCATTTCTTTTTTTATGTTCATTGAGATAGAATGGATCTAATTACAGATAGTCCTCCACTTATAACCATAACAGCCCAAACTTTCTGTTGCTAAGTGACACATTTGTTAAGTCAGTGTTGCCCCATTTTACGACCTTTCTTGCCAGAGTTGTTATGCTAATCATTGCAGTTGTAAAGTTAGCAACAGGATTGTTAAGTGAATCTGGCTTCCCTCTTGACATTGGTTATCAGAAAGTCACAAAAAGGTGAACACATGATTCTGGGACTCTGCAACTGTCATAAGTACATTGTCAAGTATCTGAAATCTGATCACATGTCCATGGGGATGCTGCGTTGGTTGTAAGTATAAAAAACAGTCATAAATTACTTTTTTCATTGCTGTTGTATCCTTGGTCACTAAACGAACTGATGTAAATCAAGGACTACCTACACATACGAAAGGAGACAAGGTTTCAACTCCATGCTTGTGGAGGTGGAACATCTTTGACTTGATTTTTTTCAAAGTCTCACCCACCCGCATCACAAAGATAGACTGACAGCCTCTTTTTTCATAATATTCCTAAGGCTAAGATGTGACCCAGGTAGCAAAGGAACTATTGAAAGTTTTAAATGCATTTTATTATAGTGATTGTTTCATGCTGGTACACCATCAGCATTGATAACCCCTCATTTAAGCAAATTTTGTGGTTGCTCCAATATAATTTACTTACAAGTCCATGGCTGTTTTTCTAAATCAATGTTTTGCCAATTTGCAACTTTCACATTTGCGGACTTCAATTCGCAGAATTAGCTGGGGAATTCTGGGAGTTAAAGTCCACACATCTTAAAGTTGCCAAGTGGGAAAAGCACTGTTCTAAATATAGCTAAATTCAACTACATTGTATGCAAAATGGACAGATGACCGATTGATAAGTCCAGTCTATGTAATGATTTGTTTTTTCTACTCTGTAAACTGTTATTTTTGTACTATTAACTTTTATTTTCTACTAGTATTTGACCACAATACTTGAATCCCCATAATTTACCTTCATCTCCTTCACAGTCTATGAATGCTCTGATTTTAAAGTAATATTTGTGTCTTAAACCAGATTGAAAATTTTAGATATGGAGAATATCTTAATTTCCCCTTTGAGAAAAAAACCTGTATAATTTAATTTTAAATTTCTTTTAATATTTTAAAGTATTTTACTTGATTTTCATAAAATGATTGGTATTCATTATCTATCTGCAGGGTGTGGTGGCTTACATGATTAGGATGCTGGGCTGGAGGTTAGGAAGCTTACGTCCAAGACCCAAGTGACAGGGTAAGCTTCCGTCATTTGCTTCAGCTCCTTGATGGGAATATGAAAGGCACCCCAATGGACATCCCCCCCAACCTACCCGGAAAATGGTGATGTCACTAACTAATTCTTTCAAACTGGAAGCACCTTAAATAGTGCCTCTGACACAAATGGGGGCTTCCTTGCCGGCTAATGCTTTGAGTCCCAGTTCAAAGTATTAGTGGTCACCAGTAAATTCAGAAGTCTTTTCCAATATTGGTCAACTTAAGTTTTTTGAGACGCATCTGATGCTTACATCACAGGTTTTTGAAGCTTCAGCAAAATCCTTCAGCTAACACAATGAAATTTTTTTTTCTCACCTCACATTTTGGGAGGTGCCTGTTCCTGAAACTTGTCTACACCAGGTTTTAAAGTTAAGCCAAAACTGTAAGGAGTTCTGTGGTTCACAAAATCTCTCACCACACCCCAGGGATTACATTTACACCTATGTTTTAGGTTGTAATCCCCCTCCCAAACTGCTAATGATGGAATTTGGAGTTCCTGACTCCCTATGCTAAGCAGAATCATGCTTTTACCTTTTGCCTTTCTTGTAAGAAACTTTCCAGAGTCTGGTCCAGTGGTGAAATCCAATTTTTTTTACTACCAGTTCTGTGGGCATGGCTTTGTGGGCATGGTGTGGCTTTGTGGGCGTGGCAGTGGAAGGATACTGCAAAATCCCCATTCCCACTCCACTCTGGGGCCAGCCAGAGGTGGTATTTGCTGGTTCTCCGAACTACTCAAAATTTCTGCTACCGGTTCTCCAGAACCTGTCAGAACCTGTTGGATTTCACCCCTGGTCTGCTCCCATATTCCTAGCTCAGATATGAGATATTCCCCTTCTTTCTTTCTCATCCAGATCAAAACTCGCTGCAGCCAACTGGCCACAGCTTATTTATTGTGGGACAATTGGCCATGGCCAACTTTCCTCAGGACAACTTGCCACGGGATAGGAGCTACACTGATATAGAAGAAATGGTGGAATAGAATAAGGAATGCAAAAAGAGGGGCAAAATAAAATGTGAATGACAAAAATTAACTTTTTAAAAATTATTTTAACTAATTAAATTGAATTGTTTTTTTTTATTAAAGAGTTTTACAAAAAAAATTTTTTTTACAAATATTTCCCCCTCCCCCTCCCTTCCTTACCCTCTGTTGCAATATTTTTAGGATCAGACTCAATAATAATAATGAGAGTTAGAGGTTTAAATATATTTCTCTTTAATTATAATAGGCATTCTATATTCACTGAATATTCACAGATAGAAGCAAAGAAAATGGTGAAGGTGGCTCCTTATATATACAAAGGGTGGAGCCAAGAGTGGGAGTGGTGAATTATGAATACATTAAGAACCAAAGAATAAGTTAACCCCTGATATCCCATATATACATTATTTACACATTAGGGAATAAGGCATTTACATCTGACACCCTCCCTCTCCCACCCCCACCCCCCGAACTTCCCAGAACAAAATACAGGGTATAACAATTAACAATCATATACTAAACTAAGCTAACTATCTATGGACTCCTATTCCCCCCCTTCACACTTTAACTCCCCTTTTACTTAACTAAATATGAATACTCTTAATTTTTCCATTCATTCATAAGCTATTTGATACTTTTTAGTCTGATATTTGTTTTGAATATAGTCAATCCATCTTCTCCATTCCGATATATATCTTTTTTGTGAATAATCTTTCAAATATGCTGAAATTTTGGCCATTTCTGCTAAATTCTCTACTTTTAATGTCCATTCTTCAATATTAGGCAGATCTTCCTTCTTCCAATATTGCGCCACCAAAAGTCTAGCTGCAGTTATTAAGTTTAAAATCAATTTAGTCTCTATAACCATATAATCTGTAATTATACCCAACAAAAACAACTGTGGAGTAAACCTTATCTTCTTTTTAAGAATATTTTGGATAATCCACCATATTTTAATCCAAAATGCTTTAACTTTTTTACAAGTCCACCATATATGATAATAGGTGGCATCATCACAATTGCCTCTCCAACACTTAGATTGCAAATTCGGATACATTCAAGCCAACTTTTTAGGATCTAAATGCCATCTGTAAAAGATTTTATAAAAATTTTCTCTTAAATTTTGCGCTTGCATAAATTTCACATTTCTACCCCATATTTTTTCCCACGTTTCCATCATTATTGGTTCCTAATTAAATTGAATTATTGAATTATCCCGCAACAAGTTATTGTTTTGGCTGTAGCGAGCAGGCAGCAGTGAGTTAGCCATGGCAAGTTGTCCATGGCGAATTGTCCCATTCCCCATATATTCTCTGCCTCCCAAATCCCAGCTGATCGGGAGAAAATGGAGATTTTGCAATAACCTTCCCCTGGAGTGGGGAGGGAATGGAGATTTTACAATATCCTTCCCCTGCCACGCCCACCAAGCCACACCCTCCAAGCAATGCAACGCCCACCAAGCCAAACCCACAGAACCAGTAGTAAAAAATTTTGAAACCCACCACTGAACAAGAAGTGCTGGCACAGATGTTTTTCTTGGAAGCAGGATGCACCCAGAGGAAGTTGGACATGCACCATTTTCATATAAGAACATTCACCCCACCCATGGTTTTGACCCTGCTGCTCTGAAGAAGATGTGTGGAGAGGATGAGAGAGGGAAGAATAGGAGTCACTTTGGATAGTGAGCTGCCATATCAATTTAATAAATATACAAAATATTGTAAGGCTATGTCCAATGCTGCATCAGTTTATTTCTGGGGCATTAAAGTCAGGGGTGGGTTCTATTTACCTTTACTACCGGTTCGCAACAGGATTGTGTGTGCGCGCTCGCTTCGTTCACACATGCGCCTTGCTTCTGCGCATGCACAGATTGCCGATGATGACATCTGGGGTGGTGGGTGTGGCCTCCCGCCGATTTTACTACCGGTTCTTGCGAACCGGTCCAAACTGGGGGCAACCCACCACTGATTAAAGTAGCATGTCTCAAGCAGATTTTTGGAAGACTGCTAAATATATGTTGAAAATGCCATCTGTAGCTTCAGTCTTGGATCATATAAGGTTTTTATTTTGTAGGTGGGTAACCCTAATTCATGAGGGCAGGAAAAGAGAGGAGAAAGGAAGAGGGGAGAACATCTCCTTTGCTGTTGGCCATGAGGGCCGGAGAATTGAAAACAAATTGACTCCGATTTCTTCCTTCTGAGAGTGGAAGTGGGACACCTGAGTATCCAGGAGAAAAGAAATCCCAAAGTACAATGAAAAATAAGGTATTTCAATAGCTTTTTTTTATTGAACACACCAAACGACACATGCAGGTGCTAATTACATTATTCTCAAGAGTGAAGACTTACAGCTCAGTGCGGAAGATCAGGCCACTGCCTGCTAATAACTGGGAAGAGATTTCATCTATCTTTTCGTTTTGAGCCACAGTAAAGTGTTCCTTCCAGTTTCCTACAACACCTATAGGTGGGAAACAATCCAAGAAAACAAAATCAGTAATTTCTGTTTCCTGAGCTCTTTTACAACTATTTTAATAGTTCAGCAATGGAGTGTGCATTCTTCTTTGTTTCAGAGGATCCTTCCAGATGACAGCTTGGAACCTCTAGATCAGTGATGGCTAACCTTTTGGCCATTGCGTGCCAAAACTGAGGGAAGCACGGGGGGTTGCCCTCGCGCGTGCCTACACCCATAATTCTATGCGCCCCCCCGCACATGCGCATGCGATTCCCCCCCCACTATTGGCAGGTGATGGCACAGTGGGCCCAGTAGGCCCGTTTTTCACCCTCCCCAGGCTCCAGAGACTTTCTAGGAGCCTGGGGAGGGCGAAAACGGCCTTCCCAACCCCCCAGAGGCCTTCTGGATGCTGGAAATGGCCCATTTCCCAACTTCCAGTGGGCCCAGAAGGCCTGAAAATCAGCTGGAGGAGCTGAGCTCGCGTGCCCACCAATATGGCTCCATGTGCCACCTGTGGCACGTGTGACATAGGTTCGCCATCTTGGCTCTAGATCATGTAGTACCGCTGAAACAACCTGTTCCCAAAGGGATTGAAGGGAGGCTATGTGGAAAGGAGGATTACAAGTAGAACACTGGATCCACATGCCAGTGCAGATTGTTAGCGAAGTACAGGTAGTCTTCAATTTATGTCAGCAATGGAGCCTGCTCTTTAAGGTCACAAGTCTTGATGGTGGTAAAGTAGGCTGATCATGTGACTGACTCAATTTTATGATCTTTTTTGCAATAATCATTAAGTAGCCATAATTGTTGTAAAGCAAATGCAATGGTTATTAAGTAAACACATCAGTCATTAAGTGAACCAGTTGTTTGCTATGGGTATGGTTTTGCCAAAAAACAGAAATAAATACCAGTTTTTGGCAAAATGCTGTAAAGTGGCCATGTGACCATGGAATGCTTAAATGGCCATAAATATGGCTTGCTAGCCCGAAGTTCAGTCATGTGATTGTGGGGGGAGGATGACTCCTGACCATCATGTCAGAAGAATAATTTGGGGTTCCAACTCGAGCCGGGCTGTGCAAGAATAAATAAAAGTAAGATCCAGAGAGCTATGAGGAAAGAAGAAATATTTATTTGTAAAAGCAAAACAGTTTGCATTTAGGGACAGGCTGCAGAGAAATGGAGTACAGCAGCAGATTATTATAGAGGAAATTTGTCCAGGGTAAAGTCTCTACGTGCTGATTCTAGGATGACACTTGAGGAGTCTCCCTGTGTGTGTGTGTGTGTGTGTGTGTGTGTGTGTGTGTGTGTTCTTGCAAATATGCAGTTCCTCTGCGAGACCTAATTTAATTAATTTTGTGTTTGCAGACTTTATCCTTTTGTGGATTTCATCTGGGAAATTTATTTTGGGGTTTGAGGAAGTTTGCTAATTTGATTAACTTGGAGACACTGATTCTCAGACTATTGTGGATCCTGTTAATACTTTAAGGGAAGATGGAAACAGTATAAAGAATATAATATATTTGTATATAAAACTTCTTACAATGAGAACGTCGAATCTGGGTCATAAGTAGCCCAGGTAAGTCCATCATAACTTTGAACAGTCACTAAACAATTGGTCCTATGGTTGGAACTATGTACAGTACTTATCTGTATTGAGATGTTTCAGAGCAGAGCCATTCTGAATTCTGTCTCTAAAATGTCTTCCCCTCTAAAACTGCAACTGAGTGCTTTTCTTCACCATGGACCCCTTTAAATACCTTTTGTGGCCACGATTTGGGGCCATGTAGCCTTAAGATACAAATCATAACATTTCTTCAAGCCTTCACAGACCCCCTGTGATTGCGGTTCCCCAGACCTGTGACTGCGGTCCCCCAGGGATCCGCCGACCACAAGTTGAGAATCCCTGTGCTAGTGAATTAAGCATAAGAGGTTCAACATTTTCTCTACTGGAAGAGATCTCTGGAAGGAATAGGTGATACATGCTCAATAGCAGTAACTGTGAGAGGGATCTAGAAGTCCTAGTGGACAATCACTTAAATATGAGCTAGCAGTGTGCGGGCAGCAGCCAAAATAGCCAATGCAGTCTTAGGCTGCATTGACAGAGGGATACAATCAAGATCACATGAAGTGTGCATACCACTTTATTATTCCTTGATAGGACCACAGTTGGAATATTGCATCCAGTTTTGGTCAGCATAATATAAAAAAGAAGTAGAGACTCTAGAAAAAGTGCAGAGAAGAGCAACAAAGATATTTAGGGGACTGAAGGCTAAAACATATGAAGAACAGTTGCTGGAATTGGTATGTCTCTAGTCTAATGAAAAGAAGGACTAGGGGTGACATCATAACAGTATTTCAATATCTAGGAGGTTGCCCCAAAGAAGAGGGAATCAAGCTATTTTCCAAAGCACCTGAAGGACAAGAAGCAATGGGCGGAAACTAATAAAGGAGAGATAGAAATAAGGAGAAATTTCGTAACAGTGAAAAAAATTACTTAGTAGAAAAGCTTGCTTTCACAAATATCTATGGAGATTCTTAATCATCCAGATTATGACTGTGCCAAAGGTGCTTTTCAAAAGGCAAAAGTGATGGAGCACCCACAACTCCTGTCTTGGTTTTCTTTCAAAACATTTTGCTTCTCATTCAAGAAGCTTTAGAACTGAAGAAACATCTTGGATGGGAAGCGAAATGCTTTAGAAAAAAAATATCAAGAAAATCCAGTTGCCTTTTGAAAAACATCTTTGGAACTTGCCTTCAGAACTTGTGGGTGCGCCATCATTGTAGGTTTTTAAGAAGAGACCGGATAGCCATTTGTCTGAAATGATATAGGGGCTCCTGCACGAGCAGGGGTTTAGACAGCTCCCCAATCTTTCCAGCTTTGCAGACCAGAGGGTTGGGGAGAACAGCGCACGTGTGCACAGCTCTATTTATAAATGGAGCGCATGTACACATTCACATTCACTCATTGCTCGTGCAACTGGGGATACACACATATGGACCTGCCTGCTAGTTCCATGGCCTGGTTGTGAACAGCTCATGGCCCAGTAGTGGGCCAGGATCTGGAGGATGGGGATCCCTGGATTAGAAGACCTCCGAGATTGCTTCCAATTCTGTTATACTGTTAACTAACATCCTAGCTACCGTCTAGAACAAAAGATTAAACTTTTTACCTTCTTTCCAGAAAAAGAAACCACAAATTGTGACTGCCATCTAAGGCACCAAATAGAAAAAACTCTTGCACGATTTGAAACTTGAAACTTTTTTATATGATCCACATCTATTCTTCCCAACCATTTCCTCCTATCCATTGTTGCATCATCTGTGATTGAAACAACACTAATGGTAAAATATATAAGGTAAAATCCTGATAATCATGTACGACCAATTGTTTCATCTCTGCAAATTCATGTATGCTGCTAAATTAAACAATTAAAAATGAAAATATACCCTAAATGCTATATCTAGAGCATTTTTGAACACACCAAACTAATTACTACCACTTTCTGTGGGGATTGTTCTGTTCTGAAATGATTAGATTTGCAAATTGCCCAATCTACACACTATTCACTAATCACAACTATTCTGAAATCAATGCCTGTGCTTTGTGCTTGGTTTTTTGCCAGTATTCCTGAGACCTTCACCAGCCCCTCCTATTGAATGCAGTTAAAATTCAGCTTCAGTTCTGACCCTCACCTTTTCTCATGAATGGGGACAAAGCTTGGTTCATCACGAAGTCAGGCAGAGTGAGGTAATTGGCCATGGGGTTCTCTTTCATAGTTTCAAACTTTGTATGTTCAGTGATCTCCTCCAGAATTGGATCTGGGAGTTCAACGTTGAGGAAGTGAGCGACCTTCAGGATTTCTCTGGTTGGATCCTAGTACAAATATGGAGAGAATTTTGGCTATGTTTTGATGCTTTCTTGGCTGAAATAGTTAGAAAATGGAGTCAGGAGGCAATCGACAATAAGCTCTGAGATCCAACAAAACGGGCATTTTTGTAGCTCATCTTCGGCGCCTGCCCAGAGTACCTTGTTTAAATTTTCTCTTGTAATCATTTGTATTTTATCTATATGTGCCCATGTTATACCATATATAGCACTGGTTTCCAGTTTCTTTCCGGGTGTAGTTCAAAATGCTGATTATCATCTCTAAAACCCTGCATGCTACAGAACCAGTTTATCTATGGGAGCACCTTTCTAACCATCATGCCCAATAGGATGGGTCTATCCAGAGGTGGGATTCAAGTAATTTAACAACCGGTTCTCTGCCCTAATGATTTCTTCCAACAACCAGTTTGCCAAACTGCTCAGAAAGTTAACAACCGATTCTCCCGAAGTGGTGCGAACTGGCTGAATCCCACCACTGGGTCTATCCAGATCCCTTCCCTTAAATGTTATTTAGGGGGACCAGGAAGCACGCCCTAGGAAGCAGCCCCACCCACCCACCCAAGATCTGACAGCCCTCACCCTCAACCTTTCTGGAAGACTTAAAATGCTGGTCTTCCTTCCCTCCCCAGGTACGAGTCTGCTTATGGTTTCTTATATATTGCAGACTGTTGGTTTAGGAGACTGGAATTTATGTTTTTTATTGTTTTGAAGTTTTGAAAATGTTCTTGTTACTGTTGTTGAGAGCTACCAAGAGCTATGGCTCTAAGATGGGCTGCCATATAACTCTCCAAAATAAATAAAATAGCTTTCAGTGCAGAATGAGCTTTCCTTAGGCCCTACAGTACACCTTGTATTGTTATCCATTATCTCATGTTTGAAATTTGTTTGGTGCAAATATATTCTATGTGTATGTGCACAGGCTTAAGCGGCTTACTTCTTTTATGTCTTCATAAAAGAGATACAGGATTGGGTGACGATCCTTAGCCTCCCACCAGCCTTGGACATGCTCAAACCAAGAGCCCCAGGCAACTGCGATAGAAAAAAAATGACAAGAGAATCTTGATTTACCTCCCTTTCCTTTCTGCTTCATAACTCTAGGCCTGTGATAGGGAACCTATAACATGCGTGCCAGAGGTGGCACGCAGAGCCCTCTCTGCTGGCACGCGCACCGTCACCTCAGGTCAGATCTCTGTGGCGTTTCTTTCATGAGCGTCTGTTTCCCTGCAAACGACAAAACAGAAGCTCACAAAAGAAAAAGATCTTACCTCTTGCCGCGCTGCCAGTGTTGGGATGCCCCGCCTCCCGCTGGCCAGCTGGTCTTTGGGTCTCTGCTGCGCATGCACGCATGTCAGCACATGTGTGCCCGCATATCTGCATGTGGACTTCCACGCACATGTCCACACATGCACACATGTCTGCGCATTCATGCATGCACAGCTTTCAGTTTGGGCATGCATGCACCAGAGGTGGGTTTCAGCAGGTTCTGACCAGTTCTGGAGAACCGGTAGTGGAAATTTTGAGTAGTTCGGAGAACTGGTAGTAAAAATTCTGACTGGCCCCGCCCCCATCTATTCTCTGCCTCTCAAATCCCAGCTGATCGGGAGGAAATGGGGATTTTGCAGTAACCTTCCCCTGGAATGGGGTGGGAATGGAGATTTTACAGTATCCTTCCCCTGCCACGCCCACCAAGCCATGCGACACCCACCAAGCCACACCCACAGAACCAGTAGTAAATTTTTTTGAAACCCACCACTGGCATGCGCATGCAGTTTGGGCCCTCAGTGTCTAAAAGGTTCACCATCACTGCTCTAGGCTCTACCAGCTTTCCCCTCAAAATGGCTTTTATGGGTGTTGAACTATCCTGGTTGGAAATGATAGGAACTATAGTTCTTGGAGAAACGACGGCACACAGCTTCTCAGATTTAAGGGGGGGAAATCATTAACAATTTTTTCCCCCCAGCATCACAAAATTATCATTGGTACAGGGAGATCCATACTTCTTTTTCAAGAGTAGTTTGGTAGCTATACCAGGGGTAAAATTCAGCAGGTTCTGACAGATTCTGGAGAATCGGTAGCAGAAATTTTGAGTAGTTTGAAGAACCGGCAAATACCACCTCTGGCTGGCCCCAGAGTGGGGTGGGAATGGAGATTTTGCAATATCCTTCCCCCAGGAGTGGGGAGGGAATGGGGATTTTGCAGTATCCTTCTCCTGGAGTGGGGTGGGAATGGAGATTTTGCAGTATTCTTCCCCTGCCATGCCCACCAAGCCACGCCCACCAAGCCACACCACACCACACCACGGCCACCAAACCACACCCACAGAACCGGTAGTAAAACAATTTGAATTTCACCACTGAGCTATACTTCATGTTTTCTGTAAGCCCGATGGTGACTGTCATCCAGAGTCTTCTAGTGGTCAGATGGGTGGCAAGTAAATTTAATAAACAAAGAAATTGATGGTGATGGCATGATGATGGCATATTACTGCTAAGAATTCAGCAAGCAATCAGTTCTGACATGCTTTTCATTCCTATTATTTCTGCAGCTTCCATTTACTCTTTCCTGTAAGGAAGCTCTTTAAAAACTGATCCCAGTTCCCTGGATCCGGCAACCCCTGATTCATGCGGTGAAAATGGAAATAAGAAACAATGGTGTCTTTAACATTTCTAGCTACATAAATGACCTACAGAAAGGACAGAAAATCATAAAGACATAGTGTTATCTAGTTAGGGTAACGAAACATCTGCAAGAAAAGAAGCAAGTTCAGAGAGCAGCAAGGACCTCTAGCAGGGGTGAAATGTTTTTCTACAACTTCTTCGACCGAAGAAAAAATGCTTTTAAAAGAAAGAAAAAAAGCCTCTGATGATCGCGCTGCTCAGCTGGGATCATCAAAGGCTTTTAAAAGCATTTTTTCTACAACATCTTCAGCCAAAGAGGTTGTAAAAAAATGCTTTTAAAAGCCTCTGATGATCCCAGCTGAGTTGCCTGATCGGCAGAGGCTTTTTTTCTTTTAAAAACATTTTTTCTACAACTCTTCAGCCGAAGAGGTTCTAAAAAATGCTTTTAAAAGCCTCTGACGATCCCAGCTGAGTTAAAAGAAAAAAAAGCCTCTGCCGATCAGGCAACTCAGCTGGGATCATCAGAGCTTTTTAAAAACATTTTTTACAACCTCTTCGCTGAAGAGGTTGTAGAAAAAATGGTTTTAAAAGTTAAAAAAAAAAAGTTGGCCACGCCCACCCAGTCATATTACCCCACCATCACCAAGCCATGCCCACAGAACCAGTAGTAACAAATTTTAGATTTCAGACTGACCTCTAGGATAAGCTTTTCATATTCATGCATACATATATCTGTGTGGTTTCTAAGAGTTGACATAGACTTGATGGCAAATAGTCAAATCATAGACACACATCTTCACACAAACACACATCTAGCTCTGTCTTATTCCTATCTCTGCCTTTTTTCCAGCACATAAAATGATCCTAATCTGTCCAAGCTCCAAACTCTCATCTACTGAGTTCAACCTATTAAGCCTTTCATTTTTATGTTCCTACATATCTTCTTCTTATGATCAAATATGCTCTTGGTTTAATTTAGGAAGCTGAAAAAAGGTACCGAGGCTGAATTCAGATGAGAATTAAGATTTGCTTCCCCATGTAATGGGAAGAAGGAATGATCTTGAAGATAGGAGGAAGATCCTCTACCAAGATATTGGTCAGATAAAAGAAATATGAGTTTGGACCAGAACTGTAACCTAAGAAAACATTTCAGACAAGACTGTCCCTAATTCTCATGAAGATAAAGGAAGTGCATTCAGACTTGCAAGATATTTATTTATTCAATTTATTTATTCAATATTGATACCATAACCCTATAATAAAAGTAGGCTTGGCCTGCATGACTTTTGTTTCCTTATTAGGTCTACCTTGAAAAACTGAGATTCCAGAAACAATCAAAAGTTTCAAAATCCAAAAAGGTACAAGACAAGGATGCCCATTATCGCTGTTGTTGTTTGTATTATCGTTAGAGGTACTGACTAGAATAATCGGGAAAGACAAACAAATTAAAGGTTTAGAAATCAAGAAAGAAAAATTTAAAGTACAGGCTTTTGCAGATGACCTGGTCTTTATTATAGAAGAGCCATTTCAGTCTGGTGTGAGGCTAATGGAAGTACTGGGAGAATATGGTGAAGTAGCAGGTCTGAGGATAAATAAGGAGAAAACTAAAATGTTAGTCAAGAATATGACTAAATCATTTTTAAAAATTCTAGACTGTGCAGAAATGAATAGATTAACTTTGATGATTAAAGAAAGAGGATTCAGAATATTTTAAGATATGGGATCAATATAGCTCTGGATAGCTCTGCAGACAAGACACTGTAATTTAACACCAGCTGTCTGCAATTAAAGTAAGTTCGAATCTTGCCAGGCTCAAGGTTGACTCAGCCTTCCATTCTTTCTAAGGTAGGTAAATTGAGGACCCAGTTTGTGGGGGCCATAAGCTGACTTTGTATAAAATATACAAAAGTATGAAGGCTATTGCTTAATGCACTGTAAGCTGCCCTGAGTCTCCGGAGAACGGCAGCATATAAATCAATTTTTTTAAAAAAATTATTATAAGATATAGATAAGTAAATCAATAGCTATGTAAAAAATGGTATGATTAGAATATTGTACTTTTGGAGATATGTTGTAATAGATTGGATGATAATGAAGACAGAAGAATCTGCAAAAAAATGACGTTATGGAGGAAACCAAGATGTCGCATGGAAAAAATGACTGATGTATTAAATATTTGTTTGTATATAAAATAAAAAACTTTAAAAAAAAAAGAATATGATTAAATCGCAAGAAAATGAATTGACTGGGCGAATTAACATTCAGACAACAAAGAAAGTGAGATATCCAGGAATTTAAATAATGGCAAAATGTGTTACACTCAAAGGGGATAATCATGATAAATTAATTGATCAAATCAAGGTGGACCTGGATAGGTGGAAAAAATTGCAACTCTCCCTTATGGGAAGAATTGCAACAGTAAAGATGCACGTACTACCAAAAATACTTTTTTTATTTCAATATATACCGATAAGATTAGAAAAGTTTTTTTGAAATTTAAATAAAGTGATATCTAATTTATTTGGCAAGGGAAGAAACCAAGAATTAAATTAAAATTATTACAGACGCAAAGGAAAGAGGGATTTGGCCTTCCAGATTGGGAAAAATATTTTCTTTTTTTTAAAAAAAGAAAAACTGAGATTCTATCAACAGTTGTTCTAACCTTGCAATTCTGTTCCCAGAAGGAAGGTGGTAGAAGCTGGACTGGGAGGTGAGATTTCAGGGTGCGCGGGGAAGGCATTTCTTCTGCCATTTCCAAACCTGCAACACGGGAGGTGGGGGTGGAGACAGATGGACATAATTCAGGCTCATGGAAAGGAAAACCTTTCCCATCACCTCCATGAAGCAGTACCTTGCTACTCACCTGAAGATATGGGTTTCATAGGAAACAAATCTATGAAGGGAATCCGTTTATATATGGGAGCCCTTGCACATTTCTGTTTGTCTCCTCCATGCTGCACCATGTCCACTATTTCTTGCATCCAGGTAGTCCCTGATATGAGGAATGAAGAGAACAGATAGATTGATCTAGAGATTGGGCTCCTGTTCTTGTTTAATTTAAGCTTTGTATCTCTCCCCCCAGCCCCCCAATTTTCCATCATGCTCTTCCATGTCTCCTCCCCACTTACCTGCTTTGGGATAAGTGCAAATGAGAAGGTCATCAGGCTGGGCTTTAAAATTCCTTAAGAGCTCCAGGTTTGCAGCAGTATTATCAAGTAAAAAGGTTCCTTCAACTTCCACCAGCTTTGAGCGTTTGACTAATTTAGGATCAAGCTGTTCCAATGCTTTTCTTAAATACTCCATGATTGAGTGGAGAAGGGACCTTGTAAGAGGAAGACCTGCAGAGATGTGATGACAAATCTTTGGGATTTAGTATTCCAGTTTTGCAAAGATTCTGCTCCAGAGTTCCTTATGAATGAGAGTCAAGTTTTCTTCCTGCATTATATAAATTCATGTCTGTCTCCACCCACTTCTCTTTTGTTTCCTAAAATTTCTGCAAGAACTGGAAATTTGATGAAGTGCAAACTTTTTAGGTAGCAGAGACTTGGGAAATGTTTTCCTCAATTAGTTTGCATCTTGTGAGATGGATTGGGTTTAGAGAGCCCTATCCTAACCCAAAGCCACTTATCAGCTTTTACACCTGAAAAAGAATTACAACTCATGATCTTCCTGTTTCTAGCCCAATATTTTAACCATTACACCGAATTATCTGTGCTTTTGATCCTAAAACTTTGTTTCTTATTTTCTTACTGCCTTTGTTAAGGGAGAATTCTCTGATCACTTAGGTCTATACTTCTTAAAACAGCTTCTATCTTATTTAATACACAATTCTTTATACTGTACCTATGTCAGTGGCCCGACTAGTGGACCAAAGAAAAGTAGACACTCTCAGGAACTGCTAAATCTCAAAAGTAAAATGTTATTGGCTACACCAAGAATCAGAACCAACTCTGTTTTTTCCTCTACAATGCTTGTATAGTTAAACAACAGCTTCTCCTTCGCCCCACTCCGGTTTGGTCACATTGTCCAATTATGAATAGTCTGTTTTTTCAAGCACGGTTCTCTGTTGTACACCTGCAGCAGTGTCCTTAATGGGATCTTGGCTCTCACGGACTGTCTCTGGAGTATCTGCATTCTTTCACCCTTCCCTCCCCCCAATTCTTTGGCAAGTTGAATAGCAATAAGACCTAAACATTTCAAAAGCGGTTCAACCTTGACAAACTGACAAGGGGAGACCTGGAAAGATATCAAACATAGGTTAATATCATTTTTCATTTTCCTTGAGCCTTCACTCCCCCTCCTGGTTTTCATGGGTGTTTAGCATGGAATCTTCTCACTAACCTATCAGTGTTAACATCCTCTTCTTTCAACCACTCTGCTTCTGACATCGGGTACCCCTTCCATTGTACCAGATATTGCAATTTCCCTTCATAGTACCTTGAATCTAGAATTCTATTAATTTCATAGTGCTTCTCTCCTCTCACCCAAATAGAGGGTGGTAGTTCCTTTCCAACTGGTCTCAAGTTAGAGCCTTTAACAAGCTTCAACAAACTGTGGTGGAACCCCTTCCCTAATATTTTCTGCAGTTTTAATTCCCCTGTGACCAGGTTGATGATGCACAAACGGGGAAAGGACCTATGAATTTAGGACTCAGTTTTTGTCACGAGTGTTTCCAGGATTGCTGTGGCTACTTGCCTACTCACAAACAAGTATGGCTTCAATCAAGCCATCTCCTGTTTGTAATTACCTGCAAGCCTTCCCCGCCCTAGTTAATTGCAGGTTAACTCCCCATATAAGCAAGGACCTTTTCGCTTGCTACTTGGGCCTAGACTCCTGGTTTAGGCCTAAATGCACAGCTCCTGCAGGAAGCTCAGTGCAATGCCGCAGATGGGAGAAGAATGCAGATAAGGACTCCAGACGCTGTTGCAGAGAAACTCCCACGGATGCTTGCCTTTTGCTGTTTTGTAGCACGCAAGCTATCATCGGGACTGCTGTTGCTGGATCTTTTTCCTCCCACAAGCTTCAAGCAATGTTTGCTGTTTGAACTGTTTTTACTTCAGGTGACTTTTAGCTGTGATGTTTGTGCTGCCTCCATTTTGATTGCCTTGATGATGTATCGACGCCGAAGCTGCTTACCTTCATGCTAGCTTTATTCTCTTGTGAACTGTTTCGGTATTGTGGAGAGGGATCTAGGGAGATAGCCTTGCTTCACATACCCAGATAAGACTTTGTTTTTAATGTGCTTTCTTAAAGACATAGTGCTTTTTAAATGTTTTAAAGTAAATTATATTTTTACACAAGACGCCTCTGTCAGAATTATTTCAGTCTCAGTGTGTTTGCTCATGAGCTGGTTCACGGTCCAGAGTACCCCTCAACCCCATTTCATAACAGTTTTTTATAGGGTTGCCTTAATTTCAAGTACTGCATGGATAAATATATTTCATCCCCGATCTTAAACTCTCTCTGGGGAGGCCTCTTCCAATCTGCTTGTTTCCTTTGTGACTCTCCCGCCTTCACTAAAGCTTTCTGCACATTTCCCCAAGTGTTTCTTCAGGTGTCCATTCACTCCATTAGGGTTACTGAGGAGGGAGGTTCCCTTGGAAGCGCTGGCATGGGCACAAACTCTATTCCTGTAGCCACATTGAATGGAGTGAACCCAGTGCTGCTGTGAACTGAGTTATTATAGACTACCTCTACAAATGGCAAGAGTTTTGCCCAGTTTGTTTGCTGATAGTTCACAAAAAAACATAAATATTGCCTGACTATTGCGTTGGCCTACTCTACTGCCCCATTAGTGCTTGGATGGAACCTGGAACTAAGTCCCTGGAAGGAACCTATTAGTTTTAAAAATTCCTGCCAGAATTTTGCAGTGAACTGCAACCCCCCCCATTGCAGATGTGTATTTTGGAACTCCATGCAGCTGGTAGATATGTTGTGCGAACAGTTTAGCTAGGTTCTGAGCTGATGGAAGCTTGGGGAACACAATGAAGTGGGCTTGCTTTGAAAATAAATTGACCATGGTCCAAATCACTCTGCTTCTCACACTCTCCAGCAGTTCCACAATGAAGTCCATAGTGATCTCTTCCCATGGTTGGCTAGGGTCAGCCATTGGCTGCAGCAACCAGGGCTCTTTCCTGGCATTCACTTCACAGATGCACACATCGGGCAGCTCATCATGTAGCTCTCTATGTCCTTCTTCATTTTAGAAGGACAGAATGGTCCTCCTGGCCAGGTGGAGGGTTTTTACAAAGCCAAAGTGGCCAGCTGATTTCACATCATGGCTTTGGTGTAAAATTTGGTGTCTCAGACTGGCTGGTACATACAGTTTGTCTCTCTTCCAGGTCAGGTTCTCCTCATTGTCATCTCATTCTGATGGGCTTGGAACCATTCATCCTCCTGTAGGGCTTTTCTCAGACAATGAGTTTAACCCCTTGCCAGAGACATGAGGAGTATCCAGTGGAAATCACCTTTCAGAGGTTTTGACTGCTAGCTGTTTAGAGCGAATGATACAGTTAACAATTTTCTCTCAGGTGCTTTAGTATTGGAGCATCCTGGAGACTGTGTTTAGGACTGGCTCTGCTGCAAACAGGCACTTGAGTTTCTCAAAAGCCTCTTGCGTTCCATAGCCAGTTCAGCAGCTGACTGGGCTCTGGTTTTACTCCCCCTTTGCCCGTCTTTAGTAGTTCAGTGATTGGCAGAGTGATTTGGGTGAAAGTTGGAATAAACTGTCTATAGAAGTTGGCAAAGCCCAACTTTTGAGTTTATTTTTTATTTATTTTATTTTATTTCGAATTTATATACCGCACCTTCTCCCGAGGGACTCAGGGCAGTGTCCAGCCAGATAAAAACATACAATACAAATATTAAAAAACAATTAAAAGGATATATAGTAATTTGGCCCCAATTTAAGAAAACAAACCAATTAAAAATTAAAAATATGTTAAAAAATATGTTAAGCCAGCCCGGCTTGCTGAAAAAAGAAAGTTTTAAGGGCATGGCGGAAGGCACCGAGATCTTGGATTCTCCTTATCTCTGGGGGCAGCTGATTCCAGAGGGTAGATGCCTCCACAGAGAAGCCCCCCCTGGGGGTCGCCAGCCTACATTGTTTGGCTGATGGCACCCCGAGGAGGCCCTCTCTGTAGGAGTGCACAGGTCAGTGGGAGGTCATCGGTAGCAGCAGGCGGTCTCGAAGATAACTAGGTCCTATGCCATGGAGCGCTTTAAAGGTGGTAACCAACACCTTGAAGTGCACCCGGAAGACCACTGGGAGCCAGTGGATTCACGCAGGAGCGGTGTTATGTGGGAGCACCAGGCGGCTCCCGTAATTACCCGTGCGGCCGCATTCTGGACCAGTTGGAGCCTCCGGGTGCTCCTCAAGGGGAGCCCCATGTAGAGAGCATTGCAGTAGTCGAGATGACGAGGGCATGAGTGACTGTGCACAGGGAATCCCGATCAAGAAAGGGCCGCAACTGGCGAATCAGGTGAACCTGACAGAAGGTCCCCCTGGCTACAGCCGTCAGATGTTCCTCCAAGGACAGCTGCGTATCCAGGAGGACTCCCAGATTGCACACCCTCTCCACGGGGGCTAAAGACTCGCCCTCAATAGTTAGTGATGGAGTCAACTGACTATATCGAGATGCCGGGAGCCACAGCCACTCAGTCTTGGAAGGGTTGAGCTTGAGCCTGTTCCTCCCCATCCAGATCCACACAGCCTCCAGGCACTGGGACATCACTTCAAGGGCATCGTTGGGGTGGCCTGGGGTTGATTTCTGGTTCAAGAGGCCTCCACTCCAATATGGCTTTCACCTTCCCGGGATCCATTTCCACCCCCTCACTTGACACCTGATAGCCCAAATAATCCAGGCTAGTTTTATGAAAGTTACTTTTCAAAGTTTGGTGTAGAGTTTAGCATCTAAGAGTTTCCTCAGCACCTCACACTCTAACTTCCAATGTTCTTCCATTGTCTAAGAGTAAATGAGGATGTCATTCATGTACACTAGGACCTCTTTATATAGATGCTCATGGAGCACCTTTTTTTATTAATTTTATGACTACAGCTACTGCTTCCTGCAGTCCAAACAGCATCACCCAGAACTGGTAGCATCCCAGGAGGCAATTGAAATCTGTCTTTCACTTTAATCCTTATCTGGTAATATGTTTCCCTCAAGTCCAGCTTGGTGAATACCTTCCCTTTGGATAGGTATCCCAGCATGTCCTTCATGAGGGGAAGGGGTACATGTTCTTGATGCATATCTCATTAATTCTACGGAAATCCACACACAGCCTGATGGACCCATTCTTCTTGAAAAGTACAGGGGCTGCCACCCAGGATTTTGCTGGCTGAATGGATCTCTAGCCAGTTCTTGTGTATGAAACTCCTCAGCTCCTCCATCTCCCTGTGGGGAGGGTGTGTCTCTGTTTCAGCCCAGTGGGTCTGAATCTGACCCAAAGCTCTTCCATGAAAGCATCAACATTCCCAACTCTGGAGCTCCTTCCTCATGGATGAATACCATCCAGTCCATAGCCTCCCCATCCAGTCTTGCAGTGATGGCATTCACACATACAATGACATCTGAATAGTCAGCCCCATACAAATCTAGACTTGATTTAGGAAGTAGGCCAGTGATGGCGAACCTTTTTGGGGTTGCATGCCAAAAGTCCGAGCGCGCGAACCCTCATGTGCTCTCGCGTGCCAGCACCCATAATGCAATGGGCACCTCCATTTGCGCATGTGCACATGACTCCTAATGCGCATGCACCTCACACTGCACATACGCACATGCAACTCCCACTGTGCATGTGTGCGCCCGCCATGCATGCACCCCCACTTTTTCAAAGAGGGCCGGCGCACCACTTACTGGAGGACAACCAGTTACCCTGGCAAGACAGCTTTTCCCAAGCCCTCAGCAGTGCTCTCGGCCCTGCCTGCCAACTCGCCAGTGCCCCATTCACCCATCCCAGCAGAGGCCTTTTGCCCATGCTGCTCCTCCAGTCAGAAGGAGGTGCAGGGAAACACGCGAGGAGGCCGCAGTTGCCACTGGCAGCGTAGATGATTCCCACTTGCGGCGATTGCAGGAGCCGAGCCCGATGGCGGGAGGGGGCGGCCGGGGAGAAGGAAGCTGAATGGGGGGGGGGACGGGATGGCCAGCACAGCCACAACTCCAGCTGCTTCAGTCACGGGTTGCAGGTGCCCTTTGGAACAGGACTCTCCAACCTTGGCAACCTTAAGATTTGTGGACTTTGAGAACTCCCAGAGTTCTCAAAGTTGCCAAGGTTGGAGAGCCCAGCTCTACCTTGGAAAGGCCCATCGTAAGGCAGGCAGGAGGGTTCTACTCTCACAAGCCTCCATTCCTGCAAGGAGCATTTACAGCCTGGGGGTGGAGCTGCAGTCCTGCTTGCGCCATTCATTGCAAGCCTCAGCTGCCCGCCAACCAGAGAAGGCAGGTGGGCCCGGCTGGCAGCAACCCCGGCCTCCTCACGTGTTTCCCTGCACCCCCTTCTGACTGGGGGAGCAGCATGGGCAAAAGGCTGCTGGTCCACCGGTGGTCCGGACTACCTGGGACTGCGCAAGTATCTCGCGCGGGCAGGGAGGGGGGGAATCCCTGGCTTACTTTGTTCTGCTCCCTTAGGAAGTGACCGCCAGGATTCCCTTTTTTGGCACGCGCGCCAATTGCGGGTCTTTGTGTGCGCAAGCATGCCAGAAATCAGACCAGCTGGCTGGTGCGCATGCGCACTCTGGAAACAGGAAGATCATTTTCCTGGAGTGCGCATGTGCAATGGGCGGCTGCTCTTCCAATTTCTGGCACGCCCATGCACATGAAAACCAGATGGCCGCCGTAGCGGAACCCGGAAGAACAATGGGCAATGGCTCCACGTGCCCGGAGAAATGGCTCTGCGTGCCACTTCCGGCACGCGTGCCATAGGTTCGCCAACACGGAAATAGGCTAACATCTCTGGTTTTCTGTTAAATGTTGCTTTCAAAGGAGGAGGTTCTTGGTTGTTCTGGACCAACACATAACCTGGTGGCACCCCCACTGCTTGTGAAATCACTTGTGCTTGCAATCCCGCGGCACCCTGAAGCACTTGGATTTGTCCCAGAGTTTCCTGAGGAGGGATGGTCATCCCTTGAGGACTCCCAGTTCCTTGGGATGCTGGTCTAGTCATCATGGGTTGGAATCAGGGACAGCAAGGAACATCATGGGTTGGGATCAGGGAGGCTTGGGTTTGACCAGACCATGCTCCTGGGGCTAGTGTTACTTGGTATGCCGACACCACTTCTCACACTTCCATGTCAACAAATCTCTCTCTCAGTTGCTCCATTGAAGGACTATGGCATGCTGTCAGATATTTCCAATTTTTCAGTTTCTTCCAATCAATGGCTCTTTTGACTTTCCACTTTGATCCCCACGTCATGGCCACATTTGGTGGAATCGAAGAGAACATTATATATTGAAATTTTTTATCCATTTTTCCATCGAAAATGCCCAAAAGAAATAATTCCAGCTTCAATTCTATCTTCTGTTCAATTATCTCTTCCAACCATTTTCTTATCTTTTGCTAATATTTTCTGGCCTTGGGGCAAGTCCACCACATATGGTAGAAAGTTCCCTGTTAGTAGCCACATCTCCAGCATTCAGGTGATCGGTTTGCGAACATTTTGGCCTATCTGGCTGGTGGTAAGTGCCAATGGTAGAACATTTTATAGAGGTTCTCCTTGTAAGCAGTAGACATCATTAGTTTATACCGTGTTTCCCTGAAAATAAGACAGGGTCTTATTTTCTTTTGACCCCTCCAAATAAGGGCTTGGCCTTATTATTGGAGGGGGGGTGTCTTATTATTTTGGGGGTGCAGGAGGCGGTAAGCATGGCACTGGATGTCCTGTTGCTGCCGTCGCCTCCCCTCCCCATTCTTCATGTTGGCTACTGCCCTGACATGTCCTGCCGCTGCTGCTTCCTCATGGAGCAGGACTCTGCAAGGACTTGTGCCATTGCATGCATGAACTGCAGCACCGCCACAAGCTTCATCATACCAGCACAGCTGGCGTCCTGCTGCTCGCGGCTGTGCCAGTAGGTTGAATCTCATGGCTGTCCTACAGTTCCTGCATGCAATGGCATAAGCCTTGCAGAGTCCTGCTCCATGAGGAAGCAGCAGCGGTGCGACGAGTCTCACAAAGACTTGTTTCTGGCAGGTGGGGCGGGGGAGAAGCGAGATGTGTGGAGCAAGATGTGGCTCCCCTTGCCATCTCTTCTCCCCCCCACCAGGCATGATAGGGGTCCTGACCCTCGCTTACCCACCCGCCTTCACCCACCCCCTTTAGGGTGTAATTTGGGGATGGCAGGTGGAGCAGGCAAGAAGCGTCTTGTTTGTGCCCTGCCCCACCTATCACCCATCTTAATAAAGAGACAGTGGGGAAGGGAAGCAGCCAGGCTGCTGTTGCCATTGGGTTGGGATGGGACGTGTTGGGCCACGAGATGTGCATCTTACTTTTCCAGCACCATCACATTCCTCGCCTTTCTGTCCTGGGAGACACGTTGTAGAAAAAATTTTCTCGTGAGTTCAAGGAATTTGGCTGAATTTGTGAGAAAGTTTTTTCTCACGAATGGTATATATATGGTACTTCTTCCACAGTACCATATATTGCCTATTCTTTATTGTCTCAAAGAGCCTTTTTCTAGTAAAAATTCCTTCTAATCTGCTCACTTATCAAATATCTACTGTTGTTAGATAATACACTCTATTTATTTATTTATTTATTTATTAGTCATATTTCTGTGCCGCCCACCCTCCGAGGACTCTGGTGGCTTACACCAAAGACAGTATACTAAATAGCATATTGCCCCCTTACAATCTGGGTTCTCATTTTACCCACCTCGGAAGGATGGAAGGCTGAGTCAACCTTGAGCCGGTGAGATTTGATCCGCTGATCTGCTGAACTAGCAGTCAGCTGCAGTAGCTGCAGTACTGCACCCTAACCACTGTGCCACCTCGAATTTTATCCTATCTTAATCTTATATCTGTAATTAATTAATAGTTCAACAGTTTTAGTTAACTATACCATTATCAATTCCAGTCTAAATTCATTTACCAATACACAGGCAGATAATTTCTAGTAATTAAAAGTTGTATTACATTTTAAATCTATCTATTCGTATATCCAAAATGTTAACTATAAAAAATTAGAGGTTGTATTTCAAGATCATACAGGTATTACCTCTTAATCACTTTATAAATTTATCTATTTGTAAATATATCTAATATATATACCTATATATACATCTAAGTGATTATATAAACATTACTGTAAATAAATTTAATAATGAGTAGTAAATATAAAATATTTATAAATACAGATATAGAAATATAAATTTACACAGTAATAAGTAATAAATATACACAGCTGGTAGCTGACGTTTCCAATCCAAAGTCCTTCACCAGTTCAAAAAAATTCTTTTCTCTTAAGTCTCGCTATTTCGTCCACAACTCCTCAGTTCTCTGTTCTCCACTTTCCAGATCCAAGATGTCAGCTTCCCTCTAGTATGCACAGTCACTGCCACTTCTCTTCACGCTCAAAGCGAAATATTTTTTGTATCAAAAAATATTTCTGTACATATTCCTTTCCTATTTGCTCTCCACGATCTCTAATCACTCGAAATCACTCACCACAAGTTCAGTCTCAATAATTACTCTGGTTATACAATTTTCCAACAGAGTTCCTGTTCAGATCATCAAATCATACCCTCTTCTCTTTCTGCCATCTTCTCAGTGCTTCGCTTCCACCACTAAGGTGCCGCTTTTCCCACTTTGGAGACTTACTAATCCATCAGCTTGTAGATTCTACCAGTTTAGAGAAGCAACCCGGTATCTCACTTTAAACTGTTACTTTCCACCGATACTTCTCGCTGTTTCAATTTTGGTTTTGGCCATAAATAAAATCTGCTTTTTTTCCAAGCCTCGTCTTGAGTCTCACTCTTTGGCATTCTGGTGACTCAAGTGTATTTTGGGATTTTACATTTCAGTTTATTGTCATTGCACCTCGTACAACGAAATTAAATGCCATCTTCAGTGTACATTATACATAAAAAATAAAACAAAAACACACATCCTTCACATTCTATACAATTGAATTGAAAACCTGATATTGCTTTAGTATTGCACTATACCTTAGAATTCAATATAGTTACTGCTCTGGGATAGAAGCTCTTTTTCAGCCTATTTATCCTTGTTTTTACTGTCCTGTACCATCTGGCAGATGGTAATAGTTAAAAAAAAAGGGTGCCCAGGATGAGATGGATCTTTAAGAATATTTTGAACTTTCTTAAGGCAGAGGGAGCTATAAAGCTCTTCCAAAGAGGGGAGAGGGCAACCAATGATCCTCTGGGCAATGACGTTAACCCTCTGGAGTGCTGTTGTTATTTAGGTGTTTATTCTGGTTAGGCCCAATTAATAGACTTAAGGCTTCGTTATTACAAAAAATATTTATTTGTTTCTTATCTTCCACAGAATTACATTTTGGACTGTAACTGCTCTGACAGGTGCATCAACTTATATACAGAGGAGGCGGGGCAAAAGGTAAGTAGGGACCAATGGGAAGGAGCATAGTGACATCATATATTTAACACATATACAAATGTACATATATACAGAAAACAGGTTAGGTATTTTTAATTGTAACAAATCCCCCTCTAAAATACCTAACTAATAATAAATCACCGGTTTTAGATATGTATATTAAATTTAGAAGTCAGATATGTATGTTGTTTAGTTGCTAAAGGTTTAGTGAGAATGTCAGCAATCTGTTCACTCGAATCGCAGTGTATAGCCTTAATAAATCCTATACTCGATAATTGTCTCACATGTTTATATTTGATATCAATGTGTCGAGATCTTTGGCCTATTGCCTCGGAAGCTGATATATCTATTGCTGCTTTATTATCTTCATTAATAAGAATAGGATAAATGGGTTCATCCCATATATTGGACAACAAATCATCAAACCAGGTCAGGTTATTGGCTGCTTTAGATAGGCAAATGTATTCGGCTTCAGCCGTAGAAGTGGCAGTTAAATTTTGTTTGCCAGTATACCAATGTACCGTGCAACCATTTATAAGGAAAACATAACCGGAGGTACTTTTTCGACTTTTTGGGTCTCCAGCCCAATCAGCATCAGCATAACAGGTCAATATGGGCTTTTCTGAAATAAATGGCTCTAGATATAAACAGACATCAGCACTAAATTTTAGATACCTTAGAATTCTTTTGATTCCTTCCCAGTGATATACACTAGGGCTGCTTACGTGTCTTGACAATAGATTAACAGCAAGAGTCATATCTGGTCTGGTCCAATTAGAAATATACAATAATGATCCAATAATAGATCTATACAAAGTGTTTTCTTTAAAGGGTTCGTATTCATTGTGCATGTTTCCAGTGAAGTCAGTTGACATGGGGGTCTCGCAAGTTTTTGAATTTATCATATTGCACTTTTGTATAAGTTCTATAATTTTTTCTTTTTGGGATAATTTGAATCCCTTATCGGTTTTATCAATTTGGACTCCTAAATATTTATTTACTTTTCCTAGTATTTTTAAGTTAAAGTGTTTACCCAATTTTTCAGCAAATTCATCACAGTTGATTTTATCTTGTCCAAAATACAATATGTCGTCAACATAGATTAGTACATATTCAATAGAATTATTATTTCTTTTAGTGAAAAAACATAGATCCGATGAAGTGGCTATAAAACCCATATCTTTAAGTATTTTTGACAGACATTCATACCATCATTTACCAGACTGTTTTAATCCATATAGACTCTTATTTAACAACCAAGTTTCTCCTTTTTGAGTATTTTTTCCTGGGGGTGCCTTTACATATATTTCCTTATCGAGATTGGCATGTAGGTATGCAGTTTGTACATCAAACTGATATACGTCCAAATTCAGAATGGAAGCTAATACTAATGCAGTCTTTATGCTCTCTGCTCTAACAGTAGGTGAATATGTGTCTTTGTAATCATCAGGGAATCTTTGGGCAAATCCTTGGGCTACTAACCTAGCTTTATACAGGAATTTGTTATCCTCTAGTTCTTTGATTTTAAATATCCATTTAGTACCAATGGAGGACTTATCTGCGGGGGGATCTGCTGGTGTGTATACGTTTAGTTCCTTTAAACTATCCATCTCCTTTTTCATCGCTTCCTCCCACTTTGTTTTCTCTTCCAGAGGTAATTTAAGTATTTCATCATATGTATTGCGTGTTAATTTTTTGGCATTGAGAGATAGTATGTAGTCATCAAATCTTTTTGGAATTGTACCCCTATTTGATCTAATGGGTCTATCAGGAGGAGATTCAGCATCTTGCATAAACTTTGCTTCTTTCTCAGTTAGTGGGTCTACTTTCAAGATAGGATGCCCTTTTTTCCATTCCTCATTAATTATTTTTTGATAATTGTGTTTGCCTGTCTTTATGATTTTGGGCTCAGTAACTGGTGAATTGTGTTTTCTGTGAGTGGATGTTGCGTTCTCTGATTCGGGGCACAATTCGTTAAGGTGTATTTTGGACCAATTAGAGTGTTCATGGAACACAGCAGATCTAGACATGATGAATTGGTTGTTTTTAGCTATGAAACGATATCCCTTAGTTCCTGATTCGTACCCCATGAATCTTAGTCTTTTAGATACTTTTTCGCCTTTGTGTCTCAACTGTTTAGGCACATACACATCTTCAGTTACACCAAATATTTGTAGATGTCCAATTTTTGGTTTTTTGTTATACATGAGTTCATATGGTGTTTTGTTAATTACACTGGACCATAATCGATTTAGGGTATAATTAGAATATGTAAGGGCTTCAGCCCAGAAAGATTGATTTAAACCAGCATCATCTAGCACACATCTAACCATGGTTTGTAATAAACCATTTTTTCTCTCTACGACCCTGTTCTGGAAGGGTGAGAAGGGACAGGATTTAAAATGTAATATTCCCTGCATTTTTAGCCAATTGAAAAACTTGTTAGACAAAAATTCCGATCCTCTGTCGGTCATTATTTGTTTGATTTTTACATTATGTTGAGTTTCTACTTTTTTAAAGAATTATTTGAATTTTTTGAAAACTTCATTTTTATGGTTAAGAGTGTACACGAACCCAAACCTGCTGTAATCATCGACTATAGTTAGGAAATATTTTTTTCTATATTTGATTGATGGTTTCATTGGACCTACGACATCCATATGTACCAATTGGAAAATTGATTGTGTGGTGCGAGTGGCCTTTTTGGGCTTAGGTTTGTTTTTGAGCTTAGAGGATTTACATACAGAACACTCCAAATAGTTTTTACAACCCTTTACTTTGATGTTTTCAGAACATTCTAACATTTTCTGTATAACAGGGAAACTGGCATGTCCTAGATTCCTATGAAGTAAATGAGTACAGTTGTCATGTATTGGTTTACCATTGTATAATTTTTCTGATAGAATGGGTTCACTTGTTGACATATTTTCACTCCCTCCATAACTATCGGGTTTAGTCTCTTTGCTTTTTACCTGAGTGTGTGCATAGATTAATTCATCATTTCGTGGTAGTAGATATGTTAGTCCCTCTTCAGTGAATATTTTGTCTATGTTCCTATTGTTTTTTGTCATGAATACCTTTCCATTTTTGAATGTGGTCTCTACCCCATACTCTTCACTTAGTTTTAGAGTTGCCAATATATTATGCGGAATTTCGGGTACAAATAGTACCCCCTCTATTTCCCCTATACCTTTGATATGAGTGTTACCTACTCTTCTTACTAGAATTTTATTTTGATTCGCTACCTTTATGTAATACTCTTTTTCTGTGAAGTTGTTGAGAATTTTTCGATTGTGTGTTGTGTGGCTTGTGGCTCCAGAGTCAATGAGCCAGGTGTTGAATGAATCTGATGCTGATGGATTATTGTCTTTTATTCCATATAATGATCCATATCTGTTTTCCCTAGAGTTGTCTCTATATCTTTTTTTGTCTTTTGAATAGGGTGATTCCCTGCATTTATGTCTGTAGTCAGGAGAAGTTCTATCTGCGAAATGGATTCTTCTATCTGATCTGTCTTTGTGATAATATGTATCTCTATATCCTGCGTTCTTAGGGCAGTCTCTCTTTTGATGTTTTTCTGAGCCACATATAGTGCATTCAGGTGGATATCTATCTCTGCCTCGGAAATCTACTCTTTTTTGGTTTCTGCCTTCCCTTTGATGTATATATCGTTCCCTTCTAAGTTTGTCTTCTGCTATAAATTTATTAGTAAGATTTTCTAATGTAATATGTTCTAAGCTTAAGCTGTCAAGTAAAGTTATGTAATTATCCCAGCTGGAGTCTAGGGAATTGATTATAATACTTTTCATACTGCCATCAGATATATTCTCCCCCCTTTGGATGAGTTCTGTTCTGGTTGCGTTTAGGTTTAGAATATGTTCGCTCATGGTGATACCATGCCTTAACCTGGCAGAGTGGAATTCCCTTGCAATTCTAGTAGTTGTGGCCACATTTTTGCTATAAAATAAATTAAATAATTTTCGGAATATTTCAGATACAGTCAGGTTATGTTCAAGGCTAGGAAAAATACTTGGGGATATAGAGGCAATGAGGATATAATAAGCCTTATGGTGGAGGCAGTCCATTTCATAAGTCCAGGGTTTGTCTGGGGGATCATTAATAAAGAACAAAATGTTTTCTCTCAAATATATGACCTGGAGCTGCTGGCTCCATTCCATCAGATTATTTCCATCTAATTTTAATTTTACAAAGTCTGTAGGTAGTGTCCCAGATTGGTGTGAATAGTTACTTACATTCAGTTGCTGTCCATGGTTTAAAATCTTAGCATACTCACAATAAGGCAGAGGTATACTAGAGGCATGTCTGTATTGGCTTGTCTCTATGTTTGTGTTGGATCTGTACTGACTTGTATTTATGTCCTCTTCTTTTTTTCTTGCAGGTTTGTTCTGCACATGCCCAGATCTCATTCTTCCCCAGCAGTCGACGAGAGAGGACTCTGTGCTTGCGGCTCCCAGGATGAAGCCCCAGTCGGCCCTCTGGTCTTCGGCTTTGGCTCCGGAAGGCCTCTGTTGGCTGAAAATAGCCCGGGATGCCGTCCAGCTCATCGGGAAGTCTCCGGAACCTCGGCGGTCGGCGAAATCCTCATCGGAGGCCTGGCAGTCTTGTTCTTCGATGCGGCTGGAGAATGGGGCCCGGTTCGGACAATCACTGATGGTGAGTTTGGATCGTTCAGCGAGTTGTTCTGCGACAGGCAAGTGTGATATTTTAAATTTTGGGTCTTGGTCTTCTCGTGTGGGTGTCAGATGGTATTCTCTGGTGTATGATTGCCAGCGCGTCTTTTCTTGCGTGGCTGGTTCTTCCTCTAGGTAGTCTAATTCTTTTTTACTTTTGTTGGATGTTAGTTTAGAGGGTTTTCTTGCGTCTTCTGATTGTGAGTTTGGTATTTTTAGCTTAGCCCCGAATGCCACGGTTAACACCTGCATGGCATTATCTAGTTCAGTAGGTTGATTAGTATATTTGTTACATAGTTGTTTTTTATTTATATCTGGAATCAGGTAGTTATTTTCTTTGTAGGTTCTGTTTCCCACCTTGTAATTTAAATTTCGGGAGTCTTTTAATGATTGGTCAGCCATTTTAGAAGAATTAAATAGACAAGATGGCCGCCATGAAAAAGGCGCGAAACCATCGCTAGCTTCATTGTTAGTTTTGTAGTCAGAGGTTGACTTTCTTACCGTGGATTTTTCATGTTTATTATGTTTGATCTCCTCATCTGCCGCTGCTCCGTGATAGTTTACTCGGCTGCGGAGTTTCGCAAGCAGATTTGAGTCATCTGGAGCCGTTTCTATTAATTCTAGTATTTTTCTTTTTATGTCACCTTCCTTGTTTGAGGCTGAGGGAGCTACTTCTGTTCCATCTGGTGATTGTTTGGAGTTTGTCAGGAATTCTTTTTCGTGGAATTGTATATTTGTCTTCATTTCTTCTTTTGGTGTATTGTTTTCAGGAGTCAGCTGGGCTGCCATTCTTTTCATTAGATGTCTAGTCACAGGTCTTCTTTTTTCTTTTTATGGTTTTTGCATTTCTAGGTTGGTTGGGCCTACCAAACCATCCTCTTGCTACCAATTTGTTATTTAGGTGTTTATTCTGGTTAGGCACAATTAATAGACTTAAGGCTTCGTTATTACAAAAAATATTTATTTGTTTCTTATCTTCCACAGAATTACATTTTGGACTGCAACTGCTCTGACAGGAGCATCAACTTATATACAGAGGAGGCGGGGCAAAAGGTAAGTAGGGACCAATGGGAAGGAGCATAGTGACATCATATATTTAACACATATACAAATGTACATATATACAGAAAACAGGTTAGGTATTTTTAATTGTAACAGCTGCCCTATCTGCCACTGTGCAATTGGCAAACCATACACAGGTGCAGTAATTTGGAAAGAAGGGCTCTGTTTATTGATGAGTAGAACCAACAACAGTATGTAATTCTGAGACCACTGACAAATTAGCTTGATGAGCGCAAGAATATTTATACAGTTTACAGTATTTTGTAATTTTGAGGTTTGCTTTGTGTGCTTTTATTATTTGGTTGGTGATGGGTTAATCCTATTATATCCTAAAGGTCTTTCTTAATTCCATCAGCTGGAGCTGAAAGTGTTTTGTTTATGAATAGATTTGTTCTGGATATCTTAATGCTGCCTGCATCCTGCTGATGGGGCTTCCTTGTTTGCACGGCCCGGTTGCTGGCATGCCACGGCCTGGTGCAGTCCACAGACTGCGGATTGGGGATCCCTGAGCTAGACAAGACTAGATAGATTAACAATGGATACCATAATAAGATGAATTTTACAAGGGAATTCCAGAAGGGGAAGATGGGAGGAGGGCAAGAATTTCCCACAAATATGGATGTGGAAGAATGTCTGAATCTGAAATCTGAACTACGCTATAACTGAAATAGAAGTAAATTGGTTTGAAAGTTATGGGAAGACAGAATAACAGAGTTGGAAGGGACTTTGGAGGTCTTCTAGCCCAATCTAAACTCAAGCAGGAGACCCTATACCTATACAATTTCAGACAAATTGTTGTCTACTTAAAAACTTCCAGTGTTGGAGCACCCACAACTTCTGGAGGCAAGTTATTCCACTGATTAATTGTTCTAATTGTCAGGAAATTTCTCCTTGGTTCTAGATTGCTTCTCTCCTTGATTTCCATCCATTGTTTCTTGTCCTGCTTTCAGGTGCTTTGGAGAATATGTTGAGCCCTTCTTCTTTGTGGCAACCCCTGAGATACTGGAACATTGCTGTTATCCTTGGGGTAATTAGGCAAAAGTGATGCCAAGTTACATGTGGACATATCATATATCAGGTTCTGGAAAGTCCTGTTTTTATCCTGTTTCAACTATTCAAGCACTATTAATTATTTGGAACAGGTTTTTTAAAAATATTTTTAAACTGCGGAACTGTTATTTAAGAAATAATAATTATCCTGGATTAACCAAGATATCCTCATCAAGAGGCAAAACTCTAAGCTCCCGCCCCCCCTCACAAGTCCAAATCGGACTTGTGGCAACATGTCAGAGGTATTGCTCCATTTCCATCAGTTTTATTTGTAGCAGTGTTTCTCAGTCTATGCGACTTTAACATGCTTGGACAAGTATGCTGGGGAATTGAAGTCCAACGCCTTTAAACTGCTAAGTTTGAGAATCACTGATCTACAGGAAGGGCACATAAAATTCTTGGACCGTGAGCGTTTTCCATCAATCCCTTGTTCTTTAAGGCTTTTGCACAATCCCGAAATTTTCAGGATATGGAATTTCTTTTTTTTTTTAATTGAAAAATTTTTTAAAAATTTTTTACACATATTTTCCCCTCCCTCCCCCCCCCCAGGACTTCCCAGAGCGAATACAGGGTATAGCATTTAACAAAAAACAAACAAACAAACAAAAAAACATAGGCTAACTAACTATAAATTTATCTCCCTCTTGCACTTTAACTCCCCTTGTTCAAATCTAAATATAACTAATTAAACCAATTATTGCTTGAAAGTAGTCAATCCACCTTCGTTCTTGTCCATTCTTCAATAATAAGCAAGTCTTCTTTCTTCCAGTATTACACATCAGCCCAATTACAATTAACCATCACATCTCCAACCCTTACATATATTAACACATTAACAAAATATTTTAACCAATCTCAAATAAAATATATTGTAAAAACCTTATTTTTACTTTTTACCCCATAAACTTATATTAATTCTTCCTGGAAACATTCCTTACTTAATAGCTTTGCATAAACTTATTCCTCTTATTCTCTACAAATCCACTGCATATAATCAAATACCATCTTCACTATTTAATATCTATAAAAAATATTGTAAAAACCTTCCCTCAACCCTTGCACCACTTATATTTTCCTTATAACCCACAAGTTTATATTTATTCTTCAACAAAACATTCTTCAATATAACATTAATGTAATTTAAAATGAAGTATAAAGGTTTAAATAATTAACTTTTACATCCACAATATTTTTCTTTTAACCCATCAGTTTATATAAATTCTTCAACAAAGCATTCCTTGAAATATACTTCAAGACAAAAGTGAAAGTTTGGTCAGTGGTCCATAACAATTCAAACATAACATTACTTAATATAACTTTTCAGAACAAATCATGTCCCTAAATATAAGTAAATCATTCATTTTCACAATAATATAGGTTTTCAAAGCAAATCATATCCCTAAATACAGGTATATTTTCACTATTACTATCCTCCCCGACAAGGAGGGTTATAATTTTTCCATCTCCATTTTTTCCTGACTTTTTTGCGAACCTTCTTCTTCAGTCTTATTCCTCCACCTTCTTTTGTTTTTGTAAGTTCTTGAATTTGCTGAAGTTGCTGTACCTTACAATGTTGTTCTCTTCGCAAAGTAGTTCCTTTCAGTAAACACACCTCTTTAAATGCGATTGGGAGTCCATTCTTATAAAAAAATTGTAAAGTTCCACTTCGAATCCTCCTTCTTATATTAAAAATCCCAACTGCTGACAATTTTCCAGTTGACTGTTTCAGGTCCTCTGGAGAAATCTCTCTCAGTATTTCCTGGTTACACGCCTTCAAACCTCTCAGCCTTTCTTTCTTAATTTGAAAAACATCCATTCCATTTTCCAAAAGCACATTAAACTGGATTGTTTCTCCCACCTCTTCATTCAACAACTCACTATTATTTGGCATCTGAAATACTGATACAGTATCTTCTCTTGTATCTTTGTTGCGAGTTTGAATAAAATCCTTCTTGAAAAACCCTTCCATTCTTTCCACTATCACGGAGGTAAATGATTCTAAAATTTCTTTAAGGAGATCCACAGTCAGTATTTGTGTATTTACTGATGTACATAGTGGTAAGCCTTCATCACTTTAAAAAAAGCCAGCCATTTTTTTTGTCCTCCCAATAAAACTTTCACTTTATACTTTTCCAGCAATTAAATCAATTATTCCAGTCCTTAAGTGGTACAAGTCTTTTTTTTTTTAGAGATAATTTTTAAAACCTTCTCCTTTAAGATAGAATCCTCTTCTTTTAAACAGGGGCTTTCAACACAGCATAATACTTTGTATCTAACTTTCACTTCTTCACGCCCCATTAGAGTCAAACACCATCTTACTTTCTCTTTCTCCCATAGAAATTCAGAGGGAAGTGATAAACTTTCCAGAGTTAAAGTTTAGTACTTGCAATTTTAGTTTCTCCTGTATTTGCTCTGCCAGCTTTCAAGTCCAAAATCTTTTTTTTTTAAAGTTGAATTGCTGGGGTGGTCGCAGCGTCTGGTTCTGCTTGAAGCAGAAACATCCCGGGTCCAGAGCAATGACGGGCTTCCCGGGGAGCTCTCACCCTTTAAGCCCCAGATTTAAAAAGAAACCTGGGGCTCTTGGGGAGCTCTACTCACACCCGTCGACTCTCTTTCTCCCCTTCTCCCAGGGGGAAAGTTTTCAAGCCACTAGACAGCTGATTTTCGCTGTTCTAGCAGCTTTAACGGAGTCCCGGGGCTGGCGCTCACCAAGGAGCGTCTTTCAGCGCCGGCGGAGCCACCGGAAGTCCAGAATATGGAATTTCTTGAGAGAACAATGAGCATGTTTTTTCTAGAAAAAGACAAATACATTTGAGAACCTATCCTTCTCCTGCATGTATCTTTCTTTTATAGAAAGGATATGATCTACTCCTTTTTAGTAAAGAGCCACATTAGGAGTATTGATGGGCTGTATGCTAAAATAAAGCCAAGTCTTGAAAGTAAAGCAGGAAGCCTGTAATTGCAGAGTGTGTCTGACAAGAACAAAGAATGCTTATCTACAGGAAATATACATGTGTAAATCTTGTAACAATTCTGCGTAGTTAGAAAGCTAACAACTTGCAGATCTTAGCTAACAATTAGAAACAGTGATGGCCTGCAGCCAATAAAATCTGTATTAGATAACTCCTGGGGCATTCATTAGCCAAGGCTTTGGAATAGGAACAGCTAGAGACCAATAGAACAAATTGTAGAATTACTACTAAAATGTTTATTAGATGATATTTCTTATTATCTTGCATTGTCCCGCCTTTTCTTTTAGTGAAAATGTATAAAGCTTACTTAATCCTTTGTTCTTGCTTCTTGGCATTTTGGCCAGGAGCCCTTTTCCTTGGAGTAGTCCAATAAAAAGCAATCAGAAAACCTGCACCTCCTGTCTGGCGTCCATCATTGGCTTTGGCACCAGGCTCAGATCCAAATTAGGGACAACAGTATCTACAGGATGTATAGTGAAAATAGTCAAGATGGTAGCCACAACAGTGCGATACATATCAGAAACAGGCAGACATTAATTGCACCATTGTGGTTGCTATCAGCCCATTGCAGTAGCCATCTTGACTTTTTTGACCATTGCCTATAAATGCCTTTGGGCCATGTTGTAAGCCAAGAATCTGAATCTGAATTTCTCTATATTACATTAAATGCATATTCCTCCTGAGAAATTGAAAGGGTGGTTGATCACACAGAACATGGAACACAGGTAGTCCTTGACTTATAACCACAATTGGGACCAGATTTCTGTTACTAAGCAAGGTTGTAAGTGAACCGTGCCTGTTTTTACAACCTTTTTGCCATGTTTATTATGGGAAACACTGAAGTTGTTAAGTGAATCATGAGGTTATTAAGCAAATTCGGCTTTTCTTATTGACTTTGCTTGTCAGAAGCCAACTGGGAAAGTTGCAAAAGGTGATCACAAGACCATAAAAGCTGGGACATTGCAACCATTGTCAATACATGCTGGTTGCCAAGCATGCAATTTTTCACCACATGACCATGGGGATGCTGCAATGGCCTGAGGACCAGTCTTCAGTTAGTTTTTCAATGCCATTGTACCTTTGTAACGGTCAGAATAACAGAAAAAGAAAGTTGGAAGGGCTCTTGGAGGTTTTCTACTCCAACCTTCTGCTCAGGCTATACCAATATACCCTATACCAGTGATGGCAAACCTTTTTGTCGTTGCGTGCCAAAAGTCCGACCATGGAGGAAATTTGTGGCAGCCCCTTAGATATTGGAACACTGCTATCATGTCATCCCCTAGTCCTATTTTTCATTAAAGTAGGCATACCCAATTCCAGCAACTGTCTTTATATATTTTAGCTTCCAGCCACTTAATCATTTTAGTTGCTCTTCTCTGAACTCTTTCTAGACTCTCAACATCTTCACTACATGAATGATTGTAAGATGAGGATTACCCGTAGACTTTTGCCTCAGAAGGCAGGCCTGGAAGTGATGGGTTAAACTACATGGAAGGAGGTTCAGGGGCTCAGAACTCAGAATTATTAGCCAGTGGAACAAAATTGTCACGTGATTTGGTTTTTCCTCTTAAGTAGAAGATTCAAATAAGCCAAAAGATGATCCATGAGAGATGATGTAAGGATCGTGTATTGAGCAGGGGGGTGTACTAACTAGATAACCTCTATAGTCCTTTCCAACTCACAAGTCTTTTAAAACATTGGAATTTCTGTTTCCTCTGACTAGTTAGCATGGTTTTCTGGAAGTAGAGGCAGGGAAATGGCACAGTTCATCAGCACAAATGCTATCCTTATTAGGAGTGTTTGCCAATTACCCCGCATTATTGGGTTCAGAATTATAAGGCCCTGTACAGGTAGTCCTGGACTTACACAAAGCCCATGTTGCACAAACCCCAAAACTTCAAAAACATAGAACCATATAAGAATCCCTCCTCTTATCCAGTTTGTTGTTCAGCTGACCCAGAAATGAACTGCTGAATGTCACTTCGCTTCTGCAAGTAAAAACCTCCTTCCAGCAGCTGTTTCTTGGCTTGTCAATTTAAAACGATGGTGTCTTGTTTTTTTTTCTTCTTCTTCTTTGTCAAGTGATCTCCTTGGTGAAAAGCAAGCCCAGATTTTTTCCTTCTAGCCAATCAGCTGGGCGACTGGGAGGCAGCGAATAGATTGGGGGCAGGGACAGGCAGAGGTGATATTTACCAGTTTTCCGAACTACTCAAAATTTCCACTACTGGGGACTTCTGGTCTGGCGCTGCAGCGCTACAGTTGGGGATATGGCTACAGTTGGGGATATGACGAGCCTGCAAAAACCCCGATTGACAAACCACTGATCGATCGGTCTTCAGACCGACCCCGTCTTGCAGGGATGGGGGGAGAAGAGGAGCACCTCGGAAGGCCAAGAGGAACAGGCAAGTTCCTTGGAGGCCAGAGGGAATCCTCGAAGTCGGCGGTGGAGATAGGCAGCCGTGGCGGCTGTTGCAAAGCCATGGCGGACCGTGAAAAGATTGTGCAGGAGAGAAGAGGAAAGGACGAGTTTTTCAAAGCCGGGTGAGTGACACCAACCCAGGCAAGAAACAACGCAACTGCATGGATTATTACAAATAGGACTCTAAATTTTAAATAGCGACTACAGAGCATTGGGACTTGAAGATTTGATAAGGGAAAAAAAATTGGAAATAAAGACCCACGATAAAATTTGTTTAAGTACAATTGATCTGGAAGAATTGGCTTTTTATGAATCAGAAAATTGGGTTTCTCTTTTAATTGCAATAGATTGGAGAAACATTCTTTTTTTTCTTTTCTTTTTTTTCTTGGGCGTTAACAACTGCAGGTCGCTACTACCAGTTTGCCTGAACTGGTCTGAACCGGCTGAATACCACCTCTGAATGGCACTGAAAAAAGTGACTTATGACCATTTTTCATACTTATGACAGTTGCAGCATCTCCATGGTCATGTGATTTACATTTGGATGCTTGGCCAGTGATTCATATTTATGATGGTTGCAGTGTCCTGGGGTCATGTGATCCCCTTTTGCGACCTTCTGTCAAGCAAATGGGGAAACCAGTTTCACTTAACAACTGGGTTACTAATTTAACAACTGCAGTGATTCGCTTAACAAATGTGGCAAGAAAAATCGTAAAATGGGGCAAAATTTGCTTAACAAATTTTTCACTTAGCAATATAAAATTCTGGGCTCAACTATGGTTATAAATCAAGGACTTCCTGTATTGAGTTAAGATATGTGAAATGTTATTGCTGTTTGGTTACTGGTCAGTTAATTCAAGTTTGTCCATTCTTGATCAGAAGCTGTTGTGATCTTCTGGCTGATTTAGCTTTTGCTCATCTAGCTCCTTAAATGATTAAATGTTTTATGTATTCTTAGATCCTACCTGGAATCCAGATATTTTTGTGAACTATTGACAGGATCAGGACCATCCAGGGGAAGGGACAAAAGCCCAAGCTAATGGATCAACCATTTGCTTGAAGCTCTGCTTGTTTTTAACAGAATAACAGAGTTTTTAAGGTGCTTTGGAGAATAGTTTGCTCCCTCTGTTATGTAAATAGGTTTTCTTGGCATGAAGTTTGAACTAACTGACCATCAGCTGATTGGCTGACCATCACAGCTACAAGGTATATAAAGGGAGCTGTTTTCCCTAGGTCAATTGCTGGGTTCTCATCCTACAATAAAGAGCTGTTGTCACTCACTGCCTGGCTTGCTGCGTCCTCATTCACCCAACTTAACATTGGCGACAAGGATGGGATCTGAGGCCAGAAGCCAAGGAAAGAGCTGAAACCACGTTCTGAGAGACACGCGGAATGCCTGAATCCAGAATCCAGCCAGGCGAGCGAGCGGAGCACCGGAGAATCGCGAATGATGTCTGCCTACACCCCGCCAGCACCTTTCAACCCCAAGGAAGAGAAGTGGGGATCCTACATGTCCCGGTTCAAGTGCTTCATGGTGGCCAACGAACTGCAAGGGCTACTGGACGTTCAGAAGAAGGCCCTGATCCTGAGCCACTGCGGACTCCGGGTGTTTGACACAGCTGAAGCCTTGTCGGAGCCGAATTTGGTCCACACCATATTATGGTCAATGCTGCAGACCCTGCTGAAAGACCACTATGCTCCAACGCCTTCAAAGTATGTCCAATGAGTTCCGGCAAAGGTTGCAGCAGGACGGGGAGTCGATCAGCGAGTACGTCGCTGCCCTACGTAAGGCCACAAACCAGTGTGAGTAGCGAGACTTGGATGAAATGCTCCTAGAGCAACTAATTTGCGGCGTGAGGGACGGCCGGCTACAACGGAGACTACTCGCAAGATCGAACCTGACCCTGCATATTGCACTAGACAAAGCAAGTGCCCAAGAGTCGTCCGTAAAGGCCGCTGAGAGACTGCAAGGGACCATCCATGGCTGGACAGCGCAGAGGTCGGCGACCGTGCACCGTGAAGCGGTAAGCACCGAGAGCGAAGGGGAGTCCGAAGAGGAGGTCTACCACACAGAGCAGTCCAGGCCGGACAGACGGGGACCCAGGAACGACTGTGCCAGCTGCGGAGGACCCCACTCCTGATGCAACTGTAAGTTCTGGGATGCGATCTGCCGTTCCTGCGAGAAAAAGGGCCACATCGCTCGAGTCTGCAGGGCCAAGCAAGCACAAGGCTACAAACCACGAGGCCAAGCCAGCCAATCCAAGATAGCACCGCGCCGGAGGCCCAATAAAGATGGCGGAAGCCGGAAGGGCGCGAAACTTGAAGATGTCAAGGACTACACTATCCGCATCGGCCAGACCTGCACCTCTCCCGGAGAAAAGACCTACACCGCAGTCAAGATCGAGGGATGTGAGGGCCAGATGGAGATCGACACAGGATCCCCCATATCCATCATGTTGTGGAACAACCTAAAGAAAGCCATCCCCAGCGCACACACATGGCAGCTCCAACCACAGCGGCGCCGGCTAAAGGACTATCAAGGGAACCGCATCCCCGTAGAAGGAATAGGCAAGTTCCAAGTGCAATATGGGGAGTTCAGCGATAAACTGCCCTTCACCATTGTCAGCAGCAAGCTCCCAAGCCTCCTGGGCATGGACTGGTTTCGAGCCCTGGGCATGGGATTCACCGGAGTAAGGAACATCCAGAGAACCCTGAAAGACGACCTGATGCAGGAGTTCCAGGACGTGTTCGACGAACGGCTCGGCAAGTATGTGGGGACCCCTATCTCGTTCAATCTCAACCCCAATATTGCCCCAATCTGGTTGAAGCCTAGGAGGGTACCGTTCGCCTTGAAACCCAAAATAGACGTCGAGCTGGACAAATTAATTAAGCAAGGGGTGCTTGTGCCAGTCGACCACTCCAAATGGGAGACCCCAATTGTGACACCCGTGAAACCAGACGGGTCAGTGGACATATGCGCTGATTATAAGTGTACAATTAATAAGGCCCTTCAACAGAGCGCTTATCCGGTTTCAATTGTACAACATCTGCTGCATTCCCTAGGCCCCGGCAAGATTTTTGCTAAACTTGATTTTATGCAGGCGTATCAGCAGTTGCTGGTAGATGGCACTACTGCGGAAGCACAGACTATCGTAACTCATAGAAGGGCCTTCAAATGCACCTGCCTGCAGTTTGGAGTTAGCATAGCCCCCGGACTTTTTCAAAGCACCATGGAGCGGCTGCTGCAAGGGATCCCCGGGGTGGTTCCCTATTTCGATGATGTACTCATCACCGCTGAAGATGAACAGCAACTACGGGGGAGGCTTAGAAAAGTCCTAGAGAAATTCAGGAATGCTGGATTCAGGGTCAAACGCAACAAATGCATGATCGCGGTCCCCTCAGTAGAGTTCCTAGGGTATCGAGTAGACGGCACCGGCATATACCCCACTGAGAGTAAAATCAGGGCGATCCAGGAGGCCCCCACCCCAAAGGAATAGGCGGAACTACAGGTGTTCCTGGGACTGTTAAACTTCTACGTGATTTTCTTAAAGGACAAGGCCACAGTGGCTGAACCCCTGCACAGACTGTTAGCCAAGAAGTCCATCTGGAAATGGGGGAAGGCCGAGGACAATGCATTCGCGAACATTAAGAAATTGCTGTCAGCTGAGAGTTTCTTGATACAATACAACTGTACGCTTCCCCTTGTTTTAGCTTATGATGCGTCCCCTTTCGGCGTGGGAGCCATCCTGAACCATAGACTCCCGAATGGCCTACTACTCCCGAACTCTGTCAAGCGCTGAGAGAAATTACAGCCAGCTTGACAAGGAGGCCCTCGCCGCCATCTCGGGAGTAAAAAAGTTCCATGAGTACCTATTCAGGAGGGACTTTGACCTGATCATCGACCATCGCCCGCCCCTGGGTCTCATCACCAGAGACCAACCAACACTGGCAGCCCTATCGCCCAGGATGACACGCTGGGCCATCTTCCTCGCAGCATACTTTTATCGCCTGGTACATCGACCAGGGGTGGACATGGGCAACACCGACGCACAGGATCAGGACCATCCAGGGGAAGGGACAAAAGCCCAAGCTAATGGATCAACCATTTGCTTGAAGCTCTGCTTGTTTTTAACAGAATAACAGAGTTTTTAAGGTGCTTTGGAGAATAGTTTGCTCCCTCTGTTATGTAAATAGGTTTTCTTGGCATGAAGTTTGAACTAACTGACCATCAGCTGATTGGCTGACCACCACAGCTGCAAGGTATATAAAGGGAGCTGTTTTTCCTAGGTCAATTGCTGGGTTCTCACCCTACAATAAAGAGCTGTTGTCACTCACTGCCTGGCTTGCTGCGTCCTCATTCACCCAACTTAATGCCCTCTATCCACCTTCAAATCTTCAGAAAGCAGGAGTGGCATTAAAGGTGTTATCACTGATACTATCTTACCTGGCTCACTAATGAATGTTGATGTTGTGAATTAAAATTGTAAGATATATTTAAACAGGAGTTGGTTATATCCTCTAGCTTATTCCTCCTTTTCTGCTATTATCTGTGACAGGAATCTAACCAATGATTGATGTTTACTTTTTTTAACAGATAAGTTATTTTATAGGTTTAACTGTCTCTTAAAACCTGAAACTGAGGTAATTGCTCCATGGGATAAGAGTGGGATGCCTCATAAAACATAAAATCTTGTTTTTCCTTATTGGGCAACCCAACTCCCCAATTAAATCACCCCTAACCTTGTCCCTAACCAATGTTGAAGTGATCTGGTGAATGTTTTTTCCATGAAATGCAGTGGTTGGAGAGAAGGTAAATTGAGCTAGGAAGATACCCCAAACTTTTTAAAGTTTTTTATTTTTATTTTTTATTAACATATTTAAATGTACAGTCTTTTGTCCATCTTTAATCATTATTCATTCATCTTGTTCTTTAACTTCCATTTGCTAATTAGTTATTCAGGTCTGCTCTTCTACCATCTCCTTCCTTTATTTTAATACAAACTTTCCTTTTCTTCTTCCCTTCTCTCTCCTCTCCTATCTCTTTCTACTTTCCTCATTCCTCCTCTCCTTCCCTTTTCTATTTCCTCTCCTCTTTCCCCTCTCCTCTCTTCTTCTTGCCTTTCTTACCCTCTCTCCTCCTCTTCTTTTCCCCTTCTTTCTTCCCCTCCTTTTCCATTCTCCTTTTCTTCTTTTCTCACCTCCCAACTCCCCTCCTTCCCCCTCTCTACTCCTCTCCCCTTTTCCACTCCCTTGTTGTTTCCTTTCTCAATTCAATCTGAGCAGCCCTGAACTCTATTCACATACATCTTTATTTCAAATTTCTTTTTTACTTTATAATTTTGTCTCTTCTTACATTCCTGTACATTATTAATCAAGCCATGTATCATCTGGGTATAACATTTTTGTGCTGTCATCTTCATAATTTATCATCATTTCTTAATATATACATTTGTCTTCCCTTTTTCATTTAATTTTAATATACTGCAACTTATTCATCCCAAAGTTACAACAACAACTAACTGTTTATTAACAATACTCAAGAACAGTACTTGCTATAACAGCTAACATGGAAGGAAGAGAGAGAGAGTGCTCCCTCACATACTGACAGCGCTTATATACCCTCACTTGTCATCGTCTTAACCAATGAGACTACACCTTATTTCCCACCAGCACAGTGCCGTCGTGTGGCGGCTCTACTTGCCATGCACCGATTAGTCAGGACATAACACTCCTTTCCCCCAATATGGCACATGCATAATCAGCCAAATAATGAGGGCGGCGCCAACTCCACCCCGATTGTCGTAAATTGCTTCCGTCAGCCAGAGGGGGCTGACTCTGCAGAGGCTCGCCGGACTCTTGTGGAGGCGGGGTGGAGTCATCATCTCCCAGATCGCTTGGTGGCGCTAATCCCTTTTCTACAGGTAAGTGAGCCAGCTCATGCAGTGCATGCGGATTGGGTGAGCTAGTGTCTGCCAGTAGGCATGGTGCAAGGGGCGAAGCCCTTGCATCTGCTTCCTGAGGACTGAGTGGTTGTCATGCCTTCAATTGATCCACATGCCGATGCCAGGTGCGCCCATCGGCTAGCAGAATTGTATAGGAGCGTGGTCCTGTCACCCCCAAAACCGTTCCAGCTAGCCATCTGGGGTCCCCCCATAATTCCTGGCATACACACAGTCTCCCTCGCGGAAAACTCAAACCCCTCCCATGGAATCCAGGGGCACCTCGGGGAAAAAGCTAGGATGCAGGCGGTCCAGGTCAATCTGTAAGCGGCAGCCCATGAGCAACTCAGCCGGGCTGCAGTTAGTGAGTGGGCAAGGGATAGCGTGTTGAGTTAAAAGATAGGTGGCAATCCTGTCCTGCCAATCCCCTGCCCCTAATCTTAGTAAGGCCTCCTTGGCTGACCTAATGGCCCATTCAGCCCGGCCATTACTGGCTGGATGGAACGGGACCACAGGGGCATGACGAATGCCATGCCTCGCCAAGTAAAGCTGGAAGGTGGCAGACGTAAATTGAGGGCCATTATCAGACACAATAACATCTGGCAGCCCGTGGGTTGTGAACAATACTCACAGAGCCCGAATGATGGCATCCGAAGTGGTCGAGGACATTTGGATCACCTTGACCCACTTCGAGTACGCGTCGACCACAACCATAAAGGTCCTACCCTTTACAGGACCCGCGAAGTCAAGATGCAAGCGGGACCAGGGCGTCCGGGGGCATTCCCACTCACGGGGAGGGGCAGCTGGTGGGGCAGCCCTAGATTCCTGGCATTGTGGGCACCCTGAAACTGTGATTACTGTGATAGAGACTAGTATTCATCATTTCATAATAGAATTCTGTGTTTTGATTTATGTCGTTTATATATGCTACTGCCATTACATTAGTTAGATGTCCAATTGTACAAGGGCCACCTATTGCATATGCAGGTATGTATGCATAGACATATAATTCACAGAAGAGTAACCATCCTTTAGGCAAATATAAGACCTGGCCCATAGCATCTATCTCTTCCACTTTAGAACAGTGGAATGCATGTTCAGTAGGCACAGGAACATATATTACTTTCTCCTTTTTCTTATATTTTCATATATTACTTTTTCTTAGGCTGTCTATAATCATAAGCCAGTAATATAGTTTTCACTTCAATTACCAATTTTTTTCTGGTTAGTCCATTTATTAGGCTTTTACGGACTCCCAAATCACTTGTGATAAATTATAATTAATAGGTTCTATGGTAATTTGTGCCTCCTCAAATAAGAATTTACCAGGGACTGGCACCCCAACAAAACATGTCGACATTATATTGGAGACTGTAGTCTCCCCTTTTATACAAAAGGACGAACTGTTGAGAGCTACTTTCATCAGGTCCAAGAAAATATTCCCTTCCTTTTTATTTGGACTAGATTCTCCTATTTGTCTAGTATACTTTGCTGGTACTTTAAGATATCCAATAGTACATCTAACCCAGGGGTGAAATATAAAATTTGTTACTACCAGTTCTGTGGGCGTGGCTTAGTGGTGGGAGTAATGTGACTGGATGGGCGTGGCCAACTTTTTTTAAAAAAAACTTTTCAAAGCATTTTTTCTAATGCTTTGAAAAGCCTCTCTGCTGATCAGGAACTCAGCTGGGATCGTCAGAGACTTTTCAAAGCATTTTTTTTTACCACCTCTTCGGCCAAGAGGTTGCAGAAAAAAATGCTTTGAAAAGCATCTGATGATCACAGCTGAGCCACACGATCATTAGAGGCTTTTTTCTTTTACTTTTAAAAGCATTTTTTCATTAGAAGAGGTTGTAGAAAAAATGCTTTTAAAAGTAAAAAAAAAAGCCTCTGATGATTGTGCGGCTCAGCTGGGCATGGGGGGCGCAGGGATTTTTGCTACCGGTTCTCCGAACCACCCACCGCCATCACTACCGGATCGGGCGATCTGGTCCGAACCGGGAGCATTTCACCCCTGATCTAACCTTTCACATAAAAAGTAATTTAGCCAATGCTATATTTCCACATAAAAACATACGTTTGGAGGGAGCTTTCAACTCGATATATGGTAAATGTAGCCCTTCCTCTATAATCCTAAACTTTTATAAGAAGGAGTATAATTACCATATCAATCAGTATATATATAATATATATATATAATATATTCCCTCTTTGTTGGTTGGCAACTTCAAGGTTTGTAATAAAGCAAAGATGTCACATATTTGTGCCAACCAATTAGAAGGCAGCCATCCAGCTTCCAATACTTCAGCAGTGTCTACATTCACTACTGCATATCCATTTATCCTCTTCCCATTCTCCACCCAGGAAGACCCATCAATAAATAACCACACAATTATGTTCCACATTGTCCCATTCCTTTCTTTCTCCCCTGACAGGAATTCAACTGGAGTTGAATTCCTATCGGTCAAGAGAACCAAATTCTCTTGAGACAATAAAATAACCCCATATTTCAAAAGCCTAGCATTGGTGAGCCACCTTTGAGCTTTCTGCATCAGGTTTGTCCATTCCTGTGGACTACTCATCATCAATGCCCCACCAAAGGTTAATTTTCTACTCTCCTCCACCAAAAGTGCAGTGGCAGCCATAGCCTGTATGCACAAGGGGTCAACCTTGCACCACAAAATCCATCAATTTTGACAAAAATATTACAGGTCTCTTCTTCCCAGCCCATATGTGAGCCAACACTCCTTTGACTATGCCATCTTCCACTGCTACAAACAAGTGGAAGAGTTTCCTTAAATCAGGCAAGCTCAACAATGGAGCCTGTATCATTGCTTTCTTCAATTCCTTAAACCTATCTTCATCACCTTCCTTCCAAACAACTTTCAATGGCTTTTCTTCCAGTGATTTCTCATACAGGTATCATCAATAAACACTTAACTCTCCCCACTTGAGGGGAATCACATCTCTATCACAAGTCAGCTAAACTATTGCCACAAGCTTCAGAGAAATGCAAAACTTTATTTAATTCACAAGTTTGTACAGACTAACTTACAGGTAACTTCCTAGCTAGCCAGACCAAATGTTATGTATGTAGATTTTGGGCGGGCAGTTTGAATTAACTGACCGTCAGCTGATTGGCTGACCACCACAGTTGCAAGGTATATAAAGGGAGCTGTTTCCCCTGGTCAATTGCTGGGTTCTCACCCTACAATAAAGAGCTGTTGTCACTCACTGCCTGGCTTGCTGCATCCTCATTCACCCAACCTAACATTGGCGACGAGGATGGGATTTTGAGGCCAGAAGCCAAGGAAAGAGCTGAAGCCATGAGCCGATGAGAGAGCTGCAAACCCGAATCCAGCCAGGCGAGTGAGCGGAGTACTTGGAGAATCTACCGACGATGTCTGCCTACATACCTCCAGCGCCTTTTAACCCAACAGAGGAGAAGTGGGGATCCTACATGTCCTGCTTCGAATGCTTCCTGGTGGCCAGCGACCTACAGGGGCTACCTGACATATGGAAGAAAGCCCTGTTTCTGAGCCATTGTGGACCCAAGGTGTTCGATATGGCCAAATCCCTGTCGGAACTGAACTCGGTCCACACCATCTCGTGGCAAATGCTTCAGACCCTGCTGAAGGACCACTACCCCCCAATGCCATCGAAATACATGCATCAGTTCGAATTCCGGCAATGGCTGCAGCATGAGGGAGAATCGATCAGCGAGTACGTCGCAAACCAGTGCGAATACCGAGACCTCGATGAGATGCTGCTAGAGCAACTAATCTGCGGAGTGAGAGATATTCACTTGCAGAGAAGGTTGCTCGCAAAGACAAATCTCACACTACACATTGCACTGGATGAGGCGAGGGCTTTAACCAGAGACCATGTGATTAGGAAAGTCATTAGTTGGGTCACGAGGGGGTGGCCGGAAAAGACTGAGGGCGGGAAATTCAAACATTTCGCTAACAAAAAGGGCGAACTGACAATGCAAGGGCGTTGTCTATTGTGGGGCGATCGGGTCATTCTGCTCCAGAAGGATGTCTTCAAGTCCCGAACGGATGTCAATTGTGAGATTTAAAAAAACAGCAAACCTCATAAAAAGTGAAACAGAGACCATGAACAAGTAAAAAGCAGATTTATTGTAAGGATATATGCATCCCATAAACTTTTGCAAAAGTTCTTCCCATAAAAGAGAGAGAACATCTTCCCCATAAAAGAGAAAGAACATCTTATTACTCCGGTTACATAGTTTAAATACAATTTCAGACAATCAGCAAAACTAGAGCCTTGGTGGCACAGCAGACTAAAGTGTTGTTAAGTAACACCAGCTGCTTGCAATTACTGCAAGTTTCATTTTCAATTCCCATGTTGCTGATAACATGTCTTTATATCTTATATTTCTTATATTAATAAGATTTGGATGTACAAATGCTTCCATTGTTGAAAGCCATGTTGGTATTTTCAAATAATGTTTCTCTCTAATTCTTTCCCATGTTAATAATAATGTATTCCTCACATAGTACCTTTGAAAATAGCTATGCATCTTTTTCCTCCCATACCATAAAAAAGCATGCTAACCCAGTTGTAGATCATGCTCCTCCAAGGTTAATAGTCTTTTGTTTCTCAACAGAATCCATTCTTTATCCAAGATAATGCTGCTGCTTGATAATATAGTTCCCAGTTTGGTAATCCAAATCTTCCTCTTAGTCTTGCATCTTGTAGTATTTTCATATTAATTCTTGCCCAAACTTGATGCTTAATGGACCAATGGATGATAAAGACAGTGCAATTTGCTAGTATCATGGTGACTAATGGGGGCAGCAAATTTTAAGCAGGTAGAGTTTTCTGTCAGCTCACGAGCTAGTGAAAAATGCTTTAATTTAGTCACGAGGAAGAGCCCTTATTCTGACTTTTACTTGGTCCATGGTAATGCAAAAAAAAAAAAAAAGTTTGCAAAACTGGAACTTCTCCAGATGATGTTGGTAATTCATGCAGCAAATAAGTCATACAGCTGTAAGGTTTTTGAAGGCAGCTCAGAATCTGATAAATCCAATGAAACTCTGAACACGAGGCTACTGATAATCAGTTTTTATTTTCTCAGAAAGCAACAAGACTGGACGGCCTTTTTGTCTCCCACCTTAACAGAGCAGGCAGAGAGAAAAGCATGCATGCAAAATAAAAAATTTTTCCAAACATCTTATACCTCACACAGCTTGCCCAGAATGTCATTGCTATAGAAACATAATTTCATATCACACAAATTTCACCATTTTTCTCAGTGCTCCGAAAACAATACACTTTAGAAGGGGAAAGAAATACATTTTCTGGCATATAAATTCTAGAGTGATTTTACTGTTTTTCTTTTGCCCAGGGCTACCACATATTTTTCAGGGATTTACATGCATTCAATGTCTATAGTCCAGAGCATAAATATGTGTGTGTTTATCAAGTTGCATAAGTCTATTTTAATATGCTATTCCTGGTATGTGATGTTTTGTATACATATAGAGAAAGAAGCACTCTTGTGATCTTTGACTTTTACGCTTGCTGTCAAACATCAGTCATAATACCAAAGGTGAAATCCAGCAAGTTCTGTCAGGTTCTGGAGAATCGGTAGTGGAAATTTTGAGCAGTTTGGAGAACCGGCAAATACCACCTCTGGCTGGCGCCAGAGTGGGGTGAGAATGAAGATTTTGCAATATCATTCCTCCAGGAGTGGGGAGGGAATGGGGATTTTGCAGTATCCTTCTCCTGCCATACCTACAAATCCACGCCCACCGAGCCACACCACACCATGCCTACCAAGCCACGCCCACAGAACTGATAGTAAAAAAAAATTGGATTTCACCACTGCATAATACTAATTACTGTTTTGAACAATATGCATGAATGGCTATTTTATATGTGAAATTATGACTGAAATATTTCTGCACCTATATTGGTTCTCACTATCAGGAAGTTTCTCCTTAGTTTTAGGTTGCTTTTCTCTTTGTTCAGTTTCCATCCATTGCTTCTTGTTTTGCCTTCTGGTGCTTTGGAAAATACATTGCCTATACATTCTTTCTTGCAGCCCCATAAAAGCCTGTTGCCTATCACACTCTTGGGCAAAGCATGTGAGTCATTTCCTCCTTTCAGTGGTCAATGAAAGGACATCTATAGTATGTAGATAATAAAGCTGAAAAAAGGTGAACATTTTTACAGAACTATAGATAGGTTGAGGCTGGGTGTGACAAGGAATGACTGGGAGGGGAGGGGCCAGGCAAGGGATCCCATGACATGAGTGACATTGAGTTGGCCACACCCACCTAGTCACATGACCATGAAGCTACTCCCACCATCACATGACCAAGACACACCCACAAAATAAGCCACACCCACAGAACCGGTAGTAAAAAAATTAGAACCCACCCCTGCTATACCCCCCAGAATATTCAACAAATGCAGATGCATCATCTGTCACTTCAGAAGTCAACAGCCATTTCTCTCGCGGAATAACGAAAACACAGATTGTTCCTCCGCACTCATGTCGGAGCAAACCTTTAACATGAATTTCTTCGTCTCATTCTTCCATTCATGCAGCACTCCCCACCTTCCCGCTAATAAAATTATACTCACCACCACCATCACCAAGTTGATCTTCCCTTTTCCCACCTCCTAAATGCTCAGTGCCTCGATTTAGCTAGGGTGTTCAGGTCCCTTCACAGAGGAGTCCTTCATCCTTGGTGGTCATTAAGTCACCGGGGGCAAGGGCCCTGGGAGTGCTTTTGACATCCAGATCCTCCAGGTCTGGTTTCCTCTGGGAGATAACAAGAAGGCTCTCTGTCTATCAAAAAATGATGATGGCTCGTGGGGCTCAATAGGAGTCGCCCCAAGGGAACGTTGCCCTTGAGATAAGATACCCCACGGCTAGGCAGCAGGAAAATATGTAAGGTTTTTGAAGGCAGCTCAGAATCTGATAAGTCCAATGAAACTCTGAACATGAGGCTACTGATAATCAGTTTTTATTTTATTTTATTTTTAACAGAGCAGGCAGAGAGAAAAGCAGGCGTACGCAAGAAAAAACTTTTCCAAACATAGCTCACACAGCTTGCACAGAACGTCACTGCTATAGAAACATAATTTGATATCACACAAATTTCAGCATTTTTCTCAGTGCTCCGAAAACAATACACTTTAGAAGGGAAAAGAAATACATTTCCTGGCATATAAATTAGAGTTTTGCTATTGCTGAGAACACACATTTTATTTATTTATTTATTTATTTATTTATTTAATTAATTAATTAATTAATTAATTAATTAATTAATTAATTGAATTTATATACTGCCCTTCTCCCCAAAGAGACTTAGGGTGGTGAACAGCCGAAAATTAAAATAACATACAATATAAAAGTTAAGATAACTAAAAATAAATTAAATTAATCGGCCTCCCATTTTAAAGCCCCAAGCTATACAATTAAAAACTAACCCATAAAACCTATTCAGGCCAGGCCGGCTTGCTGAAATAAAAACATCTTCAGGGCCTTATGGAAAGTGCGGAGATCCGGGATCAGTCGTATTCCGGGAGGTAGCTCGTTCCAGAGGGCGGGTGCTCCCACAGAGAAGGCTCTTCCCCTGGGGGCCGCCAGCCAACATTGCTTGACCGACAGCACATTTTCAGTTACAAGCAAGGTTACTTGGCAGAATCCACATTTTACTTTTCACAAAAAGCTTCCAAGTCGAAGTCCATACTGTTCATATGAACTGCCAAATTCCAATGGTCGCTTATTTATTATTGAATTTATGCGCCACATTCTTTAGCATCACTTCTGGGAATTGATACTGTCGACCTGACGATGTAACTGAAGGAGTTGGAAGCACGCAAATAAGATGTGGTTCTGGAACCCAACAAACATCTTGTCTTTCAGGCCAATAAAATGAATGAGCAAGGCCTTGTGGATGCATAAATGTTACCAACACATCATTTTGTTCGATCGAAATTTTTCACAACGTTGCCTACCCACCATTTTTTGTCATAAATGCAGGCAACATAACAACCAGGAAATAGGTTGGCCAATTTTAAATTCAGATCAATAGTATTGGACATTTTGGCCACAACGTTAATCGTGTCATTTGAAACTTTGCTGACAGAAATCAAATTTGAATCAACTGGCACAAACTGGTGATGACCTCTTGTGCCAGCTAATGTGCTGCTAACTTTCCATCTTTCTTCTTGCAGCATCCTGCTTTCTTCGATTTATCTCTTTGGAATGTAAGTATATTTAATTTCGTGAATGTTTCTGTCGCAAAAGTTGAACAGATCTGTTGGCATCAGCATTTGGTTGGTTGATGGTTGCTGGAGGCTGGCTTGAGCAGCCAAACATTTAGTCGTGCCGCCAACTCCATCGCAAGGGGATTTGGATTTGTTTCACATGGTGAAACATTCATGGACTTAAATGTATATATGTTCCATAAGAAGAAATCGAAGAAATATATACCATGTTTCCCCGAAAATAAGACCCTGTCTTATATTTTTTTTGAACCCTGAAATAAGCACTCAGCCTTATTTTCAAGGAGGTATTATTATTTTGGGCGCGTGAAGCAAGATGGGGCTCCTCTTGCTGTCTTACCTGATTTCCAGCTCTGCATTTAAATATTTTTGGCACCGATTAGTTGTTCTAACTGTCGGGAAATTTCTCCTTAGTTCTAGATTGCTTTTCTTCTTGATTAGTTTCTATTCATTGCTTCCTGTCCTGCCTTCAGGTGCTTTGGAGAATAGCTTGACTCCCTCTTCGTGAGATATTGGAACACTGCTACCATGTCCCCACCCCCAGTACTTCTTTTCATTAAACTAGACATACCTAATTTCAGCAACATATTTTTTTACATCTTTTACACTTTGGATATCATATCCTAGAATCTGTTGACTAGCACGAATATCCTAATTGTGAAATGCTGAGCTTTAATGCTCTATATCCACTTGCAAATCTACTATCTTGCCTGGTTCACTGATGATGTTATGATTTAATATTTATAAGATATATTTAAATATATTTAGGTTTTGGTTAAATCCTTTAGCTTTGCATATTCCTCCTTTTCTGCCATGGTCTGATAGGAATCCAACCAAAATGTTGTGATTGATGTTTATTTTTTTAACAGATTAGTTATTTTATAGTTTAACTGTCTCTTAAGACCTGATACTGAGCTAATTGCTCTGTGGGATAAGAGTGGGATGTCTCATAAAACAGAAAATCCTGTTCCTATGATCCTGTAATCAAAATCTGAGTTCTTGGCAATTAGAATAGAATAGAATAGAATAGAATAGAATAGAATAGAATAGAATAGAATAGAATAGAATAGAATAGAATAGAATAGAATTCTTTATTGGACACACAAGGAATTTGTCTTGGTGCATATGCTCTCAGTGTACATACAAGAAAAGATACGTTCGTCAAGAATCATAAGGTACAACACTTAATGATAGTCATAGAGTACAAATAAGCAATCAGGAAACAAGCAATATAAATCGTAAGGATACGAGCAACAAAGTTACAGTCATAAAGTCATAAGTGGAAGGAGATGGGTGATGGGAATGAAGATTAATAGTAGTGCAGATTTAGCATTTATGGTGGTTGCAGTGCTCTAGAGCCATGCGATTGCCATTTGTGACCTTACCAGAAAGCTTCTGACAAGCAAAGTCAATAGGGGAAGATGAATTCACTTAACATCCACATGATTTACTTAACAACTGCAATGTTTTATTTAATAACTGGGGCACAAAAATATCATAAAATCGGCTGTGCCTCTTTTAACAACCGTCTTGCTTAGCAACAAAAAAATTGGTCCCAATTATGGTCCTGAGTCGAGGACCTATTCCCCAAAGCACCTGAAAGCCGAACAAGAAGCAATTGGTTTAAACTGATCAAGGACAGAAGCAACCTAGAACTAAGGATAAATTTTCTGACAGTGAGAACAATTAATCAGTGGAACAACTTGCCTCCAGAAGTTGTGGGTGCTCCAACACTGGAAGTTTTTAAGAAGAGATTGGACAGTTATTTGTCTGAAATGATATAGAGCTTCCTGCCTGAGCAGAGTGTTGGACTAAAAGACATCCAAGGTCTCTTTCAACTCTGTTATTCTGTTATTATGACTACTTGTACACACTGTCAGCTCCATTTATTCCCATTTTTGTTTGATAGTTATAATAGAAGCTGTTATCCTATGCATTCAGTGGACAAGTATGCATCCACCTCAATGGTGGGTTACCCCCAGTTCGGACCGGTTCTATAGAACCGGTAGTAAAACCGGAGGGAGGCTCCGCCCACTGACCCTGATGTCATCAGAAGCAATCTGCGCATGCGCGATCCCGTTGCGAACCGGTAGTAAAGATAAGTAGAACCCACCCCTGATCTACCTAGAATAATTGATGTTTTTTAGCCCGTTATTTCCCCATGTAGCTTGTGGACTGAACTATTGCCACACTGTACATTTTCTCCCCTCACCTTGGATTGTGTGTCCACCTCTATCATTCTGTAGAAAGTCAGTACCTACCCCCCAGAAGAATGAAATATTTTGGGGAAATATTAAAAAGGCAGAATATTATATTTCCCTAAAGGAGAAATGGAGAAATATGCTCCTAAAGACAGAAATCAGACTCAATCTTTCTTAATAGCCCCCAAGCAGAAACTGAGGTTTTAGAAATCCAGATTTGGTAATCCGTTCAAGACAGGATATTTTGAAACTCCTTGCAACAAAGCTAACAAAGGCAGAGTGATAGTGATAGGATTAGAAACAGCCTCAACCCAAGATCCAATACGTGATGAAAGCCATTAGCCACAATAGGAATTGCCCAACACCCTTTCAAAACCACAAGCTCCTTCATTGCATGACCCCCAGAGCAGTCCAAACTTCTCCTGGGAGCTCAGATAAACAATAAGCCAGAGGTGGATCACATTAGCTCAGACAAGCACCTAGGAGTTGCATTTCCTCTTTTGCCTATAGAGCCAGCTATGACCTTTACATTATTATGGAATTCTAGGAACTGACACGGAATTCCGGGATCAAACAGAAAAGGTTTATTGTGCAAGGTTCAGTGGCAAGAAGCAAAAACTGAACCCCGAAGGGTTCTGATGCAGTTACTCTTATACATACTTTTGACGTCTTATGATTGGTTACAGTTCTGACAGTCCACAGCCCACCGCCCCTTGTTGCTACACCATACTCTTTAGCTAGCCTTCCTTTGTTTCTTAAGCAGGAAACTCCATGTGGGTTAGTTCTGCATTTTGACATAAGTGCCTCTGCAGTTTGAATTCTTGAACTCTCCAACTGTAGAATGGTGAACTAACCTGTGGTTTGAGTAACCTTGCGGTTTAACTTTTTGAACCCAGTATTTGTCTCTTATATTTACTAGTTAAACGGGTCCTTCAGAGATCCTCTAGGCTGACCCCATATTATTTCACTTTTATATCCAATTTCATTATTCTATATTAACATGACCCCATAGGAATCTGACAACAGCCAGTAGAATATTAAAGGAAATGTTATTTCACAGGAACAGAAAGCTCAAATACAAAGCCCAAAGAAGGTGTAAAAACCCACCCGCTTTCAACTCCATTTTGTCAGCTGCCCAGAATCAAATGTGGTTCTGCTTCATCAATAAACCCTTCTTTCCAATCAGACTCCATATTTTCAGTGTCTTTCTCCCAGCTTGGAACTGAACCAGATGGATATTTCTTCCCACAATTGGCTTTCCCAATTAGGGCATACTACAAAGGTTTGGACTTCAGTTCCCAGAATTCTTCAGCCAGTTTGACCGTTCTGAGGATTCTGGGAGTTAATGCTCTTGTAAGTGGGGTACATAGAATGAGGAAAGCTACTTCTCTGTATACTTGAGCCTTGTGTATAAAGGAAAGTTAGCCCTATTTCATGCAAACTAGTTCAAGATTAAAATGAAATCTAGAGTACAACTTAAATCAGCATTTCTCAATCTCAGCAACTTTAGATTTCAACTTCCAGAATTTCCTGCTGGATGGGGAATTCTGGGAGACGAAGTCCTCACATCTTAAAATTGCTGAGGTAGAGAAACACTGGTTTTGAAAAATCAAAATACAATGGAGTCCCCTAGGTTGGATATCCTACTTTGATACATGATACTGCTCCAGAATAATTATAGAGTTGTGGTGTAACCCTTAGATATGTCCCTTCCAGACACTACGCAGGGAATTCTGGGAGCTGTAGTCATCATATAGGAAGGGAACAGTGGTGGGATTCAAATAATTTAACAACCGATTCAGCAGAACTGATACCTAATTTTTTTGTTGAGTTTGGCGAACCGGCTCCAAAATGACCAGACTAACATGCATTCACGTGCCTCCAATCCCTTGCTTGCTGCAATCTGTCTTTGCAGCAAGCAAGGGGATTGGAGGCACGTGAATACACATTAGTCTGGAGTCTCAAAAAACTGGGGGGTTTTCCCTGCTCCTGGATTAGTGTATACTATTTTGTGTCTAAATAATTTTTTTTTAAAAGTATGACAGTTTCTGGTACTTACATTTACTTAGACACTGCAGTTAGGGGTTTGGAATGAAGTCTGGAGAGATTAAGCCAGAGAAAGGAGGCACTGCATGCAAAACAGGTGAACTAAACTCTCAATACAACCTGCATCTACATGGCAACTTAGAGGAAGAGGTATCTTTTCTTGGCAAAAAAGAATGGGTGTGTAAGAATAAAAAAGAATAAAACCCCAAGCTTGAAAAATCAAACTTGAAAAAAAGCTCACTTTGCCTGATTAAAAAATGCCAAATATGCAATTCAGTGACGTGTCAAAAAAAAAAAAAAAAAAAAGTTCTAAAGTCATAAAGTGGGCTGTACTACTTCCAAATGGAGCAAAATTGTAACGTCATTTATTTCTTCTCCACAATATTAAAAACTCCATTTGGGAAATCAGCATGAAAAGAAGCAAAGGGCTTGGAGTCAAACTCCCCTACCTTGCTCTGTTGTTTTTCATACCTGCAGATAAAAAAGTTATTTAGAGAAGCAATCGAGAAATTGGACCCTTATCTATCTTCTGAAATTGAACAGTCCATTTTGCTACCAGAGGTCTTCTGATCTATTGTGTGTGCATAACTCTATAAACAAGCAGGAGCAGAAGCTGGTAAATGCTACTGGATCTGTTATGTTATGTTATGTTATGTTATGTTATGTTATGTTATGTTATGTTATGTTATGTTATGTTATGTTATGTTATGTTATGTTATGTTATGTTATGTTAATTTTACTTATATACCGCCCTTCTCCCAAAGCACTCAGGGCGGTGTACAGCCAATTTAAAAACATAAATATACAGACATCATCATTAAAAAGTAATTAAAATCAATTAAACAGTTTCAACCAAGATTTAAACCCCAAGTTAAAACTCCAATTTAAAAACCACTTAAATAGAAAGCCCCGCCTATCGGAACAGTAGGGTCTTAAGGGCACAGTGAAAAACCCGGAGGTCAGAGATTGTACGTATTTCCGGGGGCAGTTCGTTCCAAAGGGCAGGAGCTCCCACTGAGAAGGCTCTCCCCCTGGGTGTCGCCAGCCGGCATAATTTGGCCGACGGCACCCTGAGGAGTCCCTCTCTGTGGGAGCGAACTGGTCGGTGGGAGGCTATCGGTGGCAGAAGGCGGTCCCGTAAATACCCTGGTCCTATGCCATGGAGCACTTTAAAGGTGGTAACCAACACCTTGAATTGCACCCGGAAGACTACTGGGAGCCAGTGCAGCTCGCGCAGGAGGGGTGTTACATGAGCGCAATGAGTTGCACCCATAACCACCCGCACGGCTGCATTCTGGACCAGTTAGAGCCTCCGAGTGCTCTTCAAGGGGAGCCCCATGTCTCTGTATAAAACACTTGTCTGAGTTGCAGTTACAAAAGCCAGATTAAAGCCTGAGTTATTACAGTTTGACTTAAAGGAAAGGTTTTTTGAGACACCAGACTAGTGTGCATTCACGTGCCTCCAACCCTCTTGCTTGCTGGAAAGCCAGATTGCAGCAAGCAAGGGATTGCAGGCACGTGAACCAACGCCAGTCTGTCCATTTTGGAGCCAGTTCGCCAAACTCAACAAAAAACTAGGTATTGGTTCTGCCAAACCAGTGCGAACCAGCTGAATCCCACCACTGGAAGGGCACCATGTTAAGGAAGGCTGCCTTGAACGAAGTATGATGAGGATGTTTGAAATGATTTAAGGCCAGTCCTTGTCTTCCCCATCCTGGTAAATAATAAACCTATTAATTCCATTTCACAAACATTCCCTTGTAATTAAGTGTAGTAACAACATATATGTTAGATCAGGTGCAGGGAAAGAAGATGCGACCAGCGTTGGTCCATTCAGCACTTTATTAAGTACAGGAAAAGACTCACGGCTGCGCTGCCGGAGCTCTCCTTTTAAGCGCTCCGGCAAGTGGTGCCGCCCAGAGACAGCATTTCAAATTTCCCACCGGTGGATTAGCCAATCCCCGGCGGATGTCCTTATAAGGACATAACAATATATAATGTTGAAATGCCTGTAGAGTTCACACTTGTTGCTTACTGGCTTGATTTATTGGACATAGGTAAAAGGACAATTATTTTTTTATTGTAGATTTTATGAAAGGTACAGAGGTGAACTTGCCTTGGGAGTAGAAGGTCAGGCCACTGCCTCAAATAATCAAGCACAAAGTTCATCTCCAACTTCTCCTTCAGCCATTCTGAAAAAACTTCTGATCTTCTATGATACATTCAAGCATCTATCACTTGTTCAACCAAGTAGATTATGACTTTCTATTTGGTTTCTTTTCCACTGAATCCCAGACAAAAAATTCTGGAAAATAAGTTTTTCATTAAATATTCAGATAATGAGATGTATTGGCCACCCACAATGCCTCACATGAACAGAAGATAGATTTGAGTCTATTGCAGGGGTGAAATGCTCCTGGTTTAGACCGGATCGCCTGATCCGGTAGCGATGACAGCGAGTGGTTCAGAGAACCGGTAGCAAAAATCCATGCCCACCCCCATGCCCAGCTGAGCCGTGCGATCATCAGAGGCTTTTTGTTTTACTTTTAAAAGCCTTTTTTCTTCAACCAAAAAAATGCTTTTAAAGGTTAAAAAAAAAGTCCCTAATGATCGCGCGGCTCAGCTGGGATCAAAAAAAGAAGCTTTTTTTTCTTTTAAAAGCAAAAGGAAAAATGCTTTTAGAAGAAAACAAAAGCCTCTGACGATCAGGCAACTCAGCTGGGATCGTCAGAGCCTTTTAAAAGCATTTTTTTTACAACCTCTTCGGCCGAAGAGGTTGTAGAAAAAATGCTTTTAATAGTTAAAGAAAAAAAGTTGGCCACACCCACCCAGTCACATTACCCCCCTACCAAGCCATGCCCACTGAACCAGTAGTAACAAATTTTACATTTTACCACTGGTCTATTGGTAAATCACAATGAACTGATCTGTCCTTTCAGCCTGTCCTGTGGCTGGTATGGACCTCCCAATGGTTACATAATGGAAGAACAGATGATGTTTGCCATCTACTGCATTCATTGCAAATACCCTGCCCCCTTACCACCAATATATTCAAACTGCTTCCCATTCTTAGCTGTTTTCAAGTTCTTCTAAGTCAGGGGTCTCCAACATTGACAATGTTAAGACTTGTGGCATGACTGGCCAAGGAATTCTGGAAATTGAAGTCCAAACGTCTTAAAGTTGCCATCATTGGAGACTCATGTTCTAACTGATTGTCCACTTTTTCCCACTTGACCTGAGGACAATACTAGCAACAGAAGCCTGGGCAACCAAATAACTAGTGGAGCCCATGGCATCAGTGGAACCCACACCAAGCACATGGATATAATTTTGTATCTTGTGATGATTTAGACTGCAAGAAACCCAATAACCTGAATACTTGCACTATGGACCTTTTCCTGAAATCTGCCTTTTCCAATGTTTAGATATACAGATACTTGTAAAAGATACGGGACAATTCCCAATAGGCTGAGAACAGTTTAATAAGTAATCTACCAGATTGCAGAGAAATGATGCAACTGTTTAAATGTTAATCTGCAAATGTTTAAATGTTTATTTAAAGCAAAAGGTAACTACTGAGTTAATGGATTGAAGCAGGTTTTGCCAGGAAATTCAGCACTTAATAATTTATAAAGTCATTTCTAGTAAAGTCAAAGAAATGAGGAGGTGCCACTAAAACCTGATTTATGGCTGCAAAGTCACATGTGAGTCTCTACAGAAATTATATCGGTTTCAATCTTCGGAAAAATGTAAGATACACATCGGGGAACTTATACCTGGCTAAGAACTTAAATCACAATAATAACCACTCTAGCACCATCTATCTTCACTTTGTTTTTATTGCAACTGGATCCTAATTGCTAACATTGCAACTGATGTAGTGCAGAATAATATTTGAGAATTTATGGTTCCAGGCAGTGATAGCTGTTTGTGTTTTTCCAAACTGTCAAGGAAATACCAACATATTTAAATACCTTCAACTGATAGGTACTAAAACTATCAATGGATCTAGGAGATGATCTCTTTGCTTAAGAAAGCAACTAGGTTGATTGTAACTAATTTTTTTCTCTCTTCAGTAGAAACTATGGACCCAGAGACTTTTCAGACGAGTTACCACAAAAAATTTAAAGATGGTATTATTTATTTGTTAAATTTGTATGCCGCCCATCTCTTTACTTTGGGTGGATTAGTTAGGCTAACTATAAATAGGAGCATACTAAATTTCGGAAAGTATAAAAACAAGTTCATGATATTCAGGGGAAGTCTTGAGACCTAAAGGTCAATAGTGAAAACAGCTATTTTTTGTGATAGCCCTGATTTCACCATGGAAAACATAGTAGAATGGTGTTTATGAGTCTTTGGAGTAACTTCATTCCATCACAATTAGAATGCTTCAAACTCATTCTTCATGATATATCAATTCAATATTCATGTAAATAACAGAATAATAAAATTGGAAGGGAGCTTGGAGGTCTTCTAGTCCAACCCCCTGCTCAAGCAGGAAATCCTATACCATTTCAAACAAATGGTGTCCAATCTCTTCTTAAAAACCTCCAGTGTTGGAGCACCCACAACTTCTGGAGGCAAGCAGTTCCACTGATTAATTGTTCAAACTGTCAAGAAATTTTTCCTTAGTTCTAGGATAGTTCTCTTGTTAATTAGTTTTCATCCATTGCTTCTTGTCCTGCCTTCAGGTGCTTTGGAGAACCTGTCTGTTAGGCAAAAACTTTTTGGCAAAAAGATTTGGTCAGTGAGGACAATTAACGAGTGAAATGGCTTGCTTCCAGAAATTGTGGGTGCTCCATCATGGAAGTTTTTAAGAAGATATTGGACATCCATTTGTCTGCAATGATCGAGGTTCTCCTGTCTGAGCAAGAGGTTGGGCTAGAAGACCTCCAAGCTCCCTTCCAACTCTGTTATTCTGTATTCAACATTTTAGACAAAAAAGTTCCTAGAAATGTTCCTATAGGATAGTGAATTTAGATTTGTCCACTGGGAAAAAAATAGAATCTATTTCTCTTATGAGCATCTTTTTTAAAAATATTTCTTGATGATCTGACAGAATGTCTCCAATAATTTAGAGTTATATTAGAAGGAAATGCTCTCTCTTTAGCCAATGCATTATCTGAGATATCCAAGAAGTGTTGCCAAGTTCTCTTCAATTGCCATTTCTGTGCAATGTTTAGTGGAGAAGTAACTGTTGCATCTGGAGCACATTAAATGAGATTTTACTGGACCCCTTCTTTTACCACTTTGCTAAATAATCAGGAGAAAAGCAGGCTCTGCTCTTCTTGTGTGTTTCATAGCAGATTGATCATATCAGCAAGTGAAGTTGTGCACAATTTGGAAATTAATTATATTGGGTGATATATTTATATTGGGTGACCTCCTAGACTCACAGCTAAGATTAGAGCAACATCTGACAGCTGTGGCTAGGGGGACCTTTGCCCAGGTTCGCCTGGTGCACCAATTGCAACCCTACTTGGATCGGGAGGCTCTCCTCAAGGTCACTCATGCCCTTGTCACCTCACGGTTAGATTATTGCAACGCGCTCTACATGGGGCTACCCTTGAAAAGTGTTCGGAGACTACAGTTGGTCCAGAACGTAGCTGCGCGAGCTGTCGTAGGTACACCCACATTACACCAATTCTCCGCGAGCTGCACTGGCTCCCTATTGGTCTCCGGTCACAATTCAAGGTGTTGGTTATTACCTTTAAAGCCCTACATGGTTTAGGGCCAGGGTATCTTCGAGACCACCTTCTACCGCATAGTTCCCAGCGACCCATAGATCCCATAGAGTTGGTCTCCTCCGGGTCCCGTCAGCTAAACAATGCCGGCTGGCGGGCCCGCGGGGGAGGGCCTTCTCTGTGGCTGCCCCAGCTCTCTGGAACCATTATCTCCTGAGGTCTGGACCATCCCCACCCTATTGGCCTTCCAAAAAGCGGTGAAGACCTGGCTTTTCCGGCAGGCCTGGGGCTATTGATCTCGCTCTTGCGATCCGGTGAGATCCGGCCATGACTGGTGTGAATGAGTTTTAATGTATTAATGTTTTTAATTTTTAAATGTTTTTTATAATGATTTTAAATGCATTGTGAGCCGCCCTGAGTCTTCAGAGAGGGTCGGCATATAAATTGAATTAATAAATAATAATTTGCAGCTAATATCAGAAAAAAAATGCTGAAAAGAAATGGACAGTCTTACCATGTCACCAGGCTTCTTAAGGCACTTACATTGCTAGCATAAAGGATAAATATTTGCATGTCTTTTCTTTCCCCTGGCCTAAGGATGCAATATAGACTAGGGTAAATGAGTGTAGATTGTGGTGTGTATGAGATTTATGGCACTATCAAAATCTACAAAAAAGTGAGCAAGATTTTTTTTTTTTTACAGATAGAATAGAATAGAATTCTTTATTGGCCAAGTGTGATTGGACATAGAACGAATTTGTCTTGGTGCATAAGCGATCAGTGTACATAAAAGAAAAGATACATTCGTCAGGAATCATAATGATAGTTGCAGGGAAACAGTCAATATAAACCTTAAGGATACCAGCAACAAGGTTAGTCATACAGTCATAAGTGGAAGGAGATGGGTGGTGGGAACTATGGAAAGATTAATAGTAGTGCAGACTTAGTAACTACTTTGACAGTGTTGAGAGAATTATTTGTTTAGCAGAGTGACGGCATTTGGGAAGAAACTGTTCTTGTGTCTAGTTGTGTGCAGTGCTCTATAGCATCGTTTTGAAGGTAGGAGTTGAAACAAGTTTATATCCAGGATGTGAGGGGTCTGTAAATATTTTCACAGCCCTCTTTTTGACTCATGCAGTATACAGGTCCTCAGTGGAAGGCAGGTTGGTAGTAATTGTTTTTTCTGCAGTTCTAATTATCCTCTGAAGTCTGTGTCTGTCTTGTTGGGTTGCAGAACCGAACCAGACAGTTATAGAGGTGCAGATGACAGACTCAATAATTCCTCTGTAGAACTGGATCAGCAACTCCTTGGGCAGTTTGAGCTTTCTGAGTCCTAGCCTTATGACAGAATTGGGACCAGAATTTCCATTGCTAAACAAGTTGGCTATTAAATGAGCCGTGCCCACTTTTACCACCTTTTGGCTTGGTTTTTAAGTGAATCATGTGTTTGTTAAGTGAATCATATAGTTGTTAAGCTTCCCCCATTGACTGCTTGTTGGAAGTTGGCTGGGATGGTTGGAAATAGCAATCACACGATGCCTGGTTGCTGCAACTACTATAAATATATGCCAGCTGCCAAGTGCCTGAATTTTGATCACATGACCATGGGGATGCTGCAGTGGTCATATGTCACGGGCAGTATAACTCTGAACAATTGCTAAATGAATGGTTGTTAATCGAGGACTCCCTGGGCAGTATCCTCACAATTATGGTGTCACAATCGAAGTCTTGTCCCTTTCAGTGTGTGGCATCTACAAAAGGGGCAGCCCTTGATTTTGTGCCTGCAGTCTTGCAGATTTTGACCCTTCCCCAATTCCTCACAGAATGCAGGAATGATTCTCTTTAACAGAATAACCAAATAACAGCGTTGGAAGGGACCTTGGAGGTCTTCTAGTCCAACCTCCTGCTTAGGCAGGACACCCTATACCAGTGATGGCTAACCTTTTTGCTGTCGCATGTCAAAAGTGAGGGGGAGTGCAGGGGGGTCGTGCGTGCATGTGCCCACACCCATAATGCAATGCGCCCCACCCACCCCCGTGCACGCACACATGACCCCCCCACTCCTCCCGCTTTTGGCACGCAATGGCACAGTGGGCCCAGTAGGCCCATTTTTTGCCCTCCCCAGGCTCCAGAGGCTTTCTTGGAACCTGGGGAGGGCAAAAACAGCCTTCCCCACCCCACCGGAGGTCCTCCGGAGGCCAGGTTAGTTTCCCGACTTCTGGTCAGCGCAGAAGGCTAGAAAATCAGCTGGCCGGCGTGCACTTGCGCACTGGAGCTGAGCTAGGATAACGCTCGCGTGCCCACATATATGGCTCCGCGTGCCACCTGTGGCATGTATGCCATGGGTTTGCCATCACGGCCCTATACCATTTCAGACAAATAGTTGTCTAATCTCTTCTTTAAAACTTTCAGTGGTGGAGCATCCACAACTTCTGGAGGAAAGTTGTTCCACTGATTAATTGTTCTAATTGCCAGGAAATTTCTCCATAGTTCTAGATTCCTTCTGTCCTTGATTTGTTTCCACTCATTGTTTCTTGTCCTGCTCTCAGGAGTTTGGAGAATAGCTTGACTCCCTCTTCTTTGTGGCAGCCCCTGAGATATTGGAACACTGATATCATGTCACCCCCTAGTCCTGTGATGGCGGACCTATGGCACATGTGCCAGAGGTGGCACGCAGCACCCTCTCTGTGGGCACATGAGCTGTCGCCCCACTTCAGTTCTGCCGTGCATGCGCATGCGCCTCCTGCCAGCCAGCTGGTCTTCAGGTCTCTCCCATGTATGCATGCATGGGAAGTGGGGCCCATGCAGGGGCTGCTTGTGCATGTGCAGGGCGCATGCGGAGGGGCATATGTGAATGTGCGGGGGAAGGGCCCATGCGTGGGCCCCGTTCATGCATTGCATTTTAAGGGTTTGTGCGCTTTGGGCACTTGGCCCAGAAAAGGTTAGCCATCATTGCCCTAGTCCTTCTTTTCATTAAACTAGAGCTACCCAATTCCAGAAACCATTCTTTATATATTTTAACCACCAGTCCCCTAATATCTTTGTTGCTCTTCTCTGCACTCTCTCTAGAGTCTCAACATCTTTATTTTTAGCTTTTATACTCTCTCTTCTAGAGAATTTGGTCCTTTCTCTCAATCACTCAACCACTGCAGAACCTATTTTCCCCCATATGGATATGTGCACTGCATCCTCATTTTTAATAGCAAACTCATTTATTGCAACAATAGTGTACTGCAAGGGACTGTATTTTACTCTTTGATCAAGTCCCAGAGAAGATCATTTCCTGAGTCTGTCATTCTTCCTGGAAATGTAAACTTGTCCCTTTCATCTTCTGCTGGTAATGTGCGTCAAATACCTCCCTTTGAGCCACTGTGAAATAATTCTTCCAATCACCAACTGTACCTGAGGAAATGCAACAACAATAAAAAAGAAAATTAGGGGGAATTTCAGGATTAAGAAAAGCCTTAGGTTACATCTGCAAATTCCATTCCACCATATTCTCTCCTAAAATCTGAGATTACCACCCATTCTTTTATAAAAGATAGGTGTCTTTTCTCTCCAGCTTTCTCTGAAGAAGGCAGAAGAAAAATCAGGATTGATCCATTGGTACGTTTGTTTTCCAGAAGACCTTTTCTGCATCTTCTACATTTCCCTTTTTCCTTTGTAGTAGGGCCCCAGTGATGAAGTTACCCTGCTTCTGCTTCTTCACAAAATTTAAAAAAACAAAAAGCAAAAAAGCAAAACAAATTGTGGAACATCTCTCATATACATCATACGATTTCTGAATGTCCCAAAGGTGCTTTTTCAAAAGGCAACTGGCTTTTCCAGTTGCCTTTTGAAAAAGCACCTTTGGGATAACTATGGCATCGATGACTGAGAATCTCCATTGCCATGATGCCTGAATGGTTTTCCATATATGCTTTGGTTTTGTGTGTAACATTTGTGTCATAGTTAATTTCACTTGTTCTTCTGGGTCAGCATTAGATTTACTCTGCATATTCATTCACAAGTGCAACTTACTCCCAAGAAAAGTTTAACAAGATGGCAGCCCACTTGAGATACAAGTGCTGCTGTGTGGCAGGGTGAGCTCCCGTCTTTTGCTTCCGCTCCTTGATGGGAATATGAAAGGAGCTGCTATGGGCATTCCCCAGGCAATGGTGATGTCACCAGCTAATCCTTTTGACCCAGAAGTGTCTTAAGCAGTGCCTTCGACAAGAATGGGATGGCAGCTTCACACACACACACACACACACTCACTCACCAAAGGCTAGATGCTATAAAGTTTGGACCATGGATAAGGAAACTCTGCAGGATTTGACATAAAAGTAGATGGATAATCTACTGCCCCAAATCTGTTTCCTGAAGCCTCCAGCACATACCTAAATCCCAGTTCCTAAATCACTGATACTGTTTCATGTTATATTAAGGCAGTAAAATATAGTAATACTGAATGAATGTAGCCCTTCTCACTCTATTTCCTTCCCTCAAATTCAGGGTAAAACAAGAAATTGCAGTCACATCTCCATATCTGATTGGATTTTCATCCATTCTATAGTCCTTAACCTTCACAAAAATCTTCAGTATCAACAGCCACCAAAACATTGCTTATTCCAGATATAAATGTTCCTAATTTAGAACTAGTTTAAATTGCCTGTTTTTCTTCCTATTTTAAGGAAAGTCACTCTACAAATAAAAGAATATCATTTTGAGTTCTTGATCTTACCTTTCCTCATGAAGGAGCTTTTTGACTTGTCAAAGAGGGAACTGGGTACGGTTTCATAATTTGCCATGGGATTCTCCTTCATGATTTCAAATGTTGCCTTATGCACTATCTTCTGAACAATGTCTTCAGACAAGTCGACCTGCAGGAAATCTTTTACACGGTGGATTTCATGGGCTAAATCCTGGCAGAAGATAGGCATGGATGGGGAAAAGGCCACAATGTGAGCAATGTAAAGTTAATTCATTACATGCTCTTAGATGCTGAACAGATTGTTGAGAGCATGCAAAAAATGGAGATGGAGAGATAGTTTTACTTCCAAAAGTCAAATCAGATGATCTTTGAATCTATTTTACCTATATTATTCTTCTAGCATCTCACAATTGTCCTGGGCACTAACTTGGAGGAAGCAACACTTGACTTCAGATGTGTGAGAACAACTTCAATGCAAAATGGGCATTTTCTTATGATAAATGTGCACTTTGAAAAGATGCACTGGGAAAGAGGAGGAATGGACTAATAAAAACATAAGGGACAAAAAAAATCATGTGTCTGAATTTTGAGCACTCAGCAACCAAACAATATTTATGTCCACTGATAGCATCCTGTGGTCACATGACTATTTTTTCTGAGGGTTTTGCATTTACTTTCAATTTTCAGCAAAACCATATCCATAGCAATCCATTGGTTTGCTTAAATAATTGTAGCATTCATTTAATGACAGCCTCAAAAAAAATTGTAAAATCAGATTGGTCCTGTGACCAACCTATTTTATAACCATCATGATTTACAACCGTGATGGGCAGGCTACATTACAGTTGTAAGTCGAAAGCAATCTATGATTGTCTTAATTATGGTTTAGTATGTACCTGGAGTTCGCAGCAGATATTTTCTCTTTGCATCCTAAGAGAGCCTAGGATTGAACTTTCAACCTTCTGAATGGGAGGCAAGCATCTATACCTCTAGGCCACCACACTGCTCACTTGACTGAATCCTCAGAACTGTGATTTATTCAATAAATCATGGTTTTACAAAGCTCGGCTTTGTGCAACGTATGAACCAAGCAATATAATGTTTTTTAGATGTACCTATGTTTACACTCCTCTAAAGCAAAGACATTCCTGAGTTCCTCCCACCCCTTTTCTCCTGTTACTAAAACAAAGTTAAATTCAGTTATGCAAAGCCACTTAGCATATTATCTTCCAATCAGAAAAAACAGATTTCAAAAACATTTCCAGTAACTTTAATGTACCATGATTCACCCCGAAATATTTCAACTTATCTATAACAAGGTAAAAATAGTAACTTGATCATTTTAGTAATTCTTTATGTCTAAATAATATTTCCCTATTTATACATTATTGTCTACAACTGCTGTGAAAGCTGTAGGTTTTCTGGAATTCTTCTATTTCCAAGAGATCCAGGCAGGAAATTAGTTACTTAATGCTATAAAGTAATCTTGAAACCTCCAGACAGATTGCAATTCATTAGTCCTTGAGTCAACTCAGAAAAATATTCAGGCACAATGTTTGCTATTGCATTGCTATAACAAGACTAGAATTGCTGCTATTCTTAGAGTTTTAATGTAGGACAATATTGGTGAATTTCTTTGGCTTCAATTCTCTCCCCCCAAGTGTCATTTGGCATAAAAGTGGCCACCATTCACTCACTTAATTTGGGATGAGGGTGGGAGTAGGGGGAGTTGAAGAAGCAGAGTAGGATATTTATAGGTGGAGTACTTGGGATGGTGCTCTGTTAGTCTGAAGTTGACTAACAGCTCGCAAGTGCAGAAGTACTCCACATCTATATTTCTGAATATAGATCTATCCTAATTAAAAAATAAATCCAAAATTAGCCTGGTTGACAAGTCACAGATGGGAGAAGGGTATGGATTGAAATGGTAAAGAGCGTTCAATAATGAGTAAGCTCTCCATTTAACTAGTATTGTAAAGAAATAATTGTTGGAACTGAGTCTCATTCTCATGGCTGCTGGCATCCAAAAGAGTATGCATGGGCCACACATTTGGAGTGTAGCAGACTTCCCTTAAAAAGTTCTATAAATTTTTTCTGCTGGAGAAAAAAATTATAGTTCCTAGATTTCAAAGGTATGTTTGAGATGTGTCAGGTTAGAGCTCTGGGAGACAAGAGAAAAGCCATGTTCCCTTAGTCAGCACTTTTGAAAGGGCACTGGGTTCACATATTTCCTTTTCTAATCATGCTTTTGGGATCAATTAGAATAGTGCTGGAAGGGACCTTGGAGATCTTCTAGCCTAATCCCCTGCTCAAGCAGGAGACTCTAAAGCCTAAACCATTTCAGACAAATGACTGTCCACACTCTTCTTAAAAACCTCCAGTGATGAAGCACCTACAACTTCTGAAGGCAAGCTGTTCCACTGGTTAATTTTTCTCACTTTTAGGAAGTTTCTCCTTAATTCTAGGTTGCTTTTCTCCTTCATTTGTTTCCATCCATTGTTTCTTGTCTTGCCTTCAAGTACTTTGGTAAATAAGTTGAGTCCCTCCTCTTTGTGGCAACCTCTCAAATACTGGAATACTGCTAACTTTTAATTGCTTTTCGGCTATTAGGAACCTCAGGATTGATATTTGATAGCACTGGATGAGTTTCTTTCAGTCCTTAGCAAAAGTTTTACGTAAAATTGTTTTTTTAAAAAATTTTTTGTATCTTAATTATTTTTGCCTTGTCATCCAGGTCCTGGTTGTCCCAAAGGTGCTTTTTTTTAAGATGCAACTGGACTTTCACCAGTTGATGGCTTAATAAATAATTAATATGATCTACAAACAACAAGCCAAGAGAATGACCTGGATAGTTTTGCTAGTTTGCAATTACAGAGGAGGCTTGTTAAAGTTTTGAAGAAACTTGTGAGAAGGGACAAATAAAAATTGAAAAGAAATCAAATTCTACAAAATTATTTGCGGGGGGGGACTAAAGATTAAGATTGTTAGAAGTAAAAGGAAGGAATATTAAGATTGATGTGATCAAAGTTAAAATAGATATTTATTTATTTATTTACTTTACTTCCTTGCTTACTTCCTTATTTTTTATTGCTGGCATTTTCCCATAAATGCAAGGTCTGTTTGTCTTTTTCCCTCCCATTCAACAGAAGGTTGATCCATTTGGTTGCAACAGGAATTGACCAGACAGTTTGTCACTTTAGCCTGACACCTGAGAGAGAGTGACTTGTCCAAAGTCACCCAGTCAGCTTTCATGGCTAGGCAGGACTATAACTCAGAGTCTCCTGGTTTTTAGCCTGGGGCTTTAACCATGAGACTAAACTGGCTCTCAACATGTTGTTATCTTTTAATGGACTTTTGCTGACATCAGGATTGAAATGATGATGCTTTATGGATTTGTTAATAAGATAAGAGATGGGATATAGGAAGAAATTGTTTTACTTCAAGAGAAGATAAGTTATTAAATTTCTTTATACTTCTTTATACTTTTTTTATACTTGTGATAACGGTGGGAAGTAATTTCTTTATATATTTATTTTCTTTTTCTTTACTATATTCTTATTTTTCTTTCTTTTCTATTTTTCATCCTTTTCTGCACCTTCTACATTTCCTTTTTCATTTTTCCCAACCACAACAGTTTTTACTGTTAAAGTTTTACTGTTGTAATTACAATCTTTTTTTAAAAAAAAAATACTATTTATAAAAAGAACGTAACATTTCATAATGTTTACTGTGAAAACGTTATGGTCTCATAAGATTTCAACATTCTTATGGGAAAATTTTCATTCTCACCCAAGCTATGAGGTTGAGATGCTTCATGAGATTTCATTGGTGTGGCTGTGAGTGTGTATAAACATTGTGGGATGCTGTAGGCATTGTTTGAGGGCTGGCAAAATCCCTGATTTTGCTACCGATTAGCATAATATTCTGTTTTCCACAGCAGTCAATGAAATGCTATACCTCTGAAACCCCTTAACCAGGACATGAAAGCAATAATCTACTGATACTATTAAGAAAATGTGATTCAGATCTTTGCTTAATCCCTAAGATTGCACAACATTTACAATGGTGATTTCTCCACCACTTGGAACTTCCTCTTTTATGTAGATTCAGTTTCTCCACTACTTGGAACTTACTTTTTTCATGTCTTCATAGAAGACGTAGAGAATACGATGATTATCTTTCTCATCCCAATAACGCCGTACATGATCATACCAAGATCCCCAGGCAACTAAGTCACAAAGTAAGGTGGAAAAAGAACAAGGAGCATCATTCATTTAATGAAATCAATTGATCAATAGCAATGCAATAATACATGGTCACTTACCTGTCAATCTCATAAGAATTAATGGCATTTATATCCCAATAAGGTTTTCAAAGCAAATGTGGCAAAAGGGAGGAGAGAAGTAATTGGGAAAACAATGGGAATTAGGTTTTGAGTTGGATGGGGTAGACAGAAAGTAAAAATGAAAGGAGAACACTTTACAATATGTGTTGGGGTATATTTATAGAATGTATTTCTATGGGAGGAATGGAAGGCATGAAAAAGAACAAAAGGATGACGGACTTATATAAAACAATAGAAAGATACTTCAGAAAGGAGCATGATTGAACGGAAGTGTGGAAGTAAGGAAATACAAGTAGTCTTTGACCATAATTGAGCCCTAAGTTTTCGTTGCTAAGAAGGCATTTGTTAAGGGAATTTTATGACCTTTTTTTGCCACAGTTGTTAAACGAAATCACTGCAGTTGTTAAGTGAATCAGGTAGTCATTAAGCAAATCTTGCTTTTCCTGCTGACTTTGCTTGTTGCAAGCCAGCTAAAATTATTATAGAGGGTGCTATAAAGTGCTATGAGGCAGTATGTAAGTCTAAGGCTAATGCTATTGCCATTGCTGTCGCTATCCCATAAAAACATGCCAGTTTCCAAGCACCCAAATTTTGATTACGTGGCCATGGGGATGCTGTTGAAAGTGTGGAAACTAGTAACGTCTCTTTTTTCAGTGCTGCAACTTCGAACGATCACTAAACGAATGGTTGTAAATTGAGGACTACCTACAATGGGTGAGCGATTACAAGTGGCAGAGAGTGTAAATTGGGCATAAATGAATATGAAAGAGAGGCGTCTATATGGCTCTTACTCTTCCCATTTTCAGCGGACATTAACCCCTGAAAGATTATCCAAATGGTAATGTAGGCCCTCACAAAAAAAAAAACCCTCTCTTTGCTGTACGTATAATACTGAAGTCTTAATTCATTTATCATTCTATTACTTAATTAAATCCACATAGATGATTATACACTTTTGTAAACAATTTATATATTTTTTTTTATCAAGCTTATCTGCACATATTTTAACTAAATAGCATCATCAGAGAGGAAGCATCAAACAGATGATGAGAATAGTAATTTCTAAAAGTTACTTACATTTAAAAAATGAAAAACAAACACGCTTCTTTTGCAACTGAAAGTTTTTCTGTGTGTATAATAGATCAATCTGCTCCTACAACCCCAACTGAAATCCTTCTGCCTAAAACTATAACTTTTGCAAACATTTTCTCCTTCAACCAACATTTGAACTATTCCCTAACAGAAACCAGATTTTAAGAGAAGTGGAAAGAGAAATCAGATACAAAACAGAATAAAAGTCTTACTTTAAATAATTATAGATGAGAAAAGACTATTGTGAGCGTACCATCTCTGCACCCAAGATTGTTTTCACACAAGCCTAGAAATTGTATTTATACACCATGCTAAGCTTGGTTATTTTCAACCTTGGCTGTTTTTAGTGACTTAAATAGCACAGACCATTTGACTGATCTATGGATCAATGTTTTTGCAGAAATAAAAAAAAGATTATAAGCAGGTTAAACTGGTTGAGTTTAGGGTTACAGACTTCATATCTCCAGAATGGACTGAGATACATTCTTCTCTCTCTGGAACTTCAAACATAATTGGAACAAAGGTCAATAACTGGAACAAGAGTCAACTAGAAAAAGCAATGGCCTCCTGGTTATATAAGGTGGTTTCCAATTAAAAAATATTGGATACTGGTACTGCAGTAAAAAAAAAGCAAGCTATTTTAGGATGGAGTTTCCTTATTTTGAACTATTAAAATTTGGTACACAATGTAATCTGAAAGTCACACAAAAGTGACTCCTGAAAGGTTTGTAGAGACATCAAATCCCTTAATAGCAGTTGGCACTGCCAATTTTTTTAGCAAATAAAATTAAACCCAGTGATTTAAAGGATGGATAACATAGCAGGAAACAGATGAGAGAAAATCAGTTTATGAAAAAAAAGGGTGTGGATGACAATTAAGAAACTTCTGAAGGATAGGGGGTTTTTTTTTTTTTTTTTTTGGCAGCCTTTGAGTCAGTTTTGACGTCACATGACTGCCTGGAAATCTCTTGCATTTTTTATGTCAACGTATTGAAAGTGGATTGCCCACAGAAAGAAAAATAAACAGAATACAGAGCAAATGATCATGGCTGAATGAAGAATTAGTGAGTAAATGAACTCTTTGTAATTCACCTCTGGCTAAGGAATGGAATTGAGATCACTCACAAGTACTTTATACAGCTGTTCCTCGTGAGAAAACCACAAGATAACGATCTCTGGTGGTTTTAGAACTCTGGGAGATGAGAGAATAGCCATCTTTCTCAAACTATTATCAGTGCCTTTTTAAAAAACACCAGCTTTGTGTACTTCCTTTTCTGGTTACTTTCAAAATTGCTTGTTGACTGCTTTTCAGCTATTAGGAACTTTTGGATCAGTATTTTATAGTTCTGGATGAATTTCCTTCAATTGTTAGTAAAAGAAGTTTTAAATGCAAGTTTAAGGACTTCAATAATTTGGAGGGGGGGATAAACAGCAAAAGGTTGATTGGAACTTTAGTTTTATAAAGTTACAAATGGATTGAGGGTTCAGATGAATTTGAAATAGGATTTTGGAATTAATTATAAGAAACCTTTTTAAGATTGTCTGCCTCCATAATTGGATTACGGATTTCCTGTCTGGCTACTCTCAGAGGGTCAGATTAGGTAATCATATCTCTTCAGCCCTTATTCTTATTACTGGTACACCACAGGGTTGTGTGTTGAGTTCCTTACTCTATACTCTTTATGTACATGACTGCATTCCCACTCACAGCTAGTAATACTATTTACTAAATTTGCAGATGATACAACAATGGTGGGACTCATCTCCGGGGGTGGGGGATGAGTCTGCCTATCGAGATGAGGTGGACTGGTTGCTTTCGTGGTGTGGAGACAATAACTTGTTCCTTAACCCCAATAAGACCAAGGAGTTTATAGTGGACTATAGAAGGAGTAGATCAGACATCCAGCCCTTGCTTATCAATGGAGATCAAGTAAAGCAAGTGGGCAGTTTTAAGTTTCTGGGTGTTATCATAAAAGTGGACCTGACCTGGGGCACTCACATTGCAGCACTGGTCAATAGGGCCCAGCAGAGATTATACTACCTGAGACTTCTCAGTAAACAACAACTGAATGAAAAACTGCTGGTGACCTTCTACTGCTGCACCAGAGAGTGTATTTTAACTTACTGCACCTGTGTATCAGGGGTGAAATGCTCCCGGTTCAGACCGGATCGCCCAATCCGGTAGCAATGGAGGCAGATGATTCGGAGAAACGGTAGTAAAAATCCCTGCCCCCCACAATTGCCCAGCTGAGCCGGGCAATCATCGGAGGCTTTTTTTTTATTTTTAAAAACATTTTTTCTACAACCTCTTTGGCTGAAAAAATGCTTTTAAAAGTAAAAAAAATGCCTCTCATGATCGTGCGGCTCAGCTGGGATCATCAGAGGCTTTTAAAAGCATTTTTTCTACAACCTCTTCGGCCGAAGAGGTTATAGAAAAAATGTTTTAAAAGGAAAAAAAAGCCTCTGCCGATCAGGCAAATCAGCTGGGATTATCAGAGGTTTTTTTAAAAAAAGCTTCTGCCGATCAGGCAAGTTAGTTGGGATTGTCAGAGGCTTTTTTTTAAAAAAAAGAAAGCTTCTGCCGATCAGGCAAGTCAGCTGGAATCGTCAGAGGCTTTAAAAGCATTTTTTAACAACCTCTTCAACTGAAGAGGTTGTAGAAAAAATTATTTTAAAAGTAAAAAAAAAAAAATTGGCCACGCCCACTCAGTCATATTACCACCACCACCAAGCCACGTCCACAGAACCAGTAGTAACAAATTTTACATTTCACCACTGCTGTGTATGGTTTGCCAATTGCACAATGGTAGATAGGATAGCAGTCCAGAGGGTTAACATCATTGCCCAAAAGGAGAGAGGGACAGGTGGCTTTGGTTCTACTGACCCAGCCACTTCTATCATAGCTGCCATCACTACCCCGATAACATCCCAACGGCCTCGTCAGATCATTGTGTTGCAGGGTAAGCCCTTTGAGGGGATTTTGGATACTGGAGTGGATGTTTCAGTGATCTCTGCCAAGCAGTGGCCTGCTGCCTGGCCAGCTGAGCCCTGTCCAAGTGTGTGGGGTGTGGGGGGTCAACAAAGTGCACGTCAAAGTGCAGAATTTATTTCAGCTCACTTGCCTAATTCAGATTTGGTTATTCAGGTCCGCCCTTTTATTAGATATTCATGTCAGCCTTTGGGGGCGCGACCTGCTCAGTAAATTGGGGGCCACCCTCACTTTGGAGGACTGAAATTACTGCCCTCACACTGACTTGGATGGCTAAAGAGCCGGTGTGGATTGATCAATGGCCCATGCCACACAAAAAATTAATGGCTCTCCATCAATTAGTACAAGATCAGCTGCTTGCGGGTCATGTTGTGCCATCCACTAGTCCATGGAATACACCTGTGTTTGTGATAAAAAAGAAAAGTGGCAAATGGCGTTTGTTACATGATCTTCGAACCATGAATGCATGTATTCAACCTATGGGCCCCTTGCAGTGCGGGACACCAAATCCTAATTTGATTCCCCAAGATCATGAGGTGATGGTAATTGAATTAAAGGATTGTTTCTTTTCCATTCCTTTGTGTCCCTCTGATCAGGAAAAGTTTGCATTTACAGTACCTGCGGTGAACCATTCAGAACCCAATAAACGCTATCACTGGACGGTTTTACCACAGGGAATGTTGAATAGTCCCACATTATGTCAATTTTATGTTGCTGAAGCATTTGCTCCTTTTCGCAAACGTCATCCATTGGCCTTGGTTTATCATTATATGGATGACATTTTAATTGGAGCACCAAAAATACAATCTAATTGGCTTTCTGAAATACAAAATGATTTATGTGTCTATGGGTTGCAAATTGCCCCAGAAAAAATACAGCTGCACGCTCCTTATCTGTATTTAGGGCATAAACTGTTGCAGTCTTTTTCTGCTCCGGCTTTTCCTCATTTAAAGTTACCCAAAGTTATTTCCTTGGTAAATTTGCAACAATTGCTGGGTACTATTAATTGGGTCCACCCATATTTTTCTTTACCTACGCATTTATTTAGTCCATTGTTTGAGTTATTGACTAAAGGAAAAAAGCCAGGAGATTTAATTATAGTTCCATCTGTAGTATTTGCTACAGTTGAGAAAATTAATAACATCTTAAGTACTCAGTTTGTGGATCGAATCCCTCATAGAGATTGTCAGTTATCTTTGTTAATATTTCCTACTAGTAAACTGCCCACAGGAGTATTGGCTGTTTTAGAACAGCAAAAAGTATACTGTATTGAATGGCTTTATTTGCCAAATACACCAATTCAAAATGTTTTACCCTTTATCCAAGCTATTGCTGAAATTATCACCTTGGGGCGTACTCGAGCCTGTCGAAGAAATGGAACTGATTTAATAAATATTGTTCTTCCTATCTCAAAATCTGACCTTCACTTTTATTTTCAGAATAATTTATCTCTTCAGTGTGCTCTAACTGACTATGTAGGCTGTATTTCATACTATCTGCCTAAAGATCCTAGGTTTGCTTGTTTAATGACTTCCTCCTTTCCTATTCGCTCATTACTTTCTTCTTCTCCACTACCGCAAGGTCTTACAGTTTTTTCTGATGGAGGACGAACAAGAGGAGCTATTGCTTATAAGGATCCTCGTGACGACATCTGGAAAGTTTCCTACACTGCAGGACAGTCTTCACCTCAGCGCTCAGATTGTCTGCAGCTATCTTAGCTTTCCACACTTTTTCTCAACAACCTTTCAATCTGATCTCTGACTCTCAGTATGTCTGTCAACTTATTTTTAATCTTCCAGGTGCTTATATCACGCCCAGGATTGACTCCAACCTTATGGCTTTATTTCTCACTTTACAGCAATTACTACAAGACCGGAAGCATTTGTATTTTGTCTCTCACATACGCAGTCATTCATCCCTTCCTGGGCCTCTTTCTGACGGCAACAGTCATGCTGATGCTGCTGTTCATGTTTTACCTACTTTATTTACAGATCCATTTTTTAGCCATTCTTTTTTCCATCAAAATGCCAGAGGGCTGGCACAAGCTTGCCATATTCCACTAGAGTAAGCTAAGCAAATAGTTTCATCCTGTCCTCAATGCTCTGGGGCATCCCCTTCAGGAGACAGGGGAGTTAATCCCCGTGGTCTCACCTCTAATCAATTATGGCAAATGGATGTTACCCATGTTCCTTCTTTGGCTCCTTGGAAATATATTCATTTATCTATTGATACCTATTCTGGAGCAATTTGGGCTACCCCTCAACGAGGAGAAACAGCTAATCATGTTATTTCCCATCTTTTTTCAGCCATTACAGCTCTGGGCAAGCCCTCTTCTTTAAAAACAGACAATGGGCCTGCCTATTCTTCACATGCTTTTTTGCAATTTTGTACAACCTGGAATATTGTTGTTACTCATGGTCTTCCCTATAATTCCACAGGTCAGGCTATTGTGGAACGTGCTAATAGGTCTTTTAAGGACTGCCTTCACAAACAAATAAAAAAGGAGGGGTCTCGGGCCCCAAATTTGTCATGGGTAACACAACAGGTTACAAAAGTTTTATTTACTTTGAATCAATTGAATTTTTCAATTTCTAATTTGACCGCTTATCAGAGGCATTTTCAACAAAAAACAAGTTTGCCTCCTCCTCTGGTATATTATAGAGCATTACCAGACAAAAAATGGTTAGGACCGGTCCCTTTGATTACTTGGGGGCGTGGCTATGCTGCTGTGCTTACATCTACAGGACCTTTGTGGGTACCAGCACATTGTGTTTATCCGGCCAAGGATGTCGTGGCACCAACCCCTGAACCCTATCCCAGAGATGGCAAAGATGACTCTAAGACAGCATGGCAACCAACCCGATCCCGTTGTGCCAGTCATCCAGTGATATGGGGAGATGTGAAGAATTTGACCACCAAAGCGCAGGCAGTGCTGCAGCAGCAACAAGTGGAACAAACACCCAAGAATTTGTGCGCTGCCATTTTTGCGGTTTTAACTGCCAATTCCTTAGTCATAATTTGTTTGTGCTTGATTGTTAATAACTGTACTTTGGCATCAGCAGCTGTCACCCCACCTAAACATTCTCTCGAACAACGGATGAAACAAAACCTATGGGTGCAGCTTGCAAACATCACACAAACTGATGCCTTTTGTTTGTCTGAAGCTTATGATATGGAAAATTTGCTTTCTACATGTTTAATCCCTGTTTGTACTCCTACTACTGTAATTCAGAACCTTACTGGCTTGGGTAGATATTTGATAGAAGAGCATTATAACTATAAGACTATAGCTAGTTGGGGGGTAGCTGCATATTATCCACCTCCTAACGCAATTGATTTGCATACTCCAGTGGTGGCGGTCCCTGAAAATGTAACATGTGTAAAAATGGTTAATTGTACTTCTTCAAGCAAAAATCCTCACTGTCTTTGCATTAGTTCACCTGTTTTAAACTGTACAGCTTTTGAAGAGGCTTCCTTTAATTTTGCTCATGTTTGGTTACCACAAGGGTGGTTTTTTACATGTGGTCAAGAAACCTTTAATTATATTCCTGCTAATATTAGTGAAATGCAGTGTTGTCTTAGCTGGTTGGTTCCTGTTTTGCTTTCTAAACAACAACTTCACTTGAGCTGTATTCGGCGTGAGGTCACCCTAGATGACACTTGTAACTCTGAAGTAGAATTACTTAGTAAAGCAGAATACAGATCATTGTCTATATCTATAGTGGGTATACCAGCACTTGCTTCACGTGCTCATCGGAATCTTAATGCTATTGCGTGCAATCTAGCAAAAACCATTAATGCCACTTCTTCAGCGATTTCAGCAATCAATCATGAGCTGCAAGCTTTTAGAAAAGCTATTCTTCAAAATCGTGCTGCTGTTGATTATTTGCTTCTACGCCAGCATTTGGGTTGTGAAAGTTTTGAAGGACTTTGTTGCTTTAACATTTCAGATGAGTCACGGAACATTCAGCATCAACTTAACATTTTACATAATTTGGCCTCTGATGTAAAAATTGATACTTTAGGATCTTGGTGGGAAAGCCTTTGGTCTTCGTTACCAACAGGCTTATTGGGAAGCATCCTACGTTATTCAGTCATCATTTGTACTATTTTAATTGGTGGGTGTTGTTTTGTTCAATGTCTTCCCTTTTTTTGTAACGTATGTATTTCTGCATTTCGCCCAAAACCACCTCTCACGTTGCCTTAGGGTCAGGTTTATGCCTTGTATAAACAACTGCAGGGATATTCCTCTCCTGATAATAACCCCTTTTCTGGCCCCTCGTAAGAGGATGGCTTCACAAATAAAACAAAACAGAGTGGAATGTAGGTCAGTGGGTTAAGGGTCACAGTGCCAGGCTGTAGCAGCACACTGCCGGCTTGTGCTCTGTGGGTCTTTCCTGCTTACTGCATTATTTCATAATTGGCTTGGATGATTTAATATAAGCTCACCTAGAGAAGATGGCAACTTGAGAGGGGGGTGAATAACTTCTATCCAATCAGAATACTATTACTGTGCTACCTTTTGTCTGCTTATGTAAAACTGTATAAAAATAAAGTTCTCTATGAAGTCGAGAGAGACATCTTGGAGACATCATGAAACAGAGCAAAAGCCTGGACCTCTGATTTACAACAATGAAAAGAAAAGCATTTCTTATTTTCCAAGTAGATATTCAAGAAGAGTTCTATACAAAGCAAAGTTCACTGGCCTAACATTACAATTCTCTGCCTCCAAAATCAGAATTCTGGTATTATCTTTATTTATCTCTAGGGCCTAAGTAAGAATAAACTGCCCATGAAGAACCTGTGTCCCAAAACAAAATTTTGGTGGTGGCATCTCATAAGACTGGCAAGGAGCTAATGGTGTGATCTGCTTTTGGTCTTCAGCAAACATAAGATTGATTTTCCAATAAGCTATTGCAAATTCTTGTAGCTTAGCCAAGTTGATATTGCAAATTCCTCACGGCTACATTTCAGAATTGCTGAGCAAGCTTTGGAAATTGCATCATTTAAATCACCTTTGCTTTTAAATCTATACAGTATTGCTTAATTAATTAAGATAAATGGGAGAAACCAAGTTCTCTAATCTTACACCTACTAAGGAAGAGAGCTAAGTGGATAGATAGTAGAAGTACCTTCCCTAAAATATTCTCAGCAAAGATTTAGCTGTTGGACTCCCCAATATATTGACCAAATCAATCATCAGACCATCCTCAAATATTGTCTGCTGGAGAGGATGCCTTATTTAAGGTATTATTGTGTGCGCTCACTGTCCCTTAAGAAAAATATAAAAAGGAGGCAAATCCCAGTCCCCAGATATTTTGAATTGTGGTGCAACTTTAAAGACCTAGAAAGATGCACAATGCCAGCTCAGGAATGCGTTTTGGCGAATCATTCCTGGCCAGCTGAATGGATGTGGTGTATCTCTGTTACTTTTTAATATTTACTCTAAAAATTGTTTTTGGCATTTTGCTATGGTTTCAGCTATTGTCTCTGAAATCTGATGAACACATTGGCTACAGGCTGGCCACTGGTTTCAACACACCTTTGCCTTCCATGAATTTTGTAAGATACTCTTCCCAGGTCCCTGGATCTGGCTGAGTTAAATTCATCTGGTCAAAGAAGTAATAGGATACCAGATTATCCTTGGCATTGCGAGCAACGTAGATCATCTGTAATGGGATAGAAAAGAGAATTGTATGCATGTGACAATAGATTAGGGCTGAGGATGGGACAAAGATACGAAGGAGCCTTAAATGAACTTACTTTGCAGTTATTTTCCCAAAAGCTTTTAGGAACAAGCTGGTAGGGGAGATGGGTCTTGATCACACGAGGAGACGGAGCATTCACCAATTTATCAACTCCTGAGGAAGAAGAAGTAGAGTAGAAGACAACATTGGTCCAACAGCATATATATTCAAGATCTAGGGCTGGATATCAAAGTAGCAATGCTTCCTGGCCTTACCAGAAGGCATAGGAGGTGGAGAGCAGATTTCTAAAAACGGGATCCGCACGTATATGGGGGCCCTGTGTGCCTTTTCCAAATCACCTTTGTTCAATACTAGATCCACAATTTCTTGCATCCATGTGGTACCTGAAAGCCCAGAAGACACAAAGAATTTGGACAATCGCTTGGTGACAGTAAAACCTCCCACCACCACCACCACCACTACAGTTCATGACAGTGGGCCCACCCTCTTATATACTGCCAATGTACTAAATTGTATAAATGGTGCAATATTAATATTAATCATTCAACAAATGCACTATTGCATGTAGCAACACAAATAAATATTCAATTTCATATGAATTAAAACAGCACTACCTGCACATGACAAAAAAGTATCAGCGGAATTGAGGGGGGGAACCCAAGATTTGTGAAAATAAAAATAGTTTTTGGAAAAAGATCATAGAGTAAATGTTGTGGGAGGGGGAGGGAACTAAACAGCCCAGTGAGGACTTAGCATGCTCTTGCAAACAGGATATATTTTGTTGGAGAGTAGAAATGGAAAAAGAAGACTGAAGAATGGGGTTTCCTGAATGGAAGCATTCATTGCATCTGAGGTCATCTAGAGAAGCTTAGAGAATACAGGACAGAAAAATGTCTCATGATTATCTCAATTCCTTATTTTCCCATTCTTGTTTCATGCATTTTGAAATAGTAGTGCACAAATTAACAAGCAAGCCACTTACAGATAGTTTCCTATTGACAACCTTCAACCTTTTCACTTCTAAGACAGTTAATATGTTGAAAAGCAAAACCTTGAGAGCAGACTTTTTTTAAAAAAAAAAAAATCAAACCTGTGTTCTATTTCTATAAAATGACTAGTTTTACATCTTTGAGAAGTATCATATGACGTTTAATCCATATAAACACTGATTTATGAAACTTGAGTGCCAGGATAGTTGGATCTAGTTTATCCTAGCGTGCATTCCAGCATTATCAAAACAAGACTCTCTGTGGGAAATCTACTTAACCCTGGAAGTACTCATGAAAAATCTACCGTCGGCAGACAATCCTTCATCCAAAACAGATTCAAAAGGTGCAAGAAAAAATGCATTACTCTCAGTTTTTCAGCACATGCCATATGTCCCAGTTTTAAGAGCTGTTTGTCACATCTGAATAGAGTGACTGGCTTGTTACATTTTTGTGCCATCAGTGCTCAACTCTTCTCTTTATTATCCTGACGTTTGTTCTTGCCACCTTCCCTCTACTATATTGCCCCATAACATCTCACCTGCTTTAGGATAAGTTGAGATGATCAAGTCATCTGGTCTTGCCTGAAAGTTTTCAATGGGATCCCATTGATTTGCAATAGGTTCCATCAGGGGGATTCCACGGACCAGCGTCAGCGGATACCTATAAAAGACATATGAATTCTTGTGTAAAAGATCATTGTAGTTCTGGTTTTCAGCCATGATGCCTTTTCAGGATTGAAAGTTGTGCAGTCCTTCTCTAAGTTTTCTGAAGTTATTCTCTCCGAGGAAAGCTGCCCTCGCTCCTTCTTGACTGTAGGCACCGTTTGCTGCGCAGCCCTTTTATCTCCTTCCAGAAACCTCTGCTCTCTTCTCATTAGTATTGCCTCAGGAGAGTTCAGCACTACGAAATTCTTTGCATTCTGTTATTTCAATGAGCCCAACCCATTGTTTACCAACCAACTAGAGTGTCAGGATACGGAAACGCCCAGAGAGGTTGGACTTCTGAGTATTTAATCTCTGGGTGTTTTCATGAAGTCTTTTACTGAGCAATTAGCCTGTTACAGGATCTTTATAAGGGCTTCAGATTACACACATTATGAATCCTCTAGGTTTTTTTTTTTTAACACAATTTTTTAACTGACAGATACCTAACATATGGAAGCAATACACATACACATTGCAAATTTTCCCTCCAGGGGTAGAGAACTGGAGCCAGACTCATAATAAACAAAGCATTCTAAGCTCCCATAGAACTCTCATTTCAAGATGAGTCTCCCACAAGGATGTTTTTTTGCATATTGGTCACAGAAGGCATGTCTTCCAGCTTGTTACTGACATTGAAAACAATATACAGTCCAGCAGGGAAATGGTGGCCTCCATTTGAAAATAGAACAAAGTCTATTATGTAAACATTCTGGTTTATATGGATGAGGAACCAGACACAGGTCAACAATCTGCAAGAATCAAAATAGCTTTCTTCCAATTCTCCTCTGCTAGGTGTACCATCCTTGTGGAAGGTACTGAATGTCACAAGACCAATATTTTCAGTCAACAAGCTCCTCAAGAGGGAAGACACCCTTAGAAGGCGCTCCAGAATAAGACAGGTATAGCAATAGTATCTGAACAAGTCCCAGTGTCTGGCTCTAGTTGTTATGACAACTTCCACATAGTGCCGAATGAAAACTACAGATAATTCTTGTTTAGCAATCACAATTGGGACTGGCAACTTGGTCAATAAGTGTGAGTGTGACTCTGCTTATGATCTTACATCAGCTTTCCTTTGCTTTATAGACCTGTGAAAGTCATAAATGCAAGGGATTAGTCAGAAAATTACTTTTTCATCACCGTTACAACTGTGAGCAGTTGCTAAATAAAGCAGTTGTTAAACACGGATTAACCTGTAAAAGGATAGGTATCAGTGATGGGCTTCTAGCAGCAGCCAGGTCCTATATATTCTATGTCAACAAGAGATATACACATACACAGTTTTTAGGATCTGATTGAGGTATGACATGCTTTTGAATTGCAGGCCTAGAAAAAAACGCAAAACAATTAATTAGTGAAATTTGAAATCAGCAATGTATGTACATTGCAAGTTACAAATCTTACTAATTCTTTTGCATTCTTTTCTAAGTCAGCCGCGCATAGTTTTACACATGGTCCTCATTTAATCAGCAACATTCAAATTCCATGCAGTGCTGAATGACTGGTAGTTATGACCAGTTCTTGAAGTTCCTGCTATTCCAGTGCTCCCATGATCATGTGATTGCCATCCAGACAGTCAGCAACTGGCCAGTATTTCCAATTGTCACAGTGTCCCATGGTGACATGATCTGCTGCTGGTTTCCCACAAACAAAGTCAATGGGGAAGCCAGTAGGAAGTCAGAAGCCATGATCATGTGGGGATCTCATTTAACAATGGTAGCTGGAGACTGCCAGAACTGCTGTTGCTAAGCAGCATGGTGATGTGACACTGTGCTTTACAGCCACATCATTTAACAATGAAAACTCTGGTCCCAATTATTGTAGCTAAGCAAGGACTATCTGCATGCATTTAAACATTTTTCCCCAGACTTGTATTTATTCTCAAAAACATTGTAAGTAAGCATCTCTTAATACCATATGATGTAAACCTAATAAAGGTGTATCCTAACATTTATACACCTCCCTCAAAGTCCCTAATGATTAGTTCTATCGTATTCACCATTCTAGATCTATGGAAAAGAATTATGAAATTAGTTGGTATTTTATTTTCCATTCCTAGGCTGAAGAGATAACAGGTGACTGACTGATAGAGAAACCTTTGGCAGAGAAACTTTTGATCATGTTTCTTCTGCTGTTCTGCAATCCCAGCCAAGCCCTGATGCCAATGTAGGATTCCCATAATGCCCTTACCTTTCAGCACATTTCTTCCCCATGATTGCCCTGATCTCATCCAGCACCCATAATTCTCATTAGTAGAAACTGCTCAATCCATCTGAGTTTGCCAGCCAGCCTTCTTCCAAAAAGAAAACAACAGACTGTGGTTTATCTTCAATAGCCACAAGTTGTCTTAACTCTTCTAGCATTTTTACTATCAGCCAAAGCCTCCATTATTCCATTACTCCCCTTCCCCTCTGATTTTAAATTACTTTTGGAAGTTTTTTAAAAGGTTTCCCACTCTTTTTGCTAACTCTGCATCTTCCTCTTTTCTTCCTATGATCATTATGTTCCAACCCTTTTTCCAACTCCTCATCGGTAAAATATTGAGCTACAATAGGGAAGCAGAATTTGCAGGCAAAGCATTGGATGAAATGTGAATGAAAATAACCACTCTGAGGATTGTACTCACTAAGGACTGGAAAGGAAAAGAGATGCCCACTGTTGAAGAATGGATTTTGACTGAATTAGCAGAGATGGCAAAACTAACTGCTTTGTTTAGATATAATGGATTATAGAGATAATGGATTAGACAGCTTTATAAGAGTCTGGAAGCCATTTGTGGACTTTCTACATGTTAAATACAATAACAGATATTTAACAGAAGGATTTGAAGAGTAGTTTGGGTTAACCGGTTGACTGTTTTTTCCCCCATTTTTTAATCTATATTATGATTAGATGTTGGATCAATTTAATTATTAGATAGAGAACTTCTCATCTGGAGTATTTGTTTTTATATATAATATAGTGGCTTTTTGTTGTTACTGTACTTTTTGGAGTATAAAACTCACTCCCCGCCACCCCGCCAAAGAGGGTGGAAATGTTGGTGCACCTTATACACAGAATACAGCCATTTTTGGCCTCCCAAAGCCCTGCCCCATATGTCCCATTTTTGCAAAAAACGGGCCCATTTTTCACAAAAATGGGGTGCACAGAAGGTTTGGGAGGCCTGTAGAGTGCTCCTGAGGACCGGAGAGGCCAAAAACTTTTTTCCCCTTTGCTTTCCTCTTGATGAGTCTTATACACCGGTCCATCTTATGGTCTGAAAAATGTATAAAATAAGATAATTTTATAATAGAACACATCAGTGGGGCTCTGTCATCTAAATATTTATCAAATGGTTCTGCGGAAGTCTAGGACTCTGCAAGGACTTGAAGAGATGTAATGGGCTGCAAAAGTAACCTCAAAGAACAGGAGGAAGAGTTACTACTAAGGCAACAATCAGACAAAAGATATTTGAGCCCAGGACTGAAATGTACTTTGAGAAAATGTCTCAGATAAGACCCTTATATTACTCTTGAAGGAAGGGGGGGATTTATTTATTTATTATTCAAATTTCTATACCGCCCTTCTCCTTTCGGACTCAGGGCGGTGAACAGCCAAAATAAAAACATCTATACATAACATTACAGTTAAAAATAGAGTTAAAATAATTTATAAATTTGGCCCGTAATTTAAAACTTGTCAATTTAAAATCAATATCAAAATTTTAAAACTAACCCTAATACATTCAGACTTGCAAGATTCCATTACTGTAACTGTATAATAAAAATAGTATTAACATTCACAACTTTGGTCTCCTAGTTCAGTCCGCCTTGAAGAGTTGAATTAGATTCCGTGACAACAAAGGGGAAAAAGTTCTGCAAGGGACTCAGTCTAAAAAAACTTGTTTTCCCCCCTATTGTCACTGATGTCACTGATGAAAGTACAGTATGTTAACTTATCAGCTGACACTCATAAATCTTGCTCCCAATCAGGGATTCTTGGATATTTTTTAAAACATTCCATAGCTTGGAAAAATTAGAAACTCCTGATCTAAAAAATAAAGAGGGAACCAATATTGGATTCCAAATCCCATGGATGGGAAATGTGATCCAAGATCTGAAAAGATACAGGCTCCCCCAGGCTTAAGTATGGCACTCAAAGCTTGCTTGTCCAAGCCTCTTGCCTCCTTGAGAATGTCACAAAGCACCAAGGGCTTTTTAGAGCAGAGGTCAGCAAGGTAAGAGCCATTCTAGGTAGGGTGTCACTCCCAGCACTGACCGCCTTGGAGTCAGAGTTACTGCTCTGGACTGAGTGGACTATAACCAGAAAAGGTTCAAATATCAACAGTTATTGATTGTCCTCACTCAACACTCTTAATCTGATTAATAAATCAACCCATTTTTCCTGTTTATATAGTATGCTGATATTTATTCACCTGAAGGTGGGTTCACACAAAGTACTAAGCCAAGGAAACAAAGCACAATCAAAAGGCTTCAGAGCATTCCATCAGCCGAGGGCCCAGGGGAGGGGCGGGGGGGGGGGTGGCGGTTATTATTAACGAAGGTCTTAGTCCGAGGGAGACCACTGTGCCACAGATTGCCGGATGTGAATCCCTCTTTGTGAGATGGGGTCATGGGGTTCAGATGGGCTTGTTGCTTGCGTACCTGGCTCCCTGCCGCGTGGCAACAGCTCTGCCCGAGCTCCTCGACGTGATAGCCATGGACCTGTCATCAGGGAATCGTCCGGCCGCCCTGTTTAGGGTGACCCGCTCCCTGCTCCATCCGGGAGTGCGGGAGGATCCCCTGGAAGGCAGGGCGGAGGATTTCGGACAATACCTGTATGACAAAATTGCTCAGATCTGGGGGGATTTGGACTCTGACTGGGTAGATCAGGGCAGGGTGACGAGGAATAGTCTTGAGAATGTTATCTGGGAGGAGTTTGATGCTGTGACTCCCGATGATGTGGACAGGATTTTGGGGAGACTTAGTACGGCCACATGTTTACTGGACCCGTGTCCCTCCTGGTTGGTACTGGCTTCCCGGGAGGTTACACGAGGCTGGCTCCAGGGTGTTATCAACGCTTCGTTGAGTGAGGGTTACTTCCCCGCTGCCTTGAAAGAGGCGGTGGTGAGGCCTCTCCTCAAGAAGCCGTCCCTGGATCCGGCAATATTGGCCAACTATCGTCCTGTCTCCAACCTTCGCTTCATGGCGAAGGTTGTTGAGAGTGTGGTCGCGCGACAGTTTCCACAATTCCTGGAGGAAACATCTTATCTAGATCCGTTCTAGTCGGGTTTCAGGTCTGGGCACAGCACGGAAACGGCATTGGTCGCGTTGGTTGATGATCTCTGGAGGGCTCGGGACAGGGGTTGCTCCTCTGTTCTGGTCCTGTTAGACCTCTCAGCGGCTTTTGATACCATCGACCATGGTATCATGCTGCACCGGCTGGAAGAGTTGGGGGTGGGAGGCACCGTATTGCGGTGGTTCTCCTCCTTTCTCTCCGACCGGTCACAGTTTGTGTTGGCAGGGGGGCAGAGGTCGACCTCGAGGCCTCTCGTCTGTGGAGTGCCGCAGGGATCGGTCCTCTCGCCCCTTCTGTTCAACATTTATGTGAAGCCGCTGGGCGAGATCATCCGTGGCTTCGGGGTGAGATACCATCAGTACGCTGATGACACCCAGCTGTACATCTCCACCCCAGGCCACCCCAACGATGCCCTTGAAGTGATGTCTCAGTGCCTGGAGGCTGTGCGGATCTGGATGGGGAGGAACAGGCTCAAGCTCAACCCTTCCAAGACTGAGTGGCTGTGGTTCCCGGCATCCCGATATAGTCAGTTGACTCCATCACTGACTATTGGGGGCGAGTCCTTGGCCCCCACAGAAAGGGCTCGCAATCTGGAAGTCCTCCTGGATATGCAGCTGTCCTTGGAGGAACATCTGACGGCTGTAACCAGGGGGACCTTTTATCAGGTTCGCCTGATTCGCCAGTTGCGGCCCTTTCTTGATCGGGATTCCCTGTGCATAGTCACTCACGCCCTCGTCACCTCTCACCTTGACTACTGCAATGCTCTCTATATGGGGCTCCCCTTGAGGGGCACCCGAAGGCTCCAGCTGGTCCAGAACGCAGCAGCGCGGGTAGTGATGGGAGCAGCATGGCGCTCCCATGTAACACCGCTCCTGCGCGAGCTGCACTGGCTCCCGGTGGTCTTCCGGGTGCGCTTCAAGGTGTTGGTTATCACCTTTAAAGCGCTCCATGGCATAGGGCCTAGTTATCTTTGAGACCGCCTGCTGCTACCGACGACCTCCCAGCGACCCGTGCGCTCCCACAGAGAGGGCCTCCTCAGGGTGCCATCAGCCAAACAATGTAGGCTGGTGACCCCCAGGGGGAGGGTCTTCTCTGTGGGAGAATCCAAGACCTCAGTGCCTTCCGCCGTGCCCTTAAAACCCATTTTTTCCAGCAAGCCGGGCTGGCTTAGGAAGAAATTTTTTTTAAATTTTTAAATGTTTAATTGGTTTGTGGTTTTTTAAATTTTGGGCCAAATTTATATAGGTTTTAATTGTTTTTAATATTTGTATTTCATGTTTTTAATTCTGGCTGTGCACCGCCCTGAGTCCTCAGGGAGAAGGGCGGTATATAAATTAAAAGAAAAAAAAAACGTAATCCAACAGATATTCAGTGATACATTAAGCAATAGTGAACACAGCTGCATTTCTTGCATTACTCTGCCTTGTTATGGGGCTCAAAGGGGAGGAGGACCAAGCCATCAGGGGATTATGAACATGAGCATTCAATCCATCCTGAGGCTACCATGATCTATTTCAAAACAAAGACAACAGACCAACAGAACAGAGTTGGAAGGGACTTTGGAGGTCTTCTAGTCCAACCCTCTGCTCAGGCAGAAAATTCTACACCATTTCAGAGAAATGGTTGTCCAATCTCTTCTTTAAAACTTCCAGTGTTGGAGCATCCACAACTTTTGGAGGCAAGTCATTCCACTGATTAATTGTTTTGTCAGGAAAGTTCTTCTTAGTTCTAGGTTGCTTCTCTCCTTGATTAGTTTCCATCCATTCTTTCTTGTCCTGCCTTCAGGTGCTTTGGAGCAGAGGTCTCCAACCTTGGCAACTTTTAGACTTGTGGACTTCAACTCCCAGAGTTCCTCAGCCAGCAAAGCAAAGCTGGCTTGAGGAACGCTGGGAGTTGAGGTCCACAAATCTTAAAAGTTGCCAAGGTTGGAGACCCCTGCTTTGAAGAATAGTTTAACCCACCTCTTCTTTGCGGCAACTCCTCAAATATTGGAACACTGCTATCATGTCACCCCTAGTCCTTCTTTTCATTAAACTAGACACACCCAATTCCTGCAACTCTTCTTTGTATGTTTTAGGCTGCAGTCCCCGCATCATCTTTGCTGCTCTTCTCTGCACTCTTCCCAGCGTCTCCACATCTTTTTTTACATTGTACTACGTGGCTCAAGTGTTTCCTAAAAGCCATTATCTTCCTAGACATAAAAGCAGCGTTGCTTGCTGTTTTTCTATTTCAGGGTGAAATCTTCACATGCCCCAGCAATACTCTTCCGCGCAACACTCCTCGCAAGGTGGGCTATTGTACTCGTTTTCCGGAATTGGCCGCCCTGTCAATCATCGACAGGAAGACCCACCCCCGCTCCGCATCTCCCTAAAGCGGCAACCCATTCATTGATTCGTCGGCTTCTGGCGGAAAAAAGAAGCCTGATTGAGGGCGGAAATGGCGTCGTAAGGGGCTGGTCTGGGCAAGTGGCGGCTGGAGTGAGGGCGGAAATGGCGTCAATGGCCGGGGAGGGGAGAACCAGGAAGAGAAGGCACGGTGCTTTGGGCGTGCGAGGCGCTGGAAGGGTGTGAGGGATGGTGCTCATTAAAGAGTTGTAAGTACTGGAGGGGCAGGGGTGGGTGAGGGGTGCGTGGAGGGGAGAAGGGTTAATGGGAAGGTGGGAGTGGCTCATGAAAAGGGAGTAGGTAACTGAGGGTCGCAGGAGCCACTGTACAGGATTACCCCTCCCCCCCCGTCTTTATTTGACTGTTTTATGTAGCACCTAACGGTTACATAGTCCAGAACTCTTTTATATTGTATTTTGGATGCTGTGAAAATATTATCAACCTTAGTTTACATCTGACATTTGGATGCAATGAGCTCTTTGACTACTTTTGAGTTCAAAGTAGCACTTTTCCCCCCCTGTTTTCTGAACAGCCTCAACTGAAGGGTCGGATTAAAACTTCTTTATTCCCAGCCAGCATGCCTCTGGTGTCTCACAACTTCTGAAAGCACCACAATTCTTCCAGCTTCTTTCCTGCTCACAGATGGCATCCAGTTGAGGAGACTAAGAATAAACACACTGCCACACAGCCAGTTGTCTGCGACTTGGAACTGACTCATTCCTTGTTTTCAGAGAAGAGATTTTCTTTTTAATTACCGCCCTCCCAACATCAATATTTTTTTTTTTACTAATCTTCAGTAAGAAACATAGGAGAGGTCGCTAGGGAGTATCACAATAGTTTCTTGGCTGCCTTTTTTTTCAATCTTAGAAACTGCTGTAGTTTAGGAATAGATTTAACGGAACTTAATTAGAATAAACCCAGACATTTGCAAATGTGTCACCGCAAATCATGCTTAGACAGTATTGGGGAAATTTTGCAACATATTTTTCTTTGCTAACATGTCAGGACAGATAATAGCAGGAAATCTTAAGAGAAAAGGTGTTTGAGATAACAAGAATGAAACTCTACTTTTCTGTTTCATCTTAACCAAACAATAGAATCTCAAAGGATTTTATATAAGGAAGATTGAAGTCCTGGTATTTGTCCCATTCCACTCAATGGTTTTGGTTCCGAATAATATGTATTCAGTTGTATTTTACAATAGAAATTAGCAACTTGTGACTCCCAGATGATGTTGAATTGTATTTCCCATCAAATCAGTTATTGGCTATTTTTGGTTGGAGGTTTATAGAAGTTGGAGTCTAATTTAGTGAGAGTTGAGCCATAATTTCTGACCCCTGTTTTTATAATAACTAATATTCTTCACCGTTCTCAGCCAGGGTGGATATATATCACACATTTCACTTAACAGACATGTAAAGTGTGATTTACACACAGTTTATTAATTTAGATGTATTGGTTTTGATTTAGTATTGCATGAACTCAGCCATTGTTTATAAACCATGATTTGATTTAGCATTTTATGTGAATTCAGCAAATTGTACATTAGTCAGTAGACTATGATTAAGCAAACAGTGTGTGATCTTAGTCTGAAATGTGGTTAAAGAACCACGGGAGAATCCTCTAGATCCTCTCATGGCTCTGCAAAATCAAAATTGTGGCCACCCTATGTTAAAAAATACAAATTAAAATCTCATCAAACAATTATGAGAAGCAATAGTGGCAGAAAATATGTCAATTTTAATTTTTAATATAATAAATATATATTAATTTATTATATTTATCAATATAATAAATATTGATAAATATATAAATATATATTTGATAATATTGATAAATATAATCCATACAAACAGAACCTCTTTCGCTATCCCCTATCATTTAAAAAAGTGGATTGGATCCTGAGAGAGAAAAAAATTGAGAAACCTTGCTCTAGTTGACAAAACAATAACCTTCAACATTCACTCCATAATCTTATGTTGATTGTAGGAACTGCTGTCATGGTCGTCTCTATGGAAAAAACAAGATGTTCTGAATACAGTTAATTATAGAGATATATTTGTATTGCTTTCATGCTCAAAAGTCTATCTAAGTTGACTCAGGCTAGTGCATGGGAGGGCCAACAGGAAATACCAATATTTTGTGATAGATTAGACAATTAAAAAAGAAATCTCAGAATAATGCACTAGCGCCCATCTTTTTATCATGTCCAAGAAATCCACATGAAAATAGTTATGAAACCACTAGGATTCAAATTGGACTTGGAGATTTTTCCTTTATTCTGTGGGCTCATAAAGACTAAAAACTTTTTTGGCAATAGCTTTGTTCCTGCCTGGTTGATAATGTGGATTGCTAAATTAGGAGCTTAGCTTGCTTGTGGACTTCTGTTGTGTTTTCTGAATGTTATTATTGCTATCTTGTCTGCATCATTTTTAACTTTGTTTTTGGTCTATATTTGATATTTTGCAAGCTGCCCAGACTCTCTTTTTGAGCCGGGTGGCCTTAACACACATAATAAATATTTAAACATGCATGCTTCAAATTGCAAAGTTTTCAATGATCTGTTGTGCTTCTTAGCAAAAGAAGACACAATTTCTGGTCCACAAATACCTAGTCATTTGTCCTCTCAAAACCCTAAACAAGTGTATTATTTACTACTATTAAAAAAACCCTTGGGGCAACAAGTTTCCTTAGCTGATGTGGAAGTAAAATGGGGATAATTTATTCTTTCTGTTATTTTATTGTTATTTGGTATTTGTAATCTTTTTTTGTCCTTTTCCTTAAGCCACATGGCAGTTAGATGGCCTTGCAAATCTGATAAGCAAAGAGAAGTGACTGCTGACCAGCTTAGTTTATGATAATTCTGCAAATAAGCCTCCTGCTCAGAGTATAATAGAAAGCAATTGTGTTCTGCATATATGTTCATAATTGCTTTGAGATTTTTTTTTAATGGGAAGCAATGTGCAATAATAATGTCCATTAATTAAACTGTAGGATCCAATATAAATTGCTTTGTAACTTAATATAGTTATGGATTTTATCCATTGAACATAGTCACATCCTTTAAAATGTTTCCAGATGGATAGCTTCTAGTGCTAGCAATCAAAATTGTACATAACTATTTCTATGTAGCAATTTAATATTTTCCTCATGACATTTTAATGCAAAAAAGGGAGGGGGCTTAAAAGGGAGTTAATGATAAAAAAGGTAGAAAGACTGTAAAATTCTGTGGCTGAAACAAAATGATTTGAAAGGTCCTTATCTCAGGTCTCTTTATGCAGGAAAGATGAGAATAAATATTCAAGTGATTAATGGGAATATTTATTGCAGGCGAATCAAAAGGATCATGTCCTTTTAAAGATTTTTTTTTCTTGTGAGATCTAAGAAACTAAAAATAAAAATCTAATCTGAGTGTGTTCCATCTGGTCTGGTAAGCAGACTTGTGGAGAATCCTTCATAGCTCGGATAATTCAGTGTATTTTCTAAGTGATCACAGTTGAGTTGTTGGCAAAATATAGCAATGGGACTTAGACTTGGATCCCGCTTCATAGTGCTTTATAGCACTCTCTAAGCAGTTTACAGAGTCAGCATGTTACCTCCAATATCTGGGCCCTCATTTTACCGGCTTCAGAAGGATGAACTTTGAGCCCATCAGGATCAAACTCCTGGTTCTATTCTACCTAAATATTGTATTTGTGTGAGTATATTCATGTACTCTCTTTATGTAGTAAAAAGTAGTGGTGGGAGGGATTGAAAATTGGAAAAATCTAACTATTTTCCTTCTCTTTCTTTTCCTCCCCTGCAACAAAAAATAAAATCCAGTCGGGTGGTACTACCTTGCTCCGTAGAAGAGGTGAGTTATAAACCTTGCCCTGAGGGAATTCCACAACCTTCTTAGCCCCACTGATAAAGATTGTGGGTACTGTTGGGCTCCTATAAAACGGTCCAGAATTAGCTACACTCTGGCTTGTTTTGCCTTCCACTCATGAATAGATATCAGTATTCTTTCCTTTTCCTCAGGGGGAAACAAAATTTTAACACACACACATACACACAGAGTGTCTTTTTGTCATCTTCAGTATCAAGTGGGACAATTATTTTCCGTGGCTGAGGCTAGTAAGAACAACACCGGTGGTGGTGAAGGAATCGAGGTGCTGAAAAATGAACCCTACCAACACGAGGGGGAGCAGGGGCAGTACACGCACAAGATCTACCACCTTCAGAGGTAAGAATCATCCTGGGTGTGGACAGATGATGGCGATGCTGGATCTGAAGCCTTCCCTTGCTTCTTTCTCACAGTAAAGTTCCAGGATTCATCAAGATGTTTGCCCCAGAGGGGTCCCTTGTTGTCCACGAAAGAGCCTGGAATGCCTATCCTTATTGTCGGACAGGTAAGCCTGCAGGAGGTGAAAAGAGGCATCTTAAAAACTTAAAAAAAAAAAAAAAGAGGCATCTTTAATATTGGCAGAAATAATTATTGACCAGCATGGTGTCTCTTCAGTTCTGTAATTCACATAAACATTCAGACTTCCATATTTCATTGAATAAGGCAATTTTATTTTGGGTAGTCTTCAATTTACAACCACAACTGAGCCCAAAATTTATGTTATTAAGTGAGAAATTTTTTAAATGACTTTTGCCCCATTTTATGACCTTTTTTTTTTTTTTGCCACTTTTGTTAAGTGGCAAATGTGGCAAGTTGTTAAATTAGTAACACGGTTACTAATTGTGTTGTTAAATTAGTAACACAGTTATTAAGTGAATCAGGTTTCCCCATTGACTTTGGTTGTCAGAAGGTTGCAGATGATCACGTGATCCCAGGATATTCCAATCGTCATAAATGTGAGTCAGTTATCAAGCATTCAAATATAAACCACATGATCTGGGGGTTGCTTCAACAGTCAGAAGTGTGAAAAATGGTTGTCAGTCACTTTTTTCAGTACCGTTGTAACTTTGAATGGTCACTAAATGAACTGTTGTAAGTCAAGGACTACCTGTACATTCCCAAATAGGCAGTAACTTGGTAGAGGACTCAGGGAGCACCCATTCACCATAACCTTGCTTGCTTGGAGGATGGAGTTTGGCATAATTTGCCAACAGATCTCCATTTATTATTATTGCTGCATGTAATCTGAAAATACCAAAGATATATAAAATGGTCAGACTGCAATGGAGCATTTAGAAAGGCATGAGATCATTCCTGTTATATTCCCTGATTCACTTTCTAGATTGTTAGCATCACATGAATATGAGTCTGCTAATTCTCAATAACTTGGATTGGCAACCTGTGGCCTTTTTCAGATGCACTTGCCTAAAAAAAAAAAAATCAACAACTTGAATTAAATGCGTAATAAAAGTTTTAGCCTAGTTTTTAAAAAAGGAAAGAAAAGTGCCCAATTCTATAACCCAGAAGAAAAATAAAAAATCCAGGATCTGAATCATATAACCTATTCTCTTGGCATCATCCTTCAGGCCACTGGGCCCTGAGCCCTCCCAAAAAAGTTAAATGCAATGCTTAGACACAAAAACATTCTCCATTTTGACCTTCTCGGCTCTGATGCCTGCTTGCTGGGTGCTGGATTCTAACATGACAGTTTGAGTCATGCAACATTATTACTGTACTTTTATTGTTGGGGAAGAATAATAAGATGCAATTTAGCAAGATTTTCTGTTTTGCTTTGCCATACTAATATGCCTTTTGTCTTTATTTTGTCTTATTTTGGCCTCATCTACTGCAGTTATTACGGTAAGTGACTTCTGAAATGAGTAGCTCTAAAAGGGGGCATTTTCCCTGGTTATTCCTCCCCATTCACAAAACATCCCTAACCTTGTGAGCACATTTGTTTCCTCTAATACAGCCATCCCCAACCTTTCGGGTTGTGCGAACCTCTGGCAGCGGGGTGGGTGGGTGGGAGAGGGGACAGTTTCACACGCTCTCTCGCTGTTTGGCCAAATGGAGCTTCGCGTGCTCATTGCCCCTTGCGTAGCCCGGTTCCCAATGGGCTGCTCTAATACTTTCCTATGGGGTTTATCAGTTCTATGAATTAAATCGTTACAGTCAATTCATAGTTGTACAAATTGACTCAGAGGAATTCAAGGTAACAACATATCCCTGTCAAGTGCTATATGACCTTTGGTGTATGCAGGTTCTATTGTCAGCACCAAGAATTCTTGTAACCTTGTTTCCTTTTTTTTCTTTGGTAGAACGAATACATGAAGGATGATTTCTTCGTCAAAATTGAAACATGGCACAAACCGGATTTAGGTGAACAAGAAAATGTAAGTGGAAGCCTGCAAATCTAACAGATTGTTTGTCCAAAGAATTGAGGTGCCTAAATCCTATCGAATTCTGTTCTTTACAAAGAGCCCTCGACTTGCAGCCATTTGTTTAGTGACTGTTTAAAGTCATAGAGTCACTCAAAAAAGTGACTTATGACCATTTTTCACACTTACAACATCCCTATGGTTATATGATCAAACTTTGGACGTTTGGCAACTGAGAAAGGTTTATGATGATTGTAATGCCCCAAGGTTATGCAACCTGACAATCAAAGTCAATGAGGAAGCCAGATTCACTAAACGACCATGTTACTAACTTTAACAATTGCAGTGATTCACTTAAGAACTTAGGCAAGAAAGGTCATAAAATGGAGCAAAATTCACGCTGTCTTGCTTAGCAATAGAAATTGTGGGCTCAATTGTAGTTGTATGTCAAGGACTACTTCTATAGGCAATTAGATCTTGTATTGCTGGACTCAAGTTTTATTACCCAGAAATATAATCGTGGTTAATCAGTGATTAGGGAACATTCAGAACATCACAGGCTAGTTCTGGGTTGTACTGTTAGCTTCCAGAAAACCTTTGGAACAGTTGAGTCATTGCAGTTCAGGGAATTCAGCTTTACGTATCCCTATCAGCATTTATTTTCATGTCTGGCTAATTATGTAGAGAGGTTTTGAATTGTTAAGATTGTGTGCTTATTGTGGCTTACTGTGACATGGGAAATTAAGCTGTAAATAAACTTTACAGCTTTAAAGTTTTAAATGAAGTTTAAATAAAATTTAAACTTCATTTAAAAATTTTTTTTTTTTTTTGAAAAAAACAACTCTTGACTTACATAACTCTGTCTTGGTTAGATGCATGGAAAAGGCTTTATAGCAAACTATGGTTGAATCAAAAAATCATGAATACTTGCCCATATTATACTATATTTATAATCAGTGAGCCAACAAAAACAGTTTCTTTTTTTTTTTTGAAAACAATTTTTTTATTTTAAAACAAAGACAAAACAAAACATAACTTCATTCCAAACAATTACAGACAGTGTATCGATCAGTTAACATCCTTTTGTGCTCAATCCCATCTTCAAAATATCAATATATGACCAAAGCTTATTTTTCATAAAGAAGAATTTCACATATTTTATCTTAACTTCCACTTCATATTTCATCTCCATGTTTTATTATCTATCCATTGATAAAACAAATCCCATATCAAATAATACTGTTTATCTTCCTGTTCTCTTATTTCAAATGTCAATTTACTCATTTCAGCACAGTCCATCATTTTCTTAATAACTTCTTCATCAGTAGGTATCTTCTCTCCTTTCCAGTTTTTGGCAAATACAATTCTAGCCGCTGTTAAAACATTCACAATTTAATATTGCAATTCTCTATTATATATCTCTGGTAAGATCCCTAATAAAAATATCTCTGGTTTAAAGTCAATATGTCTCTCTATCATTTTTTCCAACCACGTGTGTATCTTAGTCCAATATCTCTTAGCTTCTACGCATGTCCACCACATATGGTAGTATGATCCTGGAGTCTGATGACACTTCCAACATTTCTCCGATTTATTCTTGAACATTCTGGCTATCCTCGTTGGGAGTAAATGCCACCTGTAAAACATCTTATACAAATTCTCCTTATATGCTGTAGACATTGTCATTTTATGGGTATGCGACCACAATTTTTGCCATTTCTCTAAATCAATACCGTGACCAAAGTTTTTCCCCCAAGCTATCATTGATTCTTTAACTTGTTCTTCTTCCAATTTTACCTCTACAAGTATCCATATAATTTTTTAATTACATGATCATCAGAACCCATTAAAATCTTATCTAAATTAGTCAAAACATTATAAAAACTTTCTTGTTTGAGATCTTCTTCATATCTAGAACGTATTTGCATGTATGAAAACCAATCCATCTTACATCCCTAATCTTCTAATTCTTGCTTTAAGTTCATCCTTTTCATCCAATAATTCACTATATCTAACAATTTGTTCCCTTTTAAATACTACTGAATATGAAAAAGCTTCAATTGTAGATACCCAGACTGGAATCTTCAAATAATAATGTTTTTTAACCTTCTCCCAGTTCAACAATAAAGCTTCTCGTATCTGGTGTCTTCTAAAATACCCCTGTATTTTTGTTCCTTTATACCATAAAAAAGCATGCCGCCCCATCAACAAATCATGTCCCTCCAAATTCAATAATCTAGTATTTCTCAAAGTTATCCATTCTTTAATCCACATCAAACTTGTTGCTTGATAATAAAGTTCCAAATTAGGTAAGCCAAAACCACCCCTCATTTTAGCATCTTGTAACAACTTTAATTTTATCCTCGCCTTCTTTCCCTGCCAAATGTATTTAAACATCATTTTATTCAAATCTTCAAAAAATTCCTTACCCAACCTAATTGGAATTGTCTGGAATAAATACAAGGCAAAATATTCATCTTGATAGTTGAGATCTACCAATCAAAGAAAGCTGCAGATTTCCCCATTTCACCAAATCTTGCCCTATCTGTTGCTTAAGCTTGTTATAATTATTTTCTTTAAATGTGCTACATCTTGCGGTCAAATATATCCCCAAGTATTTTACCTTATTTGTGACCTGCATCTTTGATATCTCCATCAGTTCTTCTTTTTGCTTTTTCAATATATTTTTAGTCACTATCTTCATTTTATCTTTATTACTGTTTAAGCCAGCTACTTTCCCAAACTCTCCAATATTTTCTATCAGTTTATTTATTGATGTTAATGGTTCTTCAATAATAAAGACCAGGTCTGCAAAAGCTTGCAATTTATATTCTTCTTTTTGAATTTTCATACCTTTTATATCTTTTTCTTCTCTAATATTTCTATTTAAAACTTCTAATGTCAATATAAACAACAGTGGGGACAGCGGGCATCCTTGTCTAGTACCTTTTTCTATCTCAATAGAATCAGTCAATTCTCCATTTATCATTACTTTTGCCATCTGCTTAAAGTATATAGCTTCAATTACCTGAATAAATTTCCTACCAAAGCCCATCTCTTCCATTTGGAGCGTCATAAATTGCCAATTTACATTGTCAAAAGCTTTTTGTGCGTCTAAGAATATCAATGCCATTTGCTTTTCAGGATTTGCTTCATAATATCTAAAGTATCTAGAATTATTCTAATGTTGTCTCTAATTTGTCTTTTTGGAAGAAATCCATTTTGATCTGTGTGTATAAAATTATCTAAATATCTCTTAAGTCTTTCTGCCAATATTGAAGCAAAAATTTCATAATCTGAATTTAGCAGGGATATAGGCCTATAGTTTTTGATTTGTTGTGGGTCTGTATCTTCTTTGTGAATCAATGTAATATACGCCTCAGTCCATGATTTGGGTATTTTCTACTTTATCATCACTTCATTCATAACTTCCAGTAATGGGAGACTTAAAAATTCTTGTAATGCCCTATAATATTGAACAGGTAAACCATCTGGCCCTGGTGCCTTTCCATTCTTTTGCTTCTTAACTGCTTCTGTTAGTTCCATCATCGTTATGTTCCCCTCCAACATCTCCTCAATATCTTTGGGAATCCGAGGTAATTTTGCTTCTTGTAAGTACCTTGCCACTTTTCCCTCCTCTATCATCTCTCTCTTGTAAAGTTGTCTATAATATTCTTGTATTATTTTTCCCAATCCTTTGTTTCCAAATTTACTTTGCCCTTGATCATCAATTAATTGTGTTATTTTTCTTGATTCTCTTTCTTTTTTCAATTTATATGCTAGCAATCTTCCTGGTTTATTCATATTTTCAAAGTAACTCTGTTTAGCGCTTCTTATTTTTTGGGCTAATTCTTCTTTCTCCAGTAAGTCCATTTTATCCTTTATTATATCCATTTTCATTTTTACATGAAATTTCTTATATGGATCTTTCTGGAGCTCCTTTTCAAATCTCTTATAGTCGTCAATCAATATTTTAGAAGTTTGTCTTTTCTTCACATTTCTTTTCCTTGTATAGTCCATTAAGCCTCTGGCATAGGCCTTCATTGTATCCCAAAGATTTTGTGCTGATGTATCTTCTTTCTTATTCTCCTTGAAAAAAAAAAGCCAACTCTCTCTCCATTTTATTTTTTTTTAATTTGATTTATATGCCGCCCTTCTCTGGAGACTCAGGGCGGCTTACAGTGCGTTAAGCAATAGCCTTCATACTTTTTGTATATTTTATACAAAGTCAGCTTATTGCCCCCACAAACTGGGTCCTCATTTCACCTACCTTAGAAAGGATGGAAGGCTGAGTCAACCTTGAGCCTTGGAGAGATTCGAACCAGCAGTAATTGCAGACAGCTGTGTTAATAACAGGGTGCTTAGACCACTGTACCATCAAGGCTCTTTGTACATTTTCTGTACAAAGTCTTTCTCTTTTAATATTGTATTATTTAAAGTCCATCTGGATTTTCTTTTTCGACCTTTCCAGGTAGCTATCACAGGATTGTGGTCAGCCCATAAATTTGTTTCTATTTCCACATGTTCTATATTCAAAGTCAAATCCATTGTTGTCCATATCATATCTAGCCTAGACCAAGATGAATGTCTATCGGAATAAAAGGTATGTTGTCTATTTTTCCCATTTCTGTCTTTCCAGAGGAAGTTTATTTCCTCTGTCATCTTAAAAAAGGATTTCAATAATGTCTTTCTATTATGTCTTACTGTTTTATGTGTTTTATAGTTCAGGTTTTCATCCACTATTCCATTAAAATCACCCATCATACATATATTATCATATTCCATTTCAATTATTTTCGTGTGTAATTTTCTATAAAGATCACTTTGGTTGTTGTTTGGAGCATTTATTGCTACCAAAAGAATTTTCATATTATTGTCAATTATCTCCACCATCAGAATTCTACTTTCTGCATCTGCATATATTTGCTCCGCAGGTATTGCATTTCTAATGTATTTTTCTAATTTATAATCTCTTTTTACTTTATGAAAAAAAAGTTCTTCCAAGTTTTGGTTGTATCAATAATTGTTCATGTTGCTTTTTAATATGTACTTCTTGTAGACAAATTATGTCAAATTTTAATTTCTCTAGTTTATAAAACAACTTTTTTCTTTTAACTACTGAGTAAAGTCCATTTATGTTTATTGAAATTAATTTCCTTTCTTCCATGTTCATACTTCATATGTAGATTTTTTTGCTCTAGTTGATCTTACTTTGTTGAAGATAAAACTTCCCTCTGCATAGTAGGCAACAGACTGGACAGCAAAGAAATACGTTGCTGGTTAAACACACAGATACTCACAGACTCTGAATGGTGAAAAAAAAAACATTCTTTACTCTTAGTGAAAAAACAAACTTGGTTTCTCAAAACAATGATAACATGTCTTCGAATAATCACTCTCCAACACAAAACATAGTTTGCTTACAATTCTCTTCAGTCACACACAGTCCCTCTTCAGGAGATCAATCATCAAATAGCAGGAGCAGGAGCTCTTGGGTTTCCTGTCTACTTTTATGGCTGCCTGATCATAGCACAGCCAATCATTCTTCTTATATCATTTAAAGTCACAAACATAGTTTTTCTATATATTACCTACCCAACCATTGGATAAATATCCAACATACTTCACGATGTTCCTTGTATTCCCCAATCCCACCTACAGTGCCTTCTGCTGTTTCAATCATTGTCAACTCCTCTTCTCTAAATTCTATTGGCACTACTGTAACTTGGGTTTCCGTTTCCATTTCGACTTCCTTTTCTCTGAGAATTTTTCATGGAAGGCTCTCACTTTGTCAACTGTATCTAGCTATATCTTTGAAATTGCCACATTAAAATTAACCCTTCTAGTATCAACCATTTGTAGTTGATTCCTTTTTGAATTAATATTTTAGTCAAAAATTGATATTCTCTCCTCATCTCTCTTACTTTTCTTGGTATTTGTTTCAGAACCACTACTTCTTTCTCCTTGTTTCAAGCTGGTTGTTTCAAGGTTTTTTCTCTAGCCACCTGAAGAATTTGTGCTTTGATCGATTTCTTGGTAAATCTTATATGTACTTCTCATGGCAACTTATTATGCATTGCATATCTAGTGTACACTCGATATATCTCATCCACACCATCCATCATCTTCTCCTTAGTGGTTTCTAATGCTTCAGCCAGCATCTCAATCATAATATCTGCCAAATTCTTTCCCTTTTCTTCTTCCACATTTTGAAATCTAAGAGAAAATTCTGCTTTGTCCATTTCCCATCCAATTAGTCCCCTCCTTTCTTGTTCAACTTCTCCCAGTCTATTATCTATATCTTTCATTTTTTCCTCTTTTTGATCATCCTTTTTCTCTAGCTTTTGCAACCTTTCTTCATATTTCGACATTGTTTGCTGAATGCTGACCACTTTTTCATCTGTCTTAAGTAGTTGTTCCTCCATCCTTTGGACTTTTTCATCTGTCTTAAATAGTTGTTGTTCCATCCTTTGGACTGTTTGAAGAATCAGTTGTATCGATGTATCTTTCTCCTGTTGAAGCATTGTCTGAATGGTACGTTGTCCTCCAGATGGAGATGAAGAGGGCGTGGTTGAAGCAGCTCCCACTATCGCAACTTTTCTGCTCATTCAGTGGTCAACAAAAACCAAAGTCAAAAAATAACAAAAAATGCCAAATATAAAAAAAGAAAGGAGGAAAATAGAATAAAACAACTCTTCAGGTTCTTCCAAACCTTAATCCATTAAATGTGAATAAAAAGAGGAAGAAGAAAAAAAGGAAAAAGAAAAAATAAGCCAGCCAAAATTAAAAAGAAAAAATAAAATAAAAATCAAAGCTCAAAAATCAGCAGTCAATCTTCAGGTTCTTAAGTGCCTTAATCCAATTCGGTTATATAAAAATAACAAAACAAAGAAGATCCATCAAACACATTTATACCCGAAAAAGCATATGGAGAGTTATCTCTTAGCCAAGCCACAAATAAGAAAAATGAAAATAACTGCCAAAAGAAGTTTCTTCTGTAGTATTTCTAGACTCCTACTTCAAATAAATCCACCAAGAATACAGATAGTTCCCTCTTCCTCAGATGTTCTCTTTATATTCTTATCAGCCTAGAAGTTCAGAGTCTCTAAGTTATGGCTACAACATATCTCTCAACTTGTTACTTGTATAAACATAGCAACAAAGTTTCTTTTCCAGCAGATGGCAGCGCGGCACACTCTCCTGTCTTTCCTGCACTTTAAAATCCAAAGCTTCTTTGTTAAAAATTAATAAAAAGTTTCAGAAAAAAGAAAAAAGAGGAAAGGCTTCAGTCACAAGGAATCAAATCAAAATCCAAAAAATCATTTTAAAAGGACAGGGCTCAAAGGATTACCAGTATTAGCCTCTTCTCTTTCAGTCCAGTCCCAGTCAATAGTAAAACAAAGCTAAACTTTAAAGTCCTTCAAATTAAGTATTTGGGTATAAAAAAAACCATTCCAAGTTAAATTCACCGCTTAATTTCTTTTACTCTCCAAGTCTCTTATCCCTTCTTCACAGGTGTTCTTTGTATTAATTTAAAATAAACCTCTCTCACCACATCGATTCACTGTCTTTCTTCTTTCTCTTCCTGGAGCTGTCTCAACCTCGGCAGCTGCAATGGCTGCTACCCCACTGCGAGAAAAAGGGCTTTCCTGGATCAACCAGGGACTTTGTGGTGTCCCTGGGATTGTCAGGATGTGCCCTCCACTACCACAGTCAAAACTAGACTGTGGGGTCCAAAAAGGACCATCCAGCAGCGGGGCTATCAGTGAGGATCCTGGAGCCCCAGAATTTCCCATCCATTTCATCGCGACGCCAGCGACGCCCCCCAAAAACATAGTTTCAAATTGGTTGGGTGTTCTGATACCATGATTATTTGATCTATATATAATTAACCTGAGCAAAAACCAAAATAATTTGTTGGTGCTTCATGTGGCCACAGGGTGATCCATATCTAGATCTTATCAAACTGTAAATTATGGAAATGGGAATTTATTACATTTTTCATTTAAAATATTTAATGATGATTTCTTAAATTTTCAATTAATGAACAGAGAGAAATCATATTTTAATTATAATTAACATTCAATAGCAATAGCACTTAGACTTATATACCGCTTCATAGTGCTTTACAGCCCTCTTTAAGTGGTTTACAGAGTCAGCATATTTCCCCCAACAATCTGGATCCTCGTTTTACCCATCTTGGAGGGATGGAAGGCTGAGTCAATCTTGAGCTGGTCAGGATCGAACTGCCGGCAGTCGGTAGTCTGCAGAATTAGCCTCCAGTCCCACGTACTTCTTTTTGGAATGCAATTCTATGCCGCCAGTCTGTAAAAGTTGCCTTGCTTTATTATGAGGTGTGAATTCAGTTACTGTCTAAAATATCATCAGTACAGTATGTATAAAACATAATTAGAAGTTTTCCAGAATCATTTGTCTTTGATATTGTTAGAAACTTCTGAAATTGTAATTTCTCCGTTGCAGGTCCATGGGCTGGATGCAGATACTTGGAAAGATGTGGAAGTTGTTCACATAGACATTGGTGATCGAACACAAGTATCAGATGATGTAAGAAGATACTGTCTGGACTGTCCTTTGGCAGTTGATTTGATGGGTGACCTGAGTTGAAGGCAGGGCAATTCTGGGTCATGAAAAGAGGACTGGGAAACATCTGTGGGCTACAGATAATTCATTTCTGGTGGCAACTGTGAAGACAACTTATACCAGATCCACTAACTGCTTGCTAAAGTTCTGGTGTCATCCTCAGTCTTCTTTTGCTTTCCGCTAGCTTTTGGATGTTAAACATTGCATTTTTTTCAACCTTCCTCTATAGCTAGTTGTTTCTGCTCAACTGTAGCAGGAGACATGCTGACTTGTTCTGACTACTTTTTAATTTTTTTCTCATCTACTGATTGGAGAAAAAATAATAGATATTTGGATTCTTCCTCTCATCACCGTTTGCTAGGATTTCTGTCCTGCATGCTGCCATCTTTTCTCAACTCTTTTCTCTTTCAGGATTACAAACCAGATGAAGATCCAGCTCTTTTCAAATCTCTGAAGACAGACAGAGGCCCTCTCGGCCCCGACTGGAAGGTAATATCTAACCCACAAAAAGAAGGAAACTGGCTTTTTAGTACATCTTTGATTGCCTGCCCTCCTCCCTCCCAACTCTTCCACCTTCCCCCAGCTTTCAGACATTCTAGATTCCAAGAGAGGCTTGATGGGAAGCAGAGTCCCCCAAATTTGGTTTGACCAACCAAGTGTTTGTGGTTATCAGGTTGTTTCTCATCCAAAATAGGAGATCAGTTCTGCTTTTTTCTGTAAGACTTGTTCATACACTGTGCTCTCCCACTGGGCTGCTTAAGTTGCCCCATACATTTTAGAGATGGTGTTGTGCCACAGAACTCACCTGCTGCTCTGCTAGACTTCCCTTTCATAAGTTGACACTCTCTGAAAATGTTGCTGTTCAACTCCCATCATCCCCAGCCTACATCTGGAAAGCATCAGGATGGAGATGACAGATTAATAGTGTGAAGATCTAGATTGATTGATTGCCTTGTCCTTAAAATACAACTGATGGTCCCAGACCAGCCACTGTTTTCTCAGCCTAACATGAACCCCTTAAAGAAAAGTAATCTTGCTTTTATTTACTTGAAGAGTTGTCTGGAAGAATAAAGTTTTTCCCCCCAAGTATATTATTTGTTGAGCAATGCAAACTGGATAAGAAAAATTCATGTGGGAAATTCTGATTTACTATTATCTGTTCTTTCTGCCTCCCTCAAGTTCCTCTCAGGTGTTTCACATAATTTTAAATTTCCAGGATGAGAGTGGGGAAGACCTACAGTATGTCCTCTCCAAGCCTTGGGTGATATTATGATTTTTTAAAATGAATTCTTTCCAATTCATCAGAATGACGGAAATGGGGAATTATGTAAAGTGGTTTGTAATTCAAGTCTACCTGTCTGTCATCAGAAAACTCTCTGAATAGAACTGGGCCAAATTTGGTATGTGGGTCCAGCCAAGAGCTATAGAGGAAAAAAGTCCAGAAAAATTCCCCCCCATATCTCACTATAATGGAAAAGGCAATTGAGTTCAGATGGTGCTGCATGCTTCATCCAGGGCCTCTTTCCTTTCCCAGTCCACAAGTTCCATGTGTTCTGCATGCTTTCCTGTGTCAGAAATGATCATACATGAAATCCCAGAAATCCCATACATGATTGCAATAAGGTGATAGGTAGCCCTTGCTTGCTGACTGCCTCGTTTAGTAACCGTTAGAGTTATGATGATGTTTTTAAAAAACTGGCTTTGTGACCAAGTCTCACAATTATGACCATCTTGGCGTCCTACGGTCACATGATTGCTATTTGGGTGCTTCACAACTGAGATGCGTTTACAACCATCAGAGCACTGTGTAGCCACACGATTGCCATTTATGCGCTTCACAGCAAGTGTCTGACAGGCAGAGCGAATGCAGAATATAATCACTTCGTGGTCACATGATGTCTCAATGACTGGCAGTTTGCTTAATAACTGGGAAGTGACATTCAGAGTCTTGCAATCAGGTGATTTTCTGCTTAGTAATGGAGTGGCCAGCCCTGATTGTGGCCACTAAGAGAGGATTACCTGTAACTGTATTTAATTACCAGCCAAATCCGTGAAATTGAATTTCATTTGTGTTCTTGCCCAGAGTAACAGTAACATAGTTGGAAGGGACCTTTGGAGGTCATCTAGTCCAACTCCCTGCTCACGCAGGAGACATGTAGTAGGGATTCAAACCGTCGAACTGCCTGGCCTGTCCATTTGGAGGAGTGTGACTTTGAAAGGTCATACGCGGTCTTGGCTTGGTTGAAATAGCGCAGCCTGGTCCTGCCCTAACTTCTGATTTTATTCTCCCCCCTCCTTTTTTTTTCCTCTTCCTCTTAGCGGGAACTAGCCAATAATGAAGATTGTCCTCACATGTGTGCCTACAAACTTGTGACTGTGAAGTTCCGCTGGTGGGGCCTTCAGGGAAGGGTGGAAAAGTTTATCCAAAAGGTGAGTTCAATTTGCTTGCTCCAGTTTTAAAAGATTTGCTGGTTTGAACAGAAGTGGAATCCAAAGCTTTGTTTGAGGGGAAAAGCCCTTCTCCAACCAGTAACATACAGCTGATATCGCTTTTTATGGTATAATAAGATAGAGAGGTTGAATCTGGTAAAGATCGGGCCATTTTCTCAGGAGAAGCATAGAATTAACATAGAAGTATAGAAGTAGTCCTCGACTTACAAGACATTCATTTAGTGACTGTTCGAAATTACGACACTGAAAAAAGTGACATCATCATTTTTCACATGTACAACCTTTGCAGTGTTCCCCATGGTCACATGATAAACATTCAGGTCCTTGGCAGATGGCATGTATTTATGACGGTGGCAGTGTCTTGGTAGCCATGCGGTCCCCTTTTGCAGTCTTCTGAGAAGCAAAGTCAATGGGGAAGCCAGATTCACTTAACCATGTTACTAATTTAGCGACTGCAGTGATTCACTTAACAACTGTGGCAAGAAAGGTGGTAAAAGGGATCAAAACTCACTCAGCAACTGTCTTGCTTAGCAGCAAGAATTTTGGGCTAAATTGTTGGTCATAAATTGAGGAATATCTGTGGTTCAAAATGGCTGCCAGTCTTGCTTTTCTGTCAGAAGAACCTAGCCTAGATTTATTGCTGTGACTTTGATATCTGAAGTCTTAGAAAACTTATTTTGGTTCCCAATTTGGGCCGTCTTGTATTCTCAGCATCTCAGGTTCTTAAAAGCTTCTCTTTCCTCTTGGACAGCAAGAAAGACGCCTCTTTACCAACTTCCATAGGCAGCTGTTTTGCTGGTTGGATAAGTGGGTGGATTTAAGCATGGCTGACATCAGGCGGATGGAGGACGAGACTCAGAAAGAGCTTGATGAGGTACTAAGGATAGTTACCAGTTTGGGAGTAGAGTATGTACTGGGTGGGGTAGCAGAGTAGCTTTCTTTCCCCAAGGAAAATCTCTGCTAAAATAAGAGACAAAACCTTTATTCTTCTATAGAAGGAAATGAATATTAAGGGCATTTTATAAAATGAAGCATCCTAGCTAAAAATGAAACAAGCACTTTTTTTCCTTCAAAATCATGTTTTATTCTTAAAAGAGTGCAAATAATATTTTTTTTTTAAAAAAAAGACTTTTTCTTTGTAGTAAGATTACATGAATAATCTATAATATGGAAGAGGTATATGTGATCCATATGGAATCTCTTCCCATCCTTTTTGTGTCTGCTATATTTTTTCTCCAAGATATTGTTGCTGGAATTAGTATTAAAAACATTACTTCTCAGCTTTTAGGCTAAGAGCAAGTATAGTAACAGCAGCAAAACAACCAGATTTTAGTGATACTATATTGTGAAGGGCTTAAATCATCTATTTCGAGTTGGAAAGATTTCAACCCCCTCCACCAAAAATCTTTTCAAATAGATTTTAAAAAATTGGCCCAGTTATTTCCCATATTGCTATTTTGTGCTTTTGATACTAATTAATTAAAAAGGAGCGGTATTGTCTTGCTTTTGTAGCAGTGTTTCTCAACTTTGGCAACTTGAATATATGTGAGGACTTCAACTCCCAGAATTCCCTAGCTTTCCATGCTGGCTGGAGAATTCTGGAAGTTCAAGTCCAAATTGCCAAGATTGAAAAACTCTGTTCTACATGTTTGTCTGTTTCATTCTATGTTCATAAACAGCCATCTATGATTAAGATATGGAAATATATAAATACATTTTAAGTCAGTTGTACTTGATTACTGCTAGGAAACACAAAATTGTTTTGACTTCACAAGTGGAATCAAGGCTGGGAGAAATCGAAGTGGGCCAGACTCATTAGGAAATTATTCTTGCAAGAAGGCCATTCAACTAGAAATTCTGTATTCTATTGCAGATCCGCCAGAAGGGCACAGTGAGAGGCATGACTGTCGGGGATGAATGAGTGCCCCCTACTGCCTAGGGGAAGAAATGACAAGGTTGGAAAAAACAGGAGTGGAATAAATAGCATGCTGGAAAAAATGTAGGGAGTTTATTCAAAAGCTCATGTGTCAGCTTAATGCGATAAAAATGCAAGATGTTTGCCACACACAGCCTTTGCTCCTGCCACTACAGTGCAAGTAAACTAAAAAAAGAAGACTATAATCAGCCATAGAGAACTGTTTTGGTGCAGTGGTTAAGGCATCAGGCTAGAAACCAGGAGACCATGAGTTCTAGTTCCACCTAAGGCACAAAGCCAGCTGGGTAACCCTGAGCCAGTCATTCTCTCTATCCCCAATAAAGAAAACAATGGCAAACACTTATTAAAAACCTTGCCAAGATAACAGCAGGTACTTATCCAGGAAGTCACCAGGAGTCAACGCTTACTCAAAGGCACAAAACAAAACAATAAGTCTGTTTTAGTGCAAGCTAGGATATTAATTCATGATTTAAAATTTGGCTTGGGTTAAACAGGAAATTAGAGCTAATTATTGATTTCCTGGCTTACTTGAACCAACCATGAGAGGGCTGCATGCACAGGAAAAGATTTGTCACATCTTATTTAGCTGAGGTCTGACTGTGCAGATGTGGTCAATGTGATATAGATCATTTTTGTGAGAGATGAGCATATAAAGCTAAAGTTAGTAGGGATATTTTAAGGCCACTTCGTAATTTGCATTCCATTGCTTTTGAAACCTTATGATTAGAGCTATAAATTCAAATAGGGCTTGCAGATTCATACTAGCTATATTTTTAATCAACAAAGCATAAATGTAACTTCCTCAGTTTGGTATCTTTCAGATGTGTTGAGTTCAAACTCCCTTTGTTCTTGGCCAGCCTATGATTTATAATCTGAAACATCTGAACAGCATCTGATGGAGAAAAGCTGGTTTAAATCTTTCAGTTAGCATTCATCTTAAACTTTATTTGTATATCTAAATTGCTTTATGTAATTATAAAACAGAAACAGCCCATAGAATGTTTTTTAAAGAATGCTAAATTAATTTGTACTATAAATTCCACTTTAAAACGTAGAATGAAAGCGCAGATGCAATAAGCAAGCTAGCCACAAGCAATCTGCTTTTAAAAAGTAGAATGGCAGATATTTTGATTGAAAGATCCCCTTTGAAGATTATAGCCTGGTGTCCCAAAAGAACAAGTTTGGGGCTCAGGAGTCTCTTCCACAATGGTAAGGTTAAAAAATCCTTACTTTGGGGACTTACTATATGTTATCAATAACAATAGCACTTAGACTTATATACTGCTTCATAGTGCTTTACAGCACTCTCTAAGCCAGGGGTGTCAAACTCGTGGCATCATGGTGGCATGACATGACATATTGGGACTTTTTCCCCTTTGCTAAACCGGGCATGGGCGGGGGCAGCACCTGATGCATCCGGCCCACAGGCTGCGAGTTTGACACCCCTGCTCTAAGCAGTTTACAGAGTCAGCATATTGCCACTAACAATCTGGGTCCTCATTTTACCAACCTCAGAAGGATAGAAGGCTGAGTCAACCTTAAGACCTATCAGGATTGAACTCCAGACTGTGGGCAAAATTAACCTGCAGTACTGCATTCTAACTACTGCGCCACCAGGGCTCTTTAGCTAGTCAAAGACTCAAAGCAAGGCCTCAAATTTTTAAAAGTTCTTTCATTCAAGGGAAATTGAGAAAAAAAAATAGTGTTTGGTAATCAGGAATAGTTTGTACTCGTCTTTATCTTCGTCAGTTAAGACCACATATCTTACAGATAGATCTAAACTGGGCAGAAGTTACATTAGGATTGCAGAGAACACCTTGATGACTGTAGTAGAGGAGCAAAGGTTTTTAACTTCCTGTTGTTTAACAAAAGCAAGAAAAATATGCTTAATTTAAAATAAAATGCCATAGCTGGAATTTTGCTCAATGTGTATACTTTGAAAGCAGTATTTAATTCCTGTAATAGGGATGCCAACAAGGCCTTTTCCTTGAATTCAACTGGGTGTTTTATGTTAGAATTCCTGATCTATGCCAACTATAATGTAAATTGGTAGTATTATAGTGTCAAGGGAAGCAGAGACTGGTTCTCCAAGCTTCCTTCAATTATTTCATAGTTGGCTCTGATTAATGGAGCTCAAGATCCTAGTTCAGTGTTCCTCAACCTTGGCAACTTTAAATGGGTCTAGGACAACTTGGCGTGGCCAACTCACTACAGGGATCTCATCAGGGCCAACTTGTCTTGGTCAACTCACTGCAGGACAAGAATGACACTTAATATCAAAGAAATGATGGAATAGAATCATTAAAAAAAGAAAGGTGCAAGAGGAAGGACAAAAGGGCCTGGTGGCTCAGCAGACTAAAAGCATTGTGATTAACACCAGCTGTCTGCAATTACTGTAAGTTCGAATCTCACCAGGCTCAAGGTTGATTCAGCCTTCCATCCTTTCTAAGGTAGGTAAATTGAGGACCCAGTTTGTGGGAGCAATAAGCTGACTTTGTATAAATATACAAAAGTATGAAGGCTATTTCTTAACGCATTGTAAGCCGCCCTGAGTCTCCGGAGAAGGGCGGCATATAAATCAAATTTTTTAAAAAATGAAATCTGAATAACAAAAATTAAAATATTTTTTTAAATTGTTTTAAATACTCAGATTGTTGAATTGTCCCACAGCGAGTTATCCCACAGTGAGTTGTCTCATGGCGAGTTGGCCTGCACCAAGTCCCATTCTGACTTTAAGCATGCTGACTGGGGAATTCTTGAGTTGAAATCCATATATCTTAAAGTTGCCAAGGTCAAGAAATACTTTTCTAGTTAAAACGGGTAGATTCCACAGGGCTGCAGGCTGCCCGTCTTTTGTTTCATATGTGTGGAGTTTTGAATACACCATCCCAGCATCCAAAAATAGAAAGCAAGGCACACAAGCAGTTGCCACCCAAGGCCCGGTTGAACATCCCTATTTGTTTATGCAAAGTGTGAATCAAAGAAAGCTGAATTTCACTAGAGCCTGTTCAGGTTTAGACTCAAGTTTTCTCCTTAGAGAAAATATTACATTTTGCTCATTCCTCCCTGTCTCTTTTCTACCCTAGATGCAGTGCCGGTTCTGACCTGAGATTGGACTTATCCTTGTGGGACTTTGTCTTCTCCCTCTTCCTGCCTCTTGTCAACTAGGAAGAGGGAGATGAGTTCTTTCTTTCATTCCATCTACTTGGTCCTGAGATATTCCAAGCTGTCCCTGATTTTACCAACCTGGGAAGCCCCATGAAATTGCTGCATATTACTTACTGATCATGGATTAATAGGTGTCCTTACCGCATGAATGGGATATCAAAGGGGCCAAGGACCTTTCAGGGGTTGGGAGCATCTCCTTTTTTCACACTGCAGAGTCAGCAATGCATGAATATTAATAACATTAATCTGAATATTCTTTAGAATCATACTTCAGCGGGTGGGTGGGGAATTTATAGGAAGTGGGAAAACAAAAAACAAAAAAAGGTTTGAATTGGGAGGGAGGAAATTTAAAGTTAGGAATATAGTTAGTTTCTCTTTCATGGTGGAGAGTTTAAAGCCACCCATGAAAACGGTTTCTCCCTTTTTGAAACTATTCAGCTTCCAAAGCTGTGGGGGAGGTAAAATGAAGTTTCCGCTCCAGGAGTTTTCCTATGCATGCTACATGTTGGAGTCAAACATGTCACTAGGCCGGGCCAGTTACAGGCAGAAATATGTCTCCCATTTGACCTGATTTTCAGACATGGCATAAACTGCATCATCAATATCTGGTGGGACAGTTTCCTGCTATATTTTTCTGCTTTGAAGCAGCACTGGGACTTTCTCTTTAATTCAGGGTCCTTTTCCTTGCTTCCCCTCACCTTCACCTCCTGTTCCAGTGAAGCGGGAAACGCAAATAGTTTTCCATTTGGGGAAGAGGTGCGTAGAAGCATTTCAAGCCTTCTGGGGATCAAGGGGAAAGAAACAGACTTGGAGGCCCTGGGCTGTAGTTCAAGGATCTACAACAGTATTTTTTTTAAAAAGGAAAACACTGAAAATCTTTTTTTAAAAAGGAAAACAGTAAATAAACTTGAAACTGAGTTTTTGTTTAATTATTATATTGGGTGAGAGTCATTGACAATGAGTCAATGTATATTATTTGTGTTCTTTCAATGTACTGAAGATCAAAATGAAACATTTTATGCAATTTCATACCTTACTTGTTTGCACCTCAGATTATTATAGACTTTCTACAGAAGACCCCACGTGTAAATGTGCGCTTTTCTGGTGTGTTGGCTTCATACCCTAGAAGATAGGAATTCTGTTTTTTACTTGGAAAACAAGGCAGAGAGCAGAACTGCCCAGATGCTCTTTCGGTTGTTCCCTGGGCAATGATTCCAAAGAAGTGAGGTTTGAAAAGCATGATTGCAAGAAATTGAAAGACAAAGCTACACCAATGGTATTCATGCTCTGCAGGGGTGAAATCTACTTACCTTCCCTACCGGTTCGGAAGTGTGCGTGTCATCAGCATGCGCAGAAGGTCAGAAACGGGTTACCAAGAAGTAACGACGTCCGCGCGGGTGGGCAGAGCCTCATGCTGCTGTCACTTCCAGTTTGCCGAACCATGCACCGCTGCTACCAGTTTGCGCGAGCCGGACAGAACCGGCAGGATTTCACCACTGGTGCTCTGTGATAATCTGTTTTAATTTGTGCTGTCCAATTAAAGACCATCTGGGTGATTAACTCAGTAACTTTACAATTACAAACATTGGCATACTGTTAAAACAATATTTGCAAATAGGCAAGGCTGACCAGGATTCCTATCCTGCAGAAGAAAGAATGTTTAAATGCTCATCAGCTGTGATATTTTGCTTTTCTCTCTACAAGTTTTCTAATTCCTCACAGGTGCTTAAAACCATCCCCAATGATGGAGTCCTTGGTGCTCTCTGAGCTTAGTTGTTTGCCTGCAGATGTTTCACTACCCAATTAGGTAACACTAACAATGCGGATCAGTGTGGAGTTTATTCCTTGTTTGTATCGATTAGGGTATTACTTTCAGCTTGATTGTTTGCTGGTGGTAATCCATGCTTCTCTGGAAATGGGAATGATTGAGAAAACCATGCCTTGACAAGGCAAGGTACTCTGTATAAATGGAGCAAACCCCAAGCTAACCCACCTCATGTTGTTACTTGATGATGATGTTCGTCCATCGTTTTCGAAGAGGACCTAGAAATCTAATGGGTTGCGGGCTGTCCACCGTGTATCTGCAGGTGGCTGGTAAGGCCTATATAGGCATGGAATGTTCTGCCACATGTTGGGCAGACGTGTGGGCACCACTATTGCAGCATTTACAGCTCTGGCTTTTTGGAGTGCTCGCTTCTGTTGTGCTATGGTTGCCCTTCTGTCTTCAACTGTCTGGTAGGCCTTGGTGGATCAACATGCACCATGTTGATGGAACTTGTACCAGAGTTTCCAAGAGGTGGTGTCAATATCTAAAGGCTTGAGAGAGGTTTTCAGCGTGTCTTTATATCGCTTCCTTTGTCCCCCGTGCGATCACTTTCCTTGAGACAGCTCACCAGAGGAGCTGTTTGGGGATGCAGTGATCTGGCATCCTTGCAACATGGCCTGCCCAGCATGTCTGTGCTTTAATCAGCAGGGTGTAAACTGATGGCAGGCCTGCTGTGAAGAGGACTTCTTATTTGGGTAATGAAACATCTGCAAGCAAACACCCAAGCTCAGAGAACACCAAGAACTCCCCAGTTCATCCCTGAGGTATTTTGTTCTACTGGAGCCATCCTTAATATTGTAGGCATTTTGCACCCACGTTATTTCTTGGCATTCAGGTTCTGTGGGCCCAAATCATTTGACTGCCAAGTGGATTTATTCTTTTTTCATGGTCCATCCTAGAAGTTAGAAGAGTGTTCTGCTGGCTGGGGAATTCTGTAAGTTAAAGTCTACACATCTTAAGCCTCCAAAGCTGAGAAATAGAGGCTCACGGGAGGATGATTAATTTATTAGAGAGTAGGTTAAATTGGGTTTGGTTAACTGTTAAGCCCCTTCTCTTCAGTTGCATACAACCATACAATGTTGCTTCACAAATTTCTCGGAACCATTTTGAGTTGCTATTCTGTTGCAGTAAACAGGAAGAAGGAGTTAAATTGATGCTGGAAATGGATAAAAACAAAGATAGTTCCTACTACTAGCAGTCCTTGGGGAAAGGGGAAGTTATACCTATCCTGGGATTATAGAATAGCTTGGATGAATGTGATTCACGGGGTATGCCAAAAGTCAGGCCCCATAGGCTAGTTGCAATATTTATTTATTTTTTTGGAGAAAATGTTACTATAGGAATGTTTAAAAGTCATGCATCAAACAAATGATTATAAGAAAATGGCAACCAGTTGGAACATTTAATCTAATTTATATAATACATTTTCTATGGTGCCAAACTTTGGGTACAATAATGTCTACATGGATTATGTGCGAGAGAGCACAGCTGTAGCAATAGACGTGTATCGCTTCACAGTGCTTTACAGCCCTCTCTAAGCAATTTACAAAGTCAACATATTGCCCCCAACAACCTGGGTCCTCATTTTACCGACTTCGGAAGGATGGAAGTCTGAGTCAGCCTTGAGCCCCGTCAGGATCGAACTCCAGATAGAAATTTGTGGGCAGAGTTTTCCTGCAATGCTGCATTCTGACCACTGCACTATCCTGGCCGTAGGCTGTATTTTGCATGTGTGTTTCTATTACTTAGTTACTAGAGGGGGGGGGAAAGTGATACCGTACTTGGCTATATATATAATGCTTTTGCAAGAATGTGGCCTTATACTAGGCAAGAGGCATACAGAACAATTTTTTGCTGTTCAGATTATGAAATGAATGGATGCAAGAAAGTTGGTAGAGGAGTATAGGCAATGCCCAGATTAAGAACATCGATTTACAATCTGTATTTATGAATGGACTGCCGTAAAGCCTATTAATTATTATTTTTTAAAAAAATGGGTTAAATGCAATGGTTCATAATAACAAACACTACTTTGTAACCCTCATGAAAACATTGTGTGGCTTCGGGGAGGAAGGAGAACCCAGTCTGCCATTTTAAATTGAAGAGAATAGATTCTCTTGGAAAAGAAGCTAGAGTTTGGCAGCATTTACTGGTTTTTCAAAAGGAGGTAAGTTTAAAGAAGAAAAGTCAAGGTATACACAAAGAGGTATGCACAAAGAAACAAGGATGATTTGAGGTGATAAAATGAAACGGGGAATGGTATAAGGATACATGAGATTTAACTGCATTTTTCTTTCCTTACCTCACACCTTTAATTTCTTTGACTTATTTCTACAAACTTCCTTTCTGCACTGTAATATTGCTTGAAGGAAATAGCCCAATGGGTATATACAGACATAAATCTTTGCCCTGCTTTACCCTGGTGTATTATTGTTCTCCACCAAATCTATATTGCCCTAAACACTGCACCTTTCCAATGACCTGCATTACAGAGATCGTTTCTTCTATGTAATGCCTGCAATATAATTATGTTGGCTTGTATTTAAACAGTACTTGGGCTGCCTGGTTTATTAAATACCCTTTATCCATTCAGTCAAAAGATGCAAACATTAGCTGAATTGATAGGTCTTGTTCCTGTTCCACTGGCTGGGACCACATTCAACCACAATACTCTTCCCACACTGTAGCCTACTGATTAAATCTTTCCACTAGGTTTGCAGAACTGGAAGCCTGCCAGTGACTGCACCCCTCTTCCAAATGCAGTACTGTATTGTGCAATTTTTAAAAGCTTGAATTCCTTTAGAAAAAAAAAATCCCCTGCTTGAGGATTGCACCCATCACAACACTGTTAGAACTACCAGGGAGAACCCAAACCATTCAATTCCCACTCCAGGCTCAATTGACAGTAAACTCTGTGTGGGTGGAGTGGTAGGGACTCTTCCCACTCCTGCTGAGAAACTCAGGCTGCTCTAGGAAACGGGTTAATGATTGCTGCAGGTTTTACTTTCTCTTTTTCTGCTTGTAAAACAACCACCACCACCACCACAACAAAAAGATGTCAAGGGAACTGGCTTCATGCATAGTGGCCTGAGTATATTTCAGCTTTAACCTACCTGTTTCCCCAGAGGCAGCCACAACTAGGGCCAGCGAAGAGAACACCTGCTGTAAGATGTTGCAAAGCTAACCTTTTTTTTTTTTTTTAAAATAAAAAAATAGGGCAGCTACCTCCTGGATGCTGAAAGTTGAGTGGGTGGGAATGACATTCAGTACAGTAGTGGGTTCCACTTACCTTAGCTACTGGTTCAGAAGTGGTGAGCGCGTGCAGCACTTCTGCGCATGCGCAGAGTGTCTGTGACGACGTCCGAGTGGGTGGGAGGAGCCTCCCATGGCCGCCACTACCAAATCACCTGAACCGGGGTAAACCGGTAGAAACCCACCACTGATACAGGATGATAGAATAAAGAGCAGAGAATCACTCAAGGATGAGCTGAGCTAATGTTACCCATGAATCAGTAATACTTAAACAGCAACAGAAGCTGCCTTTGGTTTCTGCTGTCTGTTTTTGGGATTTTCCATTGGATTACTTAATTAAAATCCCCTCAGTTCTCCCGGTCCTTCATACCTTGCATGATTTATTCACTGAGAAATATATCTTTGGTCTCTGTACCACAGTATCAAAGTTCCCTTTCAGTGGATATAATTATTTTGGTTTTGCATCTGCTTTCTGATTCTTATCAGCTGAGCTTTCTCCAGAAACTATGATGCTAGAATTTCCAGGAAGTCACTGGTACCAATCCTTCCATTGGTAGAATATGCATGAGATAGCGTTGTTTATTTATCTGAGTATCTATTTGTCAAAAACATATTAATTGCTATCGGGCATGGAGGGGCTGGTTGTGAAAATGCAGCTAAGTCCTTAATTTTTTAAAAAAATATCATTTCTAGGTGCCCATTGATTTGATTAAATTTTGACAAAGCAATAGGAAATATATCAATTTTTGTTTGTCTAACTCGTTGCTTTCCATGCAACTGGCATTGAATCCTACCCTCAACCAGGGCTAGGTTCAATGGTGTAATTTGTATTTTATTTGGTTTTAAACAGTGGTGAAATGTAAAATTTGTTACTACTGGTTCTGTGGGCGTGGCTTGGTGGGGGAGGGGGTAATGTGATGGTGGGCGTGGCCTTTTTTTTTAAACTTTTAAAAGCATTTTTTCTACAACCTCTTCGGCTGAAGAGGTTGTAAAAAAAATGCTTTTAAAAGGCTCTTGACGATCCCAGCTGAGCCGCGCGATCATCAGAGGCTTTTCTTTTTTACTTTTAAAAGCATTTATAGAAAAAATGGTTTTAAAAGTAAAAAAAAAAGCCTCTGATGATTGCATGGCTCAGCTGGGCATGGGGGGGTGGCAGGGATTTCTGCCACCGGTTCTCTGAACCACCCACTGCCATCGCTACCGATTGGGCGATCTGGTCCGAACCGGAAGCATTTCATCCCTGGTTGAAATAAACCAATAAACCTTTATTGTAACACTCTGATTCTGTTGCTGAACATGTTGAACCACATTCAATTAGTATGTTGTGCAAATCCATCCATGTGGTTTATGATTCTATGTGCTTTACAAACCCAGAAAATTATTTAATTTTCTACACATTTAAATTAACCATGGATATGTGGCTTATGCAAAAGGAGTTTTTGGCATAGTTCATGGCAGGGGTGAAATGCTTTTAAAAGTAAAAAAAAAAAAGCCTCTGATGATGGCACTGCTCAGCTGGGATCATCAGGGCCTTTTAGAAGCATTTTTTCTACAACCTCTTCAGCCGAAGAAGTTGTAGAAAAAATGCTTTTAAAAGTTAAAGAAAAAAAAAAGTTCGCCACGCCCACCCAGTCACACCCCCCCACCAAGCCACGCCCACAGAACCGCTAGTAACAAATTTTATATTTCACCACTGGCTCATGGTCAGTATAATTAATAATGGAACTTCATATGACCTTTTCGTTTTCTGAATGAACCATGCGTACACAACATTATTTACAGTCATCTGCTTTGTAGCGGTTTTAGAGGTCTATTGCAGAACATGTCTAGCAGCATACGTGCTAGTGGGGTAGGGAATGATGAAACATGCACAATCACCGCACACACTGTGTTGTGCTTGCTTGCATACATTAGAATGCAATTATGAAAGAGTAGAATTTGTACTGTGATGTCACAAAGCAAGTTCTATCATTTTGGCATTTTTGTGGTTAGGAACAGAGAAAAAAAATGGTAACAACTGGACTTTCTGTAAAATTCCAGGAATGTGGCAGACTCATCTGATGTGAAAATCAGCTGTCAGATTTCTTTTAAAGAATTGATTTGATCTCCTTGATTCCCATCATGGAGCCCTTAAGGTCTGTTGGATGGAAACTCAGCCAACTTAATGCAATAGTGTGGGAACTGAGACCATGCTGATAATAAGTTATGAGATAAATATTTGGAAGGGCACTAGTTATCAAGTGGCCTAACTGCATTGATATTTTGTATTTCAGATTACAAAGCTGCCAGCATTTGTAGGCAACCATGCTGATGTCTGAAATTCTGCACACATTTATTTCTCATTAAATGAAAAAAGGAGGGAAATTCACAGTCAACGCAACAACCTGTCTTCTGAAACTGTGATAATCTGTGCTTTCCCCATGTATTGTATATTGTTCATCTGCCCTTCATCATTACCAACTATGTTCAATCTCTCTTAACAAGAGGAGAACCAAGTTCAGAACTGACTTTAGTGACTGAACTGAGTAACTTTGGACCAGTCATTCATTCTCAGTCCAGTGAATATTACAAACTTGTAGTTATGGGGAAAATGCCAAAGAAGGAACATTATGTGCACCACCTAATATCCTTGCAGGAGGGCAGCATGTAGAACTAAAAATAAAATAAGTAATGCATTATGAACGTCGCTCTGTGGCCATCATAAATTCATAAAAGCAGCAATAAAACACTCAAGATAATTTAAAAGTTCAAGTTATATGAAAACTTGTTATTTGAATTCCAAGCACGTAGGTTGGAAGGCAATTGCAGCTCTGAAAGAGGTACATTTTGCAGGGAAAAGTCCTTTCCTCGTTAATTTGTTAATTTATAATCTTCAAGTGCTAATATTAGGGCTACTGTATCTGGTTTTCAAAATTCTGGAATACCACTGGATGGTAGCAAAGGGATACCAGAATGTTGATATTTTATGATCACATACAGATTATCCAGATTTTGCAGCTGAGGGTATGGTAGCCCTAGGGTAGGGTTTCCCTAATAGGCACCACACCTGATATATGATCTCTAGCTCTTAGAATTTCCTATTGGTGAGAATTCTGGGAGTTGAAGTCCCCACATCTGGAAACTACCCAGGTAGGAAAAAGTTGTCCTGGGCAAATTCCTTGAAGAGCTTTCCTGTAAAACTTAATAACTTATCCTATTTTTATTGACATAAGTAGTCCCTTTGATAGCCAGATCCTAAGCTTTAAAAATTAAGTGGTTTTAAATGTCAAAATCAATTACTGAATTGCATTCAGCAACAAAGGCGTGTGTGTGTGTGTGTGTGTGTGTGCAGAGCAAGAGGTTCCATAATATAGATAGTTCTCATTTGGTGACCACAATTGGGACTAGCAACTCATTCGTTAAATGAAGTGGTTGCTAAGTGAAAAATCACATAATTGCAACTGTTCTTATGATCTTACTTCGTCTTTCCCTTGCTTTACAGATTTGAGAAGGTCGTAAATGAAGGCATCGGTCACAAGACTACTTTTCATCATCATTGCAACAGCAAATGGTCACTGTCCAAGGGAGTTACTAAACGAAGACCCCTGTAGACCAACGTGATATGGATGCAATGAGTAGTTTGCTTGCTATTCTTTACAACAGTTGAAAGTTCTGGGTGTGGGCTCCCATTATAAGAGTGCAAATATGATGTAATCAGGGCATGGGTTACTGTAGTCAGGTTGGACCATTTGAATAAGACCTACATTGGTTGGAGTTATGTAAACATACACTTTGTCTCCATCTTCCTTGAAAATCAGAGGGCAGAAAATAATCAAAGAGCACTCCTATTAGAGGAATAGAAAGGGAAACGCACTTGCTTGGGATGAAAAATCACATAAAAACATGATACAACATTTCGGCAAGAGCGTCCATCAGCAAAAAATACATGGAGATGTCTGGAAACTGGAACTGTCTGACAAACAAGAAGTCAGAGGGCCAAGGATATAGAGAGAGAAAGAAAGAGAAACCAAGATTGGTGTTTTGGGGTTTGTGCCAAGGTCCACGGTAAGATTATTGAATTTCTTAGTACTGTGCTTGAGGTGCTGTGTGTTCTAAGAATACAGGGAAATTCTGGATCTGAACCCTCAATTAATTGTATTATGGATGGATTATACCTTTTATCTTTTCTTCTGTATGCTGGAAGATGCCCTAGCTATTGATGCCAAAAAAAGCATTATTAAAAATATGAAGGTGTCTGTACCACAGTGCACGCGGTATAGTAAGTAATAAGTTATTATTTATTATTATTTTATTTTATTTGTCAAATTTAGGTATGCCCATCTCACTCTTAGAACTCATTCTAAATGTTACTTATACATTTTATGTAATTAGTAGAAAAAAAGGAAAGAAAAGTTTACAGCCTCGGACCGAGACACTGATGTGACACAATGCTATCAGGAATAACTGGGTAATAAAATCTCTTTTTGAAAAAAAGATTAAGTGTTTTCCCAAGTTTCTCCTTCAGTTAAACTGACTATTCTTATTATATGCAGGCTGATCTGTAAAGAAAATAAATAATTGAATGAAGACTGCATTTTATGAAACTGTTGTAGTACCTTTTTCTAAATTGTTTTAATTCAGTTTAGGTGGCTTTCAGAATAATCTTCCTTGAAATGTGCAGAGTAATCATTCTGCTTGTTTTTCTCTCAGCTGGAAGAATCTCTTAGGGAGAAAGAACAGAAACATAAATCTTTGAATGCATGGGTGTGTTACAGATTGAGCTCTGAGGGAATGCCAAGCAATTCATGTCTAAATCATTATTCTCTTAGGATAATTCCATTACACCTTAGTGTGCCTTAAGTGGTCTTATGAATCTTGCCATTGTAAATGACTTATGTCCCTGTTGGAAAACAAAGAATTCCTGATATGATGCTTTTACCAAAGAGCATAGTCATGAGAAACCTTTTGTGATTCTATAATTATAGTGCTGAAAATTTAAAATGTGATTCACAGCTTTTTTATGGAGATTCTGTCATCTAGATCACAGTCGTCCCAAAGGTGCTTTTTCAAGAAGCAACTGGACTTTCTGTTTTTTTCTTTGAAGATGTTTTACTTCTCATCCAAGAAGCTTTTTCCATACTACTTGCACTATTCAGGTGACCCTGATGACACAGCTAAACCTCCAGATGGCCCCAATGACTCCCTAAAAGAATGCAAATGACCAGCTGTCTACAAGGAGTATAAATCCTTCCATTCCCCACCATCCAGTCAGAGCTGAAGAAGCTTCTTGGATAAGAAGTAAAAAGGTCTTAAAAGAAAAAACAAAAAGTCCAGTTGCCTCTTGAAAAAGGAAACACAGCTTCAGGACATTCCCAGATGTGGTAAACACCTGTACAATTGTTCACTATTTAAGTATTTGGAGGAAGTGAATGTCAGTACTATAGAGGGGAAAGAAAAGATGAAGTTGGCTAGTGAAATATGTACACATAATTATATTCCACATAGCCCCCCATTAGTGTAGATGGGTTACAGCGAGTTTTTTCAGAATAATAAAAAATAAATAAATTCTAAAGGAAATCTCACTAAGCCTGTCTCTGGCCCAGAAGAAGGCTGCAGTTTAGCCAATAATTCTTTGACTTATATATTAATAATATGGTTGAAGTTTTTGCCAAAACTTCCCATTCTTGCTCAATGCTCATGGTTCCCATCCTTCTCTATGCTGATGTTGCAGCTATTCTCTCCATAACACAGATGGATCTGGGTATCCAGAATGGGACATCTCGGCATGGCCAGTTCGACACAGCCAGCTCACCGTGGCCAACTTGCCACTACCAACTTGCCTCTGCCAATTCACCGCTGCCAAGTAGTTGCAAGATAACCCAACACAGTCACTTCACTGCGGGAACAACTTCCGTGAACAGCCAGAGGGAAAACAGGGCGGGTAGGCAGGCAAGCAACCAGATGGGCAGAGCGGTGGTGGCAGCAGTGTGTAAGGCAGGCAGCAGGGGAAGCAGCAGAAGCCAGGGGCATCTCATTTTCACACCCCCACTGCTGTCACTGGTCTGAGCTCTATCCACTTGCTCACTCACCCATCCACTCAGCTCTCCCTCCAGTGGGAAGCTCCTGGCCACAGCCACTGCTCTGTGCTCTGCCCACCTGTTTGCAAGCCCATCTGCTCACTCGCCCTGCTCTCCTTCTGGCTGCCTGTGGCGAGTTGTCCCTGCAGTGAATTGGCTGTGTTGAGTTATCTTCCAATGATTTGGTGGTAGTAAGTTGGCAGAGGCAATTTGGCAGCGGTGAGCTGGTTCTGCTGAGCTAGCCGCACCAAGTTATCTAGATACTTTAAAGCATTATCTTCCTATTGACCTAGAGAATGTGGTAAGATCTATTACCCTAAAACAGGGATCCCCAACACACGGGCTGTGGCCTACTACCAGGCCGCAGCCCATTCAGAACCATACTGCAGAAGCGGTGGGCTAGCACATGTGCATGCAGAACCATCCCCTCTTCTCCCCCCCCCATCTCACCAGTCTGCAAAACTGGAAAGTTTGGAGATTGCTGCTCTAAAATAACAATCTTATTATTTTCCAGATAGTTTTTCATGTCCCTGATTACTTAGATTAACAATAGACCTATTGAGCAAGTCATCACCTTTAAGTATTTAGGCATATACTTTAAATCATCACTGGATCAATCAAGCAAAGAATCACATTATAAGAGTCCAAAAAGCATCTTTCACCATTATTGCATATGCGTGTCAACACAGTAGTAACTATGTAGGAACAACTATCAAATTACTAAAGGTAAATTTCTGGGGTCAGTTATTTATGCCCGTGATATATTTCTAAATATGCTTTTAGATCAGAAGCTATCCAATCCAAATTTTTAAAGGACATAACCTGGATTCCTTATTTCACCCTTTATTTTCTTACTCAGCTGTAATTAGGCTGCATCTCCAATAAGGCTACTAAGTTTTTAAGAATAGCCATGGCTTTCAGAGATCACTCAGTGCCTTCCTTACACTATTAATTGCTTCATGTTTTTCTGTATCCATAATTTATGTGTTTTTATATTTGATGCATTGCAATATCTTCTTTTAAATATTGGTCTTGAGCTGTAAAATAAAAGGAGCAAGTTATGTGGACAATAAGTTAAAGATATGCAAGGAACAACAAGTGGAAACCATGCTATTATTTGATATGGGATTTGTTTTATCAATGGATAGATAATAAATCATGGAACTGAAGTATGAAATATGGGGTTGATGTAAAGATAAAATATCTGATTTTTTTTCTATAAAAGATATAAGTTTCTGTTATAAATTGGTATTTTAGAAATGGATTTATGCACAAGAGAATATGAACCATTCAACTGACTGTCTGTAATGGTTTGGAATGATGATGGTTTTATGTTTTGTTTTTGTTTTAAAATAAAAAAAAAGTCTAAAAAAAAAAACAAGTGGAAACCATGCTAAAGAAAAGAAAGATCAGTCCTAGAAAAAGACCATGGCTTAGGTATATCAATTATACTAGCATTCAGAAAGACCTTGAGTTTAGGGAGCAGATTCCAGACATTTGTATTTATTGGGAAAGTGATTTCAAAGAAATGAGCTCAAGGATGACACTGGTATAGATATTGACTGATCTCTCAAGTGCAGATTGATTCAAACCTCTTGGTAAATTCATTGATATGATAGATTATTATCTGATTCATATTATATTTCAGCTCCAGGGCTTTGCAACAGTGGTCCATTCTTCTGGAATGATCTGCCTTCTGTTTTTAAAAGTGGGAGTCCAAATAGGTGAAGCTGGGAGGGGTATTGTTTCTTTATTTATGACATTTTTATACTCCCCATGCCAAAGATTCTGGATGATGCCCAATCAAAAAATTTGAACTAAGATATAATTGAAAATGAACAAGTATTTCTTATGTATACAGTAGTAATACAACTCTCCTTTGAAAAGTAATAGTTGCAGCCCAGTGAAATGTTTTGATGGATTGGGTCATTTGAAATCATGACTAAGCTGCCAGTTTGAGACTGAAAAGAAACTGAAAGTTAGATTGAAATCTTCCTTAATGACATAAATATAAGGGAGTTTCATGACCACATGAATCTCCTGAATCACAGATTCAGGGGAGATTTTATAAGCAGGATTTTTATTTTATTTTTTTTTTGCTTTATTAAAGGTCAAATCAAGATTTAGTTGACATTAATAGCAGTTAGCTGTGCTGCTATGTTTAGGACAGCCTTTTCTAACCAGATTAGGTATATTATATTGAATCATTGGTTATGGGATATGATCAGTGGTGGGATTCAAGTAATTTAACAACAGGTTCTCTGCCCTAATGATTTCTTCCAACAACCAGTTTGCCAAACTGCTCAGAAAGTTAACAACCGGTTCTCCTGAACTGGCTGAATCCCACCACTGGATACGATCCTGATCAAAACTGGATGTTCAATTGCTATTAGTATTTCTGTGGTAAATGTATTCAGAAGGACAGCTTTTATTGAGACTACCCGAAAAGGGGAAAAAAATCAACACTTTTTCTCATGTGTACTGGTCCTTCTGAAAAATTCATACTGCAGACCTCTATCAACGAAATCCACACTGAGCCCAACTCATTTACTTTCATGTATGAACATCTGTTGTTATTAAAAAAAAAAAAACCATGAAGAAATGCAATAGGAAGTTTCCTCTGTGGGAGCCTTTTGCTCCTGGACTGATTTAACTCATGGTTTCAGGTCATAATTCTTGTAAACATTATTTTTAGTAATCAGTTCCTGAAATAATCTATAGAAATTTCTCTAAGTCAGCGTTCTGCTTCTAACTTTCTTGGTAGGTTTGTAGGGATCATTTATTCATCTACAATGGCAACTAGAGGTTTTGGGTTGTCAGTGGGAAATCCAGTTCCAGTTTCAGCTCTGGGCTGAATCATCATGAAACACAAAGATCATTCTACTGAGATAACCATCTCTAAATTTTTGCATAGCTAAGACAAGCCTATTAATAAACAATATGTAATACTGTTTAATCCTATCCCTCCTCCAAATAGAGTCACATGAGAGAAGATCTACACATTCTTTTGCAATAGGTTTCTGTGTGTAGATAGGATATTACATTAAAGATAATTTCAAATTCAATTGCTGTTCAGAGGGCACATGGCAAACAGTGAAACAAGTAGTGAAATATCAATTATGTTTATATAATGAGTACAACACGTAGTTCCTAAACATTGGGGAAAATTATGATATTGTAGCATTCTAGTACTTCTCTTTCCTACAAAAGAGATGGTCACCTCCTGCTTTTTGTACCGTTCATCTATTTTGTACCTTTCATCCATCCATCTATCCATCTGAAAGGACTTGTTCTATGCTGTACAGGTCACAAAATCAAATTGTACAGGGTACAAAGTATAACCTGCAAGAAGGCAGATTCTGCTTGCTTTAAACTAGAATCCTTCATGGAACATGGGATTGGACTGAACTGCCCATGATCAGGAGAAAGTAAAGGGAAGGTCTTTGGTGACTGGCGATCAGTAAATTGAAGAATGTGGTTGCTTATCTGTAGAGTCATTTTAGTCAGGCTTTCTTCACAGATACAATTCTTCCTGAAATGTCACATTAAAAAAACCAACATTCATCTCATGACCAATAATTTATGTCACGGAGCAAAAATAAACTCATTCTGTCCTTGTCCTGCCCTGGCAGTTGTGCTCTAGTTGTTGTGTTCTAGTCAGTTTCACTAGCAAATCTCCAATTGACACGCTAAGCTAAAGCATGCTAATGGACAGGTACTAATTCTGTCAAAGGATTCAAAGGAGATCAAAGGAATATGGAAGGAATATACTGAAATACTGTCCAATAGAGATGACAACATCCAAGTTATCTCAGAAGATATTTCCTACTTACAAGAGTCTCTATTTCTAGAAAAATTGAATCAGTACTCTGGTCATTAACAACATAGAAGGCAACAGGAATTGATGGAATACCACCGAAAAATCATAAACAACAGCGAAGAATCAGTAAACTTTCTAACCAATCTGTGCTAGCAAATCTGGACAACAACATACTGGCCAACAGATTGGAAGAGACCAGTCTACATTCCAATATCAAAAAGGGAGACTTAATAGAACATGCAAACTATTGTACAATAGTATTAATTTCACAACTAGCTAGAATCAGTTGCAAACAGAAAAGAACAAGCTGGAATTTTTCATAATGTTTTTGCTAAAATAATTATGAAAGCTAAGAGGCAACGGCAAAAAGGAGTAAATGATGACAACTGCACGATGATTTAATCACAGTTGTGTCATCATTCTGACATTGGTGCTTTGCCACAGACAATATTATACTTTTCCTAATATCCCAATTATGTCTTTTATAACATTTTTGTAGGATGAAGAATTAAAGACCAATCCTATAGAAAATAAACAATTCCATTCAGTTGAAATACTGTATTAATTATTTGTAGTATAAATAAGCATTTAAAAGAATATAGATAGTCCTCAACTTACGATCACCATTGAGCCTAGAATTTCTGTTGCTAAGTGACACATTTTGCTCCATTTTATGACCTTTCTTGGCACAGTTGTTAAGTGAATCACTGCAATTGTTAAAGTAAGTAACAAGGTTGTTAAGTGAATCTGGCTTTCCCATTGGCTTTGCTTGTCAGAAGGTCACAGAAGGGGATCACATGATCCCAGGACACTGTAACCGGCCTAAACATGAGTCAGTTGCCTAGTGCCTGGTTTTTGATCACGTAACCATTGGGAGGCTGCAATAGTCATAAGTGGGGAAAATGATCATAATTCACTTTTTTCAGTAGTGTTGTAACTTCGAAAAGTCACTAAGCAAACTGTTATAAGTCAAGGACTACCTGTTTATGCCTCCTTTGTTTAAAAAACATCAGTGGAGATGAGAGGCCAATCTATTAGAATGGTATAGGTTTTTGTAGTCCAGGGAGATGACATTCAAGATCTCTTTCAATGTTAATATGCTACATAATAATTTTAGGTCTGCCAATAAGCAATAAGTGAAAACTAATCAATGAGAGAAGCAATCTATAACTAAGAAGAAATTAACTGAAGGTTAGAACAATTAATCAGTGGAACAACTTGCCTCCAGAAGTTGTAAATGCTCCAATACTGGAAGTTTTGAAGAAGAGATTGGATAACCATTTGTCTGAAATGGTATAGGGTTTCCTGCCTAAACAAGGGATTGGACTAGAAGACCTCTAAGGTCCCTTCCAACTCGAGAATTAGAATTCTATTCTAATTTTAGTAAGATGTGTGGTGCCTTTGTTAATTTTAGCCAGAAATATAAAGGATCTATGGCAGATACCTTAGCATGGCATGGGAAACTTGCTTTGGGGAAACTTGATCTAGGAATCACAGCATTTTTTACTAATATACTTTGTTAGAAAGGAGGGGGTCTGACTAGGAGCAAACAGAGAGCAAAACAGAAATACGTAGGTTGTTTCAGAAAAGTACATGTTGAGAGAGAGAGAGAGGAATCTGAAGGATAAGGGGGACCTTATTCACGTGACCAAGGCCGTATTTCCTTTTTCCTCAGAGAAAAAAAAAGAGGAACTTAAAAAAAAATATTTGCTCTTCCAATACGTTATTCTTCCGCCCTGAAACTCTAGTAAGAATAACTGGGGGGAGAGGGTTTTTTTGCCCCTGAAACCAGATAATCAAAACTCCAAACTGCAGTGTAATCTTGGACATTTTGTGTCCCACGAAAATGAAAGCCGGTGTTCTTCAAAAGGCCCTCAGAATGGGCTGCAGGATTAGACTTCTCAAACAAGCGAAGAGAGATCCCCCCACGAAGTGGAAAGCATCAGAATGCATCCAAGCGGTAAGATAAGAAAGAAAAATGGCTTTTTGCCTGTTATTCTTATGTGAAAAGATGCTTATTTGTGTTTCTTGCAACGGAGGCCAGTCTGCCTGAATCAATGACAAGAAGAGGTATCATCAGGATCACATTAGGTGAAAGGAGTGTAGAGCACCTAAGATTGCAGTTTTATGTTACATTTTAAAGGATATAGCTTGGCATAACCTGAAGTATAATCTCCAATATGCATTTCAAGCATAACAAGACACAGATTTCAGCTCAGAAACATCCTGGATTACTTGGTTGATTAATTGATTATGTGCTATCATGTTGTTCTTTGACTCTTAACAACCACAAAAATAGATTTTTTCCATCATGATCTATCTCTAACCTGGTCCTTCAATGGTGTACTCAATGCTTGAGTTCATCCACCTTGCTGCTGGTCATCCTTGGTCATCTGGTCATCCTGGTCATCTCTTTCCTTCTACCGTTGCCAGTTTTAAAGTCTTCTCTAGAGAGCTGGGTCTCCCCATAATGTATCTGGACTAAGATAAATTGAGCTTTGTCATTTGAATCCTGAGAGAGAACTCTGGGTTGATTTGTTTGATGATCCATTGATTTGTTTTCTTGGCTGTCTACAGTATTCTCTGGAGTCTTCTCCAATACCAAAGTTGAGCAGGTAGATAATCTCAGCCTTTGGACACAATGGTGTTACAGGAGATGTCTGTTTAGTTGATAATGTGTACTACTCCACCTACTTCAAAATGTGAATCAGATGTCCTTATTAAAAACCTGCTCTGATGATATCACAAGTCTGGACTGGAGGGTCTCAGCAGTCTATATGTGCACAATTGAGTTTTGGTGGAGGAAAAGAAGGATATACCTAATAATAAGATACCTGTTCAAGAATATTTAGTTTATTACTGTACTGATGATGATGATTATATCCTTCAGTCGAGTCCCATTCTTGGTGATGGATCAGGTCTCTCTATATCTACCAATCTTGCACTATTTCTTTGAGTTTTTCTATGCTCTGGCTGGTGTCATCTTTATTACTGTACTATCGTTTACCTTCAGAGAAGGAAAGAAGAACATTTGAATTTTCTATCACATGCAACAGAGACTTCTACAAAATAATCATCTGAGTACTGTAACTGATTGAATGATTGAGGTATAGCCTTCCCTTCCTCTGAAAACAATAAAGCATGAGCATAAGAGAACTGAACACTTGATCAAGGACCTTCTACTTGTGTCTACTGCTATAATCCAAGACTTCCCTAAACTGCCTCAGATTAAAACTCCCAACATGCTTATTCTGGCTGAGGCTAAAAAGACTTTTAGTCAGGCGTATGTTTTGATCAGCAGGTTGGGAAAGGCTAAACTAATGTTTTCATTGTGGCTATCGTTGCTACCATCTCAACGTTGGATTACACCTTTCTTATTTCCATCAATTTTCCTAGCAGATTCTCAGCTTTGCTTTGAGGCATATGCAGACACAGCCTATTAATATCTCAGTTACGGTTTTTAAGAAATTAACTGAAACTTCAACATAACCGAAAAGGTCTCTGCATGGAAGCATCTATGTAAAATGAAATTCCCCTCAAATGGATTTCCCCTGTATGAATGATGAGATGACAAATCTGCAAATCAGATCTGGGATAAACATATTGTTCCTAAGATGCTGTAGCAGGAATTTTATGGGAAAAACTCACTTCCCAACGGAAGATGAAACAGCTAATTTTAGATTGTGGATTGAATGATTGGGGGGGGGAGGGTTCCTCCTATTTTTTTATATTTTTGTCCCCCATTGCTTCAATATACAAGTATGGTAAACATGTCAGGTTTATCTCTGCAGAAAAAGAGAGATCTTCAAAACATATGATGTGGATGTGTATCTATTTTTCTCACAATGATGATAACATCAGTGTTTTATAAGTACATCATTCTGGCTTAAATACACTAGTATCCAATTTTCTGACTTTCCCACTAAATATTTCTCTCTAACTGTCTCAATCTTCTTTCTAGGTGCAGTTCTCCTCCTCCTCCAAGTTCTTCTCAAGTTTGACATCCTTCTTGCTGCCCCTTCAGTTGGACTCCAAGAGGAGAAGGGATCTGGGCTTGAGACCATTCCTGAAAAGAAGCTGGATCTGCAGAAAGAGTTAAGCATGAGCTTAAAACTCTCGCGACAACTTCTTCACAAAACAAAGGATCTTACAAGATACTATGTAAGTCTACTACTCTCTCTTCTGAAAGATTGTAAGTTAGCAGAGTTGAATTAAAAGATACCTCAGGGAGAAGGCAGCTCCTACTTTTGAATTAGTTCCTCCATTCTCTTTTTTATGTCCAATTTATAAACCGATTATCATTGTTTCTAAGGCTACAGCAATATACTCTATTTGGTGCTGCCCTTAAAAACTATTTGCAAACTACAATTGTGTGTTTACTCCTGTTCTTGGGAATATATAACATTGATTTTGTGGACCTGAGTTGGTTATTATCAGTTTCTGAGTATACTTCAAGATACTGGTTTTAACCTATAAACCATTTTACAGTTTGACACTTGTGTATCTTGTAGGACTGCCTACTCCAATGAATACAGGCTCAGTGAATTCAGTTAGAGAATATTTAGTGGTGCCAAATTGGGAAACTGAAGCAAGACATTTCTGCTTTTCTGTGACAATGTCTATGCTATGGAACAAGCTTCCAGTAGAATTATATCTTGTCCTTGTCATATGTGTTGGAAGCCTTTTAAAGAGGGAATTGTTTTGAAGAGACTTCCTCTGATTTTATCATGTCATCTTTACTTTCTTTTGATAGTTCATAGTAACATGCTTGGATGCTGGTATTTTACTATTTTACAGAGGTTGTATCAAAAATATTTTACTTAGTTGGATTTTATTGTCTAGCCAAACAGAAATGTGAAAAATAGATAAACGTATATAAATCAATACCTGTCAGTAATGATGGAATAATGGTTGTTTCCATCCTTTGTATGGAAAACAGAAGTTGGTGATTTGGTCAGAAGGAAGGCTGCCTGCCCAGGGAAGAGGTCGGAGCCCTCAAATCCCTTCTCTCAGAACCTGCCCCCACCCACCCACCCATGCCAAAACTAAATACTCTGCCTTCTGCCTTAGTACGCAATTTAGGATTAATTTCTGCCACCAATATATAATTATTCTGCTCTACTCTGCCTTGGTCAGACCTTACTTGGAGTATTGCATTCAATCCTGCACACACCACCAGTTTAATTGTGGTGGTTGTTAGGCAAATGTCATGGTCATTAAGCAAGCCAAGAAATAAATGCTGGCCTTTGGTAAAACTGTTGTAAAATGACAAATGGTTGTAAATGCCAGCCAGTTGCGAAGCACCTTAAGTGCAGTCATGTGATTATGGGCAAGAGAGGGGGACAGTCAGAACTTCAAATCTATGGTAACTTCAAATGGTCACTAAGGAACTGGTAGCAAGTTGAGGACTATCTGTAAAAAGGAAATAAAATTTATGCCACTACCGGGCTCGGTAGTGTTGAGATACATTACTAAGAAAATCAGTCCATATTTCTCTGCGGGGAGATAAGCCACTCTCTTAATAAACAGAGAGCCATGGATTTTTTAAAAAATAAGGGAAAATGGAAGTCACAGTTATATGAAAAAATATTCAGTGGTTGGAAAGAGAAAAATATAGGGCAATTTAAATCAGAAATAGATGAACCGCCAAGAGAAAAATTACAGGAACAGTAAAAATATAAATAGGAAAATACAAATTTTGAAGGAAGGAAGGAAGGAAGGAAGGAAGGAAGGAAGGAAGGAAGGAAGGAAGGAAGGAAGGAAGGAAGGAGAGAAAGAGGGAGGGAGAAAGAGAGAGAGAAAAGTTTCCAAGAAGGCCCCAAGATGATGATGACGATGATAAAGGGGCCTCAATCTTAGTTCTCTTGTTGCTCACCCTCATGCACAATGTGCAACTTCTGGCTTATTTCAGTCATATTCCACACTTTGTAAAGGGGTTCGAGGTATCATATTCCACACTCCCTCCTCCTCTTTTCCCCACAAAAACAACCTTGTGAGGTGGGCTGAGATAGAATGACCGTATCCAGGCTCATTCAAAGATCTTCCATGGCTGAGGGAAGACCAAAGAACTGGCCATGCATACATGAAGCGTATGTGAACATGTTGAGAATAAGTGGAAAAACTTACAAAATTTCCACCCTCACTGAACTAAACAGTTGTTTTAAATATATTACTTCATGTATTGGGATTCATCATTGTCTCGAATGAGATCAATCAATGTTGTATCATCTCCAAACTTCAGTAGCTTAACAGATGGATTGTTTGAGATGCAATCATTGATATATAAAGAGAAGTGGAGAAAACACACATCCTTTGGGGGCGGGTGCTAATTGTACTGGTATCTGATGTGATTTTGCTTAGCTTCACCTGTTGCTTCCTGTCTGTTAGGAAGCTTGTGATCCACTTACAAGTGTGTTCAGGTAGCTGATTTAGTTTAGTTAGAAGAATGTCCGGTATGATGGTATTGAATGCTGAACTAAAGTCTACAAGGGAAATATTTACAGACCCCTCACATCCTGGACATAAATTGTTTCAACTCCTACCCTCAAAACGACACTGTAGAGCACTGCACACCAAGACAACTATATACAAAAACAGTTTTTTCCAGAACGCCATCACTCTGCTAAACAACTAATTCCCTCAACACTGTCAAACTATTCATATTAGGCTGCATTACTATTGCTACTGGTCTTTTCATCATTCCTGTCGCCCATCTCCTCCCACTTGTGACTGCATGACTGTAACTTTGTTACTTGTATCCTTGTGATTTATATTGTTTTCTAGTATGATTTGATTGCTTATTGTACCGTTTGACTATCACTGGGTGTTGTGCCCTGTAATTCTTGACGAGTGTATCTAGTCTTTTTATATAGACTGAGAGCATATGCACCAAAGACAAATTCCTTGTGTGTCCAATCACACTTGGCCAATAAAGAATTCTATTCTATTCTATTCTATTCTATTCTATTCTATTCTATTCTATTCTATTCTATTCTATTCTATTCTATTCCATTCCATTCCATTCCATTCCATTCCATTCCATTCCATTCTAAAACTGAACAACTGATCATTTGGCCCCTAGAGGCCGCTGATGTAACATTTTGTGAAGGAACACTACACGTGTACTTCTTTTTCCTGCACAAGATTTCTTCATTTTCTTATCTATGCATTCACATCCCTTCTCTGTCAGATTATTTTTTTCAAGGCATTCATCATTTCCAGTGCTTGTCCCCAGGGAATGACTGGGGAATTCTGGGAATCAAAGTCCACACAACTTAAAGACACTATCCTTGAGAAATGCTGTACTAGAGCAAAACTACAAAGATGAGTGTTTGAAATACCAAAGGAGCAGTTATGCCATGAACATAATTATTCCCAAAGAGTTACTTCTTGAGGATCTCCTTACCTAACCTGTATATCCTTTCCCCTTATCAGGACACCTTGACTTTCTAAATTTTTATAGTTCATTCAGCTGGTACTTTTAAACTCTGCTGAGAAAGAGCATTTGGGTTATGTTATCACTATGTAAAGTAATTGACCTGCATTTTCACTAATACTTTTCTGTCTTGCCCAGTGGTGAAATGTAAAATTTGTTACTATTGGTTCTGAAGGGTGGCTTGGTGGGGGGGGGGTAATGTGACTGCGTGGGTGTGGCCAACTTTTTATTTTTTTACTTGTGAAAGCATTTTTTCTACAATCTCTTTGGCAAAGAGGTTGTAGAAAAAATGCTTTTAAAAGTAAAGAAAACAGCCTCTGATGATCGTGCGGCTCAGCTGGGCATGGGGGGGCCAGGGATTTTTGCTGCCGGTTCTCTGAACCACCCACCGCCATCGCTACCGGATCGGGTGATCCAGTCCAAACCAGGAGCATTTCATCCCTGGCCTTGCCTCATTTGGCAAAGGGCTTGCAAGCAAAATTTAAAATTTGGATATCTATGTGGGAAAAGGAAACAGTAGTCCTCAACTTACAACCATTCATTTAATCATCATTTGAAGTTACAACAGCAGCAAAAAAAGTGACCTGACCATTTTTTACACTTGATCGTTGCAGAATCGCACTGGTCATGTGATCAAAATTAAGACGCTTGGCAACTGGCATGTATTTAAGATGGCTGCAGTGTCTCCAGGTCATGTGATCACCTTTTGTTACCTTCTGATAAGCAAAGTCAATGGAGAAGCCAGATTCATTTACTAATTTAAAATTTAAAAACTGCACTGATTTACATAACAACTGTGGGGATAAAAGTTGCAAAACGGGGCAAAACTCACTTAATAATTATCTTGCTCAGCAATGGAAATTTTGGGCTCAATTGTGGTCATAAGTCAAGGACTATCTGTATTTTCCATTTTGGGCTCAAATCTTCACAAAGTATCTCCCAGGTAATCTTACCACATATGGATTTATTATCCATAATGTATATCACATCTAAAGGAATGGTAGAGAAACTGAAGTTTTGAGTTGTTGTTTTTTTGCTGCTGTCTCCATCAAATCTTTTTCCAAATTTGGAACTTTTCTGTTTGGTAGTGTGAAATTAGGAACTGGGAATTAGTAATGTGGAATGTAGGATAATGCAGAGAGGCTCAATAAATGAGACTGAGAAGCCAATGTATATTGCCTACCTTGAAAAGAACAGCTCAAATTTGCTTTTTTGGGCCCTGAATTACAAAAAAAGCTTGCTACTCATAAAACAGTGCTTCTCCTTCTATACAGGAGTTACTGTAAATATCTGTAGCCGCCACTGTTACAGGTAGATTTTGAATTATGACTGATCACTAAGCAACCATTTGCGATTATGACAGATCTGAAAAAAGCTGATTATGAACCAGATTAAAAGTTCAATTATCCAGATTCCACATGTCTAAATTTTGGATGTTCACCAACCAGCCTCCATTTATGGCTATTTGCAACATCTGGAAGTCATGTGCCTGCATTGTATGATGTTTTTGTTGAAAACCAGAATCTGTATCTGGGTTTTGGCAAAAATGCACCCAGAATGAATAATGAGCTTCCTTAACCACCCCAGTGTTAGCTTAACAACCATCTTTTACGATCCTCATAACTTGCAACTATAAAGACTCCATTATGGTTGTAGATAGAGGACTACCTGTATTTAAACCAGATACTCTTGGAAAATGTACTTGACTAAAGACAAAGAGCTTTAGTATCATATGTCCTTATCACTCAAAACCTCTCCTTTAGGTTAACTGTTGGAGATCTCTTGAAATCTTGGTCCTCTGTATTTTATCCCACTTCCCTCAGGAATCCAACAGTAAAAAGGAGATATTCTGGTTAAACATTCTTTGATCGTTCTAAATTCCTCAATAATCATACCGTTCTCTACTCAAGTAATATATGCTTCTTAATGTTCTACTATAAGGTTGGTTGAAAAATCTATTTACAGTCATACTTCTTCTCTTTTTCCAGCTTTTGGAGCGTTTACCTGGAGCTGAGGTTCCTCTTATTTCTCACTTGGATTGCCTTCCCTCAACCAGCATTGATTTTCACACATGGATCTCTCTTTCGGTAAGAATATATATATATATATTTTGTACTATGCAATAAAATTCTCAAAGTTCTCCCAAAGGCCAATAAAAGAAAGAGTGGCATTTATTATAAGCACCAATCACAAAATACACCAAGTTGAGCCCAGGCTAAGCTTTGTGTATTTGGGCTACAAAAATGATGGATGTCCAGCAATGAATTAATTTTCAATATCTCTGTCACCATCTAATAGCCCTGTGGATTACTGAAGTGTAGATATCATAGATCTCATCTTTCAAAAGTCAGAGCACATCAGTTTTTAACGTGCTGTCAAAGTGCCAAATTTGGTACAAGGCATTTGAATGAAGGCAACTGAAGTGTCACTGCAAAGTTCCTCTCTTATTAGTGATCATCCACCAGTGTCTACAAGAAAAGGAACAAGAAGTTCATATCAGAGCCTTTTAATAAGGCAACTTGATAGCTGGAAGCCAGAAATAATGGATTCAATTAGCTAGGAAAACAGGATACTTAACAGCTGGAAAGAAGGCAGTACCTATTCACCAATTTATATAATTTAAATTAATCTGTTTTTGTATCAAACCCACTGTCTCCACAAAGAATGCAACAATTGTAATTTGTTTATGGTGCAAAGAATGCTAAGTAACCCGCACAGAGAACTTTAAAAACTAAATGGTTTTTAAGAAAGGATTGGGTAACTATTTGTCTGAAATGGTATAAGGTTTCCTGCTTGAACAGGGGATTAGACTAGAAGACCTCCAAGGTGCCTTCCAACTTTATTATTCTGTATTCTGTTGTTCTGACTAGTTTTGCTTGGAATGAAAGTTTTTGGATCAAAAACACATATAAATTGTCTGATAAGTTTCACCACGCAATATAGATATAGAACAAAGCAAACCATTTTCAGCCAGAATATGGTAAACTACCACAAGTAACATTTTCTTCCTAGAGTGAAGTTACTCCTGTCTCTAATTCTTAATGTGTTTGTTGAGATGGATGGCAGGGAGCAGAATCATTTCCCTAACATTTTTCAGAGCTGACTATTTTTGACAATAATGCTTGAACACCTCAGCGGTTGACTTTGTTTTGTGTGCCTTCTAACATCTCTCCAGGATGCCAGACGCTTGTCGCAGATAGCCAAGACCGTTTCATTTTATCACAAGTTAGTACAACAGTTGAGGAACTTTGAAGCAATCAAAGAAAATTCCAAATTCTCCTCTCAGTTTGAAGATATCGATGTTAACCTCCGAGATCTTCGTCATCAAGTGGATTACCAGGTAGTTTACCATTTTTTTTGGGAGCACAGATTAGGGAAAGGTGTCCTTTGGTTTTGGCTGTGTTATTCAGCTTTCATTTTTCTTATAGATTACACTTTGGGGCCTATCATCTGATATCCAGCCTATATCAACACCTCAGATCCTTCAATACCACAGTCAGTGGAGCAACCGCCAAGAAGTATATATTGTCCTTCATTCTCTCGAAAGCTTCCTGGTTCGGGTCGCACGAGATTTTTTGATGCTCAGGATGAGGGTGTCCAAAGTGGCTTCACCTTCCAAGATTTACAGATCTTAACATTTCTGTTTTAAACTCCCATCACCTTATTCCAAACAACTAAGGAATGCCGGAATCCTGGTATCTTAATGTTTATGCTGTTCTGTAAATTATCTAAAATATCTAATTTATATATCTATTTATTTTTTCTAAATATTTTATTATTTTAACTTATTTGTTAAATTAAGTGTTTTGCCAGGTTCACATAAGCAATTGTTTAGTGAATGCACTTTCTCATGACAATGTAATTTTTTTCTTCAAAGGTCAGAAAGAATTGCCAGCTAGTTTGCAGGGAATTTTAAATATTTTGTTTATCCATAAAAATATGGGTGGCTACCACTTTATTTATTTTTTAATGGGCCAGAGAATCTTGAAGGGATCTACAGAAAGATATATAATATATAATCCCAATGGATTATGGAGAAACTATTCTTAAATTTTCTAAAACAGATTGAGTAAATATGCATATGGTATAAAATATATGTTTTGAGTGATGCTGCCTTGTCTAAGTTTGAACTGGTCATTTCATACTTTTAAATTTTGTTAATAAAAGTATTATTTTAGTTAAATTTGATTGCCTGATTTATTGGTGGTATCTTTAGTTGATCAAAAGAGAGTTTGTCATTTCATATAATTGATTAATCAATTAGTCTGTATTTAAATCTAAGATCCAATGCCAATATATTTAAGCAGTATTTAACATTGTATTATATCTATTTAACTCATATTCCTCAGCAAAAGGAAATCTCCTGTTGCTTGCTGAATTCACCTGGTGGAGGTTTCCTGTTTGGGCCCCCAATTCCATTGTGAAACCCTACTCCCTTTCCCAAGGCCTCAATCTTGGTCCCTTTCTTTGGGTTTTATCTTTCCCCTCTCAGAACTCCCTGCTACTGTCAAGAAAATATGATAAGGGCGGCATATAAATCAAACCAATAAATAAATAAATAAATAAATAAGTTCTTATCCATAATCAGTAGACTTTGTCCTTCTAGTGCTGAGATCAATACTTATAAGGTTTGTTACCTTATGTTCAAAAAGAGTTTCATTATTAGCATTGCCTTTAAATAAAATGTTAGATTCAATGTTGGGATAGAAAATTTAAATAGCAACTCTCTAATTAGTAAACCTCAATTGAAAAATTTCCAATAAATTATCAGATAAAAAGGAAAAGATAATTCCTTCAAAACCACCACGAGTTTCTTCCCAGCTCCTGGTGAGGTAATGAAGGTGCCAACACCTCTCCCAACTGGAGATTCATCCATCTCTAGATTAAAGAGGTAGATGCTAAAGAGGAATAGTACAATTTAAAAGAGCTGGACTTTCCTATTGCCCAAACCAGAACAATTCTGAAAGATACTGTACAGGGTCATAGGATATAGGGACTGCCTTCACCAGCCTGAAATGGCCAGTAGATGCCAAGCTGACCCCACCTCCAAAATCACCACCACACCAGAATGGATGAATGAATTTGCCACTTTATAGCACTCATCTGAAAACTTAAAAGAAAAAACCAACTCTAACATTGGAAGAATTAAGTACAATATTGCTTTAGGTTCCATCAAGTATGAGTTGTAAATTTGAAGACATCATAGTGATACCACAGAATTTTTTTTTTTTTTGCCAGAGTTCATTTGTCCTATGCTTACATGCAAATGGAAAACAACTCATTAATTTCCTTGTGAGGAATTACTGATAACAGTATCACTGATACTGATAATTACTGATCATGCAAATGGTTTGACAACTGCATTTTACTGATTTATTTAAGAGTTCAAGGGCAGTTGACTGCCAAAGCTAGCAACCTTTTATTTTATTGCAATAATAATACATTATTGTATTTACATTTACTGTGTTGCAATAATATAATAAAAGATAACAAAACAACTAAGCTTAAATATTAAGAATTTCATCTTATTCTTAAACCAATTAAAAGTACAAATACTATGGTGGGGGGAAAAAAATTAAAAGTAGCAATTAAAGTTGAATAAAATAAGTACAGTAAAAATAAAACCATCATTCCCAAGTCTGAAAAGTCTCAAATGGGTCCAGGAAAGTGGTCCTATAGCCATTGGCCTGAGAACAGCATTTTCACACTTGAGAAATAAATGATTGTAAGACCAACCACAATAAGTAGTTATCGCAACTGAAGCCTTTTCCATAAAAGTGCATTACATTCAAGTTTAGGCCAAGACCAAGTTATTTGGGTGAAAACTTGCCAGGAGATACAAGCATCTCTATGTTCTCCTGGAAGTAAAAATACAGATCAATCAAATATTTGTTATCTTTTCAATCTTCTGCCTAAATCCTAATCTGGGTAGGGAAGAAGACTGTGATGGGAGGGGCAATATGGGAAAACTCTGACAGATGGGGTAAAGATTAAATACGGTATATGCCATCTGCTGTCAGTTCTCCTCTGTAACTATAGCTGTTGGCTTTGCAGGGTAAATCAGATAGGAATCACAACCAGATGAGCTAATTGTACTTCATTGTAAAGCTACATTGACAGAATCTTATACATTTGAAAATACATCTCTCCTGTTTCCTTTATAGCCCAAGAAACTAGGGAGGGTCCCTTTTGAGCCTATTACCCTGCCTACTATCCAGATGAGGGCTCTGCTGTCTCTTATCTGACTGTTACCTTGGCAGTACCTCTTGGGCTAGACTTCCAAGCTCTTTCTCACATACTATCATAATAGCTCAGTCGTTATGATTAATCAGCACATATTTCTTGGATTCAATGTATACAGTAATCTCTTCAGACATGTTTCAGTTTCACTGAATTCTTATAAAATATAGAATGAGTTTAAATTGATGCATGGTGAGGATAGACTCCAAACCATATAATGGAATCTAAAGATAACCTTCCAAAATTGTTAGGTAGTTTCCACCTAATAACTTTGTTTTTCCAAAGTATGATATGAATAGAATGAAAGCTAAACTGAAGTTCCCCATTTCAGGTGAAGAGATAAAAATATCAGATCTGCTGAGATATTTTAGCAATACTTCTCAGATTTTCTATTCATATGGTACACAATGTTTCCTCACTAACCATTTAATTTAGAATGGACATCTAATTTATTTGGTTTTTAGAGAGAGATGGTGCCTCCATTGCTTTTGAAATTATTGGTTAGGGTGCCTTGATCCAGGATAGAGCCAAAAACATGCAAGTTCATTGCTTGATAAAGCTCTTGAAACCTTAAATCACTTCGGCTTTTGCAGGCGCATCTGAAGTTCAGCCATCATATTGGGGTGCATAGGGCCAAACCTGGGAAAGCAAAATAAATGGGTAGATTAAGACAAAATTCAAGACAACAACACTAATATCTACTATTCAATTACTATTGGATGTGGTTGTGAGATTTACCCAGACAATCTTGGATTTTGTCTCTTTGGTACTTCCAATAAAGCTGGAGCATCTTCAGCCATCTTTGTCTCTTCTGTTGGAACCTCTGCTGATGGCTTTGGTTTCTTCAAGCTGGGTGCTCGTCGAATGGAGCTCTTACGACGTAGCAACACCCGTTCCTTCTGGGCACTGCTATCCAGTGTTGCAACCTGCAGAATAGAGATGGATATGATTACTTCACTCTCCTGACTACTTTCATGCTCCACTTTCCTTTGTAATTATGCTTACATCATGTGGGAAAACTCTGGGTCCAGCCAGGAGGTCTGTATCAAGAGAGGTCGGGTACACCAGGATCTTTGTGGTCTCTCCCAGTTGATTTGACTGGTCTGATGTAGTCTCAGCCACTTCCATCATTTCTACACTAAGACCACAAGTATCTACCAATATCTCAGGCTGTTCTTCCTGGTTATTTTCACACCATTCTTCTCTTATTTGCTGTTCCTGTTTTTCCCTGGTAAAGTTTATCTCATTTTTCACAGATTCCTCTACTTCCTGCTTCAGATTTTCTTCTATCTTTCCTTTCTCAGGTAAATCTCCCTGCTTACAATTTTCCCCCTTTTCCAATTCTGGTGCCTCCCTTTTCTGTTCTATCATAATCTCAGTTTCTTTGGGCTCCCAATATAAACATCTCTCCTTTTCTTCCCCTTCTAATGCCTTTTTCTGGCTTGTTTCCATTTCTACTTTGTCCAGTAGTGGTTGCTGAACTTCTTCGTTCTTTGTTACTATTTCCTTCATTATCTGATGGTCTGCATCCAGCTCTATACCTTCTCCCTGTTCCTCCCCAGATTCTAAACCCTGGGTCTTCACTATTGTAACATTTAGTGCATCATACTGAAGTTCATTAGTCCAAGTGACTCCCTCTAGTTCTCTTTCCTTTTCATCCAGCTTTCTCTCCTTCCCCTCTTCAGCTCCTCCTAAACATTCTTCCAAATTCCAGCTTCTCTCATCTTTCCCTTTCTCTTCTAACATCTTCACCTGGTCTCTTTCGATTTCTGCTGTCACACTTGTTTTTACCTGTTCGTTCCCATCCAGTCTTATATCTTCTCCCTGTTCCTTTTCAACATTTAACTGCTGGTCTCTTGCCATCTTAGCCATCTCCTCCAATCTATCTTGCTGAGTCCCCCTACTCCATGTTGCATCTTCTTGTCCTCTCTGCTTTTCCTCTCTATCCTGTGTCAAGTCTAGGGGCTTTTGCTGAATTCCCTCATTCCACAACCTATTTTCCAACTCTTTCTCCTGATCTTCTGCAATTTTTTCTGCTTCTTCATCCCACAGTTGACTTCTTCCAACTGTTCTTTCTTCTTCAAGCACCTTATCCTCTGCCTGGTTTAGTGCTGCTGTATTTATCTCTCCCTGCGCTTTCTCACCTACCTTTCTTTGTTCCGGCTCAACTTCTAATTGTTGATTATCCATAATCTCAGCCCTCTCTTCCATACTACCTTGAACGATCTCTCCAGTCCACCTTGCCCCTTCAGGCCCTCTTTTTTGTTCTACAGATGCTGCCCAGTTTGGTGCTCCTTGCTCAATCCCTTCAGCTAATACATTTCTGTCTTGTTCTGCTTCATGACTCATCCCTGTCTCTCCTGCCTCTTCCATTTGCCCAAGTTCTCTTCTTTCTGCCAAAGGTTCATCTGGCTTCAATTGACTGCAATATTGACTACAAACTGCATCTGCCAATTCTTCTATCATGTCTTCCTGTGCAACTTCCACCAAAGCAGATTCTTCAGATTTTCTTTGACAGAGTCTCCCGGTCATGGTTGGTGCCTCCAAGGGTGCCTGTTGGATGATGTCTGTCATAGGTGTTGTTGATTCTAGTTCGGGGGTATCACTGAGACACACAGAAGACACTGTGGGGCAAAAATAAGAAAGAATATAATTAATTGATCTTGGGTTTCTCCCCAAGACTGACCATCCAAGAATTTAAAGCAGCTTTCTGCAACTGGGGCTCTGCTCCTTTTATCCATACAGTAGTGTCAATCTTCTGATTTAGTATGGTCAATAAATACTGTCCTAATTAAGTAGAGTATAGAATAAATGTTATTCTATCTCTGGGCATTTAAAAAAAACAGGACAATTGTTTCATATTAGCCTTTCCCAGGCTTTTGCAGCCATGTGTTAGCCTTTAACATAATTCACAGCTAGCATAATAAAAAGCCAGTTAGCTGGAAATTATGGAAGTCAAAAGCCAGCCCAAGAAGAGCCAAAGAGCATACCACAGAGAAGAACAACCAAGGATAGAAATAATCTCTCTCACGTGTTTTTCTTGCTATAAACGGGAAAAAATCCATTTTACCCTTTTCAAGCAAGCTAATACATTCATTTTAAAAAATACACAGCAGAGAGAGAGAAATTTAATATTTTTTTTGTCAAATCACAAGATAATCTGAAATTACAGAGGACCATTTAAAGTCAAATCTTTGTCAGTACAGTAACAACAGAATTATTATCACCTAAACAGGCATACATGCACATACATATACACTGGCCAATATAATTATACATATATAATTTTCAGGATTTTTCAGTGTAAGTTGAATCACATAGCTTGAGAATCAATGACACAGTGGTGAAGAATTTGGACCTAGGAATGGAAACTCAGATTCAAGCCCTTACTTGGCCATGTGGCTCCCTCAGATTTTTTTAAAATCTTAACCTAATTCATCTCCCAGTTTTTGTGTAATGATGAGAGGGAACCTTCATTTCTGATGTCCTGAGCTCTGAGAAAAATATAAATTAAGATAAATATAATGCTAAAGAAAGAGGATACTCCCAGATCCTATTGTTATCTGTGAAGAAACACCATTATGTTGTCTAATCCTTTTCTCTTTAACAGATTGTATATGAGAGTGCTCAGAAAATGATGGGAGAAAAACAACATGAAAAACTGATTACAAGTGAAAACTATGAAATCTAGATCTTCCACTCCTATTAAATTATGCAATGATAAAATAGAATAACAAACTAGTCTAAAAGCATTTGGCCCCTTATTCAAGTCACAGGGATTTGCCAATAAAAGGAGATATATTTTAGTGCATGTGCAAAACTCACAACTGAAAAACAACTTCCTACACACACACACACACGGACAGGAAATATGAGTATACTCTGGGGATTGTGCAAGCTTGTTTTATAACCACATTAGTAGGACAATCTTTCAAGTTCAGAGCCTTTTGAACACATTTGTAAACACTGAAGAAAAATTGTAGGAAAACATTGGCCATTTCTGTTAATACCATGTCTTTACCAGTGTCTCCTCATAATTTAAAAAAGTTAGAGGTGTTTTAATACAACTTTTCATTATATTATCTTTTACTTATGTTAATTTTTCAAACATTTTTAAATGTATAATCTTCCAATTTCTTTAAATGTAATTACTTCACTTTTCATAAATGTTATGTTTTTGCCTGACATAGTTTTTTCCATGAAGAAAGACAGATGCTAGTTTAATTTAATATTACCATCTATGCTGTTGTAAAGTCCATAGGGAAAGAATAATGAAAATCTACTAGCAAAAAAAAAAAAAAAAAATCAGTAGATTTCCTGTTGTGGGAATCTTCCATTCCTCACAATATAGCATCATCAACATTCCAGAAGTTTCAGTCACCTGAGAACTTTTGTCCAGATTCTTCCTGTCCCTCACATCTGTTGGGAAATTTGGAAGATCTGAGAAAGGACTCCATTGCCTGATCACCAGTAACTGCAGTTTCTGATGTTCCTTGGATCTCCTGACTGAATGGGGTTATCTGAAAAGAAAGAACTTCGTTGAAGGAAAGGTAGAGCACAGAAGGATTTTTCTCCACCTCCTCTTAACCAACACCTACCTCCGCTGTGAAAGGATCTTCAGTGACCTTCAATTGCTCCCTTGGAGAAACATCCCTGCAGAAGAAGGCAGGAGGGGAAGGAGAAATAAATCCAATTGCATGTCAGAGATCATTCTACTCCAGAGGTCACTGCACCTCAGAGCTACCAGACAAACTCCAACAGAAACAATTATTCTACATCAGATTCTTGTTACCCGGAGTATGTTGTCTCCACTTCAGAATCATGGTGGCTTCTGCAGTTCTTCATCTCCCTTTCACTTCCTGCCTCTTCTGCTCCTGGATGAGGTTCATTTCCAAAAAGATAAGTAGTGAACGAGGAAACAAAATCCTGAAAATGGGTTGAAGAGAAAGAAACACTGAATATGGACTTCTAGTACAGGAAGCTGGAAAGCCCCCTTAAAATAAGCCAGAGGTTCTGGATCCCTCCGAAGCCTGAGAGATGGCAGGGTTCCACTAACCAAAGCCTGTTGCAGGCTCCCAAAAAGTGATCGAAGATACTCCATTATGCTGCTGGGGTAGCTGGAGAGAAGGTACAGAGTGGCTTCCCCTTCTCCTCAGAGAGGGAAGTTAACGTCACTAAAGTATTTGACCACATCCTTTTCTTCCTTTGCCTTGTAGTTTGCCATAGTTTGTTCTGGCTTTGCATAACTGTGAAAGAAACAAAAGCACACCATATCCTACAGAAACAAGAAACATGTGAACAATCACTCACTATCAAGCACTGTCAAAATCAACCTCAAACTAGAGGAAATGTAATAATCTCCATAAATAATTTCCATAAAGTTGTAACTATATTATTCAAATTAGTTAAACCTTCTTCAAAATCTCCCACAAATAGATGGTTGAAACAATTTTACTTATTTCTTCCTTTTTTCCCCTCTGAAAATTAATGACAACCTTCCCTTATACTGGCTGGGATAAACCTGGTAATAAACCTCTGGCTAAAGCAAAATACACCAAGTTTTATTTTCAACCAGAGAAAGGACTAGTAGCAAATTATCAGTGATCAGAGTTAAACCTGATGAATAATTAATTTTTAGTTTTAATAACATATATGAAATATGTTTGATATGAAGTCGTCAGAGCCCATACAATTGTCTTTACTTTTGACTTTAAAACAAAGAGAACAAATACATACATAGGGGGGAATGCAAAGAACATCTCCAATCATATATCTCAAGTATCATTGATCTTGAAATAACAAACATCTCCTTGTTCCCACTCTTGCAAAAAGAAAATTAAATAAATGGCTGACCTGTGTCCCATAGACACATTTTTTTACCTGTATGCATTTGGCAGTTGAGTGATCATGCTATTCTTAGAAATGGAATGGGACTCTTGCATTATATGACATCACAATGCTGCTTTCGTCACTCTACCCCTTGCCTCGCCCCCTATAACTTGTGAAAGTAAAGCTATTGTGTTAGCGATTGTGAAACCTGTTACTTTTTCCGGTAGCTCTATCATTGCATCTTACTATGGCCACTACTTTTCTTGATTTATTTGTCAAATTTGTAAAGCCACCCAATTCCATAATGGTGTCAGTGGCAATAGACTATTAAATACAAAACATTATTATCACTACCACCATCAACAACAAAAAGATTGACAGCTCATAGAGCAATAGATACATAACTCCCATTTCCTCATATTCCCCTAAAAGGAACCCATCACCTTGCTTATTCCAGGGACAGAGAGAAGCGCCAGGTCTTCAAAGCTTGCATAAACAAAAGCAAGGTAAGGGCCGCACAAATTTTGGGGGGAGATGTTTCAGACACCATGATAGAGAAGACATCTTCCTCAGTCCCATCAGGTGTTACTGTTTACTCAATAATACCTAAAGTATGCCAACTCTATCCAATTCTATAGGATTGGCAGATATCACAGATGGACTCTCAAATAACCAGGCCAGTGGTGGGTTGCTACTGGTTCGCCCTGGATTAGGCAAATCAGTAGCAGCAGTGGGAGGCTCCGCCTACCTGCCCGGATGCTTCTGGGCATGTGCAGACACTGTGTGTGCGCAGAAGTGTTGTGTGTGTGCATGAGTATACATGTGTGCACGAACGAACTGGTAGTAAACTAAATTGAAACCCACTATTGAACCAGGCCATATGCCACAAGCAGTTTTATAGGTGAGAACCAGCATTTTGAATTGCATTTGGAAACTAATGGCAATCAGCAGAGGTCAAAAAGCAGAGATGCTACCTGGGTGTAATGTGAAATGCTCATAACTGCTTGTGCTACTACACTCTAAACAAGCTACAACTTCCAAGTGATCTTCAGAGTTAGGGTCATGTGGACTCTGTTGCAATGGTCCACACAAGAAGTGATTAAAGCCTGAATGACTGTAAGCATGGCCTCCCAGTCCAAGAATGGGCACAATTGGTATACAAAATGAATCTGTGCAAAGGCCAAATAGTAGATGCCATCTGCTATTTGAGCAGAGTGGGCAGTCCACAACAATCCCCAAATTACACACCAGACCAATGGGACATGCAACTTCTTTATTTGGTGCTAAAGCCGGAAAGTCCCCAAATCCAGATAATCCAAATATGACCACACTTGTAAGTAGATCACAAGCTTCCTAACAGACAGGAAGCAGCAGGTGAAGCTAGGCAAAATCACATCAGATACCTGTCCAATTAGCACAGGAGCCGCCCAGGGCTGTCTACTCTCTCCGCTTCTCTTCTCTCTATATACCAATGACTGCATCTGGAGAAGATCCCTCTGTTAAAGTACTGAAGTTTGCAAGTGATACAACAGTGATTAGTTTCATTTGAGACAATGATGAATCTGCATACAGATGGGAAGTTGAACAACTAGCCTTGGGTGTGACCAGAACAATCTTGAACTGAACACACTTAAAACTGTAGAAATGATAGTAGATTTTAGGAGAAGCCCTCCTACACTACCACCATTCATAGTACTAGACAACACAGTATCAACAGTAGAGATCTTCCAGTTTTTAGTTTCTATCATATCTCAGGACTTAAAATGGACGCCTAACATCAAATACGTCATCAAAAAAGCACAACAAAGTATGTTCTTCCTGCACCAACTCAGAAAGCTCAAACTACCCAAGGAGCTGCTGATTCAGTTCTACAGAGGAATTATTGAGTCTGTCATCTGCACCTCTATAACTGTCTGGTTTGGCTCTGCAACCCATCAAGACTTCGACGGATAATTAGAACTGCAGAAAAAACTATTGCTACCAATCTGCCTTCCATTGAGGACCTGTATACTGCACGAGTCAAAAAGAGGGCTGGAAAAATATATACAGACTCGTCACATAAACTGTTTCAACTTCTACTCTCAAAACAACGCTATAGGGCACTGCATGTCAGAACAACTAGGCACGACAGTTCCCCCCCCCCCATGCTATCACTCTACTAAACAACTAATTCCCACAACACTGTCAAACTATCCAGAAAGACAGTATTACCGCCATTAGTCTCATCTTCCCTATTACCTATCTCCTTATCTTCTTATGACTATAACTTTGTTGCTTGTATCTTACAATTTATATTGTTTACTTAGTATCCTAGTATGATTTATGTCAATGGCTTATTTAGTATCCATGACTATCACTAAGTGTTGTATCTAATGTTTTATGATGAATGTATTTTTACAATGACTATGATAATGATCTATCACTATGAGTTTATGTACCGGAGACAAATTCCTTGTGTGTCTAATCACACTTAGCCAATAAAGAATTCTATATCCATAGGCATTCAGTCTCACAAGGGTTGAGCTGTTCCTTCCCATTCAGACCCCAACTACCTCTAGGCACTGGATTAGGACCTTGATATAGATTGGGGATAGTGGTGGAAAAATTCTGAACATTGCATACAGAAGATACAAACTCCAGGAACACAATGAATTTCCGAGGGATGGGGGGGGGGAGAGAGAGAAGTACAGATTCCTGCCAACATACTGGATTTGCAGAACTGCAGCGATTCATAATAAAATTCCAATGTAGTTGTGGTTTCTTGTAAATGAAAAGAGACAGAAATAGATTGACTCAGTTCAAGACAATGACATTGTAAGATCAGATCCAGAGCTGGTCCCAAAACAGTGTTGTATTATTGGATGGAAAAGTACACAATATTATTGAGAAAGAAGAAATGGTTTCAGAATTGAGTAAATTACAGGAAGAATGGCTGAACTTTTGTGGAATGCATTATTCTGAGTTCATTGGTAAGGCAGTGGATTTTTTCTGGCATAAGTGTCTTGTTTAATTGACCTCTGGAAAAGTACCAAGAGTAGTTGGTAGACTATAAGGCTGATCTCAGTTCAAAAACCACCAAGTAATACCAATTATATTGTGAAAAGAATGAGACAGTACTAAATATTTCAATTTATATAGCTTCCATGTGGCTCTGGGCAACTAAGATAGGGTTAAAAACATTAATTATGACAACAATTTATAAAAACACATGGTAAAAGCATATCTACATGAACACCCTGTGAATTTGAATACCCCTAATTATTTTTAGGATACTTAAAAGCATGTCTACTGGCATTTGGAATTGGTTAGAACAGGGGTCTCCAACCGTAGCCACTTTAAGCCTGGAGGACTTAAATTCCCAGAATTCTGGGAGTTGAAGTCTTCCAGGCTTAAAGTGGCCACAGTTGGAGACCCCTGGGTTAGAGTAGAGTGTCCACTTCAGTATTGGGAAGGCTGGTAATCCTCTTTTACAAAAGATATTATTCCTATTTATGCGCATACAGCCATAACTGTTTATTAATTATCCCATTGTTTATGGATATTATAGCTGAGTCATTGTTTATTAAAACTGAGGTGGCTCTCGGTTTCACCTTAAACTGATGTGAGACCTTGTTTACAATAACATCAAGAAGATTTTTTTCTTGAACAGGTTACTTCAACCTAGATTGGACTTTATGGATTGCATTTTTATCCTGTGTTTCTCCTAAAAACATACAATGGATTATGTGTCATTAAGTCATTTTCAGCTCCTAGCAACCACATAGGTAGATTTTATCCATGGCAATCTTTCAAATCTTCCAAAAGACCACCATTACTGAATCCATCTACCTTGCTGGTTGTCCTCTTTTTTTCTTTCCTTCTACCTTTCCCAGCATTAGAGCCTTTTCTGGAGAGCTTGATCTTTGCTTGATGTGTCCAAAATAAGATAACTTGAGCCTGATTATTTGTGCCACGAGTGAGAATTCTGAGTTGATTTATTTGATGATGCATTTGCTTTGCGTTCTCAGGAGTCTTCTCCAACAGTCAGGTTCAAAAGTGTCAATATTCTTCCTATCCTACTTCTTGTAAGACTAACTTTCACTTCCAGAGTGTCAGAGGGAATACCTTGACAGCTTGTATGATTCTGATCTAAAAATCCCAAATCAGCCAGTAAGTTTCAGGCTGAGTGGAATTTAACTCAGACTTTCCATAATATAACACATTACACTCACTACACCAGAGAGAAGCTACTGTTTCAGCGTGCCTTTGAGGCTTTATAGCAATTCCATAATGATGATTTGTATTGCAAACCAGGTTTGCATACTTTTACACCTCTCCCCGCCCTTCACCACTTTGAAAGCCCCCCAAAAACAACTATAGCGAAAACCTACATTGAGGAAACTCACATCCTTTCACCGCCACGCATCTTTTAGGGTGAATAAACAGGCATGCGGCATGTAAGGCTCGGGCAAACTTGTTTAAAAGCATCAGCATCTGCAGGAATTCCTGGATAGCAGAACACCCCCCCCCCGGTCTTTTAAACAACATTAACGGGGGTTTCACGGGGTCTTTCCAATGCAGCCATCCTGCGCCTACCGGAGCGCGCAACCGGCTTTCCTTGGTCCTCCCGTGCGCGCTCTCGGCTTCGCCATTGACAGCAAAACCCAGCTGAGGACGTTGCGTGGCAGGAGGAAGTGGTATCAAACCAGGAAGTAGGAGCTGCAGGAGGGTTACTGTGCCTAAGACTTCGATTTCCAGTTTCTCCAATCTTCTGCCCCCAGATTTGCAGAGAAGCCTAATCGAAACGTTTTCTTAAAGGTAGCGGGGCAGCTTTAGCCAGCGGGATGAACGGGACGGGGTGGGGCGCGCACAAGCCAGAGGGAGCATCTCAGTGCATCCCTGAAAGTCCCAAAGTTAGTTGTGCATTCATGCTCCTCCTCTTCCTTCCCCTTTTTAATTGTAGGTGATCCCTCTGGTGCCCTGATTTCTGCCTCCTGCCATGGGGCACGCGGGGGGTAGATGGCAGGAAGCCTCGGATGATTCTGAGGGTAAGTCCGTTCTCATGTTCAGATTTCCCCCCTTTCTCCCCTGGTGTCTCCTCAGTTCTGACCACTATGTTTATTCTCTCCCCACAAACAGAGGAAGATGAAGGTGTGGCTCTGTCTGCAGAGTCCGAAGCCACCCTGGATGCCTGCAGCCAGCTGAGAAACAATGCAGGCTTCTGGTGAATTCCTTTACGCTGCTTCTTTGGTTCAAGGAGATACAGGATGTTCAGTATCACACCTTCAATTGCTACTACACATAGTACCTCTTTCATCTTTATTGTTGTGTGAAAACTAGCTTCTTTTTCATGTTGTAGCACATCAGCTTATGCACTTCTGCCTTGTATCCACATTTATTTTCTGAGTATCTTTTCTACAAACTTGATATTTTTATGCATCCTCTTCCAGTTAGACTGGGTTGCCCTCCTATTTGTTTGCAGCGCACTTTGTACAACTAGTTACATGCATTATGTTGCATTCATCAGAGCTTTGGGGAATTTTGAATGTGGTGATAGTGTTTTATATAGTCTGAAAAAACGAGTGATGCAACAAACATAGCTAAACTGATCTCGATCTAATCAGTATTTGAACCCTGCTTACATGCATCTGAGCTCTGTTATGAAAGAAAGAGGGGCCTGTAATTACAATTTAAAAAATCTATAATACAATAAAAAATGATAACAGTGATACGGTTCACACTATGGTAAAGCATAGTTGACTTAGTACTTTAAAAAGCCACCATTGATTGGATCTATTGCAACCAAGTTTATACAGTAAAGCAGTGTTTCTCAACCTAAGCAACTTTAAGATATGTGAACTTCAGCTCCCAGAATTCCCCAGTCCACTATGCTGACTGGGAAATTCTGGGAGCTGAAGTCCACACATCTTAAAGTTGCTGAGGTTAAAAAAACACTGCAGTAACCACAATATTTGGGATTATACAGTCCAGTAAACCAAAACTAAGTATCTATTCTATAGTTTAACACATTTTAGGAACCCAAACACTGATGTATGTATATGTGGTAACCTCCATGTTGCTTCCTAAATTATCCCCTCATACAGGCTGCTTGGTCTCTGCAACAATTTTGCTTATGTAGTGATGTTGAGTGCAGCCCATGACATCCTCAGCCATCAGAAGGTGCCAGAGCATAATGGGACTGGACCGGTGAGCGTGCAAGGAAGAAGACTGTGTGTATATTTGTGTAAAAGCAGAATAAGGAACAGGTCAAGAGAAAATGTCAGTTATAGGAAGAAATAAATATGTAGAAAACAAGTACAAGGAAAAAAATTGTATGAAAAAAAAAGGAAGTACACAAATGTGAAATGAAGCAGAACTGCTTATCTGTGCACTTTTTCTCCCATTAGTTTCAACCAGTTGAGCCAATAGCCAGAGATTGAGAAGGCTGCAGTTCATTTGATTAGATTATCTATCTATGTGGTAGAAAATACATTTTTGTTGAATTTGGCAGGGATGTCTTAGCAGAGAGCCATTTGACATTGATTATCTGAGTCAATAAGTCCTTGACTTTCAACCATTTGTTTAGCGTCCATTCAAAGTTACAATGGCACTGAAAAAAGTGACAGCTGTCCTCACACTTACAACCTTCACAGTATTCCCACACTTACATGATCAGAATTTAGGCACTTGGCAACCAGCATATATTTATGAGGGTTGCAGCATCCCAGGGTCATGTGATTGTCATTTCTGACCTTCCCAGTTGGCTTCCCACAAGCAAACTGGGGGAAACTGGATTTCCATAACAACTGCAGTGATTTACTTAACAGTTGTGGCTGTTGTAAGATTGTAAGACTGAGTGTGACTTGCTTAATGACTGCTTTGCTTAGCAACAGAAATTCTGGTCCTATTTGCAGTTGTAAGTCGAGCCTTACCTGCAGAGGTAGGTTCCACTTACCTTTACTATCAGTTCGCAGTGGGAGCACATGCACAGATCACCCATGATGATGTCGTGGCGGGTGGGTGGAGGCTCCCACCAGTTTTACTACCGGTTCCATAGACCTATAATGAGCTGGGAGCAACCTACCACTGATTATCTGTAGTAAACACAGCAAGCTTGGAGTGGAGGCACTATGTGAAAGATGGTCATGAGGGACTGCTGGAATTTTTTATATTCTATATCTTCTTAAAATGCACTCATGCAACATTCAGAAAGATATAATTCAGAGCTTCCAGTGATATTATCCATAGAATCCTCCCTCCCTCATATTTTTTTGTACTACAGTATCTAGACACTCTAGTACAGGGGTCTCCAACCTTGGCAACTTTAAGCCTGGAGGACTTCAACTCCCAGAATTCCCCAGCCAGGAGTTGAAGTCCACCAGGCTTAAAGTTGCCAAGGTTGGAGACCCCTGCTCTATATATGTATGCATGTACCGTACATACAGGTAGTCCTCAGTTTATGACCACAGTTGAGCCCAAAATTTCTGTTGTTAAGTAAGATATTTGTTAAGTGAGTTTTGCCCCATTTTATGACTTTTCTTACCACAATTATCTAGTTAATGACTGCAGATAGTAAGTTAGTAACCCAGTTGTCGCATAACCTTGGGACACTGCATTGATCATAAATATGAACCAGTTGCCAAGCATCAGAGTTTTGATCACATGGTCATGGGAACGCTGCAAAGTCTGTAAATGTGAAAAATGGTCCATAAGTCCCTTTTTTCAGTACCATTGTAACTCCGAACGGTCACTAAATGAACTGTTGTAAGTCGAGGACTACTTGTATTTATATATACATATTTAAACATGTCATTCTGACCCAGCCTCAGCAAGTAATGATAATCCTCTTACTCGTGAGTAAACACAATCCCCTTTTTCAAACAGGGTAGGAATAGTCTTTTATTCATAAGGATCAACAAAAAACAAAACATAATTAGTCCCAACAGACTTGATCCTGGCCTAGAAATCAAATTGCTTGTTGTATCCTAAAAAAGAACAGTTGTCTCTGACAACCGGCCACTCCCAAACCCGTACTATTTACTTCCTAGCCAGGGAGGGCCTGGCTAGTGTCCATGTCTGCTTCTCCTTGAGAGCCGGCTTATTGTTTTCCTTTGCTCTACTCTCCTTACCTCTCTGTGCATACACACATCTGGGATGGGTCCCATCTGTTCCTCCACCTCACTCAGCTCAGGCCCTGTAGCCGAGACAGCTGCCTCTCCACCTGGGGGAGGCCCTGGCTCTGCCTCTGTCTCTGATGCTGTTTCCTTATCAGAGCCTTCCAGGCCCAGGCTCTCCCTCAACCTCCTCTTCATCTGACTCTGCAGCAGAGGTAGAATTCAGCCAATTCTGTCCGGTTTGGGCAAACTGGTAGTGGCGACTGTGGGAGGCCCAGATGTAATGTGCGAGGACTGCACATGTGTGGAAGGCCATGCACATGTGCAGACAAACTGGTAGGGAAGGTACCCTGTTTTCCCCGAAAATAAGACATCCCCTGATAATAAGCCCAATCGGGCATGCCTAAATAAATAAATAAATAAATAAATAAATAAATAAATAAATAAATAAATATTTTCAAGGAGGGCTTATTTTCGGTGGGACGCTAAAATAAGCTCCCACCGAAAATAAGCCCTCCTTGAAAATATTTAAACGCAGCGCTGGAAATCAGGTAAGACAGCAATAGGAACCCCATCTTGCTCCACGCACCCCAAAATAATAAGACCTCCCCGAAAATAAGACCAAGCGCTTATTTCGGGGTTCAGAAAAAATATAAGACAGGGTCTTATTTTCGGGGAAACATGGTAAGTGAATCCTACCTCTGCTCTGCAGCTAGCTCTGCTGGCAGCCAATGGGCCACAACATATGTTGACCTTTTGAGACTGTTAGATGTAATGAGATTTTAGAGTGTTGATCAGAGATTTGCTGATTTCATGGAACTTTGCTCAGTAAACACACACAGCAGCCACAGCCTGCAAGCACCATACAGGTTGCTGATCCCACACCTGAGTTTTGCTTCCCGTCTTTTGCTTTCCACTCAGATCCCCCCCAGTGCTTCTCCAGAGAATACCACCACTAATACTTCTCGGTATGATTGCAACACCATTTCGACTGGGGTAAGTGTAAAGGCCAGATCAGGCAGGGAAAGGAGTGAGGTACTTTTGAGGTTTTGATACCAATTACAATTTATTTATTTTTTGCATCCTGTATAGGCAGTACTGCTGGCAGACATTTTGCCAACTCTCTTCATCAAGTTCAGTGCTCCTTTTTGCATCCACTTGTTTCCATATGGGTAAGTTTGCACTGGTGCAAAATAATTAGCATATCATTGCAGATAAGAGAATGGAACGTATTTTTATTTATTATTATTTCTTAGATTTTTTTTACCCTGCCATTACTTTTATAAGTAACTCAAGGCTTCTTCCTCCTTTTTTCCACATAACAACAACCCTCTGAAGTGAGTTGGGCTAAGAGAGAATGACTGGCCCAAAGTCACCCAGCTGGTTTTCATACCTAAGGCAGGACTAGAACTCACAGTCTCCTAGTTCCTAGCCAGCATTTTAAGGACTACATATTACACCTGAACTCCTAATGGAAACTTTCTTTACATTAAAAAAATATTCTTGATGTATGGGAAAAGCTGTCCAATTTTGTCATGCTTTGCATTCAAAAGGATCAGTGTCTTGGGCTTTCTTTTCCAACCTGGCCATATCTACTGGTAGTAGGAATAAAGGTATTTCAGCATACATGGAAGTCAATATCTATTGCAGTGTTTCTCAACCTTGGCAACTTTTCGATGTGTGGATTTCAACTTCCAGAATTCTCCAGCCAGAAATTAGCTTGGGAATTCTGGGAGCTGAAGTCCACATACCTTAAATGTGCCGAGTTTGAGAAACACTTCTCTAGAGAACGTTGACCTATTGTTATGACTTGCTTGTACAGGGGTTACATTTGCCTTTACATTTACATGTGCTTATAGGTGCTTTTTTCCTATTGGAGAAAGCTATATGTTCATATCAAGATAAGAAATTAGTGGAATTAGGAAATTTTAGCCAAGGAGAAAGGAAAATGCATTCATATAAGAAATTGTTTATTGCCTGGTAGTTTGTTCTAATCCTCTTCTTTCTTTCTTTCTTTCTTTCTTTCTTTCTTTCTTTCTTTCTTTCTTTCTTTCTTTCTTCTTTCTTTCTTTCTTTCTTTCTTTCTTTCTTTCTTTCTTTCTTTCTTTCTTTCTCCCTCTCTCCTCCTCTCCTCTCCTCCACAGCTTGCGTGTTGCCATTTGTGTCACCTCAGCTTGGGGCAGCTTTTTACTAGTGGCCTTCTCCACCAGCACAACACAAAGCCTCCTGGGTGAGTATCATTTTCACATGTGTATAATCTTAAAACAGATGATTATTCAAATTTTGAAGGAAACAGGTGTGTTTGCCATTCAGCTCAGCCATTGGTTTTCAACACCAAAGTCCTTTTGCCTATATTTATAACCAAATGCAACTGACTTAGCTTTGATCCATCAACAACCGTAATTTACTTGTCCTGATATGCCAGAATTGCGGTTTATCATAACTGGTTTATCGTGTCATTACTTGCTACCCATCCAAAGTAAAAAATAAACATGGTTGGAGAAATCATAAAGTCTATATAATATTCCTTTAAAAGGGAGTGTGGATATGGAACAGAATATAATAGAGAAGGGAAAACCTGACTGGAATTCCAAGTAGAAGTATTCCTTCTGGAAGGCAAAATAAATATTCAGTAAAATACATGTATATTTTAAATAATTCTGCTAAAGTTCTAAAGTTGTAAAACTTGCACAGAGATGAACATATTGTATACAACTGATAGATTTGTGACAGAAGAAATTAGGCCCAGTCCTGATCTGCCTTCTGCACAGTTGAGAGATTTGATAACAAGAGAACAGGTTGCTTACATGTGATGTCTCCTTTTTCCCCCTCACCGCTATAGGTGTTGTGCTTGCCAGTATATCATCTGGTCTTGGTGAAATAACATTCCTTGCACTCACATCATTTTTCAACAGGTAAACATCGAGAAGGGTAATTGCAGGATTTGGATGGTGGATGACACTTTACAAAAGGGTTAGGTGTGGCACCTGCTTCTTAACAAATTAGTTTTTGTTGCTGAGATGTCCAGCTTTTCTGGGCCCATAGATCCAACTGGAAATCTGAGAAACTCATGGGCACCACCTTTACAAAGTGATGGTCATGAGAGCCAGCCTTGTTGTAAGATTAAGTAACTTCCTAAAAAAAACCAAGTGTGAAGGCAGAAACTGGATTTGGAATCCCAAAGTCAAATCATATATTCTCACTGACAAAACTGAAAAAGAAAAGTGTTAATGGTCCCAAAAATGCAGCCCCTCACCCCACCCTCCTAGCAAATAGATACAACTGTCTCCACACACATAAACACAGTATATCCTGTGTGGTGTTTTTGGTCATGCTGACCATTTGACTAATTTTGTCCTTACTGTATTAATTCCCCTCAGATATTAGATTTTATTCTGTGGGATTCAAACCCTTTACTAAGAATTGATCTCATGGATCTTTGCTTATATGTTTATATATAACTTTACGAGTATCCAGGTTTGGTAATCAGAAATTGCAGGAAGAGATATCTAGCAGCCATCAAAATATGTACCAAATAGATAGTTTATAAAAACATCAGAACAGACTGTATATAGTCAAAACTATTTCCCCTTTCAAAAACATAATTATTCAAACTAGGATACATATAATGAACCAAGCAAAATAATTCTTGCTAACCGGCTGGGCAGGCTGTGTAACAGAGTTCAGAGGTCATTGCCCAATCTTAGTTTTTCTCTTTGAAGAAAGTTTTATGCTTAATTGGGCCCAGAAACATTTGGTGGGAAGGAAGAGGGAGGAACAGTTATAAATTAGCTTTGCAGCCACCAGAACTCAGTATTTTTTTTATTAACGTGACTGGATTCACATGTGCTTTGATGTTAAGCTGAACTGCTGAGACTGTTAAATTCATTTCTGCATGTTAATAGGTGATGTTTTATTTGCCTTAATACTGACTCTGTTAATATTTAAAGAAGATAGATGAATTGTACTAAGAAGTAGTCTGGTTGGAAAGCAGTTTTAAGATGTGTATTTTTCTCTGGAAAAAATAAGCTGTATGTATCCAACCTACTTAGGTTGAGTTTAAAAATGTGAATTAGAGATTGTTCTTATTGGCTAGCACCTGGGTAATACCAACATATGCTCATGAGAAATAATGAGCAGCTTTTGACTTAAAAACTACTTTAGTAAAGCATGAGCATCTCAAAGTATTGTACACATATGCATCATTTTAAAATGATGTCTAATGCCAAACAATCCCATATTTTTCTTGCTTACAAGAACTGCAGTTAGATTGGAGGTGATTATGTGGAAGTTGTATATCAAAAGCTCTCTAACTCATGTTGTTTCCTTTACTTCTCTTTCCACAAGTGCTATGGTGTCTGCCTGGTCATCTGGAACAGGTGGGGCTGGCTTGATTGGGGCCCTTTCCTACCTCGGGTTGACACAGGCAGGCCTGACTCCGCAGGATACTCTCCTCTTTATGACCATTGTTCCTGTTATCATGCTGGCCAGGTGAGGTCTAAGAATGGGGCTTGCAAAGAGAGCCTCATGAAGATGCAAAAAAGGAGAGGAGATACACATCAAGAAGAAAAATTGAGAGCCAATTTGGTCTAGTGGTGAAGGGACCAGGCTAGAAGCCAGGAGACTGTGAGTTGTAGTCTCACCTTAGCCAGCCACTCTCTCTCAGCCCACTCACCTCACAGGGTTGTTGTTGTGGGGAAAATAGGAAGAGGAAAGAATATTTATGGAAATAATAAAGGTGGGCAATGAATGAATGAATGAATGAATGAATGATGGTGGCTTGGAGAGCATAAAATGAAGCAAGAAGCAGGGTATTGATTGTATATGAAATGTATGAATGTGCTGCACTTTGGACTGAGAGTCAAAAAAATGCTTTGAAGCAGGGATGGGCACCCATGTCACACTTGGCAGCAGCTGTAATGGGCTGTGAGAATAATCTTGAGAGACAGGAGGAAGAGCCACAATCTAGACAACATCTGATAAATCAAATCTAAATCCCAACCAGGAATGTAACTGGAGAAAAGTCTCAGAATTAATCCTCCCTAGTTTTGTATAACATAAAAGTAGAAGCAGAAGAGGCGCATTCTGACTTGCAAAATTCTGTTACTATAATCTTATAATAAAATTAGTTTTGGTGTTCATAATTTGGATTTCTTGGTCTAGACTGCCTTGAAACACTGACAACAATCTTGCCTTAATTCCTCTATTGTTGCTACTGAAGTGTTCTTTTTCTTGCTCTTCCATCCTTGCTTCCTTACTTCCTTGCTTCCTTCCTTCCCTCCCTCCCTCCCTCCCTCCCTCCCTCTTTCTTTCTTTCTTTCTTTCTTTCTTTCTTTCTTTCTTTCTTTCTTTCTTTCTTTCTTTCTTTCTTTCTTTCTTTCTTTCTTATTTATATTTCATGTTTCTGGACCTCCCATTGCCCTCAAGGAGAGGCACTGGATAAAGTTTGTTTTTTAAACATTTGTTTTTTATATGTGACATTAGTCACAAAAAGGATCCTTTGCATTGTTTGAGCTGGCGAGAATAGTAACAATAAGTGAACAATCTGATAAAATCTTAAAGTAATATGTTCTTGCTAGCCAGAAGCAAGCTATGCTTTATTTTGGGGATAATAACTGTAATATCAACCTGGCGAGAACCTGTTACGGCCCATGACCATCTCCCTGCTTTTCCACCCCCATAGCTATTGCTTCCTGCTGGCTCCCCCTCCCCAAGCCCCTCGCTGTGGTTGGGGAGTCTGCAAGCCAAAATCACCACGTGCCCCTTCTGTGATTCAACAGCCTCTTCTCGGCGACAGGTTGACACTCCCTCAAAGTAAGTGACTTTTGTGTGAATGACTTCCCTGACCTCAGAAGAGGAAAGCATGTTCCATTAATGCATGTTCTTTTCTTTAAACCTTTTTTCTCTGAAAAATGCTTTTGCTGCATCCTTCACTGCGATGCCCTCTGCTCAGGACAAAGGCAGGAATGATTTTATCGCAGGTCATCTTTTCTATTAATTACGGGCAGACTGCATTATGAAGCCTCTTTTGAAGGGCCTGCTCGGTGCCCCCAATGTTTGGAAGAGGAGTTGTAGTTGTAGAGAGGGCGTGGTCGGCATCGGGCGATACGGTGTGGATTCTGGAACTCCAGAAGAGCACCGATATCCCAGCCGATTTTGGGGATCCCTAGGAATCATAGCTGTCTTGTAGGGACAGTGAAGAAAGATTATGAAACCTCTTTTGAAGGGCCTGCTCGGTGCCCCCAATGTTTGGACGGGGAGTTGTAGGTTTTAAGACACAACACAGGGGTGGGAGGTACTAAACCTTTGTTGCTTAGAGCAACTATTACTTTCCTTAAAGCCCCCATGTTCCAAATAAAACCAAACACAGAGACTCCTTGAATTGCGACCATAATGGAGCCTGCCCATCAGAATTGTAATTTGTGATGGTCGTAAAACGAGTTGGTCACGTGACCAACCCAATTTTCTGGTCTTTCTTTGCAGCAGTCATTAAGTGAATCAGTTTGGTTGTTAAGCAAACATGGTCATTAAGCAAATCACTGGTTTGTGATGGGCGCGGTTTTGCTGAAAACTGGAAATAAATGATGATTTTTGAAGATGCTTCAAGCAGCTGTAAATACAACTTAGTTGCCAAGCGCCCAAGATGTGGTCATATCATCGAGGGGCAGCAGAACTTCAAACCCAGTTCATAATTTCCCCTCCCCCCAAATAGATCTATCAGAAGTTCAGTCACTATGCAATTGGTCGTAAGTCAATGCTAACTCAGTTAACATCAGGTCAATCTCTGGCTGTGTGCCTCCCCGCAGCTTTGTGTGTTTCTGGAATACTTCTCAGAGGAAAACACAATGTCATCTTTATAATTTCAATTGCTCTCTTCCCTCCTCCAGTGACACAAAAACCTCAGCTCACCTTGCAGGAAAAAGAACAGGTGGCCAAGGTAAGAAGCCTCCTCAGAGAAGGTAGGAAGAACTTTTTGAGCTGTGCAAGTATAAATATGTTCCTGTTGGTGGTTAAGTGGGGATCAATCTTAAGTGTGCCTAGGAAACAATTGATATGTGTAGCGGTGCTAGGAGGATCTCTTCTAAGAATATTGTGTAGCTATTTAAATTTTTCTTAATAGATTTTCTCTGGGAAGAGGTGGATTAAAAACATGGCAGCAAAAGACAAGAAGAAAGAACATTACTTAAATAAATATTTTAAATATTAGTGAATAAGGTAGAGCAGTTGTACAGTAAAAGCCTAGAAGTATCTTAAATTTGAAAAAGAGGATTAAAAAAAAACAGGTAGAGGCCTGGGCACCTGAAAGAAAAATGTTTCCCAGGTATGTTACCTGCTGCTGGACTAGGAGTAGAAAGACTGAAGTTTTATTTCACTTTCTGTCATGGAAACTCCTTAAGTGAATTTGGATCACTTGTTTTCTCTCAGCTCAATTTACTCACAGGCATGTAATTATGAGGAAAAATATGAGGAGAGAAAGCCCCATGTATTCCCCTTTCAATCCTAAATGAAAAAAGAGATATATGTTTAATAATAAATAGAGACTGGATCAAAACACATTTTGGGAACAATAGGTGGACAATATACAAATCATTGTGTATTAACTTCTAGTGGAAATCGACCATTAATACATTTCTTGCCTTTCAAACTCATGTTTTTTCAATGATACCTTTAATTTATACACTTTCCCATATTTCTTTCATCAAAAATACTTAAGCTATGATGCTTTATTATAGTTTATTGTTGCAACCTTCTGTGATAACATATGCTGCAATGTTCTACAGGTGCATCATGCATATTGTAACCTTCGTGCACACAAGGCTTAGTTTACAATAAAAATAAATAATGTTCTTTACTAAGATTATAACTCTGAAGTGCATCTGTTTCTATTAACCCAGAGTTGGGTGCTATACCAATTTAATTCAACTTTCTCTATGGTCTGTATTACATGAGTATATTCTCCCTGGAACTTCAAATAATCCACGTAATTTGGTACTTTAAGATAGAGGTAGTCCTTGACTTAAAACCATTCATTTAGTGACCATTCAAAGTTACAAGAGCAATGAAAAAGTGACATGCCCAATTTTCATACTGTTGCAACATCAGATTGGTCATGTGATCAGAATTCAGATGCTTGCACCTATCGTATGTTTATGACAGTTGCAGTGTCTTCGTGGTTAGGTAATCACTTTTTGTGACCTTCTGACAAGAAACGTCAATGGGGATTCACTTAACAACCATTTTACTAGTTTAATAATTGCAGTAATTCACTTAACAACGGTGGCAAGAAAGGTAATAAAATGTGGCAAAACTCACTTGATAATTGTCTTGTTTAACAATGGAAATTTTAGGCTCAATTGTGGTTGTACGTTGAGGACTACCTGTACTTTTTGGCTTTAATTTTGTAATACTTTAATTTATAAGAATTTTCAGGAGCAGTTCTTGTGTTCTGCATGTTATTTATATGCAGATATTCTCACAAAGTACGATATTTCCAGATTATGGTTAGGTAGATGATGGTGTTACTTGTAGGAAGAACGGCCTGATAGTTTCTTAAACCATTTGGCTGTTTACACAATGAACTTGTTCGCTTTGTCTCTTTCAGGGTCTTTTGAAATACCTCATCCCTTTGTCCGTGGTGTATTTTGCCGAATACTTCATTAACCAGGGTCTGGTGAGTGGAATGGGTACTCATTCCTTTATTGGTGGTGGATGCTGGTTCATTTTCTGGCTTTTTCTTTTTAACATTGACTCTCTGCCTTGTTTTTTCCCAGTTTGAACTGTTGTATTTTCAAAACACAACTTTAAATCATCCCGAACAATATCGCTGGTAAGTGGGAACGTGACAAAGTGGCTACTTTTTGCTTAGTGCTTTCCAGATGTTAGACTGTAACTGCCATTAGCCTCATCCAACACTGCTGAACATATCTGGATGTTACTTGGTAGAGAAAAAATGAATTGCTAGCTGAGTGAGAAAGGTTGATAGGCTAGAAAAAAGGTACAATAATCCTAGACTTATAAACATTTGTTTAGCTACAGTTCGAAGTGACAACAGCAGTGGAAAATCAGTTACAACCAGTCATTTCACCTAACAACCATTGTAGCATCACTATGGTCACCGGATCAAAATTTGGGCCCTTGGCAACCATCATATATGTATGATCAGTCATGTGATCGCAATTTGCAACCTTCCCAGCCAGCCTCGGACAAACAAAGTCAATAGGAAAGCTGGATTTGCTTAACAACTGAGTAATTCACTTAACAACTCCAGTTCTTCATTTAACAAATGTGGCAAAAATCATTTGTAAAATCCAGTGTAACTCATTTAACAATCGCTTTGCTTAGTAACAGAAACTCTGGTCCCAATTGTGGTCACAAGTCAAGGACTACCTATAGATGTGAAAACTCTTGTGCTACATCTAGATAATGTTTTAATATTTACAATTAGTATATTCATATATAGCAGTAACAATTTAACCAACCATATTGTGGTTTAAGCCTAATTCTTACTGTCTTTTCACAGGTATCAGATGCTCTATCAGGCAGGGGTTTTTATTTCCCGTTCCTCTGCCAGCTGTATACGGATCCGAAAGATATGGCTTCTGGCTATATTGCAGGTAAAAAATTCCCCTCATCAATGTTACTCCTTCTCCGTTTAATGATTCCTTCCCATCTGCTTAAAACAGGTCCTTTCTTGATTGTAAGATTTATTCCACTCCTCCCACTTGCTTTGTATCTATGTATTAGAATTATTTGCATTTGGCCTACTTTCATAGACTCAAGGTGGTTTACATCAGACAAACAAATAAAAATAACAAAATCTGACCACCGTAAACAATTCATTCTATTAACATCATAAATAGCTGTCAAAATTAACCAAGAGGGATTCATCAGGGGCATAAGCTGCTAATATGTGCGAAAGTATTTGATTTTAAAAACCTGAGAGACTGATTAAAAACAAAAAAGAACCAGTGAGCCTCTATTTCAGGGTTGTCAAACTCAATTTCATTGAGGGCCACATCAGGGTTGTGTTTGATCTTGGGGGTGGGGGGGTTGGAGTGTGTGTGTGGCCAAGGTGGGAGTGGCCAGCTTGATGTCACTCATGTTGGGGGCGCCTGTGGCAGCCCGAGCACTCCGCCAGCAAAAGCAGGCTCCCGAGCTCTGTTTCCGGCTGTGACAGCCTCTGTCATGCCCCTGTTGGAGTCTGAATCTGAAGGGGAAGAGGAACAGCTGACAGAGAGTGATAGAGTGGATCTGTTGGCTGTGGAAGAAATTGGGGAAGTGCAAAGTCAGGCTGGGCAGAGCAGGGGAGAGGTAGAACAAGGGAGACGGGGTTTGTTGTGGTCCACCAGCAACCTGCGGACCTGGCAGCAGAGTCGGACAATGAGTAGGCTGGGGAGGACAATGGGCCAGTCCTGGAGTCAGGGGACGCATTGTAAGCCGCATTGTAAGCCACCCTGAGTCTCTGGAGAAGGGCGGCATATAAATCAAATTTAAAAAGTGGGGGGGAAGGCCTGGACGAGGGCTCTGAGTCGGAGGCAGAGATAGGGCCAGGGCCATCTGGGAGCGATGCGTGGACTCCGGAGCCTCCAGAGGCGGACAGCAGAGAGGCAGAGGAACAGGAGGAGCCTGTTCCTAGTGCACACATGCGAAGAGCTGCCAGAAAGCAAGAGCAGCTGAAGCAAAAAGGATAACTCGGGAGTAAGGCCAGAAGATGATTGGCACTCCCATAAGGCTTAAAAGAGCAGCAATGAGCCGTTGGGTTCTTTGTAGAAAAACAGCGTTGATTCGAGTGCTTCTTGTCAGTGTCTCTTGAACTTTGTGGGGGTTTTGCCAAGAAAAGCCTTTGGCAGGTTGCCAAAGACATCAAAGGTTGGTAATAAGGCCGACGGTCTGGTTATGAAGAATTTGTTTTGGACTAATAAAATTTATTTTTAATAAAATGAGTTTGTTCAGGACTGAATTGTGTTTGGTAATCACTACTTGGGCCTCGGTCACAACAGGGTTCAGATGAAGACCAAGGCCCACCCCCTCCTTATCTTAGGCAGCGCAGGGAGGAACAGAGAAGAGAGCAACGTGGGTTGAATGGCTTACGAGGGAGGAAAGCGACCCGATCCTCTTTACAAGGCACAGCTGCTGATGGAGTTTAAAAGGAGAGGCAAATGGGAGGGGCGGTTGTTGGGAAATAAACGCTGAGTTTGTGTTCGCTGCTTTATCTGAGTTCCTGGCATCCTCCCAACTGGTTTGATTTACTGCCATGCTACTTCACTTTTGGAATTCCCTCTTTTACTTGTCCTGCCGGATTAATTACCTTGTCTTGTCTTGTTGGATTTTTAGTTGAAAGTTTTCTGTTTACAACATTTGGAGCTGAAGTATTATCATCCAAAGACTATTGCAGATTGGTGGAAGAGCTCTCTCCAGGCCGGAGAGTTGAAAGGGACACTGGGGGCACAGTTGGTGATAATAAAGGGACTCATATTGGTTCTCCGGCTGTGTGCCTTTGTGTCACACCCCGGGTCATCACAACCTCCTGCAACCCTCTGCCAGTAAAACGGAGCTCAGGAGAGCCACATGCGGCCCTCTTGAGCTCCGTTTTCTCTGGCAGAGGCACCATGGACTGGTCCCTAACTGTTTCCAGGGTGGCCCCATGGGCCAGATCTAAGAACCCCATGGTTCGGATCTGGCCCACGGGCCTTGAGTTTGACACCCCTGCTCTATTCGAATAATTTCTGACCTGCCACTGTAAACTATTTCTTGCCTATGATTTGGCTTCCAGAAAATTGCTACTGTTTTACCAAGCTAATTTTCTTCTGTTCTCCTCTAGTGCCTGAATATGGTGTTTCTCCTGTTTGCCGTGACCTACATGTTTTTACCCAGTATCTATGTGGTTTTCGTGCTGATATTGTATGAGGGATTGCTGGGAGGAGCTGGCTATGTGAACACTTTCCATTGTGTCAGTGAAGAGGTGAGTTTGAGGGAAGAAGCAAGAGGTGGGATTGGAAGGATGGAAGATCAGTCATATGTTGGGTGGATAGAGGAGAGCATCTCATGCTCAAATGTGTAGAACAAATAAACATCCTGTGATATTGCATTGCCCTTTTTTCATAGTCCTTGGCATCCTGCTGACCATAATATCTTAACACTGGCCAGAGAGTGTCCACATCACCGCACCCCATTTTAAGTAGGAAACACATCAAAATTGTAGCACAGGCTCTAAATATAGCCTTTTACAATTAACCACCCTTCAAAGTAGCTTCCCAGATCTAGTCTGTTTGATAGGGGCATTTTTCATCAGCTGGCCAAAGAAGGATAAGTTGTTGCTCTTGACCAGAAGGTTACTTCCACCTAGAATAAAAGATGGGATCATTATAAGAATTTGCAGGGCTTCTCTGCAAACAAACTCAATGGTCCTCTTTGACCCATATAGGATAAAACAAGTATTTTGATAACTTGTTTTGGAAATGGGGAGAACTGGGCATTTCAGCTAGGGGACAATCCTCAAATTGGAAGGGATGGTTAATTTTTTTTTGCAGACTTTGATATTTGGCTATCCAACTTCTGTTTCAATACTTTCAATGAACGTAATTCTTCCAGCAATCACTTGTACAAAATACTAGCATCTATGGTTGGCTTCATATAGACTAAGCCACGGTTTGTTAAAAATAAACTAGAGTGGCCTGGTTCACATCTTATGCTAAGCCCTAGTCAATCACACCATGTAAGAACAGTAATGTAAAAAAGCCAGAAGGAAGCTGTGTAATACACTTTGTAGAGAGACCAGAAACCCACATGTAGTGTCATGGCAGAGAAATATGATCCCCACCCCCTCTCCTCTTTTCTTCAATGCAGAGCAAACCGGAACATCGAGAATTTGCCATGGGAGTAGCTTGCATAGCTGATACTTTGGGCATCTCACTCTCAGGAGCCATTGCCATCCCTGTCCACAACTATTTCTGTCACCTGCCTTGAAGTCTGTTTTCCAGAGGGATCAACAGTTGTCTTGGCATACTACACCTTTGCTCTTCAGTAGGCTGATACCCATTTGTACGGAGGGGAAACTCCTGGGTGTTATTAGTATTGGCTGACCTCCAAGCACAAGAAAAAAGGAGTATCAGAAGCTGCTAGGGATTTATTCTCTTGGCTTAATTTCCTGAACATTCTGATTTGGGAAATTAGATGGTTTTAATAAGCCCAGCTGAGATTGTGTTCTTTCCTCTTCACATTGCATAGGTTTTAGCAGGGTTAAAGGGTGAAAACACACTTGCTGTTGGATGGAATCATGTTATAGAGTTCTCAAAGGTATTATACTTTTAATGGAGAACAAAGTGAAGTGGAAACATTTCAAAAGATGCCTCTCTACATAACTGGATTCAAAGGGAGGGAAAAGAGATGCTATGTTTTATTCATAAGTGAGTATGTTAGAAATCAGATGCTCATGGAAAAGATAATATTGTATGATCTGCTTCTTTCTGAAGTTAATCAGTAAGCCAGGCCTTGGAAAACTGTTAGTGTTGCTAAATGATTATCCTATATCAGAGTACGATAAAAGTTGGTAAATTGACATTTGTGGACTTCTGTGATTATTTGAAATGACTGAGACAAAAATTGGAAATAGAGATTGGAATTATAGGCAGAAGTTACAAGAGAGAAAATGCCAGCTAAATAGTAAATAAAACTATTCTCCAACTGGTTGCTGGATTGTTGTGATTAATAAGGATAGAGTTGGGCTAATTTTTTCTAACGTGAATGACTGAATTCTCAGAGATACAGTCCAATCTTTCTTCAAGACACTGTGGTAGAACTGACATTGAAGTTTCTCTCTAAGGTAACCACCCTTTATACTCCAAAGAGTATTTAGCTTCCAGAAAATGTAATGGTTCCTTTGGTAGCAGCTTCCCCGTTCTTTTGTCCACTCTCAGAATTAGCTATGATTTGTAGTTGTCACTTTACAGTAGTGCCCCCCAAACTTTTGAGTGCCAGGGGACAATTCTGTGGAGAGTGTTTCTTTCTGGGCAGGGAGGCGTGATTTTGTGCGCTGCCTGGATGTGGCATGTGCATGAACGGGGCTTCGCTTGCTTGAGTGGCCTGGTTCCTGGCTGGCCATGGTCCGGTGATGGTCTGTGGCCCAGGCGTTGGGGACTCTACTGGAAACATAGGCCAAACATCCATCATCTAAAAACAACAGCAAAAAGACAGGCCAATGGAGATTGATGAAATTTCCCCATGGTTGTTTCCCCAGAACATTTTGAAATAATATTGCAGTGATTGATGTCATTACAGCTAGTCCTTGAATTACAACAATTCATTTAGTGACTGTTACAACAGCATTGGAAAAAATTATTTATGACCATTTTTCATACATACAACTGTTGCAGCATCCTCATGGCCATGTGATCAAAATTTGGAAGCTTGACAATTGACTTATGACTGTTGCAGTGTCCTGGAGTCATAAGATTGCCATTTGCAGACTTCTGGCAAGCAATCAATGGGGAAGCCAGATTCTTAACAACCATGTTAACTGTAGTGATTCACTTAACTATGGCAAGGAAGGTTGTAAAATGGGGCAAAACTTATTTAACAACTATCTTGCTTAGCAACAGAAATTTTGAGCTTAATTGTGGTCATAATTGAGGGCTATCTGTAATGAGCAGAAGTACCTGACATTCAGAATCATTTATTAACTGATGCTATAGTTCACTAAGTCTGGAATTCCTGCCCCTAACCCCCATTTTCCTATTGATCTGGCCTATATAATTATACTGTTATGTTTAATGTCTTTAATTTGAATGTGCAAAGATGGAAATTAAACATTGCACAGAGTTCCAGCTGCAACCATTTATAATACTTGTAAATAAATGAGTATAATATTCCAGAACCAAAGGCATATGTACAGTAGTGGATTAGTACAGACTTGGCTAGCTGGCGTTCTAGAGAACCTTGCCAATTAAACATGAGATTATAAATTGGTTATTAAATTGCAATATTCACTAACTCCAATAAAGCATGCTTTAAATGCAACTCAATTGCAACATAAGATTCCTATGTATGTTTGCAAACAATGTGTTTAATAGGCTTAATTTGCTGAAACACAGTATATTGTTTCTATGAAATGTATAATGTACAGATGAGTATTAAACATTTGTTGTGTTCAAAATCTGTTTCAGTAAGCAAGGAGCTGAAACCTCTCATAACTATGCCAATTTTGTTCTATGCAGTATAGGTTGTTTAAATGCCACTGAAGGTCATGAGTCTTTTGTTTTAGCTTAATAATTGTGATTGGTTGATATCCCAGGGCCATGGGTGCATTATACCTATTTTTAATGTAATGGAAGGGAAAATTGATTATAGTGGAATAAATTGTATTAACCACATTTATTTTAATTTAAATGTATGCAATTATTTGTTCTTGTCCCACCCTCCCACTCCCATGTAGCAGAGCGAGTTCACTAGATAGTTTACTGAGTTTTTGCTAAGTTTCCAATGGAAGGCAGTTATAGATGTGGGACTTGCAAAATATGCCCCAAAAGTATAGTTTTCTGTAGCTACTTAAGAAATGTTCTGTTTGCTTTTTTTTTTTTTGTCAAATAAATCGAATAAACCGATAACATCATTTTTGTCATAAATTACTGAATAGTGTGCGCAGATATCAATGAATATACGGTACCCAGTTTTTTTTTGTTTTTGTTTTTTTGAGGGCGTAAGTAAAAAAGTGACCCAATATGGATGAAACATAGCGGAGACGGGGATCCCTATTCAATCAGAAAATCCATGTGAAAAAAAGATCGTTAATTATTTATCAGAAAATGCGATAATGCGTGGATAGTTAAAAGATACAACACACATTCATAAGCTTTATTTCCGGCAAACTTTGAAAGCGGCCCCTTTAAAATCATTTTCCGAGGGGGTGGTACAGAATGGTACCGCTCTAACTTGAGGTTGCAACTCTATGGTCAAAAACTTTGTGGTTCTTCCACTAGCGGAAGTCGCCAGAGAGAGATGATTTTTTTTTTTTTTTTGATGAGCGGAAGATGTCATCGATTCTGCGACAAAGACTTTTCCCGCAGCTTTTTCTTCCTTTCTGTCAACGTTTCAGGACGCGACGACTTGAAGGCCCTGCGCTTGCCCAGTGGTTGCGTGGTTTTTAGGCCTCTTGCGCGGCGCGGCCCGAGGTGAGCGCGTGTTGAGGCCGATTGCCCGGCGGTGGGGGCTGGAGAAGGCGAAGGGGAAGATGGGTGGAAGAGCTAGAGGGTGGAAGTGGTGGTGGTGGTGGAGGGGAAGAAATGCAATAGAGTATTTGAGCCATCTGTAGAAGGGTAAATAGGCAAAGTACGTTCTTCTGCATGCCTTGCCTTCCTTTGATCGGTTGATTTTAAATGTTATTTAGTTGGGTTTTGGACACGATGTTTAGTAAAGTTTATGTATAGCAATGGGTGTTGCTATGAATCGTATCCCTTTCCCCCAACCAGATGTTCTCTAGGTGTTCTTGGTTCTCAGCTGCTACGATTCCCATGGAGGCTAAGGATTGTGGGAGGCTGGAGAAAGGACACATTTTAAAAATGTCGTTGACTCCCAGCACATTCCAGCAAAAGGATAGAAGAGCCTTCAAGCGGAATAGAGCTGGAAGGGACCTTGGAGGTCTTCTAGTCCAACCCCCTGCTCAGGCAGTTGACCCTAAATACCATTTCAGACAGGTGGCTGTCCAGCAGCCTCTTCTCAAAAAACCTCCAGTGATGAAGCAGCCACGTCATCTGAAGGAAACTGTCCCACCGATTAGTTGTTCTAACTGTTAGGAAGTTTCTCCTTAATTCCAGCCTTTTTCTTCTCCTTGATTGGTTTCCGCCCATTGTTTCTTGTTCTGCCTACAGTGCTTTGGAGAATAAGTTGACCCCCTTTTCTTTGTGACAACCTCTTAAATACTGGAATACTGCTATTATTTATTTATTTATTGGTTCGATTTATATGCCGCCCTTTTCCGGAGACTCAGGGCGGCTTACAATGCGTTAAGTAATAACCTTCATACTTTTGTATATACCTGCTTAGTAGGGCTTTCGGCCCCCCTCTAAGCGGTGTTATTTTTTTTTATACAAAGTCAGCTTATTATGTCATCCCCCTCCCCAAGTATTTCTTTTCTCTAGACTAGCCAGTGTGCTATGCCAGATGTGCAGTGTCTCATAGGCTTTTCTGTTTGTTTTTTAATTTTGTTTTGTGAGGAAAGATGGGAGGGTTGTCATTGGTTATTAAATTGCAATAAGTCTGTATTGGGCTCTCCATTGTAATTGTGGAGTTTTTTAAAAAAATTATTATATGAAAAGTCAGTGGACTGGCTGGGCAGGCTACATACCTAATCTCAAGCATCAGTAATCTCATCCATATAATAGTTTCAGTTACATCTAACATTTCCTTTCTGCATAGGAAGCAAAGTTTTTCTGGATCAAAGCGTGCAAACATAATTGATATTCCAAACATTTTTCAAATCAATAGAAATAGATGTATGAATATGAAAATAGCATACTCACTGGACTTTTCAATCTTTATATTATTCTCTAGGGTCAGAAATTGTTTCTGAGTGACGATCCGAAGTTGTTGCTATGTCGCGTTTTTTTACTACTGGCTCAGACAGTGAGTCAGAATCATCACTCTCTGGAGATGAATTAGTAGCCAAACCTGTTGGAGGCAATTTTGGGAAACAGTAAGTATAAATAGGGATGGTTAGGATTGGAGAGGTGGGTTCTAGGTTCCTAGAAAATATTTAGATTGGGTAAAATAGGCGGAGTGAGACTTTTATGACAAATTTAGCATATTGGTTCAGGCTACTGAGTGAAAATATATGATATTGCAATTTGCATTTCTAATCTAATCTCTGAATAGCATTAGCTGCAGAACTGTAAAAACTAATCTCGTCCACAATTAAAAATAGGCTAGAAAAAACATTCTAGTGTTAATGTTATTTGTTGAAGCATCTCTGTACAGATGCATTCAAATATGTCATAAAACAATCCTCTTGGTGATTTTTTTCTAATAACTGTTGGCACAAGGTGTCCCTCTTACATTTGTTCCCCTCTGACTTCCAGTTTCTTTTATCAGTTACTCATAAAAATCTATCAGCTATTTCCCTTCTTGTCTTGTAGGCCTTTGCTGCTAAGTGAGGATGAAGAAGATACAAAGAGAGTTGTGCGCAGTGCTAAAGACAAAAGGTGATGTATACTGGAAGAAGAAGGGCACCTAAAGTTTGGAGGATTGAACCAAAATTATATTTTTCTCAATCTCTGGAAAGCCCCTTATCCTGTTGGTGGCTGGTTACATTGGGCTTGGTGGCATTGCCTTCTCTGAGGCCATAGCCTTTATTCATGGCCTAAATACTGTATATATCCTTATTTTGCCTTTCTCTTCGCCCCCTGGTTTAATTGTTCCTTGTCCTCTTTTTCCTGCCTGCCAGATTTGAGGAACTAACCAATTTGATCAAAACAATCCGGAATGCTATGAAGATTCGAGATGTCACCAAATGTCTGGAGGAATTTGAGTTGTTGGGCAAGGCTTATGGGAAGGCCAAGAGTATTGTCGACAAGGAAGGAGTGCCCCACTTCTATATCCGCATCTTGGCAGATCTTGAGGACTATCTCAATGAGGTATTAGCTGGAGAGCATGATAGACAAGAAAATGGTTGATTTTTTATTGTCTGATCAGAAAGGATTACACATTCCAATTTGTTTATCAGAAAAGTGCCTCTGTAGTGTGTAGAAACATGCTCTCCCTGTGATACAAAAGAAATATGATGTCTCATCCAGAAGGTCCACTATGGTTCTTTTTTCCCAAAAGTCATTGATTCAGGTCACATAATAATTGACCTCAGAATTGAGACAAAGATGTGACATAATCTTTCCTCACTCTAATCCTGTGTCTTTGTTTCTAGTTAGTTGCTGGTTCATAATGAATTACTGTATTTTTCAGACTATTAAGATGCTCCGGACTATAAGACGCACCTAGCTTTTGGGGAGGAAAACAAGGAAAAAAAACTGTCTCTGCCTCCCAGCAATTTGCCTCCTTTCAGCAAACAGCCTGGTCAGCTTCAGCACAGCCTGATTTAGCACAAGCAGCTGGATCTGCCTTTCTGAATACTGCCTATCAGCTCTTTCCAGGCTGCGGGGATCGCCACCATTACTGTCCATTGCCGCTATCGCCTCTGCTACACGTCCCATTTTCGGTGGCAGAGGTGTGCAGAGGCCAAAAATTTATTTTATTTATTTTATTGAATTTCTATACCACCCTTCTCCCGAAGGACTCAGGGTGGTGAACAGCCACGAGATAAAACACATAAATACAAAAATTTAAAATGAATTAAAAACGAATTAAATAATTTGGCTGAATTTAAAATACCCCATAATTTAAAACAAATTAAAATTTACATTTAAAAAGGGGAGAAGATTTAGCCAGGTCAGCTTGATGGAATAGGAAAGTCTTAAGCGCACGACGGAAGGTGCGCAGATCCGGGATCCTCCGTATCTCCGGGGGGAGCCCGTTCCAGATCGTAGGTGCCCCCACAGAGAAGGCTCTCCCCCTAGGGGCCGCCAGTTGACATTGTTTGGCCGATGGCACCAGGAGGAGCCCCTCTCTATGGGAGCGTACTGGCCGGTGGGAGGCCTTTGGTGGTAGCAGGTGGTCCTGTAGATAATCAGGTCCTAAGCCATGGAGCGCTTTAAAGGTGATAACCAGAACCTTGAAGCGCACTCGGAAGACCACCAGGAGCCAGTGCAGCTCGCGCAGGAGAGGTGTTACATGGGAACTCCACGTTGCTCCCATAACCACCTGCGCGGCCGCACTCTGCGCCAGTTGGAGCCTCCAAGTGCATCTCAAGGGGAGCCCCATGTAGAGAGCGTTACAATAGTCCAGACGAGAGGTGACGAGGGCATGAGTGACTGTGTAGAGATGTGTGTGTAAAAATGGGGCATGCGAAGGCAGCAATGGGCTGTGGCAATCCCCGCAGCCTGGAACAGCTGATAGGCGGTATTCCGGGAGGCAGATCCAACCACCAATCAGCTGCTTGTGCTAAATCAGACTGTGCTGAAGCTGACCACGCTGTTTGCTGCAAGGAGGCAAATTGCTGGGAAGGAGAGGCCGAAGGGTGGGGGCTGGCAGGTGGGCAAGGCTTAGACAACATTCGTTGTATAAGACGCACAGACATTTCCACCCACTTTGGTGGGGGGGGAGGGGAGTGCATCTTATGCACCGAAAAATACAGTAATAACTATACATTATACTGTTATTACTGTATTTTTGTGGAGGTGCATAACATTTCCAGAAATTTAGAAATCATGATCTTCTAATCATATTTTCCTTTGTTGGGGAGTGGGTTTTCTTTAAAAAAAAAAAGAATGTTTGCATTCAAACTTTAGTTCCTTTGCTTGTTTCTTCCAGATGTTTAGACTTCTTGTACAATGGGGTGCACGGTTAGAGCTGCCAACTCATATATGAACCTTTCTGTTTGTTACAATCAAATTATTTTAATTAGCCTCTCCAGTCATTATTTACCAATGCGTTCATCTACTGTCTGTATGATCCTCAACCACCATGATTATCAGTGCTGCTGGAAGCCATGGAAGTTTGGAGACCAGCATCTGGTGGATATCAGGTTGAAAAAGGGTCATCATCTGTGGTCAGCTTTCAGAGGTTATGTAGCTATAGCAAGAGACGCAACTTCTTTGGTAACGATGGTTTATTTACTGTATATCCCTCCACACCTTTCTCCACACTCATTTAATTCTAATCCATTAATAATAGTTTTAGTGGATGCCTGGATTTTGGAGCTGGTATGTTTCTGATAGTTTGGTTTGTTTATTTTCCGAAATTTTCTTTCATAGTTTAAGTGATTATTGGTCTGGCTTGAAAGAACTCTTCTGCTGTCCCAAAGCGTAACAAACTCAGTGCTTTGTATCTGAGTTGCGCATTTGAAAATGCTATTTCCGTAGTCATTGATACTTGCCATTTCTGATCCTAGGGGAGTAATCATTGAATGGAATAGGTGTTGCAGTCTGAGGAAGCAACTAGTGCTGCTCTCCATATGCACTCTTTTGTCTTCTGTAGCTTTGGGAGGACAAGGAAGGCAAGAAAAAAATGAACAAGAACAATGCCAAAGCACTGAGTACTCTCCGCCAGAAGATCCGGAAGTACAACCGAGATTATGAAACCCAGATAACTGCTTATCGCCAGGTATTGACTTATGCAGGAGAGGCTGCAGAGTTGTTGTATTTTACAACAACTACTGTGTGGGATTGATGGATTGTCTATATTAGCACTAACAGCAAACACGTAGGATTGTGGCTGAAGGGAGGACTTGAACAGCCATGTTTGCGATGGACAGGAAAGTCCGTATGGGTAATAAGGGGTGGCGTAGAATAATATATATCATGATCTCAGCATATTGGTCATATTCTCCTAGAATCCTGAGCTGTCAGCTGATGAAGATGAGGACAAGAAAAGTGATGATTCAGAGGGTAAGTACTGATGCAAGAACCATGCAATTGAAGGATGCCCACTGTTCTGAGCAAGGGTTTTTATGATTTGGTGTGTGAAATCTCCCCTCTCAATGGTTCCTCCCATTTTCTGCCTTCAGGATCCTCTTCCTCAAGTGAAGATGATGATGATGAGGGAATGAGCGCAGCAGCTTTCTTGAAAAAGAAAGAAGGAGCAGTTGAGAGTCGCAGCAAGTTTCTCAAAAAGATAGAGGTAAGAGTTCCAGGAAAGAGCCTCAAAGAAAGATTTTAAGGCTAGCCTCCTCGGGGCTCTCCAGGAGGATTCAGAGTAGGAGAACCCAAGCCTCCCTGGGAACGTAAGACAGGAATTTCCATATTTTCTCAGACAGATTATCCATGTCCGTCAGATTTTATTAGAGACAAAGCAGTTTTCTGCTAGAAGGAACTTTGCTATACTGTGGCAGCAAATTCCTTTGGAAGGTGATTTGCTGGATTAATACATTTTTTTTTCCTGACAGGACGAAGATGAGGAAGAAGAGGAGTCAGATGATGATGAAGATTGGGGGTCATCGGATTCAGAATCTGATTCAGAGTCAGATGAAGATGAGGGCAAATACACCTCCTTGGCTTCAAAGTTCCTTAAGAAGTAAGGACAACATTCCTTAGAGGCAAGGGGAGGTTGGAATCTTTACCTTTGTGCAACATCCATCATGCCTTACAGGTAGTCCTTGGTTTATGATGGTAACTGGGACTGGAATTTCCGTCACTAAACATTGTAATTGTAGTGATATGATGTGACTGAATCCCATAGTGACGACAATCATAGCAGTCCCCCATTGCTGTCATTAAGGGATTACCATGGGTTGTTAAGCAAGGATCTTCTGGCATCCTGCTAGCTTCCAGCAGCAAACTACATGGGGAAATCAGCAGGAAGTCAGGAGTCCCAGGCGGATAAGTGGCTGGTGCCAGGGGCCAAAGGACACAGAATTAGCCACTAGACCAGGGATGGCTGCTGCTAGGGATGGGAAGGTGGGCAAGCAACTTCTGTGATGCCACACATGCACCCAGGCTGGAGCAACTGCTGTTGGCAGTGGGAAGATGCGCAAGCTGCCCTGTGCTCTGCCATCCTTGCCACCCCCAACTGGCTCAGCTCCACTGCTGATGCATGCATGGCCTTGGTCTTCATAAGACCTCTTCCTAGGGCCACACATGAAGTTCCTAAAGCCTTATGAGAAGGCTGCACACAGCCTCTGGAAGGAGGCCTTTCACAGATAGCAGTTTCCTGGTGACATGCCAGGCCAGGCACACTTTGTCAGCAGCAGTAAGAAGAAGACAACAAAGATCAGATGGAGTCGGCAGGAACAGCACCGTGCATTGTAGCAGGATGGCAGAGTGCAGGGTGACCAAAAAGGCAGGAATAAGGGGTTTGTAATATTTGCTTTGGTCTATACTAGTAGGCTGCAAAGTGCCAGAATTTTGATCACATGACTACAGGGATGCTGCAGCAGCCATAACTTCAAGGATCGGGCATAAGTGGACTGTCATAACTTCAAATGGTCACTGAACATATGGTTCCTAAGTGAGGACTAGTTGTGTAGCTGTGATCCTTAAGTTTCAGGCCAAGCAAATCATACTTATCTTGTTGTATTTTAATCTTTTGCCTTTGATCTTCTATGTTTGTGCTTACGTCTCTCAAGGGCAGATGTCTGAGGTTATAGCCAGCAGTCCCAGTGGTTTATGTTGAGCCCTCTTGTATAACCAAGCATCTTACAAGCTTAATCTTTGGGTTTTTTTAGTTTCTCCTGTGGTGTGAAATATCAGTGACTGATGTTTTAGACCCAGGAAGTACTTGCATCAAGAATTTGAGATAGTAGTTATGACTCTGACTTCTAAGCTGCCAAGTCTGGCAGTAGTTACCTATGCCATAGTTCCATTAGGGTTAGATTATTGCAATTTTGTTTTCTGTGTGTTATTTTTGAAAAACATCCAAAATCTTACAATGACACAGGTTGCAACTAAGCTACTAACTGGTTCACAAAAGCAAAATCATATTTTGTCTACGTTGATAGAGTTAGGCCCATATTGGTTAACAAATATTTTTCAACTACAAATAAAAAACGAAGGTTTTGCCTAAAATGTAGATCTGCTTTGCAAACAACTCTGTGCCTATTCTTATCATGTAGCCAACAGGAGAGGCCCCCTTAAAGATGTCTCTTGTTTTCAGAGACCTGGTTGTTGGGCACCCTGGAAAATCTGTTATTGTGCTATTGCCAAACTATGGAAGCTCCTGTGTTCTGTTTTCAGTCTAGGGGGGTAAAAAGGCTTGATTTAAATCAATTTTAAAAGAGCAACTGTGATCTCTGTCCTGCAGCGGCTCCTCTGACTCGCTGTTGATTTACCAACAAACCCATTCGCTTTAATGGGATGGCTGGTAATGCAGTAATAACACAAGAAGGCGAGGGACGTGGCAGGCAGCAGGTGAGCGGATGCCCACTAACAGTCACTGCCATGATGGATCTGAAATGACAGGTGCTCTTTAAATGTAAAGACTCATTCTTGCGGGTAGTTAGAATCTGTAATATTATTATTTGCAAACAAAATGAAGGTTTCCTATTTAGCTTGCAGAGCTTGGATTCATTGAATGAGTTTACCAAAAATGTAAATATTGCAGAATATATACAGCCTCATACTACATAACTAAGCTCCATTTCATGCTGAATAAACTAAATTATTAATGTATCTTAAATAGAAAACTATCTTTAGATAGATTTTTAATCCAAAAGCATTTTATTAAAATAAATTTGATAAAAATGAAAAAAATGCAATGTAAATTTTTTAAAAATTGATTTTTTATAAAAAAATTTAAAAAAATAATCGATTTTTATCCACCGTGGTTCTCACATTTTCTACTGACAAGAAATAAATCCTTGTCTTCCTCTTCAGCCAGATTTTATGACATAGATTGTTGATAATTTTAGCTCTTTTTACAGGATTTTTATTCCTTAAATTTTAGAGTTAACCAGTGTGCATGTTCTACACAGGTAGTCCTTGGGTTATGACAGTTTCTTCAAGGAGCATACAAAGTTACCATGGCACTGAATGAAAAGGACCTATGATGGATCCTTGGATTGCTGGTCATTGCAGCATCCCTGTAGTGTGGGAATCCTGTCATGTGATCATGGTTTCTAGGTTTCCTGCTGCCTTTCCAAAAGCAAGGTTGGGGGAAGTTGGCAGGAATTTGGAAGTCATGATCATATGAGATCCCTGCTAAATGACTGTAGTCCTTATTTAATGACAGCAGCCAGGACTGCTGGAATTGCTGTCATTGGACCTGGGACACTGTGGCGATGACATCATTTAGAATTGCTACCAAAACATGCAGATTTCCTATAGGTTAAAAGTTATATCATCTATTAGGAGTTGAATCCGATCTTAGCAGACCAGTGTTCTCTGCAAGGATAGGTAGATAGCAGGGAAATCTTGGTCTATTGGGGTAAAATAATCTTGCCTGTCAGAGTTTTGCAGAGTGACTAGTATTATGAGATAAACCTAGGAGTTGATCAACGCAGCTTTCAGTTGCCTCCACTTACAACCTTACATCAGCTTACAGCTATTAAATCTACATTACCTGACAGGTTTGGATTCAAATGTGATTTGTGGAATGGAAAGAAATGGAGCTGCTTTCATTAGAACAGGTTTGATCTGCAGTATTCAAAGGCAGCAATGTTTCTGAGATTAAATCGTATAGCTAGCTCAAGATTTTAGAATCACAGCATGGGAAAAAACCTGATCTGTTTAATCCTCCAAAATTAAGAGTTGGCACAGAGGAGGAAAAGAGGATTCTGGAGAAGAAAAAAGAAGATAAAGCAAAGAAGAAACAAGACCGTAAATCCAAAAAGTATGAAGATGATGAAGATGATAACGAAGGTGGTGAATGGGAAAAAGTCAAAGGAGGCGTCCCTCTGGTTAAGGTGAGGCATTGCCAGTGGCCTCTCGTTCCAGCTGAGAGATTAGCCAGAGAGGGAGTAGAAGGAATTGGGAAGTTTATCCTTTTTTGTTGTTGTTGTTCTCTCCCCTTGTAGGAAAAGCCAAAGATGTTTGCTAAGGGCACAGAGATAAACCATGCTGTGGTAGTGAAAAAACTCAATGAGATTCTACAGGCTCGTGGCAAGAAAGGCACTGATAGGTGAGACAAAGATGTTTTAACATTGCTGGGCAAGAGTAACTGAAATCATTCTCAAATTGACCGCTTGCTTTTTTCTTCCTCTGGAAGGCAAATAAGTAGGTCATTTCTCAGATGGCATCTGGGGTGGTTTAGATCCAGGGGTGTCAAACTCAAGGGAGATAGGCAAATTAACTTCAAGACCAAAAATATAGAAGTCGATTATGAAAACAAAGCAAATCTGAGATGACAGTAAAATATATACACAGAGAAGGTCCACCTTGCCTGATATTGAAATCTTTTCCTCTGAAAGGATCTAGTCAGTTCTGAGCTTCATGCAGACATTAATACATGATGCAACATCCTTTGCACTGAAGCAACTTCCTCTTTCATCAGTGTGATAGTAAGGAGGAATTAGGCAACACTTGCTTCTGCTTTACACTAGCCTCAGCTAAATGTCTTTGGTGCTTTTACAAGAGGCAACTGGACTTCCTTTGTTTTTCCCTGAAGATGTTTCACTTCTCATCCAAGAAAGGTTCTTCAGAGCTTGGATGAGAAGCAAAATGTCTTCAAGGAAAAAACAAAGCAGAGAACAAAAACAAAACAAAGAAAGTCCAGTGTCCTCTTGAAAAAGCACTTTTGGAACTAACCCCAGGTTTTTATTGTATTATCCAGTCTCAAGAAACAGTGGTACATCTTATAAACTTGTGACATGCTAAAAGATGGCTAATTGAAATGGGGAGCTGACCATTTTTGAACTTTTTATTACCACACCAAGGAAGTGGGCATAAGGCCTGTGTCTAGAGTTTGCTGTGGCTTGTTTGCATCAGACCAGAACTAGACAGGGAGGAGCCACATGTTCCTGGTTGAGGTTATAATTCAGCCTCTTGGCTTGTCGGACAAGTTTGAGAAGGACTTTTGCATAAGAAGGGGCATGGCCAAACACTTCCATCCTCTTTTACGTTCACTTTGGGAAGGATGAGAGCTTTGGCTTCATAGATTCCAATGTCTACTCTTAAAATTACTCCCAAATTGAGCAACAAAAAAAAAGCCTTTCAAAATTGACATTTTTTTTGCTGAACATTGGTGGCATGACCTCATGGTGTTCTGGGAGCTACAGATAAGATCCAATGGTTAGAATAGCAATAGCAGTTAGACTTATATACCGTTTTACAGTGCTTTACAGCCCTCTCTCAGAAGTTTACAGAGTCAGCATATTGCCCCTAACAATTTGGGTCCTCACCTCGGAAGGATGGAAGGCTGAGTCAACCTTGAGCCAGTGAGAAGCGAACTGCTAAACTACAGGCAGCCGACAGTCAGCAGAAGTAGCCTGCAGTACTGCATTCTAACCACTGCACCACCATGGCTCATAATGGCTAAGAATGGTTAAGTTAAAGGCTTTAGAACAAAGTCAAATGGATTATGCTGAGTTTGAGGAAGTAACTCAAAATAATAATCTGCCATCTCCTCACACCTGTTGTCACAGTAGTCTCTACCCTTTCTGTGATCTTTCACAGGGCTGCCCAGATCGACCTTTTGCAGCTTTTGGTTGGAATTGCAGCAGAGAACAATTTGGGAATAGCTATTGACCTCAAAATCAAGTTCAACATCGTTGCCTCTTTGTATGACTACAACCCCAACTTAGCTACATATATGAAGGTATAGGGGAATAAGGAAGGAAATTAAGATGGATTAATTCCGGCGTGCTGCAAGACTTTGTTCCTTGCCCGCTTTAGCTGTGAGAGATGCGACATGGAAGATTGGTTGTTTTATTCCTATAATATAGGAAGTCCTTACGACCACAATTGAGCCCAAAATTTATGTTGTTAAATGAGAAATTTGTTAAGTCAGTTTTGCCCTATTTTATGACTTTTTCTTGCCACATTTGTTAAGCGAATCACTTTAGTTGTTAAATTAGTAACACGATTGTTAAGTGAATCTGGCTTCCCCATTGACTTTGCTTGTCAGAAGGTCACAAAACGGGATCACGTGACCCTGAGATATTGCAACTTTTATAAATATGAACCACTTGTCAAGCACCCGTATGTAAATCACATGACCATGGGATGCTGCAACGGTCATAAGTATGAAAAATTATCATAAGTCCCCTTTTTCAGTGCCGTTGTAACTTTGAACTAAATGAGCTGTTGTGAGTTGAGGACTACCTGTACCAGGATTGTTAATGATTTCCTCTTTATTCTCCTTGTTTCCAGCCAGAGATGTGGCAGAAATGTCTCAGCAGCATTGATGAGCTGCTGGACATCCTCTTTGCAAACGCCAACATCTTCATTGGACAGAACATTGCAGAGGATTCTGAAAACCTGGCCAACGCTGAGCAGGTGGGTTTCTGCAGGTCCTCCCAGCCTATAAACCATCCTGCAATATGTTGTGTAGGTAGTCTGACTTGGGACTGGCTGCTTAGCGCCTGTTAAAATGGATTTCCCCCAGAAGAAGAATCCCAATCTGGATTCAAAGTTCCAATGGCTACCACCCCTTCCTGTGGTCATGTGATCACATTTTGGTTACTTGGTAACTGGCCCACATGTATGACTAATGGCAGCATCCCATGGTCATATGATCATGATTTACAAAGGTTTTTATCCCCCTAGAAATGGTAGTTAATTTCTGAGTTTGCGGGGGGGGAACCACTGAATGCAGAGAACGGGTTCTCTAAATGACCATCTCAAAAAACAAAAAAATCAGGTTGGTCACATGGATGCCTCAACTTAACAACCGTCATGATACACAAATGAAAATTCCAGGCTCTGTTACAGTCATAAGTCAAAGACTACTTGGTAGGTAGGGCTGAGTGAAATCTGCAAAGATCAAAGAGGATGCTGCTGTGCTGGCAGACCAAGAAAAAAAAAGCTTTTTTTTTTTTATGCCACTTCCCCAAGAATGCTGCATGGACAGTCTAATCGCATCAATATCCTCATAACTGGGAGTAATGGTGATTGTAACTCAGTCCAGTAGGAAAGTTCTACTTTGGAGAAAGATAAACTGAGTCTGCTAGTCCTAATCCTGCTCCTTCCTTTCTGTCTTTCCGTGGCCAGCCCCTTCGCATACGTGGGTGCATCTTGACCTTGGTGGAGCGGATGGATGAGGAGTTTGTGAAAATCATGCAGAACACAGACCCCCATTCTCAGGGTGAGTGAGTTTGTACATCAACATGTCCATCACAAAGTGGTGTCTTAGAGATGAGGAAAGAAGGGAATCAGTTGAAAGTGGAGGTAATGAAAGGAAGTGGGTTGGGACAGGAGGTACCTTGCCTGATAATAGGAATATTTGGCTCCTAGTTGAATGTTGTCCTCAGCAGAATTGCCTCTTTTAGCCAGACATGATTGATTTGGAGCCTGTTAAATTGCAAAGTTGAAGTTCACCCTTATTTTTTCATGTTACTCTGCCTGCTTATCGAAGAATAGCAATAGCACTTAGACTTATATATCGCTTCACAGTGCTTTACAGCCCTCTAGCAATTTACAGAATCAGTATATTGCCCCAAACAATCTGGTTCCTCCTTTTACCGACCTTGGAAGGAAGAAAGGCTGAGTCGACCTTGAGCTAGTCAGGAATGAACTCCTGGCGTGCCAGCCTGCCCCTCATGTGGCTCAGTTCCGAATAGGCCACGACCCAGTAGTGGGCTGCAGCCGGGGGATTGGGGACCCCTGTGCTTAGGGTTTAAACTGCTGGAATACAGAAAGCTTGACTTTTTCCAGGTGACAAATCCAGTGTCTTTAAGCTCCTGAGCCATTGTGCCTCCATTATAGATAACAAAAAGTTATAGGTCAGCGTGAAAGGGCTTGGTGATCAAGGGCCTTCATGTTTCTACATTTTAAATTTTGTAATTGTAAGGGCATCAAACAACAGATATTTTGACCACCTCTCCGTAACCACCAAAATAAAAGCTGATGGGGAGGGGAGGTTTTGCAGGACTGCATTGCCAGATTCCACCTAATAAAACAAGGGAACCCACCCTAATTTCTTGTAAAAGACTAAGCTAAACATGTGTGGTACGTTTCTGTAGAATATGTGGATCACCTGAAGGATGAAGCTCGAGTGTGCAAGATCATAGAACGGGTGCAGACTTACCTGCAGGACAAGGGAACTACAGATGAGATCTGCCGTGTTTACCTGCGCTGCATCCTCCACACCTATTACAAGTTTGACTACAAGGCTCACCAGCGCCAGCAAGGCCCAGCAGGAGACAGCAAGGTAAGGTGGTCCCTCTGATAGGCAAGGGACATCAGTAGTTGAATCTTCCCTCTCCAGAGTGAGAAATTTGCTTGTCTAGGTCAGTGCTTCCTTATCATCATCACCTTCTGCTGATTAAGAGATGCTGAGGATTGGATTTGGAGGTTATGCCAAATAAGCATATAGGTAAAGGTAAAGCTTCCCCTCACACATACGTGCTAGTCGTTCCTGACTCTAGGGGGCGGTGTTCATCTCTGTTTCAAAGCCGAAGACCCAGCGCTGTCTGAAGACATCTCCATGGTCATGTGGCCGGCATGACTATGCCAAAGGCACACGGAACACTGTTACCTTCCCACCAAAGGTGGTCCCTATTTTTCTACTTTTATTTTTTATGTGCTTTCAAACTGCTAGGTTGGCAGAAGCTGGGACAAGTAATGGGAGCTCACCCCGTTACGCGGCACTAGGGATTCGAACTGCTGAACTGCCGACCTTTCAATTGACAAGCTCAGCGTCTTAGCCACTGAGCTTTATAAAATAAAAGTAACCCCTTGAAACCAGTTTCTAGGAAACTTCATAGACCAGTGTTTCTCAATCATGGCAGTTTTAAAACATGCTAGCTGGAGAATTCTGGGAGTTGAAATCCACACATCTTAAAGTAGCCAAGTTTGAGAAACACTGTCATAGAAGACACAGCCATGTCTTCCAGGATGCCTTAGTTGCTTTCCAATCAGACTGACAGCTCTGGAATTCAAAGGGGTCTCCCACTCAAATGATAACCTGATCCGGTGCCACTTAATTTCTGAGCCCAAACAAGGTTGATCAGGTGGTGCCACCTATCAAGAGGTAGCTTTGTAGAGAATTAAACATTCTTTTACAAAACCACAACTTCCAGAATTTGAGACCAGTCCTCCAATCAGATAACTAATTTCCTTGTTGGAAATCCGGAATGTAAAACCGTAACAAAAATAGTTTGTTGTAAACAGCATTTTTGTATTCACTGGCAAACGAAAGTAGCACATTAAGTTAGTGATATTTTCTGAGTTTGGTTGTTTTCCTGCAGATATTTCATTACCAGGCTAAATAACATTATCAGTACAAGCTCAGACAACCCCAAGAGGAAAGCAAAGGTTAGAGAAAGATTGGTATGTTAGGGCAGAGCTGTGTGTGGTATTTGTGATCAAGAACCACATTGTTAAAAATAAACATTTTTTTCTCCTGTTACATTAAAAATTCGACCTTGGATTTCTTGTGACTTGGAGAACATTGTTAGATTTCTTGCAAGATAAGGAGAAAAACCAACTTTGGAATTTGAGGATTCAGTCTGATCTGACCAGAGGAATATTGTGCTTGGGGTTAAAGTTAGGGTTTTTAATATATGCTTATTCATATTTGACAATTTACTATATGATTAAAAGAGTGTGGATATTAGTATGTTAAGATAGTTTAAATACTGGATATTCATTGAAACTAGAGAGATGTTGCATTGTATAAATTACCTTTGTATTGAAAAGAATTTAAGGTCACTTTTATATTAAGTTTGATGTATTTTTTCTGTCACTTTTCTGTCCTGTTATAACCCTCCCTTCCCCCCCCCCCTTCATGTTAGTTTGTACTTTAATGTTTGCTTATGAAAAACAATACATAAGTTTGCAAAACAAAATAAAAATCATAGTTTGGCTGAAACCTTCAACAGTGATTTAAAAGGTTAGGAGTATGTGATTTATTGATACTGGGGCTAATTTACACTCTCTGCTTATCTCAGTCCGAACAAGACCAAGCAGAAAACGAAGGGGAAGATTCTGCAGTGCTGATGGAGCGCCTTTGCAAGTTCATCTACGCCAAGGATCGTACAGACCGGATCCGCACCTGTGCCATTCTCTGCCATATTTATCACCATGCCTTGCATGATCGCTGGTACCAGGCCCGTGACCTGATGCTCATGAGCCACCTTCAAGATAATATTCAGCATGCAGACCCTCCAGTTCAGGTTAGAGAGGAACAAGTGGTTTGGTAGCCATTTGAGAACCAACATTGAACTTGCCTGTTTGATGGTGGTGGTGGTGGGGATAGCACAGAGTTTGGATGGACAGCAGACACTATGCTGCCCTACTCTCTTTGATCTGCCACAGCTTCCTCTAAACAAAATGGAGGACGCCTAGTAGAGAGGGAAGCTTAAAGTTCTGCTTGACAGTCTGTACTGTGAAAGGGCAACAATAAGAATCAGTTATTTGAGCAGCTGCTGAATTCTCCAAGGGATCCGAGAGCAGATAATAGGAAAAGAGGTGCTGGTAGTTTTTCAAACCCTTTTGTGTTTTTTCCTTTCCCAGATCCTGTATAACCGGACGATGGTTCAGCTGGGGATCTGTGCCTTCCGCCAGGGCTTGATCAAAGATGCTCATAACGCTTTGCTGGACATTCAGTCCAGCGGAAGAGCAAAGGAGTTGTTGGGGCAGGGTCTCCTGATGCGTAGCATGCAAGAGCGCAACCAGGAGCAAGAGAAGATTGAGAAGCGCCGGCAGGTTCCTTTCCACATGCACATTAACCTGGAACTCCTGGAGTGTGTCTACCTGGTCTCTGCCATGCTGCTTGAGATCCCTTACATGGCTGCTCACGAATTTGATGCCCGTCGACGAATGATCAGCAAGCAGTTCCACCATCAACTGCGGGTGGGCGAGCGTCAGCCTCTTCTTGGTAAGCGGTCCAAAGGATGCTTGTTTTAGCCGCCAAAGATGCAGTTCCGGCCATTATCTACGTCTAAGGTTTCAGAAGATTAAAGGGAATCTGGTTTTGCCAGCTAGAAGCAGATAGAAACCAACAAGGAGGAAATGAAGGCAACATTGTCATTCCGTTTGTGTTCCCCAGCAAGTACTAGTAATAGATACAGGTTCTCACTACTTGCAATTTATGGGTAGTCCTCAACTTACAATCACAGTGAAGCCTACTAAGTAGTTGTAAGTCAAGAACTACCTATAATATGAATAACCAAGGTGGCTGAGTTGAGATAGATTGCTAGCCCATAAACCTCAGCTTACCAACAAAATAGTTGTATTCTGTGACTACAAAACAAAACTATATTCTTCTCTAATATAATGTGTGACATGAACCATCATTTGATACTGGAAGAAATATTTAGCCATACTGACTGATAATATGTTACTTTGGGGGGAATTAAGCCTTCGTGATTTTTTAAAAATATCTTCTTTCCTCTGACAAATTATTTAATCTGTATAAATCAAATAAAATTTGGGGAACTCATCTGCTTTTTTAACAGACAAACAATCGGCTTATTCCTTACAATTAAACACATGGTTTTATTCTTTTATAACATATGAAATCTGTCATTTTCTGGAATAGTAAAGTAGTACTTTTTTTCCCTAAGGGATTGTGGCTTATTCATTTAGATAATTAAAATCCTCTCTAATGGATTCGAGGAACATCCTTTTAACTTTCCCCACCTCTCTCTTTTTCCTTGCTTCAGGCCCCCCTGAATCAATGCGAGAACATGTTGTAGCAGCGTCCAAGGCTATGAAGATGGGCGACTGGAAGACATGTCACCGTTTCATTGTCAATGAGAAAATGAATGGAAAAGTCTGGGATCTGTTTCCCGAGGCTGACAAAGTGCGCAACATGCTTGTCCGGTCAGTTGTAAAAGGGTCATATTGTGAGAGAAGTGAGCCATGGATGCTATGGAATGTAGTGAGGACGGGGATTCCCATGTGGGAGGGGCTGCATTTCTGAGGGATAAGAGACAACTCAGTCTGGATATTACATGTGAGAGAAATGTGTATTTAGTTTCTCCCTAACAGTTCATGGAGTATATTTTCTCTTAGCGGTGTGAACCAATAACCCAGTTTAGAAGAATTACCATATATTATTCTTGATTTTGGGCTTCCAATTGATCTGGGAAAAGTACAACTATTTCCAGTTTTGCTCCATTATATTGCTGGAACTGTAGCAGCAAAGATACGGTGGAAATTTGGAGACCTGAAATATATCTGTAATTTTGAAGAGTAAAATCTTGGGGACAGAAATTTAAATAATTTGAGAGAGGCTCTTATACCTCATTCTCACTGCCACTGTTTTTTCTCTCTCTCGACCGCATCCCAACAGGAAGATCCAAGAGGAGTCTCTCCGAACCTATCTCTTCACCTACAGCAGCGTTTATGACTCAATCAGGTACAGCCACGTTGGGGGTCCATAGGAGGAGAGGACACGAGAGGTCCACGGTTAACAGTGATGGCATTTCAGCAGAGTAGTGCTTTGCCCTGCATATGGGACTGCATATATTTTGTAGACTACGGACAATGGGTTTCAGAATTCCCTTTGAATTATCTGACTTATCTGTACAGTACTTGGTGGTTAGCATAACTCTGATCCTTAGTTACAGACCCTTCTGAGCTACTGTTTTTCTCAATAAATTTCCTTCTTGGCAAGAGCTAATGTATCAATCCTAAATAGCTGAATCTCACAATTCTCTGCTTTCTCTTGTCCATCTTCCTAGCATGGAGATCCTGTCCGATATGTTTGAGCTGGACCTGCCCACCGTGCACAGCATCATTAGCAAGATGATCATCAATGAAGAGTTGATGGTGAGAACTTTTGTGTGAGGCAGGCTGGGGCAGCTAGAGAAATTAATTGCATCACCAGGAAGGGGCAGGAGAAATGACCTGCTTCAAAGAATAGCAGGAAGAAGGCCATGCATCCATAGGCAGTTTCTGCAACAAGAATATGTCAGATCTAAAGCACACATAGAGAATCTCATAGTCACAGGCCTAAGTTGTAAAAATATTTTGTTGCCGTCATCAAGAACAACCTCATCTGTAATAACAGTTATATGGGTGGTCCTTGACTTACAACCACAATTAAGGCCAAAATTTCCGTTGCAAAGCCGGCGGTTAAGTGAGTTATGCCTGATTTAAAGACTTTTTTGCCACAGTCGTTATGGGAATCACTGCAGTGTTGCGTGAATCACAGTCATTAAGAAAATCTGGATTTTTATTGACTTTGCACGTTGAAAGCTGGCCGGGAAGGTTGCAGATGGCAATCATACGATCCCAGGATGCTACAACCATTGTAAATGCATGCCAGGTGCCCAAGTTTTGGTTACGTAGCCACCAGAATGCTGCACGGATTGTAAGTGCGAAGACCAATTACAAGTTACTTTTTTCACTGCTGATGCTATTTTTTTAGTCTAAAAGATTAAAAGAATACAGTAGTCCTCAACTTACAACCACAATGGAGCCTGAAATTTATGCTGCTAAGTGAGAAATTTGTTAAGTGAGTTGTGCCCTATTTTGTGACTTTTCTTGCCACCTTTGTGAAGTGAATCACTGCAGTTGTTAAATGAGTAACCCGGTTGTTAAGTGCATCGGGTTGACTTTGCTTGTCAGAAGGTTGCAAAATGGGATCACATGATCCCGGGACACTGCAACTGTCATAAATGTGAATCAGCTGTCAAGCATCCAAATGTAAATCACATTACCTTAGGGATGCTGCAAAGGACAGGAGTGTGAAAAATGGTCATAAGTCATTTTCTTCCGTACCATTGTAAGTTTGAATGATCACTAAGCAAACTGTTGTAAGTCAAGGACTACCTGCAATTGTAAGTATAAGGCTACCTGTGTTGGCAAATAACCCTTCAAATAAGGGGGAATTATGAACAGGAGAGACTGAATCCAAACCTTGTAGTGGGTAGGTGGATTACAGCATTCAGGTCAGATTCAGTTCCATACTGTAGAAATTTCATTTTGGTAGAAGTAGGAAGTCACAATATACTTTTAATGTGTACAAGCTATTCTGTGCCTTGCTTTTCTAGGCCTCCTTAGATCAGCCAACCCAGACAGTTGTGATGCACCGAACAGAGCCCACCACCCAACAAAACCTGGCATTGCAGCTGGCTGAAAAGCTGGGCAGCCTTGTGGAAAACAACGAGAGGGTCTTTGACCAGAAGCAAGGCACTTACGGTGGCTACTTTCGGGGTAAGTTAAAGCCCAGGTGTCACTGGTACTTAACTATTTTTGCTGGCATCTTATTTCTCTTCTATTAACTGTTACATACAGGCACAACACATAAACACACTCATGTCTGAACTACCTTTTAACAAAGGGAAAAATATTTCAGTGGCTGTAGAACACAATCTGAAAATATTTTGAAATTTTCCTTTACTAAACATTTTCCCTGTTATCAGGACAGGAAACCTCCTTTCTTTTCAATTCAGAATTCAAGTCCGTCTTGTTCTAATATCCCTCTAGACAGCCATTTCTGCCCTCTTCCTGCTTCCTGCCCTCTCCCCCCAATGAAACCTGCAAAGCCAAAATGATATTCATTCCATGGCCATTTATTGTTTCCTTGTCCCCGATCCATATTTTGCTACAAAATCATTCGTTTCTGTTTTGCTTGGTGTCTTCTCCTTTGCTGGTACGTCCTAATCAGCTCATGTCTTATCTTACAGACCAAAAGGACGGCTATCGTAAGAACGAAGGGGGCTACCTGCGCCGGGGAGGATATCGGCAGCAAGAACGTCAGAGCAACTATTAAACTTACAGCTGCTTTTATTCAGTTAATTCGGAGGGGGAGAGATTACCACTGACCATAATTCAAACACATCCAATAAAAAATTTTTTGCTAAAAAGGAAGTCTATTTAGCGTCCTTGGGAACAGGCCAGGTAAATTAATTAAAGAGAATGACAAGAATCATCAGGCTCCATTGCATTCCCAACCTTCAGTAGTTACTATCTGGCATTAGAATGAAAGAATGACAGTAGCATAGGATCTTAGACTTCTGTTCATTTTCAGTCTTAATAGGATCAGAAATGCAAAGGCAAGGAATTTCTCCTCAGAGAACATTTGTTAAAGATGGTGTTCTCAAAAACCAGATCTGAAGAATTGACCCCAAGTAACCCTTGCTGGAGCATTACTTGTGTTGGATGTATCTGAAACTAAATAAACCATAAGTGTGAAGCATGCCTGTTTGGCTTTAAAAGTTTTGCTACCTGTCATCATTTCTGGACTAGAGGGAGGCAAACTATATTGTAAATTGCAGGGTTTTTTTTTCTAATACAACCTTTTATCAAGTTGGCTCTAAAATCTTGGGGAAATGGTTTCTCTCTTAGTAAGACTGTCTTACTCATCATGTAGGCTCGTCCTCAGCAAGTCCCTTGAAATTCATAGCTTTATGTTAATTGGGTGATAATTGGTGAGTGGCTTATTTAGCAGTCTTGTGAGTGGGGCAGCCATCTGTTGGTGGAAAAAGTCATCCAATAATTTCCCTGGTTGACATGGAGATTTAAACTGAAGTCTCTTCAGTCAAAGTCCAACTGTTAGAGTATTAGACTTCATCCACATTACTTATTAAGTATCACTCGTTTATTTATTGCGTCCATGTGCTTGTACAATACAGAAAAAAGTGACATTGGCTTTGTCTTTCTATCATCCACTCTAAATGGCCACTATCTTTCCTGCTGTCTCTGTTGTCTTTGCCACAACATACTAGCCATGCAAACACTAAGGCCTTTCCAAAAGCCTCTACTAACTGATTCCTAGAGAAGATTGGGGTTATATCTTTCAGCCGCTTATTTCTGCTTACTTGTAACATTTTTGTACTGCTCTTGAAGCAAGTTTTTCAGTAGTTATTAAACTTAGAATTAATTAAAACACATTTCCTAACAAGCATTATTTAAAAAAATTATCAGTGTAATGTTTAAACAGCCAAAGCTGTTTAAAAAACATTTTAAAGCATTCAAAACCAAAAGGATAATGAAAACTAAAATAGCAAATATATTAAAATCCTGTTGATAAAAACTTAAGGCTCCCTGAGAGTTTTCAACAGGTGCCAAAAGAATTCTAGAACATCTGTAGAAAGTGAGGCACTTGGGACTGTGTTTTCTTAATGGACACCCCCAAGAAAGCATCCTGATAATGGGGTGCTGCTTTAGCTCTTGATGGTGAGTGTATGACATTTAGTTTTAACTACCTTGGGAGGTAGTTAAAGCATGCATTCACACATTGGGATGGCGGCACCTGGAATCTTTAACCAACATGGATATTAAGATCAACAACACTATGAACTGCAGCTCCAGCATACTTGGGAGAATAGATTTAGAAAGATTTCAGCTATAAACTCAACATCTAAGTCAAAACTCAACTGATTTCACGTGTAATTTGAATTTCACTGCCATGGGGCATTTGAGCCTTTTACCCACTGAGTGGCCACTTCCTTAGCTGGCCTGAGAGATCCTGGCAGACACAGCACGTAGCCATAGAGCACGGATGTCAAACTCAATTGCATCACGTGACGCATTCTGACATTTTTGCCTTTGCAGAGCCGGGGTGGGTGTGGCCTGCGCATGATACATCTGGCTCGTGGGCCGCCAGTTTTGACACCTGCCATAGAGGAATGCCAAAATCATGTTCTTCCCTCTAATTTTGCCCCATTTTTAAGGTTCTCTGGTTTTTCAAAACAAGACAGCCTTCCAATTTTTTCAAGTAATCTTTACAGAATGAAGTATGTGGCTTTTTTGTATAATTTTATTAAAGAATTTAAAAGCTGTAAATTAATACAAACTAATATACTGTACAGTAAGAAAAAGAATCAAAGGGAAAGCTAAAAGTGCAAGAAAGGGGAAAAGATACAAAGAAGTATCTTCCTTTTTTTTGGGCGGGGGAAGTTTTAAGTACAATGATAAATTTACCTCTTACTAGTTATAATACAATTCTTTCTATATTCTAATTATCAAAATCATTTATCATTTTGTTCATTTCTGTTTCATACAAAAGTTGAGAAGAGGTTTCCATTTACCAATAAACATAGATAATTGTCTTTTCTTTAATCAAAAAAGTCAATATAGCGATCTCAGCAAATTCTATCACTTCAGCAACCTCCATTGTGAATAATGCTGAATCTCCATTTTTGGATGTACATTTTGTTTTATTATGTACAAAAACTAAAAAAGGAATTTGGAGATGTAGTGATCAGATTCTTTAGGGATGAATTCCGGGAGTTGAAGTCCACACATCTTAAAAATTGCGTAAACGTTTGAAAATCCTGTCCTAAAGGCAGCATCTTTTTGATTGCAGGTAGCTTTTCTCAACCTGGTGTCCACCAATTCTGTTGACTATTAGTGAGCAAAACATTTTGAATGTATGTCTTCTGAGTGCAAAACAGAACACTGATCTTTTGGTCTTACTAGAAATTGTCTGGGCTTGAACAATTCTAAAATGGTCAGTACAGAACACTTACAGCAAAGTAAAAACAAGCTGTTTCAAACACAAAACAGCTATCTCGGGTCCAAAACACGTTAAATTTCAAATGGTTGTGTGCACTTGACAGATTCACTTTTGGTTTGCATGGATAATTGGTAAAATGAGACAATAAGCAGGTGTTCCATTACAAAAACAGCTATCAACAGAGGACTTCCCACAGCTGGCTAGAGAGGTTGACATTGGTTCCTATCTGCCCATATTTGGAGGACCACTAGTTTGTGAACATCTGTTACGGAGTTAAATGGGGGAAAAGGTACAACAGAATTCCAAATGTGTAGGGTTCAAATCATAGTGAGGAGAATAAATTGAATCTTTTGATAATAAATAGCAATAGCACTTAGACTTACATACCACTTCATAGTGCTCTACAGCTACAAAGAGTGGTTTATAGAGTCAGCATATTGCCCACAACAATTTGGGTCTTCATTTTACCAACTTTGGAAGGATGGAAGGCTGAGTCGACCTTGAGCCAGTCAGGATTGAACTGCTAATAGTGAACTGAGTTAGCCTGCAAGACTGCATTCTAACCACTGCGCTCTTGAGAAACAGAAAAATATGAAAAACATAAATACTTGAGAATCAACTCATATGAAATGTTTTTGATTCTTGGCAATCCTGGTAAGTTATTCAATGATGAGAAATGCTTTGGGATATAGTTTGGCTCTATCTGAAGGAAAATCAGTGCCGACTTCCATTCTGCAGAAACTAGAACAGTTTCTAGGATGAAGCAGCCTTCCCTAATCTGTGGCCTTCAAGTGTTTTGCCCTTCACCTTCCATATTCTCCCATCTAACAAAATAGCTGGGAATTATAGAAAGTGAAATTGAACAGATTTGGAAACTACCAAGTTGCAGAAAAGAATAGAATAAGCCAATAAGGTTGAAATGCCAGGAATCCAGATGTTAATGAATGACTTCTTCTTAGCAGGTTTTCTGCCCTAGTGAATTGCTTCCCACTTACCCCCAATAATGTGCTGAAATTGCACCTTACTGGCCTGTGTTTGCACTCTTTCCTCCACCCTCCCCATCTTTCCAGCTTGTGCCCATACGCAATGGGATAAATGCCAGATGCTACATTCTCAAAGGTGGCACTGTGACCTTCAGACTGAGCTGGTGGCATGCTGCATTGTGGGGCTCGTTTCTTGCACCGGAGGGTATTAACCCTCTGGAACCCCCAGGTGATAACCCAGAAATCCTCATCTTCCAAGACAGTCCCCGAAACTGCTTCAAAGAAACCCCAATCGTCTTCTAATTCACTGAGCCTGGATGATGGGAACGTTTTCCGCCTCAAGACCAAATGGGAACTCAGTCGTGGACTGCTGGTCTTCTTTCTCTGTTCTTCTCCATGGCTGGTGCAGAAAGCACCAAAGGTGAGATTTTGACTCCTGATCTAACCCATAACCCATTTTACCTCAATTATCATCTGCGATCTTGGGTTTCTGTGATGTGAGGTTGGAAGGATGTACCAGGGAGTAATTTTAATGATCTTATCAGGAGATCAGTTTAAATGATAAACATGCAACTTGGTTTATTAAGTTTTGGAAGTCCCCTTGTTATCTCTCCATTTGAGCATGACTCTGGAATTCGCCCCAATGACTTAAACTGAGTGCTCTATCGATTGGGGAGGTGATAAGAGCTTTTAGAATAAATTATGAACTGAGTAATTTGTGCAAAATAAGTCATAAATTATTTGTGACACTTGCACAAATGATTAAAGATAGTTATGACAACTTTTTGCATAGATTGCAGGTTAATAATTGGTGTTAAAGACTGACAAATGGCAATTGGGAAACCTTTTTTTGGTCGACTAAAGACCATTATCCAGATGCACAAATTATATCCTTATTGGAATAAAATATCTGTAGTAATTAATTTGTTAACCTAGTTAATCTATAGTCCATCTATTAACTTTTTAGGTATCTCAAGATGAACTGCCGCATTGAGCCTACAAAAATCCAGATAATCACTAGATGGGGGAAAAGAGATATAGAAAACTCACTTTGTTTCTATCATCTGGATTTTTTCAGGCCAAATCTGGTAGCCTTAGTCAGGGTTCTCTTTCCAAGTAAATACAGCTTCACATCTGGAAATTGCCTGCATATTCTTTATTCCTCTTTGTCGTCCAAGCTCCTTTCTTTCACTCGGCACATTCTGGGACGTCGTCTCTGGACCTTTGCACTTCGTCTTACTTTGTATGGGCAGTTTGTGGCTGGTGAGACCCACAAAGAGATCAAAGAAACACTGCAACGACTCCAGGACTTGGGGGTCCGGCCTCTCCTTGCTGTTCCCATAGAAGAAGATATAGGAGAGGAAAAAGAAGGGTAAGTATAGGTGAAGGAAAGGATGATAGGTAGTCTAGAAGTAGAGGAGTTTTTGTACAGATGGAAAAAGATAAGACAAAGTGGTCTGAATTGTCTGCCAATTCTGACCAAATGACCACAGAATCTTATTTCAATTTTATTACAGATGTGCTTTTCACTACAAGCTTTAAATAGTTGCTTGAGAAATAAGTAGCAACTGAGATGATAAACATATGTCACTTGAGACAGCAATCTTAGTCTACCTAATTTCTTTTCTGGGAAAAGAAATTGGAAAACAGAGAAATTGTACCTAGAAGAATACATATCTGCAGAAAGAGAGTAAATTCAGGGATTGGGAGAATATTTTATGTGATCCTAATTTTGGATTTATTTTAGAATCTTTAGGATTCTGTTTTGGTCATGGGAGATGTACACACGGGAGCTCCAAATTTTTGTACACTATAAAGGCATAACATTTTGATTCAAGTTCTTTAAAAAAAGTTGCACTGGTAGATGCATTAGTCTTGCCTCTATCCCCCCAATATTTAAGGATATTAATAATTATTTTAGTAATAAATAAAGAGTGAATCTCATTTCCTGTGTTATACCATTCTTCAAACATTATCCGTCATCATCTCCTGGATTTGCTAACTGGGAGATAATGGTAGATGTTTTCCAATTCATCTGGTGGACATTGGACTGGGGGAAGGTTGCTTTACAGTACAACAAATTCGCTAGCTGACAGTTTGTGGGTTGTAAATCAGTGAGGGGGTGTTTTATAGTGATATGGAGAGCTCACACATCTTCTGAAAAGGTGAAAAGAGTCACACAAGTTTGCAGCTTAAGAAGGGAAACATGATTCATACATCCTCTTCCGGTGTTTCCAGTATGTATTAAGACCATATAGAGCGATCTACAACCTTGGCTTTCTGTTTGAGGAAGTGGTTATCAGGTGTTAGGAGTAATTTCTCACACTTTAATTACAGTAAGCTTTAATGTAATACATGGAACCCTGTTACTCAAAACTAGAAAAAAATAATTATTTTTTTCTGAGTCTAGAGGAAAGACAGTCCAACTAGTCCAAATGACCAGCCAAATAAAGCCTGTTTTTTTGGGCAGGAATATCCTTAACTTCCTCCAGCAATTTTGATTTTTGCTGGGAGTTTTGGAAACTCTGTTGAATTTTCCTGGTTAAGTATTACTCATAGTCTGAGCATTAATTAATATAAATCACCTCTATCGTTATAAACCAGACTTCCTTAGCCTGTTTCCTTCTCTAGGTCATAAGGATTCTTCAGAGCTCTTAGTCAATATACCCCCAAGGACAGTTACTTTGGTGTGATGGTTAAGGCAGCAGGCTAGAAACTGGGAGACCATGAATTCTAGTTCCACCTTAGGCACAATGTCAGAGGGTTGACCTTGGGTCAATCCTTAACTCAGCCCTACAAAAAGCAAGGCAATGGAAAACCATTTCTGAAAACCTGCAGGAACTTCTCCAGGATAAATAAATAAATAATCAGCAAGATGGCCACCGGTGAACTCCAACTCCCAGAATTCCCCAGTCAGTGTGGGAATTCTGGGAACTGAAGTCCACCCATCTTAAACTTGACATCACACAAACAGATGCAACATTCCGTATCACGCACTAGCCTAGCATTAATTTGAAACCGAATCCAGAGAAAAGGGTGGCATTAGATAGATAAGAGTTGGTGAGCAACAGAAATACCGAAACCCAGATCTGAAAGGGTTCCGGTGCTACCCTTCTGCTCTCTCCTCACCAGGGAAGGGTGGTATGACAAGAATGCTCAATCCATGATTACCTGCTTGGATCTCTCGGCGGGGGGTGCCCCCAATCCCATGATGCAACTGAAGGTGACGGCCCTGATGGCAGCTGAACTATGTGTGAGTATTTTGGAATGCCTCAAGCAATAGCTGTTGGGAGCATGGAGTTAGTTTATACTTTGACAATATTAACACAATTAGTTTTGCCGTGCAAACACCAAACCCAGGCAGTTGGCATTACCAAGTCCTCTCACCTCCTCACTCCCCACCCCCAGGAGAACAACCTAAAATGAAAGAGAAGTTATAAATACTAGCTACTCCATTGAGCATTCAGTACTAAGGCCCAGCAGGGTGCAACATGATTCCCAAATGCGGATTGGCTGATGTGGCAAATTTAGCCATGCCTACTGTGTTCCGGTTGGCTGAGGAGGCGCTATCACTATTATGAAGCTTAGACCCTGTTCTTTTGATGGAAGGGCACCTGGGATATCAAGTACTTCTTCCAAAAAAAGTGGATGGAGACATTGTATTCCCCCAAAATGTGATCTTTGACTTGGTTACCATGCCAGCCAGGGGTGGGTTCTACTTACCTTTACTACCGGTTCAAAACGGGAGCACGCACTCGCACTCGCGTCACTCGTGCATGCTTCTGGGCATGCGCAGATCACCCTTTATGACGTCCAGGCAGGTGGGCGGAGCTTCCCGCCGCTTTTACTACCGGCTCGGAAGAACCGGATAGAACTGGGAGCAACCCACCACTGATGCCAGCAGAAAGGATTAAGGGCTGAATGGGTTAAGTATATTATGCCAGTGTTTTTCAGCCTTGACAAGTTTAAGATACGAGGACTTCCATTCCCAGAATTGAAATTGGTAAGTCCATGTGTCTTAAAATTGGCAAAGTTCATGATGGATTTTTTTTTTTTTATTAGTCAAACTAAATTCAGCACTTCAGGAAAAATAACCCTATAGTCCTCACTTATTGGAACTGTCACTATGTGATATGGTCGTTAAGTAAGTGACCATGATGGACTTAACAATATCATTTCCCATTCAGTTATTAATTGATTCACCGTGGGTGGTTAAGTGAGATATCACATGTCTATGACTTTCAATTTTACTGCTGGCTTCTCCTTTGATTCTGCTTGTCGAAAGTTGGCTGTGAAGCGTCTAAATGTCAATCATGTGTCTGTGGGAACAGCTGCAATAGTCTTAAAAGAGAGAACTGATCATTAAAGTTAAATTTTTTTAGTGCCATTGTAAGTTTGAATGGTTGGTAAATAAGACAGTTGATAAACAGGGTCTACCTCTAATCTAGAACAGTCAATCCTCATATAGCAACTACCTGAGGCAGAGATCATTCACAAATACAGGGATATTAAATACTAGCAAACGGTAGTAAAAAAATAATTTTCCAATCACTTATCTCCAAATATCTGATGTCAGAAAGTCACACTGGAGCTGCTGCAAGAGAGAACTTTTATATAAATGAGACACCAGCAACCAGTGATCTTAGCAGCATGTTTTAGTTTCATGGTTCACTTAGTTTTGCTTAGTGACCATTTTGCTGGAATAAAATGTGGCTACTAAACAAGGAGAGGCTGTAAGTATGCTAGATTTCAGTTTATGGGAAGGAGATTTAAGTGGAAAATTTGCAAAGCTATTGCTGAAAGAAATGTACCATCTGGGTTCAGTTCCACGTGGGAAGAAAGACACTGGAAACATGGAGACTGCTTGGAAAGATGGTTTAATGGTGGACAGGACCACATTTCATTTCATTTCATTTTCATTTTATTAGATTTCTATACCACCCTACTCCCGAAGGACTCAGGGCGGTGCACAGCCAAACAATAAAAACACATACAATACAAAATTTAAAAAATAGAATAAAATCAAATTAAATAATTTTGGCCCCGACAAATTTAAAACCCCAAACTTTTAAAACCAATTTAAAATTGAATATATAAAATACTAAAAAATATTTAAAATTTTAAAAATCTTTTATAAAAGATGGTTTGAGGTCCTGGGCAAAAAGAGCACATGGGTGAGAGAGGGAGGGAGATTTATACCCTCTGTTGGGCTTTGAACTTGCTTCCTGTTGCTATGGCAAGAAATGTATCCTGATTGGTTGTCAGACTCCCATGCTTGGTTGAATCTTGCTGGGTGATGTAATCTTCCCAGGTGCCATGTGGTGAGATGGGTAGAGGGCTAATCCTATTATGCCCTGAGGGTGAAGGTATTTTGTGTTGTAGATAAACTGGACCAGCCTTTTGTCTTGTAAATAACCAAAGTATCTGCTGGGGGGGCAAGGAGCTGGGGCTGAGTTTCTATCTTAAGATTTCTATTTCTGTTTTAGGGGAAATATTCTACCTTTTAAATATTTCCTAGAATATTTCGTTTTTCTATGAGAGGGGTGGGTGCTAACTTCCTATACTATAATACAGGTAATCCACAATTTACACTAGTTTGCTTATTGATTGGTTTAGTTGTTGTTTAGTGAATGATTGTAATCATTCAAAGTTACAAAGATACTGAAAAAAGTGATTTACATCTGTTTTTCACATTTACTACCATTGCAGCATCCCCATGAACAGCTGTTCAAAATTTGGACCCTTGGCAACTGGCTCATATTTATGTTGTTTGCAGTGTCCTGGGATCATGTGATCACTATTTGTGACCTGACAAGCAAAATCAATGGGGAAGCCAGATTCTCTTAATGGCAGTGCTACTAAGTAAACAACTGTCTTTGTCTTTGTCTTTGTCTTTTATTAGATTTATATACCGCCCTACTCCCGAAGGACTCAGGGCAGTGAACAGGCACAAAATAAAATACATAAATACAAAAGTTAAAAGATACAATTAAAACTAGATTAAACAATTTAGCCCAAGGTAATTAAAAAATCCCAAAATTTAAAATTAAAATTTCGATGTAAAAGAATTTTAAAGCAGGGGAGAAAATTAAGCCAGGTCGGCTTGCTGGAATAGAAGAATCTTAAGAGCACAGCGGAAAGTCCGTATCTCTGGGGGGAGCTTGTTCCAGATAGTGGGTGCCCCCACAGAGAAGGCCCTCCCCCTGGGGGCTGCCAGTCGACATTGTTTAGCTGACGGCACCCGGAGGAGCCCCTCTCTATGAGAGCGTACCAGCCGGTGGGAGGCTGCTTGTGGTAGTAGGTGGTCCTGTAAATAACCAGGTCCTAAGCCATGGAGCGCTCTAAAGGTGGTAACCAGAACCTTGAAGCACACCCGGAAGACCACCGGGAGCCAGTGCAGCTCGCGCAGGAGAGGTGTCACACGGGAGTGCCATGTTGCTCCCATAACCACCCACGCAGCTGCACTCTGCGCCAGTTGGAGCCTCTGGGTGCTCCTCAAGGGGAGCCCTATGTAGAGAGCGTTGCAATAGTCCAGGCGGGAAGTGACGAGGGCATGAGTGACTGTGTGTAGGGAGTCCTGATCCAGAAAGGGACGCAACTGGCGAATCAGGTGAACCTGATGAAAAATCCTCCTGGTCACGGCCGTCAAGTGCTCTTCTAAAGACAGCCGTGAATCCAGGAGGACACCCAAGTTGCGAGCCCTCTCCGTGGGGGCCAGCGATTCGCCCCCAATAGTCAGCAATGGCGTCAACTGACTATATCGGGATGTCGGAAACCACAGCCACTCGGTCTTGGATGGGTTGAGCCTGAGTCTGTTCCTCCCCATCCAGATCCGCACGGCCTCCAGACACCGGGACATCACTTCAAAGGCATCGTTGGGGTGGTCCGGGGTGGAGATGTACAGCTGGGTGTCATCAGCATACTGATGGTACTTCACCCCGAAACCACGGATGATCTTGCCCAGCGGCTTTACATAAATGTTGAACAAAAGGGGCGAGAGGACCGACCCTTGTGGCACCCCACATATGAGGGGCCTCGGGGTCGACCTCTGCCCCCCTGCCAACACAGACTGCAACCGGTCGGAGAGAAAGGAGGAGAACCACCATAATACAGTGCCCCCCACCCCTAATCTTCCAACCGGTGCAGCATGATACCATGGTTGATGGTATCAAAAGCCGCTGAGAGGTCTAATAGGACCAGGACAGAGGAGCAGCCCCTGTCCCGAGCCCTCCAGAGATCATCAACCAATGCAACCAATGCTGTTTCCGTGCTGTATCCAGGCCTGAAGCCCGACTGGAACGGATCCAGATACGTCGTTTCATCCAGGTACTGGGGAGCTGTTGCGCAACCACACTCTCAACAACCTTCACAACAAAGCGAAGGTTGGAGACAGGACGATAGTTAGCCAACACTGCCGGGTCCAGGGAAGGCTTCTTGAGGAGAGGCCTCACCACCGCCTCTTTCAAGGTGGCGGGGAAGTCACCCTCACCCAATGAAGCATTTATAATCCCCTGGAGCCAGCCTCGCGTCACCTCCCGGGAAGCCAGCACAGGTCCAATAAAAATGTGGTCGCGTTCAGTCCACCCAGAATCCTGTCCACATCGTCAGGGGTCACAGGATCAAACTTATCCCAGATAACATTCTCAAGACCTGCCTCAGTCAACCCCCCTGGAACTACCCAGTCGGAGTCCAGATCTTCCCGAATCTGAGTGATTTTGTCATAAAGATATTGAACAAAATCCTCGGCTCTACCCTCCAAGGGGTCCTCCCGCGCTTCCTGGTGGAGCAGGGAGTGGGTCACCCTAAACAGAGCGGCCAGGCGATTATCTGATGACGCAATAAGAGCAGCAAAATATGTACATTTTGCTGCTTTTATTGCCACTAGGTAATTCTTAATATGAGATCTTACCAGTGTCCGGTCGGATTCAAAAAGACTGGCCCTCCAACTACTCTCTAGGCATCTTTTCCGGCGCTTCATCTCCCTCAGCTCCTCAGTGAACCAAGGAGCTAGGTGAGATCGGCACCGGGTCAGAGGCCGCAAAGGCATGACCCGATCCAGAGCTCCAGCGGCCGCCCTATCCCAGGCGGCCACTAGGTCCCTAGTTGAGGCGTGTGCCAGAGCCTTGGGAAATGGCCCAAGCTCCATCTGGAACCTATCAGGTTCCATCAGGCGCCTGGGGTGGAACCATCTTACCAGCTCCGCCTCCCTGCGATGGGGTATAGCGGTTCGAAGGTCAAGGCAAAGGAGAGAGTGATCCGACCATGACAAGGGCTCGGTGACTATATCCGCTATCTCAAGATCACTCAACCACTGTCCAGAGACAAAACTCAGGTCCAGCATGTTTCCCCCTATGTGGGTAGGGCCATGAATTAACTGGGTCAGGTCCATAGCTGTCATGGAAGCCATGAACTCCCGAGCCACCTCCGACGTCTCACCCACAGATGGCAGGTTGAAATCCCCCATGACCATAAGTCTGGGGGTATCAACCGCCACTGCGGCGATAACGTCGAGGATCTCGGGCAGGGCTGCTGCCACGTGGCAGGGAGCCAGATATGTGATCAGCAAGCCCATCTGAACCCCATGACCCCGCTTCACAAGGAGGGACTCACAGCTGGCCGTCTGAGGAACAGTGGCCTCCCTCGGTCTCAGACCTTCTTTAATAATAACCGCTACTCCCCCGCCCCTGCCTGTGACCTTGGCCGATGGAATGCAAGGAAATCTGGCGGGCACATCAAAACTCACTTAACAAATATCTCACTTAGCAACAGAAGTTTTGGGCTGAATTGTCATAAATTGTCATAAATTGAGGGCTACCTATATTTCTTTGACTATAAAAAAAGTACCATCATCATTCTGGTTCCTAATTCTGCAGTATGGGATGAGAAAGAAGACAAGTACTCTGATTTTGTTTGGGATGGATTTATTTTCTGTCTTCACAGAAAACAATTACCCTGTGTTTACAAAACAAGGAAGGAATATCAGATCTCAGCATCGAAAGAGTCATGGCTGCCATGTCAGGACATGTGAGCAAATCCCCTTTTACGTTTTCTCATCTGTTTCCCTATTTGCTTTGATTCCACCCTTTTTGCTCAATCTATGGACAAAGAGTTGTTTTTTAAATGTATATGTTGTCTATTCTCTTCCATTACCACCAGGAAGTATCCTTCAGCTGTTTGTCTCAAGAAGAAAACCAGCATTTCCAAAAATCATTGAGGCGCCTGAATTCTGTAGCACAGGTATCAAACCAACTAAAGTTTCACCCATGACTTTTACCATGGTTTAGGTCGTGAAATGAAAATATAAATTGTTCTGACAATAGTATTAAAGTTTGATGAGCTGTGGTGGCGCAGTGGTTAGAATGCAGGCCCCTTCTGCTGACTACCGGCTGACTGCAATTCAGTAGTTCGATTTTCACCAGCTCAAGGGTGGACTCAGCCTTCCATTCTTCCAAGGTTGGTAAAAAGAGAAGCCAGATTATTGGGGGCAATATGCTGACTCTGTAAACCACTTAGAGAGGGCTGTGAAGTGGTATATAAGTTTAGCGCTATTACTATTGAATTGCAAAGTTATAACCTATGTTGTCAACAACAGATCCAATATTGAGGCCCAATAATTGGGCTGGGCCCAATTGGATATTTTTAACTCAGCTATTGTCCTTTGGACAGAGGCTTAACCTTATAGCAAATTTCAGTGCTAACATATATTCCTTGCCAAACAATATCAATCAAGGTCAACCTTGACCTTATCATTAGATGGAAAGAGTTTCCATAGTGGCATTTAAAAAGTGAAGATGGCAACCACAACCTCATGATCAGAATCCTGTCCCTTCAGTATGTATGTTGCACTTGATTTTTTGAATCCCTTTGGCCTTCTCTCTTTTGTGCAGAAGGCTAAAAAAAACTGTCCGTTTTTTTATTTGTTTATCTTGATTTCACTATTGGAGAAAGATGATTGCAAGATTGTCTACTTCAGTAGCCAGAATGTTTTTCAGTTGGTGGAGTATTGGCCCTCTTGCATTCCTTGAGTTGCAGGGTGTTATCCTTCCCAAGATCATAGAAAAACCCAGATTCAGAAGCAAGACCAAAAAAAAGTTGGCAATATTTAGAATGCACACAAGAATCACAAAAGATTGCAGTTGCAGTGAGAAATGAGATAAACTTCTGGTTTGAACAGGATGGGACTTATGGCTGACATGGGCTCTTTCCTCACTGTTGAGTTCTTTCCCATTCTGGAGTCAGCAAAGAGCTCTCCAGCATAAAATTTGCTTTCCCCCTTTGGTGATCTTTATCCTCCATCTATCGCCTTTTGTTTGGGTTGCTGCCACATATCCTGATGACATGGGTGTAAATTGTGTGAAGCAAAACAGTTGGTGTTGCCTTCCTGCTTTCTGTCATCAGCAGGTGGGAAACCATCCAGAAATTAGGATGGGCTGGATTAAATTTGGAGAGATAGCAAGGTTTCACAGATGGTTGGCTTTATCACATATGTTAAAGAAGGGAACTGCATAGGGAAAGAAGCAGAAATGGCCACCTTTTTTCAACATGGAGGAGGAGAAGAAAAAATACTACCATCCAGTCTAGCCAGAATGGTCAATGTCATTCTGAGAGCTGTAATCGAAAATATTTGCAGGGCATAATTACCTGTCTCTGTTTTAGACATTACCAAGTTTAGTTTCCTTCAGCTAATGACATATGCCTTTACAGTTACCTAGCAAGCAGAAATAGGTAAAGGAAAACTAGGTGAAGTTCAAGAATACTGTATTTGGGCTGCATAAAACCAGATTACCATTAGATGGGAGCAAAGAGGCAGATTTTTTTGTAGCTTTGTCAGAAACAAAGATGAACAACTCCTACCAGGGTAATAGCCCAGGTTTTAACTAAGTGCATTTAGAAATTCTAAACTCTTCTTACACCATATATTTCAGTGGTGAAATCCAAATTTTTTTACTACAGGTTCAGTGGGCATGGCTTGGTGGGCATGGTGCGGCTTGGGGGCAGAGGTGGGTTTCAGCAGGTTCTGTCCAGTTCTGGAGAACCAGTAGTGGAACGTTTGAGTAGTTTGGAGAATCGGTAGTAAAAATTCTGATTGGCCCCGCCCCCATCTATTCTCTGCCTCCCAAATCCCAGCTGATCGGGAAGAAGTGGGGATTTTGCAGTAATCTTCCCCTGGATTGGAGATTTTACAGTATCCTTCCCCTGCCACACCCACCAAGCCACGCCCACCAAGCCATGCCACATCCACCAAGCCACACCCACAGAACCGGTAGTAAAAAATTTTGAACTCACCACTGCTAGGTGGGCGGGGCTTAGTGGGCAGGGCAGGGGAAGGATACTGCAAAATTTCCATTCACACCCCACTCCAAGGGAAGGATACTGCAAAATCCCCATTCCCACTCCACTCTGGGACCAGCCAGAGGTGATATTTGCTGGTTCTCCAAACTACTCAAAATTTCCGCTACCGGTTCTCCAGAACCTGTCAGAACCTGCTGGATTTCACCCCTGATATATTTGATTCTTTTGGCTGCTACTTGAAAATATCCATCTGCAACATAATGTTCCACTTCTCTATAGTTGGGAGAAAATGCCTTACAGAGGTCTGTTTTTACAGTTGGATTTTGCAAAGGGACTTTTAGGAACCTGTAGTTCTTTACTATGTATTCCTAAATCTCCTAGTACGTTTCTGCGGAATGGAACTAAATATAATCTTCAGCAACCCCAATATCTGAAGGCCAGATAATCAGTCACATGTCTTCTTTATAAATCATGTGGCCTTTCTTCTCTCCGTATAGTATGCTGTAGAAAAAGGAGTCCGTGTTTTGGTAGATGCAGAATACACTTATATCAATCCTGCCTTGACATTAGTCACCATCGCAATGATGGCCACTTGGAACACCCAAAAGCCTTGGATTTGGAACACCTATCAAGCATATCTGAAGGTGGGTCTTTATTCCTAGAATCTCTCCTCCTTTGTATTTTATTCATCACACTGCCTGGGAATTCAAAAAAAAATGCACACTTAATCAGAACAATTAAGGGCACTTTTTAAAATATTCCATAGCAGTTGTTTAGTTGGTTGACTAATTTTGTTTTCCCCCAGGATACTTTGGACCACCTGAAGCAAGATGTGGCCCTTGCAAAACGCTTGGGGGTTTGCTTTGGAGTAAAGCTGGTCCGGGGGGCTTATCTGAACAAGGAAAGGAAATTGGCAAAGGAAAAGGGGTACCCTGATCCTGTACAGCCCAGCTGGGAAGCTACCAATGAAAGGTGAGGATTTTTTCAATAGAACTGTTCTTCTGTTTTGAGCCTTGGTTATGTCAGGCTGTGTGTTACTAGTAAGATTTTTGTTGGTCCTTCTCCTTCTGTAGTAACATCCCCTCCCCACCTCTTTCGTTTTCCTTGGCAAACAGTTACCAGCGTTGTCTGGATTTTGGCTTGGACCAAGTATCTCAAGTCAAGGAAAGATTTGAGATGATTGTGGCCACACACAATGAAGCCTCTGTGACCCATGCTGTACAAAGGTATAGTAGTGAAAAGAGGTGAGGAGGAATGGTGTAATAATGGTTTTAGGACCCACATTCTTTCTGCTTTAAATAAATGACCTTTGTGATCATATTATAAGCAGCTGTGTCCTCTTCGCTGATGACGTAAAACTGTTTAACACCACTGACAATACTGTTGCCCTTCAAAGCAACCTAGACTATGTGTCAGAATGGTCACACAATTCCTAATCTCAACAAACAAATGCTTTGTTTTACACATTAGCAACAAAAATCAGAACTCCAAATACAAGCTGGGTGGATACGACCTTGTAGATGACCCTCACTCTGTCAAGGACCTAGGAGTACTCATCTCCAATGATCTAAGCCCCAGAGTTCTCTATAATAGCATTGCCAAAAAGACATTAAGAGTTGTTAACCCAATTTTGCGAAGCTTCTTCCCTGATAACATTGTACTGCTAACTAGGGCATACAAAACCTTTGCCAAACCAATTCTCGAATACAGCTCGTCTGATTGAAATCCACACTGTATATCAGACATTAATACAGTTGAGCGGGTCCAGAGGTATTTCACGAGAAGAGTACTCTACTCCTCTGCTCACAATAGAATCCCTTATGCCACCAGGCTTGACATTTTGGGCCTGGACAACCTGGAACTATGCCGCCTACAGTCTGACCTTAGCATAGTATACAAAATTGTCTGCTACAATGTCCTACCTGTCACTGACTACTTCAGCTTCGATTGCAATAATACTCGGGCAAACAATAGATACAAACTCAAGGTAAACTGCTCCAAACTCGATTGCAGAAAATACGACTTCAGCAACAGAGTGGTCAACGCCTGAAATGCTCTACCTGAGTCAGTTGTTACATCCTCAAACCCCCACAGCTTCAACCTTAAACTGTCTATTGTGGATCTCACCCCATTCCTAAGAGGTCCATAAAGAGGGCGTGCATAAGTGCACCAGCATGCCTACCATCCCTGTCCTACTGTCCCCATTTATTTGTACTCATTTCCTATGTTCATGTTCATTTTCATGTTTATACTTACACCTGTTATCTTGTACATGTTTGACAAAATAAATAAATTAAATAAATAAATACCGTATTTTCCGGCGTATAAGACGACTGGGCGTATAAGACGACCCCCAACTTTTCCTGTTAAAATATAGGGTTTGGGCTATACTCGCCATATAAGACTGCCCCTCTTCCAATGCACACCAAATAAAAATTAAAAAACATCAACTGGCTCACCCACAATGTAAAAGCAGCTGTGCTAGACCCAAAATGGCCCCTGTAACAAGCAGGAACCTCACACAGCCACAAAAAGCCCCCCAAAAAAACTTTCACACTCTAAACACACACAACACAACACAACTGGCTCACCCACAATGTAAAAGCAGCTGTGCTAGACCCAAAATGGCCCCTGCAACAAGCAGGAACCTCACACAGCCACAAAAAGTCCAAAAAACCAACTTTCACACTTTACACACACAAAATTCCACATACAGCTTTGTGAGATTTTGTGTGTTTGTGTAGTTGGAGTGAAACACTACAGAAACACACTAAATCTCAGAAAGCTGCACAAATATTGTTTTATTTTATTTTATTTTTATTTTTATATGAAAGCTAAATTTAAAACTTCCTAAACTTTAAATGGCTAGGTCTAAAAAAGAACAACTAAAAAAACCCCAATTGACTATTTTTTTTAAAGCTCCCAAAGGGGAAAAAAACTTACCCAATAGAACAGGGGTCTCCAACCTTGGCAACTTTAAGACTTGTAGACTTCAACTCCCAGAATTCCTCAGCCAGCTTTGCTTTGCTGGCTGAGGAATTCTGGGAGTTGAAGTCCACAACTAACTCCTTGCTTGATTGCAGGCAGGGAGTTGCTTGCTTGCCTGAATAGATTCAAGCAAGCAAAGCAAGGCAAGCGTTGCGATTAGCAGCTGAGGTAAGCAAGCTGGAGGGGAAAAACTTTTTCCCTTTTACATGGCTCTGGCCATCCCAGCTGAGTTGCAGGGAACTCAGCTGGGATGGGATCGACCGTCAGAACTGGGACTGTCAGAGCCATGGTTCTGGCGATCCCAGCTGAGTTGCAGGGAACTCAGCTGGGATCGTCAGAGCTGGGATCCTCAGAGTAAAAGATAAAAAACTTTTTTCCTTTTACGTGGTTTCTGGCGATCCCAGCTGAGTTGCAGGGAACTCAGCTGGGATCGCCAGAGCTGGGATCGCCAGAGCCATTTAAGGCTCGTCAGAGCCTTTCGGGCTGGTCTGCCTGGTTACAGGAGAACTACACCCGGCGTATAAGACGACCCCCGACTTTTGAGAAGATTTTCATGTGTTTAAAAGTCGTCTTATACGCCGGAAAATACGGTATGTACAAATAAAACATCTACAAAAATATGTTGAGGCTTTGAAAAGGTGCTGAGAAGAGCAATTAAGATGATGAAAGGCCTGGAGACTAAAACATATGAAGAACAGTTTCAGGATTTGGGTTTGGCTAGTCTAAAGAAAAGAAGGACTAAGGGGGACATGATGGCAGGATTCCAGTATTTGAGAGGCTGCCATAAAGAGGAGGGAGTCCATTTATTTTTTAAAGCACCAGAGAGAAGGACAAGAAACAATGGATGGAAACTAATCGAGGAGAGAAGCAATCTGGAATTAAGGAGAAACTTCTTAACAGTGAGAATAATCAACCAGTGGAACAGCTTGCCTTCAGAAATTGTGGGTGCTTCATTACTGGAGGTTTTTAAGAAGAGACTAGAGAGTCATTTGTCAGAAATGGTGTAGGGTCTCCTACTTGAGCAGGGGGTTAGACTAAAAGACCTCCAATGTCCCTTCCAGCTCTATTCTGATTGATTGATTGATGTTGCATGATTCTGTGAACAAATCCTTTCTTCCTCCTTAAATAATCTGTACAAGAAGCAAACTGAAAAACTGAAAGCCAAGAGGAAAAGAAGAAATAAGGCAATCAGCTGGAAAGCCTGCAAAATTTCATTTAGATCAGAGGTTCCCAAGTCAAATGCCCTCCAGATTTGTAAACTTCAACCATGTTTAGTCAGTAGCGACATTGTTCAGAATTCTGGGAATTTGTCCATATAGCTGAAGACTGACAAGGCATTCATCTTCCAGTACTTGAGGGGCTGTCACAGGAAAGAGAGGATTGACTTATTGTACAAAGCACCAGAAACAATGAGTGGAAGCTTGTTAACTTGCAAGTTAGGATACATTTTCTGACAGTGAGAACAATTAATCAATGGAATAGCCTGCCTCCCAGAGTTGTGGATGTTCCATCATTGGACGTTTTGAAAAAAAGACTGGGCAATGATTTGACCAGGGTGCTACAAGGCCTCCTGACGTTAGCAGAGGATTAGACCAGAAGCAACAAACTTTGTGCTCAAGGATTGACATGTTTTCCATTTTAACATAGCTGAGAGGAAAAGATCAAAATAACCAGAGGCTTAAAAACATTAATTTGCATGTAAAGGCAAATAATCATTTGCTCTCCTCAAACATGTGGAAAATTAGGGCAAAAAAAATTGAAACTGATATTTATGGGTATGTGTTTTGCATAAAGTAGCAGAGGGAGCCTACAGCCCTCAAGATTTTGTTGAGTCACAATTCTCAGAATCTGTCACTTTGGGCCATACAAGCTGAGATACTGAGGGTTGACATTCAGCAATATGAGAATTAGTTTGGTCTATTAGCGGTTAAGGCACTGGTCTAGAAACCAGGAGACTTTGAGTTGTAGGCTAGCCTTAGGCATGAAAGCTGGCTGGGTGACTTTGGGCTAGTCACTCTTTCTCAGCCTAACCCACCTCAAAAGATTGTTGTTGTGGGGAAAATAGGAGACAAGAGTATTAGATCTGTTTGCCATATATGAAACTGGCAGGTTTTGGGATACCTGTCCCCTTGGTAGAAGCCTGCCAATGTAATTATGCTTACTCCAGAATTGTCTTCTAGTTTACACGTCTATAGGGATTCTCAGTCATCCAGGTCATAGTTGTCCCAAAGGTGCTTTTTCAATTAGCTTACAGTTTATGCTTTCTATTCTACAATAAATACATGCCCATCGTTGTCTGTGTTTGTTTTATCTTCTTAAGGATGTCACAGATGGGCATCAACAAAAATGCTGGACCCATTAGCTTTGGGCAGCTGCTGGGTATGTGTGACCAGGTGTCCTTGGCACTAGGTGAGTCTTGCTTCATGCTCTTCATGACTTTTTCCTCACTTTTTCCTTTCTTCCTGTGATATATTCACCTCTTTTCTCTAATTTGGTTTTCACCCTCCGGCCAAGTGTAGGTCAAGCAGGTTTTGCCATCTACAAATCTATCCCATATGGATCTGTGGAAGAGGTTATCCCTTACCTCATCCGGCGTGCTCATGAGAACCAGAGTGTGCTGCTCGGGATCCGAAAAGAACGGGATCTGCTTCGTTTGGAGCTGTGGAGGCGGATTTTGAGGAGGCCCTGATGGAATTTGCATTTACTAAAGACCATCCTTTTTTTTCTAGAATCGTGGTTGCTTCCAAACTAGGATCTAACAGGAGGTTAAAATATTATGTTATTACATTTGTTAAACTTCCTGTGCTTTCCTACTGGGGTTTCCACTCCTTTTTCTATTACAGAAGATCCATTAAAAAGAGAAAGATGGAATAAGTATCTAGAGTTTTATTTGTTGTGAGTGTTAAGTCTGTTCCTGGCTACCTCAAACTTTCTTAATCATAGTTATTTAATAATATTCTAAAAAGTATAAGCCTTAATGATCTACTTCAGTGGTTCTCAACCTTTTCTTCACCATGGACCCCCTTTAAATACCTTTTGTGGCCACATCCATGACCACATACGACCAAGACTCAACTCAAGATTTAAATCATAAAATTTCTTCAAGCCTTCATGGACCAGGAGTCCACGGACCACAGGTTGAGAACCACTGATCTACTCCAAATCCCAGATGGGTTTCTATAGGTTAGCTTATATCAGCTTGTTTTTTTTAGCTCCTTCTCTGTTTTCTTCTTCAAAAGAATTTTCAGTATTGACTGAAGATTATTTGCTTATAACTAAGTTTGCCAGCTAAGGAACCTCTTGGGCATGGCAATCAATTGTGGAGTGCTTGCTGGAGGTTCAGTGCCCTGATACTTTTAAGTAAGATTGTAAAGATTAATATTAAGATTATGCAACTCAACTGCATGTCTCCTTCCTAACAATTACTGTTTACAGTACTGAGTGCCCATTTTAGGCATATAAACTCTGTGTTAGCCATCCAGTGTTGGCACCAGAGATGGAAATAACCTGCTTGCAATCATTCTGCAATCATCCATTCCCCCACCCTTCTAATGTTGCAATTGAGGTTGAGATTCGGGTGAATTTTTAATCATCAGTGACACAATCAAGTTCATTGGAAGAAATCCCCAACAGAGAGGAAGTGGGAATAATTTGCCTGATCTTTCTGGTCTTCCCATTTTTTCCAAATGCAAAACTGTTCACAAGTTTTACAGTCTGCTACAGAATGCATATTATATCATTTGAGAGAATGCAGTTCGTCAAGGCAGGCCTCGTTCCCTTGTCTTGATTCTAGGATTGACTCAAAATAACAGAATAGCCAAGTTGGAAGGAACCCTGGAGATCTTCTAGTCCAACCCCATGCTCAAGCAGGAGACCCTATATTATTCCAGACAAGTAGCTGTCCAGTCTCTTCTTAAAAGCCTCCAGTGATGAAGCACCCATAACTTCTGAAGGCAAGCTCTTTCACTGGTTAATTGTTCAGTTAGGAAATTTCTCCTTACTTCTAATTTGCCTCTCTAGTTTCCATCCATTATTTCTTCTCTTTCTTTCTGGTGCTATGGAAAAAGGTTGTCCGCCTCTTCATTGTGGCAGCCCCTCAAATATTGGAACACTGCTATCATGTCACTCTTAGTCCTCCTTTTCACTACACTAGACATACCCAATTCCTGCAACCATTCTTCGTATGTTAAAGCTTTCAGCCACCTAATCATATTTGGGTGGACTACTCATTTTATATCTGCCATCTGCTTTTAGCAGTTTCCTTGGCCACCCTACACAGTGAAGCAGTTGCAGTGAAGATTTAATCTGTTGTTGTGTTTGACAGCAGCTTTCTGTTGCTTCCTAACTGATGTGTGTTATAGACTGAATATGTGTCGACCTGTTTAAGCAAGGCAGAATGAGGGGGGTGGGGGAGAAAGAAGGGGGTTATGCCCTTATATAATGGACTTAATGAAGCTTAGGTATTAGCAAACTAGAGCTCCACACATACAGGCAGCACTAAACTGGATTAAAACCAGCTGTTTTGCTAAAAATGGTTAAAGACAGTAATCAGGACAAATGGGATTTTTCTCTTGCCAGTTGGCTACAATGAAAAAAATGTGGTGTAGGAAGAACTGGGTGTCACAGCAGTACTGTATTAACATTATGTTGACCAAGTTCCTTTTCTGAAAACCTGTAACTTTGTTTTTAAAGCTAAGGGGAGATAAATAGAAGAATTGAATGTGGGCTTTGAGGATGTCAATGAAAAAATCCTTCCTTTATTGGGCCTCCCTCATTATCTGGGAATGAGGTGATGGCTAAGTTTAAAAGCAAGAATTTAGGAGCATTCCTGTTCTAAGGACAGAAATTACCTTATTTATATATTTATTTATAAATAAATATATAAATTTATATATTTATAACAGAGATAACAGGTATAAGTATGAACATGGATGTGAACACAGGAAATGAGTACAAATAAGTGGGGACAGTAGGACAGGGATGGTAGCACGCTGGTGCGCTTATGCATGACCCCATGGGGACCTCTTAGGACCTCTACCGTGAGGTCCACAGTAGAGAGTTTAAAGTTGAAGTTATGGAGGTTTGAGGATGTAACAAAGGAGTCAGGTGGAGCATTCCAGGGATTGACCACTCTGTTGCTGAAGTCATATTTTCTGCAATCGAGTTTGGAGCTGTTTACCTTGAGTTTGTATTTATTGTTTGCCTGAGTATTATTGAAGTTGAAGCTGAAGTAGTCGTTGACAGGTAGGACATTGTAGCAGACAATTTTGTGTACTAAGCTTAGGTCAGACTGTAGGCAGCATAGTTCCAGGCTGTCCAGGTCCAAAATTTCAAGCCTGATGGCATAAGGGATTCTATTGTGAGCAGAGGAGTGGAGTATTCTCCTCATGAAATACCTCTGGACCCGCTCAATTGTATTAATGTCTGATATACAGTGTGGATTTCAATCAGACGAGCTGTATTCGAGAATTGGTTTGGCAAAGGTTTTGTATGCCCTAGTTTACAGTACAGTGTTACCGGAGAAGAAGCTTCGCAAAATTAGGTTAACAACTTAATGCCTTCTTGGCAATGCTGTTACAATGAGCTCTGTGGCTTAGATTGTTTGAGATGAGTACTCCTAGGTCCTTGACAGAGTGAGAGTCGTCTACGAGGTCGTACACCCAGGTTGTGTTTGGTATTCTGATTTTTGTTGCCAATGTGTAAGATAGAGCATTTGTTAGTTGAGATTTGGAGTTGCCAATTGTTTGACCATTCTGACACATAGTCAAGGTCACTTTGTAGGGCAGTAGTATTGTCGGTGGTGTTAAATAGTTTTACGTCATCAGCAAAAAGGACGCAGTTGCTTATAATATGATCGCAAAGATCTTTTATGTAAAGCAGGAAGAGTGTGCTTACCTTGGCTTACCCTTGATATCATCAGCTTTTCTTCTGGACCTCCCTCATAATTTGATGGGATGGAAAGGAGGGCTGGCAGCAGCTGTTTTGGTTCCCACCGCTCTTAATCTCAAAAAGGTGATTGATGGAAGGCAGCCAGCCTGGAGCTGTAATCCTTGGAACAGGCCGGGTTAGACAAGGTCCTGGGAACCTCAGCAGGCCCACATGCTTTTTCTGGACAATGACACTCAAATACAGATGCTTAGGTTCTCAGCAGAGTTTTTCAAAAGTTTCCATATTTTTCAAGTTACAAGAACTGCCTGTTCTCCATTTAATTTCTTTATTCCTATTATATTTTCCTTCAGGGCAATGATCAAAAGCAAAATCATTTTGGTCAGGGTCACGTTTGAATTGTTGGACAATGTTTCCAACCTCTGCAAATGTTAACTGATAATCGCAGTTGTTAGGTTGTTAGAAATTTACCACTTACAGCCTGAGAGAATTCTGAATAAGGAAGATTTTATTGTACATCAATTGGGAGGGTAGAAGACAGGTCTGATGAAAGATAATGAGAAAAGGAAACCCTGAGTTCTGCCAGGTTTTGCAAAGCAGGGATTGAAGATAAATCTTTTTTTCTGAGGGAGTTGCACATTTTTAAAAAAAATAGAGATAGGTACATGGCAGTGATGTTGATTTTTTAATAGGGATCAGGAGGGGTACTAATAGAAAATGGCTGTATGGCATTTAATGAAGGCTTAAAACCACCATTTTAGGATGCACTTCTGAAAATTGGTATTTTGTTTGAACTTAAGCAATGTAATTTTAAGTCACAAAAAAAGGGTTGGGGGTTATATATGGATTTCAAGTTGTTTATCCATGATTAGGGAAGAACTTAAGAAATCTATGTGTTCCCTCCCCCAATCTCCTGTATAAACTGAGTTATTTAACCTCACTTCCCAGTTTAGACAAGATCTTTTGTTCATATTATACAGCTCAAGACAGATTAGGTTGGGCTGAGAGAGAGTGACAGCCAGAATAACCTGTTAACTTCCCATGGCCAAGAGTAGATGACTCTGGGTCCCTCCAGTCCTTGGGCCCATCCATACTTACAATTAACTGAAGATATTCTGCTGATCATTTTTAGAGAACGTGTTTTCACAATGGTGCCTTTATCTTATCCCCAGCTTCCTGGAAAGGCATTTGTCTTTAACAATTCCAGTTTATCAGTAGTGTTTTGCTTCTTCTGAACCAAGTCATCTTGTAAGAACATCCTATGATGACTCCTTAATGATGTGCCACGGGTTGGTTCTACCTAGTTCCTATCAGTCCCTCTCAGATTCTGCAAACACAACTTTGGGCTCCTTTCCTCTGGTTGCCTCTTTCCACTACATACATTCCTTGAACATTTTGACTGGGGCTGAAGGAGAGATCAGAGACATGGCTCCCACAGAAGCATCTGCCTATTGATACCTGACCAGTGTTTCGCAAAGCACTAGCCAGGTATTACATAGGCTTCTTATATAAACAGATTTAGCATTCTTCTGCAATACAATAGTTTCTATTTTTAATATGCATTTTGCAATCCCGAAGAAAAGTTATAAATCTTTAATTTAAAAATAAACAAGACTATCACTGTCTATAATTAAGCTAGAAATGAGAGCTTGGTTTTTCTAGCTGAGGGTTGTCGGTTCTGTTCCAAATAAGTGCCTTACAGGTTTTCCACAGCTCCTGCCAACAACGGTTCTTATATCGCCATGGCTTCTACTATCCTCATTTCTTTGAGGAATGAAGACCTTTTGCATCTCCAAAGTCACCAGAGAATGGGATGCTTGTAGGGGCTGTTAGCAGTTGCCAAATGCTGCCGGCGCTGCCATTTTGAGATAATTGGCAGCTGAAATGAAATGGAGAAGACTTCTGCAAGTTTACCCTTTCCTGAGCAACAGGATGATAGACTGGTGAAATGGACAATGGTTGAACTAGGAAGAATCTCCTTTGACATGCCCTGCAAGGTTCCCTCCTCTTAAACTCACATGCTTCTTCTATCCCACTGACCTGTCTGCTGAGATATTTTTGGACACCAGTTTACAGGTCTTCTGGAATATTAGTAAAGCTATGTCAAAAAATAACTTGGTTGACAGGTTGGTGAGATGAACAGGCCCAGAATAAAGCAGGAGGAAGCTCTCTCTCTACTTCATCCTATACTTCTACTACATCCCATTAACCTTTCAGGTGGCCATTTTTAACACAGTTCTCCTGGTCTTCTGAAAGTTGGGTAGTTCAAAAATAGCCTGAATGCCAGGTTACCCAGAGGGAACATCTCTATTTGAGTAACCTGTCACTTGCACAATTCAAAAGATAGCTACTCTGTCAGGCACCTGCCCACTTTCTTAAACTTTGGTTAAGAATCTTTGGTTCCCTCCCCCCTCCCAGCCCCCTCTGGTTTGTGACATTGAGTGGAAAATAAAGGTAGGATTTTCACAAGCCTTCTCATTGAAGCAGATTAAAATTTGACTATAGGATACAACAAATTGTGCCAGCATACTTTTTTTTTGAAACTCAAGAACTAAAAGAATGCACATTTATTTATTTTTTTTTAAAGTGCAGTGTGTATTTTCACTCCTTGGAAGTAGAGGAAAGCTGATGATTGCATCAGCGTGACATCATCCAGACAAATTCTGTAAGGGAAATACCATGAGATAATATTAGTAGACTTACACTAGCCCTGATTGTTTTAATGTCAAATCCTTACACCATCCATGAAGTTTGCTTAATGACCTCAACTGGTTTCTGCCTAACTGTCAGAAATGTGGCAATAGGGGAATTAAAGCAACTAAGGTCCCTTTTTGCAGTTGTTAAGGACTAGAAAGCTGATCTAAATTTATTCTGTTGCCTGATTAGGTACAGATCAAGTTTCCTTTGATCATATCATACAACTATGGAAATGGCACACCCTTCATCTTAAGGTCTTAAGATGTGATCTTCTGATTTTCTATTAGAAGAGGCTAATCTTTCCAAACTGGTGACCTCAACTCTTATCACCCCTCATTCAGCAGTTAGTTCAAAAGTTTCTCTCTCTCTCTCTTCCTCTCTAGTTCAGATCTCTGGCAACAAATATCTTCTTGGTATAAATCAGTACAATTATAATGCAAAGGAGTTGAGGAAAATAATGGATTGGGGTGCCACTAGAATGTTCCTGTTTTTTACATTTTAAAGATGGAACACACTAAACTCTTAGATAAGAGAAATATATAGCTTAATAGGAAATATTACTATAATATTTACCTTAGTCCTTCAAACTTCAAAAATCTGCTCCGGATGGGAGAAAATTGCAGCCGAGCTCCAATCTCCATGAAATTGGAACTACGTAATAAATAAATTTCTAAATCTATTATCCAAACCCATTTAAGCCTGTATCTTGTCACTCTGTGCTTCTAAATCCGATCTCTCTAGAGCTTTAATACTTTAATCTCTCACCCTGATTTCCCTAATCCTGTAATCTCTTTCCATCAATTTTATATTGCCAGATATCACCTTCAAAATCCACAGTCCCGTCTCCATTAACGTCAGCATCCTTCACCATATCATTAATCTCTTGAGAGGTCATCGTCTCACTCATCAACCGTTGCATGGTCTGACGCAGCTCAGTCAAGGTGATCTTGCCATCCCCATTTGTGTCAAACTGGGAAGAAGACCCAGAATTATTCAGACTATGATGCACATTTTCTATACTAGAACCAAAGGGAGGATTAGCTGTGGACCAATGTAGTAATGGCATTTGAGAGAGCAATGATCATAGCTGTGGTCCAATATCTAAGGGGCTGCCACAAAGAACAGGGAGTCAACCTATACTACAAAGCACCTGAAAGCAGGACGAGAAGCAATGGATGGAAACTAATCAAGGAAAGAAGCAATCTAGGACTAAGGATAAATTTCCTGGCAGTTAGAACAATTAAACAATGGAACAACTTGCCTCTAGAAGTTATGAGTGCTCCAACACTGGAATTTTGTAAGAGATAGGACAACCATTTGTCTGAAATGGTGTAGGGTTTCCTGCCTGAGCAGAGGGTTGGACTAGAAGACCTCCAAGGTCCCTTCCAACTCTGTTATTCTATTCTATTTCTCAGGTTTCTGGAACATATTAAACATTACTGTCTGGCGCAGGAATTGCTCCCTGCCAGACATCATAAACTGGCTATGATCACTTATCACCTTATATTAACAGTAGGATTGTTTGATGCAATTTAGAAAGAACACAGCTTTCTTAAATATGTGACAAGACAGATGCTAATTGGAAATAGATGCCTTGGTCTTAGCTGGAAGAGTATTAATTTCTAAGCCTCCACTTTCCATAAGTGACATTACAGATTTAATTATCAAGATTCTGGTAGGCCATAGAGTGTTTTTTTCTTCTTAGATCATTTGCATTCTCCAAGCGTGGGCTACAAATATCACCACCTAGCTAGCGTGATTATTTTCTGTGCTGAATAGGTCATTTTTAAATTTTGCAAATTTAATTTCAACAGCACAAGATTAGAGCCTCCAAGATGGCTTTCCATGGCCGGCTGGGGAATTCTGGGAGTTGAAGTCTGTACACCTTCATATAATTACGGATGAGAAACATTGCTCCAGTTGGTTTCTTCCAGATGTGCTGGAAGTGAATTTCCAGAATTCTGTTTCAGACTTTTGAAGGGAAATGTGGGGATGAGCAATTTTACTGAGGAAGGGAGGAGGAAGTTAGGCCTCTCTGTATCCATGGACACTATGGGTATCACATCTATCCAGATAGCCAATGGAATGTGCTATTGTCCAGTCTAAGAGGCAGCAGAAAATATAGCAGAACTAATTTGCTTGGTACACATAGCCAATTGCTATTTGTCCTTGTTAACAAGGCAGCTTGTTAACAGGGCAATTAATATACAGAGATTAAAAGATTCCGGTACTGATGGGACAAAAATGCCTAATAATCCCTTTTCAAATGTTGGTTAGGACTGGATAAGATGCTAAATTTATATAGCTAGCTAGAAGCTGCTGCAACAGACTTTCCTGCTTTAGACAGTGCCACCACAGCTGTCAACACATCCCTAGCTGAACTGGGGGGATGGGGAGGGAGAATGGCCCATTTCAGGCAGCACAGCCCCCACATGTAGTCACATAATTGCCTGTACCAAAGGCAGCTTCTATTACCCCATTCTGTGAATCAAATCCTGGGAGAAAAGTTTCAGGAAACCTCAGCTTTATATGGAAGCCATAATCCATACAACCTGCTGACAAGCTACATTGGTGGAAAGGGGGGCGGCGACAACTGCTAAAATTGTTGAAGAGACCCTTCCTACCTCGGTCAATGCTGTCACCCTTTGCAACTTACTACATCCCACCTACCAACACAGATTTCAGGGGATCTGAGAGGGGAAAGTAAATATGACACCAAGTTTGTTAGTCACTATCCACCACAAGAGATTGGATAGATAGGACAACACTCACATCAGTCAAAAAAACTAAATGAGCTGGGCATATCATATCCTCTTCTATGTCATCATCTCCATCTCCCCTATGGGAGACATTAATTTCATATAGGATCAGAAATTAGCCTCAGCAATGGTCTGGAGAGATTACTCTTACCGTTCTTAAAACAGATGTTTTAGATATGCCCTGATCTTCAGTCTGATTCCTATGTTTATGTCTATAATGTTTATAAAAATAAACACATTAGGAGATGTTATCTCCACTACATATGCATCAGACCAAGAAAATAACTTGAAAGGGAGATTCAAAATATCGTATCTGCTATAGTAATGACAACTTGCAAGTCTGATTGTGCTTTATCCCATACACACACACACACTACACACACACACATCCAAATAGAGGGACATAAGAGCCTTGGTGGCGCAGCAGACTAAAGTGCTGTTAAATAGCACCAGCTGCCTGTAATTACTGCAAGTTCAAATCTCACCAGGCTCAAGGTTGACTCAGCCTTCCATCCTTTTGAGGTAGGTAAAATGAGGACCCAGATTGTGGGGGCAATAAGCTGACTTTGTATAGAAAGAACACCGCTTTGAGTGGGGGGAAAGCCCTACTAAGCAGGTATATACAAAAGTATGAAGGCTATTGCTTACTGCATTGTAAGCCGCCCTGAGTCTCCGGAGAAGGGCGGCATATAAATCGAACCAATAAATAAATGAATAAATAAATAAATAAATAAACAAGGAACTAAGGAAAAGTCTGAGCCATTTCCTTTTTCCCCACAGGTTGAAATGGTTTCTCTCTGTCAAGGTCATTTTCTTTACTCTCTATAAGAAGCAGTCTCCTACAGAAAACCAGACATTGGGCGAAACTATGGCTCAGGGCAGATTGTCCTTACATTTTGTTTGTACAACCATAAGAAGATGCTGGTCTGGGTGAAGTTTTGCTCAGATCAAGAAATTAAATAAACTTAAGATAAAGAGAGCCCACCTAATCCACCTTTCCTTTCTGGATCTAGCTCCTGTGTCCTGCCATCTGTTTTTACCTCCTTGAAGACATCTCTCATCTCTTGAACACCAATCATGCCCGCTGTTTCTGCCAGCAGTTTTGGGGTCATCAACTCTACAAAGTCATCAAAAGCTACGTGTCCCCCAACTGCAATGAGAAAAGTGACATTTACTGCTTAAAGTGGATTTTAAAAAAAAACAACAACACCAAGAGCATCTAGATATCTTGCCTTCTCCTTTGGTTCCTTGATTAAAAGCTTTTTCAGAATATTGAGGAGAAAATAATAGGAAACAGATCAATTCTGAACACTCCCACTTCCTATGTGAGCCCCAAAGCATCATGTTCATAATTTAGTTTTGGATTTGGTAAACATCTGGATAAGAGACCATATGAGATCATTTCTATCAGAAAGAGGAATGGCATAATTGTAATAAATGCACTTTATTTTTGAAATAATGTGATCTATTAATCCAACTCTTGTTGAAAGAACACAGAAGAAATTTCCCATTATCGTTCCTTTAAAAATTGGAGAATGGGGTGCTAGGGCAAGAAAGAATTAATATAAGCCCTTTGACTTGCTATGGTCTTTATAAAAATTCTTTCCCTTAGCCATTATTATATTGTGGGAACAAAACAAAGGGAAGTTTCTTCCCAATGCAAATAATTATTTCAGAAGAGAAGCCTTGTAGTATAGTAGTAAAAGGAATCTCTCCTTTCTGCTGCAATCATCCCTTTCAGCAGCTGATCTTTGCTTATTTAAAAAAAGGTCCAAATTAAACAGGATGTATAAACATCAGGTGCAATTTATCCCTGAAAGGCAATCACTGGCCAGGGTTGTCCAATAGATCTGAAAAACACTCTTCAATCTTAGCCAATTTACACCATGGTTTCCAAAAGCCGATAGTTAACTGCCCTTAATAAAAGATCCAGCCTTTTTTCCCAGAATTAGAGCTTTCCTTCAGAAACAACTGCGCACAAAGATAAGAGAGTGACTGGGAACTCATAGATCTCCAACAGTTGTTGAAGTATACTTCCCATCACTCAGTATTGGCTACAATTGATACAAGTTGGAGTCGGGGTAAAATCCAGCAGGTTCTGACAGGTTCTGGAGAACCAGTAGCAGAAATTTTGAGTAATTCGGAGAACTGGCAAATACCACCACTGGCTGGCCCCAGACTGGGGTGGGAATGGAGATTTTGCAATATCCTTCTCCCAGGAGGATGGAATGGGGATTTTGCAATATCCTTCCCCTGGAGTGGAGATGGAATGGGGATTTTGCAATATCCGTCCCCTGGAGTGGGGTGGGAATGGAGATTTTGCAGTATCCTTCCCCTGCCATGCCCACCAAGCCACACCATGCCCACCAAGCCACGCCCACAGAACTGGTAGTAAAAAAAAATGGATTTTACTCCTGGCTACAATTGATATAAATTGGAGTCCAGAGACATCTGAAGAGTCTCGGACTTACATTTCCCGCACTCTTCCCAACAAGCACTTACGATTCATGTTGATCTGTTGAGACAGCTCTATGAGTTCCATCTCAGTTGGCATGTACCCCATTGTCCTCATGAGGTTACCCAGATCTTTGCAGCTGATATATCCATCTTTGTCCTTGTCAAACTCCTGAAAGGCTTCACAGAGTTCTGTTTTTGCATGATGAAGAAGATGATAAGAATGATAAAGAATAAAATAAAATCATGGCTGAGCTTTCGTAACATGCTTTGAGTAATTTAAGATTCAGAGTGTTACAGGAGCTAAGCCCTTAGCATGCTGTGAATACCAGATCACCACATAAACTATAATATGATTTGCATGCTTGGGCATATCATTTGTGTTTTGTTAACCCAGATTTAGTATTTAGCTTGGAGCCATTTTGGAGCAGAATGATACAGAAATGTCATTAATTGATTGTTAAAGAAGCAAGCATGTTTTAACAACCTAGCCCATGAATCTCATTGTTTTAAACACTGTTAATAATATACTTTTGCTTCATGCATTCTATGTCAATTTTCTATTTAGAGACCTCCCACTGAAGAAACATTACTGAGAAAATTAAACTAATTCTGACTTTATTTTTATAAGTTAGACTACAAATAGTAGATCCAGAAAGGCACTTTCTTCACCATCGCTCTTCATGAATTCATTTCAGCACACAACTGATATTTGTCTTTTTTAACAGTCTCCAGGGGAATTCTGAGAGCACACTTTTCCAAGGAAGATTATCTGCTACTGATGTCTTTCCTAACCTTCCAAAGGACTTCAGCATATCTTGGAGCACTAGTTTAATACATTAGTCAGAATCATATATGTGTACAAACAGAAGTTTGCACTTACCTTCAATTTCATCTCCACTCAGTTCACGTTGCTGTAACAAAAAAATAGAGGGAACTGGAGAAATCAAGGACCTAGTCACCATAATTCTATACTTAATTCTCCACCCAACTGACCCCAACCATAAAAATTCAACTAGAGCATTTTATTGTCCTGGGCCAATAGAAAAAATTGCACGGGATGACAAGAAATCAGCAGTATTCCAAAATAGCAGGTTAAAAACCCAAATAACTATCAGGAGTTGGAAAAGCTAAAGCCATTGGGCTTTTCGATTCACTGGATCCTTTCTCAATGAGATCATAATCATAAAAGTTTATTTGTCAAGTATATATAAGATAACAGGTAAAAGTATAAACATAATTTGAATACATGAAAAGAGTAAATAAAAAGGAATATTAGGACAGGGATGGTAGGCACGCTGGTACACTTATGCATGCCCCTTACAGACCTCTTAGGAATGGGGTGAGGTCAACAGTAGACAGTTTAAGGTTAAAGTTTTGGGGGTATAAATAAATAAATGCAATGGAGAGCAAGTCTTATAGATAGATCTGGTACCTACTAGCTACTGATTGTGGATCAGGCTGCGAAAGACAACGGATGCTTTGATTAGTTAATAAAAGAAGAATATTGAGAAGACAGCCTAAACCAAGCTGCTTACAACAGAGGTCAAAAAGACTCAGCTTTTTTCTTGTAAACTTTGCCAGTGATTGGAACAAGCCCCCCAACTAGAAAATCAAAGAGAAGTTGGAAGATAAGCATCACTTCACATGAACCATACTTATATTTCTGTCATCTCCGTTGTTTGTAAACCTATGCGATTTGCCACAAGTGGAGATAAAAGCATTAGCAATCATGTCTTTTTCAACTGCCTTCCTCTCTCTTAAAATATGTTCATATGTATATATGTTTACTTTTCTTCTGTCATGTTCTCATCATATGCTAAATTATATCTAATTAATTAATTAACAATAACTTGTAAAATACAATTATCTCAGTCAACTTTCTCCTACTTACAGTATTGTCTTCCTATATTTGAATTACAGTACAGTTGAATTACAACACCTGTCATTCTGGACAAATTGGTTGGGGCTCAGAGCCCAATACATTTTTAAAAGGTTGGGGGATGTTTCTTTAGATTTCTTTTGAAGAAAACCCAGGCATCTATCTATCTATCTATCTATCTATCTATCTATCTATCTATCTATCTATCTATCTATCTATCTATCTCTCCCACCACCATTTCATACTTCTACTATCTTGTGCCTAGTCTGGACCCTTGATCCATTTCTATTGCATATCCTGAATTAAAAACGAAATACCTTCCTATGGCAGAGAGTGAAATCGGGGAATATTACAATCCTGCCCTGGACCACTTTTGATTAATTGCTCTTTCACTGAAAAAAAGACAGAAGTCCAGTCCGGTGCATTTCCCCTAACCTGTAGGGCTACCCCACCAATGCCCATGACCCAGTCCCTACTAGATGGCCCATACCCTCTGCTTGTCAGCAATGTTCTTGCGCAAGAAGATACAAGCGGGTCCCAGGCCGTTCTGCATGGTACAGAGAGATGTGGTTCCCAGTCCAGTCACCAAGTCCCCAGCCAGTCTGGCACCCAATCTTCAGCAGCGGAAAAATCAGCTCTTTGGAAGAGGCTGATTTATAGAGGGAGAAAGGGATCATCTCTCCTTCATTTCCGACCCCTCCTCCATCCAGGCCTTTTTTGTTCTTCTCCTGGCTGTGACATCTGTAAAATAAATCTCTCCTCCTTTGCCCAGATTAACATCGCCCACGTGGTGAAAATTGGCAGCCTGGACCCGCTTGGCTTCTCAGGAAGTATGGAAGAGACAGAAGCTTCCAGAACATTAGAATGGTGTAGAAAAGAATGGATAGTCGGTGTGTGCAGCAATTAAGCCATCAGGCTAAAAACTGGATGAGCGTGTGTTCGAGTCCTGGTTTAGGGAAAAATACAGCTGGGTAGGCCAGTCACTCTCTATCAGCCCTAAAAAGGAGGCAATGGCAAATCATTGCCAAGAAAACTGTGGGGACTAGTCCGGACAGTCATGAGGAATCAACAATGTCTTGAGAGCACACATCCCACCCAAATCCACGCACAAAACTCCACCACCACAGTATAAACTATTTTTAAAAGTTTAGGTGTAAAAATAAAGAAAACCTCCACACCCTCCAAATCTCAGAGGAAAACCCCACATAAATAGGTTTTGTCCACTTTATTGGCATAGTTTTAAGGGTATAATGGCAATCTTGCCCACTGTGGCCTTCAGCCCACCTGAAAGATATAAATACATGACCCTTAGTCATAAAAAGTCTGCCCACCATTGTATTAACATAAATATTGCTATAGCAGGCTGCACCTGAATTGGCTCTAATTTGTAGAATCATTTGAGCCTTGAGAGCTTCAGAGCAGTCATGACCTCAATCAACCCCTAAGTGTGCTTCTTCAAATTGAAGAAAAGATGGTGGCATCTCTAAGGTTTCCTGCCTGAGCAGGGGGTTGAACTAGAAGGCCTCCAAGTTCCCTTCCAACTCTTATTATTCTGTTAAATTATCAAGCTATCTCAAGGGAGATGAGTGCAGTCTCTGATACTCACCACCTTGCTCAGCACATACACGCACGCACGCACGCACCAGACACACATATGTAGGATAAGACAAAGGAGAGTAGCTGTGGGTCCAGCTACTGAGCCTCTTTTCCTTGTGAGTCTTCATTCTCCCTTTACAGTTGTCATAGTAACCAGGTAGATTCTTCCTTCTCCTTCATTGGTTGCTAGGAGCTGGAATAGAACCAAAGAGAGAGGAAGAGAGAGAAAGGCTAGTGCAGGGATGAGGGGGCAGAAGGCTTTGAGGCAGTTGGGAGTGTGGGACATGGGGATGATGGGATGGGAAGAACTTTGCATAGCTGGCAAGTGGTTGAGTTGGAATTAAAGACATGGATGGGGGAAAGGGCTCTTGGATCAATCACCTGGGAGGTCAGGGAATGAAAAGAACCATGGTAGCCATTTGGTGCCACATTATATATTCCCCACCTAACTCGGTATTTTATCCTAAATGTAGCGGCACTGCATGTTCTCAGGGGAGATCTGTGGTTTGAAAGGCGACTCAGAGGGCTCCAGCATGCAACATGCTTGCTCCAAGACTGAACTGTTCAATCTCCCCCAGAATGTTGGGAATCCATTGAGAAAATAGGAATGTAAAAACCCAGCAAAATGTCTAACTTCCCTCTTGTCCTTCTCCTTGAAGACCTGCACCCCCCCAGGCCATGCAGTCTGGACGCCGGGGGCGCTTGTCCGTTGCAGGGCCAAGCAACCAACCCCAAGATACCCTTACCACCAGCCCCTCCATATCTGGTGATCTTCGGCTGCTCCACACAATGTAGGTAACTACGTGAAGGAGGTGATGATGTTTTCTTCTCCCCATCAACTGATGGTTTCTAGCTGGCCGAGACCAGGTGAAAGTGCTGGTTGCTTAAAGCTTTGGATAGGTGGAGGTGTCCCTATGTAAGGAGCATCCTTTCCCATACAAAACTGTTTAACGCTGGCTTACACGTTTCAGCAGAGTTCAGGCTGATGCTCTAAGCCAGCATTTTTAGAAGCAGCTGAAAAATACATCCCTTCCTGGTAATTCCTACAGCTATGACATGGCAAGGCTTTTCGGCTTGACCTTGATGTATTGTTAGATTTCTGGCTGACTTCCTGATTTATTCCTTCAGTATTTATGGCTGGGCTATTATTTTGTTTTCTGTTCGGTTTTATATTTGAATCCTTTTTAAAAAATTATGACTTGTTTATTTGGCGTGAAGGCCTGCGCCTTATAAATATGTTGGATTTTCAGCCTCCGTAATTTGAAATGTGAGGTTCCTGGATTTAGCATTGTTATTATCATCAGCGACAAAAGAGGAAAGCTACTAAATGCGAATATTTTGGTCATCCTTCCCAAACAGAGACTGTGGAGATCAGCTTCTTTGCTGCCAGTTCAATAACGATGGGACCAGGGTTGCAGCAGGATTGCGTACTGGAGCCATTAAGGTCAGTGTCAGTCAGGGAAAGAGGACAGTTCCAGAAACCAGGATTGTCCCCAGAGGGGAAATCAAAAAATCCAAGAACACAGCCACATCCATGCAATTGAAGCTCCACGTCTTTTTCATATATGAGACATATATGTTACATATGTGTGTGTGTGAGAGAGATCTGACTTACATAGCTGCAGCTCAGAAATGGGCACTTCAATCCCCACAATGGAAGAATGGCTACAAAAGTGGATGGAGTGAGCAGACATGGCTAAATTGACTGCTTTGATAAAAGGAAAAACACAAGTACTTTTGTTTCTACTTGGAAACCGTTTTGGGATTTTCTGCTTGAGGTGGTTAAAAAAATGAAACTTTGATTTTGGGTTTTACCAATTAGATAGATTTGTTGATACAGAAATGGCTAGTTTATACTACTATGTAAAAGGAAAAAGTTGAGGTTTGATGTTACTATCTTATTTTACTGCACCAAGGGAGTCAGAAGTCAAAGCCTTTTCTTTCTTTTTTCCCTTCCTTTCTGCACTCTTCCCTTCACTTTTTCCTCCACTATTTTTCCTACTATTTGTTTTTGTATTTTTTATATTTTATATTATAAACAAATAATTTAAAAAAAAAGAGTTCCCAACCAGGGGCTCTTAAAATCCAAAAAATTGCATAGCCACAGCTACCTTCTTAACTTTTTTACACACACAAATACCACCTACAAACAGGTGCCATACTATCTTTGGCCTCAACGTTCAGCAGTCTTACCTAACCTGGCTCCCTCTCCCAGATGTGCTATACTCCAAGAGACTGAGGTGAAAAGCAACAGGCTCAAAAGACTGGTAGAGATTTTGAACACCCACCTCTGCCTGCTGGAAATCAAAAGCAGGGGATGAGCGGGATCAGAGATTACAAAATTCTTTGCCCTTTCTTTTTTGGCATCCGATCAATGATCACAGATTTTCAGCAAGCTCAAAGCATTCTGCACAATGCTTGCTTCAAGATAAAATCATGAGTACATCAAAGCATTACAGAACTGAAGAAAGGATAATTTACAACAACGTAGGAGCTCCTGTGATGTAATAGTTATAATGTTGGACTAGGAGTGGAGAAAATTGGATGCAGGTCTATTCTAAAGTGTGGAAAGTCACCAGATGACTTGGGGCCAGCCCCTTCCTCTCAATCATTTCATAGGGGTTCACAATGAAGAGAGATCCCTCATATACCGCTTTGATATTCTAAAGGAGATTATAAATATAATCAATTATACTACTCAGAGATTTGCAATCTTAAATATATTTACCAAAGAGTAAAACCACCAGACTCCAAAGGACTGGCATCTAAGTAGATCCACACAGAACTGCAATGAATGGTGATTTGATTGGCTCATGATATCATTAAAATTAGAGCTCCAACTATTAGTGTACAGATAGTCCTTGACTTGCGACCATAATGGAGCCCAAAATTTTTGTTGCTAAGTAAGACATTTGTTAAGTGAGCTTTGCCCCATTTTATAACTTTTCTTGCCACAGTTGTTAAGTGAGTCACTGCAGTTGTTAAGTTAGTAACACTGTTGCTGAGTGAATCTGGTTTCCCCATTAACTTTGCTTGTCAGAAGGTCATAAAAGGTGATGATGCAACTGTCAGAAATGTGAGTAAATTGCCAAGCATCTGAATTTTGATCACATGATCATTGGGAATACTGCAAGAGCTGTAAGTGTGAAAAACAGTCATAAGTCCCTTTTTTCAGTGCTGTTGTAACTTTGAACAGTCACTAAATGAACTATTGTAAGTTGAGGACTAACTATATGTTGTAAGTTGTCTCACATCAAGGAGCCCCACTGGATCATTCAGCTTCATTCAATAGGGATAGATAAACTGTGGTCTTCACAGCATACCTGAATTGTATCACCAACATTTGGCAATAAGCCTCTTCAGTTTTGTTCAATGTGACCCTTTCTTTCCTTCCTTGCTTCCTTGCTTCCTTCCTTCCTCCCTCCCTCCCTCCCTCCTTCTCCCTTCCTTCCTTCCTAAATATATTCCAGTTATAAACCCTCAACCTGCTAAAACAAACACACACACATTCAAACAAGGAAAGGATACCTCCTACCACATACACACACATACTCCAGGGGTGAAATCCAGCAGGTTCTGACAGGTTCTGGAGAACCAGTAGTGGAAATTTTGAGTAGTTTGGAGAACTGGCAAATGCCACTTCTGGCTGGCCTCAGAGTGGGGTGGGAATAGAGATTTTGCAGTATCCTTCTCCCAGGAGTGGGGAGGGAATGGGGATTTTGCAGTATCCTTCCCCTGCCACCCCCACCAAGCCACGCCCACCAAGCCATGCCCACAGAACTGGTAGTAAAAAAATTTGGATTTCACCACTGACACACAGACACATAAAATGCTATTAAACCTGGACATTATTGAAGTTACGATTATTCTCCAGGATCCCCGACAAATTTGTTTCCTGGATGGTGAGGGTTGAATGTGGGTACTGGTATGCCTTCAGAAATTTGCAAAGTATATAGTGTACATTAAATCCGTTCTACAGAAATGGAACCATAGTGCTATTCAAAGTGTTGTTCTCTGCTATATTATCAATTTCAGCTCCAAAATTACAATTTTATAGAACATAGTTTCATGATATTTTCCATGGGAAACACCTACATTCCTTTGGATTTCTATGGTATGGTTTTTGCTTAATGGAATATTAGCCATTTCTTGTAAATTGTTAACTTCCTGTCATCCTGATATCTCTTCTCTCCTGAGCTCAATTTATTTTCTCCTGTCTCAAAGTTTAGTGCTGATATTCCTTTGTCTCCTCTCCTGTGCTTAAGGTTTATTCTGTCAGTGATGGATCACTTCATCACATTCTTGCTGATAATGAAACAACATCCCTAGGACTTCCTACCACCTCACTGCACTTTATGCCCCGTGGACCTGCCCACAATGGAGATGTCATACTTACCACCTGTAAGTAATACTTTTCTGATATGAGGAATTGGCACACAGTATTCATTTCTTTTTGTTTGGGGTATGCAAGGCTATGAATATTATTAAGCCTTCATAATAAAATAAATGTTAAATTTATTGTAAAGAAGGACTATGAGTGACATGACAACAGTGTTCCAATATCTGAGGGGTTGCCACAAAGAAGAGGTAGTCAAACTATTCTCCAAAGCACCTGAAAGCAGGACGAGAAGCAATGAATGGAAACTAATCAAGTTCTAATCTAGAATTAAGGATAAATTTCCTGACAGTTAATCAGTGGAACAGCTTGCTTCCAGAAGTTGTGAATGCTCCAACACTGGAAGTTTTTAAGAAGAGATTGGACAACCATTTGTCTGAAATGGTATAAGATTTCCTGCCTGAGTAGGAGGTTGGACTAGAAGTCCTCCAAGATCCCTTTCAATTCTGTTATCTTGTTATTTGGTTTAGTTTGATATGTGAATGGAGCTATTTAGCATTGCCATTTGTACTTCTCTTGATCGTCTAACTGTGGCTGCATCCTTAAGCATTGACACAGAAAACCTATTGCACATTTGATGTTTTACAAAGTTGTTGAAGTGAGAAAAGGATTCTTCCTAATTGTGCTCCTTTTTGACTTTTGTTGCCTTATGAAAAATAATGTTCTCTATCTACATTGAATAATATCATTACATCTCTGAACTCTCTCCCAACCATAGATTCTGGCGGGAAAGTGAAACTATGGCACGTCTCTACTCATACCTGCGTGCGTACCATCACAGAAGATCGCCAAACCCTCGCATCCTGTTTCAATCCTTCTGGCTCCAGGTTTCTCACAAGTGGAGCAGGACCTGGAATTTACATGTATGATGCTCAGACTTGGGATAAATTGCAAAATTTTCTGCCCAGGTACGCTGTTAAGTTTCGGACATTAGCTCTTGAGAGGGTCAGAAATTGTAAGAAGTAAATAATGGGCTCAACTTAGTAGGGAATTTTATGGATGGTTTTTGGCTTTTAAGTGAAATTGTAATGGACAGAAGGAGGAAGAGCTCCAACCAAGACAATGGTCAGGTAAAAGAAAATATTTGTAGCTCTTATTGGTGGTTTGGTTCCCCAAGCTAGCTGTTTGGCTTCCGAACATTTCGTCACCAGGCTAAGTAATGGCATCACCAAAAACGTTGAAGTGTCTCATTTCAGTTCTCCTCTGCTTTTAAATGGTCTTGTGTGGTTATGTGGTTGGTTGACTGTGTGGTTGACAGGTCACATGATGCAAAGATCACATGGGTGGGGTTGGAAATCGTGCTGGTTGAAGGTCACATGGTCACAGCATGCAAAGGTCACCTGGAGGTCAAAGGAACTCTTGAGTTTGGGCTAGAACTGTAACCTGAGTCTCAGACAAGATTCTCTGTAGGCCACATGAAGATAAAGGGAGTGTGTTAGTACAGCCTTATAATAAAAGTAGTATTATCTTGCATAATTTAGGTTTCCTAATCTGGACTATCTCATCTTTTTCCTCCAGCGATTCCCCAACGGTGATGGATGGGCATATGTCTCGAGTCTATGCTTTGACCTTCTTCCCAGAAAATAACGAACGCTTCATTTCTGGAGGATGGGATGATACAGTGCAGGTGAAACTCTGGGACTCAACCAGGAACATTGGTTGTGCTGCTGAGCAGTTATGGGGTTGAGAATTGGCAAATGGAAATTTCAGGATCCAGTACAGAAAATAGCCCATGAAAAATACTTTTCTCTATTTACAGGCATACATTAAAAAGAAAGCCTGCCTGGGAATAATTCTCACTTTATCCACCCCAGCTTTTTTTATTTTGAGGGGGGCTGCTGGTAGTGTCTTATCCTGAAAATATCAGAGTTACTCTAGAGTTCCAGGTTTGAACAACCCAAAACCTCAGCCAAGTTGACCACTATTTTGCACAAACACAGGGAGAACCTATAAAACATGCATAATACCCATTGGTGCTGCTCTGCCTTCATTCATGTGAACCCACGGTGGTTTGATTCAAAATAGGAAGATTGGGGGTGGAGCTTAATAGCAATAGTAATAACAATAGTACTTATATACCATTTCATAGTGCTCTACAGCCCTCTCTAAGCCATTTACAGAGTCAGTGTACTGCCCCCAACAATCCAGGTTTTACCTCATTTTACCAACCTCGGAAAATTGGAAGGCTGAATCAACCTTGAGCTAGTCATGATCAAACTCCTTGCAGTCAGCAGAATTAGCCTGCAATACTGCATTCTAACCACTGTGCGACCATAGCTCTTAATGTCCCCACCTCCACCCTCAGCCTCCTTTTAAAAATAATTCACTTGTCTCTATAATGGGGGGAAGAATGGGGAGATTAAGGGAAAAAAAGGCCTGAAGGAAAAGATTAGGTTCCCCTTACCCCATTCCATGTTTAAATGGTCCAAAGCAGTGGTGAGTTGCCCCCGGTTCGCACTGGTTCTATAGAACCGGTAGTAAAACTGGTGGGAGGCTCCGCCCACCCACCCCGATGTCATCAGAACGCTTTTGTGCATGCACACGGCCCCGTTGTGAACCGGTAGTAAAGGTAAGTAGAACCCATCCTGGTCCAAAGGTGTGGACCAGGGGTGGGTTCTACTTACCTTTACTACCGGTTTGCAATGGGAGTGTGCACGCACATGTGCAGATCACCCATGATGACATTGTGGCAGGTGGGCGGAGCCTCCCGCCAGTTTTACTACTGGTTCTATAGAACCGGACTAAACCAGGAGCAACCCACCACTGGTGTGGACTACGGGTGTGCAATCTTTGGGAATCTTTAAAATCTTTTTTTTTTTTTAATTTGATCTTCGAATGGCATCAGGTGCAGATTACAGACAGATGGGTAGCAATGTGGTGCCATCTCTGGAGGGGATGAGGCTGGATTTTTCTGCCATTTGGAGGGTAGGATTTGAATTGGTCAAGTGGCTTCTAACAGATGTGTAACACTATTAAAAGAAAGCAGTGGGGTTTTTAATATTTTAACCATGCTGTCCAAAATAAGTAATTTAGCTGTAAAGTTTAGCTTTGCCATCTTGGTAGGAAGGTCTCTGCAGGCCACAGGGAGTTTCGGGCTTTGGGAGACATACTTTAAAATGCATCCTGGAATCATAGGTGCCATTGATTGTTCCAACTCCCAGGCCATGGACTAGCACCTGGCCGCAGCATGCCAGAAACCGGTCCATGCAAACAAGCAAAGTCCCATCTGTGAGATGCAGGCAGCACACAAAACCACACCCCCTCAGGTCCACTGAAAACCTCTCTCCACGGAACTGGTCCTTAGTGCCCGAAAGGTTGGGGGATACTGCTATAGGCGATAAATCAGGCAAGGAAAATGTTATCAAGTGGGCCTTGGAGGGTGTGAAGTTATCTAACAACATTTTTTTTTTTTGCTTTTTCTCCTTCTAGTTTTGGAACACACAATTTCCACATTCTCAACGGTATGCCTAAATATCTCCCTTACTTCTCCATTCAGCACCATTACTTCACTCTTTGGGCCCTTCTCCACCTCCTCCCTCTTCCATTTCTCCTTTTTTCTTTCTTTCTCTAACCTATTGTTTCTTCTTCTGTAGCTTCTGTTCTTACATTTTCCCCACCTTTGCTCTGCCCTTGTCACAGGCGTATCTCTGGGCCCCACATCTGTGGGGATGCTCTGTCAATAGACAAAACGGGCTCACAGATTTTGACGGGATCCTGGAGGCGGCATAACACCCTGCAGGTAAGAGTGGTGAAGAGACATCTCTGAAGCTCCAAAGTTGATGTAGAGGTTTTGGAGATCATTTGGATTTGGTTCCTTTGACACAGAACCAATAGAAGAGAATAATTGTAGCTCAGGGTTGGATTGTGGGGTCCTTGGTGCTCTCTGAACTTGGTTGTTTTCTCGCAGATGTTTTATTACCAAACTAGGTAACATCATCGGTGCTAGAGGGAATGGGTTTGATCTCTGTTTATCTACCAGTAGCTTGCCCTATCAATATTTATGGGAGTAGTCTTGATGGTTCCTCAATTAGATTGTTAGATTTTTTGTCTGAGTTTGTAATTCCGTGATTGGGATATTGTTTATTTCTTGATTCTTGGTCTAGTATTAATAGCAATAGCAATAGCACTTAGGCTTATATACCACTTCACAGTGATTTGCAGTCCTCTCTAAGTGGTTTACAGAGTCAGCATATTACCCCCAACAATCTGGGTCACCATTTTACTGACCTCGGAAGATTGGAAGGCTGAGTCAACCTTGAGCTGGTGAGAATCAAACTGCTGGCAGTCAGAATGAGCCTGTAATATTGCATTTTAACCACTGTACTATCATGGCTCTCTTATCTTGGTATTAACCTGGGTGTGGACTGTTGATGGGGAAACGTTTTGGTCTTTTTGGTTTTTTTATTGTCTCTTTTTAATGGTATTTAAGGTTTATTTCTATGTACCTATTGTGCACAAGTGCGATAAATCAATGATCAACAGGCATTAAGATTGCAATATCCTGGGATCACTTGATTGCTATCTGCAACCTTCCCAGTCAATTTCCAACAAGCTAGATCAATGAGGGAAGTCTGATTTGCTTAATGACTGCATGATTCATTTAACAACTTTGATGATTCGCCTAACAACCCCGGCAAAAAAGGTTGTAAAATCAAGCACAACTTTTTTTTTATTGCAAAAGTTTTACAATTACATTTTCACCCCTTTTTTTCACCCCCCCACCTCCCTCCCCAAACTTCCCGTCCTCCCTAACCCTCCCTAACCCTCCCCCCCCAGACTTCCCTATTATGTACTCATAACTAATAACACTGATATATATACCTGAACCCATCCCTCCCCCTACATAATTTTCCCTCTTTGTCTCTTTATATTAAAATATTTCTAATACATTGTTTTCAAATAAAAGCTATTTGATACTTTCTAATTTGGTATTTGTTCTGAACATATTCTATCCACCTTTTCCATTCCCATTCATAAGTCTCTTGTGAACAATCTTTTAAATATGCTGAAATCTTCGCCATCTCTGCAAAACTAGCCATCTTCGAAGTCCATTCCTCGATAGTAGGCAAAGCTTCATTCTTCCAATATTTACCTATCAACAATCTTGCTGCTGTTATCATATACAATATTAATTTTGTTTCATCCCGTGTAAAACCCTTAACTATGCCCAATAAAAACAATTGTGGAGAAAATTGAATTTTTTTCTTCAAAACATTCTGCATGACCCACCATATTTTTATCCAAAAAGCCTTAACTTTCCTACAGGTCCACCAAACATGATAATACGTAGCATCCAAACATTCACATCTCCAACATTTTGGCTGAACATTAGGGTACATACATGACAGCTTTTTAGGATCTAGATGCCATCTATAAAACATTTTATAAAAATTTTCCCTCAAATTCTGCGACTGTGTAAATTTAACATTCTGAACCCAAATTTTTTCCCATGTTTCCAACATCACTGGTTCTTCAAAATTTTGTGCCCACTTAATCATACAATCTTTAACTAATTCCGTTTCTGAATCCCTTTCTAGCAAAACATTGTAAAGCCTTTTAATATGCATTGGACCTTTCTCTCTTATATGTCTAACCAATTCTTCCTCATGCAACATAATACCAGTTTTTTGGTCCTCTTTCCATCTCAATTGTAATTGATTATATTGTAACCAGGTTAAATTAATCCCTTCGTCCAACAGTGTCTGCAATGTCTTCAACTGCCATCTGCCCGCATCTGTAAAAAGAACCTCTTTGTATAAAAACCCCCCGAGTGACATTATATTTGTATTCCACAAGGTATGACCAAGATCCAGCCATAGCGGTATTTTATAATCCCATTTGAGTCGGTGCTTCTTCCAAACTCTCATCAAAGAGTCTCTAAGTATATGACTTTTAAATACTTTATCAACTTTGTCATCATAAAATAGGTAAGCATGCCATCCAAATTCAAGATCAAAACTTTCTGCATTCAATATTCCAGCCTTTTTACTTCCAAACCAATCACTTGTTAAAGTTAAAGCTGCTGCATCATAGTATAACTGTAGGTTTGGAAGTTTAAGGCCTCCTCTTTCTGGAACATCTTGCATAATTTTCAATTTCACTCTCGGCTTTTTCTCGTTCCAGACAAACTTATTAAGTCCAGTTTGCCAAACTTTCAGTTGTTTATCACTTTTAAGCACCGGAATCATTTGAAACAAAAACAGAAATCTTGGCAAAATGTTCATCTTAACTGCTGCTATTCTTCCAAGTAAAGACAGTTGCAGCTTTTTCCAAGTCCCCATGTCTTTCTGAACCTCTCGCCACAACACCTCATAGTTATTTTGAAACAATTTCATGTTTGATTCTGCAACCTGAACTCCAAGATATTTTACCTTAGGTACAATTTCAAAACCTGCCCTCCTTTCAAACTCATGTTTACGATCTTGTGTCATATTTTTGACTATCATTTTAGTCTTTTTTGAGTTCACTCTGAAACCTGAAACTCTACCATAGTCTTGTATAATGTCGTTCATCAAGATTATTGATTCCATTGGTTGTGATAGGGTAACCACCAGATCATCTGCAAATGCCTTTACTCTATAATCCTCTTGCCTTATCATTATGCCTTTCAAAATTTTTGAGTCCCGTATTGTATTTAGCAAGACTTCCAATGTTAAAATAAATAAAAGTGGGGACAACGGACATCCCTGTCTTGTTCCTTTTTCAATTTTAAACTCTGTCGTCAAACTTCCATTAATAATAATCTGTGCTTTTTGCTCTTGATAAATTGCTGAAATTGCCTGTGTAAGCTGGTCCCCAAAGCCCATCTTTTTTAAAGTCTTTAGTAGAAAATTCCAATCCACTCTATCAAAGGCCTTCTCCGCATCCAAAAAGACCAGCACTGCAGAAATCTGTTTATTCTTATCAAGATATTCCAATAAGTCTATTACTTGCCTTACATTGTCCTTCATGTATCTACCCTCAATAAATCCCGCTTGGTCCTCATGAATCACCTTTTGGATTACTGGCATCAACCTGTTGGCTAATACCTTCGCGTAAATTTTATAGTCTGTGTTCAAAAGAGATATTGGTCTGTAGTTCTCTGGTTTTTTAGGACCAACTTGTTCTTTTGGTATCAAAGATATATAAGCAGTTGTCCAGGATGGGGGTATTTTACCCCCTTGTTGAATATTGCAAAATAAATCTCTAAGTTGTCCCACCATTTCAGCTTGTAAAGTTTTGTAATACACTGCAGTCAAACCATCCGTGCCAGGAGCTTTGGCTGTTTTTAGCTGTTTAATTGCTGCTGTTATCTCCTCCTCTGTTATAGGATAATTCATTCTTTCCTTTTGTTGATCAGTAATTTTTGTAACTCTCTTATCCTTTAAATATTTTTCTATAAGTCCATTCTGCACCTCATCTTTGGCATATAGTTTAGTATAATAATCCACAAAAGCTTCTTTAATTAGTTTTTGTTGAAAGATTTCTTTCCCTCCAATATCAATACTATCAATAGTCCGTATACTTTGTTTTTTCCTCAATGTGTAAGCCAACCATCTGCCCGGTTTATTAGCATTGCAAAATGTATTATGCTTCGCGTATTGTAAACTTGTTGCAACTTGTTCCGCCATAAGCATTTGGAATTGGTCTTTCAAAAGTTTTATAGCACTTCGTATTCTTTCATCTGTTGGGTTTTTAATAAGTAACTGTTCTTTATTCTTTATTTCCATTTCCAACTCAGATCTTTTCTTTTGTCGGAACAGTCTATGTTTAGAATTCATGTAGATAAGTACCCCTCTCATATAAGCTTTACTTGCATCCCAAACAATTTCAACTGGGGTACCTTTATTCAAATTTATTTCAAAAAATTCTTTCAAATGCTTTTTAAGTTCTATTATATTTTTTTCATATCTAAACAGGTTCTCATTTAATCTCCAAGAACGTCTCTCAACCTTATCCATCTCGATTTCTATCCATACAGGACTATGATCAGTCAAAATTCTTGGAAAAATCTTTGTTCTTTTTGTCTTAACAAGTAGATCATTTGACAACAAGATAAAATCAATCCTAGAAAAAGATCTATGTCTATCAGAAAAAAAAGTGTAATCCAATTCATTTGGGTTATGTATTCTCCAAACATCTTTTAGTTCCATATCTTCTTTCATATCAAAAAAGGTCTGTGGTAATCTAATTCTAGACTTTGCCAAGCTCTTTTTATCTAATTTAGAATCAATTACTCCATTCCAATCTCCCATAATTAAAATAGATCTGTAGTCCCATTGCAATATTTTAGTATGTAACATCTTGTAAAAATAGTCCTGTTGTTGGTTGGGAGCATAAATTCCAATCAAAAGAATTTGACCATTTGCTGTAAACAATTCAATTGCTACAAATCTACCATCTTGATCTATTTCTATAACTTTTGCTGTTAATTTTTTATTTACATAAATAACCACACCATTCTTTTTCTGCGAAGTTGAAGATATATAATGTGCTCCTAGTTTTGAGTTTATCAAATATTTTTGATCTTGAGTTGTAATGTGCGTTTCTTGTAAACATATTATATCATTATTAAATTGTTTCAAATATGTAAATAATTTTTTCCTTTTCTGTGCTGAATTCAACCCATTGACATTCCAAGATAAACACTTAAAGGTCATTAGCCTCTTCATGGAGCGCGGAGCAATATGCTTGAAGTTCATCCACAAGCTTCGATCTCGCTCCTCCCATAGCGCCAATCTCTTGTGCAGTGCTCTTAACTGCCTTCTTGTCTTGTCTTTCCTGTTGTTGTTGTTGCTTCTGTTTAAGTAGCTTGGATTGAGCTCTAGTTATACGTTGATCTTTAACTTCAGTCAACTGAATCAAATCCAAAATTGGAGAAGAATCCAGCGATGGCTCACTCAGAATACCTCCTTCTGCACCTTGCACGTTTTCTAATTCCTGCTTAGACTGTTCTTTCAATTGCCTCTCTTCACTCTCCTTAATCTCCAGAACTGTAGATGTACATGGAGATGGTGTTCTTTCCATAAGAATAGTACTGTAAAAGTGTTGCGCCTTCTCCACGGTATTCAACCGATATCCTTCTCCCTTATATCTGAAAATTACCCCAGCTGGTGCATCCCACCGGAAGGGTATCTGTAAATTTTTCAATTCCTTAACAAGAAAACCAAATTCTTTTCTAGCTTTCAGCATTTTAGGAGGTAACTCTTTAAAAATTACAAGCCGTGAGCCCCCCACTTGTATAGAGGTGTGAAAAGATTTTTGCAGGATATCATTTCTAATTTCTCTCTCAGTAAAGTATACGACCACATCTCTGGGTAATTGTCTTTGCCTGGCCACCCAAGAGTTCACTCTGTAAATTTTATCTATTTTATGAAATACCAAATCAGGATTAACTTGTAAAATCTTAGCCAGGGCTTCAGAGCAAACTTGTCTCAAGTCCTGTCTTTCCTCCTCTCGAATTCCCCGAAGCCGTATGGCAAATTCCATCGCCCGGAATTGTATCATAACAATCTCATCTTCAATTCTCTGCATTTTATTGTCAACTTCATCAATTTTATAATCATTGTCTTTCATCCTAACATTAACTTCTGATTTAAATTCTTCAACTTTAAAATCAACTTTCCCAATAAAATCTGCCAGGCCAGACGCCACTTCTGATATTTTTTTGGTCACCATAATTTGATTCTGTTTCACCATGTCTTTAATTTCATTAATTTCCTGCAAAAATTCCTGATGTGATTTTTGAAGTTCCTGTTGTGATTCTTGAAATTTATCATCCAAAGTTTTAGAAATAAATTCTTTTAAATCTGCCACATCAAATTCTTTTTTCTGAGTTTGTAACTGTTGAGCAGGGGGAAGTTGCGTTTGCTGTTTGTGTGTGGGGGATCCCCCCCCTAATGCCTTCCCTTCCTGCTTCTTTGAAGCCATCCTGGCTCGTGATCTAGTTTTTCTAAAGAGGGAGGTTCCTTTTCCTTTCCCTCCTGCACAAAGACTTCTAAAAAAGTCCCCCAGATTTGATCAAACAAGGGTTAAAATAAAGCAAAGTCCAATATTGAAAAGGGAAAAAATTTCCCAGTTATTTCTCTTATAACAAGCGAGGCAGCTTAGTAGCAACTTGGAAACTTTGTAGCAAAACAAAGTAACTTCACCAATCCACACTCGCTGGCTCGTTAACTCTGAGGCTAGGCGCCATGTTTTTTCAAAGCACTTTCACTCATTTGCATTTTCTCAGATTGAAAAGTCAACAAAGTGCTAATACTTGCGTTTCCAAATTTCAGGATTCAGGTAGTTTCGCTGTTTATTAAAGCTGGTTCTTTCGCTTTAAATTTCCTGCAGCCGGCTTGTTCTGCAGAAGCAGAATCGTCCCACGCCGCCCGGAGTCTCAGCAGGTTGGAAGGGAGCCGCGCCTGTTTCCTCCCCAGAAACGATTCCCTGGGGGGTTACAGGGGCTCGACCTGTGCCCTGCTATCTCTCCTCCAACAATCCTCAGGATTTTGAAGTTTTCGAGCCGCTTCTCGATCGCGAAGCGGCTCTACAGGCGGCGGGGCTGGCGGAGCTTCAAAGAGCGCCGCCGTCGCCGAAGACAAGGAAACCGGAAGTTCCCAAATCAAGCACAACTTAACAACCACCTTACTCAGCAATGGAAATTTTGGTCCCAATTGAGGTCATAAATTGAGGACTCCTGGAAAAAAAATAGTGCTCAGTGCAAAAGTTACTGCAAATATGTATTGACTTTCAAATATTATAGAGAAATAAAACCCTGCCTTTCTCATTTATAACAGCTTTATCAAATCTATAATTCTGGATGAAATGCTATGTAAAAATAGACATGAGGAAAGTGCAGTCTTGTTATTGGTGTGTAATGTCATTGCAATTCTGCATTGATTATTGTTTTGAGATATTCATTTGAAAATAGGCCAAATTTCTATTTTCATCTATAAAATTTGGGAGGATAGAGTAGATTTCCTTGTGCAGAGTGAAACAAATTTGCAGGGAATGCTTCCAGATCATTTTTCTATTGTTGCATTATATAGTAAAATATATATGCAGAAGCTCCAGTTTATCTCTAATGCTCGAGATAAATGAGATGTGATATAATATGAATCATTCAAACATTCCTTTAAACAACAGATATGTCATATATTTATACACATTTCAGGTAATTCTATAAGCCCTATAAAATTCATGAATGAGAAATACATTCATTGGATTTAAATATCACACTAAGATTAGTGAGATGTGAATACCTGCCATTTTGCTTTGTCAGACATGATTTATTGCTTAGCATTATAGGTACACAGGTAAACAGATTTACAATAGGAATGACTATATGTAGCTCAGGTGAAGGATGAGGGTGAAGGTTCATTCTCTGAGCTTGTGGGTTGGTTTCCAAATGTTTCACTTGAGGTGACCCACACCTGACCCACCATAAGACCTTCACCTGACATGACTCTCATTTGATGTGACCTCCCCATCACAAGACCTACTGACCACACCTGAAGCCCTTATAAACAGAAGAACAGGGACACTGACATCTCCTAAATTACATTACCTAGCCTGGTAATGAAACGTTTGGAAACCAACCCACAAAGGCAGAGAACAAACATCCATCCACAAAATGTTTCTGAGAAACCATAGCATAAAAATCTGGAAATACAGTCTAGGAACCAGCCGATAAAATACAAATAAATATTATTATTTTTGCCTCTTCCCTAGGTTTGGGATGCTGAAACATGTGGCAAGATAATGGACATTCCAGAAGATTTTCGGGGTCACTCACAGGTTGAAGAACTATTTCTTATTATTCCCAAAACTCAGACAAAGCCAACATTTCCCAAAGTCTAGTGTCCTCTAGAAGTGTTGGATCATTTCGCATAAACTCTAACCAGCATGGAGAAGAGTGATATTAACCCATCATACATTTTTCAATAGGGCTCCTTTCTGAAAATAGCTACCAAACCACCAAATTTATAAGACACATGAAACCCCTTCTCTTATCTTCTCACTGCAAAATCCACTTGGATTTAATATTTCCACCTTACATTTCTCCAACCCTGTGATCACATTTCTTCAACAAGACTGTTCATTTTGGCTCAGCTGTGGTGCAAGACAGAATGCTCTGAATTTGGAACTCTCGTAGCCCATTTCCTCTTTGAAGGGAACTGTCCTCTTATCCTTTCTCCTGATTTTTGGACTTCAACAGCCCTTGTAGCTTTTGTAATGGGAATAGTCACTTAATGGCTATCGATACTGACCTTATTTTCCTGGAGAAATGTGGAAGGATAGTCATTGTCCAATGAATTTTTCTCTTCCACTGAAAAACAAACCAGACCAGACTACTGTTTTATGATTGTAGTATGCCCAACAACGTGAAATCACAGCTGCCAGCTCTTTAGCTGGTTTTGGCTGCTTACACATTGAGTTCTTCCCAAGGACATAGGGCATTGCGATGTATCAACTATATGGTATATACTATAGTAGTGGCTCCAAGCAGTGTGGCCTTTTGCAATTGAGAGATGGAAAATTTGCCAATATGCAGATTTTTTAAGTGCCATCCAAGATTTTTGAATATAGCACCCAGCATGTTGATAAACCACTGGGATCACCACAACTGTTCCATACCATAATCTTTCAATAGACTTTGGGTAGACTTGGTGTGGGACTGTATTTTCTGCCGCTGGTTCTCAGTCCTGCAATATCAAGGGGGTTGGAGATATTTGCAAGAAAACTCTTTTCCAGGATTGGGGGGTAAAAGTGAGAATGCCTCAGTTTTATTTGCGGTGATTTCAACAGTTATAGTTTCTCTGTCTGTAGCCCCATCATGTAGTCTTGTTCACTTATATAGATTGTGTGTCTTAGTGTCATTGTAACGGTGCACATCTGCCAACTGAAAGCTGATCATTCTTGGCAAAAAAAATGATAATAGGGTTCTTTTTTGATTGGTTTAATGAAGGGACTTTCTCTTGCTTTCCCCTCAGGTATATACTTGCCACTTCCTTGGCGCTGACTACATAATAGCTGGTGGGAGTCGGAACAACTTGTGTCGACTCATTGACAGAAGAATTCTCATGGTAAAATAGCTTTGCTAATCCTTGCAGGAAAGGGCTTGACTTTGTAGTAGGGCAGGTGTTTTGCACCCCATGTTTAGTCTCCAGGAGCTTGAGGGTCACACAACATGGACTTTGTGGTACCAACATGTACTCCGAGAGCATATTCACCAAGACAAATTCCTTATGTGTCCAATCACATTTGGCCAATAAAGAATTCTATTCTTTAAAAAAAAACATAATGGGTTTTGTTGTATTGTTATATTTATTAACCAACATAGTTATTTTGTATTTTAATTTTATTTATTTTTCTCTCTTTTAAAATTGTGATAAGGGTTTATCAAGCCATTACAGACTGGAATGTAGGAAAACTTTTTATCCTATGGCTGTGTGGATAGATTGATAGCTTCTAACATTCCTAAACTGAAAAGATAAATTCCCCAGGTCAGGATAGGATAGGAACATGTTTGATTTAATAGGATGTCCGGAATTTGTTAACGCTAATTGGTATCTGATTTGTCTCTTCGTGAACTCCAAACAACCTTTTTTCTCATTAACATCTTAAATTTTACACCCTTTGCCACCAGACCTCATTTAAATGGACATGCATGTAACATGTTTGACTACATGCAGCTGATTTACTGTGCAAAGAAGGGATTACTTTCATCCTGTCCAAACAACTTTTCTCTTATATTTTTTTTGATGTGTTCATTATAAAGCAGAATATAAGCTATGGATCTGGATTCCCTCTTTGAATGAGAGGACTCCCCTTTAATCAGAATGTTTTGAATAAATTGTAATTAAATGATCTTCTTGTCTCGGCCTGACTCATTGGAAAATATGCACACCAATGCACCAGCCTAAAAGACTATATTTGATTTTCAAACTCCCAAAAAGAAACCTGTGGTGGTAGCAGCTGATTTCTGCCCTCTTTCTTTTGTTCAGTAGTGGAGAGCTTGTCAATCAAAGAATACAGGGTTGGTGGGACTAATTTGTTCCTGGGGCAGGAATGAATTAGCAATGAATCTTCAAATTCAAAATACTGAAGGCAGCAACAGTGAATGGCAATGTTTATGCAGTGTTGGAAACAGAATATTGAGCTTGAAGGACTTATGAGGCGAAGGAATCAATTTATGATACCTTTCAGTTACAAGACTAAGTGAAGGGCTAGTTTGCAAGGGAGGATAGGGTAAGAAGAATATATTAAGCCTGTGTTTTTTCGAGCTCGACAACTGCTGACTGGAGAATTTTGGGAGTTGAAATCCACATATCTTAAAAGGTGCCAAGCCCGAAAAACAGTTTATTAAAGCCTCTTCTAATATCTATTTTCTTCTTCTTTCCAGAGCACAGGGGTACTTAATGACCTGCCTGGAGGTGTTTATAGTACCCACATCAGCTGTCGTGGAGTTCTAGCTGCAACTTCCAACAACTTCCTGTATCTTGCACAGACTCCAGTAAAACCTTGAAACTCTCCTCTGTCATTGCGAGGAACTCTTGCTACCACCTGAAGGATATCAGCAATGTCTTTGATCATCATGACTCTTACCAACCTTTCCTAGTATCCTGGATGTCAGTCAAAATCATGCAAAATCAGTCACCTTGGTATGCCTGCCGTCTCCCCATCATCTTCTGCTTCTCTGTGGACAAACAGAATCATGGTCTGTCCATAGAGACTCCTGCTTGATTGGATGTGCCCCATTTCATCATGCTGTGCTGATGTCAATCCCTTCTCAACATTATCCTCTGGAGATATTGTTCTGCTGGAATCATCTCATCATGGTTTTCTTCAATCATCTCATCATGGTTTGTTTCTGCGGAGATGTTTTGTTTTGATCTTGGGCCCAATGCTCTGTGACTCTCATCACATGCAATGTTCCATGCAAGAAATCTTAACTGTACATCATGTTTCCTGGGATTGGCACTAACTGGGTTAGTTCTGCAGTGAATATCCCATCTATTGTTGCTGCTGGCAATCCCAACATGCCTTGCTGCTTCAAACCTTTGCTTGACAATGTCTGTCATACACTTCATATTAAATTGACAGTGCCTGTTCTGAGGACCATATGGGGTTTGAAATGGTTCCCACAACCCCAGATTGCAGAGAATTCCATCATCCTCTGAACAGCTTTCTAATCAAACCACTGGAGGGGAAGAAGCGTCCAGTATTTCTGCCTTAAGTTTCCATCCTGCCTCGGGGGGTTAAGCTTTCTATGTCACTTCTTTCTCTCTTTTCATAGCCACCTCCTAGGGTGGCTGCCCTAAAAAAACTGCCTTGGTGCCAAAATAAAACATCTTGGCTGAATCTTTGTGTGTGTCCAGTAATGCTGGGTCTCTGGCAAGGAAAATGGGATCTATTGGAACAGGAATGCAATAGTGGGGAACTAAGGCTTCTGGATTCCTTGAAATGGTTAAAGATTTCATTCCTAGGGCTAAGTCATTGAATATGTGAAACAATAATATAAATATCTATATAGAATTGGAAGGAACCTTAGAGATCTTCTAGTCCAACCCATGCTTAAGCAGGAGAGTGGCTGTCTAGCCTCCAGTGATGGAGTACCCACAATCTCTGAAGGCAAGCCGTTCCACTGGCTAATTGTTCTCACTTTATAAAGTGGTACTAGTATTTCATATGATCTATCCCTCTGTTAATGCAACCTATGATTGTGTTGGCTTTTTTGGCTGCTGCTGCACATTGCTGGCTCATATTTAAATGACTGTCCTCCAAGGTCCCTTTCATAGTTACTGCTAATCTGTACATTTCATTTAATCTGTAGCTGTACATTTGATTTTTCTTGCTTAATTGTAAAGCTCTACGTTGAATTTCATTTTGTTAGATAGAAGGTTTTCCAGATCAAAGGAGTTATTTGATACTGAGGAAAGGATCAGGTACACTAGGCCAGTACCTCAATCATAATATCAAATTGTCTGGTTTGCCAGTAGACAATCAATCTGATCCCTGTAGATCACTTTTCAATTGATGGAAGAGTTGATTTCCCTTCCATATGGAAATAACCCACACTCCGGAAAATCTTTTTAGTTTCAATAGTAGTGAAATGCTGATATACAAGAAGTCTTTGAATTATGGCCCTTCATTTAGCAACTCTTTCTAAGTTAGAATGACTGCTGAATTAAGACAATGGCCATTGCAACATCCCTGCAGTCACATAATTGTAGTTATGGCACTTGTCAGCTATTGTGCATTTGTGATAGTTGTTGTATTCTGTGAGATGGATTTGCCATATTCAATCTTCCTAACTGGCTTCTGACAAGCAAAGTCAATGAAAAGCTGACAGGAGATCATAAGTCACATTCATGTGATGTCTTGGTTAACAATTGTGGGTGATATGCTTAATGACTGCAGTCATGTGATATCTTGTTTAACACAGCAGAAAAGCACAGCAGAAAAGGCCTTAAAATCAGGTGTGGTCATATGCTGCCTCACTTAATAATCACATTGCTTAATGATAAATTTTCTAATCCCTATTATGGTCATAAATTGAGGACTATCTGTATTAAATTCATTGCACTGTACAAAGGCTCATAACCAGGAGTTCAGGAAGTCAGGGAATCTTTTAAAAGAGGGTTTATCTAGTTTTCTAATCGTAAAATTGAGTTAAGAAAATAGGTGAGAGAGCCCAATCCAACTGCATCTTTGGCTATAGATCTGGATTGCAAGAGATTTTGGGGAACATAGTTCATACAACAGAAGGGAGAGGAAGAGAATGAAGTGCAATAGGGAATGTAGCCGTAAGTTGCCTAATACTTGAACCATACAAAGTACGCCAACAGATGTCAAATATTCTCTGTTGGAGTTTGCAGCAATCTAACTAGCACACAAGTAAACAATTCAGCAGGATTCATTTATAAAAGAAACTTTTTTATATACAGTAATATAAAGCATGATGCATGTATACAATACCTATGCAGCAGAAGCCAGAAGCACAGAATCAATATAATCACAGAACCAATAATGCAAGAATAAACCAACTCTTTTATACATAACAGTCAAGCTAAGCCATGCCCAGGCTCCAAACTGTCTGAGCACACCAAACAGTCCCCATTGGCTGACCTGTTGTCATGTCTATTCCAATTCATGAACTCATATACTGACATTCTCAGTTGAGCTGCATAGCAAAATGGCTTGGCAAATTGGTTGAACAATGGTGGGGGGGTGGTAGGAAATATTAAAAAGGGTCGCAGTGATCCAATTTAAACATGGTTTTGGAGGAAAACATGACTGGCAACACAGCAGAGATAAACAATGGAATTAAAAAGGAGGCTGTATAAACACCAAGTTTAGAGTTTACCATTTCTTAACTGAGGCAGAGATTGAATATTTTAAAACACTTGCATTTTATAGCTTTGCTTTATTTTATTTAAAAAAATGTAGGATGCCCCAGTGAAGCTGCTGTTATTTAGATTCAGGAACATAAACCATTCTGGTTTTGAAGAGGAGAGGTGAACAATTTGTTCCTTATAGATCTTCCATGCCGGAGACATCCTGTTTTCTCTTTCAAGCAGCTTTTTGCAGCAACTGCCCTGTCTCCTTCCCCCCACCTCCCCATTTATTGCTGCTTCAGCATTTTTCATGCCAGTCAATGCCCTGACTATTCCAGAGTCCAAGCAAAGTCAAAGTTCAGTGGTAAGCGTTGACATGTGAAACCTTGCCAATGAATATTGTTTTGCAAGTTTATCCAACCTCCAATAAGACTGGCTCAGGTGTCCTGTAGCCTGGGCTCAGTTTTATAAGATTGGACCTGCCACCTCTGGTCCGGTAAACAGCCTAGTGCAGTGATGGCTAACCTTTTTGCCATCGCGTGCCAAAAGCAGGGGGAATGTGGGGGGGTCGCACACACATGTGCCCACCCATAATTCTATGTGCCTCACCCCCGTGCATGTGTGTGCAACTCCTCTGTGCTTCCCCCCGCTTTCAGCACACGATGGCACAGTGGGCCCAGTAGGCCTGTTTTTTGCCCTCTCCAGGCTCCAGAGTCTTTCTAGGAGCCTGGGGAGGGCAAAAACGGCCTTCCCCCCCCCCCACCGGAAGCCCTCTGGAGGCCAGAAACGGCTTGTTTGCTGACTTCCAGTAGATCCAGAAGGCCTGAAAATCAGCTGGAGCTGAGCTCGCGTGCCGACTAATATGGCTCCGCGTGCCATCTGTGGCACATGTGCCATAGGTTTGCTATGATGGACCTTGTGTTTAAAGATCCAGGTGTTGCTTTTACATCTCAGGCATCCAAGTTGGCATGGATACTAAGAATTTGATCTCTAAATCTGGGAGAGAGACATTAATTTTACAAAGTGGTTTTTTCATGCCCCCCACTATATCACAAGAACTTCAGGCAAAGTGAAAACATGTTTATTGCCGGGGGGGAGGGGGGGTTGAAGTCTTAATATGGGATACAGAATGAATGATTTGTAGGTATAGATGATGCATCAGAAAGCAACAAAACATTGATTAGATGTGAGAAAAGACAGAACATCCTTAAAATATCTTGCATCTTCCCCTTTTCCATCCAGGCTTGTTGCTTTAATACTTGCCAACACCCCAGGACTCCATAATACATTCCCTGTTGTTTAGTTCATGAATAGGCACATTTTTTTAAAAAAGGGCTCTGGCTAAAAAGCCAAACTGGAGAGCCAGTTTGATCAAGTGGTTAAGGCAGAAGGCTAGAAAATGGGAGACTGTGAATTCTTGTCTCTCCTTAGATATGAAAGCCATTTGAGTGACTTTGGGGCAGTCACTCTATCTCAATCCAACTCAGTTCACAGGGATGTTATTGTGGGGAAAATGGAGGGAGCATTAGATATATTTCTATACTGTCATTATTTTTACAAATAGCTCAAAGCAGTAAATATACCGCCCTGAGTTATTTATAAAAATAATAATGGTGGGATACAAATAAATAAAATGAAAAGTAAATGAAAAAGCATGATTTCCTTAACTTCAAAAGGAGGCACAGATGCCATGTTAAAATATGAACATCACCTTGCAATGCCTCTGTCTGTGTTACCTGCAATTTTAGGCTTCATTATTACCTTTTTAATAAAAGTATGCACCTAAATATATTTACAGTTGTGTTTTTTTTTTATATGAGCACTGCTGGCATTCTCATGTCAGAATAGGAATGGATGCCAAACTTATTTGCTGCTCCTAGCCTAATATTCTGTAGACCATTCAGAGCCATGGATTTGGGTCCTGGGATCCATCTTCATTGCACCCCTGAGTGCAGTTGCTTAGTTATGAGCCAGTGTAGGAACAAATTCTATACTAGAAGTGTTCTGTACTGAAGGTTTCGCCCCAAAGTTTCTCTGACCTCAGGTAGTTCCTGGATTCGTGGAAGTTGAGCCAGGATTGCCGTTATTAAGCAATACAACTACATCACATGATTGCATCCCTTAGTGACAAGCCTGGCAGTCTTAGCTGACACAATAACCCCACTGTTATTAAGTAAGAAATGGCCAGGAGTTCCAGATAAGGAGCATAGGGATGAGGAAAGCCAGTGGAAGCCTTGGAAGGGAGGGCTGATGAATGCCGCCTGGGAACTGGGGAAAGCCGCCAAAAAGGCCAAGGGATGGATGGTGCGATGGGGTGCAAATGCAGGAAGCCTGGGGGGGGGGGGCTTAATGAAGTGATTTGTGACCTTCCCTGCTGACTTCTCTGTTGACTTTGCTTGTGAGAAGCTGAGGGGAAAGGTCACAAATGGCGATCACATGACCTCAGGACACTGCAACTGTTGTAAGTGCAAGTCAGTTTCTAAGCACTCAAATCATAAATCACAGGACTGTGAGATTGCTATAAGGGCCAGAACTTTGAGGACCGGTTCTAAGTATCTCTTGTTCATCTCCCTTGCAGTTTTAGTTTACCAAACTAAATAGGTGGTTGGTAAGCAAGGACTACCTGCATAAAAATCTGGTATTACAGCTACCACTGGGAAAGGACAAAGTCACACACTCATAATTGGAAGAAATAATGCAGCTTTGATGACTGAACCTAGCTTCATCTGTATAGAAAAGATCCATAATCCTATTAATTTAGTGGCCCCTTGTTTGTCCATGACTGAATAACACATTTATACTCAGATCTCCTGTGCGAGTGAGGTTTTTGTGAGTGAAGTTTGTGCTTTTGCATCACAGGTGGGTGACTCTACATTCATGTAATCATGTATTTATCCTGGATTTCAGACAAATACTGCCTCCATCATTTCAGCAGGAAATCAATTCAGTCTCTATGAACAGTGATTTGTCTTGCATGGAGGGATTCGGCGATTCTTCCACCAAATTCTTTTTAAGATTTTAAGCCTAGGAATTATTTTTACACACAGTGGCTCAGCTTAGCTATAAAATATGTAAAATAATAAAAAGTTGCTACCAGAAATACTGTATATAATGCACAATCATCTGTGAAATCATGATGCTCTTGCTTATTAAATGGACTATCTTTCAAGTCAAAGGAAATAGTTCACCTACAAAAAGGTCAAAGGAGTCAAAATGGCAGCCACAACCATGTGGTTAAAATTCCACTCCAAAAGAGTGAGACTTCGATCATGTGGCTCTGGTTCCATCTTGAAGCTTTTTTAATCACTTCCCTGTGGACACGTCTATAAAGGATCTTGGGAATCTATATCCTAAAGGACTTCTCTTTACGGGATCTTAAGAATCTGGCATGGATCCCTCCTCCAGTCCACAAAAGCGAGGCAGAATACAGCTACAATTTATTTTGAAAGCAGCAGTTTTCTATCTATTGAAAGTTTTCAGTTTATATCTTCCCAGGAATTGAGGATATTAGATATGGGAACGGCTTCTCAAACAGACCCCCGCTCCCAAGCCAGGCGATAGAGAGAGTTGGCTGCAGAGACCATCCTGTCTCGGTATTCCAGTTCCATGTGATTTCCAGATGGGATGTCTTGGAGACCATATGTAAGGCCCCAGCAGCAAGCTGCGATTACCCCTGTGGAGTCACTGTCCCCTGGAGGACAAGAGAAACATACCAAAAAAAAAAAAGATTATGAGTGGCTGTGATGACTCCCCTGGATGCTTCCCCAGATGCTAGTTCAGAGAATGATGTGCCAGCAGCAGACAGCTACGTGTCAGGAGTGAAGGGGCTGAGCACAGGGGAACAACTGGACAAGCAGCCAGCTGAGTTAGAGACAGGAGAGGCACAGCTGCAGATGGGAAGCCCAGAGGCTTTGGGTAGAGAAGGCACCTAGCTGGTTGGTGGAGATAAAGAAGAACTACCTCCTCTTCTAGATCAGAGAACACACATAGGGCTGAGAGGAGGAAGGCACAAAGAAGGTTAGCCAGATTACTCATGAGGAGGCAGCCTCACCCCTCTTGATGAACTGCACCAAGAAGCAGTTATTTAGCTCAGTAAGGGAAGTGAAATGATGCTGGGAACAACGTGTCCATTTCCTTGCTGTGTGTTCTTGCCTTGCCTTGTCTTTGCCTTAGGGATTTGCTTTTGCCTAGTGGACTGGACTTGCCTTTGCCTTGAGGACTAGTGTTGGCTTCTTGTGAGTAGCCTAAGGAATTCTTTGGGACTGAGCTGGTTGGAATTAATTCAGGTTTGGAAGCCTTAATGAAGACTTCTAACACCTGTGATGTGTCTGTGTGTGTGTGTGTGTGTGTGTGTGTGTGTGTGTGTGTGTGTTTAGAACAGTACATTGTCGACTGGCGGCCCCCAGGGGGGGGCCTTCTCTGTGGGGGCACCCACTTTCTGGAACGAGCTCCCCCCAGAGATACGGAGGATCCCGGATCTGCGCACTTTCCGCCGTGCTCTTTAGACCCTCCTATTCCAGAAAGCTGGCCTGGCCTAATTTTCTCCCCTGTTTTAAAATTTTATTAAATCGAAATTTTAATCTGTTTTAAATTATTGGGATTTTTAATTGTCTCAGGCTAAATTATTTAATCTGGTTTTAATTATGTTTCTAACTTTTGTATCTATGCATTTTATTTTGTGCCTGTTCACCGCCCTGAGTCCTTCAGGAGTAGGGCGGTATATAAATTTAATAAAAGCAAAAAACAAAAAAACAAACATTGTCAGCTAATTCTGGGATCAAGCATTTTACAGGGGAGGTTGTCACTCACCACCATGGAACATGGACCGTCCACAGAGCTGCTCCCAGCTGCTCCCAGCGCCCAGGAGGGCATCATAGGCAATCATGGGGGCATCATGGCCACTCCGCCCAGCCCACCCATCCAGGCTGAAGGTTTTGTAGATGACATCCCGCTCGGCAGGACCGTAGGCAGGAGGAAATTGAACTGGGCCCCGACCATCGATGAGACCCCGTTCTGACAGGTACCTAAATGTGGGATAATTAAGTTACATTTACTTATATGGCTGTCCAACATGCAAATAGGGATTCTGGGAGGATGGCATAGGGCTAAAAAACAAAGTAAACAAAAGGACAAAGAACAGCACAATATAGAAATAGTAAACATAATCTGATCTTCCCCAAAAGTGTTTTTTTCAAAAGGCATCTGGACTTTGTTTTTCCCCCAGCGGAAGAAGCCCCTGGACTATAGCAAATTCCTTGATCTCTGCTACAGGTTCTCCACACTTCTAGAAACCTCCCAGGGAAAGGGGAGGCTTTGGAAGTCAACCCCCGAATAGCTGGACACTCTTAGACTACTTCTTGGAAGTAATCGGGTGAATCCCTGGCTGGGTTGGGACAACCATGCAAGTTCATTGTGTAAGAACCAGCTGTTCAAAATGAACAATAAAGGGTGCCACCATTTATTAGACACTAGTTTTTCTGCATAATTTACCTTTCATGCTAAAAGTATCTTCTTCTGGCTCCACTTGCCTTTTGAAAAAGCACTTTTGGACAACCATGACCTGAATAATTGAGAATCTCCATAGACATAATCTGATCCTCAAATCATTCTCAGGTGGACTCTTTTAACCTCTGGCCCAATACTTGGGAGGAAAAAACAGGTGAAAGGCTAACAGGTTCAGAGACCTCTGGAATTTGGGGGCAGAATATGCTGTTCCAAAGAGCAAGTGTTGTTTGGACAGAGAAGGCACACTTCCTGGGTTCCACTTAATGACTTTGTTTCCTAGAAGGACACATACCCACCCTACTGGATCTCATGGGGCAGACAGAGATAACTGAAGACAGGATTTAGAAGGAATTTGTAGTTGGTAACCAGCACCTCAAATTCTACTTGAAAGCTTATAGGAAACTAGTGAAGCTTAGTGGGCTTAATGGGCTTAGTATGATGCATTGGTAATTTCCCATGCCACCATATTCTGGTCTAAAACCTGATTCTAGATGATCTTATTTATTTATATCCTGCCTTTATCATTTTTATAAATAACTCAAAGCAGTGAACACACAATATTTCATCTGCTTGGCTCAGATGAAAGACGTTAATGTGTTATTATCAGAATCCTCATGAACTTTGACCCTTTGCTGATACAAGCATAGGAGCAGAAGGAACATAAAAGTCCTCAGAAACATTGCAAACTAGGAATGTACCAGTTGGAATAGCCCCAGGGGATCCCCCAAATTGGGAAAGTAGATCCTTAAAAAAAAACTGTTCTTCAAATTTTGTGTGTGTGTGTGTGTGTGTGTGTGTGTGTGTGTGTGTGTGTGTGTCTGTCTGTCTGTCTGTCTGTCTATCTATCTTTCTATCTATCTATCTATCACATTTTTGAATCACATATCTCCTCTTCTACGGCTTCCAGCTCTAATAAAAAACCCTGCATTCCTTGTTCCCTCTCTTGCCCCAAGTACGGTACTTACCATTCCCACTTCTCTTGGAAATAGGACCAAGCTGCTACATTGGCTTCAGTCTCAACCCCAGCAGCCTGGATGTATTCCAGGGCAAGGGGCAGAGTCTTCAGCAACCCAGATCCCCAGAGCTCAAGGGGCAGTCCCTGGACAGCATACGCAGTGAAGAGGGCCGAAGCCAGAGATCCCAGATAGCCTAAACAGAGGAAGTAGAGAAAGGACGTCTCTTTCAGGATTCTATAGTCCCCCCACCCCCACTTTTTTCCTTTTGATTGAATTACTAAAATTTACCCCAAGCTTCCAAAGTTAAGGCCTGTATAACGATTTTGTTCAATGACTAGCCAAACATGCAACACAAAAGTAAAATCAAATGGATGAGATAAAATATGAACATAACCAGAGTCTCTTTAATAAAAGGGTAACATGGGTTACTATGATTGGTTATGTGCTATGAAATTGTTTTCCACTTCCAGTGACCACATAGATAAGAATGAGACCCCACTTCTTGGCTTTGACAATGGGTGTGTTGTGATGTCTCACAAAAATTTCTAGCACCAAAAGAGTAAGGTGAGAAAAGGAAACGGACAATATAGCTAAGCTCATCCCCAAAGGATTTTCATAGGACAAGAAATTTCATAGAAACTATACTATGTTTCTGTGCTGGTATGTTACCGTAATTAACAGTGCAAGTGTAAACAGGGCATCCAAAATATTACAACCTATGAAGTAAAATACATATTGCCTAAAACAAGAAAACTAAGACATAATAAAGCTGAATTGATAATTCTGGTCTGTGACTTAATAAAAACTGATTGATTGAAAACTGAATTGATGAATAAAACAAAAGCATTTATTCCTGAGACCAAGTTTGCCTTATTTTCATTGTGGCAACACAGAGTTTTGCTACTGCACAAGCGAAGAAGGGTTTCAAATCTCTAAAAGATGATTCACATAGAAATTGTCCAGTTTTCCTAGGATTTTACATATTAGGAACAGGTTCAAATAGAATTTTTCCAATAATAATTTGGGGAAAAGTGGCTTGACCAGTGGTGGGTTCCTCCCGGTTCAGTCTGGTTCCATAGAACAGGTAGTAAAACCGGCAGGAAGCTCCACCCACCTGCCACGATATCATCATGAGTGATCTGCGCATGTGCAGAAGCGCAGGCGCTCTCATTGCAAACCGATACTAAAGGTAAGTGGAACCCACCCCTGGGCTTGACCCAATTTATTTTAGAAATCCCATCTAGATTACATCAAGGAAGATAGATAGGAAAAGTATGTATTATACAGTATTTGTGATGTCATCAATACAGTAACAATCACTCCCATGTTTAGCAACTCCAAATCTCAGAAAACTCCAATATCACAACAACAGGTCCTTCATCTACACCTCAAAAAGGCCAATTGTACTGCTTCAGGCTCTACCATCACATCCTGCTACATGGAAAGAAGCCTGCTCAACCTGTGTTAGAGCTGAGGTGGCGCAGTGTTAGAGTACAGTACTGCAGGCTACTTCAGCTTACTGCGAACTGCAGTTCGGCAGTTCAAATCTCACCGGCTCAAGGTTGACCCATCCTTCCGAGGTGGGTAAAATGAGGACTCAGATTGTTGGGGGAAATATGCTGACTCTGTAAACTGCTTAGAGAGGGCTGTAAAAGCACTATGAAGCGGTATGTAAGTCTAAGTGCTATTGCTACTGTTACTGCTACTACTGCAGGCCCAATCCAAGGACAAATATAATATAAATATAAATAATCTTATAAATATATATAATCTTGTTTTCTTTTGTTTTTGCTTTCTTTAAGCCTTGAGATTGGTCAGTCATGCAACAATGGCCCCATACATCCCTTTACCTGTGGGATGGTGATGCGTCATTCTTCCACTTTCTATGCTGACTTGGATCAAGGTGTTGAGATCAGAAGGCTGAGGATACCTGGAAGAGATTGGTTGAGAATCAGGATGATCCTGTGTTGACCATTCATCATTCTCCTATTGGTACTTTGCACGTATTTTCTCTCCAACATGTATTACCTAAGCCCAATGCACATGGATCTCATAGCTGCACCACAACCGGTTGCGTTAGAGTTGAAGGGAATGTGATATCCACCTGGCTCTCCTGGACGTAACTGAGATGTTCCTAGAAGCAGGTGGGCGGAAAAATAGCACACTGAAATGTTTATTGCCAAATGATGTTGGATTTTCAGTTTGTCCTGGACATTGTATTCATTTACAAAACAAAACAATAAAGGTTTTGATCTAAAGTGGAAGATTTGTGTATGGCTAAAGAAACTTGACTACTTTGAAATAATAAAAAATACTTGTAGCTCAGGTTTTAGATTTTGGCAGTGGTTTGCTATCCAAGATTGTTTCAATTTAGTTTCTGAACATTTCATTACCAGACTAGGTAATATCATCAGTAGGACTGTCTTGTCCTGTTCTCCTTATCTTATCAATGTCTTGTATGCCAGTGTGACCAATTTTTTGTATGATTGGTTGTTCATTTGGAACTATATTTAAATTCTGAACAGATGATTGGTTCTATTATTGATTAGTCATTCAAATGGTCTGGTTTCTTATATATTCATATAAGCATGTTGATCTAGATCAGGGGTGTCAAACTTGACGCATTGCATGCCGAAATCGTGATGTATCACAACGTTTTTTGCCTTTGTGGAGCCGGGGTGGGCATGGCCTACACAGGCCATATCCAGCCCATGGGCTGCCAGTTTGACAGGCCTGATCTAGATCCAGCATATGAATACGTAAGAAACCAGACCATTCAAACAACCAATCAACAAGAGAATCAATCAGCTGTCCAGAATTTAAATGTAGCTCCAAATGAACAACCAATCACATGACCAACTGACTAAACTGGCATACAAGACATTGATATGCTAAGGAGAATAGGACAAGAAAATCCTGCTGATGATGTTACCTAGTCTGGCAATGAAACATTCAGAAACTAAATTGAAACAAGCTTGGAAAGCAAACCACTGCCAAAAACTTGACTACTTTTTAAAAACTGCTTTGTATTCCCTTCCTGAAACTGAGATTAAAGAATCTACCGCAAAATCTTTTTTCTTCTTTGGTTAGAGAAAAAGACACTAACTAAATTCATTGATTATGGCTTTTTGCATATATTTTTTTAAAAAAATTAATGTGTGATTGATGGTTTAGGAGTCATGGTGGTGCAGTGGTTAGAATGCAGCATTACAGGCTGACTCTGCTCACTGCCAGGAGTTCGATCCTCACCGGCTCAAGGTTGACTCAGCCTCCCATCCTTCTGAGGTTGATGAAATGAGCACCCAGATTGTTGGGGGTGATATGTTGAATCTGTAAACCGCTTAGAGAGGGCTGTAAACAAGGGTGAAATCCAGCCAGTTCTATCAGGCTTGGGCGAACCAGTAGCGGCAGCTGCGGGAGGCTCTGCCTACCCGTGCGGAGGTCATGATGTCACTTTTTTGCAACATTTTAAGCCTCTGTGCATGCGCAGAAGGCTTGGTGCATGTACAGATGACAGTGTGTGCGAATGGAGCGAGCACGTTGGCGAACCGGTAGGGAAGGTAGGTAAATTTCACCCCTGGCTGTAAAGCACCATGAAGCGGTATATAAGTCTAAGTGTTATTGCTATTGCTATTTTAATGATTAGACAGGGTAGATTGAAGAAAGGAGAATAATATGTAACTTTCGAGAGAAAGGATAAAGTACATTTGTATTTATAATTGTTGTGAAAAACGTCAAAGTCATTTCTTTATATTTTTTCTTTTCTATTTTCAACTTTTCTTGCACTTCTTGCTTTTTCTTTTTTCTTTACATTGCCTTGTATTAGTTTTATCTTGTTGTTTAAATGTTTTAATGAAAATTGTACAAAAAAAGTGAACAAAAATATAACTTTCATCCATAACATGACTGTTATAAACTGTGGCTGTGACTGAGTGGTGATAAAAGAAGTCTATTGTTTAGTTATAGTTTCTATTGTACATTTGCTGTGTAACCTTAGGGTGTCACTCACTCTCTGTGTAAAGGAATTTAGAGCTAAAGTTGGGAAGGGGAAGGAATGGGCAAGCTATTAGGGGAAGAAAGGGGGAATGAATTCTTAAGGCAGAAAAGAAGAGGAAAGTGTGAGAAATTCAAAATAAACCCACAAGATCATGTAGAACACTCTTTTTCAACCTTGGCAACTTTAAGTTATCTGGACTTCAGTTCCAAGAATTCATGTTGTTGAATTCCAGGAGTTGAAGTCTAAACATCTTAAAGTTGTCAAGATTGAGAAACACGGGGGTAGAGAGAAATAATAATAGGTTTCAAGATTCTCTTATTCTATTTTACTACAATACATTTGCTATGTAACCTTAGGGTGTCACTCACTCTCTGTGTAAAGAAATTTAAAGCTAAAGTTGGGAAGGGGAAGGAATAGGCAAGCTATTAGGGGAAGAAAGGGAGAATGAATTTTTAAGGCAGAAAAGAAGAGGAAAGTGTGAGAAATTCAAAATAAACCCAGCTGAATTTTGTTTGCCACAAGATCACGTAGAACACTTTAAGATATCTGGACTTCAGTTCCAAGGATTCACTAACCAGACATGTGGTTGAATTCCAGGAGTTGAAGTCAAAACATCTGAAAATTGCCAAGATTGAGAAACACAGGGGTAGAGAGAAATAATGATACTTTCAAGATTCTGTTATTCTATTTTACTACAATAAAGAGCATCTCTGGAAGTTTGAACATGCCTTTTTAAAAATTAGACTAACTCAAAGAGTTGCTAGTCTTGTAACTTTAATGCAATATAAAGTGTAGTGGCATTTACAATGTGAAGACAGTAAGTGTGGTCTGTCTGTCAGGATTGAACTTTCCAAGTTGTTAAGTGAATCCTGTTTTCTCCATTGAGTTTGCTTGTTGGAAGCCAGCTGGGAAAGTCATAAACGGCAATCACATGACCCTGGGATGCTGCAACCATCATAAATACATGCTGATTGCCAAGTGCTTGAATTTTGATCATGTGACTGTGAGGATGCTGTGGTGGTCATAAGTGTGAGGACCAGTCATAAGTCACTCTTTTCAGCGACCTTCTAACTTTGAACAGTCATTAAATGAGTGGTTATAAGTCAAGGACTATCTGTACTTAAAACTTGCAAAAATAAATATATGGTGTATTACCCAGAATACTGGTGGGTCCAGGTTTTCTTCCTTCCATATCTTTCATGCCCTCTACATAGCATCTTGCCAGCTCCTGGAACAAGGGCTCCCCAGTCTTCCCTATGCAAAAAAGATGGGAAACACAAGAGAACCATTTTTATCTTTAAATCTGAGACTCAGCCGAGGACGTCTTTTGATGCAGTTTATCACCAATAGAAGCTAAATCAAAATTCCTATATGCAGGGATCTTCTGAAGGATCCCTTTTCCTGTAATATTTCTCTTGTTGATTGTAGATGCTGATTGTAGAAGTAAAATTTGTAGGGCAACCAAACTTTACCGCATCCAATTGGGAAAGGTTGTTGAGAAAAACATTTGTGTTATCAGTGCTAAGAATATGAGCCTTCATATCTCAGCACCATCTTGAATCACCCACCTGAAGAGCGTGAGTACCCTAAAATGATGTGAGCTACCCAGAAACACAAAGGCAGCTATACAAAACTGAATAAAGAACTAAAAAAAATGAAATCATATTGTAATCCCAAAATCTAAACTCAGAAGGCTTGTAGCACTAGTTGCAAGCCAGGATCCTAGGAATGTCTGTTTAGGCCCTATCACACAGATACTCCAATTCATCTCAGGTAGCTACTGTTCCTATTGACTTCTGTTTCGTCCATTTTGACTAATTGGTAACAGTACAGGAGTAGTCTGCCACTATTATCTTTTGACTTCTAGTCATCTAGGTCAGTGGTCACCAACCTTTGCAGCTTGGTAGCCCAGCTTGGGGGGGAAAAGGGGAACTGGACTTTATGAGTGGTGGGGTGGTACGCATGTGCACCCACTCAGGGGTGGGTTCTACTTACTTTTACTACCTATTCGCAACGGGGTCGCACATGCGCAGAACCTTCATGATAATGTCAGGATCGGTGGACGGAGCCTCCCATCGGTTTTACTACAGGTTCTTGCGAACCGGTCTGAACCAGGGGCAATTCACCACTGGCTCAGCTTGACTTGCATGAGCAGCAGACTAGTGCATACACGCATACGCACACAGCTTGACTGCAAGTCGAACTGCATGCACACACTTGTGTGTGCTGGCTTACGTCCTGCTTGCGAATAGGCCTCAGCCCAGCAGTGGGCTGCAGCCCGGGGATTGGGTACCCCTGATCTAGTCAGTGTTTCTCAACCTCAGCAACTGTAAGAAGGGTGGCTGGGAATTGAAGTCCATCCATATCAAAGTACCTGAGGTTAAGAAACACTAATCTAAGCTATAACCCTGATATTTCCTGCTATTTATCTAGCTGAGAACTAACCAGCTTGGATCCTGCTTAGTTTTTTCAACAGCAGGCAAGGAATTAAAATGGTGATCTGTTGCCACTGCTGATTAAAAACCTGGAGTTGCTACTATTGGGTAAATCCTGCAGGGCCCTCTAAGATAGGAGACAGATGCACCTGGGAACATTTTACCAAGAGTACTTAATAAACCACCAACTCCTATAAAGCACCATGAGAGAAGTATTATTTGGGGGTGGGGGGAAACCAAAATTTGCAAAATAAGACTACAAGGCTTCTCATCACTTCCAACTACTCACCTGTGGCAAGGGCCTCAGCAGTCGCCAGATGCAGCACAGTGTCATCACTGACTGGCCAATCAGGAAGAGCTACACAGATCTTTCCAAGTCCCCCCATTTCCTGGAGCTCTTGGTGGATCTGGGGCCCCGAAGTACAGTATTCCCAGCGCTGGTTGCGATATCCAAGGGCATCACCAGCTCCAGAAAGCACCATGGCTGCACGATAAGCTTCTTGAGAGGGAGTACGGTAGCTACAGGAAAGAATATATTACAAAAGGCAGCACCCAAATACATAAATTGTATGTTTTGCATCTGTTGCAAAATATTGAAATTTATTTAAAGGTATCCTTCTGAAATGTGCAACTTGTATTAATTCATTAGGATCTATTTGCTGAAGTTGCATATCCCATCCTGTTTCCCCAACTAAACTGGCCAGTCCTTAGGAAGGTACACATTTAGTGGAATTAGTATTTTGAAACCAGCATGTCATGATTGCACCAGGGTTAACCTAAAATTTGCATGCACAAAATAAAAATTATGATTTACACAAAATAATAATTTTCACAAAATAAAAATTATAATGTACACTAAAAGGACTCTACATTGTCATCTCATTGGCACTTCGTCAGGCTGACATTTTCTTAGCAGTTACAGATCAGAGTAATAAAAATGAAAAAGTTGCTATATACAAGGAAACTCAGACATGAAGTGTGTTATTTCTCTGAGGAATACAGGTAGTTCTTGACATACAACCACAACTGGGACCAGCATTTCCATTGCTAAGCAAGGCAGTTGTTAAATGAATTGCATTCAATTTTATAAAAAATGTTCTGCCATGGTTTGGTGAATCACAGCACTTGTTATATGAATTACATGATTGTTAAGTGAATCCAGCTTCCCCTGTTGACTTGCTTGGGAGAAACCATCAGGAAAGGATCACGAATAGTGATCATATGACCCTAGGATGCTGCAACCATTGTAAATACATACTAGTTGCCAAAAATCCAAATTTTGATCACATGATTGTAGGATTGCTGTGAAAGTTGTAAGTGTAAAAACAGATTGTAAGTCACCTTTTTCGCTACCATTGTAAATTTTAACAGTCGCTAAACAAATGGCTCCAGGGCTACCTGTAGTAACTTTCCAGTAAGAATCTAACTAGCTAATGTTATGGTTGATCTCTGAAAGCTGCATAAAAACACCCTCCAAATCAAGATCCTGTAACAGCAAAACCACACTGTGGTACTTCTGCCAAAGGGTGCATCCATCAAACACCAGCAGACAAGCTCAATTAAAGGAAGATTTTAGAATAAATTTGAAATCTGGGAGTTTGCAACGGCGATCCTATGGAAACTTACAAAAGAGAAAGCCCACTGAAGAGCGTGGAGTTTAAAAAGAGCTCCATTCTACTGATGTACAGCTCCGCTTTCAAAGGCCTAATATGGCTGATATTGAGATGCCGCTGTATTACATCTATTACGGTAGCAAGTTCCCTAAGCAAGAATGCTACCTGCTGGAGAAAGCGATCTGAAGCTAGTGATATTGCTGCGGTCTGAGCCGCGATATTAGCCTTTAGCGGATTCTCACGCCCTTTCTCCTAATACACCCGCGGAAGAACAGCGTTGCAAAAAAAAAAAAAAAGTAAGGAAACGGAAGCAGGTCAGAAGGTAAAAAGGAGTATCTGGTGGACGACTTGCTCTTAAAGCAACTGCCCTGCAAATGACTTAAGAAAAGCCACAGGAATCGAATACATTTGCATGTTTATAGAATTCTTTATTGGCCAAGTGTGAATGGACACACAAGGAATTTGTCTCCAGTGCATAAGCTCTCACTGTGCATAACAAGCAACAAGTGATAAGTAATTATCATAATCATAAAACACAATCATCATAAATCATAAGATACAACGCAGTGATTGTTATAGGATACTAAATAAGCAATCATCAACATAAATCAATGATTATTGATTTATTATTGATTGATGATTATTGATTATTAACAGGCGAAGTAGAGGGGGTGCGAGCAACCGCTTACGAGCCATCCATGACTGCGGGGAGAGGAGTGGGGGCGACCGCTCCGTCTTCGTCCGTCCGACTTTGAAAAACAATTCGCCAGGAGACGGGCTGGTCCTAACCTCTCCACTCGTCCAATTGGAGGACTTCAAACAGAAAAAGTCTACAAATCCGTCCTCCCCCCCACCCCACCTCCGCAACTGTGTTGGGCCTGCCCGCCCCCCTCCTTGCCCTCTGGCAGCGCTTTGCTGAGATTTCATGCTGCTGCCCAGAAAGTTTTTCTGTTTATAACTCCATTGATTTTTGCATCATGTAAGGTGGACATGCAGAGAAGAGCCGCAGGGGGATCGGTTTCCTAACAGATCTCTAGGGATTTCTAGATTCCGCAGGCTGGTTGCAGAGGACAGAGGGGCTAGATTGGTGTTCTTCAAACTCAGCACCTTTAAAGTACAGGTAGCTCTTTAAAAAGTGACTTATGACCGTTTTTTGACACTGGCAACCATTGTGGCATCCCCATGATTACCTGATCAAAATCCGGACACTTGGCAACTGGCTCGTATTTTTGACGGTTGCAGTGTCCCAGGGTGATATGGTTGCCATTTGAGACCCTCTGACAAGCAAAGTCAATGGGGAAGCCAGATTCACTTAACAGTGTTACTAATTTAACTACTGCACTTAACTCTGGCAAGAAAGGTGGTAAGGTGGGGCAAAACTCACTTAACAAATGTCTCACTTAGCAACATATTTTGGGCTCAATTACAGTCTAAGTCAGGAGTCTGCAGCCTTAAACACTCAAAGAGCCATTTGGACCCGTTTCCCACAGAAAAGAAAACACCGGGAGCCATAAAACCCTTCCCTTGCCTGACTATTTCTTGAGCGGCCACAAAACTAGCATATGTAGTTGAATTAAGTATTCTGTTTTCTTCTGAAGCTTTTCTTTTCTTGGATTTATCCATGGTTGGCCTACTGGGGGTTTCAAAGCTCAATAAATCGCATGCTGGCAAGTATTGCACATTGGCGGTTGTGACCCATATTTTGAGTGACAGGGAGCTGCAGCAGAGGGGTGAAAGAGCCACATGTGGCTCCAGAGCCGCAGGTTGCTGATCCCTGGTCTAAGTTGAGGACTACCTATATGTGGATTTAAGCTTCCAGAATTCTCCAGGCGTTATGCTGGCTGGGGAATTCTGGGAGTTGAAGTCCACACATCTTAAAGTGGCTGAGGTTGAGGTATTCTGGCTTTAGATCACCAGGGAGGGGTGGTGGGTATTTAGATTGTGCTTCTTGGAACTGCAGAGTGCAGAAAGAATTTGGGATAATTCTTTTCAATGCAGCTGATTTTCTATCACTAGAGCTTTGCCTCTTGATCAGGTGTTTGGGACTCTCTTTTTTGTAATTAACAGGTCTTGTGGCCTGAAAATGTTCAAAAATTCCTAGTCTACATTGCTCATCCCTCTTCCTCGTGGGTCTGTATTGGGGAGGGAAAATGAATAATCTTAACTTATGGCATGCCAGCTCCTATATATGGCATTTAGCAGTTGGATTCCAGCTGATTATACATACACAAAGTAGGGCCAGGTAGGGCAATTATTGTACTTGGAGCAAAGGCTACACAAAAAAAATCTTAACTCTGCCACACCAGTATTTTTCAACCTTGGCAACTTTTAAGATGTCTGGACTTCAACTCCCAGAATTTTCTACTCAACATGATGGCTAGGGAATTCTGGGAGTTGGTCCACATGGCTTATATTTGCCAACTTGAGAAACATTGGGTTAAACCATAAGTAGATAAAACATCCTGGAAAAAAAATAATGGCCAACCTTGTACTGCTTCAAAGGAGTTTCATTTTCACAGCTTTAAACTGCCTTTTGATTGGTTAGGTCAGACAGATCTCCAGCATGGGTTTCTGCAGCATGCTTGCTAACGGCTGCCATAGAAACGGGGAGGGGGAGTGTGGCCATTTGGGATGGGGAAGGAAGCTGGTGTGTAAAAATCCCATGAGAACTGGAAAGGAGGTTTGTACTCATGAATTATGGTGATGCTGAGTGGAGTTGTTTATACTCCCTGGACATCAACTGTCCAGATGCAAAAATATCTGAAGAGCTTTGCCATAACATCATACTGGATGTTGTTGTTGGGCCCTGGAGGGAGATATTTGGGGTGACTTTCATGTGTTTTGAATCAGATCTTGCTTTGCTTTCACTTTTATCATTTCAAACTTAGTAAATAATACCTCTTCTCTAATTCAGTGGAGCTGGAGGTTTTCTTTCTTGAGTTTTAAACTGAGGCAGGACTGACACCTAGTCTATTCACTCTATTCTTAACATAAAGATCCACTGGAAACAATACATTAAGTCATAATATGTTGTTTTGTTTTAGTGTTGCATGTTGCCCAAATCCAGCCATTGTGATTTGCAAACCATAATTTATGGTTTAGCATCATGCAACCAGGGGTGGGCTGCTGGGAGTTTGCAGGGGTTCAGGAGAACCTCTAGCTAAGATTCTGTGCAGTTCAGAGAACCCCCAAATCCCATTCCTGGCTGGCCCTGCCCACCCTGCCCCGCCCCTCCCAGGAGTCTCCACGCAGCCTGTTTTGGATGCAGGTAAAGTGCAGGGAGTGTGCGGAGATTCAGGGAGGGGAAAAAATGAGCCTACTGGAAGTTTGGGAAGGCCGGAAACAAGTGTATTCCCAGCCTCTAGGGGGCCTCTGGAGCCTGGGGAGACCGTTCTCGCCCTTCTGGAGGCTCAAGGAAAACCTCCGAAGCCCAGGGAGGGCAAAACGCCCCGCGCGGCCATGATGCAGGAGGCCAACTAGGCCATGCTCACCATGGCCATGCCCACCAAGCAACCAGGCAGAGAACCCCTTACTAAAGTTTTTGAAGCCCATCCCCTGCATGCAACCTAGCCAATTGTGACTTATAGAATATAGTATTCAGTCACAGAAAGAATTGGCTGGTTCCAAATTCCACCCATTTAGCCAGCCTGTTTAACAATAGTTTATTGAGCCAGTCAAAATGGCACATTTCACTCAATGCTCCAACTTAAAAAATGGCAGACCACTGATGGGTTTCAACCGATGTAACAACTGATTCACTTTGCATGCGCTTAACTTTGCTCGGCACAAGCACATTGCATTTCAGAACAGCTCAGGTACGGCAATCTGCTCTGCTGCACCTATCAGCAGAGTATAGGTAGATATAGCGCAGGTGTGGGCAGGAGGGCCCAGCTGACGGTCAGAGTGAACTGGCACGCTCTCAGCTCACCATCGGAGCTACCAGTTCATCTGAACTGGTAGAAACCCACCACTGTTGCAGACTACATTTGACAAAGTGTGTTGACTTATCTGAGCTTAAACACTATTAAGATTTAAAGTAAGTGGGTTGGGTACAATTTTGTAGGAAATCTCTTCTGCCTTAGCACATAATTGTTTTTCAGTCTTTAATTCCAGCATTGATCATAATCTGTTCTCTCTAGAATGTTAGAGTTGTTTGTTTTCCATGCTAAGAATTCTGCCCTGAAATTTGAGGTATAATAGGAAAAAAGGCTTGCTCTCTGATAAGAGGTCATTTATCTCTTGTTACTGAGCAGCAGCTGTGATTCACCATTTGATGCCTTATAAATGATTTGGGCTATAATTGCTATATTGGACTAGCTAGTACCACAATAAAAAGAATTGTAGCCCCAAAACATTCGAGATGCAACCTCAGTATAATGCAAATGATGTTTTCTGCCTTATGGATTGTTGCATCAAGTGTTAAAAGGACAACTGGTGGACAGCACCCAGGGGTGAAATCCAATTTTTCCCCTACTGGTTCTGTGGGCATGGCTTGATGGGCATGACAGGGAAAGGATATTGCAAAATCTCCATTCCCACCCCACCCGAGGGAAAGGATACTGCAAAATTTCAATTCCCTTCCCTCCTGGGAGAAGGATATTGCAAATTCTCCATTCCCTCCCCATTCTGGGGCCAGCCAGAGGTGGTATTTGTCGGTTCTCTGAACTACTCAAAATTTCCGCTACCTATTCTCTAGAACCTGCTGGATTTCACCCCTGGCAGCACCCCATATTCATCCCCATTGACCAATATTCAGGGAAATCACCTGCTTCAAATACAGTCAACTTCTTTTTCCCATCACAGTTCAAACCCCTGAGAACTCCTGTTATAAGAGTGCTATTTCAGTCTCTCTAACACACGGATCTCCAAACCTGGCAACGTTTAAGACTTGTGAACTTCAACTCCCATGCATGGCTGGCTGAGGAATTCTGGGAGTTGAAGTCCACAAGTCTTAAAAGTTGCCAAGTAGACCCCACCACCACCCCTGCTCTATACCAATGTTTTTCAATCTTGGTAACTTTACGATGTTAAGATGAGAACTCCTCAGCCAGCGTGTTGGCATGCAAATACATTCATCATAGCCAATATTTATCTACATAATTTAACCATTAAAAAAAACTGGCTTAATATTGAAATGTATTAAAAATATCCTTCTGAAATAGTCCCCTTTTGAAGTTACACCACTGAAAAAAGGACGACTCAGTCCTTACACTTACAATATGTCTGTCACAGCATCCCCATGGTAATCTGATCAAAATTTGGATGCTTGGCAATCAGTTTTTGCAACGCTTGGAACATCTGGGGTAATGTGGTCATGATTTTTTTTTTTTAATTTGATTTATATGCTGCCCTTCTCCGGAGACTCAGGGCGGCTTACAAGGCGTTAAGCAATTATTATTAATTATTATTAATTAATTATTAATTATTAATTATTAAGCAAAGATTTGTGACTTCCCAGCTGGTTTTCAACAAGGAAAGTCAACGGGGGAAACTGGATTTACTTAATAACTGCAGGGATACACCGTGGTAAAAAAAAAAGTAATAACATTGGGCATGATTCCTTTAATAACAGCCTTGCTTAGTAACAGAACTTCTAGTCCCAATTATGGTCATAAATTAAGGATTTACTTCCTGAATGTGTACAAACATTGTGAGACAGTTTTTAAAAAGCATGGCTATGCACATTCTAAATCCTAATTTGGACTCCAAACTGGATTTCTGTACAGCTAATGATTTGTTAGCTACTGAAATCCTGTCACAGAACTATAATGGCGGCAAGTTTCCCTTTAATGGAATGGAGACAGGCAGATGAATGGCTTTGAATCCAGTCTAAGTATGAGGCGGTGTAAAAATAGTTAGGGCAAGGGCTGTTGGGAAACAGCATTAGAACATTTTGTGGGAATCTGCCTGGCAAGCTCCCGAAGGTTTGCTCCAAGTTGTTTCAAACGTTTTTGACATTTGATCTAGTCTGTTCAGGACACTTGAACAGAGAGAGGTGAAAATAAATGTTCTGAATTATTCTCAAAGTTTGTTGAATGCTATGGAGAACTCAAGAATTAATGCTGAGTGTTAAGACTAGAGATCTACTTTTTTATTACATTTATATGCCTCCCATCTCACTATCAAGTGACTCTTATTTAAAAGTAAGAGAAAATAGGAGCCACTTCTGCATTCCATCTTGAAAGGCCAAAGCTTGACAAATCAATTCACTGCTTAGTAAGGATTGGCAAAATCTACTGTTCCTCCTCTGGATCATGCTGATCTTGCTAAACTCGAGAGGCACTGGTGGATTTCCAAAAATAATGTATTAGTCACAAAACAACTTGATTGATTGATTTAGTCCAGAGAAAGAACAGAACTTTCCAGAAACCACTGGAGTATTCTGTTCCTTAAATACAAGTAGTCCTTGACTTACAACCACAATTGAGCCCAAAATTTTTGTTGCTAAGTGAGTTTATTTTTAGTGAGTTTTGCCTCATTGTACGACCTTTCTTGCTACAATTATTAAGTGAATCAACTGCAGATGTTTAAGTTAGTAACAGAGTAGTTCAGTGAATTTGGCTTCCCCTCTGACTTTGCTTATCAGAAGGTCGCAAAAGGTGATCAGATAACCTCAGGACACTGCAACGGTCATAAATACGAGTCAGTTGCCAAATACCTGAATTTTGATCACATGGCTGCAACAATCATAAGTGTGAAAAACGGACATAAGTAACTTTTTTCAGTGCCATTGTAACTTTGAGCGGTCACTAAACAAAATATTGTATATCAAGAACTATCTGTAGTTGGTTTTGCACTTATTCTAATGTTCACCTTTTCCCCTCCAGATGAACAATACAAGAGTGCAAACAGAGTCCTCTTCATAGAGCTATCATTGGTCCCAGAGTAACAAAAATCCTAACCCCCTTCAAAGGAACTTTGAAGAAATTGCTAATGCCCCCCTCTCCTTGTTTGTATTCTTGTTTTACAATATCACTGAACTTTCATGATGCCTCTACACAAAATGGCAGCAACTGGTGTTATCACTCCATTGACTGAGATCTACCCTTGGCCAGGATAGTGTATCTGGAAGCAAAGCCTAGTTTTCCAGTAATGATTAATATAGTGCTTCTCCCTTTTACAGGATACAAATATAATAATTTTGGTCCTAGCAAGAAATAATACTGAATAATAATTTTAGATAGGCTAGTGCTCTAGTCGTTACAGGATTGGTCAAAAGAGGCTTTTTAAAATATAAAACCCAGCACTCCTCCTTCCCTTCCTCCCCTGATTTCCAGCTCTCTGACCAAGAATATGCAAGCTCACTTCCCTGATATATAGTACAAGTAGACCTCGATTTACAACTACCCGTATTTTTCAGAGTATAAGATGCACCTTTCCCCCCCCAAAGAGGGTGAAAATCTGGGTGCATCTTATACTCTGAATGTAGCCCTGCCCAGCCTCTCAAACGGAGGTTTCAGAGGCTGAAAAAAGCCTCTGAAACAGAGCTTCAGAAAAAAAGCCTCTGAAACGAAGCTTCAGAAAAAAAAGCCTCTGAAACAGAGGTTTCAGAGACTGAAAAAAAGGCAAGGCACAGCTCACAACCAACAAACCTGTTGATAAAATTCACCTCTAGGAACAGCTGATTGGAGGTATTCCAAGAAGCTGATCCACCCGCCAATCAGCTTTTTTCTTATTTTCCTCTCCAAAAACTAAGGTGTGTCTTATACTCCAGTGCATTTTATAATCCAAAAAATACGGTATTTGTTTAGTGACCATTCAAAGTTACGTCAAAAAAAAAGTGACTTATGACTATTTTTCACATTTTTAATCACTGCAATATCCCCATGGTCATGTGATCAAAAGTCAGATGCTTGGCAACTGATTCGTATTTATGATGGTTGCAGTGTCCCTGGGACATGCGATTACCTTTTACGACCTTCTGGCAAGCAAAGTCATTGGGAAAGCCAGATTCACTTAATAACCATATCACTAACTTAACAATTGTAGTGATTTTGCTCAGATTATGAGCAAAACTCATAAACTGGCTTAGCAGCAGGAATTTTGGGCTCAGTTGTGGCCATAAGTTGAAGACTTCCTATATAGTTTTGGCAAGTAGGTGACATAACATCTGTGAATGCTGGAGTTTTCCACATCAATCTGTGAGAATGGAAAGGAACATGTTTTGCATTTTCGTTCCCCAGTTCTTCCTAGCTGAGCCTGATCTCTTTTCAGTATCTGGTTGCCATATCATCTTCAACACCACCAACTGATTTGAAGATGAGGACAATAAACTGCTAAAGGTCCACATACAGAAAATGTGCATTTCAATTGAATGTCATCTCCAACTGCAGTTTCTAGGAAGCCTGTCTGGAGTCACAGTTTCTCAACTGGCCAAGAAACATAAAGCAAATGAACAAGATAGCTGTTAAGCCCTCCATGGAGTCCTAGAAGTGAGGAACAAAGTCAAGAGGTCTCTTGTGCTGTTTTCCTGCAACAACTGGCATTGAGAGGAGAATCGCTGCCTGTTTTTGTATCTCACAGCTCATACAAACCCAGAAGTGGGAAATGATGGCCCCTTTTATGATTTGCGGACTTCAACTCCCAAAATTCCTGAACCAGCATGGCTGACTCAGGAATTCTGGGAGTTGGTCCACAAGTCATAAAAGGGGCATCGTTGCCCACCTCTGCTCTAACCTTCTTCATTAACCAAACAAGTCAGGGGAATTAAGGGGAAGGACAAAAAAAGATGCCAGGGTCATTATCTCATGAAGTGGGGAGGGGGAAAAAGCAGCAAGAGTGCTGGAATGGAAGAAAGAATTGAGACATAATTTGAGGGAGCAAGAGAAGAGAAACTGCTAAATATGGAACTCCCAAGAATATAAATGGGAGTTTCCAATGGGCCACTTCACAAGGTCTCGTCAGCCTGGGGAACACTACAGTGGTGGATTGCTCCCGGTTCTGTCCGGTTCTATAAACCGATAGTAAAACTGGCGGGAGGCTTCGCTCACCTGCCAACATCATCATGGGTGATCTGTGCATGCGGTCCCATTGCGAACCAGTAGTAAAGGTAAGTAGAACCCACCCCTGGAGCACTACTGAATAGTTTATTATATTGACTATATTATTATAGTTTATTATATTGACCTAATCTCTCAAAAGGCATTCTTTTGTTCATCTTGCACTTTATGCAAACCCTAGATCAACTTAGTTAAATTTTCCAGCTCTGCTGTTGAAAGGGGATCATAGCTCAGGAATTCATAACTTTACCTAAATCCAACTATATATACTTCTCCTTTCAATAATTCCATTGTCTGGAAAAAGACACAGGTTCAATTTTTGAAGGTTGCAAAGATATGAAAATTGATGTTTAACTGTATGGTATGTCCTGCCCACTACACAATTACTAGGCTATATGGACTATTATCCAGAGGGTACAGCTATTTGCATATTTACAAATAAAGCAAACATTGTATGTCTCATTGTTGTCACATCTACATAATTAACACTACTGTCTCTCTGAGAAAAAAAAATGCCACACAATACTCTTTTAATGGAACTAATGTTTAGGGCTTATTCTCCTGCATCACTTAATCACCAAGACTCAATTGCTCAGTTGATCACGTTGATCAACTTGTTACCATCTAATAGACTAATAGATTAGATTAGAGACAGATTTCTCTCCATTCCGTGGATCAATTATCTCTCAAATAGAAATGATGGTGAAATTCTTGGTTCTTTATTAGTCAACCAAACTTAAAAGCAAAATTGAATTGCTTTGGGAAAAGTCCATCGAAATACTGCTACTGATCATTGGGAGAAATTCTCAGGATGTGTCATCCAAAGTGCAAGGGAGAAAAAAAAAATAGGATATGGCAAAATTGGAAGTTGTTCATGAGAAAGTATCCTGTGTGGTGATCCATTCTTCCCAAAGATGAATAGATCCACCAATGCAAAATTGAAATCCTCCTTTCAACCTAGGGGGAAGGAAAAGAAGGAAATGATACTTTAGATTGGATACAACAGGATTTTGCAACCTTTTCAGCAACAGACACCATTAAGGGCTTTAAAAGAATGACCAAATTTTAGAAATTACAGTCATTTTTAGTTTATTTTTTAAAACACAGAGGTCAACATGCATAACCTAGTAGTGTCACAAGCACCTCCACTGAGCAGTTTATTCATATTCAATAATGTAGCATTTCTCTCATTATTACAAATATAGTAGAAATTAATGAATTAATGAATTAATGAATTATTAAATTTAAATACTGCCCAGCTTGCTATCTGGGGCAACTCTAGGCTGCTTTGTTTAAAAAATAATACTCTTGCTCAGCTCTACTTCTGTTAACTATTCAGAAACATTCACAGTATTTTCTTAGTGACTTCCAAGGTATTTTTCTTATGACCACAATTTTGGGATGGTGTTTACCAACCAATCATGATTAGCTTTTTCAAGATCAGCCAAATTGGTTTGATATTGCTGCAACAAAGGCAATGCTGGGATTAATACCATTATTTGCTATCACAGTTCAAGTCTTATTTACTCCAATCCCCTTCCCAGGGTCTAAATACCTCAAAGTCCAAAACAGACATTCTCATAGTCTGGAACATCATCTTCACTTTCTCGATCACTAGTGCCAACTGCCAGAACATGAGAAACAATGAAGCATGTTAAAAGTGTGTACATGTCTACGCATATATTTTTAATAGCTCTTGGGGGATAACTGGTTAATGAGATACTAAACCAGAAGTCAATAACTCCTGGCCGAAGACAACAAGTGGCCTTCCAAGTCATTTGCTTCTGCCTGTCACAGTGACTTATCACTTTCTCCTGACTTACTGTTGCAAACAACAAAAAACCCATTTATATACCGTGTTTCCCCGAAAATAAGGCCCTGTCTTATATTTTTTTGAACCCTGAAATAAGCGCTTGGCCTTATTAGGCTTATTATCAGGGGAATGTCTTATTTTGGGGGAAACAGGGTAGAGTTGACTAGCATAGAAGGCTCTGAGAAAACTCTACTATTATGGCTGTGGAAGTATAGCCATCCCAAAAATCAATAGCAGCTGCCATGTAACTCAAAAGGGGACTTACAAATAAGGTAGGACTTTTATTTTCCTTCTCTAGTGCCTATAGCTGTTTTGAAAGAGCTTGGAGGAGAAGGTTCACGGGATACTGTTCATTTGCCTGGATAAGAATAAGACACCCTCTCCAACCCACCATTCAGTATGGCATGCAATTTTGGAGCTAAAAAGCCTGGTTTTTTACCAATAGGCCAAAGGAATTAAATGCATTGCTGAGAATAAGGACTTCTTCCCTCCTCCATCCTCTCACCTTCCCTCACTCACCAAAACAAGGATCTAGTATGATTGGTTCCGGCTCTAGTACGTTCACATATTCACCTTTGCAGGAGAAAGGAAAAATGAAAAAGGGTGACATTAAATCCCATATCAAAGAGGATAACAGCCTTCCCCAGTGTAGGTCCTAACCAACATGGTTTGCTAAAAAAGAATAAATCTTGCAGGCAAAACAGCTATGGCCCATTTGCTAACATTTATTTATTCGTATTTCTATGCCGCTCACTCTCCGAGGACTCTGGGCGGCTTACACCAAAGACAGTATACTAAATAGCATATTGCCCCCTAACAATCTGGGTCCTCGTTTTACCCACCTCGGAAGGATGGAAGGCTGAGTCAACCTTGAGCCGGTGAGATTTGATCCGCTGATCTGCTGAACCAGCAGTCAGCTGAAGTAGCTGCAGTACTGCACTCTAACCACTATGCCACCTCGGCTCTTTTGCTTTCTTTTCCCTTTTAGTAGCTGCTACTGCCCTACATCTATGTGATTAATTAGAAAGGCTTGGGTGGGGAACCAAGGAATCAATCAAGAGGTACACAAAAATACTTTTCCAGCAATAACTGGGATCATGCATTCAGACTGAATCAGGGTTTATTTCAATTGTGGGTTATTTAATAAACTGCTACTAGCTAGGTTCAGCCAACATAATAATAAATTCACAGTTTAGTGCCTAGAAGTTATGGTAATTATAACTTAAAAGATCTGGGAAGTAGATGATAGGGCAAAACTTAGGAACTGCTTTCCCTATGAAATTCACTGTATCTCTATTTAAATTGATATTTCTATGAGATTTCTGTGAGATTCACCATAATATTTCAAAATGTGCATTTTTATATATAAATGAATCCTTGCAAATGTAACATGGGTCTTATTTTCCTTTGTTCTTGTTCATTAATGTTTACAGTGAGAGAGTTTTTTCTATAGTGGTATCCCACATATGGAATTCTGTTCTTTAGAAGTCCAATTGGGTTGATATTCACATCAATTTGGCATCAGGCAAAGATTGAGTTTTCCAAGGTTTTTTATTGGGTTTTTTATTTATTTATTTTTTACTCCAGATGAGCGCCTTTTTGCTGCCTACCTTGTATGGTGTATTCATTTTGCATTTTATTTATAAATGACTATATTTATTCTCTGGGTTTTTTTTTTCAAATTGAATATTTTAATGTATTTTCTTATAAAATGCCTGAAGGCTTCAGCTACTGTGAGGTTTATAAGTTTTGATTCAAGACTTAAATAAAATAAAATAAATAAATAAAATAAATAAAAACAAAATTCCCTTCCAATATATCTGGAAAAAGGAGTCTTGTAGAACAATTTTTAAAGCTATAGGCTAATATTATTTGCTCATTCATAGATGAGAACACCATTATAACTTACTTTGTTCCACTATGTGTCAACCAGACCATCTTCTAAACTCAACTCCACCATTATATGTTTTTTTCTTGCTAGTCCTGCCCCTCCTATCTGTCCATGTCTTCCACTTACCGAGTGAATGCCGTTGAGACTCAGGCACATTTTCATATTGGTCCATTATGGACTCTACAGAAAAAAAAATTAGATGAAGGAAAGCATGTTTAAAAGGGATAAAGCAATACATACTACTCGGGATTGTTGACAATTAAATTAAGATAATGAATTAATATAGTCATTACAAAACGAATTATCTTTTTTCAGAAAACCAAAGTTTTAAACACATTAAGTAGTGCAATCTGTGCCCAATCTCATGACTTTTTTTGCAGCAATTGTAAAGCAAACTCAATGGGTTTTATTTTGTTGTTATTGGAAATGGGAAATAAACATTGGAAAACCAGCAAAAAAACCCCGATCAAAATCACAATCTTGTGATGACAGCACACTGCAAAGGACTGTGAGATGAGCTAAGTGCCAAGCATCCAAAATACGATCACGTGACTATGGGGAATGTGTGTGACTATTTTAAAAAAACCATCATCATACAACATGGAATGAATATATGCATATTTGGGTTTTCTTCTTCAACTTCCTTTTCTTCTAAGGATTCCCTTCCTTTTTTTTTCTCCCTTAGTTCTTCTTAAATCTTGCTGGGTTTGGAGATTCCTCTCTTTCCAATTCTGATGTCATGTGAATCAAGAAACCATGTGAGAGCAGCATGAGAAACCCAAAGGCAAAGAGAGGCAACTTAATCCAACAACATAAAGAGGCTATGACAAGGAGGGACAAAAAGAATCCTCCTAGTTGCCAACTTACCGGACGAGGCATGATCTTTGTTCCTCTGTTCTGTGATTGGAACATCAGGCAGCACCACTCTGTGGAAGGCAAGAAAGACCCAGTAAGAGCAGAATGAACAAGTGAATCAATATTGCTAGTCCTTGCCCACAACTGCCTTCATTAGCAGTTAATAAATTGGGATTGGTCTCTATTTCTACTGCTCATTCTTTCCTTTTTATATTACCTCTCTTAAATTGCTAATAAATAGTTATTAAACTGGCAGGAATGCTATCAATGGGGGGAAAATCCAGGAAACAGAACTCTCAAGTATGGAACCAAGAAATTCTATAAATTTCTAGTTCATCCCACATATCTACGATCCACAATTTTTAATACAACTCCTAAATTATATTCTTATATTAAACAATATTTTTAGCCTCTGTGTTGTAAAACATCTAAACTGTTCAGATGATGACAAAGAAAACAACTGTATATTAAATTTCAGAATTACATGCACACACACATACACACACACAAATATACACATAGGGAAGAATGGGAAGGGGGAACCATACAGTAGGTTTCACACAAAGTATGTGTCATTTCTTCACCCAGATACCTAAAACATACAACGGTAGCATCTTCCAGGTCAGGGAGAGCATTTCAAAGGAGAACCATCACAATACAACTACAAATACTATACAGGTAGTCCTCAACTTATGATCACAATTGAGCCTGACATTTCTGTTATTAAGTGGGACAGTTTTTAAGTGAATTTTGCCCCATTTTACGATCTTCCTTACCACAGTTGTTAAGTGAATCACTGCAGTTAAGTTAGCAACATGGTTGTTAAGTGAATCTGGCTTCCCCATTGACTTTGCTTATCAGCACCTTACAAAAGCTAATCACATTATCCCAGGACACTGCAACTATCATAAATAAGAGTCAATTGTAAAGCATCTGAATTTTGATCACATGACCATGTGGATGCTACAATGGTCATAAGTATGAAAAACAGTCATGGTCACTTTTCTTAGTGCTGTTGTAACTTCAAATGCTCATTAAACAAACTATTGTGAAGTTGGAGACTATCTATAACTGTAGTTACATTCCCTGGCTATTCTCTGTGCAAACTGGGTATGATAGAAGACTAAATGATTTGGAGCCTAAAGGTAGCAATATATTGACCGAAACAAGCTTTTCCCCTGACTCCTATCCTTCCTAAAGACTTACATGTATCCAGGAATATAATTTTCATCATCATCTGTGGGGCAAGGTAATTCTGGGAAGACAAAGTCCAAAAAGATTAGATGTTCTTCTTTAGATATAAATGAGTTCTACCTTCACTTCTCACCTTGAAAACACAACCCAACTGAGTCTATGAGGAAGCTCTCAGAATACGGAGAAGGGCCATGTACACTGCGCACTGGTTCAGATCAAAAAGGTTCAAGAAAAGTGAGGCGGGCTGCATGTTCCAGGCAAAGATTGTGAGAAGGGGAAGAGAAAAGGAATATTTATAGTATTATGCGGCTACTTACGTTCATTTTCATAACTGGGAACACTTTCTGAAAAGAGACAATGTTTGTAAGGGAGATTAGGTAGTCAGAATGCCTTACAGCAGATTCTCAAAGGTACATTCTGAACTGTATCCTTGTATCTGTTTCACTTTTTCCCCCTCAAAAGGCTGTTTATTCCAACAGGGTTTATAGTCCTAGAGCAGCTACAACATGTGTAGGTTCCCATTTTCTTCTACACATATGGAAGTTCAATTATTGTGTGTAAATGCACACATAAATATACGAGTTTTCACAACTTACCATTATCTTCAATTTTGATGAATGCAGGTGCCTGACTACCAAAGCTATATGCAGAGCCAGTGCTGCAAACCGGAAGAGGAAGAAAGTGATTAATACATGTGAAAATATCTGAAGAACATGATCTAATACGGGAATGGGATGCCCTTTATTTTCTTAACTTTTTATTTTTAGCCATTTCTTTCATCTGCCAAGAATCTCTTAGTAAATAAGAAAGATGTTGCGATATCACTAGTGGGAGGTGATGTGGCTTTTTTGGCTATTAACTGTGAGGAAAGTTATTTAAAACTCTGAAGACTGTTGTACATCCACTATAACTCTTTTTTTTTTTAAGAAGGAAACTCTCACACTTTCGTAATGCAGGGATTTGCTACTCGAATTCAAAGCAGAATCTTTGATGACAAGAAAAGGTATTGGGACTTGTGCATTCTAGATTCCCATTCCTGATCTAGCCTCTTCACTTTCAACATAAAGCTTGTATGAATTTCCCATCCATTTCCCCAAGAATTCCCACTTACAAACCCTCACATCAGTACACCCAACTTGATAAAGGAACCCATCAATATTTCCTAATAGGGCAATCCCTCACTATTCTGGCAAGATAGCAGGTGTAGCCCACAGAAGAGTCTAGGACAACTCACCACAGTCAACTCATCATGGCCATCTTGTTTCAGCCAATCCGGCATGACCATCCTGCCATGGCCATCTCGTTGGGGCCAACCCGAGGTGGCCATATTGCCATGGCCATCTCATTGTGGGACTACTCATCATGAGACAATCCATGTGTGATAACTCAACATGATGTTATCTGCCAGTTTTTCTTCTACATTATTTCCATTTTTGTCAATGGAAATAATGTCAAAGAAACAATGGTGGATAACATTTATCGTGTTGTTATCCCACGTGGAATCATCCCACAGCGATGTGTCTTACGGCAAATTGGCTGCAAGTTGTCCCATGGCAAGTTGGCTGCAAAAAAATGGCCATGATGAGTTGGCCCATTCTGCCCACAGGAAGCCTTAAGCCAGGGGTGGATTCTAAATTTTTTTACTACCGGTTCTGTGGGCGTGGCTTATTTTGTGGGTGTGGCTTGGAGGTCGTGTGACTAGGTGGGTGTGGCTAGCTGGTCAGAGTCATTTCTGGAAGGTCCTCGCACTTACGACCAGTCCTCGCATTTACGACCCGACTCATTTGTTTGCTTTTAACACTGATCAGCTGTAGGACGACCTTTTGAAGCCCCTCAGCAAGAGTTTAAACAGTTTTTTTCCCTCTAGTCATCAGCTGGGACTCAGGAGGCAGCAATAGATTGGGGGTGGGACCAAATAAAAGATAAGAATAACGTGGGAGGGGTGGGGGTCGGAGAACCGGTTCGGTGACGTCATATCATCACCGCTACCGGCTTGGCTGGACCGGACCGAACCGGGAGGAATCCACCACTGCCTTAAGCCTATATTATTGTTTCCCCATGGAAAAGCAGCTAGAGAGGGACTTAGAGGAATAAGAAACAGCAGACAAAGTGACAAAGCATTTGCTATCTAAAGCAAATCAGATGGGACAGTCTCGTTGCATTAAATAAAAATGTGCCCACATTAACAACTGAATCGAATTGCAGCTCAGAAATAGGACAGCTTTCTACAATGCAGCTACGTGAAGCTAAGGAGTTTAGGAGGGCATGCAGCAAGTGACTAAAGACACAAAGCTGTACCTTTGAGTGTTTTGCTGCTGCTGTCCTTCACCTCCCAGCATCCTTCATCTTAAGCAGATGTTTTATAATACCCGTAACCAGTGGTGGGTTTCAATTTTTTTTACTACCAGTTCTGTGGGCGTGGCTTGGTGGGCATGGCAGGGGAAGGATATTGTAAAATCTCCATTCCCACCCTATACCAGGAGAAGGATACTGTGAAATCTCCATTCACTCTCCAATCCAGGGGAAAGTTACTGCAAAATCCCCATTTCCTCCCGATCAGCTGGGACTTGGGAGGCAGAGAATAGATAGGAGTGGGGCCAGTCAGAATTTTTACTACTGGTTCTCCGAACTACTCAAAATTTCTGCTACCGGTTCTCCAGAACTGGTCAGAAGCTGCTGAAACCCACCTCTGCCCGTAACATAGAACAGTGGGAAGGAAAGCAGCTCACCTCTGCAAATCTGGCTGGGACTGGATGGCAGACCAAGGTGGCGCTGCAAACAGAGATAGGAGATGGGTGGGGGGAGAGAAACAATCTCAGATAAGACTGGGCAGAACCTAGATTCCTCTTTTATTTTCTGTGTCTCAAAGCAACAGCCAGCATGAGGGAATGGCTGGCTAGCCAAGTTTAAACCATATTTTTAAAAGCTACACACGTAAAGGAGAGAGTGTTGTTGTGTGTCACCATTCATTCACTCAAATTTGCTGTAGTTGCCCAATTGTTTTCTTCGAGGAAAAGTAGGAGTTAACCTGAAACAAGGGCACTTTCAAATGTTAAGAATATGGGCCTATTTACAAAATGTTACCAGGAACTCAGCTTTTTCTTCAACATATCAACTCACACTATTTCTTTCATCTTTCTATCCTTAATAGATATTTTTCTAACAAGAGATTTAAAAAACAATAATATTTAACTGCATACACTGATAGAGAGCGATAGAAATATTTTTCTCCAACTATTCTTGGTTTAGGGCAAGGAGATATGATCTCAGGCCGTCCCCCAATGAGCCAGACCACTAACGGTAAAATAACATAGTAGTTAACCATTTGCTGCCTTCTCTTCCAGCTGAAAATGGCCTCAGCTAGCCATCTCATTCTGCATGACACAATTCACCCAATGGTAGGACTGGCCACAAGATCCAAACTTAAAGCTACACCTGGAACCCACCAAATATTGTTCACTGACATTACAAATCTTAGTCCATTTTAGATCTAAGCCAGTCTTTTTTTTAAAAGAAAAAAAATCCTGTGATAAGCACAAACGGGTTTGTATAAATGTACATAATCCCACGTGCTAAAAGAAAACAGATGAACCACACAATGTAATATTAAATGTTGGACTTCTTGAACTTCTGAGAAACAGTTTGTCCAAGTTAAAACCAGGTTCAAACACCTTCAACCCTTTCAAATACTATACCATGTTAGTAAGTTATAGCCTTCAGCATCAAATGCCACTTTCATGACATAGGTGGCATCTTGCATTGAAAACTATTAATGGAAGGCAGCATGGCTTGAGAATGGTAAAGCTGAGAGTTCAAACTCTCAAAAGAATGGCAAAGCTGAGAGTTTAGTAGCAGGGCTACTGAATCCTGAGATGGAGGCTCCACTTCCCCAAATTTTAAACCATAAGCTTCAAAAAACAACCACAAAGACAATGAAGAGGTGATGTTGCAACCCTCTTAAACAGATCAATTTTGAAATATGTCAAAACTGAGGTCTACTTACAGGGAGGGCGCCTCAACACTCTGAAAGTCTGGGAATGGATATTAGTGGAAGGCCTGTGAGAATAATAAACCATTCAGAGTCTATTTTCTAAAGAACGTAAATCCAAAAGATGCATTTATCATTTTTCAACTACCTTACTCAGCAGTCATCATGAGAATCTTTTTCCAGCTGTTCTAGACTGTGTTGAGTGATTTGCTCATTGCTCCATGACATCTATGCAAGCCTTTGCAAACCTGACACCTTTGGTTGAGTTGGCAATGCTGCTGCTTCTGCTTGTAAAAGCTTTAAAATAGAAGCGCTTCCCACAAATATCCAGAGGAGCCAAAGAATAAACCTGGCAGCTTCTACATGCAGAGAGCCCACACTATTTCACTGAGCTACAGCTCTTCTCATTTGGTGCCACTCTTAATCTATATATCATGCTAAGCTAAATATGGCGTGGTTTTCCTTTCTTTTTGCTTTATCCAATTATCTGTTTCCCAGAATAACTGAGCAGTTAACATAAAAATAATGCACAAAAAATAAAAACAGATACCCAATCCCAACTATCACACACTTTGTGAATCCAACCATTGCAACTTATAAACCTTGATTAATAGCTGGATGTTGTGTGAACCCAGCCAATGTGAGATGTAGTCATGTCATGCTTCAGTTTGGTATGTGAATCCAGTCTCTCTCTGACTAAACCAGAAAAATATTTCCATGGGTAGTCTTATGCTGCTAAGCTAAGCAAGTTGGAAATGTAAATTGCTTAAATTTATATTTTAAGCTTCCTATTTAACACTGCTGTCAATTTTCCTCTCTGATTATCAAAAACTCTTCTTCATGATCCATTTAAGCTTGTTCATTGAAGACTTGCAAATTCTGAGAACTTTTTAAAAAAGATTATAACAGAAAATCCGCATTGAATGTCCTTGAAAGAATGTTATATTATAACTGCCTTGTTCTTTTTTTTATCAGGACAAAGCAACTCAAGTCAGTCCTGGAACAAAACATCATTGCTGAAAGGAATATGTCAGAATACCAGTACTTTGGTTTGAAACAGGAGAGCCATATTTTGCAGTTGCCTGTGATAAGAATTATAGGAGACCCATTGTAAGCCAAAATATAGCCAAAAGATATTTCACATAATTCTGATTCATTCCAAATATTGTGCAATGAGGAAAAAAACCACTCAGGGAGCAAATTGCTTTTGCTTTTGCTTTTTAATTTATATGCCACCCAAATGTATTGGAATTGCAATAGACTTTGAGTCAAGCTATACATTCATAGCAGCAGCTCATCCAAAAGAATATAAACCTGTTCCAGACTGCTGTATCACTTTAAGGCAGGGGTGAAATTCAGCAGGTTCTGATAGGTTCTGGAGAACCGGTAGTGGAAATTTTAAGTAGTTTGGAGAACTGGCAAATACCACCTCTGGCTGGCCCCAGAGTGGGGTGGGAATGGAGATTTTGCCGTATCCTTCCCCTGCCATGCCTACCAAGCCACGCTCACCAAGCCACACCACACCCACCAAGCCTCGCCCACAGAACCAATAGTTAAAAAATTTGGATTTCCCCACTGCTTTAAGGTATACAAATATATTACAGAATGCTGCTAATATTTTTTTAAAAAAATAAAAATAAAAAGCAAGGACAATGGACAGAAAGACAAATACAATTCTCCCATACTGATTTATTTCTGTATGATAAATACTTTTAACAAGTCATTTACCCATGCATCTTTGTAGAGATGCTACCAAATGGTACAGCTCAAACATTTCATAGTCTCATCTACTGTACTGTTGTGTACTGTTGTGTACTGTTGTGAATGTATCAGATTATGACAGGTATCACTCACAATTAAGCCATACTTGCTTAATATGAATTCCTGAATAAGTATTGAGTGGGTTCGCATAACACACTAAACAATAAACCATGGATCACAATTATAATGAGTGGGTCCACACAAGATGCTAAGTGAAACTAAACAAACCATAGTTTGGCTTTGCATGATAGGTGAGCCAATTCATAACAGTTGATAGCCTTTTTTTAAAAAGCCTTAATAGTCACTTTACAGAACAGTCATAATAAAATACCTTTCTGGAATCTTTCACAACATAACTGCATTCAACATAGGTTTTCTTCACTGCTGCTGCTTTCTCTGTTACATTATTACTGAAATGCTTTAGATGTTGTGTGTTTGCTAATGCATTTTGTCTTTGTCACTAACTGACACTGCTTTGTGTATGGATTTTATAACCTTTATAACCTTCCCTATCAAAGGGAAGACTGTCAATAATCCAGCTTGATAAAATGGCCGACAGAGTAAGTTTTGAGTTTGTCAGCCTGCGTATTGGCCAAGCCTGTGTCTGTTTATTTATTCTGTAAGGTATTTCAAGATAAGAATTAAAACAGGCTCAACCAAGCTGTAAACTCTTAAAATCTGGAACACTCACAAGGGCATCTCAATATACCTTCAAACCTTTTTAGCTGTGGAAGTGCTGAAGTAAAAATGAAAAAGATTCTGTGGTTCATATGGCACCACGTTTTCAGGTGACAGGCAGCTTTCTTGTCTATCACCTGCTACCTCACCTCTATTTTAAATTGGGAGATGGCAAGAGTTGAATGGAATACTCAAATAATGTGCGGCACTAGACAGCTATGGCCTCTCTTTAGATTCTTTGATTGCTACTTCATTCAGGGTAACCCCATATCATTTAGAGTATGTATTTGATGGGGGGGGCATACAAAAGTAGGATAATTCTTTGTTGCAGAGAAGATAACATTTTGGAGACAGAGCCCTATTTTCCCCCAGGGACAAAAGTTGTTCCTAAGACCACATTTTACTTCTGTTTTCTAAACCTGCCTGAATTCTGGTTTCCCATTCTTTATTTTGCCCCAAGATAAGAAAGTCATGGACTCACTTGTATTGGTACTCATCAATAGCAGATGCTGTTCAGAAAAAGAAACAGATACATCAGTGAGATTAGGAAATCCCTACAATTTGTCTTGAGATGAAAGGCGTTATTGAGGATTTAAGAAACGGGGGAATATTCCCCAAAATAAACTTTTAGGAACAGGGAGGGCAGGACTTAACTGTCTAAATCAGAGTCACGGCAATCAGTACACAGTACCAATAGAACCACCAGGATTGGGATTGCAAGTGCCAACATCCAGAAGAAATCACCCGTGTGGAAGATATCCATGCCACCTGCAAACTGACAGTAGAGATTGTAGACTTGGGATGGCAGCAGAATCCAGAGTGAAATATAGCATTGAGCAGGCTAGTGGAACATATCAACAGCCCTGTGAAAAATAACCAAATTAGAGGTAAAATGATAAAGCAAATATAAATATTCTTCTCTCCTATATCCTTCTTTGGCATTCAGTCTATGTAATATTTCTTATTCTGAATTTAATTCAGAGAGCATTTGAAGTTTTTAACACTTAAATAGAAACAAAAAACAAAAGGAATAAAAAAAGAAAGGGTGCCTAAGGATAGAAGATACAGCGTAGGTTATCTGAGGGAACCTTCCTTCCTTCCTTCCTTCCTTCCTTCCTTCCTTCCTTCCTTCCTTCCTTCCTACCTACCTACCTACCTACCTACCTACCTACCTACCTACCTAACCCTTCTTTCCTTCCTTCCTTCCTTCCTCACTTTTATCATTTTAATAACTCAAGGTGGCAAACACACAAAATATTACTTCTCCTATTTTCCCAATAATAGCCTTGTGAGATAGTTGGGCTGAGAGAGAGGGATTAGCCCAAAATCTCTCAGTCAGCTTTCATGCGTAAGTCAAGACTGGAACTCACTGTCTTCTGATTTCTAACCTGGTGCCCTAACAACTAGATCAAACTGGCTTGATCAGGTGAATGGCAATTCTAAAATGGTGGAAATTTGTTAGAAAGCCACATTCACAAGTAGAAAGCCCACAAGAGCCATTAAGAGTGGAGGAGAGGAAATGTGCTTCAAAGGTGACATGCCTTTCATACTCTTGCTTTATGATTGTCGGAGAAATGAAAAAGAGGAGGAAGATGGTAGGAAGAAGCTGAATGAGATGGACTGAATTCACATGATGTAACCAGATTAGAAAAAGCCCTAGTAATGGCCTTTGTACAACACAGCATTTTGTTTAGTTTCAGTTGTGGAGATGGGCTTCGTATGTGGGATAAACTTGGCTCGTTTTGAGACTGGATCAGAGATTTACTATTCCGAACTTTCAGATTTATGCTGGAGCCCATCTTCAGAGAACTTCTCTCTACTGGAATACGTGCTTTGGGCTGTTCTGGTAATGTTCCAAAGCACAGAGAGAAATTCCCTGAAGGTGGGCTCCAACATGAGTCTGAAAGCTCAGAAGACAAAACTTCTGGTCCCGATGACCGACCAAAATTCGATCTCGCATCATTATCCTGGGACACATATATTTGCCTTCATTAATTGGTTTTTATTAATTTATGATTCAATGTATTGTTGCAGAAATTAATTCATTAAATCCAGTCCAAATTAATTGCAGGATGAGCATTTTCTTTTAAATGTCCAGAATATGTTCTTAACATATTTGGAAACATACAGGCTTCAGCAGCTGAGATACTGATGCAAAATTAATGGGACCATTTTTTTTTTTAATTTGATTTATATGCCGCCCTTCTCCGGAGACTCAGGGTGGCTTACAATGCGTTAAGCAATAGCCTTCATACTTTTGTATATTTATACAAAGTCAGCTTATTGCCCCCACAAACTGGGTCCTCATTTAACCTACCTTAGAAAGGATGGAAGGCTGAGTCAGCCTTGAGCCTGGTAAGATTCAAACCTGCAGAAATTGCAGGCAGCTGTGTTAATTACAGGGTGCATTAAACCACTGTACTACCAAGGCTATGAAGAGAAAGGGAAGAAAAAGGAAAAAGAACAATGCTTCTTTGAGGAATTGTTTTTTAAAAGGTTATGTTAAGATTTATTCTATTATTATATTAACACTTTTCTATTATTTTCACACCTCTCAAAATATGGAAAACTCTCTGGCCAATTTTCAACAAAAGGTAAACTGGAATTTTTCCATAAATGATAATTTGAATAGTCATCCTCTTCACATTTTAATAATTAAAATCCCATAATTATTCTGTAATAATTAAGGCACTGAGTTGCAGACAAGTAAGAACCAAGCAAGCTGGGTGGTGTTCTGGATTCAAAGAGGCTTCAGAGTACTACCCAGCATCCACATAACAACTGTCTGCCACTTCTTAAACCAAATTATCTTTTCCTAAAACTGAGTTGCAGTTATGGTGGAAAATCACACAATCTCAGGAGAAGATGCAGCTGATTTGAGATTTAGTGCTACATGAGCAACCTATGCATTTCAAAGTTTTTTGGGGTTTTTTTGCTTTTGAATCTGAAGCACTGCATAACCCTATTAAGTATCAGTCCCAGACCCCTGAGTGTTTATAAGCAAATACCAGTAACAGCATCAGTTGAGGGGAGAAAGGAATACCGTAATTTTCAAAGTGCTGGGATAAATTATTCTTTCCCCATATTTCTTAGGCAAATGGTGCAGATACTTTCTTAACTTCCTTCAAAGGGCCAGTCTTAGGGAAGTATTTCTAAGCACATGATCTTCTCCAGAGCAGCGCTAAAATCTAAAACCATGCAGTGTTTGGGCCGACCATGACTTCTGAGGGGCATTCTAGGAGAAATGCACTTTATACTAATCAATTGAAGCAACAATTTAATATGACTACAATTAGATGAAATTAAAAGCAATGAGTCTGATTCATTGCTATATATTTAGTACAGGTAGTTCTTCACTTTCAACTAGTCATCTAATGTCCATTCAAAATTATGACAGACCCCCCCCCAAAAGGGACTTATGACCCGGTTTCAAAGTTCTGACATCAGCCCCCCCCCCCCCGCCCCGCATTTATGGCTGTTTGCAGTGTCCTGCACATGACTGTAATTTATAACATTTTTGCCAGACACCGGCATTTACTTATGGTTTCCAGCAAAAACTGACCTACAGCAAACAATGAGTTTACTTAACAACCATGGCGTTTGCTTAACAATCGCCACAAGAAAAGTAGTAAAAATGGGTCCAGTCATGTAATCAACTTTACAACCATCACAAATTATCACAAATTATCAGGCTCAATTAAGATCATAAGTCAAGGACTATCTTTTAATTTCTGCCATCTGCACATTTGACAGGCAAGATTTGAAGAGACTCCGGGGACTGCATCCCAAAGACGCTGAAGGCTGTTTGAAGTTGTGAAGTGTCAGGCTGCACCAATCTGTAATAGGCCTCGCCATCGCGCGCAAAGTGCAAATGGGTCTTTGAGCACATGCGACGTTGCTCTTTCATCTTTGCAGGAGGAAGTCAACATTGGGAAGGAGTGGGAGTGGCTGCCTTTAAAAGGTAATACTTCACCATCACTGAAAGATCACAGAGCTCCCCACAACATCTACAGCAGATAGGGAGACCACATAACCAGGTGCAACGAAAGGGGAGAGTGAGTGAGCCAGTGGTTTTCCAACTGAAACATAGCCAACCGCACAATATTGTAAAAAAGTTATTTTTCTGCAACAGAATGTATCTCTGAAGGAATAGTTGGCACAGATCAGGAGTTGCTGTTTTGAAAATAGAGTGTATTTAAAATGGAGGAGAGCCCCACAACAGAGTGATTGCAAAAACAAATGCTGAATGTGGTTCTCAATATGAAATGACAGGTATTGAGGTCCAGATTTGCCTTGTGGCTAAAAATCACGATTACCAGTATGAAGCTTTGCCACATTAAGGAATTCTCCTCCAGAGAAATTTGCTGAGAAATAATTATTTTCACCCCCAGATCCAGTTCTCCCTCTAGGCCATTCGATATAGTCATTTTGGTGTGTAGCAAAGTAGCTCCCAGTCTCCAATACACCAAAGTGGGAAGCTACCTAAAAAACCTTATGTATTCCACTGCCATTTCATGGAAGGAAGCAAAGCATACAATAATCACTAAAAATGCAAAAATCCTCAAAAATGTCTTTGTAGATGGGCTACTACAACTGTGTCAAGGACTAGGGATTTTCATGGAGTTATTTGCAGGCAAGAATTTTTCTTCATTCTTCTGCCACAACTTTACAATTATACTTCAATACCATCATTTACTCAGGAGTTGAAAGTGTGTGTGTGTGTGTGTCTGTATGTGTGTGTGTGTCTGTGTGTGTGTGTGTGTCTGTGTGTGTGTGTGTACTCCCCTCCATTTTCTTTTGTAACCATCTCCCAGTAGAAAAGAACTGCCTTGAAACATAGTGATTGTTATTTTATTATTAAGCAGTTTCAAAAATTTGGAAAAGAGTGCATTGCTTGGCAGGAAACAGCATTGTTTATCTGATAAATTAAACCAGTCTGGGTTTTTTTGATAGAATTATCAGTATAATTGAACACAAGAATATAGTGGACATAGAAACCTTGGCTTTAGCAAAGCATTTGACAACAAACTTCTATAGGCTTCTAATAGAGAAAATGACAAAATGTGATTGCATTATGCTAATGCTAAATGGATACAGAGGTGAATGGACAAATGTGCCAAATAACTATATATCAATCGCTCTGCATGAAACCAAAGAGAAGCATTCAGTGGCTTACAGTAGGGTTCTGGCCTAGGGCTCTGCTCTTCAATGTTATTTATGTCTTGAAGAGGAGTTAGTATGGCATTTGCAAATGACACAAAGAGAGCAGGGATAGCCAAACAAGATGAATTTCAAGGCAAATGTAAAGTTTTACATCTGGGGAGGAAAGAAAGAGCTTCTGGAGAAGACAGCTCCATGAGAAGCCAGGCGAACAACTGCAGTGGAATTAAAAGTATACCCTTTGAAACCTCTCCAAAGGATAGGACTTGAAATCATCATACAGACACCGTAAGGTAGCAGTCTCCAGTGTGTTTGAGCTCCAGAAGACAAGAGAGTTGCCATCTTGTTCAATATGTGGTCAGCACCTTGAAAGGATACTGGGTTTGGATATTTCCTCTTCTAATCCCTTTTGGAAATTGCTTGACAAATATATCCCAAAGATATCAAACAAATTTTCCCCATAAGGAATAATGAATAGTGAGTCACAAGGCAGCTGACAGCGACAAGTTCTAGCTTGTGCATTGATACCAAGCTAACAATGAGTATGGGACAAAATTGTCGCATCAAAATGCAGTGAGTACCAAATTCGATAAGTTTCCAAATAGGTGAGTATCAAGGTATGACTGTATATAAATCAAAGCTTTAATCACAGGCACACAAATAAAATAGTGATTAAAACTTTGACTTTAGAGTCACAAATAAGGGTTTGGTTAAATTTGAAATAAGATTTTGGATTTAATTATAAAGAATAGTTCCAGTGGGAAAATGTTTTGAATTATTAAAAAAAGGTAAGACTTAAAATTGGACATTAGAGGAAACTAGAAGGATCTAAAGAATACAATTAAAGAACACCACAAGGGAAACTTGACTTACAAATACAGAAAGAAACAAAATATTTTAACACTGGATATATTTTTGAAGAATGGATTAATCCAGGAGTTAATTTTAAGAATCTCTGTCTCTATAAATGAACTGTGTTTAAAAGATGTTATAGAAAAGCAAAAGTTTTACCTAACATGATTGAAAATGATTTGATCGTGAATTTAAAAATGACTGGCTACAAGAATGACATGGAAAAAAATATTACACTGGATATAAAAAAGAAATTGGCTGATATCTTAATAATTAAAATATACAAATAAAAAACCAAGAGAGTTACCTGGATACTTTTCCTACACTTGTTAAAGTTTTGATTTTATGAGAAGGGACAAAGAAAAAATATAAAGAAATCAAGTTTTAAGACATTTTTTTTGAAGGTACTAAAAATCAAAATTGTTAGAAGTAAAAAAAAGTTAGTTTTTTTAACAGCTTTTATGGCTTAAAAAATCTAAAACCCCTTAACTAGATGATGTCTATGATATTTCCTTCCATTACATTCTACAACTGGCCCATTAAGTTTTCAGGGTGAAAAGGAACTTGAATTAGGAGAAAGGTTCATGTTTAATATTTTAGCCCAATGTGGCTGGCTGGGGAATTCTGGGAATTGAAGTCCAGGTATCTTAAACTTGTCAAGATTGAAAAAGTTCCTTAACCACGAACTCCACTGGCTCTCCTGGCTAGGCTGGCTCAAAGTTCTGGGAATTGGATCCCCAATGCAACACATGATGTTGGTAGAGAAGCTGATCTAGTGGCCGCTACCGCATTACAATGGGACAAGCACACAATAAGTAGGGCAAATTTTCCAAGCTGACTTTGCACAACTTACTAAACCATAAAACACACATCAAAATTATATTTAATCATACTTTTACTATGTTGAGAAAAGACAGTTGCAAGGTCTTTAACTTACATTTTATGAACCCATGCTAAAAGTCAGATGCGGATATGAATGGTCAAAATTGTCTATACAGGTAGTCCTCGACTCATGACCACAATTGAGCCCAACATTTCTGTTGCTAAGTGAGATATTTGTCAAGTGAGTTTTGCCCCATTTTACAACCTTACTTGCCACAGTTGTTAAGTGAGTCACTGCAGTTGATAAGTTAGTAACCTGGATGTCAAGTGAAACTGGCCTCCCCATTGACTTTGCTTCTCAGAAGGTCGCAAAAGGTGATTAATGACCGTTTTTCATATTTATGACCATTGTAGCACATTACATTTATGACCCCATGATCACATTATCAAAATTTAGACACTTGACAACAGATTCATATTTATGACAGTTGCAGTGTCCTGGGATCATGGGATCACCTTTTGGGACCTTCTGAGAAGCAAAGTCAATGGGGAAGCCAGGATCACTTAACAACAAGAGCCTTGGTAGTACAGTGGTCTAAAGCACCCTGTTATTAAGACCAGCTGCCTGCAATTATTGCAGGTTCGAATCTTGCCAAGGCTCAAGGTTGACTCAGCCTTCCATCCTTTCTAAGGTAGGTAAATTGAGGACCCACTTTGTGGGGGCAATAAGCTGACTTTGTATAAATATACAAAAGAATGAAGGCTATTGCTTAGCGCATTGTAAGCCGCCCTGAGTCTCCGGAGAAGGGCGGCATATAAATCAAATTTTAAAAAAAAACAATGTTACTAACTGAACAGCTTGCAGTAATTCACTTAACCATGAGACCAAGAAAAGTCATAAAATGGGGCAAAACTCACTTAACAAATGTTTCACTTAACAACAGAAATGTTGGGCTCAATTGTGACTGTCGAGGACTAAACATGTAGTTACGTGTCAATACAACTGGAAGACAACAGGATGCAGAAGATGTAGAGAATCTGGGATATGACAGACAAGAGCAAGCAAAAAGGGAAGGCAGGTAAAGGACCTTGAGGTTTGCAAGATGCATGAGCCAGATCAAAAAACAGCCTCCAGAGAAAGACTAGAACTTATTATTGTTATGCTATAACAACTATGCCTTGCAGATATTCTAAGCCTATCTCATATAGAGGTATTTTTTTTTAAAAAAATCAATAAGCTAAAGCTTCTTATTTGTTTAGAAAGGATCTCAATCCTCCGTATTCATTTCAACATTAAAAAAGTATGGGAACAGCAGAGAACACAGAGATGAGTCACATCAGTAACACTGAACCAACACCGGATTTGGGTGCCTGCAAAATCAGTCTTGCAGAGTTTTGTGGCTGTCGTGGGAGAGATTGCAGTCACAATCTTGCAACTGCAAGATCAGATATTCTTACTTGGGAGAAAAATGTTAAAAGCAGCAGAGGCAATCTATTCAAAAAGGAAAGCACAGTATTTGGAATGGAGAAAAGGGAGGGGGAGGGGGTACAGAAGACATCTGAAGTAGAGAGCACCGTTACTCTACTACACAATGCCGTACTGTAAAACACCTGTTCAACCCTCGGCACTTGACTGAAGCTCTGGCATCAAGTGAAGAGAGCTATAATCTTAGGGGTCCATCACCAACATTGCAAGAGTTTGTTAGTGGGAACTGGGAAGAATCATAATATAGGAAGGGTAGCACCGAATACCCTCCCCCAGGCTAAAATTCGAAGGGGATCATTCATTTATTTTAACCTCTCCTTTAACTAATACATCCTGTCACGTCCCAACTTTCAAACTTTGACCAGATTAAGAGAATTAACGAAGCATACGAGATATCAAGGTAGGAAAAAAAGACAGTATCAAGAGAGAAAGTAGGGGTTACACATGGGGAAAAGACATACTTCCCTTTCCGGTCATTCTGCTCTATGGTCTGTCACATTATAATTTCCTCTGCTGTTCCCACTTTCTTACCTCCCAGCTCTAGTTCACTTTGTAAGCTTCAATTTGTGAAATTCCACTGCTTTCTCAAGAACAACCCAGGAAATTACAGCTTGGTATCATAAAAATGTAATCGACACAACTGTGACAGCAGCTGTTCCACTTCCCTCCAACCCGTTCTCAATTCCCCCTTGTGTAAACTCACATCTAGGGTCTCTATTTCCACATCTGGATGAAGGCTTGTCTGCTAAAAAAGAGATGATGCGCTGTTTGATCGTTCCGGCAGGAAGGAAGTACTACAGCCACTAGCAGGAAGTCAAAGGGCAGATGCACTAAAGCACGACATGGGGAGGAGGGGGGACGTAAGGGGAATCACAAATAATACCATATTCAGAAGTTTCAGGAATATACACAGTATGAAAGGGTGATTTCAAGACTTATTTCATCCCAGTCACCAATTTCCTAGGAAGTCCAAAATCGCTTACTTGATCATAATTCACACCGCAGATACTTATCAGGGGTGGAGAAGTGTTACTGTACTTTCCAAAAACTCACAAATTTATCACATAGTGTGTTAAATTTGAAATGCACACTCCTACATTTTTTTCAGTAGGTTTTTTTTCAGCAGATAAATATATTATGGATATAAAGATACTTTTACAGAAGTAAATCTCTACCCCAGACCCCTGCCCAATATAAAAGTTTATTAAAAGTCAAAAGTCAATTTAAAGAAAATATTTAAAGTAGAGTGCTCTTTTTGTGAATTAGCAAATTTTGAGGACTTAAAAATCGAAAACTGATAAACCTTTCATCTTCAAAAAGTAGTGAAAATAAAGAGATTTTCAACAGAAACCTGAAATGCATTCTCTGAACCCTTTTCTTCCTGCTTCAATCAGATTTTATATTGGATGGACAAAATAAAACAGGTTTTCAAATAAGGTTCTGGACTTCCATGTATAGGATAGCAATGATAAAAACAGCAGTGGACACAAAGTTATTTGATAAATATTCAGATAGGAATCTATCCCATAAAGAATTCTGAGGCAAAATATTTAAGAAACAGATTATATATAAATACAGGAACCATTTTATCAAGGTATGGCTGTAAGAACAAAGGCCAAGTTTATATGGTCATTGGCATTAAATCCTAAGTAGGTTTCCTGGACTGTACATTTTGGGCAATGGAAGAAGAGAAATGACTACAGATTTCAGAAAAAAGTCTTCTAATACACAGTAAAATCAAGACAAGACAAAGACACAGTCAAAGTAAACGTGATAAAGCAGCTTCATGTTTTATTAATACATATATCCTACTTATGTATACAAAGTGGTCATAGTAAGTCTGTTCTTTGCATAAAAAAACCCGAAGGCAGAGGAAGAAAATTATACCCTCTTTTATCATTGCTTATTTTTGAAATATAAAAGGCTTTCTCCACTATCCAACTTATTTTTAAAGACTGTCATTTACTTATGAAGATGGGATAGAACCAAGAGCTATCTATCGCATCTTTTTAAATTCTTCGAAGAGCTATCTTTGTTTTTTTAATTTGGTATTATGCTACATGCATAATGACTTTTTAGCATGCACCTCCCCCCTCAAATATCCAAAAATGGTTCAGTCCAGGAAAAGCATTGTGAATTTCTGATTACCATATATAAAGTCTGCAAACAGCAGTCTGTTTTATAAGACTTTATGTATCAGTGAGCTCAGTAAAAAAGTTATACTTACCAGGATTGAAAGGCTATGCTGCTTCTTACTTGCACCATACAACACCAAACTGCAAATCCAGAAACATTCTTACTAATCGTATCCTCCTATTTCTGCACCAATCTTGTAATAGCTATCTACACATGTCATTCTGTGCTTTTCCCTTCTCTCCCACCCCACCTGAAATTCAAAACAGCAAGCCACAATGATCATAGTTCACGTAAAAAATTCACCAAGAACCTGTAAAACTAACATTGACTTTCAAGTTCAAGATATCAAAGGAAGATCAAGAAAGCATTCAAACTGAAAAAAAGTTCAAAATAATTAACAAGTCAAACATTATATTAAAATCTGCATTAAAGAAAATAGTATTTTGGACCTGAGGCCTGGTAGCACAGTGGTTGGAATGCAGTTCAAACCTGGCCAGCTCAACGCTGACTCAGCCTTCCATTCTTCCAAGGTTGGTAAAATAAAGACCCAGATTATTGGGGACAATATGCTGATTCTGTAAACCACTCAGAGAGGGCTGTAAAGCACCATGAAATAGTACATAAGTCTAAGTGCTATTGCTATTGAATGCTTAAATTATGTTGCTAATCTGTCTTGATTTTATATCTGGGCTGCCCAAGGGAGAGCTAACATCCTGCTATGATTTCAGTAAATATTGCCTCCACATACTGTATTCCAATCATGCTTTTACTACTCCGAAGATGTTTTATGAACAAAACCAGTGAAAGCACATAATCATATAATTTTTACATTTGCTATCAGATGAAATTCTATATGGTTTTGCCTTGATAACAAATTATTCCCACCTCTAATATCTGAGAAAAAGAAACCACTAATGTAAATTAATAACAGCTCCTCAAAAAATTTCAAAAATGAATTAATTTATTGTGGCTCAAGCCAAAGCCTACTTTTTTCAGATGAATGAAGAAATAGTTGTATTCCACAAAGGCAACAGAACAAAAAAGGAATGAAATTTGTAGGCGAAAATACACAAGCTGCAGACTGTAACATCAGTTTAAGAGAGACCTGCCACACTAGTGGTATTAATGTTATTGCTCTACCATAATAATCAATCAGTACAGCTGGGGGTTCAGCTTAATTCAAAATATTTGTAAGATATCAGGTCAGGAAAAACATTAATTTCAATTACAACTCATTTTTCTACATCTGATTTTACATTGAAGCACACTGAAATGAACCCATAATTGACTGTAATGGTTCTAATCTATTTATATTACAAATTAATAAAAGCCCACTTAATTAAAGTGCAACCACTTTCTTTCACAGATGTCTTTCCAGGAAGCCTTTTTATTTAAGCTTCTCCTCCTCAAGGTAAAGAGAAAATGCAGCTAGCAACTACGTTACAAGCACTTCAAAGTGACAAATGAAACAAACAAACCCCTGCACTTAACGCCAGGAGCAGACGCCAGATGCCAGTAGAACCGTGAGTAATATACAACAGTAAGCATTGAAAAATAGGAAAGGGAGCTGAAAGTAGTCATCGCAGGTAAGTTCCTCCATGGATGATAGCAAAAAAAAACAGGACCTGGTTGTACAAAACAAAGTATCAATCATCCAAATTTTGCCCATCTTCATTCCATTGTTCCACAGCAACAATATGTTAGGAACAAAAATATTAAATAGGAATCTGAGGCTACAACCATTTATGTAACATTTTTTCATGCAATTTTTCATACTTCAGAAGTTGACGATGACATCTTAATAGAGATGCAAAGCGTTTTAGCTTCTCAAGTAAAGTATAACTGACACGTTATAGTGTGACCTTTTTTAAGGGTCCCTCCTAACACTGATTTTGTCATGAATACTGGTTTTCTCCTGAAAAGAAAAGCAAGGGGCCTCTAGATGGTCAGTTCCTATCAGTATATTTAGAGGATTGTAAAAACAGAGACACCATCCAAACATTCTGCAAAAATATAGGAAGGCAGCGACACTACAAATAAAAGCCTTTGTATGGAAGCATAGATGTGGCCTGGAAGATTCTGTTTTTCTTAAAACCCAAGACTATTGAAGACTGATCTTTTCAGTTAGTTCTTTCTAAAACTTTTACAAGTTGCTTTGAATTTCACAATGTGGGAGGGGGGGAGGGATGAAATAAAAATAAAATCATCCAAAAGTTGAAGATTAAGTAGTAGATGTGTTTTTGCTATTTCATTCTCATTCATCTGAGAAATGCCACATGACTCTGAATAGTGTTTGTGATTTATAAAAAAAGTCCTTATATACATAGCAAAAAATTGTGATTTCACTTCCTGTTGTCCATAATCCTTGCCTTGGTGCCTTAGAGTCTCTCTCTCTCTCTCTCTCTCTCACACACACACACACACACACACACACACACACTTTCTCTCTCTCTCTCTCTCTGTTTCCTCAACTGCCAAATACAAATCTGTTCAAGTTTCCAAAACTGAAGCAAGATGAAGATGAGACTTCAGATAAGGACACTGGAGACAGGAACTTTTGTTGATCGTCCATGCTGAGGAACAACAATGCGGTCCTCCCCTTCCAAAGACTCGTGCAGCTGACCTGGAGTGAGGAAAGGAGCATGTTAAGGTCTGCCTTCACAGGGGAGGGCCTTGTCCAAAGAGGACAAGATTCTGAAAGGAGAACGTCATATGCCTGCACTCTCTTTCCTATTTTTGTCTTCCCTTATTTCTTTCACAGCTACATGTTGCCATATACAGGTAGTCCTCGATTTACAACAATTTGGTCAACTGTTCAAACCTTACAAAGGCACTGAAAAAAGCGACTTATGACTGGTCCTTACACTCACAACCTTCTCAGCATCCCTTGTCACATGATCAAATCCAGGCATTTGGCATTTACAACAGTGGTAGAGTCCTAGGGTGACATATACTAAATAAGGGTCCCAGGGTCATTTGATCACTATTTGTGACCTTCCAACACAGCTTCTGATAAAAAAAAGGGGTGGGTGGGAGCCAGATTCACTTAATGACTGTATGATTCAAATAACAACTGCAATGATTAGTTTAACAATCACATAAGAAGTGATAAAATTGGGTATGATTCACTTAACCAACTTGCTTATCAAAGAAAATTCTAGTACCAGTTCTGGTCACAAGTCAAAAACTATTTTTACAGCAATTCTGAGTGCCCTGGCATTACTCTTGTTCGGAGGCTACTGCTTCAATGGTTGCAAGTAAAAGCATTTGAAGCCAGTTATTTTCTTCCCTCTTTCTTTCAGAATGTTTAAGAAAAAGAAAGAAAACAAAAAAACACACAAAAAAGAGGAAAAAAGAAAAAAGAAAAGGACAAAGTAAATAAAAAGGGGAACTAAGCATCAAGACAGTGCTGAAAAAAAGAGAAAACTTATTCATGTGATTCAATGCTTTATAGATTTTGAGGAAAACTTGGTCAGCAGCATCTGTGAAACATCCGAGGTTAAGAATGCTTCCAGGGCATACTATTCAATATCAGTGACTATCTCCTGAAGAACCCACATTGAAAATGTTCTCAAACACTCAACATTTCAGAATAGTTTATTCATTTGTGCACTTCTAGCACTGCCTCCTTTATGTGTGGTATACATTAAACCAAAGGGTGTACATCTCTGTTTTACTAGCAGCATGTGCCTTTGTGACATAGCACTGAATTTAGACACAGCCTGAATTCTTGAGGCATTAATTCCAACTCTGTGGAGATGGCAGAGGATAAAAGTTTTACCTTGTGCATACAGCTCTGTCCGTTTACGATCTGCCTGAATGAAACAAGCTGTAGCTAGGAAGAAACCACCACCGATAACACCCACAAAGCTGCAGACCATAAGTGCATATTCCAGGCTTCGGAACTGTGATAGCAATGAAACGGGGCGATCACTCTGGATTCGGTCACTAATCTATGAAAAAATAATCATCATCATCATGCAATCTATTAGGTAATTTCCCTAAAGAAAGCCTTCAGAACTAGAGATGAATATTGTTATTTATTGCTTCTCTTGCTATTTCATCCCGCTTGAAATAAATAGCAAAACAGGCACACATCATAGTTTATTTTTCCTTTGCAATGGAAAATATGAAAATAAGAATATCATTTCATAAAATTCAGCTACTCCTTATCTGAAATAGCAGCCCACTGCAAGCAAAACGTAAAAGAAGCAAACATGATTTTAGAACAGTAGTTCCACCAAGTTTTCAATTAACTTGCAATTACAAAATCAATTTGTAATCAAACTCAATTTTGAAGAAAAGAAACATTGTTAGATATATCTAAACAAAAATGGGTATGGAATCTACACTCTCTCAAGAGCAAAACCATAGTTTTGTAGTCATATATGAGTGTGCCCTGCTTTAATCTTAGCTATTAATTCAAATCCCAAAACCCAGCATCTGCAGTGATCTTGCAGTCCTAGGGAAGTTACAATGCTTAGAGCTGTGCTGTAATGTTTACTTTTAATTTGAAAAGGACTGTTCTAATTGGGAGAAAGAACAGGGGGGGGGAGGGAAGAGAGAGAGAGAAACTGCGTAGGAGGTGGAACAGATTGCAGGAATATCAGTTCTACAACTCCAGCCTAAGCCTTATATCCAAATACTTACCAAACCAATAAGATAAGGACTCCCTGCATCACCCAGAAGATGGGACAACAGAATCTGAAAAGCTTCAGCCGTGGAACGGCGAGTTGGGATGACAACATACTGCAAAGAGAAAAGGGGATATTTCATTTGATAAGCTTTGTCAAGAAATATCAAGTGACTGTAGGATAAAGCTATAATTATTTATATCTTTTTTTCCACTTTATTGTTGTAAGTTTATTGTTGTAAACTAATCCGATGCTGAAATGGGTAGCAAATAAATTTAATACATAAACAGATAAATAAAGGAGGGGCAGGGAGTTTGATTCTAGGGGCTGGGAAGCACTAGCCCCTTCTTGTCCGAAGAGGGAAAAGCCAAGAAAGGTGAATAGGATTGGTGCTGCTGCCATTAAGGTATGAGGCAACTAAACAAACACAGATTCAGTGATGAACCTATCTGCAACATTATCTAGGGAGAAGGGAATATGAGAGATTGGTCACATGAACTATCAGAGTTCCTGTAGGGTAAAACAATTACTAGTGATATAACTCTACTGCTGATTGTTTCTTTATTTCTACTTAAAAGGCCTGCACTCAGGCCTGCTATTAATTTCAAAGTCTCAGACCCTGTTTGTTAAGCAAATGTACATGTTTTCCCTTCCCCATTATCTCACCAGAAGCATGTCTGCCACTATGGCCCAGTTGAGGGAAAGGAGGATTTCACCAATAAAAATAAATACCTACAAGAAAGAATGAAGAAGAATCATTTCGTTATATTTTAAAAAGATACATTATTTTTCATGAAGTGCCATACATAGAAATACCCTTTCCCGTGCCCCCAACAATTATATTAAAATCAAGGAGAAACTTAAGAAACTCACGTAAGTGGCAACAATGCTCTGCTGAGCAAAGACAACAGCCAGAAACAGGAAGGGGGCAGAGCCAAGCAGTCCAATGGCGCACACCAGGGGATCAGCACGGGGATTGATGCGATGCCAACGTCTTGAAATCTCCACTCCAGCAGTAACACCCAGGACACCAGTCACACAAGTGATAATACCAAAGATGAGGCTGCAGAGATAATTATATATGGCCTGGTGAGGCTCTTCAGAAATGGTTCAAAATGATTAAATAATCAGCATGTTGAAATCTTTTCAAAAGCCATACAAAGGATTTAGAAGAACTCAGAAATGAATAGTCATGATGTTCTTCAAAAGAGACCAAGAAAATAAACTAAACTAGAAATCAAGACACAAGACAGTACCCATTGTTAACTCACCTGTCAGAGTCTCCATGACAAACCTTACCACTAGGGCAAGGTGGGAGATTTCCAGTGGCCAACCGTGAGCGGTACAGGAATGCAGGTGCCCACAATGCTAGGGAGCCTGTTACAAATGCCACGGCTGTGAATCCTAGTGATGATAACACGAAGCTACGGCTGGCCAATCGGGGGACAGAAAGAAACAAAGAAGTAATTTTCAAATATATTTTAATAAAAATTGCAATTTTAAGTGAATTTAAATGTTCCTGTTGTGATGGGTAATTGGTTCATTTATCCTTATCTAAATAAAAATTGCTTTTATTCGATTTTAAGTAAGATTTGGGAAGCACTATCTTAGGCCATGAGTAATCAACTTGCTATGTGAATAGCACAAGGCTGATAAGCATTATCTAACTGCAGAAGTCTCGTAAGCTAACATTTCTGACTCTGGCATAGCCCTGTCTCCCTCTCTCCTGCAGTGCAAATTCATTAGATTAGAGACAAACAAATGCCACTCCCATCAAAGTGTTGAATTAGGCTATTTAAAAGAGCAAGACGAACCCAGGTAGTGCTTCCTACTATACCAGGTTTTTTAGTCATTGTTTATTGAATAAATCTCAAATTCGTTGAATTCAAGTATTTATGAAGCAAATCCTACATTATGGCTTAGTACATGTGCAAACTCTATGAATCAAATTTATATAACAGGCTAAGACAAAATATGGCTTGTTTTAGGGACCTGTCTATTGTAGTTTATTCGCATATCATGGTTAAACAAAAACAGCTTAGCAGAAGTATTAACACAGCTCGTTTCTTAGAAAACCACCCTGCTAACGACATTTAACCCAAGGTTTTAAACTATCAAGGGCTAAGGCAAGAATATTCTGAAGGATATTGTATTCAAAGAACAGTTTCCATATTGACTTGCTGTCCTAGTTTCATTGCAGAGAATTTAGGGGTATAATTTCATGGTTTACAGAGAGAACTGGCCAGGCCTGTTAAAACTTAGTTAATACTCTATGTCACACCCAATATTTCTTACAACTTCTTTGCCAATTGTGTCTGTCAAGATTGGCTTGAACAAAATGACAAATCTGCTAAAAAGTTCTTTACCTTCATGCTGATAAAACATCAAAAATATTAACCTGCAAAAGTATTCACACACTAGCCCCCTAAAGTAAACAGCATTTCCCTGCTATTATTCTATCTCATATATGTATTTTTTATGTATAAGTCAAGGTTATATACCTTTTGTGAATATACCTTTTACTCCTGCCTATTTACTCCAAAACAACCCTGTGAGATGAGCTGATCCAAGTGACTGGGCTGAATTCACCTAGCAGGCTTTCATGGATAAGAGAGACCTTAAACTAACAGTATCCTGATTTCTAGGCCAGTACCTTAACCACTACACCAAAAGTAGTCAGCACTTCTCTGATAATTATAAAAAAAAATCTGATACTCTACAATCTACACACGTATGTCTAGTTCCTTGGCCAGACATTTTGTAAAAATCTTCTACCAAGACTACCAGTAGACAACAGCAATCTGTTGTTCTTTGTCAGCCTGTGAATGTCATACTGAGTAGTGAGCTCCTTTTCTTCAAAAGAATACAACCAAGTGGTTTCCCAGAGAAATGTCAGTGATCCAGCCCTCTCCACTAGCCCTTTCACTTGGAGGGACAAAATTCCATGTCACTTCTGGCTATCCTGCAAGTTATGAAATAAAAATTTGTTTTTAACTCTCATTTATGAGTATTTGCACTGAACTGGAACCATTAAAAAGGGCTAGAAGGTAATTCAGGGGGAAAAAAAGAGAAGCAAGATCTCTTTCTGTCACATGACTTACTTGTGGCTCAGGGCTCTCAAATCAGCTGTCCATGAAGTGTAATGAAGAGGGGCATCGGTGCGTGTCTCTACAGCTCCTCGGGGTGGTTCACGCACCACAGTTATCAATAATAGCAAAGCTAATGCTCCCAAACCTGGAGTCACCTGTGAGGGACATAATAAAAAAAAATCCAGTGTGAAACATTCTGAAAAGAGAAAAATATATGTGAATGACTTAGAATTAGATTTTAAAAGGGTTTTAACATAACAACAAACATTGACTAAAGTAGATATAAATTCTACTTACCCGCAAGGCCCAATGCCAGTCATCAGCCACATCTTTCACCTTTGACCCCACAATATAACCCAGTCCACTGTAGAAGAAAATCAGGAGAGCAATCAAATCTATAGTCTGGCAGGTTTCCTAACTTCCACCAAAGCTAGTTAATACTTTATCATCTTAAATTTTTTAGGATATGGATATGCAAGCTATATAATGTAATGTTAGTTTTTGATTTCCACAAAGATCTCTAGTTAAAAACCTATCTTTTCACCCTCCCTCCAAATATAGACCACAGGATGTTCCCACCTGCCTACAGGTATAGCAAAGTAGAAGATGCTAAGCATGCGGGATCTCCGGTCACCTAAGTACAGGTCAGCAATAATGGTGGGGGCAATAGTTGAATAGCTAGCCTCTCCCACACCCACTAGGCCTCGTGTAAGTAGCAACATCCAGAAGAACTGAAGAGGAGATAAAAAACAATGTATGAACAATAGAGAAGCAGACATAAGCTTTAAATCTAGAATACCCTCAATAGGAACCTTGAAACTTCTCGTTGTGAGCTATGAATTAAACATTTTAACTCTGTTCAGATTTTATTTAGTTATTTATTTATTGCTTACTTAAAACAAAATTGCCTTCAGCAATAAAACAGGAAACCTTAGAAAGATTTATTTCTAATTTTGGATAATTTATTTGAGGCGTGATTAAAAGAGAGAAAGAAATACAACTATTTGAAAACAGCAACAGCCAGAGAGTTAACTTCTCCTCTCATTGCCTGCTATGAAACTTCATGCAATTGAATGTATGGTATTCCTCATCACTAAACCTATTGGAAAGGTTTCATAGGTTGAAAATGCAGAATTTCAAAATTTCTGGAGAATGCAAAGAAGTCCCCTCTTCCACACCCGATAAATACCTGCTTGGGGATGAAACTGCTCCCTAGTGTCACAATAGACCAGAAGAAGATTCCTATACACATCAGGTATTTGCGATTGTAACGATCACCCAGGTAACCAAAAATAGGTGCCAGTACCATGTAGCTGCTAATAAAAACTGTTAGAAAAGGAAAAAGAGTTTTATGTTCCACCTCTATTCCATATGAAGTGTATAAATGGCTACTGAGGGGATAGAAAAGTCAAGCAAGACCTATTGCATCAGTCCTCACCTGTCTGTAGCAGTCCTGATTTGCTATCATCGATATCAAAAAACTTCTCAATGTCAGGAAGAACACCTGAAACAAGAAATACAGAACTTCAGATGAGGAGACAAATATAGTACTTTTCGTCAATTTCATCCATAATGATCTAACCCAGGAGTGTCAAACTCGTGTCGTCACGGCGGTATCATATGGCATATTGTGATTCCCCCCCTTCGCTAAACTGGGCATGCGCGTGACCAGTACATGATGCATCCGGCCCATGGGCCGTGAGTTTGACACCCCTGTTCTAACCAATGCCAGGAACAAATGGGGAGAATCTATTTACTTTGCTTTAAAAGTTACATGCCTTCAACCATTTCATCGGTTCAAAAAAGAAACTGGAAGAATTTCAGCTACCATTCCATTATGCTTACCAGCCACAGTGAAGCGATCCATGTAGTTCAGTAGATTAATAAAAAAGAGTACACCCACAATAAGGCCAGCATGTTGAGAGGATATTCCTGTCAGGGCCCGTACTTCTTCTTCCCCTATGTGCCCTGGCTGAGGATCATCTTTTCCTTCACCTTCAGTATCATCTGCCTGGGTCAAAATTGGAGCTGTATCAGCATAAGGTTGCTGCTGGGATCCCATAGCTGGGAATAAGAAAGATCCACTGTAAGAGAAAAAAAAGAACAATTACAGGGGAGACGGACTAGATTTGCAGATCTATTTTAAAAAACAGAAGGTGTACCAAAACTGTACAATTACAGGAGAACAAGATTAGAGAGAAAAAAACCCCACAAGGTCTATCAATTTTTGTAAGCCACCTGAGTCACTGAATGTGAGTGGGAGGCCCTACAAATTTTCATCAATCAATCAATCAATCAACTGAAGCATGGTGGAAAACCAAATACTATTAAAGGCACTGATCAATTTAGAATCCAGATGAGGTAGTTTAACTCAGTAATTCCAAACTTCCTTCATTTAATATCCTATTACGATTTTTGTTGCTTGCCTTATTACCCTATGACTATCCCTGTGTTGTACCTTTCATTTATGATGATTTGTATTTTATGATTGTGACTTGTTGCTTGTATGTACACTGAGAGCTTATGCACTGGAGGCAATTCCCTTGGCCAATCAAGAATTCTATTCAACAGTGCGGAAAGTTGCAAATTCCTTTGGCCGATGCCTTCATTTTGCAACCGAACCTCAGGAATCTTTACCAGCCCTACCACAAATCCCTGGTATCTCCCAGCCAATCTATTTTCTACCCACGCCTGCTTCTAAGAAAGCTGGGGAGAAAGGTTCTTAATCAGAGTGGCTACTCCACAGGGCTGTTGTTAGAAATGACCTACAGAACTACATATCCCTCCCCCCCCTTAAAAAACAGACTCTCGGGCCTCTTCCGAAAGAACGGAGGCAAATACGGGTGGAAAGAGACAGAGGAGGGCAGGCTGATTCTTTCAAAAAAACGAACTATATCCAATCATGGTTGTGGGAAGCTTAACTGCCCCCGACTAAACCCTAAATGCTGGTTTCATCCTGCAAGTATAATTCAGCCAGAGGCCCCCCCAGGATCAATCAACACCCCCCCACCCCCTAGAATGATCCATTAGAATGAACTGGGAGAGGAACTCTTTAACGAGAGCGTGCCAAGTTCCCCCCCATCTCCAAATTCAATGTAATATTCCTCTTCCACAAACTTACCCAGCCTTTCTCCCCTCTGTTTGAACCGCCTGATCAGGTCACGTGAGTGGGGTTTTTTTTAAAGAAAAGGAGCTCTTTAAAAAAAAAAAGGAACCACCTTCCTTATCATATGACTTTTTTCCCCCCGCCTTTTCCGCCCCCGCGTCGCGCGCTTGAGTACTTGAGAGAGGCGGAGCCTCACCCTCGGCGACCGAGGGAGGGGCTGATTTGCCTTCTACGACAGCCAATAGAATGAGCCCTTTCATTTGCAAAGGAAAATGGCAGTTTCTGTTGCGGTCGTTACCAGCCCTGGCGCAGGCTCCTCCTACTTCTCCCCTCGAGCAACGGGTGTCGTGTGTTTGTTGGTTGTTATGGTTACGAAGTCTTGCTTTTTGCCCAGCTCTGTTTCCTTGCGTCGCGCTGTCTCTATGACATTCAGTGTGCCCAAATTTACAAAATATCACATTTTATTTTATTACTATCAGTTTTGCCCTGGCGTTGTCCGTTATCGCACCTCTTTTAAGTTACAGAGCCATCTCAATCATCTTAAATGGCATGGTTTGGCAAGTCCCAATTTTTTTAAAAAAGGTGGATGATGATGATGGGGCAGGTGGGAATGAGATAACAAATTGTTTCCGATAGCTGGAGGCTTACAATTTATAATTATTGTAAACCTTCTGTTGGACTAATAAAGATACAGCCTTAACATCAATTTTAGTTAATTTGGCAATAGATGGATGCCCTATGTAGTGCCCCAAAGCTGCTGGTTAACCATTTCCAGCTGTTGGTTACATAAAATTAAACAATTGTGGTACCAGTAATCTTAATTCATACAAAAATATGAAAACAGTTTTCATAATTATTTTTGTGAATATTCCTTTTCAAAACCAAGTTTTACTTATTTCATATTTGCAAATTTCTGGTTTTTCTTTGAAGATGTTTTGCTTCTCATCCAAGAAGCTTCTTCAGCTTCTTCAGCTCTAAGAAGCGAAATGTTTTCACAGAAAAACCAGAAAGTCCAGTTGCCTCTTGAAAAAGCATCTTTGGGACAACCATGACCTGGATGACTGAGAATCTCCAAAGACACTTGCTAAATTACATACAATACTTTGCTGTACTGGACAATTACTTGATAACAATAGCAAACCCAAACAGATTACATTGTGGTTTAAAACATTATATTCTTATATAATACTATGAAATAATGGCTGGGCTCATACAATTCATAGTTACCCATACTTAACTATGATGTTTCTACTTAAGCAATTTTTCTGCATTTGCATGACACAGCTATAAACTAGCCAACCTGCATTTGCAGAAAATATTAAACATGATAGTTAATATGATTTAGCATGTCACATGAATACAACCATTTGGTTTGGCTTTGTCTAAAGCCCCATTCTTGCAGTAAGTTATTACAGATTTCCTGTGAATTATCTTGCAGACAGCTGCTGTCTCTTCCAGCAAAGCAATTTTCTTTCTTCCTTTTTGAAAGGCAGCTTCTTAAGAGTTATTTTGCTCTAATTGAAAATCTAATTGAAAATCTGCAAAATGAGTATGGGTAGTCCTTGACTTAACAATTGGTGAGTCAGTGACTGTACCAGAACAGGTACTTTAAGGCCCATAAAGTGCTTTCTGCAAATACAAAATGTGCCAGCCCTCCTCCCACACTCACCCCATGACATAATTGACCTACCAATTAACCTGCTGGAGTCACATTTAAAAGCCATATGCATTGAGAAGTTCTCTAATGTATTTTACATGATGCCGTTAGATGTACAAGTTAGATAAAAAACATTCAATTGTTAAAAAGTGGAAATAGGCAAGATAAAACTATAAGTGTTCCATAGAATTGTGCCTCTGTCTATCCATCCATCCATTAAAATCCTCATTCCTGTAACCTCTCTCTTAGGCCCAGTACTCTTCAATATCTTCATAAATGACTTAGATGAGGGAATAGAAGGAGAATTTACCAAATTTGCAGATGATACTAAATTGGCAGGAACAGCTAACACCCTAGAAGATAGGCTCAAGATCCAGATAGAGCTTGATAGACTTCAGCACTGGGCCCTATCTAACAAAATGAAATTCAACATAGAGAAAAGTAAAGTCTTACACTTAGGCAAGAAAAACCTAAAATACACATATAGACTGGATGAAACCAGGTTTAATAGCAGTAACTGTGAGAGGGATCTTGGAGTCTTAGTGGACAACCAGTTAAATATGAGCCAGCAGTGTGTGGTGGCAGCCAAAAAAGCCAAGGCAATCCTAAATTGCATTAACGGGGATAGAATCAAGATCAAGTGAGGTACTAATACTATTCTATAAAGCCTTAGTAATACCACATCTAGAATACTGCATCCAGTTTTGGTCACTACACTATAAAAATATGTTGAGACTCTAGAAAAAGTGCAGAGAAGAGCAACCAGGATGATTAGGGGACTGGAGACTAAAACATACGAAGAACGGTTACAGGAACTGGGCATGGCTAGTATAGTGAAGAGAAGGACCAGGGGAGACATATTTCCAATATTTGAGGGGCTGAGAGGAATATTTGAGAGGAAGGGGTCAAGCCAGGGGTGAAATGCTCCCAGTTCGGACCGGATCGCCTGATCTGGTAGCGATGGAGGCAGGTGGTTTGGAGAATTGGTAGCAAAAATCCCTGCCCCCACGCCCCATGCCCAACTGAGCCGCACAATCATCAGAGGCTTTTTTTTTACTTTTAAAAATATTTTTTCTACAATTTTTTCTTTGGCCAAAAAATGCTTTTAAAAGTAAAAAAAAAAGCCTCTGATGATCGTGCGGCTCAGCTGGGATCAGCAAAGGCTTTTAAAAGAAAAAAAACATTTTTTCTTTTAAAAGAAAAAAAATGTTTTTTTTCTTTTAAAAGCCTTTGCTGATCCAAGCTGAGTTGGTTGGCAAGTTCACCAAGTTCTAGCTGGCGCATTGAGTACCAAACAAACTTATCAGTACCAGAATAAAACTTTCACATCAAAATGTGCTGAATACCAAATTTGGTGAGTTTCAAAGCAGTTGAGTATCAAGGTACCACTGGACTATAACATATTTTATAACATAAAAATTATCACAAAGCAGTTTGTGACATTACAAAATATCATGAATTATTTCCTGTGTTGATGTTTGGCTGTACTATTCAGTTCAACATAGGCTACTTTCAAGGCAGATGCCTCTTTGTATATCTGCCTGAGTTTTTAAGCACTTTTCAAGTACATTAGCCTCTGCCATTGATGAAGGATTGAGGGTAAGGAAATAACTCTGAAATGATGAATCTTAAGCCACATTTTCTAGTCCACTGTAGCCTTTTCCTGCCACTCAATCTAAAACCCAAAGATAAAGTCTTCCACCATTCGTTCACTTGCAGGGTATGATTTGTGCTAGTTAGGAAATACATTGTATTTATTCTGTTCCCATGTTATCTGTACATACATTTATTGATTTAATAATTCACAAGAAGATTCTTTAGGGATCAATGTCCATTTTCATTGGCAAGACTGTAATCTTGATTTCATCCAAATGTAGATCCTGTGCTCAACAGTACAAATACTGGCATAAATAAATTTCTATTTCAACTTACTGTATGGAGAGCTTTGTGTCTAACTAGAATTTGCTTGAAGGCAGGCAAACTAAATCTCCTGCACCTATGCTGCTCCTGAATTATTTCTTCCAGGATATTGTATAATTTCAATTGTCCAAGAGAAAGGAATCCAGGATAGATAAAAATAAAATGAGATTCCTACAGAACTCCTTTAAGTGTTTGGGTTCTTAGAGTATTCACTGTGGTTTATGATTAAATTATGTAAATTATTACTTTAATTACATTAAAGTTTTTAAAAATGCTAAGTAAAAAAAAGAAAAAAACATTATCAGTGTGAATATTGATGAGAAAAAAAGTAGGAAAGTCTTTTTGGCTTGGATTACATACAATTTTGGAATGTTATTTCAACGTGTTATTAGAAGCTGTTCATAAATTAAAACATTGTGTTTTCTACATGCAGTGTATGATTTACCCTTCTTTTAAAATGTCAGCTGTTTTATTGAAGAGCACAATACCAATCTCTACGTGCATGTTTTTAGCATAAGCAAATTTTCTTCCAAATTGGTATTCTCCCTATGCCTTATTGGATGCCAGAACCTGATCAGCGCTATTGAAAAGCTAAAGATGGTCAGCTGATTAGCACTTCTGTGAGAATCTACTAGAAAATATCGGGATTCAGTGACTAAACTGGAAAAAAGTCAACATAATAGTAATACTTTGATAGAGTTGTCAAAAAAACCACAAGTGTATACCCTTGAAGTTACTGGAATTTCAGTTCTACACAATGAGATTTGATATATTGTATTCTTCAGTTGTGTTGGACTCCAAATCACCATGCTTGGGGATTATGAGAAATTCAAAGTAACAGCACCTAAGTGGAATACGCATCTGTTTATCCAACACAGCAGATCTTTTCTAATTGATGTGATTATACTTAGGAAACCTGGTTGCTAATAGCATGGAAAGTTAAGAAAATGTAACATTGGGATTGTATTGCTTTGGTTTTCATATTATTTATAATTGGTTAAACAGCTAAACAAGACTGGATTTGGCATTTTTGTCCACCTACAGAGTCCTTCCCAAGGATAGGCAGATGTTGTGTAATAATACCATTTTCCCCAAAATAAAACATCCCGATAAGCCCAATTGGGCTTTTGAACGCATGATAAGGCCAAGCACTTACTTCAGGGTTCAAAAAAATATAAAACATGGTCTTATTTTCAGGGAAACACAATATTAAAATATTGTCACAGGATGTAAGCTATTCCAGGTAAAGCTGCTTTTTCCAATTGACTGGTGATTTTGTGAATGTAGATAGTGTTCAAGTGGTTTTGGAATTACAACCAAAGTATCTCTTATGAGCTGTGGTGGCGCAGTGGTTAGAATGCAGTACAGCAGGCTACTTCTGCTGACTCTCTGCTGCCAGCAGTTCAATCCTGAACAGCTCAAGGTTGACTCATTCTTCCATCTTTCCAAGGTCAGTAAAATGAGGACCCAGATTGTTGGGGGCAAGAGGCTGAGTCTGTAAACTGCTTAGAGAGAACTGTGAAGCAGTATGTAAGTCTTATTGCTATTGCTATTACTATTGATCATATCTTTGCTTACTTTTATCATTCTATTTTTACTTACAAGACTTTATATTTTGGGATATGCTCCAGTTCTTTCTCTTCCGTTCTGCAGTCTTTGTATTATTATGGTTGGTTGAAGTCAGTTAGATATTTAGACTCCGTTTGGCATTTTTATCCACCTATCAAATCCTTCCCAAGAACCTGGGATAGGCAAATATTGTTGTTATGGTGTTAATATTTATTGAAGTAGAATGATTAAGAACATAGTATTCTCTTAATATCCATCATTATTCCTCTACAAAGTTTGTCTGCAAGCAACAGGACCAGTAACAAAATTAAATTTTATTACATATTCCAAATTTTAAGTACAGGAGATAAAAGAATAAAGTGAAAAGTGTCCTGTGTTTATTTTCTCCACAAATTAAACTTCCATTTCCCACTGCGATATCAGACTCAGTGAAAATTAAACCAAGGAAAGTATTGAGTCACTCAAGAGTGGGTAAATATCAAAATATCACACTGTGGGTAAATAGCAAATATCACACTGAATACAGGTGAGTCACTTAGAGTAGGTAAATATCAAAAAATAATAAAAATAATAATCAAGTCTAAACATGGATTCTTTGGAAATGCAAGGATGCTAGTTCCACACTTCAATAACATCACCAGATTCCATCCCCAGTTGTTCAGGGGTCTGAGTTTCTGCCAAACGCTGCCCATCATAATAAAAGACAAGTTTGCCTCTGCCTTGGCCTTGAGCTTGTTTGTAGTTGTTCATAAGGGCTTCTAAGGGCTCCCCCTGCAAAAAGGAGAACATAATTACAATACCGTAATGCTTCCTCACAGAAGAAAACCTACAATCCACACCTTATTACCTTTACCTTCTGGATTGTAATCTCCATCACAGAACTTCTGTCTTTTCCTTGTACTCGAAGCAACAGGTTTCCAGAATCATCACCCGGTTGGTTATTGGTCTCCACTATACAATCTGGAAGTTGTCCAACAGAGAATGTTTATTCTACTTTTTCTCCGAGTTCAAAAGAGCAAAATAATGATTTACCCCAATATTATCCTCACCAACTGCCTCATAAAGGTACAGCTGGGCCACTATAATTAAGATATGTGGCTGAATGGAGGATTAGAATTTAGTATCTCCCAAACCTTGCAGTAGTTCTAAGTTTGAAAACAAACAAACAAACAAACAGGTTTAGATAATATAGCAGGAAGTACACAAGAAAATAGCTGTAAAATACTGGACAATACAGAAGTTTAATTCATTTGGGAGGCAAAAGGTTTGAGGAATTTAAAACAGTCAATGAGACTGGAAGCAATGACAATCTGAAGTAAAAAAAAAAAAAGTCCCCAAATTATTCACCGATGATGGAAGCAACACCAAGGTCCAATTTAGCAGGAGTAGAATCAGGTGAAAGTTCACTATCATGATGCAAGAGGATGATTCTCTTTGGATGAACCTTCAGTATCTCTGACATGTGGTCAACCACTCGCCGAAGAGGCTCTGTCTACAGAAGGTGAAGTTAAGTAACTGTGTTAGAGGACAAGGTAAATGGATTCTCTCTGCCCTTAACCATGGCTAAAAGACTGATATTACAGCATTGGGACAATATATGGCACCAGACACTCAGTGCATCAAAGACCTGATAACACTAGCCCTTTATGAATATATTTGCATTAGATACATAGAATTGAAATTGTTTATTTTGTAACAATATGATATATATTATTTCCTTTTTTCAGTTGTTTTTAAAGCACTTTTTTTAAAAAAAATTGATTTATATGCCACCCTTGTCCGGAGACACAGGGCGGCTTACAATGTGTTAAGCAATAGCCTTCATACTTTCGTATATTTTTACAAATTCAGCTTATTGCCCCCACATACTGGGTCCTCAATTTACCTACCTTAGAAAGGATGGAAGGCTGAGTCAACCTTGAGCCTGGCAAGATTCGAACTTACTAATTGCAGACAGCTGGAGTTAAATTACAATGCATTAGTCTGCTGAGCTATCAAAAGTGCTTGTTATGCACTTTTTTGTTTGATAATGTATTTCTATCACCATTATCTTTGTTTTGTTCCTTTTGTCTTCTGTTGTTTTAAAAACAATAATAAATAAAAGTAGCTATAAGAGAGTAAGAATAGGATATAATAGGGTCTTGAGAAGGATGTCAGGTTCTCCTCAGTGACAATACTTCCCAATTCAAAAACTGTTGCCCATCGTTTTGCCTAGATGAAGGTTATGGGTATGAGAATTTTAGATGTGGCTTTATAAGTAAAGCAAACAAAAAGTTGTGGCAGTTTGGGAAACATTTTAAGCTGAGATACACGTCAATTTTATTTCACTCAAGTTAGTCCTTCAATTTTTGGCAAACAAAAAAACTTCAAGGGGCTATAGAACGATTTCAGGAATTGCAAATTGCCCACTCCTGATTTAATGTGACATGTGAATTCAGTACTATTCTGAGGCAGGCATGTTTTTCACCAATTATATTTTGAACCCTCCTAAGCCCACATTCTCTTTTAAAAATATATATAATTTTTGTTACATTGTTACAGGATGTAAATTAATAGTATGGTTGTTGGAATTCACATATAATAATGGATTTATGCAGGATTGTATATGAAGGTCCACCTATTAGTTAGGGAATATCTAATAGTGAAAAATAAGCTTCCAAAACCCAAGGTGGCTGCTTCTGCATTGAAGCTCATTAAAAAAAAGTCTCTATTGCAGATGTTAGGACTGAATCCTAGACAAGTGCAAGGAAAAGAAAAAGAGAAAAGCCCACATTATGACAGCAAAGGGAAGTGAATAGGGATAAGATAACAAATACCAAAGCCTCACACCATTAGAATACAGATTTTGTAGAGATCAGCTCGGCATCGGACTTTCAGCAACAGCTCCTGGGGTTCAAACGCATCAACCAGAATTACATCATCCTCATCAAACAATTGATCCTGCAAGCTCCTCTTAGCAGCTGAGAGGGAATTGCTCAAATTTTTGAGATTCTGATCAAACATTCTGCCAAGAAAGCAAAGAAAAATTTGAGTGAGAAATCCATATGCTGGGGTTTGCCTTGGGATGCTCTTATTTAGAGGTATGTTGTATTCAGTCTGAAGCAGGCAAGGGTACTTGGGATCTGTTATGGAAACCCTTTCTGTATCTGACAGCACCTTAAGGAAGTAGCACTTTATGTTGACATAATCATAACAGATTCAAGAAAATACAGGTTGTCCCTGACTTACAACAGTTCATTTAGTGACCATTTAAAGTTACAAAGGCACTGAAAAAAAGGAACTTACGACTGTCTTTCATGGTTACAACTTTGCAGCATCCCCGTGATCATGTGATCAAAATTCAGGTGCTTGGCAACTGGCTTCATTTATGACAGTTGCAATGCCCTGTGGTCATGTAATCCCCTTTTGCGACCTTCTGACAAGCAAAGACAATGGGAAAGCCATTTTCCTTTAACAATCGTGTTAATAACTTAACAGGTGCAGTGATTCACTTAACAACTGTGGCAAGAAAGGTTGTAAAATGGGGCAAAATTCACTTAATAAATGTTTCACTTAGCAACAGAAATTTTGGGCTCAATTGTGGTTGTAAGTTGAGGACTACTTGTAAGCATTGTAGTCATTAATTTCATCCTCCATAAGGTGTTATGAAGATGTTGCCACCTTCATAAGGCCTCCTGAAATTAAGAATGATCTGCACAGATACTATATAAGCCACCCTTCTTCATAAAATTTCTGGCATGGAAAAGACAAGGTGCCTGATCCAAGAGACAATGAACCACAACAGTCTCTCCCAATTTAATTTCTCTAAACTTTTGGAACACAATTCCCATACTTGCCCCTACTCCCCAAGTGCAACATATACGGAAGAATTGGAAATGGGAAGATTAGCACAGACAGACCCATTTCAAATATTTGTCTTGGAGCCCTTAGTGAATTAATTTGTTTCCTTCATACCTTCTTCGTTAAATATGAACCAGTTTAGCCTTTTTTATAAGGCTGCTCTAAAAATACTGTCTAAAGGTAGAGACGAAATGGTATATAGGTAGTCCTTGACTTACAACCACAATTTCCCTTATTAAGGTAGCTGTTAAATGAATGACATCCAATTAATCAAATCACTCTACTTATTAAGTGAATCAGGTGGTCATTAAGCAAATCCAGCTTCCCCCATTGATTCTGCTTGTTGGAAGTCAGCTGGAAAAGTCGCAAACGGCAATGATGTCACCTGGGACACCGCAACCATCACAAATACATCCTGGTTGCCAAGCACTCAATTTTTGATCACATGACTGTGGGGATGTTGTGACTATTGTGTGAGCAAAGATTGTTAAGTCAAGTTTTTTCAGTGCTGTCAAATAGTCATTAATTGAATGGTTGTGAGTCTAGAACTATCTGTAACTCCTAATCTAAGCTTGAGAGCCTAAGAGCTCAAAGTATTAACCAAATTGGGATACAACACAAAAATACACAAAGAACAGCTTGTCGTGGTCCAGCCTTATCAGTTATATCAGCCAATTCACTGAAATCCTGCATGTACCTGTATTATAAATTTAGGACATAACTGTCTCTCCAACCCTGTATAACTATTACTTTCAGCACAATATTGCTGTGCTCATGCTGACTTTTAATCAGTGCCAAAGGAGATTATGATATCAGCAGAAATAGATCAGCAAAATTTTTACTGGACTTGATATGCTACATTCAGATAACAAACTTAATCAAAATGTGCTTATTATCATCTGCCAACTTTCTTCCTATGCACATTAAATAATTGCTATCTGCAGCACCCTAATTTGACATGCCGTATGGTTTCAAACTGATGCGAAGGCTCCTGCTAGCTGGAGCAAGGTAGGGAAAGAAACCAATTTAAATCAATTATGCCCCGGAGACCCCAATCCTTCCTAAAGATTTTGTTCCTCCACTCTTATCGATCCACTACACTTCCACCTCATTTCCAGAAATACCAATTTCTTATTGGGCTTTGACACGATCCTTCTCTTGCTGTGGAGGAGGTGAAGGAGAACATGAAAGGTCTTGACATCTGCCAAAAGGAGAACAGACAAAGTAATGGTTTAAATTCAGCTTTTCTGGAAAGTCGGGCAGAAGAGAACTGAAACCTTGGTTTTGACTTCAATTGCTTTAAAGGAACTGGCTTTTCCTCATCCTCATCTTCTTCTGAGCTATAGGCCAACTTATTGTTACAACGCGCTTTGATTTTATCAGGAAGTTTCAGAGGATTTTTTAAGAATCGCAGGCTGTTCTCAACCTGCAGATAAGAAACAGAAGGGGTGGGGGGGAGAATTTATCAGGTTACTAGAAAGAGAAAACGGAATTTATCACTCAATATGTACAAGTCAGTGATACTAATATATCTAGATGAATGATCCATCACATAAAAGTGGGATGCTATGGTTCTTTGCTTCTCTTAACAAAGGGTACTAATGACAATAAGGAGCAAATGTGACAATAATTGAAGGTAACCAAGGTAAGTTTGAGGGCAACATTAATTAAGAGTGCACTATATAGAATTACAATGTCCTTCTCTTTACAAAACATTCAGAAGTCTTTAAAAATATTTTGAATAATCACCAACTCTTTTCTTTTAAAAAAAGAAACAGAAAAAAAATGCACCCATGAACACTATAGCACTTTTTCTGTTATCTGGACATCATGTTTCTAACAGAACCTAAGACTTTAATATTTGTAGTTACTACATCTCTCTGCTAGCTCATATCCAGCTCATGATTCACTAACATCCTTTTTACATACAGTATATATCAAATTAGGTCTATAGATAATTCTCGATATGATCAAACACTAAAGTTACAATGGCTTGAAAAGAGTGCTTTACAGGACCTAAAGCAGTTCTGGCTGTTGTAAAATGTTGCACACATGCAAACCCCACAATTACATGATCACGATCTGGGTGCTTGGCAACCTATTTGCACTTACAATTGGTTGCCAAGATCCCCATAATATGTGATTGCCATTTGAAGTAATCTCTGCTGGCTTCCCCAGAAAGTCAATGGGGAAAATGATAGGGAAGTTTGGAAGCTGCTGCCACTGAGCTGAAATTCTCTCTGGACCGGCAATTCATTCAGAGTGACAGGTCTACCTGCCAAGAGGGAATCTCAGCCAGGAGGGAATCCCACCTCCATGTGCACCTGAACTCTTCCTGCACCCCATCAGAGTTTCCTTTGCAGGCAGTTCTTTTACTCCATCTGCTTAATAACCCACATAGTTGCTTAAGAACTGCAAATAGGAAACCCAGGATTGTTGAGTGATCACATGGGCAACTCACTTAACAACTGCTTTGCTCAATGACCAAGACTCTAGTCCCAACTGTGGTTTTAAGTAAAATTTCATCATCTTAATCTGCATACGTTGTGTCTGACCAATTCTCTAATAAGGCAGCAGCAGCTAGAAAAACTTTGCTTATCTTAGGTACTCCGTAGTTAAAGAAAGGTTGGAAAGCAGGAGAACAAGAGTTCTTGTCGTGACTCAAGTAACAAAGCTAGCCACTTTGGGCTAGTTACACCCTCTCAGCCATAGTAAGAGGGCAATGGCAAACTACTCCTAAAAAATATTTCCAAGAAAACTGCAGGAACTAGTCCAGGCAGTCACCTGGAATCAATATTGACAGAAATCTCATGGCGCTAGAGTAGACAGCAGAGAAGGGAGAAAAACCCTCAGAAGGCAGCAGTGGCAAGTAATTTATATACTGTTGCCAAAAACAGTACATAGATATGACCATCAAGTAGCAGGTTGGTCTCACATGATGCAAGTTACATGCGAGATGGATTCTTCTGTCAGTTTTGCAAAGAGTAAACAAAAACTTGGCAAATGATAATTACAACATTCTTTTTCCCAATAGTATAAGGCAGGGGTCTGCAATCTTGGCAACTTTACGAGTTGTGGACTTCAACTTCCAGAATTCCTCAGCCAGTATGTGCTGGCTGAGGAATTCTGGGAGTTGAAGTCCACAGCTCGTAAAGTTGCCAAGGTTGCAGACCCATGGTATAAAGGGACAGCATAAAAAACTGAGGAAAACTGGAAAATACCCAATACTGGGGGCTGTACAATAGTGTCATTAAATTAAGCTCTCTCTCTCTTGTCCCTGCAAGCAACACCAGTATGTTTGCAAGCTAAAGAAATCTTTTCATTGACTTATTTAATAAGGAGATGAGGCACATTTCTTCCATACAGAACAAGCAGCAGCAGAGGCTAACAATCTCATTTTTAGATATAGTCACGTCTTTGAGTTAGTGTTGATTATCTGTGATTGCCCATACACATCCCTATACACATTTTTCGCAAGCTTTTTGAGATTTCATACCTGAACCAGGATTAGAGTCTGATTTCTAGTCCAATGCCTTTAAACCAGGGGTCACCAACCTTTCGGATCTCAGGGACCACTAAATTCATAATTTTAAATCCTGCAGACCACTAATATGAATTTTTTAAAAAGATAAATAGTATTTAGTGCAATATAAAAAATGCAAATAATTTTTTTGCGGACCATCAAAATTTTCTTGGAGACCACCAGAGGTCTGTGGACCACAGGTTAGTGACCACTGCTTTAAACCACTGCACCGAACTGGCTCTCAGCCGCATTATACAGATTTATATTAATTACAATACATATAATACAGTATAAAAATTGGATACAGCAATTTATGTACTTGTGATAAAGGAAATAAGGGCACAACAAAAAAACAAAACAAAACAGATCCCTAAGTTAGGGAAAGTCTGTTCTTTGAATAAGAATGAAAGTCATTATTATTATTATACCTTCATTATCTCCCTGCAGCCCTTGTTACCCAGCAGTTCCTAATCACATGTTTTGCAAATGAAATGTTTTAGGCTTCACCTGACAATTTTATCTCCTCCCCCTGAGAAACTGGATTTGAGAAGGGGATAATTTACTTAACTACAGGTGGTCTTCAATTCACAACCACAACTGAGCCCCAGACATTTGTTAGTGAGACATTTGTGTTAAGCGCGTGAGGTCGGCCAAAATAAAGTAACGGAGAACTTTTGGGGGGGGGGAGGGGGGACGGACGGACGGACGGGGAAAGCCACGATGTCGCGCACCCCTTAAAAGTCACCCCGCCAGCACATACCTGGGTCGAATAGACCGGGACGGAGGTGCTGGTGGTGAGAAGGCGGCGCCGCTTGGGTAAGGGCTTCTTGGGGGCCCCTTCTGGCTCCGAGTCGCTGCTTAGGGTCACATTCACCTGTTGGGGAGGGGCGAGAAAAGCCGTAGGTCCATCCCCCGCAAGCCGAGATTCCATCCCGCTTCCTCCCTCAATTCCCACCGTCCCTTCCCGCCCGGCTTCTGTTTACCGACTCCGCCATCGCTGGACAAGACACGTTTCTATTGGTTTCGCTATCCGCGTCGTTCCGCCTCCGAAGCTCCGATTGGGTTTCACCCGAAGCTCTTTGTTTCTTCACTGCGCCGAGAAATTATCTATGGAGATTCTCTTATGGTTGGTCCCAAAAGTGTTGGTTCTTCCTCTTCTTCTTTTCTTTCGCTTCTCCTCCGGAGCGGAAGAAGCTCCTGAAAAAGCACTTTTGGCACCTCCGAAGAAAGTTCGAGCGAGCCCAGCGTTAACGAAACAAGCGTTCCCTTCCGCAGCGCTAAGCAGTCTGGGGACGGCAGTGGGTTTGTTTTGCTTTTTACGGCGAGACGGCTCCTATAATTCATTTTCCGGGGCGGGTCGAGAAGAGGAATGTGGGATTGTCCGCTCTCTTGAGGGACGCCTCTTTTTTCCGACGCAGTAAACTTCTGGAATAAGCAAATACGTATTTTACACCATCTTAATCCTTGCAGCGAATCGTCCATTTTGGAGGTTTTAATTGCTACCACATGCACCCTCCCCCCCCCCAAGGGGCCCTTAACCAGCCAGGATGGGCATGGATCCAGAACACAAATGGATGAACTCACAGCTCACCAAAGGGCCTTTCCACTTCCTCAAGCTCAACTCCCACATAACAAGGCTCAGATGTGTCTCCCTGCCAAGCCAGAGTCCAGCTTCCAGCAAAATCTAGTGGTTTTTATCTGACAGATGCCGAGAATATTCTTCACACAGCGACCTTGGAAGATCCTCCTTACCCCAGGAGAGATCTGATTGTCAGAAACAGGGCCCCCAGTTGGCTACCTTGCAGATAAATAAGAGCAATGAAGTCATTATGCTTCAGCGGTGTTATCCACACAAAGTAAACACTAATACAGGATGAACTGTCTTTGAATATTAGTAGCTCAGGTGGGTTGGTAGTTACCTTGTTGGTTTGAGCTCCGAGCTTGGCAATTTGGTTGCAAATGTTTCATCCCCATTCATGGAGACATTTTCAGTGCGCTTTGGATTGTGCTTGTCTGGAGGAGCACTGGCCTTTAAAAAAAATTGGCTTTTTTTTTAATGGCCAATGCACAATCCAGACATAACTAATACAGGTTTTTTTACCTGTGTGGGGTCAGCCTCGCATTTTTATCTTCCTCAAGCAGTGCTATAGGCACCTCGTGTTAGAATGATAGAGGTGCCTGCTATACTTTATCTGTCTCCATTGGAAGTTAAAAGGTCTCTGATCTGCTCCACATTTCTTTTAGCAGCCTTCTGATCTGCCGATCAGCATTCAATCCTAGCATTTAAGACTAGGATCCCACATCAAAGAAAAGGAATTCCCTCAGGATAAGGAAAATGCCAGGTGAAGGAAGGGAGCTACGTATCTGAGGGCAATCTTTCTTTTCAGATTTTATGCACTTTAGGATCAAGGCAGGAGCATCCCAAACAGCATAGGAAGGACTCATTAAACTCGCATGTATACAACCACCCCTGAATTCTCACCAAGAGTTAGGGTTATGGAAGAATGTCTGATCTTGATTATTAAATAATTCAGACCCTTGTGTGCAATTCATCTGGTCCTGGTGATTTGAACTCGTCTAGGGTGGGAAGTTGCTCACTTACCATTTTTTGCCTATTTAATCTATTTTTTACAGTACTGTTTTTGATAGGTTGGACTGTTTTTGTGTAAAGATGGATGCAAAAAATGAGTTAAGTAATTCTGCTTTCTCCCTGTTGCTTGTCATCTTCTTGCCACTTTCTCCTATTAATGGACCAATCATTTCCTTGACTTTTCTCTTGTTTTTTACATGTTGAAAGAACCTTTTTAAAAATTATTTTTCACTTAAATATGAGCCAACAGTGTGCTGCAGCTGCCAAAAAGCCAACACAGTTCTAGGCTGCATTTACAGAGGGATGGAATCGAGATCACATGACGTGTTAATACCGTAACATTTTATAATGCCTTAGTAAGGTCACACTTGGAATACTGCATCCGGTTTTGGTTGCCACGAGGTAAAAAATATGTTGAGACTCTACAACGGGGGTGTCAAACTGGCAGCCTGCGGGCCGGATGCCGCAGGCTTCACGAAGGCAAAAAAGTCGTGATACGGCACGTGACATGATGCAATCGAGTTTGACACCCGTGCTCTAGAAGGAGTGAAGAGAAGAGCAATAAAGATGATTAGGGGACTGGAGGTAAAACATAAAGAACAATTGCTGGAATTTGGTATGTCTAGTTTGATGAAAAGAAGGACTAGGGGTGACATGATAGCAGTGTTCCAATATCTCAGGGGTTGCCATAAAGAAGAGGGAGTCAAGCTATTCTCAAAAGCTCTTGAAGGCAGGACAAGATAGGCAATGGATGGAAACTAATCAAGGAGAGAGACAACCTAGAACTAAGGAGAAATTTCCTGACAGTTACAACAATTATTCAGTGGAATGACTTGCCTCCAAAAGTTGTGGGGATTCTAACACTGGAAGTTTTAAAGAAGAAATTGGACAATCATTTGTCTGAAATGGTGTTAGGATTCTGCCTGACCAGAGAGTTTGATTACAAGACTTGCAAGGTCCCAACTCCTATTCTATAAAACCAAATCTCTGCGCTCCATTTTTCTCTACAGTCTATTCTTTTTGTTCTTGAGAATAAAATGTTTTCCACACTATGTCTGCATTTCATTTTCTTTTATTTGTTCTTGCTTCACTCTGGCTTGTGGAAACTCCAAATTACAGATAGTGCTTGTCTTATGACCACAATTCAGTCCAAAATTTCTGTTGCTGAGCAAGACAGTCATTAAGTTAATTTTGCCCCACTTTATGACCTTTCATGCTATGATTGCTAAGTGAATCACTGCAGTTGTTAAATTGTTAAATCTGGTTTCCCCATTGACGTCATATGGTCATAAAAGGTGATCATATGTCTCTGAGATACCACAAATGTCAAAAATGTGCCAAGCTTCTGAATTTTGATCACCTGTCCAGAGGGATGCTAAAATGGTTGCAAGAGTGAAAAATGGTTGTAACTTACTTTTTTCAGTGCCATTGTAACTTCAAATGGTCACTAAATGAACTGTTGTAAGTTGTGGACTACTTGTGGTCTTGCAATATAACTATCACATTTTTAAACTGCCCATTTCCTCCACAGAGGGAGTCTGGGTAGTGTGTATTAAAATATAAAAATATAAAAACAATACATAAAAGGTAAAAAAAATTAAAAGGCCAAGGATACTTAAAAGCTATTAGAAATTAATTGAAGGGCAAAGGAAGGGTTGTCAAGGAAACGACCAGTCCCATGGCTATGACCTCGTCTGAGCTGCCCACGCAAAGCTGCAGAGCCATGTTTTCATTCCTTTTCAGAAAGCCAAGAGGGTAGAGGCCTGGCTCATGTCCAAGGGGGAGAAGATTACACAGGGTAGGAACAGAGGCAAAGAAGGCTGTCCACCTGGAGCCTGCCAATCAAAATGCAGGTAGTCCTCGACTTAACGACCAGAGTTGAGCCCAAAATTTCTATGTGAGATATTTGTTAAATGAGTTCCCATTTTACGACCTTTCTTGCCACAGTTGTTAAGGGAATGGGAGGTTACATCAGGTCAGGGTCATTGGGAAGTGAACTGCTGTGGGGGGGGGGGGCTTGCATGGGTTGGTTGAGGGTTGGTGCTGTGTCTGGTTGATTATGTGGTTGATTTGGATTCTGAGGGGTTCGTAGGCTGGTTATAGCTCAAAGTGTTTGTGGATGGAACTGCTTGTGGAATCCCAGGCTTGGATGAATTCACCAGCCTGGCATGGTGGGTGGTAGTGTGGCTGATGATTTTTGTGTTGCTCCAAATGATGCTGTTTGGTGTCAGTATGAGTAGAAATTAGGGATTTGGGATCGTGGCGTTTGATTGCCAGCTGGTCTTCGTTCATCCTGTTTTTTAATTGACATGTTTTTCCCACGTAGAATTGGTTGCAATGGTTAAAGTTGATTTTGTAAATTACATTGTTTCTTTCATCCTTCTGTATCTTGTTTATGGCTCTGAATAATTCCTGACCAAGTGTGGCTGTGGGTTTGTGGGCTATTCCTATTCCTAGGGGCTGGAGAACTCTGGCTGTCATTTCCGATACCCCTTTTGTGTATGGTAGGATTAGTTTTTGTGTGGTGATTGGCTGTGTGGTGTGTTGTGATTTGGGTGCTGTATGTTGGAGTGTGAAGTTTTTTGGATAGCCATTATGGCGAAAGACATCAAGCACCTGTTTATCTTCTGCTTTTCTTAGTGTTGTGGTGCTGCAGTGTGTTCCGGCCCTTTTGAAGAGGGTTTGGACGTAGCTTCCTTTGTGTGCCTTGGGGTGGTTGCTTGCGAAGCTGAAAATCTGGTCTAGATGCATGGGTGGTAGATGCGGGTTTCCAGTTCTCCATTGTTTAATCTCCTTATGTCGATGTTGAGGAATGGGAGTCTATTTCCTGTTTGCGTGTGAATTTGATCCCAGGGAATATGTTATGGAGTAGGTTGTGTGTTTCTTCAATTTGGGACCATTTGATGATGACGAAGGTGTCATCGATGTAGTGAGTCCAGAATTTTGGTTGGATGGTGGGTGGAGCAACACAAAAATCACTGGGCATGTGAATGGGTGTGAATGCCATCGAAACCTGGCATTCCACAAGCAATTTCATCAACAGGTACATGGATATATAATCAGCCTATGAACCCTTCAGAATTCAAATCAACCACACAGCCAACCAGACAGCACCGACCCTCAACCAACCCATGCAAGCCCCCCCCCCCACCTGCAGGTCACCTCCCAATGATTCTGACCTGATGTAACTTCCCCATCACAAGACTCTCACTGATGACTCACACCTGACCCATCACAAGACCCTCACTTGACACACTCACACCTGAAGCCCTTATAAACAGAAGAACACTGACACTCACATCCCCTAAACTCCATTGAAGATGTCACCTAGCCTGGTAACAAAATGTTCAGAAACCCAACACACAAGCTCGGACAATTCAACCTTCAACCCTCATCTTCGTATTTTGTTATCTTTTCAGTTCTTCTTCTTCTACCCTACTGTCTGCAGTACTGCCACAGCCACTATCCAGACTTTTTTGTCTATGTTATACACAATTGTTAAGTCTGGTTTGTTATGTAGTACGTGCCTTTCTATTTGAATTCTGAAGTCCTAAAGTACTTTAAGTTTTTCATTTTCTATTACTCTCTCTACTTTATGGTTCCACCAGTTCTTGCTTGCAGGCAGATGTTTTTTCTTGCAGATATTCCAATGCGCCATTATTGCTCCTCTTTCATGCTGTTGCTTGTAGCCAGTCTGGACAATTTTCTTGCAGCGGCTAATCAGGTGGGCCACTGTTTCTTTAACTTTTTTGTTCAGCTTCTTCATCTTTTATCCAAGTTCTTTGTTTCTTCTACTTTCCTGCTCTTAGCCATTGCCAAGTCTTGTTATCTGCTTTGTTTGCTATTTTTTTTAAAAAAATGTACTCATACTTTATCTTCCCATGTCTCTTTTCTGTTCTTTATTTAGTCTTTCTTGTAGGACAGCTTGGTCTCTCCAGTACTGAGTAACCCTTCCTGGTATATTAGCTTTTGTGCATCTTCTTTACTGCTCTTCCGGTAGTGAATGCCCTTTTTTCATATTCAGCCTTCTGAAGTACTTGCAACATTCTGCATCCAGTTATTTTCCTTGGTAAATAGAATCTGTCAACGTCGCTGCTAAGATGAAGGCCGTGATTCATTATTTTTCTATTCTTCTTATCCAGGGCTTTTAGTTCTGCTTGCGTCTACTATCCCAGCTGTGTATCTAAAATAACTGGAATTACCCAGGTGCTAACAGCCTTGATGGTATTTCAATCGTCTTCCTCCAGACGTTTGGTATTATTTTCATAGGGAATTTTGAATTTTCATTTTTCTCTCTCTCATTTGATGGTGACCATGGCACATTTGACCAGTCCATACTCTATTGCAGTATCTTGGCTGTATAAACAGATAGTGTTAAGCAGTGATTCTATTTCAAATGGTGCTTTTCCATACAGCTTCAGATACAGATAGTCTTTGATATACAGCCACCAATAAGACCAGAATTTCTGTTGTTAAGCAAGGTGATTATTAAGTGAGCCCTGCCCAATTTTACAACAGTTTCCGTCATGGTTAAGCAAATCACTGCAGTTGTTAAGTGAATTATACAATCATTAAGTGAATCCAGCTGCCCACATTGACTTTACTTACTGGAAGCTGCTTGGGAAGATCACAAGTGGTGACCCAATGACCCCATAGGAGGTTGGAACTGTTGTGAATAAATTTACAATGACAATTGAGCCCCAAATTTCTATTTTTAAGTAAAACATCTGTTAAATGCATTTTGGTCCATTTTACAGCCTTTCTTGCCAAAGCTATTAAGTGAATCACTGTAGTTGATAAGTTAGCAACACAGTTGTTAAGGGAATTGGGTTTCCTCATTGACTTTGCCTATCAGAAGGTGGCAAAAGGGATATCATGTGACTCAGGGACACAGCAATGGTCATAAGTATGAACCTGTTGACAAGCATCTGAATTTTGATCACATGATCATGGGGATGCTAGAAAGGTTGTAACTGTGAAAAATGATTATAAGTCACTTTTTAGTGCCATTGTAACTTTGAACAGTCACTAAATGAACTGTTGTAACTCGGGGACTATCTGTAGAGTAAATGTGCATTCTTTGATTTTCTTACTAGTAAAATTTGGGTGTTATCTATCCTTGTAATAAAAATTTCCTGTTACAGTTATAAAACCTGTTTCAGTAACCAGCTCAGATTTTTGATTTCAGGAACACTCAAGTGTATACATCCTATCTTTAGCTGCTCTCTCCTGTGGCGAAACAATAATCTCATCCAATGTACTAAAATTCTTCCACAGACTGAAACAAAAAAAAGGAAAACTATACAAAATGATAAAAAATGAAAAGGTGCTAATATCTTTAGAAATGCACCAATCTGAGCATACTTTTTACATACCATCACCGGTAGACTTCAAACTGTTGACAATCTTATTTGCTGATACATGTCTTAAACACATCCTGCTGGGTTCTATAAAACAAACGTTTATTTAATATTCAAAGTTTAAAATGAAGTCACAAAGCAGGGCTTATAAAATAAGCATCATAATGATAAAACACAATTAAGTCAGGATGATGGCCCAACTGAACAGCCAATTATCATACAAAGCGGGAAACTGCAGCCTGTTTATTGTTACAGTGAAAAGAGGTTTACGCTCAGAACTACTCACAAATAGAGAAACCCCAATACAGGTAGTCCTTGACTTATGACAACAATTGAGCCCAAAATTTCTGTTGCTAAGAGAGGCAGTTGTTAAGTGAATTTTGCCTCTTCTTACGACCTTTCCTGCTACAGTTGTTAAGTGAATCACTGCAGTTGTTAAGTCAGTCGTGTGGTTGTTAAATGAATCTGGTTTCCCCGTTGACTTTGCTTGTCAGAAGGTTGCAAAAGGTGATCACATGACCCCAGGACTCTACAATTCTTATAATTATGAGTTAGTTGCGAAGCATCTGAATTTTGATCAGGTGACCATGGGGATGCAATAATAGTCATGTGAAAAACGCTCATAAGTCATTTTTTTCAGTTCCATTGTAACTTTGAACAATCACTAAATGAATGGTTGTAAGTCAAGGACTACCTGTACATAAATTGGTGTAGCTTTTATACCCTTTTGGAAAACAAATGCACATGATATCAAGCAACAAGTATAAAAATATGCACTGCTGTAGAAGATGTCCCTTTCAGAAATTGGGTGCATTACTAAAATATTACAGTCCTCCCCTTCTGCTCCTAATGGATAAGTTTGATAATTAAGTATGCAAAACTTTCTAGATAATGTACCTGCAAAAGGACATTAGATCTGAACCAAACTGCTGGCCCAGTTCAAATTCTTTGACAAGTCTATCAGATAGCCTTCCAGGAATTTTAAGGCAAAGGTGCAAAGCCCAAGAATGAGAAGCCCCAAGATAGAAATATGAAAAATTTTCAACAAAATAGGGTTTTCTTGGCTAAAAATAGCTGCAACAGTCCTACAAGGACACACTGTTTTGATCCTATATACAATATTAAATCAACACCTTTTATTAACAATGCAGGATAGGTTTTGAATGGCAACTATGCTTTATAAAAGTTTATGTCTATGAGATCTATTTCATGGCACTGTTTTTGGCTGAAGAGATTTTTTTACAAAGCATTAAGTGTTCAGTAGTAGGTGAGATTCTTCAAGAGAGCAATATTATATTTGTCTCCTTCATATCCTTCTTCTCTCTTTGCTGCTGTTGCATTTTTTGACAGATATGTAGCAAAATATCCTTAAGTGAAAGCAACTTTTTCATAACTCTAAAACTTTCACACAATGGAGCAGGAAAAGGCTTAACATACAGTGGGGCAAAAAAGTATTTAGTCAGCCACCAATTGTGCAAGTTCTCCCACTTAAAAAGAGAGGCCTGTAATTGAAATCATAGGTAGGCCTCAACTATGAGAGACAAAATGAGAAAACAAATCCAGACAATCACATTGTCTTATTTGGAAAGAATTTATTTGCAAATTATGGTGGAAAATAAGTATTTGGTCCCTACAAACAAGCAAGATTTCTGGCTCTCACAGACCTGTAACTTCTTCTTTAAGAGGCTCCTCTGTCCTCCACTCATTACCTATATTAATGGCACCTGTTTGAGCTTGTTATCAGTATAAAAGACACCTGTCCACAACCTCAAACAGTCACACTCCAAACTCCACTATGGTGAAGACCAAAGAGCTGTCAAAGGACACCAGAAACAAAATTGTAGACCTGCACCAGGCTGGGAAGACTGAATCTGCAATAGGCAAGCAGCTTGGTGTGAAGAAATCAACTCTGGGAGCAATAATTAGAAAATGGAAGACATACAAGACCACTGATAATCTCCCTCGATCTGGGGCTCCACGCAAGATCTCACCCCATGGGGTCAAAATGATCACAAGAACGGTGAGCAAAAATCCCAGAACCACATGGGGGGACCTAGTGAATGACCTGCAGAGAGCTGGGACCAACGTAACAAAGGCTACCATCAGTAACACACTACGCTGCCAGGGACTCAGATCCTGCAGTGCCGGACATGTCCCCCTGCTTAAGCCAGTACATGTCCGGGCCCATCTGAAGTTTGCTAGAGAGCATTTGGATGATCCAGAAGAGGATTGGGAGAATGTCATATGGTCAGAGGAAACCAACGTAGAACTGTTTGGTAGAAACACAACTCGTCGTGTTTGGAGGAGAGAGAATGCTGAGTTGCATCCAAAGAACACCAGACATACTGTGAAGCATGGGGGTGACAACATCATGCTTTGGGGCTGTTTCTCTGCAAAGGGACCATGACGACTGATCCGTGTACAGGAAAGAATGGAATGGGGCCATGTATCGTGAGATTTTGAGTGCAAATCTCCTTCATCAGCAAGGGCATTGAAAATGAAACGTGGCTGGGTCTTTCAGCATGACAATGATCCCAAACACACCGCCCGGGCAACAGAGTGGCTTCGTAAGAAGCATTTCAGGGTCCTAGAGTGGCCTAGCCAGTCTCCAGATATCAACCCCATAGAAAACTTTTGGAGGGAGTTGAAAGTCCGTGTTGCCCAGCGACAGCCCCAAAACATCACTGTTCTAGAGGAGATCTGCATGGAGGAATGGGCCAACATACCAGCAACAGTGTGTACCAACCTTGTGAAGACTTACAGAAAACGTTTGACCTCTGTCATTGCTAACAAAGGATATATAACAAAGTATTGAGATGATATTGACCAAATACTTATTTTCCACCATAATTTGCAAATAAATTCTTTCCAAATCAGACAATGTGATTGTCTGGATTTGTTTTCTCATTTTGTCTCTCATAGTTGAGGTCTACTTATGATATCCATTACAAGCCTCTCTCATCTTTTTAAGTGGGAGAACTTGCACAATTGGTGGCTAAATACTTTTTTTCCCCACTGTATACTGCATTCTAATATTATCCTTCACCTTAAGTACCTTAAACACTTTGCAGAGATTAGCACAGGTATATCCTTTGGGTGGGGGAGAGAAATTAAATATACTTGTCCAGGATTGAGTTTATCTTATTTTCAGAACATAGGTAAGGTGTTGTTTTATCAATTAAGATGGACATTTTTCATTATTTGAATTTTGGACTGCTTGCTCTTAGAATTGTAGACTGCGCCTGCAATTAAAATGAACAAGCTGTGAATTCAGTTTTGGGGGGCGGGGGCGTTGTTAGTAAATGAGAGCCTAAGCAACAAGTCTAAAGTTGAATTAACACTGAGAAAGATTTATGACTACAATGGAAGAGTGGATGATAAAGGTGTGGGAGTTGATGGAGACAGTAAAATTGACTGTTTTAATTAAAAAGAAGAATCTTATCTAGTTTTGGTTCTACTTGGAAACCACTTCTAGACTTTGTACTCAAAACTGAAAATAATCAAGCTATGTTACCCTATTATGGATGATGGTTCTAACAATCTAGTGGAAAGACTTTCAAGAAGATACTATATGGACTATAAATTTAAAGTCATTGTCTTTTCCTTTTTATCTAGATATAATGGAATATATATACATATATTTTTAAGTAGCGTGGGCAGTGAATCAAAGATATTAAGAATTGTTGTGTATGGTAATTTTGCAGGACAGTGGGTGAATAAGCTAGGTTGCAGATTGATTAGTTTAAGAAAAGGGATTTTTAAGTGATATATTTAGGGGAGTGGAGGAAATGGATAGAGTGGAATAAATGTTAAATTAGATTTTATGGGGAAGGCCGCTTTGAAATGTTATAGTAATACATACAGAAGATTAAATGTTAAAGTAGGATTTATTGTATAGTTTTAAAGCGGAAGGTGGTTTTGATTTGATTTGTTGTAATAATATATAGATATAAGTTTGGGAGAAGAAAAAAAAGGGCAGATTACTGCCAAATTGGGAGTTATAATACTATTATGCTAAATTAGAAGTTATTTTACAATGTTATAGTATAATGTCTTTTTTTTTCTTTCTTTCTTTCTTTCTTGAAATGTATGGATAAAGGGGGATGTTATAATATTAATAATATTTTTAGTAAGTAAAGGTCAGTATTTAGAGGAGGGAGTAAGTAATCTGTTATGAATTAGGTTTTTTGTTACGAAGAAGTCACAGGGGGGGATGGGTGGGGGGGGTTAGGGAGGGGAAGGGGGAGGGAAAAAAAGGGGGGGGGGGAAATTTGTATTTGAAAACTTTTTCAATAAAAAAAACTGAAAATAATGAAACTTTGATATTAGGTTTTGATGATTAGAATATCATATAGATATGGCTTGAAATGTTTAAAAACATAAAACAAAAGATTGAGGTTATAACTTTTTGTATTCTACTGTACAGGTGGGAAGTCGGTATTTTTTTCTTTTCCATTTCTCTGCAGGGCTCTAGTTTCCTCTTTAACTTTTCTAACTTTTGTTTTGTTTTGTTTTGTATTTTATCTTATAATAAACTTTTTATTAAAGTTTATAACTAAAGACAGAAAAAGATTTATGTCTGCCCTTTGTCTCTTAATTTCTTGTGATCTATATACATTTATGCCTCTGGCTAAAACTATCAGTCAAAATTGTTCAAGCATGAAAAGATTTACCTGACTGAAGATCACATTTTTTGAAATAGCATATTCTACTATACAAGCCTACTAGGTTATAAAATTTTCAAGAGATAACGCTTGGTTTGTCCCACCAGTATTAGAGGCATGATGGACAGGAGTACAGAAAAGTCATTTACATCCACATTTTGCTCCCCACTTTCTGCAACATGGCTCTGCAATGAACATGATTTTAATGCATTGGTAGAATTATTTTGAAAAACATATAGAAACTCCAATATTTTCTTCTATGTAATAGATGTGCAGCATACTTTCTTCCTTTTATATTTTGGGTGAAGCAGTTTCATGCAAAGCACAAAAAATGTAAAAAAAAAAAATAGTAAGCATGCAAAAGCAGGACGGTAGTTAAATTTATATCAGCAACACTTATTATATCTTTTCATACCTTTCTAATCTTGAAACCTTACTTCCACATCCATTTCATACATTACCTTTCGTTCTTTAAACTTCTCAGTTCCTTGTTTTGGAGAATCTCATTAACTCCACCCAAACATAATTTTTTTGATGGTTTCCTATCTTTACACCCACTATTCTTATTTTTTAAAATGTGATTTTAATTTAAAATAATATGAATTCTTTTCCATTCAAGGCTCAACTGGCAGATACAGCAACACTAAAATGTCTTACATTTCTGTTTTTTTGGTTTTTTTTAAATGGGCAGCAACCGTTAGGGAATATTTGTAAGTTTGTATAGATAGTCCTTGATTTACGACCACAACTGAGCCCAAAATTTCTATTGTTAAGTGAAACATTTGTTAAGCGAGTTTTGCCCCATTTTACAACCTTTCTTGTCACAGTTGTTAAGTGAATCATTGCAGTTGATAAGTTATTAACCCGGTCAATGGCTTCTCCATTGACTTTCCTCGTCAGAAAGCCACAAATTTTGATTCACCGATCATGGGAATTTTGATCACATGATCATGGGAATGCTGCAAAGGTCATAACTGTGAAAAACAGTCATAAGTCACAGTTTTCACTTTTCATAAGCGGTTGTAACTTCGAACAGTCACTAAATGAACTCTTGTAAATACCTGTACTTTAATCTAGGTGCATGTCAATCATAGCCTCTCTAGTTGAAAAACAGGGCTTTATAAAACAGATGCCTTTGAACTGTAGTGCTGGCATAAATAATTCCATATACCATGGACAGCCAGAACAACTAACAGAAACTAACTAACTAACCAAAAGGTGTTCAATCATATTAAACCAGAAACAGCACTATGTCTGATATACTTTGGCCATGTCATGCATGCAAATTCATTGGACAAGTCAAAGATGGTAGAAATGGTTAGAAAAAGGGGCTGCAAAGAACTCGCTGGCTTAATACCAACAAAGCTGATACAAAGATGAGCATCCAAGAATTGAAAAAAAGCTGTGCTTGATAGGATAGCATGTGGAGCACTTGCCTGTAAAGTCACCAAGAATCAGACATGAATGGTGAAGAATGAATGAACGAATAAAATGTTTGATATTCAAACAGGTCCATTTTGAATATCAAACAACTATTTTGAGTTGGAAAAGCTTCCAAACTGATAGAAGCAATCTTTTTTCTACTTGAAATAATTGTTTCATCCTTAAAATAGAGTAGTTCAAATTTGAAATTTTCCCATTTCTAAATTTTTTGCATACATCTAGCTAGAAAGTTAAAAGAAAACAGAAAGGTTCCCCTCCTCCCCCTTTTCTAATAACTAACTAAAAGAGAGGGTTAGTGTTTGGCTTCACAGCATAATTTTAAAAATAGCTTGATTTTTAAAAAAATAAAAAGTAGAAATCTTGGATGATGGCTTATTCCAAAAAGCAATTTCAATTCTTGTCTTCCACAATGCCTCTCGCCTTCACATATTTGTGGTTTCCTTAAGCCATGAAAGGAAACAATGCACTGTACAGATCACCAAAGAGAAATCTGTAGCTTACTTTACCCAGATCACATTTTTCAGCAGAATATATATTGTAATCATCCAGTCAAAGTCGTTCCTCCTCATTAGCCAACTCTTCTGTATGTAATAATCCACTTCTGGTCTCTCCTGTCTTGGGTTTTGAGATGCCAAGTACCTTCTCTTCATCTGTCTTTTGAAGAGACCTTTTCTCATTGGATTTTCCTTTAATTGAATTTTTCTTGACTGTAAATAGAGAGAAAATTGTGTAATTGTGTACTTAAAAGGTACATGTTATTGTGCTTGCCATTGGTCCCTTAATTACCTTTAAAAGGTACTACAGACCTCTACAGAGCTATTAATAACTAGCTTTCAGTTAGGACAGCCATATCTTTGGCATGGTCATGTGATCAAATTTGGGAACTTGGCAACTGGATCACCTTTACTGCTGTGTGTAGCATCTCAGTCACATGACCATAATTTGCAACTTATTCGACAGTTTCCCCATCTTAGGGCCGGGGTACTTAGGGGCCTCCTTCTGCCACCAATTGCCTCCCACCAGCCAGTTCGCTCCCACAGAGAGGGCCTCCTCAGGGTGCCATCGGCCAGACAATGTCGGCTGGCGACCCCCAGGGGGGAGCCTTCTCTGTGGTGGCACCTACCCTCTGGAACAATCTACCCCCAGAGATACGAGTGATCTCCGACTTCCGGACTTTTCGTCGGGCCCTAAAAACCTATTTTTTTTCAGTTAGCCAGGCTGTCCTGATTTTATGGTTGGTTTTAAAATATGGTATGGATTTTAATTGAAAAGTTTTAAATTACGGGCCAAATTTATTTAATTATTTTAAATCTATTTTTAACTTTTGTGTATAAATGTTTTTATCTTGGCTGTTTACCGCCCTGAGTCCGAAAGGAGAAGGGCGGTATAGAAATCTGAAAAATAAATAAAGAAATAAAGAAATTTACTTCCAGTTTCTGGCACAGAAAGGCCATTGGGGAAATGGATTTTCTTAACAACCACTTTGTTCACTTAACAGGTGCCCCAAAAATTGCCCCAAAAGTTGAGTCTAGTCATGTGTTGCCTTAACTTAGGACCACAAAAACCTATGACCAAAACTCCAGGCACAATTATAGTCATAAGTCAAGGACTACTTATACGATGCCCCCCCCAACCCTTCTATCCTAGTTTTTTCAACGGCTTTGCTTTGTTCTGCAGTTCATCACTGCCATTAAACCCTTCATTTTTTACATGTGAAAGCTTACCTTTATATATACAGCATCCTATTGCAACTCCTAGCATGAATGCAATAACCAAACCAAACGACCAAACAATCGCTGAAGTCGATGGAATTGTAGGAGTAACTGTGGGTCGAGAAGATGAGAGAAAAAATGTATTCCTAGTACTTTGGGTAACTGGGAGACTGAGATGAGTAATCACATCTCCCTCACCTTCTGGCTGCCAAAGGACAGACTGTTCCAATGAGGTCTCCAAAGCTTCATGTTCTGCTCGACAAACATAAGTGACTTCAACATCACTCTTCTGTGGGAGGAAGACACTGTTGATGGAAAACATCCCATTGTGCATGCTTTGCACCTCTGACTTTACTTGCTCTTGTGGCACTCCATTTAGTAACCACTGAACGTTGATTTGAGAAGGATAAAATCTGCTCACGTTACACACAGCTACTACAAATCTCTCCCCTTGTGGCCTTGTGATCAGCTGAAGGTTGGGCCGACCTGCAAAGAGAGGAAGAAAATTTGAAGTCCTGCACCCAATAGGCCAGTGTTTCTCACCCATGGACACTTGAAGATGGGTGGACTTCAATTCCCAGAATTCCTCAGTCAGCCAGCTGTCAAGGTTGACAAACACTGCAATAGACAACGTTCCTAATTTCTTGAAGCCAGTCTTGGACCCACCTGGGATTACAGGTTGTCCTCAACCTACAACCATTTATTTAGTGACTGTTTAAAGTTACAGTGGCAGTGAAAAAAGTGAGTTATGACCATTTTTTACACTTACAACCATTGCAGCATCCTCACGGACAGGTGATCAAAATTCAGATGCTTAGCAAGGTATATATTTATGATGGTTGCAGTGTCCCAGAGTCATGTGATCACATTTGGGACTGTCTGACAAGCAAAGTGAATGGGGAAATTAGATTCACTTCACAATCGTGTTACTAATTAACAACTGTAGTGATTCACTTAACCAGGAGTCCCCAACCCGAGTTTATGGACCAGCACCGGCATACCAGCAACCAGGCCACACAAACAAGCAAAACATCATCCACAGGACTCAGGCAGCATGTAAAAAAATGCCCCCTCCAGTCTGCAGAAAAAAAATTCTCCATGGAATTGGTCCTTGGTGCCAAAAAGTTTGGAGGCCGCTGCACTTAACTGTGGGAAAAAAAGGTTGTAAAATCGAGGAAAATTTATGTATAATAACGGAAATTTTAGGCTCAATTGCAGTCATAACTCAAGGACTACCTGTATTTTTTGCACAGCTGCTGTGTGAACTAGGGTCAGTTGATAGCAGCTTGTTTCAGCTGATCAATCGGGGAACACCAAAATCAGTTTCCAGCTACTGGCTGTTCCCCTCTTCCATCTAAAACAGTGGTCCTTATACTTGGCAACTTTAGGATGCTTGTATGTCAGAATTTTAGCATGCATCCTAAAATTGCCGCATTTGAGAAATACTGATCTGAAACAAACATGAAGCTACCTCAAAGCTCAGTTTGGGTATTCCTGGATCCCACAGGGAGCCAAGAGGCCAGATGCCCACCAGTGGGAAACCAGGCAGCCCCACTAAGCCCTACAGACCTAGGCTGACATTTGAGTTGTACTAGCAGAGGGAGAGGTTAGTCTCAAAGAACCAATTTATCAAGACAGTAAATCTACTGTAGCTTTTATCATGTGCAGTTTGAACAACCATCGTTACAGATATATGAAGTTGCTGCAATACTCTTTGTGTTTTTATTTCTCTCTTCCCCTGACCCACAGCAACAGCTCTGGGATCCACATCCAATGTTTGGGGAGCTATAAGTAGCACCGAGACCTTAGATTGTGCAATACTGTGTCTGAAAGGTGCAATGTTGTCAAAATGGCATGTGACATGTTCAGATTTTGCAGGGGGCACAATTTAGTACTTTATTCTCCTCCCGCCCCCCCCCCTGCCCCCCGCCGCCAGTATTGAAAGAAAAATTCCCTTGGTGCATCCCTCCAGCAGGGATAAAACTATTAGCGCTGTAGGACAAATAGACAAGGAAGCAAGCTTCCGGAAAGAAGTTTATTTCTGGAAGCCAGAGTGACATCAGCAATGGGTTCTGACCTAGCTAGCTGACCTGAGAACCAGATATTTAAGGTTTTATACTCTTTTTTAGCTTTTGAGATTCAGATATTTTAATGGAGTTTGCTGGTGTGCCTTTTGATGGGATAATTTCTTCTGGCTTGGTCATTCAGGAATAATCCTAGCTGTTGGAAGGGATGGAGATGTAAATCTGATGAGTTTCTGTGTGCTACTGTCTTAATCTTGTCAGTCCTTATTGTTTTAGCTGAAAGCAAAAGAGCTGTCTCCTGTGGTTTCAGAGTTTATTCTAAGCTGCTATGTTGTAGGCTCTTATCGGCTAGCCTGATGCTATTATGCTTAGCCGAGTAATAGACTGTTTTGTTTTGTTTTTACTTTGTGAAGGATTTTGATTCTGAAGCTTTTGTGCTAGGGACTCAGCATCTGAAGGAATTATTATTATTTTATGTTTTCCTATTTGCTTGGGGGAAGGGGTGATTTGCTCTTTTTTCTATCACCAGATATCCAAGTAGTGCTTATCCTTCTGGGCAATGATATAAAAAACACCATGTGGTACCTTTCAATTTAGCATGAGAAAATATACAAGTGCCCAAGAGCTTCTCTTCTTCCACTAAATACAGATTAGTTGAAAGAGTGACATTACCCATAAGGCAGAAAATCTCTCCAAGTTGAGTCTAAAGCTTGCTTTGAACCTTCTGAGAAGACAGACTAGTGGATGGTTTATGCTACACAACAGTGTGGTTTGTTTGGTTCCAACTTTAAATGTCACGATAACCAAGCCGCATGAGGTTTGTAAGATAAGGGTCTGTAACTGGCTGAGTCACATAAATAGAGCCAGTTAGGACTTTTTAAAAAATAAAGATTTAAATAAGCAAGGTGATGCATTTTGTGCAGCCAGCTCTTGTCTTTCAGCCCAAATTTCAAGAAACATCTTAAAGAGGCTGTGACTGGACAGCTGGAGAAAGACTGCCTGGATTCCTTGCTTTCTGAGCCAAAGGTTATACTCACCTAGCAAGTGCAGCTGGAATTTTAGGACCTCTGGCCCTTTGAGTGCTTGGTGATTGATATGGCAAGAGAAGTTGACGTTGGCATCTGAAAATTCTGGTGTGAGCTTCAAGAGACTCTCTGCTCTGAACAACTGGCCAGTGCTGGGCAGAGTAGGAGGCCATTCGGGGCCTTGCACAATCCTATCATTTCGGAACCACGTCATGGATATATTGCCAGGGTAGAAATCTGTTGCTGTACATGCAACCGTGCTTGGCTTGGTCAACTGCACTTTTGTGGAGCCAAGTTTAACCAGTGGGGGAGCTGGGAACAGAGAGGATAGAAGAAGACATTCTTACTATCTAGCGACCCAATTAAATCCATTAATCAACATCAAAGGCTAGTAGCTATGATCCACTATCCTCCTATTGCTATTCAGTACTGCTTGGAAATGTGCAAGTCAACAGCTGGAAGACCCATGCAAGAGAGAACGGGAAGATTCCAAAAACAAGAATAGAAGGTTAGTTTCCTACAGGAAATGTTGCAAAGCTATAATTTTGTCACAAAGGAGGTGGCACAGATGGAAAGAATGTCTAAACGTCTGCACCTGTCCTTCTCAACTTTCTTACTCTGGGTCAATAAACAACTGCACACAAACATGAATATGTGTACAAACACTTATTCAAGTTGTAGAAAGATGCATTTAACTCGGTACCAGACAGAGGTTGCATCCACTTCTGTTCCTTATGAATTTACTAAAACGCACAGACACAAATTTAAAAAATGCATTCATATGTACAGAATATGTACTATAAAAGTTGTGAGATTACAGCATTAGCATGTAAGAAACATTGTAACAAAGTCAAAGGACACTGACAATGTGAAGGATTTTGGCTGACAAGTAATTCTATGGGCAAACCAAACTAGCAAACATTTCTAGGGAGGAAATTCAAAGAAATTCAAAGAAAATAGTCTCTCCAATGGCCAACAGTCCAGCTCAAATAATGGCTAATCCCCAGACAGCAAAATCTAATGATAGATGATACAGATAGAATAGGTAGATATAACAGGGCATTGTTTTATTTACATACTTGTTCTAATTATGTATATATATCCTTGTTTTATTTATATTCTCCTAGAAATGTAGGTCAGAGGTTATGCTTTGCAAAAAGAAAGGTGGACTAGAACAGCTAAACATCTTCATCCTCTTTTTGTTGTTTATTATTTTATAACTGCCACCTTCCCTCTCTTCGTCATGTATGTTTTAGCATCATTAGTAGTCAGTGACCCCTAATTCCCCCCAAAACACTTTTAAAATTGTGGCCTTGATCAGGGGTAGGTAATTACATTTCCCAAGGAGTGAAGGACTGTTGTGGAGGGCTGCTGGAGCTACTCCCTACCTACCAGCCACCCAATTCCTGCTCCCTTCACTCTCTGCCACCCCTACCCCTGCTGCCAATGCCCCGTCTCCCATGGGGATGTGGCCTGCAGGCCATAAAATGCCCAGGTCTGTTCCAGATCAAGGCTTTTAACCTGGGTCGCGTTCACGCCTTAAATATTTTTAAGGTTATTCTATGACCCTCATTCCGTTTCCCTTAGTTTCCTTTACCTTCCACTTTCAACTCTATTGACTTCTCTTCTTTGTCAGGGCTGTGGATAACAGAGCAAGTGTAAGTGCTGCCATCCGCACCCTGCACATTTTGAAGCAGAATGCTGGCGTTGCCCCGTAGCAGTTCTTCAAAAGACATCTTTGCCCTCGGGTGAAAGACTTCTAACTTATCTTCATACTTAGCAATATCGCTTGAACCCATACGCCACATCATAGCCAGGCGTTTGGGATCTATGGGCCCAGAAGAGTCCTCAAAGTGACAAGGCAGCAGGATATCAGAACCCGGTTTGGCTTGAATTGGGCCTTCGGGGCCTGTAACGGTCAAAGCGGCCTCTGAAAGAGAAAAGCAACAGGAAGAATTGCTGTTAGAAAATCAACAAGGCACTGCAGATGGTCCTCACAGTTCATTTAGTGTCTGTTTGAACATTACAATGGCACTGAAAATGACTGTTTTTTACACCTATAACTGTTGCAGACTCTTGGCAATTCACACATATTTATTACGTTTGCGAAGTCCTGGGGTCACGTGATCACGACCTTCTTATAAGAAAATCAATAGTGAAACCGTATTTATTTAACAACTATTTTATTTAACTATTTTATTTAATATCCTTCCTTCCTACTTTCCTTCCTTCCTTTTCTTCTTTTTCCTTCCCCTCTTTCCTTATCTTTCCTTCCTTGCTCTCTTCCCATCTTTACTTCTTTTTCTTTGTATTTCCTCTTTCTCTTTCTCCTTTCCTGTCCATTGGATACTCAAATGCAAAAGGAGAAACATTTCTTCTTTTCTTTTGTTTTTAGTTTGTTTTGCTAGCCCTCTGCCAGTGAAAACAAAACCAGGGGGGGTGTTTGACCCTCCCGAGCTCCACTTTTGCTGGTAGAGGCACCGCGGATCTGGCCCATGGGCCTTAAGTTTGACAGCCTAACAAGGAAATCCTGTCCCCTGACTTAGCCTAACAAGGAAATCCTGTCCAGATTCAAGTGGCAAGCCCAATTAACTGAAACAAAATGAATTAGTGTCAAGCTCCCAAGAACCAAGAAAGACAAGTGGAGTTACTTCTGAGCAGTTGCCTTTATTGTTTCTCATCTCTAGACAAAAATCTTGCCAAACTAAAGCAACTATTTGCATCACTATAGATATACTTTGGGAATTGCTAGGGAGGAACCTTCTTAACTCGTTTTCTCCTAACCAAACTCTCCGTGCTTTACTGACTCTTTGCCCTCTGGAATGCAAAACAGGAAAACCGATTTGGCCTAGTAGTTAAGGCACCAGGCTAGAAAGCGGGAGACTGGGAATTCAAGTCCTGCCTTAAATATGAAAGTCAGCTGGGTAACTTTGAACCAATCACTCTCAGTCCAACCCACTTCACAGGGTTGTCGTTATTGTATCAAAAATAGAAGAAGGAAGCTGGGTTGTATATGTTTTCAAAGAGAGAGAGGGAGAAAGAGAGAGAGAGAGAGAGAGAGAGAGAGAAAGAAAGAAAGAAAGAAAGAAAGGGAAAAGAAAAGAAAAAAGAAAAGAAAAAAGAAAAGAAAAGAAAAGAAAAGAAAAGAAAAGAAAATTTCCTTCTGAGAATCCAGACTATATTTCACCACAATGACATAGACAGAATTCAAGCCCTCTTCAACTAAGGGCTTTGATCCACCCATCCCTATTTTGCCACAGTTCTCAAAAAATGACCATCAAGCTGGGTCCGTTGCCATCCCATTGCATTAGCCACTGGCAAGCTACCAGGCATCATCCATAGCTTTTCCACCATGTCTCTCTCACCACGCTGTTGGTTACAATCCTTGAAGGCCCCCCTCCCCTCCAAGCCAGCTGATCAGCAAAGAGTGATGAACAGTGCTATCAACATCACTGAAAGCAAGCACCAATTGCGTTCCTTCTCCCGGGAGAAGGGCACATGGTTTCCCTTGATTTATCCATGTGGTTTATCCATGGTTAAGCCTTATACTTGACATCCTTGGGGACAGAAAAGGAAAAATATATTCCATGGGCTGAAAAGGGAAATGGCCCTTGCGAATTTCATGTGCTTAAAAAAGACATATAGTTTTCATATAGTTTTATTACAGATGTTGATTAAAATAGTAAAAACTAATATAAATTAAAAAAAGAATCGTAAGAAAAAATAAAAAGCAGATAAAAAAGAACAAGAGAAAAGAAAGAAAATGGTAAGAAAAAGAAACACATAAAGAAGTAACTTCAAATCTTCATTTACTACTATAGTTCATACTATAGTTCGAACCTTCATACTATATAGCACTATGTAGACACATTTAACCTCCTTTTACAGTTACAAACAGCTATCTCTTCACCCATATCCCTTATCTATAAGCAAGTCCACAAACATCAACTTTTAAATTCTGATGTCAGCAAAAAGCCCGCAAAGGTTGCCAGAACTTTTGAAGTTCAAGTCCGTACATCTTAAATTGGCCATGTTTGAAAAAACTTGTTAAAAACAAGAAAAAAGTCAAGGAAACAATTGGCCCATTGCTCGGAGAAGCTGGCAAGAAGGTGAAAAGCAACAGGGAGAAAGCAGAACTACTTAACTCGTTTTTTTGCAATTGTCTTTACACAAAGGGAAAAAATAGTCCAAACTATCAAAAACAACACCACAAAAAACAGATTAGGAACACAAGTTAAAATAGGGAAGAAAATGGTAAGTGACACCTGTCTATCCTAGATGAGTTCAAATCACCAGGACCAGATGGATTATACCCCAAGGTTCTAAAGGAACTGGCAGATGTGATCTCAGAACCACTGAACTATTTATTTCAAAGATCCTGGAACACCGGGGAACTGCCAGAGAACCAGATCGCCTGATCCGGTAGCGATGGAAGCAGGTGGTTCGGAGAACTGGTAGCAAAAATCCCTGCCTCCCCCCCATGCCTAGCTGAGCCGCACAATCATAAGAGGCTTTTTTTTTACTTTTAAAAGCATATTTTCTATAACCTCTTCAGCCAAAAAAAAATGCTTTTAAAAGTAAAAAAAAAAAAGCCTCTGATGATTGTGTGGCTCAGCTGGGATCGTCAAAGGCTTTTAAAAGAAAAAAAACCCTTTTTTTCTTTTAAATGCCTCTGACGATCCCAGCTGAGTTGCCTGATCGGCAGAGGCTTTTTTAAAAAGCCTCTGCCGATCAGGCAACTCAGCTGGGATCGTCAGAGCCTTTTGAAAGCATTTTTTTACAACCTCTTTGCCAAAGAGATTGTAGAAAAAATGGTTTTAAAAGTAAAAAAAAAAAAATTGGCCACGCCCATCCAGTCACATTATCCCCACCACCAAGCCACGCCCACAGAACCGGTAGTAACAAATTTTAGATTTCACCACTGAGCGGGTGTAACTGATTGGACAAGGCCAACGTGACGTCACTCATGCACTCAGTCACATGACACCCCCCAAGCCACACCCAGCCAAAAGGTGGCTAAAATTTTTGGGATTTTTTGACACTTTTTTTTTTTTTGACACTCCGGCCCCACATCCAGGTCGGGACACAGTAGGGTGGCGGTGGTCATCTTGGCTTTCCCTCCATTGCCCTTCCTGGCCGAAAAGCGCCCCTTCTCGCCTCTGACGGGCCTTTCCCGTGGTTGAAGCCGGAACACCCCACTGCCCACTCCTGCTGGCGTGCTGAGCCGGCCGGGTCCCGTCCGCGAGATGAGCATGCAGGAGAAAGGCTTCCTTCTGGAGCTCAGGGACAGCTTCACTGAGGACGTGCCCAGGATCCCAGTCAAGAGGGTGACCCTGTTTCCATGGCCCGCCAGCCATGGTTTTTTGGCCGGGAAGGGCAATGGAGAGAAAGCATGAAGCAGCTTCCTTCTCGCTGGCTAACCAGAGAACTTTTTGGCATTGTCAAAAAGCCAGTCATTAGGGCACAAAACCGGTTAAAAGATTTGGACCCCCACTGCTGGGTGACATGATAGCAGTGTTCTGATATCTCAGGGGCTGCCACAAAGAAGAGGGAGTCAAGCTATTCTCCAAAGCACCTGAAGGCAGGACAAGAAGCGATGGGTGGAAACTGATCAAGGAGAAAAGCAACGTAGAACTAAGGAGAAATTTCCTGACAGTTAGAACAATTAATCAGTGGAACAACTTGTCTCCAGAACTTGTAAATGGTCCAACACTGGAAGTTTTTAAGAAGAGATTGGATAACCATCTATCTGAAATGCTATAGGATTTCCTGCCTAAGCAGGGGGTTGGACTAGAAGACCTCCAAGGTCCTTTCCAACTTTGTTACTCTATTCTATTTTAAACGCCGCTCTGAGCTGTTTTTTAAAAGACTTGAAACGCCTACACGACGGAATAGCAACAGCAGGAGTGTGGACCCGACCGGTTTTCGTTCCCTTAAGCAACTCCTCTTAGATTCAAAAGACTTCGTGGCTGCGACTTTTCCCTTTGAAGAATTATCTGCAAGTGGGAGGAGTTGTGGGAGAGGGTTATTTCTCCCTAGCCCTAGAAGTTGAGAGGGAGCTAAAAAGCGAAAAGTCCTTCAGCCCAGCTCCAGGTGAAATATTGTCCCTGTCCCGTCCCGTCCCGTCCCGTCCCGCCCGGACTTCGCTTTGCTCCCTCCCTGCGAGCGTCTTTTCAGTCCCGGGACATTCCTGAGCCCTCTGGGAGGTTGGGTGATTCGGTTTTCTGGTTACTCACGTGTAAACGGCATAAATAGTAAGAGGCAGGAGAAGTGCGCGCAGGAGAGCGACATATTTTCTATTTTAAACCAAAGTTTCGTTTTCTCTCGGCTGTTGGATCCGCCCATGTTTAGCCCTTCTTTTTCCGGGGTCAAAAAAGAAATGTTTGCTGATTAAGGCAATATGTTTCATTGTGTTAAAGTTATCGCCACAGGATATAAACTATTCCAAATAAACTTTCCTTTTGCAGCTGACTGATATAATTTTGTCAGTGTTGATAAGCAGTGCTCCAGATTGTCCCAAAGGTTCTTTTTCAAGAGGCCATTGGACTTGTTGGTTTTTCTTTGAAGATATTTCGCTTCTCATCTAAGAAGCTTTTTCAGCTCTGACTGGATGGTGGGGAATGGAAGGATTTATATTCCTTGCCTACCATCCAGTCAGAGTTGAAGAAGCTTCTTCAACTCTGAAGTGAAGTGAAATGTCTTCAAAGAAAAACCAGCAAGTTTAGTTGCCTCTTGAAAAAGCACCTTGGGGACAACCATGACCTGGATGACTGAGAATCCATAGATATTTAGTGCTCCAGATATTTGGGGATTATTCTGCCAACTGATTGATTTTGGGGTTTGTATGACGGCTAAGAAAAACAGAATAGTGGTAAACATCTGTACCTTGAGGTAGGGGAAAAAAGGAAACTTTGATTTTGGGTTTTACTAATTAGATAGGTTTGTTATTATAGAAATGGCTAGTTTATACTATTATGTAAAAATAAAAGTTCAGGTTTGATATTATTTTATTCTACTGCACCAAAGAAAGTCGGAAGTTAACACCTTTTTTTCTTTTCTCCTTTTTCCCCACATTTTTTCCTTCCCTTTCCCCTCCCCTAAATTTCCTACTATTTTCTTTTATATTTCTGTATCTCATAGTATTAATACATAAATAAATAAAATTTTGGATGAACTGGTGGATGAACTGGAGAAAATATAAAATAATAAAATAAAAAAGTCTTTTTTCCCCTTGAAATAATTGTTTCATCCTTAAAATAGGGTAGTTCAAATCTGAAGTTTTTCCATTGCTAAATCTTTTGGAAACATCTACCTAGAAAGTTAAAAGAAAACAGGCAGCCCCCTCCCCCCCCTTTTTCCCCCCCCTAATAACTAACTAAAAGAGAGGATTAGTGTTTGGCTTCTCAGCATAATTTGTAGAAGAGTTTGATTTTTAAAAATGAAAAGTAGAAATCTGGGACTGATGGTTTATTCCAAAGAGCAATTTCTATTTCTTGTCTTCCACAATGCCTCTCGCCTTCGCATATTTGTGGTTTCCTTAATCCATAGAAGGAAACAATGTACTGTACAGATCATCAAAGAGAAATCTGTAGCTTGCTTTATCCAGATCACATTTTTCAGCAGAATATATATATAGTAATCATCCAGTCAAAGTCGTTGTTCCTCCTCATTAGCCAACTCTTCCGTATGTATTAATCCACTCCTGGTCTCTCCTGTCTTGGGTTTGAGATGCCAGGTACCTTCTCTTCATCTATCTTTTGAAGAGACCTTTTCTAAATGGATCCTGTAGCTGAGTTTTTCTTGGCTGTAAATAGAGAGAAAATTGTGTAATTGTGTACTTAAAAGGTACATGTTATTGTGCTTGCCATTGGTCCCTTAATTACCTTTAAAAGGTACTAAGACCTCCACAGAGATATTAATAACTAGTTTTCGGTTAGGGCAGCCATATCTTTGGCATGGTCATGTGATCAAATTTGGGAACTTGGCAACTTGATCACCTTTACTGCTGTGTGTGGCATCTCAGTCACATGACCATAATTTGCAACTTATTCGACAGTTTCCAGCATTTACTTCCAGTTTCTGGCACAGAAAGGCCATTGGGGAAATGGATTTTCTTAACAACCACTATATTCACTTAATAGCTGCCACAAAAATTGCCAAAAAAACCGGATCTGGTCATGTGTTGCCTTAACTTAGGACCATAACAACCTATGACCATAACTCTAGGCACAATTATAGTCATACGTCAAGGACTAGCTCTACAGTGCCCTCCCCCCTCCCCGACTCTTCTATCCTAGTTTTTTCAACGGCTTTGCTTTGTTCCTGCAGTTCATCACTGCCATTAACCCTTCATTTTTTACATGTGAAAGCTGACCTTTAAAGTATGCTACTCCAACTGCTAGTGCCAATCCAAACCCGAGTCCAATAATGAATCCCAACAGCCAAGGAACCACTGCACTTGTACCTGTGGGCCGAGAAGGTGAGAGAAAAAATGTATTCCTAGTACTTTGGGTACCTGAGAGATCGGGATGAATAATTGTATCTCCCTCACCTGGCCGCCAAGGAACAGACTGTTCCAATGGGGTCTCAAAAGCTTCATGTTCTACTCGACAAACATAAATGACTTTAACATTTTTCTTCTGTGGGAGGAAGACACTGTTGATGGAAAACATCCCATTGTGCATGCTTTGCACCTCTGACTTTACTTGCTCTTGTGGCACTCCATTTTGCAACCACTGAACATTGATTTGGGAGGGATAAAATTTGCTCAGGTTGCACACAGCTACTACAAATTTCTCCCCTTGTGGCCTTGTGATCAGCTGAAGGATGGGCCGACCTGCAAAGAGAGGAAGGAAATATGAGGTCCTGCATCCAATAGGCCAGTGTTTCTCACCCTTGGAAACTTGAAGATGGTGGACTTCAGTTCCCAGAATTCCTCAGTCAGCCAGCTGCCAAGGTTGACAAACACTGCAATAGACAATTCCTATCATCAGTTCCTAATTTCTTGAAGCCAGTCTTGGACCCACCTGGGATTACAGGTTGTCCTCAACCTACAACCATTTATTTAGTGACTGTTACAGTAGAAGTGAAAAAAGTGAGTTATGACCATTTTTCACACTTATAATGTTTGCAGCATCCTCATAGACACGTGATCAAAATTAAGATGCTTGGCAAGACATGTATTTATGATGGCTGCAGCGTCCCAGAGTCATGCGATCTTGCATAGTAACGGAAATTTTACGCTCAATTACGGTCATAACTCAATAACTGTATTTTTGTCAGCTGCTGTGTGAACTAGGGTCAGTTGATAGCGGCTTGTTTCAGCTGATCAATCTGGGAACACCAAAATCAGTTTCCAGCTACTGGCTGTTCCCCTCTGCCATCTAAAACAGTGGTCCTTACACTTGGCAACTTTAGGATGCTTGTATGTCAGAATTTTTGCATGCATCCTAAAATTGCCGCATTTGAGAAACACTGATCTGAAACAAACATGAAGCTACCTCAAAGCTCAGTTTGGGTATTCCTGGATCCCACAGGGAGCCAAGAGGCCAGATGCCCACCAGTGGGAAACCAGGCAGCCCCACTAAGCCCTACGGACCTAGGCTGACATTTGAGTTGTACTAGCAGAGGGAGAGGTTAGTCTCAAAGAACTAATTTATCAAGACAGTAAATCTACTGTAGCTTTTATCACGTGCAGTTTGAACAACCATCGTTACAGATATATGAAGTTGCTGCAATACTCTTTGTGTTTTTATTTCTCTCTTCCCCTGACCCACAGCAACAGCTCTGGGATCCACATCCAATGTTTGGGGAGCTATAAGTAGTACCGAGACCTTAGATTATGTAGCACTGTGTCTGAAAGGTGCAATGTTATCAAAATGGTGTGTGCCGTGTTCTGATTTTACAGGGGGCACAATTTAGTACTTTAATCTTTTTTTGCCCCTTTGGCAGATATCCAAGTTGTACATATTCTTCTGGGCAACCATATAAATCATATAAAAAACACCCTGTGGTATCTTTCAACTTAGCATGAGAAAATATACAAGTGCCCAAGAGCTTCTCTTCTTCCACTAAATACAGATTAGTTGAAAGAGTGACATTACCCATAAGGCAGAAAATCTCTCCAAGTTGAGTCTAAAGCTTGCTTTGAACCTTCTGAGAAGACAGACTAGTGGCTGGTTTATGCTACACAACAGTGTGGTTTGTTTGGTTCCAACTTTAAATGTCACGATAACCAAGCCGCATGAGGTTTGTAAGATAAGGGTCTGTAACTGGCTGAGTCACATAAATAGAGCCAGTTAGGACTTTTTAAAAAATAAAGATTTAAATAAGCAAGGTGATGCATTTTGTGCAGCCAGCTCTTGTCTTTCAGCCCAAATTTCAAGAAACATCTTAAAGAGGCTGTGACTGAACAGCTGGAGAAAGACTGCCTGGATTCCTTGCTTTCTGAGCTAAAGGTTATACTCACCTAGCAAGTGCAGCTGGAATTTTAGGACCTCTGGCCCTTTGAGTGCTTGGTGATTGATATGGCAAGAGAAGTTGACGTTGGCATCTGAAAATTCTGGTGTGAGCTTCAAGAGACTCTCTGCTCTGAACAACTGGCCAGTGCTGGGCAGAGTAGGAGGCCATTCGGGGCCTTGCACAATCCTATCATTTCGGAACCACGTCATGGATATATTGCCAGGGTAGAAATCTGTTGCTGTACATGCAACCGTGCTTGGCTTGGTCAACTGCACTTTTGTGGAGCCAAGTTTAACCAGTGGGGGAGCTGGGAACAGAGAGGATAGAAGAAGACATTCTTACTATCTAGCGACCCAATTAAATCCATTAATCAACATCAAAGGCTAGTAGCTATGATCCACTATCCTCCTATTGCTATTCAGTACTGCTTGGAAATGTGCAAGTCAACAGCTGGAAGACCCATGCAAGAGAGAATGGGAAGATTCCAAAAACAAGAATAGAAAGATTGTTCATTTCCTACAGGAAATGTTGCAAAGCTATAATTTTGTCACAAAGGAGGTGGCACTGATGGAAGGAACGTCTAAACGTCTGCATCTGTCTTTCCCAACTTTCTTACTCTGGGTCAATAAACAACTGCACGTAAACACTGTAGCAAACACATATTCAAGTTGTAGAAAGATGCATTTAACTCGGTACCAGGCAGAGGTTGTTCCTTAGGAATGCACTGAAACACACACAAGTTTTTAAAAATTGCATTCATACATACATAAAACGTATGCATAAAAGTTGTGAGGTTATAGTATTAGTATGTAAGAAACAGTGTAGTATATCAAAGAACACAGTCTGACAACAAGAAAGATTTCAGCTGACAAGTAATAATGATGGACAAACCGAACTAGCAAACATTTCTAGGGAGGAAATTCAAAGAAAAAGAAGACGCTACTGATAATAATCTCTCCGATGGCCAACAGTCCAGCTCAGCTAATTCCCAGACAGCAAAATCTAATGACAATTTCAGATGGTACAGAAAGCAGAGATCAATATGACTGGGCATTGTTTCATTTACATATTTATTCTAATTATGTACCATGTATATATCTTTGTTTTATTTATATTCTCGTAGAAATGGAGGTCAGAGGGTATGCCTTATAAAAAGAAAGGTGGACTAGAACAGCTAAACATCTTCTTCCTTACTTTGTTGTTTATTATTTTATAACTGCTACCTTCTCTCTCTAAGTCATTTCTGAAAGCTCAGGATTGCTGAGAGCACACATTCAGATTGTCATTTTTCCAGCAGTCACACTCCCCACTCTGGAAGAAGGAAATTCTCTGAAACAAGAAAATGTTATGTGCGATTGTCAAGGTCATTTCCTCCTTCTTTGGCATTTCCGCCTTCTTTGGCAATCTTATAGTTAAGTATATAACATAGGCAAGTAGGCCATATCATATAGAAAAGGGGGAAAAAGCGGGGGGGGATTACAATCCAAAGAATTGCCTGCAAGCACTTCTTGCCCGACACACAGTTTTTTGAACGAAAGAAAGAAATATACAGTAAAAGACGGGGGTGAAATCCAGCAGGTTCTGACAGGTTCTGAAGAACCGGTAGCAGAAATTTTGACTAGTTCAGAGAACCAACAAATACCACATTTGGCTGGCCCCAGAGTGAGATGGGAATGGAGATTTTGCAATATCCTTCTCCCAGGAGTAGGGAGGGAATGGGGATTTTGCAGTATCCTTCCCCTGGAGTGGGGTGAGAATGGAGATTTTGCAGTATCTTTCCCCTACCACGCCCACCAAGCCACACCCACCAAGCCACAGCCACAGAACCGGTAGTAAAAAAATTTGGATTTCACCACTGGTAAAAGAAGTCAGAGAGAGAGAGGGAGGGGGAGAGAGAGAAGGAGTGGATGGAGTCACCTAGATGTGGCAGGAGATGTGCTGGAGAAAAAGGGACAATGTGACGTACAGCAGCAGAAGCAGAAAGTCAGAGGATTCACGGCTAGGGAGAAGAGAACCGGAAGAAGTCCAAGGCAGGAGAAGAAAGACAAAGATCTGCAAAAAGTGGCAGTGGAGAGGGAAAAGTCCTGGACTATAGGCAGAACAAACTCCAAGTGGTTCAGGTGTAAATTCAAATAGTCCTCAACTTACAACAGTTCATTTAGTGTCTGTTCAAAGTTACAACGGCACTGGAAAAAGTGACATGGCCATTTTTCACACTTATGACTGTTGCAACATCCCCATAGTCACGTGATTTACATTCGGATGCTTGAGAACTGATTCATATTTATGGACGGTTGCAGTGACCCAGGGTCATGTGATCCTCTTTTGCAACCTCCTGACAAGCAAAGTCAATGGGGAAGCCAGATTCACTTAACAACCATGTTACTAATTTAACAACTGCAGTGATTCACTTAACAAATGTGGCAAAATGTCGTAAAATGGTGCAAAACTCACTTAAGAAATGTATCACTTAACCACAGAAATCTTGGGCTCAATTGTGGTTGTAAATCAAGAAGTACCGACTACAGTAACTGGGCAAAATGAGAAAAGTTGTTGGCATACTAAAAATAAATAAGTGTGGGAGGATGAAAACCCCAGCAGCTAAGTATCTTGTACCATACAGTAAAGAAGCCAAACTTATTTAAATTCTGTTAGTATATTTCCTAGTTAGATTTTGATAGTGTATATTCCGTATTTTTCCGAGTATAAGACACACCTTTTTCTCCCCTAAAAGGGGGTGAAAATTTAGGTGTGTCTTATATACCGAATGTAGCCCCGCTCACCCACTGGCCCCCACCCTTTAGCCTCTGCCTCTCAGCAGTTACCTCCTTGTAAGCAAACAGCAAGAAAAAACAGCTCCTTTCAGCTTCAGCACAGGCTAATTAGCACAAGTTGATTGGACCTGCCTCCTGACTCTCCGCTGATTTGCTCTCAGCTGTTTTGCGCAGGGCTCTGCTGCTTGCTGCAAAGAGGTAAATTGCTGGAGCAGATTTTTTTTTTTCCTTGTGCTAATCAAGCTATGCTGAAAATGAAAGTAAAAGTAAAGCAGGCTGTTTGCTGTTTGCTGCAACGAGGCAAAATTGCTCAGAGGCAGAGGGAGATTTCTTTTTCTTCTTTTCCTCACCCAAAAAGATAGGTGCGTCTTATACTTCAGTGCGTCTTATACTCCGAAAAATATGGTATTTACATATACATTAGGTAACAGTGTGGATGTGTATAGATACATATACACATATATTTACTAGAATTCTTGTAAATACATTGTGTACTCTGCTTGTATAGCAATAAACAGCACTCTGTTCCTTTGTTGGGTGTGTGGACATTTCTGGTTTAGCTCCTATTGGTTCCCACCCTCTGACAAACCGCAACAGCAGATGACATGTGTGGTGTGCTGATAGGTAGCAATGGGGCTGTTGGCTGAAGCAGGATATCCCTCCCTATCCAGACAATCCTTTCTCCCACATGCAGCCCTCACAAGTTCCCACCCAGCTTATTAACAACTGGGTGAGTATTTCAGAAGAAAGAATTGGTGCTGGCTGACGTAAAAGTTCTCCCTCTTCGACCAGATCTACTGCTCTATGTGTCTTATCAGGAAATACCTCCTGCTAATAGGTCTATGGGCAGATCATGCAAAGCTACTTCTGATCCACTCTCCATCTCTATGATTCAAGCACTGTCTGTAACCTGGGGCTGGATTGCATCATCCTGGTAAAGCAAGCAGCACATGATGTAGTCCTCAAGTTATGAAAATTCATTTAGTGACCATTCGAAGTTACAGTGGCACTGAAAAATATACTTACAATTTACTTACAACCCAGTGGTGGGTTTCAAATTTTTTACTACCAATTCTGTGGGTGTGGCTTGGTGGGCGTGGTATGGCTTGGTGGGCATGGTAGGGGAAGGATACTGTAAAATCTCCATTCCCTCCCCACTCCAGGGGAAAGGTTACTGCAAAATCCCCATTTCCTCCCGATCAGCTGGGACTCGGGATGCAGAGAATAGATGGGGGCAGGGCCAGTCAGAGGTGGTATTTACTGGTTCTCGAACTACTCAAAATTTCCGTACCAGTTCTCCAGAATTGGTCAGAACCTGCTGAAACCCACCTCTGTTACAACCAGTCCTTGCACTTAGCAACTGTCACAGTGTTCCTCCCAGTCAGGTGATTAAAATTCTGGTACCTGGCAATTGCCATGTATTTATGACATTTGCAATGTCCCGGGGCCACAAGGCTACTATTTCTGACTTTTATATCCAGTTTCTGACAAGTAATGTCAGTGGGAGCCAGATTCGCTTAACAGCAATGTGATTCAGTTAACAGCCATAGTGAGTTGCTTAATGACTCCAGCAAAAAAAAAAAAAAAAAAGTTGTAAAATTGGGCACAACTCGCATTAGCCGCTTTTCTTAATGACAGACATTCCAATGTCATATGTGGTCATATGTTGAAGGCAACCTGTAATTGAAAATATTTTGCAGCAAAAAAACCACAGGGGCTATAGATGTTATTGAATGAGTATGTTTTAGCAACATTAATAGTCGGAGACCACTAATCCCTCCCGCCCCCTGTAACACTTTTAAAACTGTGGCCTAGCTCAGGAGTAAACACTTACTTTTCCCAAGGAACCACAGGGCTGCCACTGCCACCACCACCCCCTACCCTCCACCCACCCCACCCCAGCCCCCTTCAAGCCCTGCCACCCCTACCCCTGCTGCCAATGCCCCGTCTCCCATGGGGATGTGGCCTGCAGGCCATAAAATCCCCAGGTCTGTTCCAGATCAAGGCTTTTAACCTGGGTCGCGTTCGCGCCTTAAATATTTTTAAGGTTATCCTATGACTCCCATTCCGTTTCCCTTGGTTTCCTTTACCTTCCACTTTCAACTCTATTGACTTCTCTTCTTTGTCAGGGCTGTGGATAACAGAGCAAGTGTAAGTGCTGCCATCCGCACCTTGCACATTTTGAAGCAGAATGCTGGCGTTGCCCCGTAGCAGTTCTTCAGAAGACATCTTTGCCCTTGGGTGAAAGACTTCTAACTTATCTTCATACTTAGCAATATCTCTTGAACCCATACGCCATATCATAGCCAGGCGTTTGGGATCTATGGGCCCAGAAGAGTCCTCAAAGTGACAAGGCAGCAGGACATCAGAACCCGGTTTGGCTTGAATTGGGCCTTCGGGGCCTGTAATGGTCAAAGCGGCCTCTGAAAGAGAAAAGCAACAGGAAGAATTGGTGTTAGAAAATCAACGTAAGACATGTCAGATATTGCCTGCATATGATGCACCAGAGACTAGAAAGGGTTAAGTCTTTACAGACATCACATGTGACTATATCAGCCAATGAACTCTCTTATTTTATATAGCTTGGTAACTACCAGTAGGTAAGTTCAAGATTGCCTATTTTACAGTCAAAGATGAGTACAGGAGTTGATTTCAACAGTTGAGATCAACTCCTGTACTCATCTTTGACTGTAATAAACGACTGACTGACTGACTGACTGACTGACTGAGATCAACCCATCTGAAGAGATCAGAGGTGGGGGGCTATGGCCCCTTTATGGCTTGTGGACTTCAACTCCCAGAATTCTTGAGCTGGCTCAGGAATTCTGGGAGTTGAACTCCACAAGCCATAAAAAGGGCCATAGTTCCCCACCCTGGAAGAGATCTTCCCATGAGAAACTGATTTTGTTAAGATTCTGGGCACCATCCACAGCTTTTCACCATGTCTCTCACCCAGTTGTTGGTTGGTGTTTTTCAGTTTTCTGATTACTCACGTGTAAACGGCAGATACAGCAACAGGCAGGTGACGTATCCAAAGGAGAGCAACATTTTTTAAAGCCAATATTAAAGTTTCGCTTTCCTCGGGGGTTGGAATCTGCCCAAACTTAGTGCTCTCTTTTTTCCCAGGTTACTGAAAGAAACATTTGCTTGATTAATCAAGGGGAAAAAATGTGCAGAGAGCCGGAAATAAATTTCAGGCATAAATGATAGTTATCCCTCGGAAAAGGGGTAGGAGGGGGAAGAAGCGATTAAAAAAAAACAACACCAAATAAAGAGAAATTGGGATGGATAGTGTTTAAGTTTACAGTCTGGAGAGAACCCTGTTCAATCTTTTGAGCCTGACCATTGTGTTACTATGCAATTGTTACTAAGGTGGCTTTGGTCTATGTTCGTGAGAATGTTCGTGAGAATGTATTCAATTCCATTGGGCTATGACTGTGCATTCAAGAATTTCCAAGAGAAAGTAACAACAAAGCTTATTATGATTCTTTCCACTGTCAACCAGATATTCAAACTGGATCAGAGGTGGGTTTCAGCAGGTTCTGACCAGTTCTGGAGAACCGGTAGCGGAAATTTTGAGTAGTTTGGAGAACCGATAGTAAAAATTCTGACTGGCCCCACCCCCATCTATTCTCTGCCTACCAAGTCCCAGCTGATCGGGAGGAAATGGGAATTTTGCAGTAACCTTCCCCTGGATTGGGGAGGGAATGGAGATTTTACAGTATCCTTCCCCTGCCACGCCCACCAAGCCACACCAACCAAGCCATGCCACGCCCACCAAGCCATACCCACAGAACCGGTAGTAAAAAATGTTGAAACCCACCAGTGACCTGATGGGATTAAAAGTAGAAAAACAAAGACTCCTAAAATCTACATTCCCCACCCAGCTCCAAGGATAAGGCGTGACTTCTCAACCACAATGGGAGTCAGGCAACAATAACTAGAGTACTAAAAGGACACACTCAAGCAGAGGTCAAAGTACATTTCACAATGAACAGGCACCTCAAACACAAAGCCCCAAAGAATGTATAAAAGTCCACCTATCTCAACCCTATTTTGTCAGCCACAGTAGAAACATGCTGCTGAGGTTTCTGGCTACTAAATAAACAGAAACCTCATTTCCAAAATGCAACCTGCCTCCATTCTATTTTCAGCATCTCTCTCCCAGCTTGGAACTGAACCAGATTTCTCTTCTGACAACTGGATTTGGCATTTTTATCCACTTATGGAGAGCTTCCCAAGAATCTGGGATAGACATATGTTGATGTTCCATAGTGTTAAAGGTATCCTCACAGGATGAAAACTGTTCCAAGTACATTCTGCTTTGGCAATTGACTGATGCTAATTTTGTCAATGTTGATGTGTTTAAGTGGTGCTCCAGATGTTTGGGGATTATTCTGCCAATTGATTGATTTTAGGTTTTTTTTTTTTTTTTGTAATTGCTAAGGAAAACTGGAACTCTCTTGGTGCTCCAGTTGTGTTGCACCTGTTATTATTTGGACTATCTTTGCTTTCTTTTGACACAGTTCTGTTTCTATTTGCAAATCTTTGTATTTTGTAATCTTCTCCAATTCTTTCTCTTCCATTCTGCTGTCTGCGGGTACTGCCACATCCACTATCCAAACTTTTTTTGTCTTTCTTATCCACAATTGTTAAGTCTGATGTAGAAGTCTGATCTGCAGAAAAAACAATGGCTACCAACCTGCCTTCCATTGAGGACCTGTATACTGCACGAGTCAAAAAGAGGGCTGTGAAAATATTTACAGACCCTTCACATCCTGGACATAAATTGTTTCAACTCCTACCCTCAAAACGACGCTATAGAGCACTGCACACCAGAACAACTAGACACAAGAACAGTTTTTTCCCGAATGCAATCACTCTGCTAAACAAACAATTCCCTCAACACTGACAAACTATTTACTAAGTAAGTCTTCACTACTATTAATCTTCTCATCGTTCCCACCACCCATCTCTTTCCACTTATGACTTTATGACTGTAATTTTGTTGCTTGTATCCTTACAATTTATACTGATATTGTTTCCTGATTGCTTATTTGTACCCTATGGCTATCATTAAGTGTTGTACCTTATGATTCTTGATGAACGTATCTTTTCTTTTATGTACACTGAAAGCATATGCATCAAGACAAATTCCTTGTGTGTCCAATCACACTTGACCAATAAAAAATTCTATTCTATTCTATTCTATTCTATTCTATTCTATTCTATTCTATTCTATTCTATTTTCTATTCTACGTTTCTATCTGAATTCTAAACTCCTAGAGCACTTTAACTTCTTCATTTTCTATTACTCTCTCTACTTTATGGTTTCACCAGTTCTTGCTTGCAGGCAGATGTTTTTTCTTGCAGATATTCCAATGCGCCATTATTGCTCCTCTTTCATGCTGTTGCTTGTAGCCAGTCTTGGCAATCTTCTTGCAGCAGCTAAACCAGGTGGCCCACTGTTTCTTTAACTTTTTTATTCAGCTTCTTCATATTTTATCCAAGTTCTTTGTTTCTTCTACTTTCCTGCTCTTAGCCATTGCCAAGTCTTGTTATCTGCTTTGTTTGCTATTTTTTTTAAAAAATGTATTCGTACTTTATCTTCCCATGTCTCTTTTCTGTTCTTTATTTAGTCTTTCTTGTAGGACAGCTTGGTCTCTCCAGTACTGAGTAACCCTTCCTGGTATATTAGCTTTTGTGCATCTTCTTCACTGCTCTTCTGGTAGTGAATGCCCTTTTTTCATATTCAGCCTTCTGAAGTACTTGCAACATTCTGCATCCAGTTATTTTCCTTGGTAAATAGAATCTGTCAACGTCACTGCTAAGATGAAGGGCATGATTCATTATTTTTCTATTCTTCTTATCCAGGGCTTTTAGTTCTGCTTGCGTCTACTATCCCAGCTGTGTATCTAATAACTGGAATTACCCAGGTGCTAACAGCCTTGATGGTATTTCCTCCATTGAGTTTGGAATCTTCACTCTCTTAATGTATTCACTTCTGGCCTTTTATTTTACTTCAGTGTGCTTTGTTTGTCATCACCTGGAAGGATGCCCAGATATTTGTAGTGATCATCTTCATCCAGACGCTTGATATTGTTTCCATAGGGAATTTTGAGTTTTCACTTTTTTTTTCGATGGTGATTTGTCCATGGCACATTTGTCCAGTCCAAATTGTATTGCAGTATCTTGGCTGTATATATAGACAATTCAATCAGAATAGAAATGGAAGGGACCTTGGAGGTCTTCTAGTCCAGTCCCCTGCTCAAGCAGTAGATCCTGGCCTGTATCATTTCAAACAAGTGGCTGTCCAGTCTCTTCTTAAAAACCTCCAGTGATGAAGCATCCACAACTTCTGAAGGCAAGTTGTTCCTCTGGTTTATTATTCTCACTGTTAGGAAGTTTCTCCTTAATTCCAGGTTGCTTCTCTCCTCGATTAGCTTCCATTCATTGTTTCCTGTTCTGCCTTCTGGTGCTTTGGAAAATAAATTGACCTCTTCATCTTTGTGGCAGCTCTCAAATACTGGAATATTGCTATCATGTCTCTCCCCAACCCTCAATCCTTTTCTCTAGATTAGCCAAATCCAAATCCTGCAACCATTCTTCATATGTTTTATGTTCTCCAGTCCTTTAATCATCTTGATTCCTCTTCTTTGCACTTTTTCCAAATCTCAACATCTTTTTTTGTAATGTAGTGACCAAAACTGGATGCAGTATTCCAGATGTGGCCTTTCTAAGGCTTTATAAAGTAGTACTACTTCACAGGGTTGAGCAGCAATTCTATTTCAAATGCTGCTTTTCAGGTAGCCCATGACAGACAGTCCTCAGCCTACAGGCACAATTGGGACCAGAATTTCTGTTGTTAAACAAGGCAGCTGTTAAGTGAACCCTACCCAATTTATGACCTTTTCCATCACGGTTGTTAAGCAAATCACTACAGTTGTTAAGTGAATAATGTGGTCATTAAGTGAATCCAGCTTCCCACATTGACTTTGCTTACCGGAAGCTGGCTGGGAAGGTTACAAGTGGTGATCCAAAGACCCCAGGATGTTGCAACTGCTGTAAATACACGTGGGTTGCTAATCTGATCATGTCACTATGGGGATGCTGTGTTGGTTGTAAGTGCAAGGAGGACCAGTCATAAGTCACATTTTTCAGTGTCCCTGTAACTTTGAAAGGTCATTAAATGAATGGTTGTAAGTTGAGATGGAATAATTTAGCAAGGGTTTTGATGTTTGATAGCCATGCCTGATTTATTCACTATTGCCAACAGAGGAATCAGTGCAATGACAAAGAGTAGTGGTGTTAATGAGTCTCCTTGGAAGATTCCTCTTTTGATAGTAACCTTTCCCAATCCATCATCTTTGGCCATTTTCCATTGTGCCATAGATCTTTACACAAAGCTTCTGATGTTTCTAGTGACCCCGTTATTTCGATTGTCTAACCATGTGGCAGGGAGTCAAATGCCTTCTTGTAATCAACGCAGGCTACATTCAGGTTGGTTTTCCTTCTGCAGTTTTCCAGAATCATCTCGTTAAGTAGATCTTTTGTTCCACTGCTGTCTGGGTATTTTCAGCTAGATGCTGTTGGACTGTAATTAGCTACCACACCAATGTCATTGCTAATTTTAATTGCTAATTCATTGCTGATTCAAATGCAATCAATTCACTTTATTTCATTCATCAACCAAATAAAGTGCAGATTTATTTACAAGATATATATATATATCCACTCGACTCTGGGCTTTTTTCTTTTCTGGCAGCCAGCAAGTCTCTCACCTGGCAGCAGGAACTTGCTGGCTGCCAAAAATAAAGAAGCCCAGAATAGAGTGGATGTGATTCTATTGAGCTAGGGCTGCAGAAAAACCTTGGTTACGTAGGAAAAACTTGGCTAGAGGAAAAACATATATATATGTGCGTATTAAATATATATTTAATTAATTAATTAATGAGGTGTGAGTATATGTGCTTTCATCTGTTCTGACCTAGGCTTCCCCAGCAGCACAAAGCCGAGTCCTCATCCTGATAAACACCTTTTGTTTAATTTATAGTGAATTCCTCTCCAGCAAAGTCTTTCCTCTCCCACAGTCTTTCAAGATAGTTCACAATTACCGACCTTTATCAGGCTTGGAGAGTGGCCAGGCTGAGCAATACTTGACAAGAATGCAGTAATGAACTAATTGTCTCCTGCAAACACACCTTTCGCTCCTCTTTTATTCCCCCTGGGAGGGGCCCTTCATCATCCACTTGTGGCCTTATTCACAAGTTGACCCTTGTTCCTTAGCTGTTTCCTTCGTCTGGCAACTCTGCGCATGTGCACCAGGGGTGGATTCTACTTACTTTTACTACTGGTTCGCATGCGCAGAAGAATTCTGATGACGTCGGATTTGGTGGGCGGAGCCTCCCGCCTGTTTTACTACCGGTTCTATAGAACCGGTGGGAACCGGGGGCAACCCACCACTGATGTGCACACTGGGAACAGGCTCCAGCTGTTCATCTGCCTCACTGATGTATGACTCCAAAGGCAGCGAATATCTGCCATATGGACCTGGCCCCATCTCTGCCTCCGATGCAGAGCACTTGTCAGAATCTTCCCGAGACTCCAGGACTGGCTCATGTTTCTCCCCAACCTCCTCACTGTCCGAATCTGCTGCCAGTTTTGCTGGCCTCTGGCAGGCCACAACATCATCTCTATGCAAGTAAGGGAGAAGGAAGCCCTCCCTGAGTTAAAAATAGGATGAGATATAATTATTGAATAGACTATCTGAATGGCATACAGATCTTCTAAAGAATCATTGTGTAAATGTGTTATGGAGAAGAGGAAGAGGCGTGTTCCCCCCCCTCCCCCCATCTTTTTACATATTTTCTTCACTGGGCTTATCTTCAAACACATGACAGCTTTTTTTGTTATATCCGCTCTCCTGTTTCCTTGTGTAATTTACAATCTAACTTTCTGCAGTTTTGCCTCTGAAAATTTTCTGCAGCACAGTCACAATATTTCCCACTGGTTCTCCTACATGTTCCTTTCTAAATTATTTGCCAAATTTTTGTTTTCAGGACTTCCTTTTCTATTTGCAGTTCCTGGCCTTCTGTATTTTTCTGCAATCAGTGTTAAATTAAATTCCTCCTTTGCGGCCTCATTGTTTCAGAGTTTCTAATGTACTGTGCAACTTAGATCAGGGGTCCCAACCTGTGGGCTGTGGCCCACTACCGGGCCATGGCCTATTCTCAACTGGCCACGTGAATGTTGGGCCAGTGTGCGTGCACCACAGCCCCACTCATGCGAGCGGCGAGCACCAGCGCTCAGAGCCCCACTGTGTGAGGGCTCACTACTCACACAAATGAAGCTGTGTGCACATGCACATGGATGTACCTGCCCCTCACACAAAACCATCCCCTCTTCCCTTGTGCTGGGCCGCCAACCCAGAAAGGTTGGTGGACACTGACTCAGATGACATGAAATCTAAAATGAGACATCTTATTTTTAAAATTATTTTTTTACGTCTTGTCCTATTTCCCAAAGTTTATTCTGATAGAAGTTTGAGCAAAATCCAGGTTTTATAGAAACATCATACTGCTCTGTGACTTGCAACCATTCATTTAGAAACTGTTCGAAATTACAATGGCATTGAAAAAGGGGCATATGACTGATTTTTGCATTTATGATCATTGCAGCATCTCCAACATCATGTGATCAAAATTTGGGCACTTGGTAAAAGACATGTATTTACAATGGTTGTCCCAGGGTCATGTGATCGCTATTTACATTTTCCTCAGCTGGCTTCTGACAAGCAAAGTCAAGGGGGGCTTCACTTAAAAACTGCAGTGATTCATTCAAGAACCATGGCAAAAAGGTCATAAAATTATACTTGACTCACTTAATTATGCATTGCTTAGCAATAGAAATCCTAACTCCAAGGGTAGATGTATGTCAAAGACAACGTGTATTCCTTTTTTATAATCTAGAGCAGTGATGGCTAACCTTTTTGCCATCACATGCCAAAAGCGGGGGGAGCATGGGGAATCACGTGTGTGTGTGCCCACACCCATAATTCAATCCCTCCCTGCTCTGCCCCCCAAGCATGCATTTGTGATCCCTCCCCCTGGAACAGGGGGAGTGCGAACTCCCCCTGTTTTTTGCACACAATGGCCCGGTGGACCTGGTAGGCCCATTTTTCGCCCTCCCCAGGCTCCAGAGGCTTTCTTGGAGCCTGGAGGGGGGGCAAAAAAGGCCTTTCCCACCTCCCTTGAGGCCCTCTGGAGACCAGAAACGGCCTGTTTCCCAACTTCTGGTGGGCTTGGAAGGCCCGAAAATCTGCTGGTCGGCACACACATGCACACTGGAGCTGAGCTAGGGCAAAGGTTGTGTGCCCACAGATATGGTTCCGCGTGCCACCTGTGGCATGCATGCCATAGGTTCCCCATCACGGATCTAGAGGCCCTGAGTTGTATTAGGACTATAAATCCCAAATACATCAAAAAATCTGTCGATGTGCAGCAGTATTTCCCTCATGTCAGATCACTGCTCTTTCTGTTTAATTTCAATTATGTAAGACTAGAAACAGTTACAGGTAGTCCTTTTCTTATGACCACAATTCAGCCCAACATTTCTGTTGCTAAGCAAGACAACAACCTTTCTTGCTGCCTTTGTTAAGTGAATCACTATGGTTGTTAAGAGAATTTGGCTTCTCCATTAACTTTGCCCATCAGAAGGTCACAAAAAATAATCATATTTAATTTAATTTCCAATTTATATACCGCCCTTCTCCCTGAGGACTCAGGGCGGTGTACAGCCAAGATAAAAAACATAGAATACAAATATTAAAACATTTAAAAATATATATAAATTTTGGCCCGAAAGTTAAGAATCACAGACTAATTAAAAGAATTTAAAAATTTTAAAAATTTCTTCTTAAGCCAACCCAGCTTGTTGAAAAAGATAGGTTTTCAGGGAACGACGGAAGGCATTGAGGTCCTGGATTCTTCTTATCTCCGGGGGCAACTGATTCCAGAGGGTGGGAGCCCCCACAGAGAAGGCCCTCCCCCTGGGGGCCACCAGCCTACATTGTTTGGCTGATGGCACCTTGAGGAGGCCCTCTCTGTGGGAGCGCACGGGTCGATGGGAGGACATCGGTAGCAGCAGGCGGTCTCGGAGATAGCTAGGTCCTATGCCATGGAGCACTTTAAAGGTGATAACCAACACCTTGAAGCGCACCCGGAAGACCACCGGGAGCCAGTGCAGCTTGCGCAGGAGTGGTGTTACATGGGAGCGCCATGTTGCTCCCATCACTACCCGCGCTGCTGCATTCTGGACCAGCTGGAGCCTCCGGGTGCTCTTCAAGGGGAGCCCCATGTAGAGAGCGTTGCAGTAGTCAAGGCGAGAGGTGACGAGGGCGTGAGTGACTGTGCACAAGGAATCCCGATCAAGAAAGGGCCGCAACTGGCGAATCAGGCGAACCTGATAAAAGGTCCCCCTGGTAACAGCCGTCAGATGTTCCTCCAAAGACAGCTGCCTATCCAGGAGGACTGGATATGATCCCCGGACACTGTAAATGTCACATGCCAGTTGCCAAATTTTTTTTACATGTCTATAGGGATGCTACAATGGTCGCTAATGTGAAAAATAGTCGTAAATCACTTTTTTCAGTGCTGCTGTAACTTCAGGTCACTAAACAAATTGTTACAAGTTGAGGACTACCTGTATGTAGCACCGGCAACAGCTGTTGGAATGTTTTCAAGAAATATGTCTTCATTTCTGCATAAGATTACAGTTACCTGACCCGAATTCAAGTAAAAATTAAAAGCGAGCTTGTTGAGATCACAAGGTGATGAGAAGCAGAAGATAATCTAGTACAGAATATTTTATTTCACAGGATATAGGACCTGATAAAATATATGACAGCAAGAGAAATAAGAACAATAATATGCTGGGACAAGTTTTCCCAGTTTGTTAACAGTGCAATGAGATCCTTTTTATATAGCCAGGCGAAAGATTTATACCATCTGAAGAGAAACCAGGAAATAAATAACCTTACACTGGGCCTTACACTGTACTAAGTTATAATGGAATAAGTTTGATGTTGATATATTGTAACATACTGTATGGACCTAGATATCATTTATAGCTTAACATTATTATTATTGTAGATCTTCATTAAATTATGGCTGAATAGGATATCTCAACCAGACTGTGTCCTTTCTTGATAGATATGCAGGAACACATCTATTTATAGAAACCATTTTTTTCCCCTACTGGGCGTAACATGTTCTTCCCCTATCTCCTCCCCAACTTCTTGTTTTTCTTGACACATACATGTCTAATGACTGTAGCTGCTTATGCCCTTCATGGATTTTGCCCTTTAAAAAATTGATTTGATTATGTGCCATCAAGTTGGTTCCACTTAGAACCCACATAGACGGATTTTCTGTATGAAGATCTGCCCTTAATCCAGTACTTCAGTCTTCCATTGATGATCCCATCACCACTTTCAGTCCATCCACCATACTCCTGGTCATCTTCTTCTTCTGTTTCTTTCCACCTTTCCCAACATTACAGCCTTCTTCAAGAGAGTCAGATCTTCACATAGTGTGTCCAAAGTAGGATAATTTGAGTCTGGTCATTTGTGGGTTAAGTGAGACTTCTGGATTGATTTGTTCAATGATTCATTTGTTTATTTTCCTGGCTAGCCGCAGTATTCTCAGGAGGCTTCTTCAACACACGTGTCCCAAAAGCATCACTCCTCTTCCTGGTCTGCTTTTTTTAAAGTCAAACTTTCGCTTTCCTATAATATCCCGAGGATATTAAGGTTTGCACAATTCTGATCTTTGCAAGTATAGGCACATCACTGCAGTTGAATATCTTTTCCAATTAAAACAATGATTTACACTGATCACTGATGCACTGATCCTTTTATTGAAAAAACATTTATAACCATATGCTTCTTGCTTGAAATGCTGTTCAGTGTCTGAAAATGAAGGGTGGTTTTGTGATTGTCATGCGCACCAATCAACACAATCTTAAATGAAGAAGGCGTGTTTTCATACTTATCATAAAAATTAATAAATCAGCAAGTGACTTCCAGAGCTGGATTCTCTGAGTAATATTAACCATTTGCCAACTGTTGATTCATCAGACCCATAAACTGCTTTTTATTTATTTTTTTTAAATGTCCAAGTTTGCTTGAAAGTAATTGTGAAAAAAAAGAAACATTTTCAGAGTCTCTGAGCAATTGAAAAATGCAAGTTTCTATCCACACCTCCTTCAAAAATCCCTCTGCCATTCTTCACTGCTCCAACTGGTAGACATCAGACACAAGTCTAATCTATCAGGGTTTTCTTCTCTTGTAAAAGAACTGACATCTAACACATTCAACATTCCCCATCTCTTGGGACAAGAGTAAAATTCTGGATAGAAATATCTTTAATTTAGAGAAGGAAGGAGTTGATCCCAGCTTGTTCCCGTGCTGTAGCAATACTAGTCTGAGCATAGCAGCCCACCTCTAAGATCACTTCCAAAAGGAACAGAGATGTGCTGCCATCTGGAGCCAGAGGGAGAATCTGTGGAAGAAATGGAGATTGGGTAGGTAATGCTGGGGAAAGTAATACAAACCCATGACCTAGATCCTGTAGGAGCAACGTTTCTTGAAAACTATAGGATCTGCAGCAATTTAAATGTAATATAGAACACTGAATTCATTAAATGGAATGTTTTCTTTAATTAGCCAAAAAAAAAAAAAAGAACAACAACTAGATCCACATGACTTATTTATCTGGCAAAAAATAAATTTCTAACTCTGGGACTGCCACAACAAGTTTGAACAGGCAGCATTCCTATGAAAACATTTCCAGCTCCATAACTTCCCTCTCCTCTCAACTTACGTTCTCCAGGTTTATCCAAGATGCCGTCTCTCCGTGAGTTGAGGCTCGTGGGGCTTTCCATATTTTCATAGGAGTCAGCATCTGCAGTGAGAAACTTGTTATAGATTTATTGAATTCCCAATCCCAGTTTATGTCAATAAGATTTCTGGAACTGGGGAGAGTTGAAGATATCCAAGTGGTTCAGAGTTAACCATTTTTTCCCCTGTCTTGTCTTTAATACTGTATTGGGCTTTCCAAGTACAGTGATATCTTGGTACTTGGCTGCTTTAAAACTTGTCAAATTTGGTTCTCAATCTATTTTGATGTGAAAATGTTGTCCCAATACTTAGCCTCTTTTTGTACTTGAGCTGCTATAGGAAGAAGGGGGCATCTGTGGAGAACAGACAGGAAGTCAGCCATGCTGGGAAGGTTGACTTACATTTGTTTAGTGACCATTTGAAGTTATAATGTCACTGAAAAAAGTGTGTTATGATTGTTTTTCACACTTACAACCATGGCAGCATCTCCCTAGTTGTGTAATCAAAATTTGGGTGCTTGGCAACTGGCATGTATTTATGAGGGACATTTATGCAATGTCCTGAAGTCATGGGATCACCTTTTGTGACCTTCTGATAAACAGAGTCAATGTGGAAGCCAGATTCCCTTAATAACCATGTTACTAACTTAATAACTGCAATGTTTCACTTAACAACTGTGGCAAGAAAGTTTGTAAAATGGGGCAAAATTCATTCAGCGACTGTCTTTCTTAGCCACAGAAATTTTGGGGCTCAGATGTGGCTGTAAGTCAAGGACTAGCTGTAAGCTAGAAACTATTGTGAGTTCTGTCAGGGAAAAGAGAATCAGCAATAACAAGCATAGACTATATAGAAATTAGTCTCTTTGTTCCATATTTGCTGTCTTGGCCAAGTTTCTATGGAAAGAAGCAAGTTAAAAATAAGTATGTTTGGTCAAGGACAAGACTGTTCCCCCCCCCGTGCCCCCCCCACACACATACACTAAATCAGCTATTATTCCTAAATAAGGAAACCAGGAAGATGACATATGGTATGTAATTAGTTTGATAAATGTGCTTGTTTGCATGCAAATGTTTTCTGCTCTTCAAATAAAATATCCTATATTCGTAGATCAATAAACCCTCAACACACACTACAGCAGCTGTTGGTTTTATTGCATTTGCCAAGCAGAAGGTTTTCCTCCATCTGCCGCACAATTTTAAATGCAAAAGAGCCCCTCTTGAGAAAAAAGTCACCCATTGAAATTCATTGCAATCCTATGGCTTTGAAAAACATCCCTCCTTTTCTGCTGCTTGTCCTTAAAACACAGAAGAACAGTTCCTGGGTTTTGTCCCAGCATCTACTGGAAATAGCTTTAAATGATTTGAAGATGAAAAATAACGTTTTTTATTTATTGGATTTTTATCTTGCCTTTTATTCAAGGGTTCAAGATGGCATGCACAGCACTTCCTCTCCAGAAAAACAACTTTGTGAGATAGGTTGGGTTGAGGGTGAATGATTGGCTTAAAGTCACCTAGTGATCTTTCATATCTGTCGATCAACTTGAACTTCAGTTTCTCTGATCCTAGCCTAATGCCTCAAATCAATGGTAAAATGTAAAATTTGTTACTACCAGTTCTGTGGGCATGGCTTGGTGGGGAGGTAATGTGACTGGGTGGGCATGGCCAACTTTTTTTTTTACTTTTAAAAGCATTTTTTCTACAACCTCTTTGGCCGAAGAGGTTGTAGAAAAAATGCTTTTAAAAGCCTCTGACGATCCCAGCTGAGCTGCGCAATCATCAGAGGCTTTTTTTTAACTTTTAAAAGCATTTTTTTGGCCGAAGAGGTTGTAGAAAAAATGCTTTTAAAAATAATTTTAAAAGCCTCTGATGATTGCCTGGCTCAGCTGGGCATGGGGAGAGGGCAGGAATTTTTGCTACTGGTTCTCTGAACCACCCGCCACCATCGCTACCGGATTGGGCGATCCAGTCCGAACTGGGAGCATTTCACCCCTGCCTCAAACTGTTATTACAAATTGGACAAACTTGTTTGTTAGCAAACCATTCTCAGATTCTATAAAAGTAGTCCTTGAAGTTTCTTTTTCTAAATTCCTGCAACCAACTTCCTTCCTAGAGAATCCAAGAGTTTTGATACTCACCCTCTTCATTGCTTGTGTTGGTATGGAGGTAAAACAGTTTGCTTGCAGTGGGACATAAGGATCCATTCATCTCTTCATAGGATTGAGACCCTGATGAATAAAGCAGGAACTTCTCAAAGTTTCTAACTCTTAGCAATCAGCTTTCTACTGTTGCTCTGCTGTCATTTAATCTCGAAAAGAATTTTTTTTTAAGTAATAAATCTGGCCTACCTTGTTTTGAGTTCTTTGTATCTAACCCTTTTTAATTATTCTATTTTATTTTATTGAGATTTGGTTTGTTGTATTTTATGCGATTGCATTGTTATGACCCATCTTTAGAATAATAAATTTATTTATTTATGTTATCAACAATTCTGCAAGGCAACCTAATCTGTTTGTTTTCCAGCCTGAGAACATAGTTTCCAAACAGCCCAAGGATGTCTTTGTTGTAAAGGGCAGCAATCAGCTCTTGGAGGGTATGGACCAGTGGTGGGATTCAACCAGTTCGCACCACTTCGGGAGAACCGGTTGTTAACTTTCTGAGCAGTTTGGCAAACTGGTTGTTGGAAGAAATCATTAGGGCAGAGAACCGGTTGTTAAATTATTTGAATCCCACTACTGGTATGGACCATGCCAGCTGTTGCAGCCATTTGGAGTTGGCAATAGAATGAGATTAGAATAAATCAGAGTACAGGTAATCCTTGATTTATGACCACAATTGAGCCCACAATTGAGCCCACTTCGCAAATTTCTGTTGCGAAGTGAGACATTTGTTAAATGACTTTTGCCCCATTTTACGACCTTTCTTGTCACTGTTGTTAAGTGAATCACTGTGGTTGTTAAGTTAGTAACATGGTTGTTAAGTGAATCGGATCTCCTCATTGACTTCGCTAGTCAGAATGTTGCAAAAGGCGATGATATGACCCTAGGACACTGCAATTGTCATAAATATGAGTCAGTTGCCAAACACCTGAATTTTGATCACGTGACCATGGGGATGCTGCAAGGTATGAAAAACGGTCCTAAGTCACTTTTTCAGTTACTTTTTAGTAACTCTGAGCTGTTACTAAATTATTATTATTATTATTATTATTATTATTATTATTATTATTATTATTATTATTATTTTATTTATTTATTTATTTATTTATTTAATTAATTAATTAATTAATTTGTATACCGCCCTTCTCCAACAGGACTCAGGGCAGTGAACAGCCATGGTAAAAATACAACATATAAAATTTAAAAACAATTTAAAAAACATTAAATATTTTTGGCCGTCAATTTAAAATAGCTCAATTAAAACCAATTATAAATTTAAAATTGTAAGGATGGGGTCAAGCCAGCCCGGCTAGATGGAATAAATGTGTTTTCAGGGCCCGACGAAAAGTCCGGAGGTCTTGAACTGTTGTAAATCGAGGACTACCTGTAGAGTATCTGCTCCAAAGGATTAAGACAGCCTTGGATGCAGGATGGATGCAGAGTTTCAAAGCATGGGAGGTGGGGGGAATTCATGTCAACATTAAGAAATGGTAAGTAGTTGTTTTTTTTTTTTACTTATGGCCACTTGTTTAGCAACTATTTGAAGTTATGATGCTGCTGGAAAAAGGTGATTTATGACCAATCCTCAAAGATACCATTGACTGAAAGACTCTGTCCCTGTGGCTCAGGAGAGGTGGAGACTGTGGGTCACATACTCCTTCGATGTTCCTTTTACAGAGACAGCCAGAAAAAACATATTCTGCCAATAATTTTTAGGTATCCTGGCCATTCTGACACTGCTTATTTCCAGTGGTTGCTTAAAGATGAACAATCCATAACTACAGTGCAGGTGGCTAGATCCTGCACAGCTTAACATGGTTGTTAAGTGAATCGGATCTCCCCATTGACTTCGCTAGTCAGAATCAGAAACACGTGTCTAATACACCATAGTTATGTTATACAACAAATGTGACAAACCCTTTGCACCGCTTATTCCTTTCCCTTTTAGTATTAAACTGACAACGGGCCACACATTTATGGATTGTAATTGTAGTATAGTTAGACCATGTATAATTGACAGACCTGATTTTATCATAGATTTTAGTTGTTATATATTATTTTATACTAGAATTTTTAATTGTACATTTACTGAGTATTTTTATTTGTTCTGGTCTCTGGTCTATAACTGCAATAAACTAAATTGATTGATTGATTGATTGACCAGTCCTCAAATTTATAACTATTTCACCATACAACCATCTTTCCACAAACAAAGCCAGTGGGGAAAGCTGGCAGAGAAGGTTGTAAATCATAGTCACGTGATGTCTCACTTAATGACTGTGGCAAAAAAGACTGTAAAATCTGATGCAGTCACATGATGGCTCACTTAACACTCACTCAAGAAATTTCCTGGTCCCTTATTGTGGTCTTAAATTGAGGACTACTTGTATGCGTAATCTATATTGGGAACAGGGCAAGATTAGAGGACTTCAGATGATGTATATAAAATACCTTATGCTCAGTTTTCTTTCTGTAGAGGCTTTAAAAGTGCAAATGTATTTTTTATGCATTTCAAATTACATATGTAGGAGGGTAGTTTTAAAAATAAAAAGATGATAATGCTATACTTCAATCTGGTAGGTAGGAGAAGAAATCCAGGAGAAGTTTGAAGATTTTGTGGTTCACTAAAAGTTCTCCTTTTTACTTACCTGTAGAAGGTTCACTGCCTCCATCCTGCCTGTCCTTGTGGATGTCTAGAGCCAACTGTAAGCGTAAACCTGGAAAAAGAGATCAATACCAGCAGCTAAATGGCATTTTATACTGCGATTACACAAATACTGTTCATTTAAAGCTTAAAAACAAAGACTTCCTCTCTAGAAATCTTTATACTGAGCATCCCAAAGCATCCAAGATTTCTACAAATGAGGTACTATATAAAAAGAATGTCATTTAACTAGTTGTGTTCCCCAGAACTGATATAAATAGACTGTCTCTTATACAAGACTTAATATTTAAGCAGCCAGTTTCTAATCATTATATTTTGTGTATTTAATATTTATTTATTTATTCATTTTATTTATTCAATTTATATCCCGCCCTTCTCCTAGTGGACTCAGGGCAGTGCACAGCCAGAACTAAAACACATATCAATACAAAATTTAAAATTATTAAAAGAATTAAATAACTGTGGCCCAAAAATTTAAAACATTGAAATATTGATAAAACCCCATTTGGAATCACTGTGACATGGTGATTTCAGCTTACCAATTATATATATCAGACCTCTATCTCATTTTACCAGTCTAACAAATCTCAACTTCCAACTGCACTGATTTTATGGTATGAATTTCCTTAAATAAATATGATATAAAATGCAGGTAGTCCTTGATTTACAGCCACAATTGAGGCCAAAATTTCTGTTGTTAAGTGAGACATTTGTTAAATAATTTTTGCCCCATTTTATGACCTTTCTTGCCTCAGTTGTTAAGTGAATCATTACAGTTGATAAGTTAGTAACCTGGTTGTTATGAGAGTGGTTTCTCCATTGATTTTGCTTGCCAGGTCACAAAAGGGATTCTATTCTGTTCTGTTCTGTTCTGTTCTGTTCTGTTCTGTTCTGTTCTGTTCTGTTCTACTCTACTCTACTCTACTCTACTCTACTCTACTCTACTCTTCCCTACCCTACTCTACCCTACCCTACCTTACCCTATCCACTGCAGTGATTTGCTTAACTGCAGAAAAGATCATCAATTGGGTGTGACTCATTTAGCAAGTGCCTCACTTGGCCAATGAAATTTTGGTCCCATTGTGGTTATAAATTGAAGACTATCTGTAATAGTAATAATAAATATGCCTTCTAAAAATAGATTGGCTTTTGCTGATGAAGAAAGATGGAGAAATGTCATACATTTGGAGATAATAAATTCTGGACTTGGGGTTTTATTGTTGTTGTTGTTTAGTTTCTATTTTGTACCTGCTATGAGTCGTGCTGCACCAGAGCTCATAGGACACTCTTCTTCCAAATTTATATAGTTTTCATTGTCTGTTAAATAAATACAGTAGATTATCACCAGCAGCCCCATGATTTAATAACTTTGTCAGGACTTTACAGAGTCAGTTTTTGTTATGAGAAATACTCTGAAAGTTCTCATAAAACATCCAAGATTACTTGATAATGAGAGGAGCAGCATATAAATTTAATAAATAAATAATAAATAACTAAAGCCATAAAAAGGAAAAGGAAGGAAAATAATGTTCCTGCAGTAACATGATGCTTCAAAATCTGCAGCTGCCACAATGAAGCAATATGAAGACTGGGAGTCCTTGGTCCCATTGTGGGCCCCCATATGAAGGCTCCTGGCCACAAGGTTTTGCAACCAATACTAGTGCTAAAGTATCTTTACAATTTTGAAAATCAATACAGTCAATATATTTGTTAATTTCAAAATTCTACAGACATCTTTGTTTAAACTACTTTTGTTTATAAATAGTCTGGATTAGAATAAAGGACAAGAATAAGCATGTTAGACCAGAGGGGAAAATATATATCCACAATACGACAATGTCTACATGGAATAGAGTACTGTACTTCTAGCTGTCTATGAAGATTCTCAGTCGTCCAGGTCATAGTTGTATCAAAAGTGGTTTTTATTTTTGAAAAGGCAACCGGACTGATTATTTTTGAGGAAAAAGAAGATGTTTTGCTTCCTATCCTGGAAGCTTCATCAGTTGCCTTGGATGCTGTGGCAGATGGAAGGACAGTTATTGACAGTTGAGATTAGTTTGTGGGGGGGGGGGAATTATAGGTCCTGGCAGGATGGTGGTGGTGGGAGAATGGAAAGATTATGTGTCTTCTTTTTCTTCAAAAAATTAGTCTAGTTGTCTTTTCAAAAATAAAAACCACTTTTGATGTATTTCTAGCTGTTCCCAACTAACATAATGTTGCAGTACAGTACATGTCACATTACCTCTAGCTAAAATGCCTGGGTATGTGTGAAGATACGTTTCAACACATGAAGAACACCAGTTTTGGAAACCCAGTTGGCTTTCCTTTATATTTAGTATTTCTCAACCTTGGCAATGTTAAGATTTATGGACTTCAAATTCCAGAATTTCCCAATCAGCATGCTGACTTGAGAATTTCAGGGATTGAATTCTCCACATCTTAAAATTGACAAGTTTTAGAAACCCTGATCTATATGAGCGTTATGCTTGTCCTTTCAACTTCCATATCAAATCCAGACACTACCTTCAGCAATGGGGTCTTGGTCTTGGGTCAAATTCTCAAGGACCTGCTCGGTTTTGTTGGAGTACCAGGAGTCAGCTATGGGACATAAGAAAGCAATAATTAAAAATATTCTACCAATATCTTATCATGACACCTGCATTCCTCATTCTGTCAAGACCCCCCATATATTTCTCAATACCTGAGTTCCCATTGTGAAGCTCAAACGTCACCTTGTCCTTGTTATTTTCGTAAATGAGCACATCTATGATAGAAGAAAGAACAGCTGTCATTTCAAAAAAAAAAAGAGGAAGTAAAGGATGGCTGTCATTGCTAATCCACATGCTTTGCATACTGAATGTGAAACATATCTGGGGAAGAAGGGTGGATCCTCTTTTTGAGATCTTAAGGAGCTGTGGACCACTCTTGTAACAATGGTTTGAAGGACTCCTCAACTTGTACCTCACCAAGGAACAAACTTGCTCTGGCAACATGTGTTTTCTGTTGTGTCTTTGTGATGAGGCCTTCATCTTATCCACAGTCTATGAATGAATTATGCATAAGGCATCTGATGTTAAAATATTATTTTCCCCCCTTATTCCAAAGCCATCTAAGGGTAATCTCAAGGCATGCAAATTCTATTAGATTTTGTTACCCATTTCTTTGGAGGGGAATCAAGCCAATTATTCTCTCAATGATTTGACAGGATAAGATTGATAAGGAAAGGAAATTTCATCCTGGTGCTTTTCTCATATTCAAAGATAGGTGGATGGTACTGGCAATTTAGTAGAAAAGAACAGTTGTAAAACATTATCTCCAAAATTGTTTGATTATTACATGCCATCAAGTTGATGTCAAATCTTATTGACCACATAGATAGATTTTCTCTAGGACAAATCTGTCTCCAACCTGTACTTTCAAATCTTCCACATTGTTGTTAGTAATCCTTTTCTCTTTCTTTCCCCCTTTCCTAGCATTATACCTCTTTAGAGAGCTAGATCTTTGCTTGTGCTTATTAATGCGAGTTTAGATATTTATACAAGTGAGAACTCTAGATTGATTTGTTCAGTGATCCATTGTATGCATGGTCCATTTTGGGAATTCTTTAAGTTGAAGTCCATAGATCTGGAAATTGCCAAACTTGGGATACACTCCTATAGAAATGCCAATAGTAGAGACAGCAAGATCTGGCCATAAGGCATGCAGAACACACAATGTATCTAAATTTAACTGAGTGGTTTCTTAAGTCAAGATGTTGGTTGGTCATTAGTCCAGTTCAGATAGAGAGCTCAGAGTATAGGTCTTCAGCTTCTGACAAGCAAAGTCAATGGGAAAGCCATATTCACTTAACACCCATGTTGCTAACTTAACAACTGCAGTGATTCATTTACCTATTGTGGCAAGAAAGGTCATAAAATGGGGCAAAATTCACTTAACAAATGTCTCACTTAGCAACATAAATTTTGGGCTTAATTGGGGTTGTAAATTGAGGACTATCTGCCAGATGAATTGGTAGGCACTGACGCAGATATACCCTCTTCCTTTTCCTGAACATCCTTTGGAAAGTTTAAATATGGCAACTCCATCTTGCATAATTCAGGTAGAAATTAGGAAATAGGGATGGCCAGGAGCAAATACAATGCTTATTAAATAACTTCTGGAGCATTCATCAACCAAGGCTTAAGGGACAGCTAGAGGCCAATAGGACAATTGTTAGATCGTTACTAAAATGTTTATTAGATGATTTGTTTTCTATATCCTGCTTTATCCTGCCTTCTGCTTTAGTGAAATTGTATAAAGCTTTCTTAATCCTTTGTTCTGGGTCCTGGCATTTTGCTGGCTGGGACCCCTTTTGCAGAAGGCGTCTTTCCTTCAATAAAAGGAAACAAAACCAGACCAAATCTCATGTCTGGTGTTCTTCATTCGGCATTAGGCTCAAACCCAAACTGGGGACAACAGATTGTATCCAATTTTACATTTTTGGCTCCAATTGTTAAATGAATCACTGCAGTTGTTAAGTGAACCATGTGATTTTTGAGCAAATTCTGTCTTTCTCCCCATTGATTTTGCTTGTCGTAAGCCAGTTGGGAAGGTCACAAATGGTGATCACATGACCTAGAGTCACTGCAACCATCATAAATGTATGCTGGTTGCAAAGCGCCCGAATTTTGATTGTATGACTGTGAGGATGCTGCAACAGTCATATGTGTGAGGACCAGTTGTAAGTCACTTTTTTCAGTGCCATTGCAACCTTGAGTGGTCAGTAACAAATGATTGTACATTGAGGACTACCTGTACAAAATTCAGAATCCCCCCTTTCATACACACAAGTGAATGTTTACTATTCTTCAGTATTTATTTTTCATCTACCCTTAAAAATTATAGTTCTCTGCCCACAAATCCAATAGGGTTTTGTTCCTCCCCAAGTAACGTTACTCATTCAAAGAGCTGCTGAAGAATGAGGGTTCACAGCAATGGTGGGTTGCCCCCGGTTCATACCAGTTCTATAGAACCGATAATAAAACCGGCAGGAGGCTCCACCCACTCACCCTGACATCATGAAAATTTTTCTGCGCATGTACAGAAGCTTCTGCGCTTGCGCAGAAGAGGGGGTGCACGCTAGCAAAGTGAGTGCACATGTGTGGCCCTGTTGCGAACCGGTAGTAAAGGTAAGTAGAACCCACCCCTGGTTCACAGGGGATCTGTACAAGATGGTCAAGCAAACCAAGAAGGACATCTGTACCCTACGGTCATGACCTGCATCTTAACATTTCAAAACTTTCTGCAATTGCCCTGAGAAGTTCATCAGCTTCCTTCACAAAATGTAGGAAGTCAATGAAGCAATCTGATGTGACCTTACATTAAGAAAGCAAAGCTTGTGAGAGAAATTAGTTTACCATTCAAAACTACATCTTCCGGTTTCACTTCTTCTTGAGTATTTTCATAGTTTTCATCATCTGAAGCAAAACCAAACAAGATTAAAAAGATTACAAGGAGTCCTTGAGATATAACAGGTCACTAACCTGCAGTTTGAACTGAGGACAAATCCTCCCCAAAACTACATTATGACCCCATTTCAAAATTATGGCCAGTGCACCATCCTGTGGTCATTCACCCTTAGACTGACTACAGGAACGCTGCAACATCCTGCTGCTCCTCTCCTGAGGGGAACATGACATGGATGTTGAGAGGCATATAACGTGGATTTTGTAACTTGCTAAGTAACATAAATGCTTTGTATTTTAATTTGACTTATTTTGTCTTTTAAAATGATGTTCAGGCTCATGACAGACTGGAATGTAGGAAAACCTTTATCCTATGGTTGTACGGATTGATTAGATAGCTTTTAACATTCCTAAACTGAAAAGATAATTTACAGAAGGATGTCTTGATTGCAGAAAATATGACTTCAGCAACAGAGTGGTCAACGCCTGGAATGCACTACCTGACTCTGTGGTTTCATCCCAAAACCCACAAAATTTTAACCTAAGACTGTCTACTGTTGACCTCACCCCATTCCTAAGAGGTCTGTAAGGGGCGTGCATAAGAATGGGCCTACCGACCCTGTCCTAATGTTTCCTCTATTTGTATCTATTTTATGTATCCAATCTATGTTTATACTTATTACCCAATACGTTCTTGACAAATAAATAGATAAAATAAAATAAAAAATATCTCCTGATAGGAAAAAGTTTAGTGTCAACTGGGATCTGGTTATCTAACTTCAAACAAGCTTTATAATTGATTTACTGTGCAAGGAGGGATTATTCTTATCTTGTCCAACCAACTTTCCTCTTTCATTTTTCTTTGTTGTGTTAACTATAAAAAGGAATTCAAAGTGGGTCTCCAGGTTCTCCCTTTTCATAGTGAAATCCCATTTTATCAGGGTACTCTAGTAAACTGCTTTTAAATGATCTTCCGACTCAGTTGCTTATTGTGAAGATAAATCAAGGCAGAACCTAACGCCAGATTCATCCTGCCCTACCAGGACCCCGCAATGCTTGGGCTTCCTCCTGACATGCCCATACTTATCCCACATTTACCTTTTCACAATTCCCAGACCTCATGTTGGGGCAGTGGGACAAGATGGCAGCCATGGAGCAGATGGCTCCATTTTGCTGCAGGGGTGAAATCCAACAGGTTCTGACAGGTTCTGGAGAATCGGTGGCAGAAATTTTGAGCAGTTTGGAGAACCAGCAAATGCCACCTATGGCTGGCCCCAGAGTGGGGTGGGAATGGAGATTTTGCAGTATCCTTCCCCTGCCACGCCCACTAAGCCACACCATGCCTACCAAGCCACGACTACAGAACCAGTAGTAAAAAAAATTGGATTTCACCACTGTATTAATGCCTTAATGCAGTCTGCAAGTGCTAGAAGTTTCTGTAACTTTCAGAAGCTTTCCACAGCACTGTGCAGGCTTTGTAAAAGCAACAAAATAGAGCAATTTGTCGCTGGGTCGCACAGTAGTGACCCAGAAACGGCTGCCATTTTTCCCTACCCACTTTTTTTCTCACTTTCACTATTATTTTTCTCTTCCATATTCTATTATGATGCTATTAGTTGCCCAATCTAAAGCTCGATCAAGAGCTGTGGTTTCCTCTGTTTTCTGGTTTTACCTATAACTGCATATATTATATTTTAACAATGAGATGTTCAGTTTCTCAGAACACTGCAGCACTTAAGAAAGGTTTACTAGGTAAATTGATGCCAACCATAACTGCAATCGATACATTTACAGCCTGGTAAGATTTCATGGAATTTCCTAATATAAAGTAAATAATGGTTTATTCATTGACTCATTTGTACATTGCCCCAAAGAAATATCATATTATGATGACCACAGCAAGTGATTCCAACCAATCCAAACTTTCCCCACATCCAACCCTACATATCTCAAGAGGGTACATTTGGTGGTCATTCTGTGTCTATGGCTTGAGAGCTAACTACTGTCTTATCATTTCCTTTCCCATCTCATGCTGCCCCTCCCCCCACTTGACCCATTTTACCATCTGACTTCAGCTCAGTTTCACTATCAGGGCATTCATATTCTTCTTCATCTGATGGAAAGAAAAGGAAGAAATGGTTACGTGCAATTCTTGGACTAGCTTTTTCTGATTGACATCAGTAAATCATCAGAAAATTGTCTCATTGACATCAGACAATCAACATCACGTGAAGTATTAGTACCATTTATAAAGCCTTAGTAAGGCCACACCTGGAATACTGCATCCAGTTTTCATCACCACATGACAAAAAAGATGTTGAGAGTTTGGAAAAAGTGCCAAGAACAACTAAGATGATTAAAGGCCTGGAGACCAAAACATAAGAAGAACGGTTGCAGGATTTGGGTTTGGCTAGTCTAGAGAAAAGAAGAACTAGGGGGGACATGATAGCAGTATTCCAGTATTTGAGAGGCTGCCACAAAAAGGAGGGGGTCAGTTTATTTTCCAAAGCATCAGACGGAAGGACAAAAATCAATGGATGGAAATTAATCAAGGAAAGAAGTAACCTGGAATTAAGGAGAAACTTCCTGACAGTGAGAACAATTAACCAATGGAACAGCTTGCCTTCAGAAGTTGTAGGTGCTTCATCACCAGAGGTTTTTAAGAAGAGACTGGACAGGCTCTTGTCTGAAATGGTATAGGACCGTGATGGCGAACCTATGGCACGTGTGCCACAGGTGGCACGCAGAGCCATATCAGTGGGCATGCAAGCTAAGCTCCAGCGCACATGTGTGCACTGGCCAACTGATTTTTGGACCTTCCAGTCCCACCGCAAGTTGGCCAATGGGCCATTTCCGGCCTCCAGAGGTCCTCCAGGGGGGTGGGGAAGGCTGTTTTTGCCCTCCCCAGGCTCCTAGAAAGCCTCTGGAGCCTGGAGAGGGCACAAAATGGGCCTACTGGGCGCACCGGGCCATCGTGTGCCAAAAATGGGGGGAATGCGGGGGGGTGTCACGCACCATGCGCAGGGGGATGGGGCACATAGAATTATGGGTATGGACATGTGCATGCGTGCCCCCATACTCCCCCGCTTTTGGCATGCGATGGCAAAAAGGTTAGCCATCACTGGTATAGGATCTCTTGCTTGAGCAGGGGATTGGACTAGAAGACCCCGAAGGTCCCTTCCAGCTCTATTCTGATTGATTGGCATAAGGCATGGCTTCTCAGACTTCAAGTCATGTCTCCCTGGATACTCTCAAGCAACTTGCAATGGAACACCCCTGAGGCTTGTACAAAGCAGGGAGCAAAGCCACAAGTAGGAGAGTTGTCTGGAACATCTGTCAATCACAAATACTTTTATTATTTATGTATTTATGACGGTATTTGGTTCTCTTCATGGGAAATAGGCACACTAATTGTTTCACTAAATATTATAGTGGATTATGATTGCTAAAGTTGAGAATGCTCTTTTTAAGGCACTGGCCTCCTACATTAAGAATGGACTGCATGATTCTACATGACTTATGACTACAATAGGGACTGGAAAGTTCATTGTTAAGTGTGCGGTCGGTAAGCAAGCCATCATGTGATTGCATCTGATTTTAAATGTTTGTTTATTTTATTTGTTTAAATTGGTTTCACCACTTTGAAGTAAAGTAAGAAAAGCTTACTTTGTTAAATGCACTTTTATTTTTAAAAACCATTCTCTATGAGTGTTTCTCTATCTTGGCAACTTTAAAATGTTTGGATTTCAACTCCCAGAGTTCCCCAGCTGGCATTCAATTCTGGGAGCTGAAGTCCACACACCTTAAAGTTGCCAAGGTAGAGAAACGCTGTTCTGAAATATGATTTTTAAAAACAGCTTATCTGATAGCAGGCAGGCATGGAAGCTCCTGAAAAGTTACAATTTAAAATGAAACAGCCTTTGCTAGTTTCGCACAATGATTGGTCAACTCTAAAAGATGTTGTAAATCACTCATAGTGAAATAACTCTTTGTCTAATCATGCAAAAAGAGGAAGAGTTAAAAGTTATTTACTTCCTCTACCCTCCTCTGTGTTGCTTGTGTCAAAAAGTTGCCTAGCTGAACCAGCTTGTTGCACAAAGTGTGCTATTAACACTACTGGAGTGAAGATATTCTGTGCTACTGCCACACTTGCTATTCCTGTTAGTGATTATAAGAGGGTTTTAAACCTCGTGAAGCTGCAGAACCTGGAAGAAGAGAAGGAGAAGAAGGAGGAGAAGGATCCACAAAATGGCCACCTTAAATTTTTTTCATGGGTCATCATGGATCATCATGATTATAAAGTGGTCTGTAAACTTTTTTTTTTTTTTTTTGCTATTAATCTCTTATAGAACTTCATCAAGTTCTTGAAGAACCCTATGATTCTGAGGAATATAGTGTCAAACATTCTATGAGAAATTCACACCTACATTTCTGGTGTTTTCAGAGTGGAACAAGTCTTGTTGTTTGTTGTTATGAATGGTAAAGGCAGGTGCCCCACGTTGAAAGGTGGAGGGCCTTTTTTGTTCAGTCTTTAAACAGCTTTACCATTTCCTGTGCTTTTTTTTTTTTTTTGTATCCTGCGTTCATTTAAGGAAGCCTTACTAGTCACAGGTGACTGTGACTGTAATGTTGCTTTACAATAACAAGAAAAGTTATAAATAAATGCCTAGGAACATTTAGAACATGTTTAAAAATTGTAAATTACAGTTGTGTTCATTACAGGCCCTTATTCATGCAGTAAGAGTTATGAAGCTATCTTGGTGGATTGGGCCAGGGGTGAAATCCAGTAGGTTCTGAAAGTTTCTGGAGAACCGGTAGTGGAAATTTTGAGTAGTTCAGAGAACCAGTAGCAGAAATTTTGAGTAGTTCAGAGAACCGGCAAATACCACCTCTGACTGGTCCCAGAGTGGAGTGGGAATGGGTATTTTGTAGTATCCTTCTCCTGGAGTTGGGTGGGAATGGAGATTTTGCAGTATCCTTCCCCTGCCACACCCACCAAGCCATACCACGCCCACCAAGCCACAGCCACAGAACCAGTAGGAAAAAAAATTGAATTTCAGCACTGGATTGGGCTGTGTAAAAAACTGCATTTACCTCACCTCTGTAAACATTTACTTTTTCAGAACTCTTGAGCTGCAGATTCCCCTTCTGTGCTTTGTATCATTGGCTTCACAAGCTCAGAAATTAAACCAAAATTAAACCACTAACAACTCAAAGCCAGATCTTTAAAAGCAATTCACAGGATGTAGATAAAGTGTGATGTCTCTCAGGGTGCAAAGAGAAAATATCTACTGCAAACTCTGCGTAGGTGTCAGGAAGGACATCTGGCCAGTAAATGCTCAGCTCCACCCAATCATCCCAACCCCATCCCAAATCAAGAGATTACAGGGTCATAAAAAGAAAAAAGAGAGAGAAGGAAAGTGCAATGTTTATAATGGTACCTTACTTGATCATATAATATTATTTGCTATTACTGTAACATTAGTCCAGTCATAATCAGTCTTTGCTCTTTATACCATTTTTATTATTGGCACTTCCCCTGTGCCAATTCTATGCCCTGCCTATCTGTACCTACCTTCCATCTTGAGGGTATTGGGCAAGATTTTTCCTTTCTGCAGTAACCTCTGGCCACGTTGTGCACCCATATCTGGCGGCATGTTTTCATAGGCATCAACTTGCTCTGTGACTTAAGAGACAAGAAGCACATTGCATCAAAATATCTCCTCCAAAGGAGAATGTTTTAAAGCCAAATAAAGATTTATGGTGCATAATTATTTGAAGATGCACCTTCTTGTGCCAGTAAGAAAACTGTAATCTTTCAAAATGCTACAAGACTTGGAATATGCTTCACACTGTATTAATCCTCAGGGATGTGGTGGCTCAGTGGCTAAGACACTGAGCTTGTCAATCAAAAGGTTGGCAGTTCAGTGGTTCGAATCCCTAGTGCCGCGTAATGGTGTGAGCTCCCATTACTTATCCCAACTTCTGCCAACCTAGCAGTTCGAAAGCACGTAAATAAAAATGCAAGTAGAAAAATAGGGACCACCTTTGGTGGGAAGGTAACAGTGTTCTGTGCACCTTTGGCATTTAGTCATGCCGGCCACATGACCACAGAGATGTCTTCGGACAGTGCTGGCTCTTCAGCTTTGAAACGGAGATGAGCACCACCCCCTAGAGCAGGGGTTCTCAACCTTCCTAATGCCGCGACCCTTTAATACAGTTCCTCATGTTGTGGTGACCCCCAACCATAAAATTATTCCTAAAACCATTGAAAATATCTTAGGCGACCCCTGTGAAAGGATCGTTCGACCCCCAAAGGGGTCACGACCCACAGGTTGAGAACCACTGCCGTAGAGTCAGGAACAACTAGCACATATGTGCGAGGGGAACTTTTACTCTTACCTTATATTAATTCCACCTGCCACTGCAGCAGCCTGAAGAATCTAAGCAAATATTCATAGAAAATAACTTCTGCTCATGGTAAAAATGTTCTGGTTTTGTCTATAAGAATGTTCCAGAATTTATACATAGGCAGTGCCCTTATTATATTACCCTCACAAAGAAGAGGGGAACGACCTATCCTCCAAAGCAATTACAAGAAGTAATTGCCAGCGTTCCAGAAGAACCCAACTCCAATTAATGAGTTAAAGAGTAATTAATCACTCTTCCAATGAGTGGAAGATCATTAAAGAGAGATCCAACCTAGAACTCAGGAGAAATTTCCTGAGAGTGAGAACAATTAATCAGTAGAACAGCTTGCCTCTAGAAGTTGTGGGTGCTCCCTCATTGGAGATTTTTAAGAAGAGATTGGACAGCCATTTGTCTGAAATGGTATTAAGGTCTTCTGCTTGAGCAGAGGATTGGACTAGAATACCTCCAAGGTCGTTTCCAACCCTATTAGTCTATGTCCTCATCTCCTGAAGAATAAAAGCTCCTGCTGCAAGGCTGATGTAATTGTTGGTGCAGGGTGCTTTCAAACCCAGCAACAGTCAAATGCTGTGTTGTTGTGGTGGCTGTTGTGTTACTTTGTGTGTTCGCTGAGAGCTTCTGTTGTGGAGACAAATTCCATACTTGGCCAAATAAAGCTGTTCTGTTCTGTTCTGTTCTGTTCTGTTCTGTTCTTGTTCTGTTCTGTTCTGTTCTGTTCTACATGACCTGTGATGGCAGAAAAGTATACTAGGTTATACTAGACAAAGAGAAAGGAAAGATGTGGGATGGGGTGAGGAAACCTACTTTGGAGCCAGTCCTTGGCAGTTAAAAACTCACAAGTCATTGCTGTCAGTTCTTTGACTTCATGGTGTGATTGTTTCATGGGATTAGGTAACAGGGGAACTAAGGGGAACAGAATAGTTCTCCCAGCCCCCAGGGCTAACTTTCTGCCACAGAGTGCCTGCTATGAAGCCATTTCTCCTTGCTTTCCTTCCTTCGAGGAAAAGAAAGCAGTGAAAGCAGCTGTGCAGGAGTCTGTGGTAAGACTACTCCCAGCTTCAACAGCAAAGGCCTGGGCAGCTTGACTGCAAGATTGGTTTAGTTTCAAATTTTCAATCTGGCATCAAGAAAGCTACTTCAATGTGTGGAAAGACAGCTTGTGTGCGTACATGCACATGTGCACAAACACACACACAGGAATATGTGGTGAACATGAATATGTGATGATGGGGGGGAGGGGGAGTTTAGCATTTCATTCTGTTCCATCCAATACAACTTCCTTCTGAACCTACCCTTGTTGGTAGCCAAAGAGTTTTCCTTCCCAAAATGTCATTTTTGTTACGGATAAATAGAGCTGGCATGTTTAAGAGGGCCATTGCTTGGTGTAATAGAAAGTTCTTTCCCACTTCAGTTTGCAACCTTCCCCATAATTGGGTGTTTCAAATTTCTTATGAACTTAGCACTGTTCCAGAATAGAGAAACTTTTGATCAACCAACCAACCAACCAACCAACCAATCAAAGAATAGAGAAGGCGCCTTGGAGGTCTTCTAATCCAAATCTCTGCTCAAGCAGGAGACCCTATAACATTTTAGACAGGTGACTGTCTAGTCTTTTCTTAAAAACCTCCAGAAGTTGAAGCACCCACAACTTCTGAAGGCAAGCCGTTCCACTGGTTAATTGTCCCCACTGTTAGGAAGTTTCTCCTTCGTTCCAGGTTGCTTTTCTCTTTCATTAGTTTCCATTCATTGTTTCTTGTCCTGCCTTCTGGTGCTTTGGTAAATAAGTTGACGACACACACACACCCCAATTCTTTGTGGCAACTTCTCAAATACTGGAATACTGCTATCGTGCCCACCCATCCCAGTCCTTTTCTCTAGACTAGCCAAACCAAAAATGCTGCAATCATTCTTCACATGTTTTAATCTCGAGGCCTTTAATCATTTTACAACAACACTAATTCAAAATAATGCTAAATTTATGCCCCCCAAGGGGTTTTGTATACCACACAACATAGTTATGTGAAACCAGAGCATATTTTGCTACATGTCAAATCTTCCCTTCTCTTCAACTCCAACCCAAGTCCATATTAGGGAGATGATTTTCCTACTGTAGATCATGCTTGGTTGAAACCAGATCTGCCAATTACTTTCCTTAATTTTTCCTGCATTAAATCTGTAAGGACACCAGTGTGCTTCATTCCTAAAGCAACTTTCGCTAGCATACTTTTCTGTAAATTCAAGTAGTGGGAAATGCACATTAGCATAATCTTGAGGAAGAATTTTATGAATGGAGAAAGGTCCTAATTAACTCACCATCATCATTTCCTGCAGATTCCATAATCCTATTGGAGACACATCTTTTGTTCCGTTTGGCATAAAAATATCTTCTGTAAATGAGAGACACATAAAATATGAATGACATCAAGATCTGAGTTGAACACAAGTTGCTTCTTCGGGGCACAAATGTGAAGGACATCAGATGCTCAACAGTGTGAGCCTTTTGGGGAGGACAATTGTGGTTATCACCCATAAGCTTCAAATAGTCTTCTAGAATACTATAAGGTAAAGGTAATGGTTCCCCTTGCACATATGTGCTTGTCATTCCCAACTCTAGGAGTCGGTACTCATCTCCGTTTCAAAGCCGAAAAGCCAACGCTGTCCGAAGACGTTTCTGTGGTCATGTGGCTTGCATGACTAAATGCCAAAGATACACGGAACGTTGTTACCTTCCCATCAAAGGTGGTCCCTATTTTTTCTACTTGCATTTTTTTATGTGCTTTCGAACTGCTAGGTAGAAGCTGGGACAAGTAATGGGAACTCACCCTGTTACGCGGCACTAGGGATTCGAACCGCTGAACTGCCGACCTTTTGATCAACTGCATTTATATATTATAAATATCAAATATATACTATATTTGATATATTCTATCAAATATAGAATACAATATCTGATGACAATTATCACTTGGGGCATTAGGGGAGAAGTACAGAGAAAATATCTGAGGTCCTTATTGGGTCCCCATATGCAGCATGGAGTTGTCTCTCCTCTTGCCAGGCTCATTAAAACCATTTAATTCAAAACCTAAAATTATCTTACTGTATTTATAAAATTACAGTAAGGATTTATAAAATTAAGGAATCTCCATCAATAGTTATGGATTAATTTTTGTAAATGGGCTGGACATAGTTCAAAGAAGAACTATTTCTGGCAACTGTTTCCTCAGAAAATTGGAGGCAATCAGATTTGGGGAAGACTGATCTGGGGCAGAGACCCATATATCTTATTCCGGGTTGAGGATCAGACTTGAGCTTGAGTACCATGCTAAGGGCATGACATTTCAAGAAAGAGGGGATGAACATGCCAAAGACTGACTTTAATCTAATTTAAACCGAGGGCCTTGATTTAATTGACACAACAGCATATCTGGGCATTTCCCTCTTCTGCCAGGCTAAAAATTTTAATCTGCTAAACACTTTTGATTTTTTTCTGCATGCCAAATTTTCAAGAACAGATACCGTACAGCTTAAACACTTATGCCTTAGGATTTCAAGTCTATAAAACATCTGGAATTTCACCACCAGATGCTCACTCTCTGTCTCTAAAGCAATGGTGAAATGTAAAATTTGTTACAACCAGTTCTGTGGGCATGGCTTGGTGGGGGATAATATGACTGAGTGGGCGTGACCAACTTTTTTTTTTTTACTTTTAAAACAATTTTTTTTACAACCTGTTCAGCTGAAGAGGTTGTAAAAAAATGCTTTTAAAGCCTCTGACAATCCCAGCTGACTTGCCTGATCGGCAGAGGCTTTTTTTCCTTTTAAAAACATTTTTTCTATAACTCTTCAGTCGAAGAAGTTGTAGAAAAAATGCTTTTAAAAACCTCTGATGATCCCAGCTGAGCCGCACAATCATCAGAAGCTTTTTTTTTTCAATTTTTAAAAGCATTTTTTCAGCCAAAGAGGTTGTAGAAAAAATGCTTTTAAAAATAAAAAAAAAAGCCCACACTGCCCAGTGGGGGGACAGGGAGTTTTGCTACCGGTTCTCCGAACCACCTGCCTCCATCGCTACCGGATCAAGCAATCCGGTCCAAACCTGGAGCATTTCACCCCTGTTCTAAAGTTAATAAGAAGCCACTCCTTTATTTTTCCTGTCTATTCTCTCCTGTTACCCATTTGCCAGGCCTATCTTGTACAGTCCACAATCTTCTCTTGTACATAGTTTTCTAAATTCAGTGCACAATTCCCACTATTTTTTGGCAATCTGTTACATTCTGAGTACTTACCTCCTGTCATGACTCATCAACTTCTTCTGTTGCCTGCGAGCTCGGTTGACTGAAACAGGAAAGGTTGACAGAGAACATTTCAAATATAGGTAGTCCTCGACTTCCAACAGTTCATTTAGTGACCGTTCAAAGTTACAATGGCAATGTAAAAAGTGATTTATGACCATTTTTCACACTTATGACCGTTGCAGCATCCCCAAGGTCACTTGATCAAAGTTCAGATGCTTGGCGACTGGTTCATATTTATGACGGTTGCTGTGTCCCAAGGTCACATCATCCCCTTTTGTGACCTTCTGACAAGCAAATAATCCAATAGGGGAGCCTTTTTCGCTTAATAATCATGTGACTAACTTAACAATGGCAGTGATTCACTTAACAACTGTCATACTATGGGGCAAAACTCATTTAACACATGTCTCACTTAACAACAGAAATTTTGGGCTCAATTGTGGTCGTAAGTCGAGGACTACCTGTAAAGGATTTTCTTCGCTGCAGCAATTTTGACACATTAGTGTGGTGTTTCTTGACCTCAGTAACCATAAAATGTGTGGACTTCAACTATAGAATTCCTCAATCAGCAACAACTTAAAGTTGCTGAGGTTGAAAAACAATGCACTAGTGTGTCAAAGAGGGAAAGAATTGCCTGAAGGTTTCATATTCCAGAAAAAATAAATTGGACGGCTGCATACAATATTCAGGGAAAGAGTCAAAAGTTGATCAAAACTACCTCTTCATCCATTTGTTCTCCATTAATTCTCTTTCTCAAACACTAATATATGTACACACACACACATATATATGTACCTAGTTTGCCATATAAATCCTACCTTTCCCACTATGTCTATAATTTGCACTACTAACAAAATAGATAAACAATGTAGATTGGATTATTTCAGGTGGTTCAGAAGAGATCCTTTGCTATTTGATATTCTTATTGAAAAGCCTGCAACTTTTAAAGAATAACTATAAATCCACTCAGAAGAAACTATCAATATTTCTTGGTTAATAAATAATAAACTGGGAGGGATCAGTTCATTTGGGGGAAGAACAGTAAGAACAGAGATAGATTGTGTGTGCTCTGAATAAAAAGCGAGTGAAGATTTAATATTCCTTCCTCCTATTCCACAACAACAAGCCCGCGAGGCAGGTTGAGCTGAGGGAGAGTGATTGGCCTAAAGTCACCCAGGTGGCTTTCGTGTGTAAGGCCAATCTTCCCATTTCTGGACTGGTGCTTTAAGCCCTAGAGTAGACCAAATTGGCTCTATGATGAGATGGGATCGTTGACATGAATAAATAAAGGAATCCACAGCATTTATATTGCCTCTAAAGTTGATATGATATTATTCCTTCATTTATTTTATTCAGCCTAAAATATCACCATTTACTGAGGTCTCCCAAACGTCTGCCATAAAACATTAGAACTAGAGCTCAAGATATTAAAAATAAATTAAAACAAAAGTTAAAATCAACAGCCAAAAGGCCTATTTGGGTCCTCAGTTAGCCAGAGAGTTATTCTCAAATAATGAAAGGGACTATGGAGAAGAGTCAACCTAGGTTCCTGTCAAACATTGCAAAGGATTAATCTCAATTCACACTTGGAATACTGCATTCAGTTTTGGTGCCACGATATAAAAAAAATGTGGAGACTCTAGAAACAGTGCAGAGAAGAGCAACAAAGATGATTAGAGGACTGGAGGCTAAAACATATGAAGAACGGATGCAGGAACTGAGTATGGCTAGTTTAATGAAAAGAAGGACTAGGTGCGACATGATAGCAGTGTTCAAGGGTTGCCACAAAGAAGAAGGAGTCAAACTATTCTCCAAAGCACCTAAGGGCAGGACAAGAAGCAATGGGTGGAAACTGATCAAGGAGGGAAGCAATTTAGAACTAAGGAGGAATTTCCTGACAGTTACAACAATTAATCAGTGGAACAACTTGTCTCCAGAAGTTGTGAATGCTCCAACATTGGAATTTTTAAAGAATAGATTGGATAACCATTTGTCTGCTGTAGGGTTTCCTGCCTAGGCAGGGGGTTGGACTAGACGACCTCCAAGGCCCCTTCCAAGTGGTTATTCTATTTCTAATTTCAAATAATCTCAACAAAGGAGGGCCCATAGAGGCATTCTCTCAAGACATTTAAGCTTTAAAAGTAATACAGGTAATCCTTGATTTAGAACCATTCATTCAGCAACTATTTGAAGTTACAACGGCATTGAAAAAAAGTGACTTTTGATCTGTCCTTGCACTTATGACCATTGCAGTATCCCCAAGGTCAGGGGTGGGCAACTGTGGCCCTTTTTCAACCTGTGGACTTCAACTCCCAGAATTCCTGAGACAGCCAAGCTGTCTCAGGAATTCTGGGAGTTGAAGTCCACAGGTTGTAAAAGAGCCACAGTTGCCCACCCCTGCCCAAGGTCATGTGATCAAAATTCAGGCACTCAGTAACTAGCATATATTTGCTTTGATTGTAGCCAGATCATGTGATCACCAGTTGCAACCGTCCCAGCTTGCTTCTGACAAGCAAAATCAATGGGGGTAAACTGGATTTACTTAATAGCATTGTGATTCACTTAATATTGTGGCAAAAAAGACAGTAAGATTGGGATTGATTTAATAACTGCTTAAAAATGAAAATTCTGGTGCCAAATGAGGTCGTAAATCAAGGACTACCTATAACCAAACGGGAAGAAATATTGTCACTATTTGTATTGAAAGGATTAGATTTAATCTACAGATAGTCCTCGATTTACAACAGTTCATTTAATGACCGTTTGAAGTTGCAACATCCCTTTAAAAAGTGACTTATGACTGTTTTTCACACTTACAACCATTACAGCATCCCCATAGTCACATGATCAAAATTCAGATGTTATTAACTGACTCATACTTATGACGATTGCAGTGCCCAGGGGGTCATCAGATCCGCTTTTGTGATTTTCTGATAAGCAAAGTCAATGGGAAATCCAGATTCACTTAACAACCGTGCTACTAATTTAACAACTGCATTGATTCACTTAACGACTGTGGCAAGAAAGGTCATAAAATTCACTTAACAAATGTCTCACTTAGCAACAGAACTTTTGGGCTCAATTGTCTACCTGTATTAACCTATTAGATTTAGCTTATCGGATATAGCAGAATAAATTACAGGAAATATTTAACCATACATTTCTCTCATTAAGCTTCTGAATATAAAGATACATACCTTGCCGGAGCCTTACAAAGCAAAAAACAGAGCCAAGGCAAATAATCATATATCCCATTGCTACAGACCAAATCATCCAATGCCAAACAACTTTGATAGGGATGGAGGGGAAGGAAGAAAAAGATGTGATTAGGCCTTATTAAAGTTCAATTTAACGTTAATTCTAAAGCAAGAAGCAGGTTTTCTTCTATAGGTAATGCACAGTAAATAATAAATCAATAATACTAATAATGATTAAATAACAACTGCAACCAATAAATACAAATATATATGCTTGACAATAAATCAGTTTGTATTCCCTCTATTTGAAAGAAGAAAAGAAGATGTGTCTTCTAAGACAGTGCCTGCTATGCCATTTCTAGCTTTTAATAAGCACTTGTATTAAATATAGTAGGACTTTTAAAAAAAACCGAATACTTGTTGAATCCATTGCCCATAAAAATTCTTAGCATCTTTTCATTTTGCACAGTATAAATAAACATTAAGCACTGAAATAAACATTTCAGATTTTAATTTTTAAAACAGTCTCCTGTCTTTGGGGCTGGATGTTACCACTCTTTTAGCACCTGACGAAATTTTAGATGCTAATGAAAAATCCAAGCACAGAATACCGGTTCCAGCTACAGTAGCATTCATAGCTTGTTACCTGTCTGAATGACAAGGCGACAAATGTATATATGGTGTTAATTGGAAAATGTGACTAGGTTACTGTAGAGAGAGCAGTGTTTCTCAATCTTAACAACTTTAAAATGTGTGGATTTCAACTCCCAGTATTCCCCAGGTTGAGAAACACTGGTGGAAAATGATGTTAACAGAAATTTTCAGGAACTGTTTCCTAGGCAAAAAGGTTGAAGCATTTTTAAAGTTCAAAATGAGATAACATTTGGAAGCTGCTCAGGCGGATACCTTCCTAATTCACTTGAGTATAACAATCAAGGGGGTGGGAGAAATAAAATGAGACTTGCAAGTTTCTCAATAAAAGTAATATTAGCCTTCCTGTAGAGTTGATGTCCCACTCTGGTCTATGGACTGCCATTTGAAGAACTTTTTTTATCATATAGATTACCCATAATCCTATGTTTAGATATAGATCAATAGTCTTCAATAAGTGGACATATGGCCCCCTGAGGACCTCAGGATATTTCAAGAGGGCCAGTAGTGAAAAGTATGTAACTGGGAGCCACAACATCTGCTGAATGGCCACAAAAATGCAAAGTATATTATATTGCACATATTGTCTTACTGATGCCAGTAAACACACCAGTTACTGTTCTGTGTTTGTATCCAGTAATGGGACAAAAGTGAGGGGATGGGTAGTAGCACCACAGGAGAAAAACAAGGTTGGAAGAGAGCCACAGCTTTAAAAAAAAGATTGAGAAACACAGATCTAGGTTCAGTTCTAGTTTAGATCTAGTTCTTAGAAATTATTGGTTAATGAGTTTTTCAAAAACAATGTGATTTTTTTAAAAAAACATCAGAAATAATAGGATTTTATGAACCTGATGGCATTTTTAAGTTTATACTAACTTATATTCAAACACAGCTTTCCCTTCCCACCGGTTTACTTAGAGCCGCACCTGTCTTTGCTATCACCTCTAGCTGAAAATAGCATTTCTGATTTTTCCACTGGCATGAATAGTTCCCAGCATCTTCAAGGGTTACTCTTGGAAGGATCAAAGAAACAAGACTAGCATTCATATTCAGTGAGTAGCGAACAGAACGCCGTATTGTCATATTAATCAGAACTATATTTTGATCTGATGAATCATGCTGAATCCAGAGCAGTGTCCCCTCTGTCCAATTTCTATGCACTGGGGCATCACAAGAAAAATATTCAGGATCCATTGCTGAATGAGGGAAATCTTCCTGAGGTTCTACAGAAGAAAAGTTGGTAATAATAAGTTGAACTGAAAAGATATTTGATTCTACACATATTAACAGTGGCAAAAATTGTGTTCGCACAATAGTGGAAGGAACGCAATACATCACCAGAGGGATTGATCATTCAGAAGATATATGCATGTGTCGAAATGGATAAACTTACCCTAGAACTAAAAGAAAAAGATGATTCGGAATTTTATGCTGTTTGGGGAAAATGGTACACTTGGGTAGATAATAGAAATAAAAATTGGAAATACACATAAGGTTATTGAGGATTAGATATTGAATGTATATAATGTATATATTGTATGGAATGTTGATCTGAAGTATACAAAAATGACACAGTCTGTTGATTATGTACTAGAGTTGTGTAAAGGAAAATTGTAATAAAAATTATTTCAAAAAAAAAAAAGTTGAACTGAAGCACAATTTTACATTAATTCCACTTATGAAACTTGAAGACATTTTAAATTCTAGATGCATTTTGGCTACACTTCAGATAGCTCAGAAATTTAAAGAGTAATGATTCTGTTTTGAAGAAGCTTTAATTTCAATTTTAAAAAATGAAATTAAAATATTTGTAAGGTTCATTCCATGGTAGTTTTATGTGTGCCATCTCACCTTCATGTTACAGACAGACTTTTCAACCTTTAGGAATATTTTATTTTGGCTACAAAAATGTGGATCACATTATAGGCAAGAAAGAAAATTACTGAAAATTATCACCATCCACTGAATTTGATTATACAGAGGTTGACAGTGTATTTCTCCTCTTAAATAATACTAATTCCACTCACACATTTATTTATTTATTTATTTATTTTATTATACTTATATGCCGCCCTTCTCCCAAAGGAGTCGGGGCGGCTCACAAAAATTAAAACGATGAAAACAATAAAAATAACTACTAAAATAATCAATTAAAATCTCCCAATTAAAAATCACCCATCAGATCAGCAAATTTGTTGAAAAAGCCATGTCTTCAGGTCACGTCAGAAAGAGTGGAGGTCGGGGGCCATCCGGAGCCCCGTGGATAACCCATTCCAGAGGGCCAGTGCACCCACAGAGAACACTCTCATCCTGGGCACCACCAGCCGACATTGTCTGGCCAATGGCACCCGGAGGAGGGCAGTCCTATGTGAGCACGCAGGGCGGTGGGAGGCAGGCAGAAGGTGGTCCTGCAGATACCCCGGGCCCATGCCATGTAGGGCTATTTGCTATTCAATTTCTGCCCATTGCTTATCACTCTTTAGTAATTAAAGGAATTATCTTCCATCTTCTAACCTTCCATTTATGTGCTTTATTATAATTCCTATCAATTTATGTTACTCTAACTATACCAACTAGGGAAACTATAACCCAACACAACTAAACAATATTGGTTGCATTAAAAAAAAAAGCAACCATCACCTAGATAGATGAATTACAACCTACATCCTACCAAACACAAATTCATGTAAAATCCCCTTACTCAACACTCTTTTCAACCCCATACGAATTTATACTTCTTCACAATTCATTTTAGTCCTTGCCTTGCCCATGTGGTAATAGAAAGATTACCCATCCCATTCTCCAATGAAAAATGGAAATCAGCTCTGATTTGGCCTTAAGTGTGGTGGAATCTCATGCTAGAGTAGGGGGGAAGGAGTGAAAAGACTGGTGAGCTTGGAGTCCTTGCAGAGAAGGAATCCATGGAGACCCACCAACATCACCCCACCTTGGAATTCCTGAAGACTTCATCTGGCTGTTCCCTTCTAATTAGCTAAGCAATAATAAAGAAGCAACTCTGATCAACTCACGGTGTTGTTCTGATTCCTTGTGGCTGAGATAAGAGAAAGAATTGTTTCCATCTGAAAAATTACTATGATCTTTCTCATATGCTTTCATTTTCTCTTGGATGTTGTCAGAGTCATCTCCACCTGGAAAAATAGCTTCAGTTAAACCATTGGAGTCACTGGAGATGGGTGGTATATAAATTTTATGAATTATTACTATGCTTCATTGCACAATTAGCTAGATGTTTAGATTGATTTGGCATTTTTATCCATCTATCATGTCCTTCCCAAAGACCTGGGATAGGCAGATGTTGTTGTTATTATTTACTTGGTCCACTCTTTTTTCAGCCCAGAAAATTACCTTTTTCCCCAGCCCACATCTTTCTCTTCTGTCTCTCTAATTATGTTTCTTTAAGTGTTCCTCTATGCATATGTTATACTGTCATGGTCACCTTATCCTATAATTATCCACAATCAAAAGAGTTTATTTCGGCCTTGCAGACCAAAAGGCAAAGTATTATGGGGCATATTCTTAATTTGTGCATGGTATTGGCCATAACAGTGATACCATCTAAACAATTATCACAGCTATTCTTCTTCCATTTGTTTATTGTTAAATATGCCTTTCTTCCAGGAGATGCCATACAGATATTCAAGTTTTCCCCATTCAAATCAACTCTGGGAAATTGGGCTAGATTTGGTAGGAAGAGAGACTAATGAGCCCCAAGACATGTTAGCTAGATTCTTTGGCTGAGAGAAGACTTTAACCTGGGTCTCCTTGATCCTAGTCCAGGGGTCTGAAACCTTAAACACTCAAAGAGCCATTTGGACCTGTTTCCCACAGAAAAGAAAACACCGGGAGCCACAAAATCCTTCCCGTGCCTGACTATTTCTTGAGCAGCCACAAAACTAGCATATGTAGTTGAATTAAAGGTTCTGTTTTCTTCTGAAGCTTTTCTTTTCTTGGATTTATCCATGGTTGGCCTACTGGGGGTTTCAAAGCTCAATAAATCGCATGCCGGCGAGTATCGCACATTGGCAGTTGTGATGCATATTTTGAGTGACAAGGGGCCGCAGCAGAGGGGTGAAAGAGCCACATGCAGCTCCAGAGCCGCAGGTTGCTGACCCCTGTCCTAGTCAATCTATATAACTACCATATCATGTTGGGTCTTCTTTCTCTTCTTTCTTCTGTAGTAGGATATTTGCCATATTTTCTGGACACCCATGACTAATTTGAAGGCAATACTTCTTACCTGCTATACTGTCCTACCTAGATTCTTTTCATCCTGGATTTATGCATCATCAACAATACATAACATTTTGAGCAAACTTCCCAAATGGGGTATTGACAGATTTAGACTATAATTCTAGTCGTCCTCCAGCCAGCAGGATCAATGTGGCTAGGGATGATGGACGTTCAAAATGAGGGATGGATGGAGCTAGGGAGAACAGTCAATTCTGTAACAACTTTTCATTATTACAATACTTACTGGTTCTGTTTGGAAGCACATGGCGGTTTCCTGATTGGCCATTCCAATTACAGGTAAACCAAGTGGTATTTTGCACAACAATTCTGTAGATCGACAAGCCCCACATAGCATTAAGTCTTGCCTCTGGATGTTGGTACTCCACATTTACATACAGCAATTCATTCTTTTTTGGACCAAGCCAGATCAGTTCTAAGTCACTTGAAGTCAGAGTGTGATCCAGATTGCAGGACAAAGAAACTTGCTGGGATTCTGGAATGTGAGATATAGTTATTAAAATTTCCTTTCTTTCTAGGAGCATTTTTTTTTCTGATTAGTGTTTAATTCTTCATCACATGGAAGTGCTCAACAAGTCAAATAAAAACAATACTTTCAAAACAAAGCAAATCAATAAGAACCCTTTAAGAATTTCTAATTGCTAATACCAATTTAAAAAGGAAATTTTTCAGCTAAATTTCTTAAAAAGAATACAGTTCTAAAACTATTTAAAATATAACCACATTTTTTAAAAAAGCAAATTCTTAAAATGGATTAAATTAACCCAGCAAGTTAGAATAAAGATCAAATAACAAATGGAGCGATTTGCATAGCTTTTAAAAATTAATCAATATCTAAACTGATGCTGGGCTTGTTTTTTTAACCCTAAGTTTAATAGTACCTGATGGTTTCCAAAACTGAATTTCAAATCTTCATTTTTTTCTGAAAATCTGGGCTAAAATAATTCTTACTGAATATTGTCTATATACTGTATTTTTTAAAAAACACAGAGATCTACAACCTAAAATACATGACATAACAGGAAAAAAGATATGGGGAGAGATAAGAAGTGCAAACAATTTTAATCTCAAGCTTACTACATGCAAGCCTCAGATATTTGGTTTGGCTATGATGGAAAAAGGACGCACTAAAGTTTTACTTCTACACTGTTGACTTTCCCAAAATATACCTACCTGTTGATCTGAAATCTGTTATCAACTAAGCTTCCAGTTTTCAACCATCTACAAGACCCACCTGTGGCCTGGATCACTTGCACAGTTTCCTTGGGTGTTTCAGTGGTTGTTGTCCAGTGGTAGGAAAGCCATAGGAGAAGCAGGTAGCACAGAACGGGTGCCATTACCTCCTTCCTGCTAGCTAAAACAAAAGAGGCTCAAACAAACCTAAAGAAGCGGTCACACCAGCAACAATTTTAGCAAAGGAGACTGCTCTGAAGCGTGAATTCTTCATTAAACTCCCCTGAGAGCTGAATGGTTGCCCCAAGGGAGAAGAGAAAAAGCAGAGAAATAATTCCACCAAGCGCACAGTAATTGAAAGTGTAAACGTTAGTGTCTAATATCTATGCAAAGTCTACTTCTGTATTTAACATCTTTTCTACATTCAAACAAGCCACGGTGGTCTCTTTAGGAACTATGGGTCTAAGTTCCCAGGCCTGTGCATCTCTTCTCTTGGTTTTTTTCCTTCCCTGGGGGAAACATTGATCTTTAAATAAACCTTGAGAAAAATGGGGTATTGCAGCTTCAGTTGGGTTCTCTAAAGGAGACACGGGTCAAAACGAAACAGAAATCTTTATTAAGGTTGCACACCATTACTGTATTTGGTGGGCTAATTAATTATAGCATATACTAATTTTTACTCCAAATGTTTGTCCTTTCAAACTGTCCATCCCCAAAATTTTAGTTTCTCTGTTTATAATCATGATAGTCATTGCAGCAATAGGAATTTTAGGGACATTCAAGGACAATATTTTAAGGCAGCATTTCCAACTTTACCAATTTCTAACTGTGTGAATTCCCATAATCCTTATCATTGATCATTCTGGCTGTGAAATTCTGGGATTTAAAGTACACACAAAAGGTAAATGACCAAGGTTGGGAAATATTTTAAAAATCAGGTAGAATCCATTTGATGCTACTCACCCTTCCTGGAAATCTGATACAAATATGAGAGAGAATGAGAGAGAGAGAGAGACAGAGAGAGATAGACAGACACAGACAGACAGATATGGGGAGTGCAGTGATATGAGGGAATTGTGCAGAAATCCTTGTTACTGGTGTGTGTGTGTGTGTGTGTGCTGTTGACTCATGTGGTATGGGTTGGATACTAAAAAGATGAGTGTTAGGAAAACATCAGGATACTCATAATTAATAATGATTTGTTAAAATGTACCCTAAACTTACAGTATAAGATGACTGAGGTTTCCTCTGGCCCAGGAATCCCTAAACTCTTTACCTCAGAAATCCCCTAGTGAAGTTTCAGATTGTTCCTCAACTCCCAAACATTTACTTTCTGAAATTAATTTAATAAATACTACTTTAACTAACGGTACTATGCATAATAACAACAGTGGCTAGCCCAATCAACCGAAGGGCCAGGAAGTGTTATTGAGCGCTTTGGAGAATCCTGCTTTAGCCAATCATTTTGGGGAAGCATTATAATTGGTAAACAGACAGCTCCATCGTGATTTTCACAGCAAGAAATTTGCCACAAATTTATCCTCCCTTTCCCTTTTAATGAAACCTGATACAGGTAGCCTTTGGCTTACAACAATTCTGTCAGATGTAAATGCCTTATTCCCTAATGTGTAAATAATGTATATATGGGATATCAGGGGTTAACTTATTCTTTGACTCTTAATGTATTCATAATTCACCACTCCCACTCTTGGCTCCACCCTTTGTATATATAAGGAGCCACCTTCACCATTTTCTTTGCTTCTATCTGTGAATATTCAGTGAATATAGAATGCCTATTATAATTAAAGAGAAATATATTTAAACCTCTAACTCTCATTATTATTATTGAGTCTGATCCTAAAAATATCGCAACAAGCTGGTAGCAGAGGATGGTTAATTGACTCAATAAATACCTAAAAATGTCTAAGAAAGATAGGCCCAACACCAGGGCCTACAGCAAAGAAATAGAAACTGAACAAGAAATAATCAACGAATCCACAAACGCGATTTCGAGAGAATCCGAAGAATACACCACTGAAGAAGAAGAATTAATAAATGAAAATGATGACCAGGAGGAAATCGAAATAGAAAATAACGAACTCAGGTCAGAGATATTGAAGTTATTAAAAAGCCAGAAGAATGATGAAAGCCTCATCGCGAACCTCCAAGAAATGCTGAAGAACAGCGGAGCAGCGAGAGAGAAAAACATCGCTAAAGAGAAACCCAAAGACCAAAAAACTGTGAGTGATATGACTACAGAGAAAGTCGTTATGAAAAAGAAAAAATGTGATCCCGCGCGAAATTTTGAATGGCAGCCATCTTGGTTTCAACAAGCCTCCAAAGTGAGCGAAGCAGAGCCAATCAAAATGCTCAGTTCAAAATTTCTGGCGCGAAAAACGTTATCAGACAACGAAAGTGAAAAGGAGGATTCAAACTCTTCGGAAGAGCCAGAATCAGAAAATGAAGACGACTTAACGAAATCCCAAGTAAAGTCAGCAATGAAGACGCTTTTTGCTGCATTTGGGCCAAAATTAAAAATTTCCAAAGCGCCAACGAAGAAGCAAGCGAACAAGCCGATACTTCAAGACCTGCACGCTCCCATCCTGACTTCGAGAGCGACGACGCCCGAGCCCAGAGAGCCATGTCGATTCCGCCCTACACCGCAGACCGAAGCAAGTGCCAACGCACCCAAAAGAAAGAGAAGAACAGTCGCCGCCATCAGAACTCCTAAGACCGAGCCAGAGACCGACTCGTCTGAAGAGGAGCGGAGCGAGCGAGCTACGATGGAGAGAACCTTCCACGACGACGTCAAAGAAGAAATGAACAACGCGCATGTGCGAAACTACGTAGACGGTCCGGAAAGACTTGAACTGGCCAGAGAACCGCGCAGACTCGTTGCGAGCATCCCCATGCCGTTTTGCAATTTCCTACACTTGCGAGACCACGGATTACCTCAGGTTGTAAGTAATGGACAAAATAATGTGGGTAACTTACCCAGTGACTTCCCAAAACTTAGGGTTGATGGCATTAATTTACAAGAATGGTATCAACAGCTCCAGGTTGTCTTTATGAAAGAAAATTTACTATTTTTTATCACTAGTCCCCCAAGAAGACCTTGGACTTTAAAAATAGATTGTTTACACCATAAGGCATTTTTCTTAATAATATCTAGCGTGTCTCCTGCAATGTATCATAGCATCAAACCAAATCTAACTGTTTCAGAAATAATTCAATGCATGTTTAATTTGTTTCACAGCGATAGTGTAGCTACCACCACAAGAATGTCTAAGGACTTCTTTTCTTCCAGAGTAAAACCAGGGGTTTCCATAAGTGAGCATTTAATATCTTTAAATAAAATAAGAGCTGAGCTGCATTTGAGGGGGGAAGTGATTTCAGATCAAACAATGAAAAGTGTTATTATCAACTCACTTGATTCATCATGGGATAGTTTTATGTCACACTTAGACACCATCAATCTAGGATATTTATCAATAGAAAGTCTATCTAACAAATTGATAGCAGAAGACAATTCAAGAAAAAATCGTTATAGCAATCACATAGAACGCAAATCTTTTAGGAAGGTAGCTTTCCAAGAAAAATATAATGAAACTTTTAAATGCCACAATTGTGGGTCCAGGGAACACAATAGAAGAGATTGTCCCAAAATTTCAAAGGAAAGACATAGGTCAGAATATAGGAATAAATACAATTATAGACAGTCTTCCACAGATAGACATAAATATAGAAGCCCACCAAATTACAGAGAAAGTAGAGGGGGCAGAGAAAATTCAAAAGAGAGAAAATCTGGTTCACTGAATGGACTAAATAAACAAGACAGCACTAAAACGCAACAAAATGAGAACAATAATTGGCTTATTGATTCTGGGGCAACTAATCACACCACTAATAACAAAAATATATTGTCTTCATTTACAGAAGATAAGTTTGTAATAAAGGTAGCTAATCAAGAAAAAGTTCAAGTATTAGGCAGAGGGAATGTGACCTTGCCTGGTCTAGGAAAAATAGAGGGGGTATTGTTAATACCAGAAATACCTCATAACATACTAAGTGCCATAAAACTAAGCAGAGATTCTGACATCAATATAGTTTTCTCAAAGGGAAAAGCAACTTTAGAGAAGAATAAAACAAATGTAGGCACTGTGATGATTAAAGGAGGCCTACCCTATCTGATAACAAAAGAAAGATGGTTACATAACATTGATTCAAATATGGAAGATTGTATTGAGGCAGATGATGAAAATATTAGTAACAGTGACAATGATGAATGTAAAATATCTCATGATCACACAGATACACACAAAGAGAAGAAACCAAAAATAGGTAAACCAATTCATGACGAGTGTGCTCATATCTTACATAGGAAGTTAGGACATGCAAGTTTTCCTGTAGTACAAAAAATGACTGAACACGCAGAAGGTGTCAAAATAAAAAATTGTGAAAATTATTTGGAATGCTCAGTATGTAAATCTACTAAACTAAAAACTAGTCCCAGGCCAAAAAAATCCACCAGATCAACTAACAAAATTTTTGACTTAGTACACATGGACTTAGTTGGCCCATTAACTCCATCAATCACTTATAGAAAACGTTACTTCCTAACAATAGTAGACGATTACAGTCGCTATGGTTTTGTTTACACATTAAAACACAAGGATGAAACCTTTCAAAAATTTAAGGAATTTTACAAACGCATAGAAACACAACATAATATCAAAATAAAACAAATTATGACAGATAGGGGATGTGAATTCATGTCTAAAGAATTCTCCCAATGGTTAAAGGATAGAGGAATGCTACATTACACGTCTAGTCCATTTTCTGCGTTCCAGAACGGGATTGCAGAGAGAAAGAATTCCACATTACAAACCATGATTAGGTGCACATTAGAGGATGCTGGTTTAGGCAAACAATTTTGGTCAGAAGCCCTACATTATTCAAATTACACTCAAAATAGAACCTGGTCCAGTATTGTGAATAAGACACCATATGAGGTGATGTATAATAGGAAACCAAAATTAGCACACATGCACATATTTGGGGTCACTGCAGACGTACACATACCTAAACAGTTGAGAAGAAAGGGAGAAAACGTATCCAGAAGACTAAGATTTATGGGATATGAAACTGGCACCAAAGGGTACAGATTCATTGATAATAATAACAAATTTATAGTTTCCAGAACAGCTGTGTTCCATGAACAGGCCAACTGGTCTAAATTACATCTTAATGAAATATTTCCAAATAAATGCAAAGATACAAAATCTCGTGAGGAAGGGACAATAGAAAATCAAAATGTCAACAAAAATAAAAACAAAACCAAAACATGGACAAATAGTCAACACAAAATAAAGACAGACACATTAACAAAAAAGGAAGCAAGATATTTGCATGACTACCATAGCAAACCAGAAAGAGCTATTAGGAACAATAGAAATCAAATACCAAATAAATACAGAGATTACATAATGCATATGGATGGTGAACAAATAACACCTAATACATATGAGGAAGTATTAAAACTCCCTCGTGAAGAAAAGGAAAAATGGGAACTAGCTATGAAAAAAGAGATGGAAAGTTTGCAAGGATTAAATGTATACACACCTGCGATTGCACCTAAAGATAAAACAATTATTGGTACCAGGTGGATTTATAAAATTAAGAACCTAGAAGGAGGCAATACCTTATACAAAGCTAGATTGGTTGCACAAGGTTATGCACAAAAATATCCGGAGGACTATACTGACACGTACTCCCCCACAGTAAGAACAGAGAGTGTTAAAACAGCTCTAGTAGTAGCATCCGCACTCAATCTTGATGTATTTCAATATGACATACAGACTGCGTACCTACACGCAAAACTAGATAAGGAAATATATGTAAGAGCACCTCACAGTCAATACACTAATAAAAATGAAATTTGGCTATTGAACAAGAGTTTATACGGATTAAAGCAATCTGGCAAAAGATGGTACGATTGCTTGGTAAAAGTACTTAAGACCATGGATTTCAACGCTACCACTGCTGATAACTGTTTCTTTGTCAAAAAGAGTGATGATCACATTGAATTTGTATTGATTTATGTAGATGATATTTTATATATAGGAAAACACAAAGAGAGAAGAGAAATCTTTGTAAACAAGCTAAATGAACATTTCTCGTTGAAATCTCTAGGTAAAGTAAACAAATACCTTGGTGTACAAATTAACAAAACTAGAAGGGGATTCAAACTTACTCAGAAAGATAAGATTATTGAACTTCTAAACAAATGTAATTTAAACAATGCCAAACCCTGTGACACTCCTATGCAAACTGATTTCCTTAGAAATACTGATGAATCTTCCCCTGAATTCAAGGATAATACATTTTATAGATCAGTCATAGGTTCACTTCTTTATATATCTAATTGGACCAGGCCAGATATTGCATTACCACTCAATTTATTATCAAGGCACGTTAGCAAACCAACAATGTATCACTGGGAAGCTGTCAAAAGAATTTTAAGATATCTGAAAAGTACATTAGACTTTTGCCTAGTATTAGAACCTAGTGATAATAAAGAACCAAAACTTACATGTTACGCAGATGCGGATTGGGCTGGAGATATATCATGCAGAAAAAGTACTTCTGGTTATATTTTTCTGTTAAATGACTGTCCAGTTTACTGATACACTGGTAAACAAGAACTGGTAGCCACTTCAACCACAGAAGCGGAATATGTTTGTTTATCCAAAGCTGCAAATAACCTTGTATGGTTTAATGATTTAATTTCAGATGTTTGGAAAAAACCTGCTTTGCCTTTTGTTATGCATGAAGACAATAAAGCGGCCATTGAAATATCTAGATCCGATGCCATTGGACAAAGATCCAGGCATATAGATATAAAATTTAAGCATGTGAGACAATTGTCTCAAGATGGATTTATCAAAGCAGTGCATTGTGATACCTCTGAACAATTAGCTGACATATTGACGAAGCCTTTACCTTCTAAACAGCACAAATACTTAACTTCCAAATAGTATGTCTTATATTGTCCTGAATCTGAATGTAATTGGTGTTGTATAGCGAACCGGCATTTAGAGGGGGATTTGTCAGATGTAAATGCCTTATTCCCTAATGTGTAAATAATGTATATATGGGATATCAGGGGTTAACTTATTCTTTGACTCTTAATGTATTCATAATTCACCACTCCCACTCTTGGCTCCACCCTTTGTATATATAAGGAGCCACCTTCACCATTTTCTTTGCTTCTATCTGTGAATATTCAGTGAATATAGAATGCCTATTATAATTAAAGAGAAATATATTTAAACCTCTAACTCTCATTATTATTATTGAGTCTGATCCTAAAAATATCGCAACAAGCTCATTTAGGGACTATTAGAATTACAACAGCATTGAATAAAGCGACTCTGACAAATAAGGTTATAAAATTGGACATAACTCGCTTGCCTTCCTTAGAAATGAAAATTATAATCCCAATTATGATCATAAATTGACAATTACCCCTATAGGGTTATAGTAGCACTATATGTCCTAGCATGTACAGGAAGGAAAACTGCAGATATTTATGTCTATGGAGATTCTCAGTCATCTAGGTCATGGTTATCCCAAATGTGCTTTTTCAAGAGGCAATTGGACTTTCTTGTTTTTCTTTGAAGATGTTTCACTTCTCATCCAAGAAGCTTCTTTAGCTCTGACTGGATGGTGGGGAATGGAAGGATTTATACTCCTTGCAGACAGCTGGTCATTTGCATTCTTTTAGCGAGTCATTAAGGTCACCTGGAGGTTTATATGTGTCATCAGGGTCACCTGAGTGGTGCAAATGGGTGTGGAGCCTTCTTGGAACTGTTGAAATGACTATTTGTTTGTTTGTTTTATTTGTTTTATTAAATTTATATACTGCCCTACTCCCGAAGGACTCAGGGCGGTGAACAGGCACAAAATAAAATACATAAATACAAAAGTTAGAAACATAATTAAAACCAAATTAAATAATTTAGCCCACGACAATTAAAAAACCCAATAATTTAAAACAAATTTAAAATTTCAATTTAAAAATTTAAAAGAAAGGGGAGAAAATTAGGCCAGGCCGGCTTGCTGGAATAGGAGGGTCTTAAAAGCACGGCGGAAAGTGCGCAGATCCAGGATCCTCCGTATCTCCAGGGGGAGCTCATTCCAGATAGTGGGTGCCCCCACAGAGAAGGCCCTCCCCCTGGGGGCCACCAGTCGACACTGCTTGGCTGATGGCACCCGGAGGAGCCCCTCTCTATGAGAACGTACTGGCCGGTGGGAGGCTGTTGTAGATTGGAGAAAGATGGTGTTGTATCCCTCTCCCTCTGTTGAGAGAAGGCTGTTCAATTTTGACATAGATGAACAGCCTTTTCTTAAAAATAGGGGGAGGAATACGACATCATTTATCTCCAATCTACAGTCCTTTCAACAGTTTCAAGAAGGCTCCACACCCATTTGCACCATTCAGGTGACCCTGATGACACAGATAAACCTCCAATTCAGTGGTGAAATCTAAAAATTGTTACTACCAGTTCTATGGGCGTGGCTTGGTGGGAGAGTAATTTGACTGGGTGGGCGTGGCCAATTTTTTTATTATTATTATTTTAAAACCATTTTTTCTACAACCTCTTCAGCGAAGAGGTTTTTAAAAAAGCCTCTGCCCATCAGGCTACTCAGCTGGAATCGTCAGAGTCATTTAAAAGAAAAAAAGCCTCTGCTGATCAGGCAATTCAGCTTGGATCGTCAGAGGCATTTAAAAGAAAAAAACCCTTTTTTTCTTTTAAATGCCTCTGACGATCCAAACTGAGCCGCGTGATCTTCAGAGACTTTTTTTTTTTTACTTTTAAAAGCATTTTTTCCACCGAAGAGGTTATAAAAAAAATGCTGTTAAAAGTTTTTAAAAAGCCTCTGATGATTGTGCGGCTCAGCTGGGTGGGGGTGGGGGGCAGGGATTTTTGCTACCGGTTCTCCGAACCACCTGCCTCCATCGCTACTGGATTGGGCGATCCAGTCTGAACCGGGAGCATTTCACCCCTGCTCCAACTCACTAACATCTCACATAAGAATGCAAATGACCAGCTATCTGCAAGGAGTATAAATCCTTCCATTCCCCACCATCCAGCGAGAGCTAAAGAAGTTTCTAGGATGAGAAGTGAAACATCTTTAAAGAAAAACCAGAAAGATCAATTGCCTCTTGAAAAAGCACATGGCGACATGGCGCTCCCACGTGACACCTCTCCTGTGCGACCTGCATTGGCTTCCAGTGGTCTTCTGGGTGCGCTTCAAGGTATTGATTCTCATCTTCAAAACGCTCCATGGCTTAGGGTCCGGTTATTTACGAGACCACCTTCTGCCACCGATAACCTCCCACCGGCCAATACCCTCCCACAGAGAGGGCATCCTCAGGGTGCCGTCGGTCAGGCAATGTCAGCTGGCGACCCCCCGGGGAAGAGCCTTCTCTGTGGCGGCACCCACCCTCTGGAATGAGCTACCCCCAGGGATACGATTGATCCCGGACCTCCGGACCTTCCACTGGGCCCTAAAGACTTTTTTATTTCAGCAAGCCGGGCTGGGTTAAAAAAAAATTTAATTGGTGAATTTTATGGGTAGGGGTTTTTAAATTGGGGGAAGCCAAAGATAAATTTAATTTTGTTTTAGGGTATTTTAATGTTTATATTGCATGTTTTTTAATTTTGGCTGTTCACCGCCCTGAGTCCTTCGGGGGAGGGAGCGGTATAAAAAATTTAAAAATAAATGAATAAATAAATAAATTTGGAACATGCAGATATTGATAAGTGTTCCAGCCAATAGGAAAATAGCTTCCAGCATCCCAACTTGTAAAACAGATTTTTTTTTTTTGGTCATTTTCTTTGAACTGTAGGATTCGCATTGCAACCAAAGACTCATGCCAGAATGCCTTATTTCAGCCAACAGGCAAGAATGGCTGCCTCTGGCCCAGGAGATTCAGTGCATTTTTGCAGGCATGCTGCTAATGTTAATCAGTCATCCCGTGGTGATGGTTTGGGGAGGGGTTGCTGCGGTTTTCAAAAATGTTTTGCAGCTGGAGCCAATGATGGATGTGTGGGTAGAGCTCTAACAGTCAGCAACCGATGCTGAAATTAACCACGACATAGGACATTTCAACCCAAGATTTAGCTGAGCTGCAAAAGAGGCAGCCACATCAGGGTGTTGCCAAACAAGAAAACTAACAATCCTTTCCATACGTAGATATTGTTCCTAACCATCATGTCACCCAAATGTGCTTTCTGATGTCACACACAAGCACCACTATTTTATATTGTGTAAGATAGGCGGCAAACAAATTTAATACAGTATACTGTGAACAAACAAACATACTTGCATCATGTACTGCATATGTATACTGTGTAAGAATAAGTTTGCATTGCAAGGTATGTTTCATCACAAGTCCTTCTACACATACACACCCATGGATACCTGGGATTCCATAGGATGATCTTGCTTTTTTGAGTCACCCATTCTTATTTTAGCTGAGGCATAACAGAACAACAGATTTGAAAGAGACCTTGGAGATCTTCTGGTCCCGCCCCCTGCTCAAGCAGAAGATCCTGTACCATTTCAGACAATTGGTTGTCCAGTCTCTTCTTAAAAACTTCCAGTGATGGAGCACCCACAACTTCTGAAGGCAAACCGTTCCACTGATTAATCGTTCTGCAGGAAATTTCTCCTTATTTCTAGGTAGGTTCTCTCTTTGATTAGTTTCCATCCATTGCTTTGGAGAACACGTTGACTCCCTCTTCTTTATAACAGTCATTTTGTCATGGTTCTGAGTAATGCTCCCAATCAATTCAAGATTTTGAATCCTTGGCTTCCTCAAAAATCCTGTTTATTGTGTACATCATATCAGCATGGTGTCAGATCCCATAGAACCCTACCAGGGCACCCCATATTCTTGTGGGGAGGGCCTGGTTGCATTCCTCACTTTATAACCTTTTTCCTGTAGTATGCCTCTCTTGTATTTTGATTTACCTTCCTGGGAATGTAAAGGGGGAAGGAATGGTTAGAGGGGCCATCTGTTTTGTCTCCAGCAAGTGACATCTGGGAACAACTTCTTACCACCTTCTCAGCCCCGTGGTTCTCAAAAAAACTTTGTACCTGCAGATTGGCTTGCCCTGCTCTGGTGACAGGAGAGGAGTTTTTATCTGTTATGTGCGGGAATTCTCAGATCGTACCATCTTTGCCTTGCTATCACTTTCTCTCAATAAAAGTTTCCTTTTGAAATAATGCCCGTTTCAAGAGTTCTGCTTTCTTGAAAAGGGAGGAGAGGCAAGTCCTTACATATGGTTAGATGTGAAACCAACACTGAATAATTCCCGCATTTTTGGTATGATTAAATAGATATTGTCCACCCCCCTTGTGTCACAGGTCGTGTTAGCTGAACAAGCTGGTGATGAACTTCTCAGCACTGCTTCCTGCTGTTGCTAGGGGACGTTGATCTGGCCTTGGTTCTCAGGAGCCTTATCATTGTTATGTCTGGCACATTGGAGGAAAACATTCTATATTCCATAAACCCCCCTTCCCCCCTAAGGATGACAACTAAGAAACAAAGCAAGAAAATACGGCTTCAGCTAGAGTCGTTTTGAGAGTTGACACTCTTTAGTATATTAGCGGTGGCTAAGAAGCTAGCTTGTCGATTGAAAGGTCGGCAGTTCAGCAGTTCGAATCCCTAGTGCCGCATAATGGGAGCAGCTCCCACTACTTGTCCCAGCTTCTGCCAACCTAGCAGTTTGAAAGCACATTAACGTGCATTTTGCACATTAAAAAATGCAAGTAGAAAAATAGGGACCACCTTTGGTGGGAAGGTAACAGTGTTCCCTGCACCTTTGGCGTTTAGGCATGCTGGCCACATGACCATGGAGACGTCTTCGGACAGCGCTGGCTCTTCTACTTTGAAAAGGAGATGAACACCGCCCCCTAGAGTCAGGAATGACTAGCACATAGGTGCAAGGGGAACCTTTACCTTTACCTTAGTATTAGAACACTACTATCATGTCACTCCTAGTCCTTCTTTTCATTAAGATAGACATATCAAATTCCTGCAACCGTTCTTCATATGTTTTAGTTTCTAATCATCTTTGTTGCTCTTCTCTAAACTTGTTCCAGAGTGTTGACATCTTCTTTATATCGTGGTGACCAAAACTAGACACAATAGTACCAAGAGTTGCTCCAGTCTTGTGCTTTTCGGATTAATTACAATCTATGCTCAAGGATTACTTTGTTGATCTTGCAATTGTGTTGTCTAGACTGCAGTTGCCCACCATAAGTATTCTGCATTATGTAACTGCTATTATTGCATCTGTGATTCCATATGGCCTGCTCCCAAATGAGGCATGTATAGCATGTGTTCTTATTTGTACTTGAAAAACCTCTCACTAGGACTTCCTGTTTTTGGAAGTCTTTCTTGAGTGATAATGCTAAGAATCTTGTATCTGGAAATACCCAAAGTACATTTTGCTGCTGGCAGAGCAGATTTTTTTTCTGCCCATGTAGTGTGATTTGCATTTTCTAACTGAATATGATAGTTTCAATCTGTCTCATAAAAAATAAGCAATTAACAGCTTTCTTTCTTTCTCTTTCTTTCTTTCTTTTTCTTTCTTTCTTTCTTTGCATGGGAGAGCCAATTTGGCAATCTCACCAGCTCCAGAGAAATCTCTCTCTGACTGGTCTATTTAGGAGGAGGAATTATAAAGTGGCAACTTCTTTTCTTGTTTTTTTCCAGATGTTTGATCAACTATGGGTTGGTAGTTAAAGGTTACACTCCTTTCAAAATGAGAGTCAAACAAACCATAGTGAAAACAAGCATTTTCCTGACAACTGTAGTTACAAATATTAAGATAAATCCAATACTGTACCTTTATATATGAAAAAAACATTGAATTTCTGCAATCAAAAATGCAGAACTGTTGTACAGAATTGTTGTATAGTACACACTGCTTACTATACTATAGTGTTGTGGGCTAATTCACCCAATATACTTTGTTATAATGTAGTCTGCTTGGGTTTTGATTGTGATTGTGGTTGCTATTTTCCCTGGCCACCATCTAGTTCAGAATTTTTCAACTAGTTCCTTATATTTGGACTTTAATTTCAAGAGGTTTCCGGCCAGCGTGGAACTTTGACAATTAGACCCTAATGGCTGTGTTTAACGAGAGTTTATGAAATTGAGATATTTGGAGGGTTCTTGTGTGTGTGTGTGTGTGTGTGTGTGTGTGTGACATAGTGCCGCACAAGGCCAACCAATTATGATGTATCCCATAGGTCATGTTAAATAAATTAGTATTTACTTGAAATGTCATTCCAGCCAGATTCAGATTAGTAGATCCGTATACAGGTAATCCCTAGATTTATAATCATTCATTGTAAGTGACTTATAGCCATTTTTCACACTTATGGCCACTGCAGCATCCCTTAGTCATGTGATCAAAATTACAGGCACTTGGCAACTGACTCATATTTATGACGGCTGCAGTGTCCCAGGGTCATGTGATCCCTTTTTGCAACCTTCTTACAAGCAAAGTCAATGGGGAAGCCAGATTGACTTAACGATCATGTTACTAACTTAACAGCTGCAGTGATTCACTTAACAACTGTGGCAAGAAAGGTCGTAAAATGGGGCAAAACTCACTTAACAACTGTCTTGCTTAGCAACAGAAATTTTGGGCTCAATTGTAGTCGTAAGTCGAGGACTACCTATATAGTGTATTAGAAGAGTTATTGGTGTCTCTGTCCATTCCCCAGTGAGTCACAACAATAAGAGAAAAGCCGGAAATCTTTAATACAGTTAAGAGTTTATTCTTTAATATCAATAAATAAGCAGCTAGAAGAATCTCTTCATTTCCTCCAAGTTGAGGAGTTTCATTTGTTTGTTTTTCCTAACAAAATGTTTCCTTCTGTTTATGTGTGCATTAAAAAATCCAGTCCTGGGCTTGAGGTGGGTTCTAGTCATGAGAAGAGGGAGGGAGGAAGGGAGAGGGAAACGAACATAGTGTGGTCACTAATGCAGAAAGCAATTGGGACGGTATGTGTGCATGTGTGCGCGCGTGAGCTTGCGTGTGCAAAGGCAAGGACAAGCAGGTGGCTCAAAATGTACAGAAGCCGAATCGCTGGTGAGGTTTGTGGGTTGGGTAGAGAAGCAGCTGGCAGGGAACGTGGCATGGCAAATGCCAGCACTGTGGCCCACACTAGCAATCACACTAGCAGAGGGGTTAACGGGGAAGAGAGACACTATTAAATAACAGAGGGGCAGAGAAGCAGAAGCGGGGCCGAAGACAAGACAGTGGGGTTTGGGAAGTGGGCAGATCTTGACGGTTGGGGGGAACGACGTAGTTATTTCCATGATGACTCAAATGTTCACTTCTTTCCTTCTATATTGTCTGTAAAAAGGAAGGAAGAAAATAAAGAATAAAGGGCAGAGAATGAAGAAATCAAGACATCCACACACCCTTCCTCACACACACTGCAAGCAAGATGAGTAACCTAGAACTACTTCCTGCAAAAAATATTTTTGTATGTTGTTCCAGCAGTGATGCTGATTTAAATTTTGCTAATTATTTATATAATATTGTGGCATTTTATTATGGATAATGCTGGGTATTGCTGAGATCTTCTGATTGGGGAGGTATGTGATGGGTGGATGCATGGATGGAGTTAGAGAGAAAGAGAAATGGATAGATAGAAATGGATAAATGAGAGAGAGAGAGAGAGAGATGGATAGAGATGGATAGATGAGAGAGAAAGAGATGGATAGAGATGGATAGATGAGAGACAGAAATAGATAGATAGATAGATAGATAGATAGATAGATAGATAGATAGATAATAGATAGATAGATAATATATTACATTATAATTAAGCCCCAAATAATTCTACTAAGAATTAGTAGACTAAGAACTAATTTTACACACTGAGTGGAACTTGCTTCCTATGAATCATGTATGGTCTTGGAGCTTTAGGGAGAAATCAACAGACCTGGAAATGTTCACTGCCCTGGTTTCATACATGCTAAGCCCAGCACAGAAAAGCTCACCCAACCCAGAACATCATTTTCTCTACAGCTTAGCCCAAGCATCCTCACCCACCTCTTTAAGAAGAATCTGACAACACCAAAAGCAGCAGGCCCACAGAAGGCACGCATCACCCCCTTTGCTGTCCAGCAAATGTATGGCCAAGCAATGACTTAAATCAGACATTTGCCTAAGCATGACACAAGGGCAATATAGGCACAATTAGGCACAGTCAGGAAGGCTGTGGAAAGCAGAAAAGATTTCTGTGCTAACAAAAAGTCAGTCCAAGACTATCCTCTCATTGAGCCAAACACAGTGAAGTCAGAAGCATCTTTAAAAGGGTGCCAAAGGCCAAGAATGGCCAGGAAAGGCACAATGTAAGAAAAGGTCCGACTAACAGAAGCACAATTAGGAATGTGACAATTAGGATTCATAGAATCCAACAGATAAACATGCAAAATTGTTTGTGCTGAAAGTTACCCCGTCTTTTTCTTTTGAAGGGCCCTATGAATTATTCACTGGTTACAAAACTGAACTCTAAACCACCCTAGGATTCTTTAGAAATTTCTAAGATGTTCCTCAAAGGAAGGACCAATAAACTCAGGCAAGTTTCCGTAAGAAATAGTTTTTTTCCCTTGCTGAGCTTCCTCTGCAACACAGGAGCAGCAGGTCATGAGAGCTGGTGATGGCCATTCATATAGGGGTCAGTTTTAATGTTTTAAAAATGCTCCCTTTTCTCCTGTAATGTTGGTATAGAAAGTAGGGAAAATAATTTTGACAGAGATATACAAGATCCATTACTAGGGCAAAAAAGGGTGGAACATATTTTAAGTTTACAAAAGACATACCGGCCGGTACGGTACGCTCTCATAGAGAGATGGCACCTCTGGGTGCCGTCAGCCAAGCAGTGTCAACTGGCGGCCCCCAGGGGGAGGGCCTTCTCTGTGGGGGTACCCACTATCTGGAACGAGCTCCCCCCGGAGATATGGAGGATCTCGGATCTGCGCACTTTCCACCGTGCTCTTAAGACCCTCCTATTCCAGCAAGCCGGCCTGGCCTAATTTTCTCCCCTTTCTTTTAAATTTTTAAACTGAAATTTTAATTTGTTTTAAATTATTGGGATTTTTAATTGTCTTGGGCTAAATTATTTAATTTGGTTTTAAATTGTTTCTAACTTTTGTATTTATGTATTTTATTCTGTGCCTGTTCACCGCCCTGAGTCCTTCGAGAGTAGGGCAGTATATAAATTTAATAAAACAAACAAAACAAAACAAACAAACATACCAGTAATATTCAAAATCAGACCCTCTCTAATCATCTGTCTTTCCTATAACAACTGTAGAGAGTATGGGAAATGTCTTTGACAGAAATACACAAGATCCATCACTAGGGTGATTGGGATGTGTGTGAAAAGGGTTTTACGTTCACAACAGACAGATATTGGAAGCAATTCAAGATACATTCCTAAATCACTGAACTATAAAAAAGAGAAGGCACAGCACAATCAGACCTCCAGGATTCTGTTATTATAGCCAAATTTAATGAAGATATTTTTCCCCCTCTTTCTGTGGAGTTGACTTCTTGGATGGAGTCTACCTAGTGGTGCTGATGTCAATCTTGCAAATCTGATTGTGTTGTACCTTGTTTTCTTACAGTTCAATGAATTAAAGAGGGGTCTGTCTAAACCTGAATGTTTCATTCCTTTTTGACCTAGTAATAAATCTTGCATATCTGTGTCAAGGTTATTTTCTCTACTTTCTATACCAACATTACAGATACACTGGTTCAGCAGTCTTCTAAGAAATGCTTGGAATTGTAATTTTGCTTATTTGTATATCTTGGCAGATGAACCAAACTACCATTTCCAGCATCTCAGTGAACTGAAATAGGAAGCAATCAGCAAAACAGATTATTATTATACCTTTCCTCCTCCTTCTCTCTTCATCACGAATTCCTTTATATTCAATATTATGTATATAGGCTTCGGGGATGAAGCAGAAGGTGAAGGAAGAGAAGATCGAGAATACACTTTTTGATTATTCCTATGTTCAAATTATCTATGTCTACTGTAAGGTAGAGTCACCGAAGCTGGCTAGATCAACCTATTCTATGAAGATCAGTGGATTAGACATGATTCTATATTCCCTGAAATATTTGAAACTTTCTAAGTAGATAAACAAAGATTCCTTGGCAGACGTGTTAGTCTCACCATCTTAAAAATGCTACATTTGAGGAAAAACAAAAAATCTTGGAAATTCAGCCTGCTCTGTGGGCATTCAAAAGATAACATTAATAGCTGATTTATCGAAGTGGCCATGACCATTCCTGCATCCCAACAGGAAGTTGAATTTGTGCAAAATGGAGCCTTGCATTGATCAGATTATCACCAACCAAACATTTCATGAAGAAATGGTACCGTTGGAATAATTCTCTTTCGGGGAAGGATTTTCTGTCTCTTATCCTGTGAAGCAGTTTTTCTCTCCCTATGTAGCTGGGCCCTGGTTTCCTGGACAATGTCATTTGCAGCAAACAGACTGTCCAAGCAAAAAAAGAAACATTCTTCCCAGCTTCGCACAGATATTGCCTATTTTTCTGCATAGATGAACAGACAGATATGAAGGAATTGCCAGAGAACAAACAAGGCATGCAATTGAGGGTTGTACAGTAAGATACCTGGGAGGCAGGATACAGGAGAATATAGGGGGAAGGAGTTTATGCTACAGGATGGAAAGGATAAAAGAAGCCAGAGTTAATAGAGATTAGGAAGGAAGTTCACAAGAAGAGGAGAATATTATTAGTCTGGATGGAATGAGTAAGTAAAATGAATGAATGAATGATTAGCAACCCATAAAGAAGGGTAAACTCTCTAGAATAAGAGAAAGGCAAACAACCGTTTCCTTGTTATATCTTATTACACAGAACTCCCAAAGGTGCTTTTTCAAAAGGCAACTGTACTTCATTTTTCCTTGAAGACATTTTGCTTCTCACCCAAGAAGCTTCTTCAGTTCAGAACTCATGTTGCCTTTGAAAAAGCACTTTGTGGCAACCATGATCTGGGTAATTGAGAATCTCCATAGACACTCAGATAGTTTCCATCTACTTTTGTGCTTCCTCTGGTCCACCAGATCTACTTTATCTTCAGATCTAAAAAAGTGAAACCAAGGATCTGGGCAACTCCACAGCTTTATAAAAGGGACTCTGTCATTGCCTTTATCAGAATTGTAAATTCCTTGGAACTGATATCAGATGCATCTGGATGTGCTCCATGGAGTACACCAGGAAAGAACCCAAATGACCAAGGATCAAATCCTATTTTTAAAGGTGTGTTGCACTGAATGACTTCAGATGGGAATTCTAGACTAACTGAGGAAATATCAGAGGAAGGCAGGAAATAATTACAAAGAAAGATCAGAAGGGAGGGTACATCCCATTTCTTATCTTCTCCAACTTGATGATTTTGTTTTCATGGATTCCATCTGGGAAATCCAATTCCAGTAAGAAGGAAAAGGCAAAGGGCTGGGAAGATAAGGTATATTAGGGAGGCTTACGCTCCAGATAGTTCCGGGCAACGAATTTGAGACATTCATCCAGAAAGATGACGGGCAAGGATATCTTCAACACCACGAGCCAGTGATGCAAGTCCAAGTGTGTCAGTTTGAAGATCATCTGGAAAGCACAAGAACAACAATGGAGACATCAATAGAGAAATATGTATTTTCTTCTACCTTTCCACTCATAGTCAGATCATGTACTAAAATGATGTAAATGATAGGCTACATTAGATATAATTGGCTGAATCCTGATTAAAAGTTGGATTTAATAAATGGGACTTGTTCTTCCCAGAAAATAGAAATGTATAAATCCTATGATGAAGGAATTCTGGAATGAATGGGAGAACACCTGAAGCATCTCTTTTCAAGCCATTAAAGAAGCTATTACTTCTAAACTGACTCTGCTGCTTTCAGAAGCTACTCTTAGATGTTTCCATGTGAGTGTACATGCATTCATAGCTGCTTCACTTGTTATTTTCCCCAGCAAGCAGAGGTGGCTGTGTATATGTACACATGAAGAAGCAGCCAGAAACAGTTTCTGGAACAGCTGAAGAAGCCTGGAAAAGACTTCTCCAGCTAGAAGTACAGTACAGTAGAGCAGCTGTTTGAATGATTTGGAAAAAAGGGACTTAGAGCACACTGCTGTGCATTCTGAAGTATTTTTTTCAAAGAATTTGCATAATCTTGATGTCTGTAGAATTCAGCAAGAAGTGGGAATACTAGCCATTTGGGGTATGCCATGCCTCAGATTTGAAGGCAAAAAGGTTCACCGACAGGCATGAATCTAGCACCCATTCCCTGAAACAGCTGGGCATGTTGGTCATGTAGCTATCCTCTTTAGGTGCCACATGATCCTGGAAATGATACAGTTGCTTTAAAGAGCTGAAGAAAAATCTTGCTTTATTTGTGCCTCTGTAGACTCCAGGGCCCCTTTTTAGTTTTGAATCCTAAAGTAAAATCCCCCACCCCTCACTGATCAAAAATGTGACCACTATTACTTACAGGCAGGGGATCAACGTAAAGGATGACAAAATGCAGAGACATGGAGAGGCAGATAGATCCCAGAAGCCAGATGTTCACCCAGGGAGGCATCCGTACCAAGGACTGGTTCTCTGAAAGGCTATACAGGAGAGAGAAATGGGAAATTAAATCAAAGTTATGATTTCCACTCTGTTTTTGATATGAGAGCTCCCAGTCTTAAATAATCAGTCAGCGCAAATATATAGCGACTAGTCCTCTTAAAAAAAAATGAGATATATGAGAAGCGAGCAACTTTCCTTCGAGCAAAAGGTTAATTAGATAGATATCTCAGCTCTGCGTGGAAGGTCCCAGCCCTGGGAGTTAACAAATGGGTGCATTTGAGGATTGCGACAAAGTTAGAACACAGTATTGCAATTTGGATGCAAAATTCAATTAATCTCAGACTTCATTTTAAATCAACATCTTTATGACTTTAAAACATGTGATCAGAATGGGAGAGCTAGTGATTGGAGGAATTTGTTCTTTGCCCTCCCTTCTGAACAATAAAACATGAATTAACTATGCAAATAAGCAGATGTTTTAAATTAAGGATACTTATCTTTGGAGCATGGAAATAGTTCTGCTGCAATAACTGGGAAAGCACTGCTTTTGTGCTAATTAATCTTGGCATGCTTCAGCAGGCTGCCTCTCTTCTATTGTGAAGACCAGAATGGGACAACTTGCCACAGCCAACTCGCCATGGCCAACTCACTGCAGAACAACTCATCACGGCCAACTAGCTGTGGGATAACTCACTGCATATTTTAATTTTTGTCATTCACATTTCATTCTGTCCCTCCTTTTGCATCCTTTTTTAAATGATTCTATTCCACTATTTCTTTAATATTAGTATAACTCTTGTCCTGCAGTGAGTTGTTCTGAGGTGAGCTGGCTGTAGTGAGTGGTCCTACAGTGAGCTGGCCATGGCAAATTGGCTAAAGCGAAAGTTGGCTGTGGTGAATTGGTTGTGGCGAATTGTCATAGACCCTGTGAAGACACGTCCACAACAGATGAGATGTAGATGTCTTACAATGTTATTCTTCAGATATCTCTTGGTTTCCTATGTTACAGTAAAAATTATTCTGACTTACATATTTGTAGTGGCTGGTGTTTTGCATGAAATGTAAGTTAACTTCAAATATAAGTTTTTGCACATTGCTAAAAAGCTGAATTAAAGCTGAATCTATAATGTTCATTTTTTGTTGGCATGGACTTTGAATTATCTTCACAGAGAACATTAATTTGTCCTCCCCCATCATCCTGCACAATTTGGAAAGCTGGAGAAAGCATAAGATTTGCACAAGGTGGAAACAACGCATGGAGAAATGCTAGTGAAAACGTGCAAGGCAGTACCGTGTGTATGAAGCCACAGCCTTCATCATCCTCCATTTTACCTGTTGAGCGCATTGCACATCTCAATGGTGACCAAGACGGACAAAGCCATGGTCATGGGGACAGAGGACTCAAAGATCTCACAGTCCAAGCCGTCAAAGGAAGGGTGGTCTTCTGTACATTGCATGAAATGGGACTAGGAGAAAAAAAGAAGAATGGGGAAAAGTGAAATTAAGACTGAACAGGCCTTTTCTGAATTTAAAAAGCCTTCATTCCTCATACGATACTTGTCTCCCACAACTTAGAGCAATCGAAACTCACCAACTGATGGTAAGTCACTCCAGGTCCATCCTCAGCATATATGAACCACCAGGCAGCAGCCCCAACAGTGGCCGCTCCGACGTACACTGTAGGCAGAACAAAAATGAAAAATTATCATAAGCAAAAAAAGGGGCCGGTGATAGCAGAAAGGGGTATCTCCTCAAGGATGATTGTTGAGAAACTGGAATGAAAGGGCTGGGTTGGGTTCTTCCTTGCGCCATGATGGTATAGTGGTTAGAATGCAGTACTGCAGGCTAATTCAGCTCACTTCCAGGAGTTCAACGATCCTGACTGGCTCAAGGTTGACTCAGCCTTCCATCCTTCCACAGTTGCTAAAGTGAGGACCCAGATTGCTGGGGGCAATATGCTGACTCTGTAAACAACTTAGAGACCTGTGAAGCAGTATATAAATCTAAGTGCTATTGCTATTATTTATCTGGTGAATGCATATTTTGCCTTAATCTAATGGCTCTGTTTGCAAACATATAATAATAAGTATGAACAATATGCAACTGACTGAGGAATAAACCAAAGATAGCCTAATTGTACCAGGCTGGGTCATGCAGAAGATTTGTGTTTGCCTAGGATTTTGGAGATAATACAGATTGCTGTGCTGAGATTACTGTTAAGTCACATAAAACAAGGATGAGGATACAGACTTGGCTTCACAGTTAGAATATAGGGCCAAAATATATGTTATAGATCCAAAGCTATAGACCAAGGTATCAGCTATGGGAGGAAAGCACCTACTTCCAATGGCCATGTAGCGGAAGAAGAGCCAACCACTAATCAGGGGCTCCTTGGGGCTACGTGGTGGCCTGTTCATGATGTCCAAATCAGGGGGGTTAAAACCCAAGGCAGTGGCTGGAAGCCCATCTGTCACCAGGTTCACCCACAGCAGCTGTACAGGGATCAAGGCTTCAGGGAGACCTAGGGCGGCTGTAAGGAAGATACTGGGATGGGGAAATGCAGAAAAGAAAGACAAGCATGAGATCAAAGAAGTCTTTGGGAGGCAGGAACATGTGACATCATCACTTGGGGGGGGCCACAGATCTCCCTACTATAGTTACTCGGTATTGATTTGTCCCACTGCAAAACCGTTTTCCAGACAGCCTGGTTTAGCTTTGAAGCTGGCCAGATGACAGCGTGCGAAGCCCCTTACCAGACAACCTCACCCACATTAGAGGAGATGAGGTAGCGAATGAATTGTTTCATATTGTTGTAGATGGCCCGGCCTTCCTCCACCGCAGCCACAATAGTGGAGAAGTTATCATCTGCCAACACCATTTCAGAGGCAGTCTTGGCCACTGCAGTGCCAGAGCCCATGGCAATCCCAATTTCCGCTTTCTTCAAAGCTGGGGCATCATTGACACCATCACCGGTCTATCAGGAGACAGAAAGAGAGAGGAGGGGAGGAAGGAAATAGAGAGTTAACTGAGATATAAAGAAATAAATATTGAAAAACCTCCAGGTTCCAAAACTGAACAATCCTCCTTGATGAGGGACATGATTGCATCATTAGGTGGTCCTCCATTTTCAGAAAAGAACGGAAAAGAGGACATTAAAAATATCTTAAGTGATATGGGAAGCTACCCCCCACCTCTAGAAAATGAAATATTTTGAGAAATATTTAAAAAGGAGGCAGAATAAAATATTTCCCCTAAAAGAGAAATCTTAAAGAATCTTAAGGCAGACAGAAACTCAGAGCCCCATCTCCCTCCTCCCAGCAGATATTTTGTGCCCATTAAAGACTGGGCCAACCTATCTACAAAACAAAAGAACCTAAACCCTCAGGGTGATGGGATTAAGACATGACCCTCCAGGACATAATAGGATTAACCCACTAGCAGCAGAGCTCACTACATTGAACAATATCCTAAGGACATTGCGTCAGCCAAAACTTCAACCAAGCTTGGCTCAGACAAACTCCTAGGATTTGTACATAGCACCATGGAAGTCTGACAACAGTCAATAGAATACACGTTCTTGCACAGGAACAGGAAGCTCAAGTTCAAAGTCCAAAAGAAGATACAAATACCCCTCACTCTCAACTCCATGGGTTCAGCTGCACTAGAGAACCATGTGCTTGGTGGTTCTGCTTTATCATTAAACCATCTTTCCAATCAGCCTCCATGTTTCCAGTGTTTTCCTCCCGGCTTGGAACTAAACCAAATGGATATTTCATCCAACAGTGAGCAATTCCTGAAGGGGATACCTGAAATGTTTCCTGATGCTTCCTAATGACATCATGCTCCTTCAGAGCTCTTGTTAAAAGTAACAGGGTTCTGTTATTTTTATTATTTTAGCATTTATTTTAAATTTAAATTTAATTTAGTTTGATTTTATTCATGATTCTTTGGAGTGTCCACTGGTTTGCCTCTGTATGTATTTTTAAAAGTTTGGTATAGGAGGAGACATGGTTCTCTTTTGTTAATTAATCCTCAAATCAAACGAGTGAAAAGGGGGAAACGTAGAAAAATTTCTTCCCTAAATAGCTGAAATGAAAAGAGATGCTCGACTGTTCACCTAACAGTCAATTGGGAAAATGATTGATTCTTTTATATAGTTAATTTCTACAGCATCCAATCTGAACAGCACACACTCTGTTAGAGAGTAGTTCCCTGAAGGTGGGCTTTTATTCTTTTTAATGAACATCAGGCTACAAAAATGTAAACAGTCATATAATTTTTACATGTTGTCCTCAACTTGCAACCATTCATTTAGTGACCATTTGAAGATGCAACAGCACTGAAAACAGTGATTTACGACTGGTCTTCACACTTATGACTATTGCAACATCCCCATGGTCACATGTTCATAATTTGGGTGCTTGGCAACTGGCATAAATATACAACAATTGTGGCATTCTGCGGTCATATGATCACCATTTGCAACTTCCAACGAGCAAAATCAATGGGGGAAGCAGGATTTGCTTAATGACCATGTGATTCACTGAACTACCTCATGGCAACAAAGGTTGTAAAATCAGGAGAAACTCACTGAACAATCACCTTACTGAACAACAGAAATTCCAGTCCCACTTGGGGTCGTAAATCGAGGAACTACCTGTATTAAATTTCCCTAGTGCCCATTCAGTCATCCAAATCTAATGATGGGGGTAATTCCCTGCCCACATATCATCATAATCATCATAATCTTTTAACAACCCCATAATCCCTTGTGGGGTGGAGTCTGGGCAACTGAATGGAGTTAGGAGAGTGTTTAATGGTCTTCCTGTTGCCAATGGGGAGTTTTGTTCAGCAGATATAGTCTCACTATGCCCAGAGAGAGAAATATCTGCCTCTACCTAGGATTGAACTCACAGTCTCCTGATTGTGAGCCGAGAGCTCCACCTCTAGGCCACCCCACCATTCCTTCCCTGCCCACATATATTCCATCTATTCACCATGGCAGTGATCTCATCGAAGCTCTGCAGGAACTCCACGATCTTTGACTTGTGCGTGGGCTCAACCCGTGCAAAGCAGCAAGCTCTTTTGCAGGCTTCCCGTTGCTCAGCAGCGGGCAAGTCGTCGAACTCTCGGCCAGTGTAGGCTCTGCCAGTCACTTCTTCATTTTCGCCGAAGATGCCGATGCGGCGACAGATGGCAATAGCGGTACCTTTGTTGTCGCCGGTGATCATGATGACGCGGATGCCAGCTTCACGGCACAGTTCAATGGATCCTGAGACTTCTTTACGGGGGGGATCCAACATTCCTACGCAACCCACAAAGGTCAGGTCAATCTGCGAAGGTCAGAAAAAAGATTACGAGTCGGACTCTACTAGCCCATACATCCTTTCACTAGATAGCCTCCATCTGGTCTTTATATCACGTTTATACCATGTCAAAGGCGGGAATGCTTGCAATTAAGATAAATTCAAGTTCAAGTTGAATTCTCTGATCGCCTTTTCAATGAAAACATGGATTTTTGTAACCCAAATGGTGACACATCACAACCTTGTGATTGATGTTATTGATCTTTTAATAGTATCATTTCTGTTGTCATTTGTAAGCTATTGAGTTTCTTTGAATATGGAGCAATTTAGAAACTAAAATAATGAATAAATAAAACTTTTCATTGAATAGATCTACTATAATATGGTAGCTGGAGGGGAGAATTGGATTAAAATCTCCACAAAGTTTGTGATGATGGGAAGTTTCTCCCAGACTAACCTAAATTACAGCTCACTTGTGCATATAGGAGGGGGAAGAGTTTTATATGCTAACTCAAGTTCCTTGGAGAAGAAATAGAGAAAATAAAATAGAGAAGAATTAATAGGAGATAAACTAGGAACAAAGAAAAGAAGAAAGTGGTTGGTTCCTGCTTTATTGTTCATACAGTGCACTGAATCAAAATGTCAATGCCACTTTTTATTTTGGTGCCTTATATCACCTAGTGTGACTTCAAAAACAGGATGTATGGTTCAGTGGCTAGCATGAACTAGGTAATGGTGATTTATTCAGTAAACCATGGTTAAACAGACCATGGCTTAACATACAATTGGATGAGCACATTGCTTATATGTCCAACACGTGGCTTGGCCTGTTGTCCTTCAGAGTTCTCAAGAAAGCAGAGATTGAGAGGAAGGAATTGCTCTTATATGACTAAACATAAAGCAATTGCCTTCCATTTTTGCCACCAGGGCTCTGGTGTAACTTTAAAGATCATGGGCACAGGCCATTCCCACACTCCATAATCAAGCTATATAGTATCTAAACGTCAATCAAGGTGTTTTTTTCCCAGTTGCAAAGCGTGCATTTCCCTTTATGCATACTTGCACATGTGAAAAATTTTATGATAATCCATACATTTAAATTGCTGTATTGTCTTAACATGTATTTACTGAGCTTTATATTTCATACTGCCATGAAAATACTGTTTAATTCAGTTTCATCATTTCTTTCATGAGAGATCCCTGCTCCTGGAAGTTGACCTGGGAGTTTTTCAGGGGTGAAATCCAGCAGGTTCTGACAGGTTCTGGAGAACCGGTAGTGGAAATTTTGTGTAGTTCGGAGAACCGGCAAATACTACTTCTGGCTGGTCCCAGAGTGGGGTGGGAATGGAGATTTTGCAATATCCTTCACCCAGGAGTGGGGAGGGAATGGGGATTTTGCAGTATCCTTCCCCTGGAGTGGGGTGGGAATGGAGATTTTGCAGTATCCTTTCCCTGCCACGCCCACCAACCTACGCCCACCAAGCCACACCATGCCCACTAAGCCACGCCCACAGAACTGGTAGTAAAAAAAATTTGGGTTTTACCACTGGAGTATTTGCTACCTTTTGAAAACTCTGAGATCAGTTTTCAGAGGAGGGGTCTTTTGCAAAGGAAAAGAAGAAAATAAATTAAACAGCATTTCAGGGCAGTATGCTATATTTTAAGATCAGTAAGTACATTTTAAGATAATATAGTAATTTAGACTAACATGCACACTTAATCTTCAAAGTAAATAGAATTTAGAATATCATAAAAATGTTGTATCCAACCTTGGTGATTTTAAGACTTGTGGACTTTAATTCTGGGAATTGAAATCCACAAGTCTTAAAGTTGCTGAGGTTGGATACCCCAGCTCTATAGTTTTCATTAATAACCTACCACTAGTGGTAAACTTTACCTCATAATCAACAAATTTGGTGGAATCTTCTAAATTCATGTCTTCTCTCTTTGGTGGGGTGTCACGAGTGGCCAATGCCAAGCAACGGAGGGTATCCCGTCCTGTGCCCCACTCTTTGATGACTCCCAATATGTGGTCCTTAACAATGCCAGTGAGGGGAACGCGTGTGGTGCCCACACGAACATAGTTACAACGATCAATCACACCCTCAGGGGCACCCTGTGAAGACACAACAAAAGTAACAAGCATTGTCACTCGTGGAGAAAGTGGATAGAATAGCAAGCAATATGACTACGTAAATGTCTGAATCAGGTCATAAAACTTTAGCATAGAAGTTCTCTTTCCTTTATGCGGAAGAGTAAATCGTAGATATAGTAATCTGAAGGTCCATCACTGAATTGTATGACTGCTGAAGGAGGTTCAGATAACTGAAAGTCTATCCATTATTTCCCCCTTTCCCTCCAATAGGAGAAAATTTACAAATAAGAACAAAACTAACTACAAAAAAGAATCAAGGATCTCGTCTTCTCCCTGATATGATGGTCCATGGAAATATTCCAGGCTAAGTTGGATGCCAAGCTAAGTTCCACCTGAACAGTTACCATTTGTATATATCAGGTAGTCCTCAACTTACAACCACAATTCAGCGCAAAATTTCTGTTGTTGAGCGAGGCAGTTGTTAAGTAGTTTTTGCCCCATTTTACAACCTTTCTTACCACCATTGTTCACCGAATCACTGCAATCGTTAAGTTAGTAACATGGTTGTTAAGTGAATCTGGCTTTCCCATTGACTTTGCTTGTCAGAAGGACACAAAACATAATCACACGACTCTGGGATACTGCAACTGTCATAAAAATGAACCAGTTGCCAAGCATCCAAATTCTGATCACATGACCAAGGGTATGCTGCAAATGTCATAAGTGTGAAAAAAGTTGTAAGTCACTTTTTTCAGTGCCATTGTAACTTTGAACAATCACTAAACTGATGATTGTACATCAAGGGCTATCGTTGGGAAAGTCAACTAGAAAAAATTAATTAAATTTAGAATAGAGGCAGAGAGTGAATTCCTATTTCCCCTTGTGGGTCACTGAGACGGGCCACAGAGAAGTGTACTACCAACCTTGATAAACATCTTGTTACCAACAGCAGCCCTGGAAGCTTTGGCTGGAGAGCAATAGACAGACATGGACTTCCTGTCACGAGAGAACTCCAAGGTGAATTCCTTCTTCATGAGTTGTTTGATCACCTGAACAAATGTAAAGCAGAGGGAGAAAAAGAGAGTTAAACCTTACTTTGCTTCACAAAGAACCACAGCAAATGAATGAGATGAATCCAAACAACGGATCCTCCAAATATACTAGGCTTGGTTTCAGTGGTGGGTTTCACATTTTTTTACTACTGGTTCTGTGAGTGTGGCTTGGTGGGTGTGGCATAGCTTGGTGGGCATGGCTTGGTGGGCATGGCAGGGGAAGATACTGTAAAATCTCCATTCCCTCCCCACTCCAGGGGAAGGTTATTGCAAAATCCCCATTACTTCCCGATCAGCTGGGACTCGGGAGGCAGAGAATAGATGGGGATGGGGCCATTCAGAGGTGGTATTTACCGGTTCTCCAAACTACTCAAAATTTCTGCTACCGGTTCTCCAGAACTGGTCAGAACCTGCTGAAACCCACCTCTGCTTGGTTTCCAATATTAGCCCAATGCAGAGGGGATGGCCATCTCTGGAAAGTATGTAATGTGAGAATAATCATCTTTTTTGAGTCTCAGAAGAGACCCAAATACACCTGGAGAAGGCCATCAGAGGATGGCTCTTAAGATTGCAAGAAAACAAATAGATTTTTCAGTACCACAACAAACAAATCAGACTATTTAATTAAATATCAGCTTCCAGGTGATGCTACGTATGTCTACAGCAGCTAAAATAGCAAATGGCCAGTTAATAGTTAATTAGTTAATAACTAAGCCACCAATAATTTGGAATAATTTGGAATTGTAAGCCACCCAGAATTATCGATTGAGGTGGATGGCTGTAGAGAATAAACAAACAAACAAATAAACAAACAATAAATAAATAAATAAATTTATTATAGCATCACCTTTCATAGACTATAATTTAGTTCATCAAACCCACTCCAGTGATGTCCGCTACAAAGCAGAATTGACAAATTACAAAAAAGGGGGGAGAAATGGTACTTGGATGAGTTATATCCCCAGAGAATCAAGCCCCTAACACAAACACATTATTACTGTTGTGTTCCTCCTGTGCTCCACAGAACAGTGCCTCTGCATTCCAAACTGTTCCACAGCAGACCATGGGGGAATCTTGAAAACTTCAGTATAAACAATGAATATTGTGGCATGAAAACAAATTGCATGAACTTTACAGTGGAGGTGGACAAGGCACCACTCAGTGACCAAGCAATATAGGACTTTATATGGTGGAATCTGGCACTAAGTTGCAGAAGGAAGGGGTGAAGACCATTGAGTCTTTGGTATGAAGAAAGAGATAGGAGAAGGAATCCTCCCTAAATCTTCACAGTATTAATCTGATAGTAATACAGAGTATGCTTTAATCTGGCAAGTTTCTGCCTATACGCGAACAACAAAGAAACTACTTTGAGAAGTTAATCATGGCCGTCTTGGTTCCCTGTGCCTGGCACTCTACTAAGAGTCAGTTCCTGGAAGAAACATGTACTTACTGAGTTGCAGGCATTGGCACGGTCCACCTTGCTGAGATTTCGTACATCTGTATTGAAGACATTCATCTTTTCTACCAAGCAGGTAAGGGCAGTTTCAGTGGCCTCACCAACCTTCTCATATACACCTTTGGACTGGGAAAGGGAAGAATCAGAGATATGATTTAGGTATACCAAAATGTGATCATGAAATTCTTGGGGTGTATTACTGATATCAAGATTCAGCTTTGCAGGAGGGCAGTACAGTTGGGAGCAAGAATGATTTATTTAATATAATTTGAGAAAACATCTCAGACTTGACCCTCCCTAATTCTCATGAAGAAAAAGAGAGGGTTGGGGAGAGAGTATTCAGACTCGCAATGTTCTATTACGGTGACTATATAATAAAAGAAATTAGCATTCATAACTTTGGTTTTCTAGTCTGCTCTACCTCAAAGGACTAACTCTTATCATTCTCAGGTCTGTTTTGCAGGCTTATAACTAGTCTCTGATATTGTTGCTGTTCTTTGTGCCTTCAAATTAGTCTTTACTCCTGGCAACTACCATTCATGGATAAGTCCAGGCAGATATTTGGGGACTTTTTCAGAAGTGATAAAGACTGGCTCCAAGTCACCCAGGTGGCTTTATATCTAAAGTAGGATTATAATTCCTGGTTTCTAGGCTGCTACCTTTAAGCAATACACGAAACTGGCTCTCTGTCTTAATTGTCTAAATTAATGACCACTGGGTGCAGGTAGCACAATTTTATCAGCCTTGTGAGAAAAGAAACCAGCAGTAATGAATTTTGCCAACATCTGACCACATCTCCAGAAATACAAAAGGGAGGAGGAAGTTTGGACCTCTTTTTATTCCAGGCATCCCTACATTTAAGGTTTAACAGTCATTTTCTCAGCTCCAATGAACCTGCCAACTCTAATTTGGAGAAGGAAATTAGAGAATTTTGGAATCTATTCCTGCTAGAACATTGTCCAGTACTATGTATGATTCCTCTGGATGCCAGGTCAAAATCTTTATATTGCCGTTTAAGAGTTTTTAGACTCCAAAGAATTTTTTTTTTAATTTCATCTTTTTTGCTTCTGGTTTTATTAGTTTAATGATGAATTAGTTGGTTTTGTTTTATTTAGAGGTTTTGGTGAAAGGGGCTACACATGTCTCTTAATGAACAATTGGTGAGAAGTGGATGATGAAGTCAAAGAGAAGCAGTCACCTCGTTGAAATCCAGCGAAGAGTCATTGCAAAGGGCACAAATCGTGGCCAGTTCAACGAGACCATCATACTGTCCAGTTCTGACTAGTTTGTCATTCTTAAATCTGCATGTGCAAAAAGGTTTTTAAAAGTGTATTTGCTTTATTTATATAGCCCATATATATGGCCGCCCACAAAAATGACTCTGGCAGCGTACAACAAGGAGATAAAGCAATAAACATGTTAGAAACGGTCATTATTTAAACATGAGGCACATAAATTATTAGATTATTAAGAGGATCCCCCTGCAGAGATAATGACACAGCTAGGCCTTAGGAGACTTCTGAAAAATAAGTAAGGACTTCAGTTCAGGGGTGAAGAACGTTCCAGAAGGTGGGTACTACAGCAGAGAAGGCCTGCCTCCTCATGCCCATCAGGTATCACAGATGGAACCCACGGCATGCCTCTTCTGCCAGATCTTATGGGATGGGCAGATATAATTGGGAAATGGTGGTCCTTCAAGTAGTCCAGCCCTATGCAATGAAGGGCTTTAAAGGTCAAAACCAGCACCTTGAATCAGGCCCAGAAGCAAATTGGCAACCAGGGCAGCCTGTGAAGGACGTCCTGTCTAGAAACATAAGTAATTGCTGGTGGAAAACCCATTTTAGTTAGCCAGTGCAACAGTACTACAGAAACCATATTTCAAGTATTACAAAGTCCATCCTGTGTGTCCCTCACTGCCCACATCGTTGTGTTTTGCACCAGCTGAAGCTTCTGGATACTCTTCAAGGCAGCCCCATGTAGAGTCCAATTGGAAGGTGACTAGGGCATGAGTGACAGTGAGCAGAGCCCCCCCCCCCCCAAAATCTAGGAACAGACTCAACTGGCACATAACACAAACCTCTGCAAAGGCCCTCCTAGCCATGAATGCTACTTACTTATTAAGCAAATTGTGAGTCCAGTAGGATGCCAGATTGTGCACAGGGTCTATCTGGGACAGCACACCCTATCTAGCAACCAAGGAGAGCATAGTCCTGGAACTGACAGGGCCCTAAACTCAAAGCCACTCAGTCTTGCCAGAATTCAGCTGAACCTGTTGCTTCCCACTCCCATAGCCCCCGGACACTGAGATAGGATGCCCATGGCATTGCTTAATTCAGTAGGGCTGAGATATATAATTGGAAGGAGCATAAATTGTTTCTGTGAATTATGGGAGAAGCAAAACAACAGCTAAGAAATCAAAGCATCTGGAATTTCTGGAAGAATAAATACCATATTAAGGCAAAATATGATTTATTTAGTTTAGATCTAGTATTTTCTGTGAAATTAGCCACTATAATTTCAAACCATAATAACCCATAAATTATGTGTTGGTGAGTCCAATCATTTCAACTTAAGAAAACCGTAGTTGAAGTAAAACATTATTTAGCATAATGTAAAAACTAAAGTATTGGCTTTGGTTTTTTAAAAAAAACAGAGTCTGAGTTCACATTTGTACTTACACTTCTCCTTCGGGGGCGTAGGTGGAACCAGTGATATTGAATTCATTCAAGGAACAAAAATCTCCCTCTATTTTGTCCACAACAAACATCTAGAGAAAAAGAGGAAGGAAGGAAGGAAGGAAGGAAGGAAGGAAGGAAGGAAGGAAGGAAGGAAGGAAGGAAGGAAGGAAGGAGGGAAGGAAATGTCAATAAGAATGAAGATGAGATGCCCAAAAGAAATGAGAAAAATGCTGGCATCCACCTTCAGCTCACCTTGCAAACTGACATTTGGTTGGTAGTTAGGGTGCCAGTTTTGTCGGAACAGATGACAGAGGTGCAGCCCAAGGTCTCCACTGAGGGCAGGCTTCTGACAATGGCATTTTTCTTGGCCATACGGCGAGTCCCCAGAGCTAGACAGGTCGTGATGACAGCGGGAAGGCCTGAGGAGGAAGAAAAGGAAGGAGCAAAAAGATAAGCTTGAGGAATTCATATCATGTTCAAACAAATCCACTTGGCTGACCCTTTTTGGCCCTTACTACCCATCATTATACTTCTTTTTCAGATATCATTGAGAAACTCACATTATTAGATTCCAATTTGCAACAAAGAATGCTAAGGGTTTAATGAGAAATATAACAGTATGTCATAGCCCAATAGTATAGGAAATACTTTGGATCTGAACAGTCTCTAAAATCTCAGAGTGACAACATTGTAGTAGAAAGACTGGAAAAAAGGTCTTAATTCTGTTACCTGTGTTGAAAGGCCAAGAGATACAACATTATTGTAGTCATCATCAGAAAACCTAGCTTGTGGGCAGGGGACAGATGCAGATAGACATATTGCATTTTAAGAAACACCCTCCTCTCCATCAGTCTCCCAAAATGACTGCCAGGGTGGGCCTGGGTAGTTAGAACAAACCAAAGTACCAGAAAGCAAATCTACAAGATGAGTATAACTCCTTTCACCTCTAGGATGCTCTGTGCTATCTTGGTTGATTTGGTTTTTCTACTGGTAGTCCCTGACTTGCGACCACAAGTGAGCTAAAATCTTTGTTGCTGAGGGAGACATGTGTTAAGTGCGGTTTGCCCCATTTTGGGCCCTTACTTGCCACAGTTGTTAAGTCAATCTGCAGTTAGTTACATGGTTATTAAGTGAATCTGGCGTCCTCATTGACTTTACTTGTCAGAAAGTCGCAAAAGGAGATTACATGACCCTGGGACACTGCAACCATCATAAATTTGAATCAGTTGCCAAGCATCTGAATTTTGATCACGTGACCATGGGGATGCTACAAAGTGTGAAAAACAGTCATAAGTCACTTTTTTCAGTTCTGCTGTAACTTTGAACAGTCATTAAACAAACTGTTGTAAGTTGAGAACTACCTATATTAGAAAGGTGGGCGTCCTTCCAGAGCTTGCATTGAGCTGTACTCACTCCCTTCTTTATTGTCTCAAAAATGCCTCTTTGCTCTATGCAATTCCTGGGGCTTTCCTGGCAAGAAAAAGGATGCTAGGGAATGCCACTTTTTTTGCAATCTGCTAGTTCCCCATTTGCTGTCTTTCAGTTTAAAAGAAGATTAAATAAAATCAGGTAGGATATAGAATATATGTAGCAATGCCAAGAAAAGTGTCAGTGGCACATTTAAACCTGACGTTTTGTGCTCTTTTTGGTTTTTGACTTAATGTGATTATAGGTAGCCCTCGATTTATGACCACAATTGAGCCCAATGTTTCTGTTGCTAAGTGAGACATTTGTTAAGTGAGTTTTGCCCCATTTTACCACCATGCTTGCCACCATTGTTAAGTGAATCACTGCAGCTGTTAAGTTAGTAACACAGTTGCTAAGTGCATCTGGCTTCCCCACTGACTTCTTGTCAGAAGGACCTGACCCAGTGACACTGCAACCGTCATAAGTATGAGTCAGTTGCCAAGCATCTGAATTTTGACAATGGGGATGCTGCAACAGTCATAAGTGTGAAAAATGGTCATGTCACTTTTTTCAGTCTGGTTGTAACTTTGAACTGTTAAGTGAACTGTTTTAAGTGAAGGACTACCTGTATATTATAAATTCAACCACCTAAATTTGTAAAACAGTGTTTATAGCTTAGCATTATGTATAACTAGAGCACAGCAGGGGTTTTTTTCAACAAGCCAACATGCAACAATGAGAGTTTGCACAAAGTGTAAATACTGTCACAGATAACTTAAGGCTTTGCGAGAGTATGGGTTAATATCTAAAGGGCTGGACTCCAACTCCTTCAGATCCTTTCCAGAGTTCAGCGCACCATATGTTCAGTGCAGAAGAAAATGAAAGCACAAAAATACGATGACAGCAAAAGCTATTTAAAAAAAGAAAGAAATTTGCCGGCATTCATTAAGCCTGGACAGGTGGTTGTGGGAACCTGGAATGGCCTCAACTGACCTTCTGGGATGGCAGCCACAGCGAGGGCAACAGCAATCTTGAAGTAGTAGATGGCGCCGCGGATCCAGGAGCCGCCATGTATGGGATCGTTGAAATGCCCAATGTTGATGAGCCAGACAGCCACGCAGATGAGGGAAATGACTTTGGACAGCTGCTCACCAAACTCATCCAGTTTCTGCTGTAATGGCGTCTTCTCTTGCTCTGTGGCCGCCATTTCATCGCGGATCTTACCGATTTCAGTGCTCACACCTGTGGCGATGACGATACCAACAGCTTTGCCGGAACCAATGTTCGTACCCTGGAGTGGGTTTGAAGATGAAGAGGAATAGGAACAAGAAGGATTAAAATCAGCAAAGGAAAATGGCACTCAATATATAATGGGTGGGCAAAACTAAGCTATTTTAGATAAGTACGGCTATCTACAATCTTGCATAAGTATATTGTTTCCTTTCTTAAAAATCCAAGGTCTCCAGTCCTCATGGCAGTAAAGGACATGTCTGTGCTACATCTATAGCATGTTCATGTTCAAAAAAAAAAAAAAAAAAAGGCTGGAACTATTGCTTAGGACAAGGGTCCCCAACCCCTGGTCCATGGATTGGCCCCGGACTGCGGTATGCCAGAAACAAACAAGTGAAGCCCCATCTGCTGGATGTAGGCAGCACACACAATCATGCTCCCTCCGGTCCACAGAAAAACCTCTCTCCACAGAACCAGTCCCTGGTGCCCAAAAGGTTGGGGGCCATTGGTTTTGGAAATTGTTCAAATTACTTCTGTTAGGGATCATGGAAGCCACAAAACTCCCATCCCATCACCCATTCCAAGAACCATGTGCACACCTTCTGGGATGAGGTTTTAGCACGCTACTAAATTCTTAATGAAGAAGCAAATAACAGCACATTTCCTTAACATTTGCGGAATTAGCTCATGCAAAGATAAAAGGTAAAAGAAAAAGGATGATCAGCAGATTCAGGTACAGCAGAGATTACTGAATGATTGGAGGACCTGAAGGACAGATCTTTGGGGACAGATCATCTTGGATAAAATCTTTCTGTGTGGTCACTCAGAGTCAATACTGATTGATGGCATATAGTCAATAATTTGATTACCTTACACTTGCCATGTCTCCCTAGTTGTATCTGACTTGCAATCACATTCAAATTTTTGGCTATATCATATCACACGTTCTGACAGTCATATGTTATTAACAGGAAGCATAAAATTATGGAATTTACAAGCTTGTCATTTTTCCCTGATCTCCCCAATTACCTATAGGTGAAATAAAAGTGCAATGTAATATCAGCCAATTTGCATTGTTTCTTGAGAGAGCAGGGGAAAGCAAATAAAATAAATAAAATTCTTCAAAGCACCTGAGGGTAGAACAAGAAGCAACGGGTGGAAACTAATCAAGGAGAGAAGCAATTTAGAACTAAGGAGAAATTTTCTGACAGTTAGAACAATTAATAAGTGGAACAACTTGCCTGCAGAAGTTGTGAATGCTCCAACACTGGAAATTTTTAAGAAGATGTTGGATAACCATTTGTCTGAAGTGGTGCAGGGTTTCCTGCATGGGCAAGGGGGTGGACTAGAAGACTTCCAAGGTCCCTTCCAACTCTGTTATTCTATTCTATTCTATAAAATGATATTACTTGATTGTCCCAAAAGTGCTTTTTCAAAAGGCAACTGAACTTCGTTGTTATTTTTTTTTCCTTGAAGATGTTTTGCTTCTCATCCAAGAAACTTCTTCAGCTCTGAGATGAACAAGCTTCTTGGATGAGAAGCAAAATATCTTCAGGGGAAAAAACAAAGTCCAGTTGCCTTTTGAAAAAGCACTTTTGGGGTAACCATGACCTGGGTGACTGAGAATCTCCATAGACATTCAACTGATTCTTTATCCCACTGTGTTACCAAATAAAGACAATTGGAATATAGTGTTTCGTGTCCCATTAGTATCCCTGCCATGTACTATTTGGATCAGGGACAAAAAGATGCATCAGGAGATTTTACATCTTCAGCCATGCCAATAATACTCACAGAAAACAGCATGTTTTTCTTGTCCTGATTTACAGCCCGGGGATCTGGGATAGGATCAGTATGTTTGATCACAGAGACAGATTCACCTGGGTGGAGATATAAAGGGTTAGTCCACTTGCTTCATAAAAAACAGGGTCAGGATGGCCTGACTGAATGCAAGAATTACATATTGCATAGATCAGTGTTTCTCTGTCTTGAGTACTTTAAGTTATATGGAATTCAATTCCAGAATTCCTCAGCCAGCAAGCTGGCTACTGAATTCTGGGAGTTGAGGTCTACATATCTTTAATTAGCCAAGGTTGAATAACACTGGCATAGATCATACCCAAATCTACCTATATGAATGATTTACCAAGGCACATTTCCCAACCACAGATTTATCCATAGTGTCTTATGATCTCTATATAGTCCTATCCTTCCCCTTTACAAAGTGGTTTAAAACATAGGTTCTTATCCAGGTCTTCGCTGATTGACTGAGATTTAAAAACATTGTCTCTGTTGTTATTCCCTCTTTCTCCCTTTCATTTTACCTTCTTCCCAATTATCTTATGGGCAGAATTTACTTGTTGCTAATGTATTGTGTATGAGTTCCTTACCTGTCAGAATAGACTGGTCCACACGCAGAGTGGTGGATTTGATGGAAATGAGGCGGATATCAGCTGGAACTTTGTCACCAACTGGGGAACAAAAAAAGAATAGCCTCCAGTTTTAGCCATAGAATAGTCACTATTGTTTGATGTAAAAAAATTAAAACACCTGCTGTTGACTATAGGCTAAGTCATGGCTAAGTAAACCACAATTTTCTGAATTTATCCAATTTTCCAGGCCAGCATAACTTAACCAGGTCAAATAAAAATCTAATAGTAGCATAGACACAATATACTAAGCTTGGGTAATTTTTAACCTTAGGTTAAAATCGGATTTAGCATGTTGTAAAAAACCCAATCCATTTAGTTAATTTATAGATCGGTATACTATGTAAGCTCAGAAATCAGGTTCATTCCCTAACCAGATTTTGTATATAATATATGTCCAATCACTGGGTCACAAAATAACCCTACTGAGTTTGCACAACAAATTGATTTCAGCCTATTTATGTATTATATGAACCCAACCACAAGCAAAACCATCTTCTGGACTAATAGATGTTCACTAGATGCTCCAGTCATGTCAGTCACATCATGAAGTCATTGTACAAGTGCCATAATTTGAGTCAGTCATATTATCGTGCAAATGGCATATAGCAGGGTGTCAAACTTACGATGACACGTCATCGTCATGTGACGTATCACAACTTTTTTTCCCTTCACTAAAATGGGAGTGGGTGTGGCCAGCGCGTGACACATCCGGCCCACGGGCCGCGAGTTTGACATCCCTGACCTATAGTTTCTAAAGTATGACAATTGTATGGCAACATCATGAAGCATGTGATGTCAATTGCTCAACCTACAAGCGATTGCACTAGGAACTAAGATAAGGAAGTTGAATAAGGTTTCCCTCCACTGTGAACCAAGGTATTGGCAGCCCTTCCTGTAGGCAAAACAAAGAGTTTGTCTCAGGCTATGATGTATTCAGTTCCTTTCTGTCAAAGAAGAAGGTTTATTCCAGGCTACATGTCTGCCTTAGTAGACAACTGTCCTCAGATGAAATTCAATTTCCAATCCAGATGGTTGTAAGGCATGCAAGCTACCTTATCTTTTGCTTCAGACAGCAGAATGTGTTGGGTCAGAAAGGCTAGAGATCCATTGACCCAGTTCTATATTAAGGAAAGAAAACTAATGGCAGCCACTGGAGGGCAGTAGAAGACAGTGACAAATCTGAACACTTTATGGGCAGGAGACCATCGAACAACTCAGTTAACCAGGATCATCAGAATGGGTTTTTTTTACAGTCTAGATCAGTGTTTCTCAACCTTTGTAGCTTTAAGATATGTGGACTCAGTTCCCAGAATTTCCAAACCAGCAATTCTAGGAGTTAAAGTCCACATATCTTTAAATTGTTAAGGCTGGGAAACATTGGTCTAAAGACAAAGAGCATTATTTGTACAGAACTGAAGGTAGCTTGAATGACAAAAATTTCTTACTGGGGTCAAATTCTGAAGCAAGAATTTCTCCCTGTTCAATCAGAAATAATTTTGGGATTCTCCAGTTCCCTTGACCCCATTCCCCTTTAAGATGTTCCCTGGTTTTCTTTTTAAAATGAAGTCATTTGCCTACAGTTAGTTCAGGCGGGCTTCCTCAGTCTCTCATCTTACTATCCTCCTCAGAGAATCCCTCCCAGCAAAGTTATTTAACAAACACAAACTTATGCCATACTAAAGCTGTTTATTAAAGCCGCTCTGCTCGGTTACTAGATACCTGTTCATACCTACTGCATATGGACCTTAAACTAATAAATATTGCTCAGAAATGCAGGGGAACAAAAATCCCTGTTTTCCTCAGACGATCGTCAAGGATATGCTTTAGGTATGTCAGGATTGAAGAAGGTAGGATGCAGATGGGGTGGAAGTGATTTTTTTTTTTTTTTTGCCCTGCTTCTAAGGTAGCATCCCAGTGTGGGTTTCTCCTTTGCCTGTCCCCCTTTCATCTGACAAGGCACGGTAACCCTAGATGTCCCCATGCACCCCAGCTCGCTTTTCCACCAGCGCATTAAGTGTCTCACTCTCTCTCTCTCCCTCCTTGCCTGCCTCATCACATTCCCGAGGCACCACCAGCTGCCTGCCAGTGTCCATACAAGGCGAAGCTGGTTGCTGGGCACTATCCATTGCTCCCTTGCCTTCTCTTCTTCAAGGAGATGGAGAGGTCATGGCTTCCCTAAGCAGGGAGGAGAACTCAAGACCAGGCCAGTCTAGGAGAAAGGTGGCAACAACTATGTTCCTATATTCCTGAAGTGATGCTAAAGTTGCTTGGCCAGTAACATTTAAAAGAAAAAAAGAACATAAACTATTCAATGAGCTGCAGGGGCTCCTCAGAATTTTCTCTTTGTTAAATTCTTTCCTGCAGACATTCAAGGATTTTGACTTAACGCACTCTCTCTGTCTCTTTGGTAATACATATACATATATTACCAACTATTGAATTGCCTCCTAATATATATATTGTAATGCCCATCAGCAGAGGCCAAATGCACAGGAGACTGACTACAACTCTGGTACATTTAAGAAGAAATTTAGGGAAATGAATCCCTTCCTTATGTAATTCTTGAAGACACAAGAACATTGTGTCCTTCCTTGGCATTCGGTCACTGAGGCACATGAAAGAAGGTGATAAAATCATGAATGACAGTTGGGCCAGACAAGAGCTATTCTGTGTCTTAATTAAGAACAGGGCATCTATGTATAGAAAGTTTCCCCTTTTGAGTAATTAGCATGAGAAATCAAAACAGGGAAATTTTGTCACCTTCAAACCCTGCTTGTGAGATTCCCTGGAATCGCTGGTAGCTGCTAGAGCTAGGGCGCTAGGCAAGGTCAATATTTGGTTGTGTTCTTGACGATGCCACTAAATCTTCTGATGCAGATATTTATTGATCAAAATATATATTAGGATGTTTTTTTAATAAGCATATATTTAAGGATGTGAGGATCAACACAAAAAAAGCATGACCAAGGAACTGGGCTTTCAGTATTAAAAAGAATGAGTTGTGGAGAGATTGAGAGTTTCTAGTCCTGCATTCTCTATAGAGGGAAACATTTACTTCTACGTTTTTGGAAGCTGACTTCGATGACAAAGTATTTTGTGCATCCACATGCACGCATGCATTGTTTTATTGATATTTGAGCTGGAGTTTTAATTTCCCATTGGATTTTTAATTCTCCAGGACAAACTGGTGTGGGATAGGACCAGGCTGGGCAGGCAGAGGTCCTATTTTAAAGGGAATGGTCCAAATAACAGTAACAGAGTTGGAAGGGACCTTGGAGGTCATCTAGTCCAACCCCCTACTCACGCAGGAGACCTGTACTAGGGATTCGAACCGCCAAACTGCCGACCTTTTTGATCAACAAGCTCAGTGTCTTAGCCACTGAGCCACCTAGTCAAGCTCGCTGACTGGAAATAGAAGGGCTTTAGTTTCTAAAATGAGATGGGAGGGGCTTCTTGTGGCCTACCAACTGTTAGCAGCCAGCATATTGCTTGTTCAGTTGCAATGATAAGATGTCTTGCGTTCTACTTAAATTAACAAATCCTTTCAAAACTTACACTTAAATGTATAGACTCAAAAAAGCAAAAACATTTTCCCTTCACCCTTTGTCCTATTTGCTACACATAAGTAGGAGAATATGAATTTTATATAAAGTCTGTCCTTTTTTTTTTTTTTTTAGCAATGCAGTGTTTCTCTTTTCTAGGCACACAGAAGTAACCACTCTGTTCTCCTTAGTGTGAATGTGTGACAAAAAGGAAAGCAAGAAAGAGGCTACAAGACCTCGTGAGGGAGACTGCTCCATCACATGGATGGATGGATGGATGGATGGATGGATGAATGGATGGATGGATGGATGGATGGGCGGCTGCCCTTTATATTTTAGAAACACTTGTGCAACTGGCCCCAAGAGTAAATGATCTCTGAATTAAATTAATTTAGAAAGGAGGAATGATCTGGCTGCTAGCCCAGCTCTGAGGGCAGCTGTTATCCAGTAAGTGCAGCTGAAGGGGATTCCTCAGGGCTCTGCTTTCACTGCTCCACCTCCAGCCTTCACTCTCCATGGGGACTGTCTGTTCCCAAAACATCCCTCTCGCCTCTATTCCAGGGTCAAGACAGGGCAAGCCCAAGGAGTAAACAAGCTCCATGATGGAGGGGTCTTGTTCAGATTTTGCTGAAGCAGCATCTGCAGAACTTCCTGTCGATCTGAGGCTGAAGAAAAACACTATCTAACCCAAACGAAAATAGCTACTGTTCTCCTGATTTATGAGAAATGGCTGCTCCAGTGTGACCCAATAGGGTACCTCCTGGAGTGGCAGGGAAAATGGGGAGAAGTAGGTGCCACATCTGGATTGGAATTCTCGGCCTTGCACAAAATGTCACTGGAGGAAGAGGCTGGCAAAAGCAGACTTCTAAGTGTATAAGGCAGACAGGAGGAGAAAACACTGGCTTTAAATGAGGTTTGCAGCAATATATTGTCACAGAGAGAGGGAAAAAAACCTAGAGTGGGTAGTCATTGATACAATTTCTAACAGGAAGTATTTACAGTAGAAATAGACATTGGCAGAACGTTTCACATACTGGAAATTCAAAATCAGGTCAGTTCCTTCCTTTAATTCATACATGGTTGATGTTCACTCAATTAATTTGATAAACTCTAAAATTTCCCTGAGAGAATTAGATCTCAATTTAATCTTTTCTCCTGTAATAGAAGCATTCTTGCCTTCACTGAAGGCGTTTTCCTGGGGCTAAGTTAAACTGCTCTCTACCATCCTTAACTGCAGAAATAAACCAGCACAGAATTGCTGCTCAATCCTGCCAAGCTTCAGTCTGCCTAAACTGCCTCTGTTTCAAGTCATTGCGGTCACCTTAGTTCCTTCCAAAAATTATGGATAACAAAACCAGACAGATATGACCTACCTAGAAGCTAACTTTGAACAGCATTAGAATAAGAGTTACCATAAATGCTACTTCAATGTCAATATAACTAACGATTACTTAAGCCTATCTTTGTGCATTGGGGACAAAATGATGGCCATATCATCAGGTAACAGCAGATAAAAGATATAATCAAGGTGTTTTGTGTCCTGGTTAAGTGCAAGAGGAAATGACCTTTATTTCTTTCAGCTCACAGAGAATAATGACTTCTTTGCCACATATTCCAACTATAATTCCCCTGCTTGTCTAAGAATGGGTTGATCCTTGCTCGATGCTAAATATCTTTGCAACTCAATTGTTTAATAAAATAATGCTTCTTAATCACTATTCAATCTTTGGTCCAACCCTGTTCAAATTGAGGCAACCTGTGCAATCAATATAATACAGAAATGCTATGTCAGTGTCAACAATTGCTTCAGTTTAACAACTTGGAAGCATTTTAAAATCTTCAAGCGGAGATGGGAGGCAGAAATCTTGGCAACTGCTCTTTAGAGAGGAGTATAGCTGTAGATGATTGCTACTAGAGAATCATATCCTTATCTGGAGAATAAATATCCTCTAGAAAAGAAAGCAGTAGAGAATACTGGATATCCCTTCAACTTAATTGACCTTGATCCTACTCTATCAAGGTGTAGGGATTGGGGTGAAAGGAGAATACTGTCTTCTAGAGCAGTAGCTCCAGAAATATCTAAGCATTTTGAATGTCACTGCTAGTGGTATCTGTCATCTTCAGTCGCCTCATTTCTAATAGCTTAAGTTGGGAGCTTGAGCTTCTTAGGGATTTAAAGATTATGGAAGAGAACTTGTGGTATCCAAACTGACTCTGGTACTCACTCTATGTTTAGTCTTCTTCACCCTGGGGAATCCCCATGACCTTTAATGCTTCTCCCCCCTCATCCCCCCAACCCTCACCTGCCACTTACCTGCCACCTCTGCAATGTCACCAGGGACTAAGTCTTTGGCCTTTATTCTCTGTACCGCTTTCCTGTCAGATCGATAGACCTTGCCCATTTCAGGTTCATACTCCTTTAGGGCCTCAATGGCATTCTCGGCATTTCTTTCCTGCAAGGAGAAGGGCCATACTCTTGTTGCTTTCAATTACTGCTCGGGCCCCCTCAGCGGAGGGAAGTGCCATTCCTTTCCCCCAATGCAAGAAAACAAGCCCAAATAGTGAGCCGGGCACAGAGTAAAGATCTAAACTCCTAGTCCATTAAGCCTTGATATTTTGACACCCTGCAATTTGCTGAAAGCACTTTCATGCTCTCAGAGATTGTCTAGGTTAGAGTACAGCAATCTCCTCATGATAGCAGTCAGATAATATTCATAAGGTACATCTGAAGAACAAGCTCTATATTAAGCCACATTGTAGTGCATTTTTAGAGCATCATAGAGATACCATCACGTACTAAAGAGGGCTTTGCACCTTACATTAAACACAATGTGATTTGCTTGGCTCTGGTTTGGTGTGGTTTGTGAATGTACCCATTATGCTTTATAGCTGGCAACTTTAAGATATGTGGATTTCACGTCCTTGTCAATTGAAGTCCACACCTCTTAAAGTTGCCAAATTTGAAAAATACCGCTTTAAAGCATGGTTTGCTTGTTTATTTATTGTGTTTATCAACCACCTTTCTTTCATGAGTCCAAAGAGTCATGTACAGGGCTCCCTCCTAAATTTTCCCACAGAACAACTTCCTGAGATAGGTTGGTTAATATAGAGAATTGGTCTAAAGTCCATAGGAAGCTTCTACAGTTGACTGGAGGACTAGATTCTCTTGATACCTGTGCAACATCTGAATTAACCCCTAGGGATCTGGATCTGAAGAGGCAAAGGGGATTTGAGGTGTACAGGACACTTATATTTTATCCATTAGTAACTTGCAATGGCAGAGGTGCCTTTCCCTGGGCTCATGGTTTCCTGGGTTTTTCCTACGCAATTCGGGCAAAAGAGGCGTTTTAATTAAAGGCAGCTGACAGATACATGTGCATTCACACACCCTTCAAATCACCTTTTCCTTTGGAGTCTGGATTACCTCACACACCTGCATCCACCAAACCATAATGAAACAAAATATGATTAGTTTGTTTACCTGCCATACTCCAACAATGGCATTGGCAATCAGGATCAATAGGATAACAAATGGTTCAACAAATGCGGTGACAGTCTCTTCACCCTCTTCAAACCATGCCAACACCTGTAAAAAAAAAAACAGATATGCATAGTTGTAGAGGGGAGAGAGAGAATGCGGTTAATCTTCCACTTCTCTCTCGCTCAGATATGGTCCTTGTTCAGGGGTGAAATCCAGCAGGTTCTGACAGGTTCTGGAGAATTGGTAGTGGAAATCTTGAGTAGTTCAGAGAACCGGCAAATACCACCTCTGGCTGGGCCCAGAGCGGGGTGGGAATGGAGATTCTGCAGTATCCCTCCCCTGCCATGCCCACTAAGCCACAGCCACCAAGCCACGGCCACAGAACTAGTAGTAAAAAAATGTGGATTTCACCACTGTCCTTGTTCATTTTCCAGTCAGGAATCCTAAATCCCAGCCCCACCTCTCTTTTCTCCTTCTGAAATCCCATTTACTTTTTAATTCTCCTTGAACATGCCATTTGAAAACAGCTGAAGCCAGCCTGCATTTTGCATTGGAACAAAAATGAAGCCTGTCAGTCAATCTCCATGAAACTTGATAGCATCAGCACAAAGGGCTCCTGTTGCTGTGTGTGTGTGTGTGTGCGCACACACACACACACACACACATGCAAAAACACATGGATGCTGCACAATTGTGCAGGCAGGGGCAAGTGTGTAATTGTATGCATAGCTTGAGATATGAAAGGAAGGTATGTGTTGCACACCATCTGTAGAAGGTTTCACACTGCTCCCTGCTGGTGAGAGCTGTGTCTGACAGGGTTTCGGGCATAATTGTTAAAAGGATTATAGCAAATGTGTTTTGTAATGCTTGATAGTTTCCCAGAGTTACCGCCAAAGTTCTTTCTCTTTGTTTGCAGGTCCAAATTCAACACTTAAAATTAAAAACAAGTCTGCCGCTTACTGTCTTCATTCTAAATAACTGCAATCCTAAAAATTAGAAGCACTATGAACGTTTCCAGACTAGTTTCTATTTAATGAAGCTTTGGGAGTGAAAAAGCCTGACAGACAGTGGAAAAGAGCTAACACTAAAGACATATTCTTTCATCAACTGCAGAAGAGATAAGTGTAGATGTGTGCCAGAGACATTATATCTTGTTTAGTGCCGGTTAAGCACCCCCAGAAGTGTGTTTCGCAATCGTCCTCTGAGACAGAAGAATTAAACCAAGCCACAGAAATTCTGAAACCTATAGCCCAGCATGCCTCAAAACCATGGTGAAGACAGTGATATTTCCAATGTGATCTTAATTTTATTTATACTGTCTGTCCTATTTTTCAATGATAATACAATCCCAGAGCAGATTGTTCTTTCCTATGTTCAGAAGGCCCATAATACTTGTGTCCTACAGAGCTCCGTAGGAGAAAGAAAATAAGGAAATGGCTGAAACAGTTTGGCTGACTGGCTTCTTTTTGGTCAAGGAAATGCCAATATTTCTGGGCTGTCTGAGAATGAAATGTTGAAGCACAGCGACATGAGAACCAGGCTGTAAATTATGACCTTTTCTGAGACCTCCTATTGCCAAGCCTGGCCATGTGCTCTTGAAAGATCTAGTATCACAATCTGAGGAGGTTGCATCTCAAGTGTCAAGAAACTGGGCAGAAGCGCAATAGGCTATGATGAGCTTCTGGGTGCTGAAATAAGGAAAATCTCAGCTTCTTGTGCTTGGGTTTGCTGTATTATAGAAATGGCAAAGAGTTTATGGTTTAGAATAGAATAGAGTAGAGTAGAATAGAATAGAATAGAATAGAATAGAATAGAATAGAATAGAATAGAATAGAATAACAGAGTTGGAAGGGACCTTGGAGGTCTTCTAGTCCAACCCTCTGCTTAGGCAGGAAACCCTACACCACTTCAGACAAATGGTTATCCAACATCTTCTTAAAAACTTCCAGTGTTGCAGCATTCACAACTTCTGGAGTTCCTATGAGCCAGAGAGCATTCATTTTTATACAGGAATGTACAGGTCAGGTATATTCTTTTGTAGACTGAGTCAACGTATTCATTATAATAGAAGTACAATTATAATTTAAGCTTATCAAACTGGCCAAACTGACTTTTATGATCAGAGAAAGCACAATATCTATATGTATTGCTGCCTGGAAATCCCTATGAACTTTTTGCACAAAAGAAGAAAAATGAGTTTATGATTATGGTTTTGATGATTAAAGTGAATTGATTATAGAAAGAAGAAGGTCATGTTGTAACCATAGACTAAAAGGTAAATTTATAATTTACTTATAACTGCTGTAAAGAAACCACTTCTTTGCATGTTCTTTCTTTCTTTTCTCTTTTTTTCCTTTTTTGCACTTTTAGGTTTTTTTCTAATTTTTCTTTTTCTTTTTTTTCTTATTTTATGTTAACTGGCATTAGTTTTTAGTTTATATGGGCTTCAACCTCCTTTTAAAACTTTTTATTAAATTATGTATTTAAAAAGGGGAAAAAAACAGTGCACATTCAAAAGACAAACTGATGCCCATATTGTTTTCTGGGGATTTTGCTCAGAAGGAAATGGTTTTGTGAAATATTTGAAAATGGCCAAATAAAACATGGTGCTTGTTTTTAAGCATGAAGGAGCTAAAATAGAGCTGAGCAGATAAATGAGCTCAATTTGCTTTACCTGATTTGTTATGCAAAAGGAAGTCAGATTTCAGTTCTGAGAAAAAGAAACAGTAGTGTCCTGATTGAATTAAACATCTACAAGTAGCCCTAATGTTGAAAAATAATTGATGTGGAAAAACACACTGAAGGTGCTCAGATGCAAAATTTTCATTTACATGTATTACCTACTTTGCCAGTGAGAATAATTTCAACTCTGTATCCTGACTCAGATTAAGCCTTTGTTAATCCCTACCCTTGAGGTGAAGGGGAATTATTAAATATGGCATTACAGTTATTTCTGAAGACTAAACCTCTGGTCCCAGTGACCAACCCAGCTTGGATCCTGCAACATTATCCTGATATCCATGTATATTTGCCTTGATTTGACTAATTTCTTCCCACCCATCCAATTCACTAATTTGTTGACACTGATTACCAATAGAAGGTAATATCTGTGGCTCGGAGTTGAACTGTGGAGTCCTTGGTGCTCTCTAAGCTTGGTGGTTTGCTTGTAGACATTTCATTACCTAATGAGGTAACATCATCAGTTAGAGTGAGTGTGGGATTTGCTCCCTGTTTATATACAGTAGCTTGCCCATACCAGTTATAAACAGGGAGCAAACTCCACACTACCTCTCCCTGATGATGTTGCCTTGTTGGGTAATTAAATGTCTATAAGCAAACCACCAAGCTCAGAGAGTACTAAGAACTCCACTCATTACTAAACAATCTAAAATCAGTCCAATAACTGCAGCTCCGTTTTTTCCATTCCAATGTAGTGGAGATTGGTGTGTTCCTAATACAGGATGGCATCCCCAGAGAGCATGTTTTGCAGTCATCACTTGCCCACAAAACTGCTTCTTTCCCATTCTAGCCCCCAAATGGCTGCCTCGCCTCTTCAGCCCTATGTGGATTTTCCAAGTTTCCTCAGTTACAAGGCCAGTGTCACTTACGAAAGAGATGCAGGCTGCGAGCAGGAGAATTCGCACAAGCAAGTCTTCAAATTGTTCCACCACCAGCTCCCATATAGTTTTGCCTGATAATCAAGAAAGGGTGGGATGAAAGGCACAAAGGAGACAGAGACTGCAGAGATGGGGTGGGGAAAATCAGCCTGCCTCCCCCCAATCAAGAAAGCAATGGGCTGCAAGGAAACAGAGACGGGATAGTGGGCCTGCACACATCTATGATAGATTTTTCAACTAGTTCCAGCAGTTATGCTTGTGAAAATTGTAGGTTCTTCTATGCAAGTTTAGCTATGTGTTAATAGAAACTCCATAGCAACCATTAACCTGGAGAAATGGCAAGGTATACAACCATTTTTTTCTCATGCCTTTTCCCAATTGATCTGTCTCCCAAAAAGAGATCTTTGTTTCATCCAAAAATGGGGGGGGAGGGGGATTTCATCCCAGTTAGCAAGCAGTTTCCATTACTTGGCCAACAATATTTCCAAGAACCAAGCTATCTTTTATCCTAGCTATGCCTCTTAGAAGCTTTGAATTAGTTCTAAGGCCCAAGAAAGGGGAAATGGGTGCTGGGGTGATACTTGGCAGATCAGAACATGGATCTGAATAGAACAACGTACAGTTTGATAGAGACAGAATTTGGCATCTGGTTGATCAAAGGAAGAGCTCCATGCCTATGGGTCATGATAGAACGTGATGGAAATGATTGGGACAAACCACATGGCAATTCACAGATTAACCTGAGATTTTATTTCTAGATAGAAAGTTTGAAGCCCCATCTGTAGACTCAAAAGGCACTGAATGAGTGTTATGGTCTGTAGGAGTCATATGGGCCATACTAATTCAAGGTCAAGGGTTTTTTCCTTCCTAACACTTATGCACAATCTTTTTTAGGACTCACCTTCTTCAGCTGGGAGTTCTGGGGTTCGGAAACAACATGTTGAAAGAGGAAAAGAAAGGAAAAAAGAGAAAGAAAAGCTGGTTAGGGTTATTGCTAGTATGACTTTTGCTGAGTGGTCAAGCAAAGGTGGCAGCAGAGAAGAGGTATGGGTGAAACTATTCTGGATTTACAGAGAAGTTGGTTCCGCCCTTGGAGTTTAAGGTTCCAACTTGATAGTTAGAAAGAAAGAGTTATATGATCATGCTTAGGTTTAGGGAGTGATTGTGAGTTGGTTATGGACATCCCTGCAGAAATCAGTAAGCTTTTTAAACCACAGGCCTAAGTGATTGCAAAATTGGTTTGAGCATAGGAAATGCTTGGAGATAGGACTTCACAAGGAGACAGGAAGGAACAGACTGGGGTTATTTAGTGCAGTTACAAACTCGTGCATTTCCCACAAAATAGCACAATCACACATTTCCAATCTCCTCTGATCAAATTCTTGTTATAATCCCATCGAGGAATCCAGAACTTTTGACCTTACCCCATGTATTTGACGGACATTATAAAATTAGGAAATCATACTATCCTCTCAATCATCTGCATGTTTGGCAGCATGATGTGCCCACTCCTCACAAAACAAGCATCTCCAGATCCATCCACTCACGCAGCATCACAACCAACAAACAATTACATTTTGTTCCTCTTCTCAAATCTACTCAGCATCTAAGGAGCTCACTTCGCTGGCCCTGTAATATCAGTACTTCTCTTTTGTTTCGACCTCCTGGCTGCTCCTACAAGTTGCCCATCAGCAATTTTGATATCTCGTTCATACCAAAGGGAATTTACTGAGTTATTCTTAGCAAAGCAGCAGCAGCTGCCCTATCCCCAGCATGACTATCTCCTCCTCCAACTTTGCAATAGTCAATTTTCCCTCTTGTGCTTTGCTTCTACCTTCGTTCTTATTCCCCTTCCATGGCCAACTTTAGACTCTGCTAGACCATCTCTATGACCTCCTTCCCGCTTTCCAATAATTATGTGACTGTTTTTCTTTGATAATAGTTGATTATACCTCTTTCACCTTTACTTATTGCTTCTGTCCTTCCTTACATTTTAGAATCCATGTCCATCACTGTGCATCTCTGGTTTGATTGCTTCTCATATCTATGTCGCTCTGCACATCCTTTCAGCTCTCTGGCTCTCCATTTCTCCTGCCTTTGTGCATCCTGGCACCTGGCCAAGTGGGTACCAAAAAGGCTGTTATTTCAGAAAGTACTCACCGTTGGGTCCATATTTTTCCATATTCCTCTTCACCTGCTCAGGAGAGAGGCCTGTATGCTCACTTACTCCAAAGTAAGCCAGGCATTCTTCCCCTGATTTGGCATGGGCGTTTTCCATTTTTGCCCTACCGCACCGGTCCCCTTGTTGTGTTTAAAGCTGCTTCCCACTTCTTCCGGCTTGGCCTGCTTCTGCTGTTCCCCTGCTGTATGTTTAATGGAGTGTCACTCGTGCCCCCGTGGAGTTCCTCCTCTTTCTCAGCAGACCATGGTCCTTGGAGCACTGTATCCAACGATGGAGGGAAAGCCCGATGACCCGTCCTTGAACAGAAGGCTTCGCCAAACTCTGAGGCTGGCACACGTCCTTATGAGGCAGCCTGGGGACCAGATCCTTGGACATTCTCCGTGGGCCCCCATTGGGTGACCAGTGCTGACATCACTTCATCCACCAACTCACATATGGCCTTCTGCGGAGAGAAAGTATTTTTGCTGACTTGAAGGGAGAAGCCAGGAGGATGGTTGGCTTGGGATGGGGGGAGGAGGAGAGAGGAGGCCGAGTGTCCACAGACCCATGTGTCACTCAAATCCTTGCCTGTTCCTTTCAAGAGATCTCCCCCTCCTGCCTCCTACAGATTTAGGGTTTATTTCTGTCACTTGTCGTTTGTAATGAAGATACACAGTGAAGTGGGCTGCCCTCATTCCTATATATGCAACTAAATCAGTCTGTTTGCCTTTTCTCTCTCATTTGCATAGACTTTAACTATTTAATAATCCTCACATGTGCATTTACATATGTATCATAGGTATAGAATTTGGTTTTTTTTCTCCCTCTTTTTTTCACTCTGTTAAATTTTTCTTTGTTGGACCTATCATCCCTCTCTCCCAGTTTGCAATCTCTGATAGCAACCAAACAGATGACCAAGAGAGAATCACAAGCTGAAGAGGTCCTGTCACTTGTCTTTGATATTTGCTATTAGCTCTATGCATGATTTTTGCACTTCTAGCTATCATGGCCTTTGGCCACAATTCCATGACCAATTGTTGCTTTAACAAGCCCTTTAATGTACATTCTATTGCAATTTCTTGCAGCAACTGACTCTTTGGTGTTATTTTTTTATTATTCATTGTACAAAAGTTTAATATACTTATTTGACTTTAAAAACAAATACGGGTTGTATTTATTTGGTTGTGTAGAATGATGAAGCAAGACATCCAATAAACTCAAATTATGTGTTCCATTGCTTCAAATATAGATGTGTGCATCGAGTAGGTAGTACTTCAACACTATACATTTTCTTCATAACCATAAATGTTGTTACTGCTTTTACTGACTGCAGTCACAAGGAAGATCAGATTTAAAATAGGCCCACTAAAATTAAAATACAAAGACCAATTTATACTAATGTAAAACCCATAAAAAATTGATCCAACCTAGTATTTTTGTGTATGTCCCAGAACACAATGCAAGGTTACAGATACTAATTCATAAATACATTTGCATTCAGAAAGTATTCACTTTTGCCAATTTTGTTATGTTACAGCCTGATTATAGAGTTGTCGCCATTTATTTTGTTTCTCATTAATCTACACTCAGTAGCCCAGAATTTTAGAAATGTCCATAAATTTATTAAAAAGAAAAAAACTGAAATATCACATTGGCATAAGTATTCAGACCCTTCACTCAGTACTTTGTTGAAGCACCTTTGGCAGCAATTATAGTCTTGAGACTTTTTGGGTATGACATGACAAGCTTTGCACACCTGGATTGGGGGATTTTCTGCCATTCTTCCTTGCAAATCTTCCCATGCTCAGTGAGGTGACTGTTGGTGGACAGCCATTTTCAGGTCCCTCCAGAGATGTTCAATAGGGTCTCTGGCTCTGGCTGAGCCACTCTAGGAAATTCAGAACTTTTCCTAAGTCACTTCTGTGACTGTGTCTTGGCTGTATGCTTAGGATCGTTGTCATGTTGGAAAGTGAACCTTTGGCCCAGTCTGAGATCCTGAGCTCTGTGGAACAGTTTTCATTGACGATATCCCTGTACTTTGCTCCATTCAGCTTTCCCTCAACATTGACCAGTCTCCTAGTCCCTGCTTCTGAAAAACACCCCCACAGCATGATGTTGCCCCTCGCATGCTTCACTGTTGGGATGATACTGGGCAGGTGATGAGTGGTGCCTGGTTTCCTCCAGACATAATGTTTACAATTGAGGCCAAACAGTACAATCTTAGTTTCATCAGACTAGAGAATCTTGTTCCTCACAGTCTGAGAGTCCTTCAGGTGCTTTTTTGCAAAGTGGAAGTGGGCTTTCATGTGTTCTGCACTGAGCGGAGGCTTCCATCTAGCCACTCTATCATAAAGCACAGATCGGTGGAGAGTTGCAGTGATGGTTGTCCTCTGCCCCATCTCCACACAGGATCTCTGGAACTCAGTCAGAGTGACCATCGGGTTCTAAGTCATCTCTCCTATTAAGGCCCTTCTCGCCCGATTGCTCAGTTTGACCAGATGACCAGCTCTTGGAAGACTCCTGGTTGTGCCAAACGTCTTCCATTTGAGAATTATGGAGGCCACTGTGCTCTTAGGAACCTTTAGTGCAGCAGAAATTTTATTGTAGCCTTCCCCAGATCTGTGCCTTGCAATGATCCTGACTCTGAGCTCTACAGGCCATTCCTTTGACCTCATGGCTTTTGCTCTGCTACAGTATGCATTGTCAGCTGTGAGGCCCTCTGTGTAGAGGAATGTGCCTTTCCAAATCACGTCCAACCAATTTAATTTACCACAGATCATCTCCAATCAAGGTGTAGAAACGTATCAGCAATGATCAAGAAAAATGGGGGGGCACCAGACCTAAATTTCAAGTGTTGTTGCAAAGGGTCTGAATACTTATGCCTATGTGATATTTCAGGGTTTGTTTGTTTTTAATAAATTTAAAGACATTTCTAAACTTCTGTTTTCACTTTGTCATTATGGGGTACTGGGTGTAGATTAATGGGAAAATAAGTGAATTTCAACAACCATGAAATCAGGCTTCACAAAAGTGAAGGTGGTTTGAATACTTTCTGAATGCACTGTAAATCTCTTTTGCTTCAAGGAAATATATTACTCAAAATTAATAGAAAATTGCATTCATTAGGCATGATAAATTACAGCTTGATCAAAATGGACATGTTTTATTTACTTCAGACTTTTTCAAAATCAGTATGAATATTTGTAAGGGCATCCAAAGGTAATCCACTATGTGGATATATACTCTGCTGAAATATTAAGCTATCATACATATTGGAGGGGGGGGACAGTGAAGAGAAATATTTTTTCCATCACTTATTCTGAAGTATTTTACAGAGATGTTGTTCTCTGCTTCTCTGTGAGATTCTCTTCTTTTAAGCAATTTTATTAAGAATTATCTTAAACAGATAAAATGGATACAAAAAGAAAAAAAAAGTAAAAAATATAGAAGGTGCTGAATTTTCATCAAAAAAATGAGAAAAAAATGTGCTTCATCACCAGCAAGTATATTCAACATTAACAACTTATCACTGTCTCTTAAAATAAAAACCCAATTAGATCTTCATTCCATACCTTCCAGGTCCTTGCATATAATGAAATTGTCATCTTTAGTTGTGCTGATAAGAAATTTTCTGAATTGACTGCAGATAATATGTGGATGGTTACAGAATCTCAAGTGAGACCTTAAACATGGTAAACAGATTAAATAAATGTAATGACTAAAAATATTTGGAGTTCTTTTGACTTTTCCAGGGATTTTTCTAAATATATATCTTTCTTCCCACTAGGAAAGAAGGGCAAGACTCAGTTTCTCTAGAAAGTATTTGGATACCATTGGACAACTGCCTTCCAAGAAACATGCAAATTCCACCATTATTTGAAATACAGAGGTTATGAGAAGATGTTTGAAGTGAAATGTCATGGTTTATAATGAGTTCAGGATTGGAGATAGAATGGCAACCAGTTCTACTTTACAGAGAGTGGTCCTCAATTTAACCTCCTCTTTTATCTGAAATTTTCTACTTCAAATCTAAAAGCATTAGAGAAAGAAATTGCACTGACCTCCTCGTACTGAGACAACCACATCCAAAGTCTGATTCAGGCTGGACGAATGGTGACAGATGACAGATCTTGCAGAGATGGTAACATTGATTTTTTTCTCTGTGTAGAGAAAAGATAACTACATCTGTTAATGACTGGAAAATCTTTATGGACTTTTGTTGCAGCCATTATCGCTTCTCAGCTTGCCAACGAACCAGGAGGGAGGGAAGGGGGAGATGGAATGTAGGCTTCAGACATCAAGACGAGGAGCATGAGAGCCAAGGACACTTCAGCAGGTGTTTATCAAAGCCAAAGACTTTTCTCATAACAATGCAATGAGACTCAATTGGACAATGTGACCTGCACTAATGGGGGAGGGAGAATCCTATACTTTGATTATATGGGTTTGCACAAGAATTGGCTAGATCTGGTTCCCCTCATCAGTGCCAAAATGATGTACTCAATAAAGTTTTGCATTAAGAGATTGGATCGTCTCAATTGTGCCTGCTTTGGTTGGGTTCGTCAGTTGGAACATTGACAATAAATCTATTTATAACTGCTATAAAGAAAGATGGAAGCTGCATCTTTATATCTGCTTTCTTTTCTTTTATTTATTTACTTATCACTTTTTCTCCCTTTCCTTTTAAAAAATATGTATTGTTTTTACTCTGTAAAAAAAGTTACAGAGAAAATTAATTTTAAAAAAAGTACAACTCAAGCTCTACAATGCTGAATTTATTCAACAGTATTTGTCTTCACACCTCCCATTTGGTAGACATCTAGTTTTAATAGGGGTAGAGGGGATGATTGTCAGAGGTTTAATGGCAGGAGATTCTGTCACAGAATCTTGAAGCCTTTAAAAGACTATGTTTCAAGATAAGGAACCGGAAGAAGAATGTAAAGCAAAGGACTTGAAGTGCCTATCAACAGCTAACGCCTGGATAGTGAGCCTTTCCAGGGATTCTTATTTTTCTCAGTAGGATGTCATGGTTGCTTTAATTCTAGTAATTATTTATAAATTTGCCTATAAATGATCACATGCAAATTTGATGCAGGCATATATCCCAGTTTGTCCCATGAAGATGCATTTCTCTTACTAGCAGCCAAGCCAAAATTGGGGTTAAATGCCTCAGAAATCTGAGCAAGTGGTAGGAGTCCATTTTTCCACAGTGTCTTAACTTAGGGTAATAGAAGATGGAGGAAAGGGAACTCCTCTTTTTCTTCCTCCTTCTCCTTCTTTTATAGTAGGGAGCCAGCTGCACTGGCTCCCTATTGGTCTCCGATCACAATTCAAGGTGTTGATTATTGCCTTTAAAGCCCTACATGGCTCAGGGCCAGGGTATCTTTGAGACCGCCTTCTGCCGCATAGCTCCCAGCGACCGGTAAAATCCCACAGAGTTTGTCTTCTCCGGGTCCCGTCAGCTAAACAATACTGGCTGGCGGGCCCGCAGGGGAGGCCTTCTCTGTGGCTGCCCCGGCTCTCTGGAACCAGTTATCTCCTGAGGTCTGGACCATCCCCACCCTATTGCCCTTCCGAAAAGCGGTGAAGACCTGGCTTTTCCGGCAGGCCTGGGGCTATTGATCTCGCTCTTGCGATCTGGTGAGATCCGGCCAAAGAGGTGTGAATGAGTTTTAATGTTTTTAATTTTTAAATGTTTTTTATAATGATTTTAAATGCATTGTGAGCCGTCCTGAGTCTTCGGAGATGGGCGGCATACAAATTGAATTAATAATAATAAAATTAATAAATAAATAAATAATATACACAACAACAACTTTCAGTACTTTAGCTAATGTTGTTCTTCATTCATACTGACTTCATCTCAAAAACTTGGGATGTCGTAATTTGTCAGTATAGTATATGTGCCAATCCAAACACTTTTTGTAATTTGACAAGAGGGAAATTTTTGTCAATGCGCAGATTTTCTAAATGTTACCCAAGGCTTTTTGTTATGGCACCCAATATGCTGATGATCATTGGGACTACCATTTCCATTTATTATTATTAATGTAGTAATATATTAATAATTATTAATTGTAATTATATGTATTACAGTTCATTGCACAATCAACCAGATGTCTAGATTGGATTTGGCATTTTTATCCACAGGTGGCATAGGCAGTTTGTGTTTGTTGATATTAAAGGGATTATCACAGGATGTAAGCTGTTCCAGATAAAGCTGTAATTGACTGATGGTGATTTTGTCAATGCTGCTGATGTTCGAAAGGTGTTACAAATGTTTTGATTGCACTAAAGGCACCTATTACTATTGGTATTATTATGATAAAAAAAAGAGTCCCTTTAAATAAAGTCCCTTTATTTATAAAGAAGTAACGTGTTTTTGCCAAGATACAAACCCAAGAGTGATAGATAGAGCTCCCTCCACTCATCAAGTAAAGAGGTGTTGAATGTGTCTGGGTAGAATATCTAAGAGCTTGATGGGGGAGGAGGAGAAGAGGAGGAACAAGAAAGGGTCTTCCATTCGGAAAGGCTTTCCAATCTGGCAAGGAGTGAGAAAAATAAAAAGAGCAATTGAAACCATCATAAACCAGTAAGGTGGGATGATATCTTCCAAGGGGAATATTTCCCTTCAAATTTGATAAGGTTTCTGCATGATAGAGAACTGATCATGATCTGTGGAAATCATCTCCAGGGATACCCCTGAAAGTCAAGAGTGGGAAGTGCTGAATGGAACACTGTTTGATTGCATCTTATCAAAAGTAAGATAGGCAATTATCAATCCAAACCCAGGAATTTTAAAAAGTCATTAATATAGCCACAAAGAGAGAAACTAAAAAAGTCAAATCAGGCGTGACATACAGAAAAAAGATGGATTTCAATCACATGGTTCTGGCTGATTTTTTTGACTCCTCAGCAAACATCCCTACAAATAACATTTAGATTTTGCTTTTATAAATCTATCGTAACTGCTCAGGTTTATAAAATCCTTCTTAGCTTCTTAGCCATCCTACCATCTGCCAGTTAGTTGAAATTGCTCTTCGTAGCAAAGGGCAAATTTAGATGCCATTTTTAAAAACATGAAAAAGTTCTAATTTCAGTTCCCCGGCATTAAATCATGTGTAAATATGAAGAATTGTAAAGTCTTTAGACTTCCCACAGTTGTCCTATACTTAACAGTACCTAGATGGCCCTCTCTACCTCTTGCACCAACATGTCCCTGATGAAATTTCTTTTTACTGTCAAGTTCTCAAGACACCACTTTCATCTCATCCCCAACCCTTCCCCAAGGGAGCTCAAAGTCATCCTTAGCTGCTCCAATGTTAATGTCGTGTTTTCCACCTTAAACAGACCAGCCTTGGCAGTTTTGCCACAGGCACAACTTGACACAATTTGCCTGGCATCTAGTTGTGTGTCCCCTGGATACCACATTTTTCCTCCTCTACTCAGGACGTCTCCAGATTAATCCCTGGTTTAAAGACCTGGATCAGCCTGAACAACCTCTAAACATGAGGACAGTCAGGGAGGGGGTTATAGCACAATAGAGGAGGAGAGGGTCAGGTTTTTCTATGCTCTTCCCACATCTGTCAGCTGATGTTCAGGTTGTTTATGAACATGGCTTTGAGGGTCTCATGGAACAGCATTACACTTCTGTCCAAAAGGAGCTTGCTAATCTTTTGTTTGGCACAAATGTTTTGTGTGGGTGCATTCTCAGAGAGCCCGGTGATCAGCTGGTATTTCAACTAGCTACAGCACAAAACATGCCCTGGCCACATATGCCCTGTTTCTTCTGATGTGTCCTCATGACACAGCCTTCCTCACATCTCCAACCCAGAGATGAGGCAAGCTTCATTCATCTTTAAGTTGAACCAGTGTTAAAGAAATATATTCCTCCCTTAGTCCAACTGTTCAACTGTTCATTCCCAAGGTAGGCAAAATGTAAGGTGTGGAGATTGAATAGCTAAATATTAGTTAAATATGCTCTTTGAGCTTCATTGTTTTCTTGCAGTCATTTCACTATCTAAATTAGAGTAATGATTTCAACCCTGAGCTACAAATATTCTCCTCTATTGTAGCTAAATATTCTTCTATGGAAGAGATCCCTGAAAGTTTAAAAAGAAAACAGCAAAAAAGAAAGTTATTTAGTTATTTAGCATATGGCAAAAGGAGAAAGTAATTTGGAACAACAGTCTTGTCTTCCTGCCAAGATGTGTGGGCATAAGTTTCCAAAACATACACGCAGATATACAAGCACACACACAAATATTCCAATGTCTATTTACATGGGAAATGATACAAATCTAGGCCCAGCATTCTTGCCACTTCACCCCAAAAGGCATGCAACTGAGAACCTCCTTTTTCCTCCATTTAGAACCAGTATTATGATCACTGATGGCCAACTACTATTCAAATTTACTTGAACATTTAAACTGAATCTCCCCAGTACTAATGGTTGCATGATTACTGATGATGAACCAGGTATCCCACTCAAGAACATCTATATACCCCCGACTCAACTTGGCACCTGCTAGACTGGAAACAAGGGAATCCCGTTGGGCAATAAAGCCTCTGCCCCTTTTTGCTGGGCATTTGAAAGTAGCCCATTGCTGCCTCGCACCCGGATGCTATGTGATTCCTCAGAACATTCAATCCTTTGACCTATGAACACCAAATCCTTGTCCACGTATGATATGGGGTAGTAAAGGAGAAGGTAGGGTTACTTGGTGGGTGCTTCAGTAATGTGCCTTGCTTTGACCTTAGGTTGACCCCCGGCCAAATCCAAACCTGGCTAGCAGTTAGGACAGCTTCTATATCTTCTGGGACCATAAGAGGCCAGATATTTTTCTCCTTCTACATCAGCCTTTTTGAGCTGGGTTCCCTGGCCCATAATTCTCTTCAACCTCAAAAGAAACACAAAGTTGGGGAAGGGGCAGCATATAAGCACCGCAGCAGGCCAAGCTGAAATCGTCAGCGGTGACAGAATAACAGAATAACAGAGTGGGAAGGGACCTTGGAGGTCTTCTAATCCAACCCCCTGCTGAAGCAGGAAACCCTATACCTTTACAGACAAATGGTTGTCCGATCTCTTCTTAAAAACCTCTAGTGTTGGAGCACACGCAACTTCTGGAGGCAAGTCCATTGATTAATAGTTCTAACTGTCAGGCAACTTAACCTTAGTTCTAAGTTGGTTGGTTTGCATCCATTGCTTCTTGTTCTGCCTTCAGATGCTTTGCAGAACAGGTTGACCCTCTCATCTTTGTGACAGCCCCTTCGACATTGGAACACTGCTATCATGTCACTCCAGATCTACTTTTCATTAAACTGGACAATTCTTGCAACCATTCTTCAGTATCCAGCCCCCTAATCATCTTTGTTTGCCCTTCTCTTTCTAGTCTTTTTTTATATTGTGGTGACCAAAACTGGATCCAATATTTCAAGTGTGGTCTTCCAAGATATTATAAAGTAATAGTAATACTTTATGACTTCTGGCAAAAGATATTTTCTCTATCCCTTTTTAAAAGAAAGGTAATCTGCTTTTGGAGGTAACCAAAGCCTTAAAGATGTTTAGAAAATGTAGTTAAAATGTAGTTGGATGCATGCCTATCCATTAAAAAATAAAACCAAATTGAAACGTGCCAGATTAAAACACATATGCAGACACAATAAATTGCATGAATAACTGGAATAAGATACAACAAATGGAATTAATTAGAGGCCCACATATTGCTAGAAGAAAAACTGGGATCTAAGAACCCAAAAGAACTCTTAAGGCCAAGCTGGGCCACTATAACAAATGCACACAAGCAAACGAAACAAGACAGTTTCTTTATAATGCCCTCAAAGGGCACTATCCAACCACAACTGAACTGAAACAAAAGGCCAAAAATGTCAGCCTCACTCCACTGCCACTGTCATTCCCACATGCCTCAGAAACCTACAACAATAGTAATAATGATATTAACTTGCCAAGAAAAAGCCAAATCTGCTAGCCTTTCATTAGGCCTTGTTATGTGCTCAGGCCTAGGACTCCAAATATATTAAGGTTCCTGTTTCTTATATTGATACTTATGTTGATATTAGCTCATACATACATACATACATACATACATACAGTAGCATAGAGCATATAGCGCATAGAGTACATAACACCTAGTATACATATGCGCGCAAACACACATGTATATATACATATACATACATGCACACACATACACACCAGGGGTGGGTTCTACTTACCTTTACTACTGGTTCACAATGGGAGCACGTGCACTTCTATGCATGCATAGAAGCTTCTGCACATGTGCAAATCGTATCTTATGATGCCCAGCCAGGTGGGCGGAGCCTCCCGCCGCTTTTACTACCGGTTCTCAAAAACCAGACAGAACCGGGAGCAATCCACCACCGATACACACATAGTATGTACTAGGTGCTATGTGCTCTATACTCTATGCTACGATAGATAGATGATAGAGAGATAGAGAGATAGAAGATAGATAGATAGATGATAGATAGATAGATAGATAGATAGATAGATAGATAGATAGATAGATAGATAGATAGATAGACGGATAGATTTCTATTATGAACATTATGAACTATTATGTTCATACTTTGTTTTAACTGATTTTATGTTTGTTTGCCCCCCAGAATAATTTATTTGAATTGGGTGGCTAGAATAGAATAGAACAGAATTCTTTATTGGCCAAATGTGATTGGACATACAAGGAGTAATGTCTTTGGTGCATATGCTCTCAGTGTACATAATAATGCTATAGAAGTGGAATGAATGAATGAATGAATGAATGAATGAATGAATGAATGAGCAGACTTATCCCACCTTGTGCTTCTTTTTGGTCTCTGAGAATCAGGATATCAATGAGGCCTTCTTTGATCTGCTCAACAAAGTTTATGTTATGGTTATATGTCCAAGGGTTTGTGCAGGAGCAGGCAAATGCTTACAGCTGAATTTCATTCTGTTGAAAAGAGCTTGCAAGATGAGGACTTTGATGGATGAACCTTGTAAGGGGAAGGACAAAATAAACACAGCTATAATAATAGGCATGCTATGGATATAGTGAACTGGGAGAGGGGGGGAGTAAGGCAAAATGGCCAGCTCTGTTCCAGAATCCAATCTGTGAGGTCCATGTGACCTCATGTGTATTCCTAGAGAAATACAACCCCATGGAGAATATCCAGACTCAGTTTATCCCATTCTATCCTCTTAAAATCCTCTGCAATACAGAGAATATTCATCTGTTTATACAACTCAAGCTAATGATCTCCATGTAAGCTGGAAAGAGTTGCTCACTTACTGCTTTTCCATCCTGACTCCATGATTCAGAGCAAGAAGCCATTGGCCATAGCAAGCCAAGCATTTGATTTGAAACATCAAATACTTAACTCAATGGCCTGACTTTGAGAGAGCTTCCCGAACCAGTTTTTCCCTTGCTATACTGTATTTTCTGAAAAGGAAAAATTCATTTAAAATTATGTGAAGTTGTTACTGCTTTGAGAACAGGAATCAGATGTTAATCAGATTTATGTACATATCTATGAACAACTGCCTCCATGGGCAGAAAATGTGATGAAACAGAAAAGACATTTTCATGCATTTATAAAGACAAAAATAAGCAGAAACCTGCTAGGGTAAATGGTCATAATCACAACTGCTAAAACATAATGATAAAATCTGATCTCATAGTAACAGCAACAGAGGGCAGAAGGATTTTGCAACCTTGTTCCATGATCACATAAAGTGAGTATGTTATAAGGTTTTTTATTTAATATCACTTTCTTTTATTTCAGAAAAGAGTGGATCATACATCAGAAAAGTTTATGGATCACATACTGAAATCACTAATAATATGAATTATCCAACAGGAACCATCACCAAACAATATCAGCTAGAATTCTGTGAAACCAGATCAAATATATAAAAAATGCAGAGGAAGTCCAATAGCCTAAATGCAAACAAAGCCACAACTTTTAAGAACTCAAAATCTTTGCTGTTGAGTTTCAGCTCATTGAGGCTGTTTCAGAAATAAATTGATTTAGCAGAGTTGCTGGTTCCAGAATGGGGCAGAAGAAACTTTATGCAGAAAGGCTGTTGGATAAAACCAGTTGATCTTAAACAATCTGAAGGAATCATTAAATAAGACATGAGGACTGATGCAATTGAATTGCCTGCATTTTTTAAAAAATGTAGTAATTTTTAAGGATAGAGGATCAAATCAGAATGACTGCACTCGGCTGAGGAATGGGAAACGGTTATTTTTTTTTTCTCAAGATCATTTTTCTTACTTGAACTTTCACCTCACGCTGATATTTGACTCATGCAATAAACAGAATTTGGGGGATCAAAGTTCAATACTATGTCAAAAAATTTTTTTAACTTAACTCAAGGGGGAACAAGCGTTTTTTCTGACTGAAGGCTATGGTTCCAAAAATACGTGAAGGCATGAGGTAGATGAGCAAGAAGCAAAACTAAATCTGATCTTTTTAATTTAAAGAGTTATATAACACTAAATCAATTACAATTTAATTTGAGACCTCCCTACAATTTGATGCATTTAATATTGATATGTATGTTTGTATGTGCACAAACACATACACACAAACAAACATATGTCTACCCATACATTTTTCCAAAAGAGGCATATATTTGTGTTCCTTTTCCTTGCTTCTGATGCTGTGCCAGGCCTCCATCGGTTCTCAAATACAATAATTAATACCACTGAGATTTGACCAGCTGTCCTCTTCCGGATCCCTCTGATAGATGCCATCATGCACTGCTCACTTGAATTCAATGAAATATTCCAAGTATCTTTCTAATGTGTTCCTTTGATATCCCAGATTTCAATCTCCCCCAAGATTGCCCTCTTCAGCTGTGATGGATTACAGTTCTCATCAGCCCCAGGTAGAATGTCCTCTCATCTGCCTTGACAAGCTGACAAATCAAAGGATGGGCACTGGAGAACATGAAGAGAGCAAGAAGCAAATCCAATTAGGACTAGGAAAAATTGTAATTGAAATTTGGAAAAGCAAAACGCTCAGCCAACATGTCGAAGTCAACCTCATATTCACATTCATCTCTCCTTATTTAACCAAGCTATCTTGGTCAATTTGTCTTGCAAATAAGTGTGTGATGATAGTCGCATAGAGAAGAAGCATTGAAACACTCTCTCCTAAATGAAAAGCTGCAGATTCTTCAACATGGTATTTTATTTGAGTGGGAAGGAAATTTTTATGTTTTACCATCTACTGAAGCCCTCATACTGACAAACCAAAAGGAAAAAAAAATTACTTATTTATTCTGGCAATCAAGTATCTCTAAAGCAAAACACCATGGTAAAAAGTAAATAAATAAAATCAGAAACAATTTAAAGCAATTAAAACCCACTAAAATGGTTTAAGAGGGCAGATTATAATCATGTGTCTTAAACCCTTCTAAAATTCAAGAGAGGGAGCGCCAACTGTAACATTATAGTTTGGGAACAACCCAGGAGAAAACCCTTCTTCTCAACTTTCAAATATTACTTCTCTTCCTCATGACAGCAATGCTATTCAGAAGGGAAAAAAATGGATTGACTAGGGTGACACATTGCTATATCAGATACTTACCGCATACATGAGAGTTTCTTAGTAGAAGAGACGTTTTTCATCTGTTGTGTTGAGAGACATATTTTACACCTAGACATCATTAATTCGTTGTCTGTCTGGCTTAGGCCTAGCATGTTGCATGGACTCAGCTACTAGTGATTATATATGGTGGTTTCTGGTTTGTCAGGTTGTATAAACCCTGCCAATTGGCTTATTTCAATTGGTCCAGGGCAATGGGGAAACTGAGGCATTGCCTTGATCTATTTATTGGCTCGAAATAATGGTCTGCTTTGTGGACACAAGGGTGGGATGCAAGGAAAGGAAAAGAATTAGCCCATGTTGTAATTGGAAACTGTGGGTTTTGAAGCAAATATCCAGAAGAGTGTTGGAGGACAGTTCCAGGAGCCTCTTGTTATATTTTGGGAGATTATTAAACAAAACAAAAAGTTTGATAAAGTTAACATTTTGTCTTCTAATTTCTGTGGCCTAACTCCAGAGATAGGACTGATTAGAATCCACAGGCTATTTAATGGCCATCGTGGTGCCACTCTGAGCAAGAGAAGCCAGGAGCCCATCTGTATGGGGCTCGGGATCAAGTTATGCAATGAACCAGCATGGGGAACCCGTGAATTTTATGCACTGCACAGAGAGGGTGTTGAGTTCTCTAGGGCTAATAACAAGCCCAGCTGCTGCATCCCGCATGGCTCCAGTTACTACTGCAACCTTTTGGGATTGGCAAAGTCAGCGGCCACAAGAGAGAATGGAAACGAGTGGGAGGCATGTAGAAAAGAAGAGAGGATTGGAGAAAAGGGGTTCTGGAAGGAAATTGGGGCGTTTGGGACTCTTAAAAGTTGAGAATGGGAACATTAGTATAGAAAACCAGCCCCGTGACAAATCTACTCAGATTGCTACTTAATGATTTTCTTTTTTTTTTGAAATAGTAAGGAATGGAGAAGAAAATAGAAATGAGGTACAAGAGAAAGTCTTTCCATCCCTGCTTCCCACATCTACCCAGGTTCTCCTTGGAAATTCTCAACATTTATTCCTAAACCTACTTCTCAAATCTAAATCTAACCCCTTTCTTAATATTCTCATGTATGGTGTTAAAAGTGAGTTTAGGCTTCCATTGCTCCCTTTTTTCTCATATATGATTCTAACAGGAGACAGAAATCAGAACATCAGAACCGCATTCTAGCTGATGTAGGCATCATGTTTTTATTATACATATAAGAAAGATTCAAATAAATGATTTCAGAGTTGCTAGAGGGAGAACATTATGCAGGTTTAATAAAGCCATGGCCAGCAGTTACCTTAAGTCATCCCTGAATTATTTAGTTGTGGGGAGGGTGCACATCAGAAAGTGCATGGGGCTCAGACTGGGTTAATGGCCTGGGTTCCCCATCACGTCCTTGTTTCAACTTGCAGTGGCAGGAGCTGCAGCTGGTGAGGTCAGTTACCCCATCCCATCTTCGACTTATCACCCTTCTCCAGAGCTTCTCCGCAGAGGGATGGGGTTACCTCAGGTCATACTGCCAGGCCCACAGGCGATGACTATGGGACCAACCCAAGGTGAGCAGAGTCTGTAAATGGTGGGTCTGGAAGCTGTTTGTCATTGAAGCCCTATTCTGCTCCTGACGGATATTCTCTTAACATCTGGGAAGATCAAGATAAACTCTTCATTCCCCAGTCTTAAAGATCTGAGGGAGGTAGAGATCTGGACTTTTTGATCACAGGATCCCCAAATCCTGAACACCACTGTCTTTTTTGCAAATGTTTTCACTATCGGTTGCTTAGCAGAGGCAACAGCAAAGAGGAGGAGACCTCCAGCACTGCTTTTTGTTGAATTAAAATCTTTGACAAAGTTAAATTTGAAATAGTATGAGTAGTGTTCTGTATTTTTCTTCTAGCCTTTCACCTCTGCCCTTTCCACAACATTCAATGTATTCTTAATCCTATCTAGTTGCACTCATTTCACATGTTATGCTCAAAATCCTACATGCTAGGCTCCAGCAGTATGTGGACCGAGAACTACCAGCAGTGCAGGCAGGATTTTGAAGAGGCAGAAGAACTAGAGATCAAATTGCCAACATACGCTGGATAATGGAGAAAGCTAGGGAGGTCCAGAAAAACATCTATTTCTGCTTCACTGACTACACTAAAGCCTTTGATTGTGTAGATCACAACAAATTGTTCTCAATTTGTTCGCAAGTTCTCAAAGAGATGGGAGTACCAGATCATCTTATTTGTCTCTTGAGAAACTATATGCGCGTCAAAAAGCAACAATGAGAACTGGACATGGAACCACTGATTGGTTCAAAATTAAGAAAGGAGTTCGGCAAGGCTGTATACTGTCACCCTGCCAATTTAACTTATATGCAGAGCACATCATGAGATAGGCGGAGCTAGATGAATCACAAGTTGGAATTAAAATTGCCGGGAAAAATATCAACAACTTCAGATATGCAGATGATGCCACTCTAATTGCAGAAAGTGAAGGGGAATTAAAGAGCCTCCTGATGTGGTGAAGGAGGAAGAGTGTAAAAGCTGGCTTGAAACTCAACATAAAGAAAACTAAGATCATGGCTCCCAGCCCTCTCAATTCCTGGAGGTAGTGACAGATATTATTTTCCTGGGCTCCAAGATCACCGCAGATGAGGACTACAGCCAAGAAATTAAAAGATGCTTGCTCCTAGGGAGGAAAGCTATGGCAAAGTTAGACACCATACTAAAAAGCAGAGACATCATCCTGCCAACAAAAGTGCCTATAGTCAAGGCTATGGTTTTCCCAGTTGCAATGTATGGCTGTGAAAGTTGGACCATAAGGAAGGCTGAGCGTCAAAGAATTGAGGCCTTTGAACTATGCTGGAGAAGACTCCTTCAAGTCCCTTGGACTGCAAGACTATCAAACCGGTCAGTCCTAGAGAAGATCAACCCTGACTGCTCTTTAGAAGGCCAAATCCTGAAGATGAAACTCTAATACTTTGGCCACTTAATGAAAAGGAAGGACTCACTGGAGAAGAGCCTAATGCTGGGAACAATTGAGGGTGAAAGAAGGAGACGGCAGAGAATGAGGTGGAATGGAGTCACTGAAGCAGTTGGTGTGAGTTTAAATGGTCTCCAGGGGATGGTAGAAGACAGGAAGGCCTGGAGGAAAGTTGTCCATGTGGTTGTGATGGGTCGGACAAGACTTCGCAACTAACAACAACATCTAGTTGTGGCCTCTCACAAAACTAAGTTGTTTGATACTGATTATAATAGTTTTTAGCAACATTTTTCATTAGAATTCCAAAATGGAGAGGAATAAAAGAAATTCAAACCTTAAAGCCATACATAATTACAGTAATTGAACCATAAATCAGAATCAAAGCAATAATGATTGCATGGATAGATAGCATCATTTTTATAGATAAGGAATGGCACTCATGCCTGACTCCCCCTGAAAAAGAATCAGAAGGCAGTTTTTTGCTACAGGGGGGCAATGTCACAATTCTTTTTAAAATGTGATCAAGCTTGCTCAGGCCAAAATATTGTCAACAGGCATTATGGCTTTTTGCTCAGTACTTTGCTCTTACACACTTGCTCAAGCTTTGCCAGCATGAGCAAAGCAGGAACGCTGTCAAAACTCTCAACTTTGCTCATTTTACAAGTGCAAGTCTACAGTAGATAGTTGTGGTACCACAAAGTTTGCAAAACCTGAGTAATATTTATTTAAAATAACTGGTATATTTATCACTTGACCAACCTAATCCCAATGGATTCATTTAATATATCTGCAGGAGATCTATGCAAATTAATTTATCTTTTTAGGGATCAGGGAACCATAAAGTTTGAGAATCACTGCAATAAACATGGCTTAACAAACAGTGGTTTAACATAATTGATGAACTAGGATAGGTTTCTGCTTCTAGATGGCAATTGCACCAATATATGGCTTGGGAGTACAATAATTATAAAACTCTACCACTGAGCTTCATTTTGTAACAAGTCCAAAACCCAATTTTGTAGTAAAAAGCAAAAATAAAACAAAAATAAATCCAAATAGATTCAATCTATCTATAGTCTGCCCAGTGCAACTGCAGATAAGATGGTGAAGAATCAAGATGGACTTCATAGATTAGAGTTGGAAGGGCCTTGGAGGTCTTCCAGTCCTCCTATTTGCCTATTCAAATCAGCTGGAATTTTGAGAACTGCAGTCCCGGCACTGAAAAATGCCACAAGAGGAAAGATTGAACTAGGGAACAAAATGAAAGATATGACATCAGTTACAAACTACCTCCTTTTGCTGGATTAAGAAATTCATTTGCACCTTGATATCCAGTAGCCGCTTAGTGCTTCATATCACCAGTCCATCTCTTAAACAATCTGAAGGTCCTTGAGGGCAGAGGGAAATTTCATGAGAGCTGTGTAGTGTGTGGAATGGATAAGGTTGGAGTGGATCCAGGGAGTTCTGGAATCACAGCCTTGCTCAGTTTTGAAATTCAGTGTGATCACACCTCTCAGCCTTGATAACAACATAGTGTACTTGTAAGGTTTAAATGGAATAAGCCTTCTCGGTTCATTAGAAGTGTGGGATACAGCTGTTAATGTTTTCTAAGACAAAGAGAGAGCCAGATCTCTTTGTTAATAAATTGTTTTTTAAATTAAACTGAGAATCAAAACATGCACGTCCATATCTAGATATTGAAAAACAAACCTCCCCCCAAACATCTGAAGATAAGAGAAGAACATGAGATTTGGAGATCCACCAGTTTAAATGTTCAGTGACTTCACACTTGTTTAAATACAAAAAGACTTGTGCATCATCAAATTTGTTGGCTCATTTCTACCATGCCTAGATAACCAGAATCTCCTGGCTCTCCTTCTGTAGGATCCCAAAACCTTCAAGATGAGGTGGGAGAACTTCATCCAATATGTCATATTCAAGAAGACGCATATCTGGGACTCAGACAACAAAGGAAGGCACACACTCTGTTTTATTAGCTTTTGTGCAAGTGAACTGATTTTGTGGATCTCTTTTGGGATCAGAAAGAATGCTTGGAACCTATTCAGAAATTCTTCCTCCTCACACAGAAATCTAGTTCTTTTCTTCGTAAGTCAACACTTCCATTAAGATCTGGTTGTGTCGCATCACTAGTGACTTTCATCAGATTCACTGGTGATGTCCATAAGGAGTGGTCAAAAAGTCAATGTGTGCAAAGCTCACCTGTTTTTTATGGATATCATTTAAGGTAAGAGATTCAAGTGTTCTTTCATGGCTATTTCAGGTCTCACAGTCTGTCCAGAGATCTGCTTTGAACAAAACCATAAGGATAAACATCAGCGTTGATGGTGGTTAGTAATCAAAATAACTTTTTTTCTGTGCCTGGAAGAGAGTGTGAAGTTAGATCTGCCTTCCAGGGGGCAGCTGAAGACATAAACCATCAACCAAAAGCAAAGGTAAAAATATCTAAGGAGAGGAAGGTAGTGTCAAAAAACTCAAAATAATAGCTGTGACTAGGATATTGAAACTTTGTACCTTTCTATATATGTCTTATATAAAAAAGGTGGTTTCGGGTAAACAGGAGGTGGGTCTGCAATCTCATGGTCACCATCTTGACTTTTTGGAACCTCCCACCTTCATGGGGGCAGTGTAGTGGCTCAGTGGTTAAGATGCTGGGCTTGTTAGCTGGAAATCCGACAGCCCACGTTCAAGACCCAAGCTCCATACAACAGGGTGGCTCTTGTCTTTGCCCCAGTTCCTGCCAACCTAGCAGTTTGAAAGCATGGAAATAGAGTAGATAAATAGGTACCACTTCAGTGGGAAGGTAACAGCATTTTGTGACATCATGTTGATCACATGACACCAAAATGTCTTCAGACAACGTTGGCTTAATGGATTTAAAATGAAGATGAGCACACACACACACACACACACACACACACACACACACAGAGTCAGCAATGGCTAGTGGAGTAAAATCCACAGGGACTGCTTTACCTCCTATCCTCCATTTTCAAATGGATCTCCCTCAACAGTTAGGGTCCTAGAGATGACTACATAAACCCAATGACAGCTTCTGGGTCCTTCCTTGAAAGTAACAATTTAATTGTCAATTACAAGTTACATCACTTGTCATGTTTTATCCTCCTAATCATCTTGCAAGTTAAGTTAGGCTGAGAAATAATGCTCACCTAAGAAGCGTCATAGCTCAGTAAAGCTTTGAACCAAAGTGACCTGATGCCTAGTTTAATATCTCAGCTGTTGTTCTCCGGATGTGACGGACTACAACTTACAAAATTTCCATGTAGACCAGACAGTATTACACCAAGCAAGAGGGCTGCCTGAGGCAAATTATTTTGGCTTTCATAAAAGAACAGCAAGTGGTTAGTTGCTTAATTTATTGCATGTTTAATTTCCAGGCTGGGAAGAGAAATGCATTTGGGATCTTTTGCCTGAGGTACCAAAACATTGTATCAGTGCAGGCCTGGCATTTGTTGCTAAAGCAAGCCCAATACTGCTGTTGACCAATTGTAATGGCATGTGGGAATGACCTTGGGAGGCAGAGGGAACAGCCATAGCCAGGGAAACTGTTGGATAAAAGGCAGCTTAACCACAGAAGGGATGTGGGCACAGCAAATGTCTCAGAAGGGATCCTCCCTAGTTTTCTTCTTTTTTAACTGTAAAGGCAGTGGGGGAGAGATGTACTTTCAGACTTGTAAGATTCTGTTTATATAACCTTACAATAAAGTAGAATTAGTTCATCAAGATATGCTTCCTGTCTAGACTACATCACAAACTAACATCAATCTTGCAAGCCTGAAAGTCTTGCAACCCCCTCACCTTGCAGCCAAAGAAACTAGGAAGAGTCCCTTCTGAGTTGTTTGCCACACCCACACATTTCTGTGGGCTAAGCTGCCTCTTATCTTACCATTGCTGTGGTTGGGATTCTCCCTCCTCTTTCCTAAGGTCATTACCACATACCATTACCCCAATGGACCCTTCTGGCCATTTTTAGCAAAGGGTAGAACAGAGGGCAAAAGCTGTCCATCCATGACAGGTTTCCTACAAATCAGATATCTTCCCAAACAGGTTGGGCTACAATTTTCAGATTTCTTATTCAGAGTGGCCAATAGACCTGCTAATGGAGAATGCTAGGTTTTTTGTTGGGAAGGCTGATCTAGCCATCATATCTTAGGGAAATGGTATTAATTCTGCCTCCCTTTCTTCACTCTTGGCCTCAGAGCAAACACTATTTCAAAAATCAGCCTTTGTGTATGCTCATTCCATAATTCTAATTCTATTTCCTACCATAGAAACACTATCCAAGATGTAACGAGGGAGACAAAAGTTTCTATTCAGTTATAAAACCTTCTGCGGCCAAATTCTGTAGGCACCAGTAATTTCATTAACCCCCATTTCATAAAGTAATTGTGAGAATATGAGAAGGTGATAACTTGTATCTTCCACAGATTCCAAGCAATGGGGGGAATGTCAAAAAAAGTCAAGATGACACATGCTACCATGTGATTGAATTCTCGGTCTTTTATATACAGCCACATCTTGACTACACTTCTGGTTAAGACTGCATCTCTGTAAATCAGATTTCCTAGATTTGGTGCCCTGCAAATAAACTGGCACTTACACTTCTAAAAGGTATCATCCGAAACCGACTCTGCATACCCTTTCACTAGGTGTCCATCCTTGGCACATTCATGGATAAGACTGCATGGCAAGATCAGCCCCTTTATTGCTAGAGGCACCCTCTATCTTGTCATATGTCAATAGGAGTTTTGTTGGGAAGCATCCATAAGAGGCGATGAATTACTTTTGCACCCTACTTTCCCAAAGGATCAGTATATTGTGGGGAATGGGTGAACCTCTGGTTCAGTTTCCCCATTTGTCTTTCCTCTGGGGAAGCTCCAAAGCCTGGTCCTGGGGCTGAGTGCTGCAGCTACGACTGTGTTCATTAAATGCATATCTACATTTTCTTGAATTGCTTTTGCACCAATGTGGTCTTGAAGCCTGTGCGCCAAGCACTTTGACACCATAGCTGCATGCGCAGGGGACAAGGTTCACTGAGGTCTTGTACCTTGGTGTTGCTCCCTTCCCCCCACCCTGCCTGAATGACAGGTCCCCTTACCTCCCCACCCACCTTCTCCAGCCACAAGATCCGTCTTGAAGGAGGTGGTGTCCATGTCTGTCCCCTGCTGGGGCACCGGCTTTTACCCTATATGGGGAGCAGCTGGGAGCTCCTTGAGCCCAAAATAGATGCAGCTGCCTCCTCTGGATTAGAGAGCTCAAGAGGAGACTTTCAGAGGGAAAGGGGAATTAAGATGGGAAGGGGGGCTGGGAGGGAGAGGAATGACACAGAATGGATAGGTAGACCAATAAAGGAGTGTGAACGGGATTTGGAATGCATGAACCAAAAGCCAGGTAGATCTCTATGTGGATTATTGCTAAATAAATGCACATGCTTGTTTTTTGCATGGCGTCATCTAGTCTAAAATGGAATACTGAGGTTTAAAGTGAAAAAACAACCTAATGGGGTTTAGGCAGGGGCGTGTACAATCAGCATCACATTGCTAGGATTGCCTTTGGTAATAAAAATTGAATGTGATATCCTAAAAATAGTTTTATTGGTTTCCTGCAAGTTTCTAGCCCTCATCAATGCACAGATAGGCTTCTAACAATAGGAACAACTAATTGTTTTGAAGTTTAGGAGAGAGTGGATAAGCCAGATTTCTTGTCATGATTCTCTGACTTGTCTCCCCAAATAAAAACAAAATATAGTATTAAGTTCGATTCTTTTTAATTGCCTTGCCCCCTGTAATTCCCACCCACAGGCGGAGAATTTGGACTGCTTTGATACTTGGTGTTTAGTGGCGAATTTAAGCACAAAATATACATTTATGTTAAACATTGAATAATCTGTACAATTTTAGGCCTGACAAAAACAGAAAACAAGTACATACCTTTAGAGTAACTGTGAGTGTGCATATCTATTCAAAGGAAAGTTCTATTAAGTGTATTGTCAGGCAAGAGTGCATAAAATTGGAATCTTGGTCTTATAAAACGTTTGTAATCAGATTCCCAAGACCCACCAATTATGGACACATGTGGTAACTATGGGAAATGAAATAATGTTTTGAGTATTCTTAACAATTTGTTTCCATTGGAGAACTTAATTCTTCACTTAACAGCTTGGGAACTTGAGATCCTTACAGGTCTTTGGTAAATCAGACAGACTCCAATACAGCTTGGCCTTGATTTAGTTCACAGTCTGACAGCTGCCAGTTTTCTCTGGATTACGTTTGTCGCTAGAGCTGATCACTGCATCTTTCCTATTGGTGTTAGGAACATTTTAGTGAGGGCTGCAAAAAAATCTAGATGATCATAAGGTTCAGGAATTGGCCATTCTGCATCTCTTTGCTGACATTTTGAGGTAATCCAGGTTTTTGCAATCCTGCTGCTTTGTATTTTAAACCATGGTATCCATGAATTCAGAGAACAGCAGTCTAATTGTCCAAGTTAGACAATTCTGATTTAATTAAACATTACAAAAACTAATTCAGGATATCTCTAGAAGACAGGTATCAGCTTTACAAAATGCACATTCCATATACTCTAAAAGGGATGAAGCAGCAGCTTTCAACAACTCTCCTGAGGACACTAGATATAGTTAGACAAAACTCAAGTAACCAAATGAAACTGGGGAGGATATTGCAAAATTGGGAAACCTGCTCTCCAAATATTGCAGAACTATGACTCCCAGCATCCTTCACTCACTGGCTATGTTGGATTGGATTGTAGGAGTTATTCAGCAATCTAGATCCTTTCCCAGCTATACTGTTTTTTTCTGTGCAACCTTTGATCAATCACCTCCTGTTTATTTAATCTACTTCAGGAGATGATAGGAAAGAGGAAAACTGAAACCAATATTGTCACCTTGAACTCTTAAAAGGAAATGTGGATGATAAATGTTATAAACAAGTTTAACAGCAAAATACAATAAAAATATCTATGCAAAATTATTAAAAGGAGGGGATTATATAGTAACCGAGTCCATACCACTCACTAGTCCAAATATATGCTATAAGAAGTGGCTATTTGTTGCGGCCTTGCACCTTTTCAGCAAAGTGTCTTGCAGCATAGGGGGAGCCTTCCTCAATCAATCTGCTTTACTGGATTGCCATTTTTATAAATAGCATCCCTAAACAGCACTGCATGGTCGTTCCTCACCCCACTTCAAGTTCCTACCATGTCCCAGAATGATGGTAGATTAGGGCATTGTGGGAAATAAACCTAGTCAGATAGAGAAGTTAGATAAAACAAATAATTATTATAGCTGCCCAAAAGATAGATAGATAGATAGATAGATAGATAGATAGATAGATAGATTGATAGATAGATAGATAGATAGATAGATAGATAGATAGATAGATAGATAGATAGAAAGATAGATAGATAGATAGATTATTGTGTCAACCACAATTTCCCCCCTTTTAGACTGAACTTGAAGGCAGAGGCTAATTCTTTTTTTTTTTTTCATAAACTATTTTAGGAGTCTTTGGACTGAAAACTAAGGTTAGATTGCTTACATAAGACTACATAGACTGGAAATGATGTAACTCTTCCTTAGGATCCAAGAGTAGAATACAAAAGCTAGCCAAATTATTTTTGGCATATGAGGTAGAAAATTTTATGAACACCTCACCCAATCTCTAACAGCAAACTTAACAGTATATTGGCTACCATCTCATTCTACCTAACAGTAGAGCCTGCCCTTTACCAAGGATGATACCAATGTGGTCAAATGGAATCTTTCTAAAGACAGAATAACAGAGTTGGAGGTCTTCTAGTCCAACCCCCTGCTCAGCCAGGAAACCCCATAGCATTTCAGACAAATGGTTGTCCAATCTCTTCTTAAAAACTTCCAGTGTTTGAGCATCCATAGCTTTTGAAGGGAAGTTGTTCCACTGATTAATTGTTCTGTCAGGAAATTTCTCCTTAGTCCTAGGTTGGTTCTCTTCTTGATTAGTTTCCATCCATTGCTTCTTGTCCTGCCCTCAGGTGCTTTGGAGAATTGGTTGATTCCCTCTTCTTTGTGGCAGCCCCTGAGATATTGGAACACTGCTATCATGTCCCCTGTAGTCCTTCTTTTCACCAAACTAGCCATGCCGAATTCCTGCAACTGTTCTTTATGTTTTAGTCTCCAGTCCCCTAATCATCTTTGTTGCCCTTCTCTGCACTCTTTCTAGAGTCTCAACATCTTTTTTTACATCGTGGCGACCAAAACTTGATGCAGTGTTCTAAGTATGGTCTTATCAAGGCATTATAAAGTGGTATTAACACTTTATGTGATCTTGATTCTATCCCTCTGTTTATGAAGCCTAGAACTGTGTTGGCTTTTTTGGAAGCTGCAGTACACTGCTGGCTCATATTTAAGTGATTGTCCACTAGGATTCGATGATCCCTCTCAGTTACCACTACAGAGCCAGGTACCATCTATATTATAGCTGTGCATTTGGTTTTTCTTGTCCAAATGTAGAACCTTACTTTTTTCACCATTGAATATCATTTTGCTAGATAGCACCCTATGTTCAAATTACATCAAAACCAGGACACAAGGATTATCTTGCAGTTGGCATTTGAAACAAGAGGGATTGATGCGTAGCAAAGCCATATATGACCATATAATGGCAGCCATTTATCAATGGCTGTGTATAGATCTTTGTGCAGATTTTGCATTGATTTTATATTGCAGACTTCCAATGGTCAGTTGCTAGAGACACTTTGCTCAACTGTGATGAGCCACTTATGGCCCTTCCTGGACAGGAGGACCACTCAAGCTTTCATCACTCCTCATCTGAACTATTGTTAATGTGCTCTATATGGGGCTGCTATTCAGAAACTTCAGTTGTCTAGATAGAATACAACAACCTGGTTGTTAGCTGATTATTGTCAAAACTACATGACAATACTGACAGTTAGAATCTTAACTGTTTAATCTTGACAGCTAGAACATTTAATCAGGTTTATAGGATTTGCTTTTCAGTAATAATCCCTATTTTGTGGAATCTGCTTCCTCTAGAAATCAGAACTTGTTTTGGTTTTCTGAAAGCATTAGATATTTTACCAGTCAGCTTTCATCAAGCGAAGTCAATGAGAGTAGTTGGATTTGCTTAACAACTGCATGGTTCACTTAATAATCACAGTGATTTGCTTAACCACCATGGCAAAATAATGTTATAGTATTATGCACGACACTTAACAACTGCCTTGCTTAGGAACAGAAATTCTGATTTCACTTTTGATAATAAATCAAGGATTATCTATATGTGTTACAGACCAATCCAAATAATATAAATAGAATGAAATAGCAAAATCTCCAAAATTCCCTATACCAAAATGATTGAATAGGTAAATTACCCTAATTCAATTGGCATTTTAAAATGTTAGTAACAAAGGGGTTTCAGAACTAATATGTTAAAGCTCAGATTCTTATCCAGAAATTAAAGACTTACATTCCTGCTAAAAGAAACAGCAAAACTTCAAAACAGAAATTTGCTTGAGGATGTAGGCTGCTTGCATTTGGATTTTATCTGCTTCTCTACCAGTTTGCACCTGCTTCAACCTGAAATGGCTGGACTGATTAGGAATTTGAAATTTAGCCCAACTACTCTAGAAGGCACCAGATTGGGAAGGTTATTCTAAAGTTAAATTGCTAATTAACATGATCTGATTAAGTGAATTAAGGTTCACACCTACAAAGACCAATAGCACCCCCTTCTGGCCAAAGTAGGGCTCCATGAGCTGGAATCATTTTTACTATTGTACAGTCTCACTTTAACAAATTAAGAAACATTCCCCATTCCAGATTTTCCATGCTGTCACCACGGCTGCATAGAAATACAAAATTCTGCCAAAGCAACAGTGATTAGTGATTACTGTTGAAGCTTGTTCTCTATTAGCATGGATCGATCTACTATTAATATTCTGCTTGAATAGATGTTAGAATTTATAAAATTATCCCCCACCAACTATAGCTACAAATAGCTCACTTAACCAACATGGTATCTATAATAAAGGAGTTTTGAAAGGATGCTTCTTACACATATCAGTAGACAGAAAAAGAAAACCATAAGAAATAATAGTATTTGCAATTCACATTATGCCACAATTTGTTGTATAAACTATAGCTGGCAGCGTTCATGCTTTGCCCTTAGAGTGTACATCATCCTAGAGTTAAGATATGTTCTAGTTATTACAGAGGAACCACCATAATTTTCTTAGCAAGTGGCTTAGTTATTTCTGAAATTTTGTTTTAGCTTCAAGGTCAGAAATGAAATAACTTCATGTTTCAGAGTACTCAAAAGCACCTTTTGTAGATTTGAACATTCCCAGTTTAATTTAAGGCAAGTTTTGTCAACCTTGGCAACTTTAAGACTGCCGGGCTGATTGGGGAACTCTGGGAATTAAAGTCCATGCATCTTTAAATTGCCAAGGTTGGGAAACTGGCTTACAGCCTTGGTATGCATTCTCTAGTCTAGTGCAACCCCATTGAAGTATTCACCAGACTTAGATGATCTTAAATTTGATGGATTCCTTCTTCCAACTCCGCGTTTCACCTCTTTTCATAGATATTCTATTGGATTAAGATCAGGACTCATAACAGGCCACTTCAGAAGAATCCAATGTTTGCTTTTCAACCATTATTGGGGTTCTTAGATGTGTATTTTGGGTCATTTTACCTGCTGGACTGAGACAGAACTTTCTAACATTATCTCCCCCTTGGTTCTGGGGGGGGGGAGAAATTGTCCCCCTCAGAACGGGCTCACAATTTGGGTGTCCTCCTAGACTCACAGCTAAGATTAGAGCAACATCTGTCAGTTGTGGCTAGGGGGACCTTTGCACAGGTTCACCTGGTGCACCAATTGCGACCCTACTTGAATCAGGAGGCTCTTCTCAGTCACTCATGCTCTTGTCACCTCATGGTTAGATTATTGCAACACGCTCTACATGGGGCTACCCTTGAAGTGTTCGGAGACTATAGTTGGTCCAGAACGCACCCGCACGAGCTGTCGTGGGTGCACCTAGGTACACCCACATTACACCAATTCTCCTTGAGCTGCACTGGCTCCCTATTGGTCTCTGGTCACAATTCAAGGTGTTGGTTATTACCTTTAAAGCCCTACATGGCTCAGGGCCAGGGTATCTTCGAGACCGCCTTCTACCGCATAGCTCCCAGCGACCGGTAAGATCCCACAGAGTTAATCTCCTCCAGGTCCTGTCTGCTAAACAGTGCCGGCTGGCGAGCCTGCAGGGGAGGGCCTTCTCTGTGTCTGCTCCAGCTCTCTGGAACCAGTTACCTCCTGAGATCCGGACCATCCCCACCCTATTGGCCTTCCGAAAAGCTGTGGCTTTTCTGGCAGGCCTGGGGCCATTGATCTTGCTGTTGCAATCTGGCGAGATCCGGCCATGAATGGTGTGAATGGGTTTTAATTATTTTTAATGTTTTAATTTTTAATGTTTTTATATATGGTTTTTAAATGCATTGTAAGCCGCCTTGAGTTTTCGGAGAAAGGCGACATACAAGTTGAACAAATGAATAAATAAATAAATAATATTGTTTGGCTCCAGAATATCTTGATAATCTTGATTTCATAGTGTCCAGGTGATTCAAAACATCTGATACTGGAGACAGCAAAGCAATCCCATAACATTTATTATGGACCTTCCATGTTTTAAAACAGAGCTAATTTTCTTTTCTTTAAAAGTATCACTTTTTGTATTCCATATAATATCTGTAATAGTGGCTTTTTTCAGGATTATTAATTCCCATCGTCATAATGGGGTAACAGCCAGATCTTCTGCATGCCCCAGCATAACTCTCTTGCCTTATAGCTCAGCATAGATATAATACGTTGATCAATGAAAAGAAAACCAAAAATAGATAATTCCAATCCAACAATTTAAGGCCCTTTTCACATCCCAAAGTTACGGCATTGCAGAGGTCTGTCACTCTCCTCAGGATAATGTTAACCACTACTTCGCCTCCACCATCTTTTCATATATTCAGTCATGTGTTTTTTTAAAAATAACTGGCTTCGCTGTTGCTTAATTTAGAAATTTTTTATTTTTGTGAGACCTGTTTCTTTTTTTCCTTTCTTTTTGTGGGTTTGATCTCCATCCTAATTTCCTTTCTGCAAATTGTATATCAACTGATCGGTTTTCTTTTTTTTATTTTTTTTTAATAGACTTTATTGAGATTTTTTACAGAACAAAAAGGAAATAAATGAGAAAAAAACAAACAAACAAACAAACAAAACAATCATTCAAACAATAACGTAGAACACATAAATATAATAAACATTTTCAATTTGTATCGAATATGCAGTGTTTTAACTATTTACATAAATAATACTTGTTGATATTTTGACTCACTTTTAACCAATATTTAACACACCTTTGATCTTTCTTCCATTTTATCATGCAACCACTTGTACCACCTTTCCCACACCATATAGTATACTGACTTTTCATCATTTAATTCATAAGTTAATTTAGTCATCTCTGCGCACTCGAGTATTTTCTTAATTGTAAGCTCTTATGGTGGTTGAATTTTCTCTTTCCAAAACTGTGCGTATGCCAATCTAGCGGCTGTAATTATATGGATCATTAAATGTGTCATTTCCTTTCTATATGGCTTCTTTATTATTCCCAGGAGGAAAATCTCTGGTGTTAGTTCAATATCTTCCCCAATTATTTCGTGTAACCATCTCCTGATCTTACTCCAATATCCTTTCGCTTCCGGGCATGTCCACCACATGTGAAAGAAGGTGCCTTGGCCATGGCCGCATTTCCAACAATTGGGATGTATATTGGGATATATCTTCGCTAGTCTGGCCGGGGCTAGGTACCACCTATGAAATATTTTGTAATGGTTTTCCTTATATGCCACCGCTCTAGTCAATTTAAGATTTCTATTCCATGCCTCCTCCCATTCCCCAAAATTTATATTGCACCCTATATTTTTCTCCCATGCAATTATTTGATTCTTTGTAACATCTTCAAACTTCTCATCGCTTAACAGATAATTGTATAATTTTGCCAGAATCTTTTTATTTGTTCCCATCAGAACTTTATCCAATCCATTTGGTCCCGGTTCTAGACCGTATTGTTCTTTGTCCCTCTGATATCTGGATTTTACTTGTGAGTAGGTCCACCAATCTAAGGTTATTCCTTGCTCTCGTAAGGTATCATTTGGTTTAAGCCTCCCTCCTTCGTCTAGAATATCTTTATATCTGGCCATTTTCTCCCTCTCCCACCTATTTGGGTGAGTCAGGGCCTCCATCGTTGAGAGCCAATTTGGGATTTTCTTGTAGTGTTTTTGTCTGATCTGGGTCCATGTTTGTATCAAGGAATCTCTAATTTTATGTCTATGGAAATATGTCTTCTTTTTCTTCAACTGATCGGTTTTCATTCTGATTTATGACTTGATCTTGTTGGTTTTGCTTTTGTGACTCATATTTCTTTTCTATAAGTTGTGTATCAATTAATTGATTTCCATGGTTGTCTGTGACTTGGTGAATCATCACGTTAGAATCCAATGCTACTTCTCTCTTATTTATAAATAATCCAGCTGAGGTGTCTGAAGAATCCAAAGGCAATTCATCTACAAAGGCCTCTGTAACTCGATATTTTTCCTTTATTTCTAACTCCTTCTGCTTGTCTTGTGTTGTGCATAAAGATGTTAAGTTCATTTTTAAAAATTTTTGATAAAATTCTTCCGCTTTTTCAACAGTATTTAATTGATATCTTTCTCCTTGATATCTCAATATTATACCAACTGAGCATTCCATCTGAATAAGATATTTCTTTTTTTAAGCTCAGCTACCAGAAAACCAAATTTCTTTCTTTCCAATAACATCTTAGGCGGTAGTTCTTTATATATCCAAATTTTTCTTCCAAACAATTGCAAAGTAGACTTAAAAGATTTTTGCACAATATTATTTCTTATTTCTTTATCTGTAAAATAAATCACCACATCTCTAGGCAATTGCCTTTGCTTGCAATCCAGGAGTTTATTCTATAAACTCTATCAATTCTACAAAATACCTCCTCAGGTTGAACCTTTAAAATCCCAGCCAGAACTTCAGAAGATATTTTCCTTAAGTCATCTCTGTTATTTTCCTGTAATCCTCTCAGTCTGATCACATATTCAGTAAAATTATATTGCATCATTAAAACCTCCTTTTCAATCCGTTGTTGTATGTTTTCTACATTACAAATCTTTGGATCAACTTCCGTTTTAGGTTTTTCCTCTAAACTATTGTCTTGAATGTTTATCAAATCATTTTCAATTTTTTCTATTTTATTTTCCAAATTGTCCTCAGTTTCCTCCATTTTAGACTCTAATAGATTAATATTTGTATCCAACTTGATCATAAATTCAGTGAAACCATTAGCCATTTTTATAATCTTTCGTTGTAAAATATCAAACTTCAATTGCACCAATTCTTTGATTTCCTGCTTAAATTTCTCAAAGTTCTGATTCATAATCTCATCCCTTCTTACAATCTCCTCCAGGAGAAATTCAATTAACTTGTTTATATAGTTTGTGGATGGGGGAATCCCCCCCCCACTGCTTGTTTGTCCGGCTTTGTAAGCCTAAACGCCATATTTCCACACAAGCAAACTTTTTTAGAAAAGAAAAAAAAAGCAAAGTAAAGAGAAAAAAGCTTCTTTCCAAACGAGATCAATATCAAATCAAATCTCCAGGAAAGAGAAAACACAAAAGTGGAGCTTTTTCTTCAATTGTAGCCAGAAGTATTTATTCCGCTACTTTGTAGCTTAGTAAGAAACGGAAGGACTTTTCCTTTTCAGCTTCCCTGCTCAAATTTCGGCAGTCGCCATTTTAAAAGTTCTTTTTTACTTTGTTCAATATCCTTTGCAAAACAAGTATAAATACTTGCAATTTAGGGTCACAGGTCCAGGTCCAGATCTCATCCTCTTTGCTTAATCTGTTAGTTATCTTGAAAAGCTTGTTTTCGTAGCCTTGCTCTGCAAAAATGCAGAGGTCTCCCAACGCCCAGAGCAAATGGCGAGTGATATAGGGAGCCTCATCCACTCACCCCCAAGAGTAAAAAAAAAACTCTGGGGGCTTCGCAGAAAGCTCTACCTACACTCACTTGCTCTATCTCACATTTCCTCCTGGAAATGGAGTTTTTCGAGCCGCCTTTCTGTTGTAAAGGCGGCTCTTTACAGGCGAAGGGGCTGGCGGTCCCAAGGGACCGTCTGGCGGCTACGAGAAGCAAACCAGAAGCCCAATACAATTATAAAGTCACTTGGGTGGTTCTTTTCTTTTTTTATATATACGAAGATATTCATTATTGATGGGGGCAGATGATAACGGAGGATTTTGAATATTCTGTTGCAACTGGGATGTTATGTTACCCTAATACGGATGATGGAGTCAGCAATCCAGTGGAAAGACATCAAAGAAGGTATTATATGGATTATAAGTTTAAAGTCATTGATTTTATCTATATAAGGGAATATTTTTTTAGTAGGGTGGGCAGAAGAACAAAGATATTAAGAATTGTTGTGTATGGTAATTTTGTAGGAAAGTGGGTAGAGACAGGCTAGTGTATTGATTGTATAGATTAAGAAAAGGGATGTTTAAGAGATATATTTATGGGGGTGGAGGAAATTGATAGAGCAGAACAAATGTAAAATTAGAATTTATGGGGAAGGCTGCTTTGAAATGTTATATTAATATACACAAAAGATTAAATGTTAAAGTAGGATTTATTATATAGTTATAAAGTGGAAGGTTGTTTTGAAATGTTATATTAATATACAGACATAAGTATGGGGGAGGAGAAAAAAGGGCAGATTATTGTTAAATTGGGAGTCATAATAATATTACTGTGTTAAATTAGAAGTTATTATACAATGTTATAGTAGAATGTTATTTTGAAGTGCATGGTAAGAGGGGGAAGTAATAATATTAATAATTTCATTAGAAGTAAGGGTCAGTATTTGGAGGAGGGAGTAAGGGGATGGTAAAATATTATATAATCTGTTATGTATTAGGTTTTTATTTTGAAGAAGTCACAGGGGGGATGGGGTGGTGAGGGGGGGTTAGGGAGGAGGGGGGGGGAAAGGGGGAAAAATTGTAATTGAAAACTTTTTCAATAAAAAAAGTATCACTTTTTTTTTGTGAGCCTGGATCTGTTGTGCCTTACCAAAAAGCTCTGTTTCATCTCTCCAAAGAACATTCTCATAGAATTGTGGCTTCTCAAAGTGGCATTTTAGCAAACCCCCGTCTGCTTTTTTTGTGTGCCTGTCTTTCAAAAATGGAGTCTTCTATCATGGATACCACTTTCAGATAGCAATGGATGGTGCAACTTGATATTGTTGTAACTGATTGTGGAGGTCATCCAGGATCTTTGAAATTTCCCATGGTTCTTTCTCCACCATTCAAACAATCCTTCTGTTCAACCTGGAGTCGATTTTCCTCTTGCAGCCATATTCAGGGAGGTTGGCTACAATCCCAGAGATTTTAAACATCTTGATGTTAATAATCATGGTCACAGGAGCATATACCCCTTTGGAGATGAGTTTGCAGCCTTTGTCGTTACTATAAAATGGCTTATCCAAGAAACTTCTCTTGACATTGCTAATGCAGTTTAGACAGGTACTGTAGCTATTAAGTGGTATTTAAACCATGAAAGGCTCTACTCAGAAACAATCATGGGGAAGCATTTTCCACTCATTAAACCTGAGCTTATAGGCAAGACATCACAAACTTTCTTTGTTCAATACAGGCAGGCCTCAACTTACAATAGTTTGTTTAGTGACCATTCAAAGTTACAATGGCACTGAAAAAAGTGACTTATGACTATTTTTCAGTTACAACCTCATGTGATCAAAATTCAGGTGCTTGGCAACTGGTTTTTATTTATGTCCCTTGCTGTGCCCCAGGGTCATGTGATCACCTTTTGCAACCTTCTGACAAACCAAGTCAATGGGGAAGTCAGATTCACTTAACTACCATATTACTAACTTAACAACTATAGAGATACACTTGACAACTGAGGCAAGAAAGGTAGTAAAATGGGGCAAAATTCACTTAACAACTGTCTCACTTAATATAAAGTTTAGGCTCGATTGTGGTCATAAGACAATTTCCTTTTTTAATTAAAAGTTGCTTTATTAATTTTACAACATGGTATTTTAACTAGCTTTTGGAAATCTGAATGCTTTCTTTAAAATTCATGGAAGGGAAAGTAGAACTATTTTAAAAGCAACAAAAAGAATCTAGCAGAAGCAGCCTTTAGATTACTGAGAAGAAAGATTTGTCTAGACAGCTCACAAATTCTAACAGCATCTTTGGAGTTGCCATCTTCAACCTGGCATTTTCTGGAATTGCAACTTTGAAAGTACTGGACAACAAAAAGTAGGGTTGGTAGGAATCCTGAAAGCTTCAAGTAAACACATCCGAAAAGCACAAAGCTAGAGACAACTATGTTACTGTACTATTTTCATGGTCAGCTTTTTAAAGGTTCATTTACTCATCCATATTTTTTTACTGTTCCGTTTATGGCAACCCCTTGCTTCCAAGCAGATGCCATGTGTTACTTCAAGAGAATTATCAATAGCAACTTCTGAATTCTGTTCCCCCTTACACACACACACACACACACACACACACTCATCCCATTCATTAAATTTGTCACACACTAACACTACTTGAGCCCAAGGTGGCCCATCTTACACACAGTCCCCAAAACCAATGACTGAGTTCACACAATGCACTAAGCTACGAGATGTTGATGAAGATTCTCAGTCATGCACTAGGATTGTCTGGAAATTAAGTCATGGCAACTGAACTTATTTTTTGTTTTTTGAGATGTTTCGCTGCCCATCCAAGCAGCTTCTTCAGTCTGAGCAAGTTAGTTAGGGGAATCTGAGTAGGCAGAGAGTCGTTGGAATGTACCAACTCCTAAAATTCTTAGGGCTACTCCTGCGCCAACCTCAGATTTCTTCACCAAGGTGTGTGGCAATATGCCAATGGTGATTCTGTGTCATTCAGGTAGAATTGCCATGCACTTTAAGGAAGAAGCCATTAGAATAGAATTCTTTTTTTAAAAATTTTTATTATATTACATTACATTACAAGTAAATTGGTTAGACAGTGGTATTTTCTATACAGATTAGATTCATTCTTTTTTTATAGTGCCTCCTAATTTACCTATTCGTTACACTATCTCTTATCTCTCCCTTATTTGATTATCCATCCATCTATACCAAAGTTCCCACTACCATATAGTATTCCAAGTCCTCTTTCTCATTTAGCTCTAACGTTAGTTTACTCATCTCAGCACACTCTAAAACTTTCTGGATTGTGTGTTCCTCCAGTGGTGTCTCCTTTCCTTTCCAGTGTTGTGTGTAAACTATTTTTGCTGCTGTGATAATGTGTACAATTAAATACCTCTTTTTTTCCCTTATATTTCCTCTTTAGTACTCCCAGGAGAAAAGTTTCAGGCGCCAGATCAATTTTTTCTTTAATTACTTCTTGTTACCAATTCTGGATTTTTTTCCAATACCTCATCACTTTGGGACATGACCACCACATATGAAAGAAGGTACCCTGGTGGTATCCACATTTCCAGCATTTGGGACTTATGTTTGGGTAAATTTTAGCTAGTCTTGCAGGGGTTAGGTGCCATCTATATAGCATTTTGTATTGATTGTCCTTAAATGATGCTGCTTTTATTAATTTGTAGTTAGTTTCTATTCCAGATTGTCTCCCACTCATCCAAATTTATGTTGTGTCCAATATTTTTTGCCCACGCTGTCATTGGTTCTTTTACCACCTCTTCTGCCCTGCCAAATTCTAATAGATACTTGTATAATCTGGCTAATATTTTTTTTCTGGGCCTATCAATAACTTATCAAATCTATTTGTTTCCACTTCTACTCCAAATTCTTCCTTGTCTTTTTGGTGCCTGGATTTAATCTGCATGTATGGCCACCAATTGATAATGGATGCCCTGTTCTCCTAGTGTTTGATTGATTTTGAGATTTCCTCAGCTATCTAAGAGCTCTTTGTACTTAAACATTTTGTTGGTTTCTAGTGTGTTAGGGTATATCATAGCTTCCATTGTCAAAAGCCAGTTCGGAACCTTCATATATTGTTTATATCTAATTTTCTCCCATGTTTGTATTAGGGTATCTCTTATCTTATGTGGAAGTATGTTTTTTTTTCTTATCCCATAGATAGGCATGCCATGCTTTTTGTAGGCCATGTCCTTCCAGAGTTAAGATTCTTTTATTTTTTAAGGTGATCAATTCCCTTATGCAGACTAAGTTAGCTGCTTTGTAATAGATTTCCCACGCTGGGAGTCCAAAGCCTCCCCTGCTTCTATTATCTTGTAGTGATCAAAGTGCAATTCTTGGTTTTTTCCCGCCCCAAACAAATTTCCTGGTAGTTTTGTTAAGTTCTATAAAAAATCTTTTATCTAAGGTGACTAGTGTGGTTTGAAATAGGTATAATAACTTGGGCAAGATGTTCATCTTTATCGTTGCTAGCCATTAGGATAGAATTCTACATGGATGACTGAGAATCTTCATTGATGTATTGCCACATACTTTGGGGAAGAAATCTGAGTTTGGCGCAGGAGTAGCTCTAAGCATTTTAGGAGTTGGTACATTCCAACGACTCTCTGCCTACTCAGATTCCCCTCAGCTCATACAGAAGAAGCTGCTTGGATGGGCAGCGAAACATCTCAAACCAAACAAAGGAACATACATCCAGTTTGCCATAGCTCAACTTCCAGACTAAGCCACAATGCTATTTATTATTTTAATTTGACACTTTGTGTGAATTCAGCCACTTCCTACTCCCCCATTTTTGTTTTTTAAAGGAGGGACATATTTCAGGAGTATTTTCCATCCAAGGTAGTATCTTTTCAGATGTACCCTATTCCTTCATTCAGTCCCTGCAGGTTGAGAAAAGTCATGCAAAATACTTTAAAACTGTTACTGAGAAAAATCAGAGAAATTTCCATTAAGCAATCAGCAATCAAAATGGGACTAAGAGGAGGCTTATATGTGAAGCCTGATGATTATCCAGCATTATATAGGTAAGCCTTACTTAGTGATCATTCATGCAACGACTGTGCAAATATACTGTACAAGGGTGCTGGAAAAATAATTTTATAGCTCATGTACAACCATTTATGACCTATGCAGTGTCCCTCAGTCAAATGATCACCATTAGAGTTAAAAAGAATTATTTTGTTCTTACGGATTTTGCCCTCTTGCAGAACCGAGAAATTGGAGAGGGGTTTCAAGAGAGTAAGCTGTTTGCTCTTCTACAGATCGAAAGCAGTGTGATCATAATCTCTCTTTTGTCTGACCTTCTACCACCTCCACAGGGGAGATTGGAGAGGAAAAGATTTCGAAAAGGAAATATCAGTTTGTTCTTCTACATATTGACAGCCCGGCAGCAGGAAAGGGTCTGGCAAAGGAGAGATTGCCTACAGAAATCACTTGCTTTTTTTTCATTCCACCTTCCATTAAAGCAGAGACTGGAGAGAAACAGATTTCAAGAGAGCACTGTAAGCTTTTTGCACAAAACATCTGCAGCATTCAAACCCTGGACTGTGATGCAATCACATTACTTTCAAGACAATAAGATAGCACTCCAGCATTTGGGGAGTGCTTAGGAGGCAAACAAACCAAACCAAACCAAACCCAAACCAAAGATGTGAAACTGACTTGTGACCCTTTCTAGCTGAAAAGCAATTGTAGTGATGTGAGTTTGTGGTCACCCCACTTAGGGATCACTTTGCTTATTGGCAGAGTTGCTGTCCCAATTAGGTCTTTAAGCGACTACTGTAAATGTAAAGCAACATCTTCACTTTATTCCATATTTTTCAATCAAGGCAGGAAAATTAGTTCAAAAGGACAACTGACAAATATTCATTTTACCCCAAAATAAACAAGCTGCTCCCCCCGCCCGCCTTTCAGTTTTTATTAATTTTACTTACTATATTTTTTCTTTAAAAAGTTCACTTTAAAAAGGTAAAATGATGTTTCCTTTATTTTTTTATACAAACTCCCCCCATAAACAAAACACAGAACTGTATCCCAGAATAATTAAAAAAGGGAGAGAAAAAAATTTAAAAGGCAGGGGGGCCTGAGCAGTCCAACTAGTCCACAGTAGAAAAATAAATCTTAAAAGAGGAAGAGAAGGAGGGGAGCAGTGGGAATAAGAGAAGGAGGACAGTCTTCCCAAAGGTATATTTCATAGCATGATGCAATTCCCTGGGGTGTAGACTGTTTAATAAGTGACCGGTTCCCATGATTTGGGGGTGGGGGGGAAAGGAAGCAGGAAAAAAGAATATAAATATATATTCGAATTGGGGGAAAAAAGCAGCCAACTTTCCCCCACAAGAGGAAACTTCAAGGGGAAAGGATTACATTCAGAAACTCCATACATTCACCAAGAAAGGCAGGGGAACAAATGATGGAAGTCAACATTTATCCTGGAGCTACAACCACTCCCATTTCCTCCAGGTAGTGTTTCTTGTGGACTATCCAACTGCAGAGGCTTGAAGAAAGGGAGGGGGTATGAGGAAGAGGAAAGAGGGAAAGGACAGACCAATTTCTCAACAACCCAAACAGGACCAAAGTAGTGCAGACTAAAGGGTTGAAAGCTGATAGCAGAACCCCAAGAGGGTTATGTACCTAGATTGGGTGGGGAGAGGGGGTAAGCAAAAGTGAGGCTCGCTCCATACCCAGGGAAAGAGGGCAGGAAGAACTGAGGGGATGACGTCCATCCCACCTCAAAGATTTCTCAAGGAAAGACTAGAAGTCTGTTGGGTGTTCAAGCCCATCTGGTACCTATGGTCAGCATCAGGTCTTTCATCTAGTAATGATTAGAGTAAAAGGGCTTGTTCCCTTTTTTTTTTTTTTTCGCATCACCACTGGGTTCAAACAAATGAGTACTGGTTGTTCACAGCCCTGGCTCGCCCTTCTGACTCCTCTGGCAGAGGAAGGGATCCCCCGACTCTCACAGATGCTCCCTCATCCACCTCCGGCTCCATCTGGGCTTCCTCTTCAGTCTGGCCTTTAGACTCCGGCAATCCATGGTCCAGAGGAGCATGAGGTGGCCGGGCTGGAGGGAGAGGAGGTGGCAGTGGCAGGTTACGAGAGATGCTCGGCTCTGTGGAGGGAGAGAAGAGATAGATGGACAGACAGAGAGATAGATGGTTTGGGGTTAAGGCAGGAAGAGAGAATAACACTGAGAGCCAGTATTATTTCAGCAAGATACTCTTCATGAACAGATTTAGCATCAACTATGGTCCATGCCAATGCTTGTCAAATGCAATCATTCAGGAATTAATAAAGGAGAATGTTTGTAGCTCAGGGTTGATATGAGCGGTCCTTGGCGCTCTCTGAGCTTGCTTGTTTTCTTGCAAACATTTTATTACCAAAACTAGGTAACTAGCACTGTTGATGTTACCTACTTTCGATAATGAAATGTCTGCAAGAAAACAAGCAAGGTCAGAGTGCGTCAAGGACTCCTTATTCAGGATTTGTCTGGAAATGGTTTTATTGTATTGATTTGGTTTCTAAAACTTGTTTTTTGCAATAGCCCCTGAATGAAATCAAGTTAGTATTGTTGAAAGACTATATAAAGACCAGGGCTGATTATTATACCTTGTGGCTGTGTTCCACATTTTAAAAAAGCTATACCAAAATAGGTATTTTCTATAATCCATTATAATATGCAAAATTGGTGTAAAGTATTATGCTTCTGTATAAAGTCAGCTTAAATCATTTGTAGGGAATCCTTTGGTTAGGCAGGTTCCTATTCCAGGAACCTTGTGCAAACTGATTATACTGAATTGCACACTGTGCAAATGCACAAAAGCCCGGCAGTTTTACACATGTGCAAAAATGGGCACATTTATGTTTTGAACTCTATCCTTAGAATTAGGTTTACTTAAACCAGAACTTATGTGGGCCCGAAATTGTTTGAACTAGATTATTATTAGGGCTATTACCTACTCAAAACAATCTTACCTATTTAATTTTAGGTGTTTTTACTGACAGTCTACAGTTAGTGCATTTTAAGGATATAAAGCTCTTGGAACTATCATTCAACAAGGTGAAATCCTAGGCTATCATAATATTTTAGGTTTTTTTCTTATTTGATAGATACCATTCAGAGACTGCAATTCCAAATATTAATAGAAAAAGGTTGATAATTATGGAGAGATGGAAGGCATGATAAATGCAGTATTGAAATTCCAATCCATTACTCTATACTAACGTGTGTCAACCTCAGCAACTTTAAGAGGTGTGGACTTCAACTCCCAGAATTCCATAACTATCTGGCTAAGGAATTCTGGGAGTTGCAATCCATACTTCTTAAAGTTGATAAAGTTGAGAAACAATGCTCTGTACACTTCTCACAAAATATTGGCAACATACTGTGAAATGTGAGCAATAGGACATGGTTTTTCAATTAAGAGAGAATTTCAGATACTTCTAAAATTTGAAGGGATTTTTTATGTATTTTATACTGGCAAGATTAGATCATTCATTCACCAAACTACTTTAAGGAAAGGCTACATATACCAGGTGAAACCATAATTATTTGTTTTGTCCTAGTATGCTGAATATTCTGTTTAATTCTGCTAGAAAAACTGATAATTTTTAAGAGCATAAATGTTTAGACTCCATTACAAATGTCATGTGCTATTTTAGAAATATGTTGTATTTTTCTTTTTTCTACTCTACGAAACAATACTTATGCAATATACAGTACCTACCTTATTTCTATAACATATTTGGGAGCTATAAGACTTTTCAATTATGGACACCTTCCTTTGCTTCATAGTGGGGACAAAAATTAAGGCAATCATGAGGCCATTTTTTTACTCTCGGTTGCCCTAATAATTTTTTAAATAAAGAGTAATCCTTCTTGCTTAAAAACTTGTGCTGACCAACTGGCCCCCATCTTCACCCAAATCTTTAATAAATCACTAAAGATGTGCTATGTTTCTTCTTGCTTCAAACGTTCTACTATCATTCCAGTGCTGAAGAAACCCTCCATCAAGAACTGAATGACTTCAGACCAGTTGCTCTAACATCTGTAGTTATGAAAACCTTTGAAAGGCTAGTGCTGGCCCATCTGAAAACCATCACGGATCCACTGTTAAACCCCTTGCAATTTGCCTACCAAGCAAATAGATAGATGATACTGTTAATATGTCTCTGCACTACATCCTATAACATCTTGAATCTCCAAAGACCTATGCAAGGGTCCTCTTTGTAGACTTCAGCTCAGCATTCAATACTAACATTCCAGATATTCTTCTAAGTAAACTAAATCAGCTAGCTGAACCTGACCAACTTGTAAATGGATCATAAGCTTCTTAATAGACAGGAAGCAGCAGATGAAGCTAGGCAAAATCACATCAGATACCTGTACAATTAGCACAGGGGGCCCTCAGGGCTGTGCACTCTCTCCACTTCTCTTCTCTTTCTATACCAATGACTGCATCTCAAAAGATCCCTCTGTTAAAGTACAGAAGTTTGCAGATGATATAACAGTGATTGGTTTCATTCGAGACAATGACAAACCTGCATACAGATGGGAGATTGAACAACTAATCTTGTGGTGCAACCAGAACAATTTTGAACTGAACACACTCAAAACCATAGAAATGATGGTAGATTTTAGGAGAAACCCTCTTAAACTACTGCCTCTTACAATACTAGACAACACAGTATCAACAGTAGAGACCTTCAAGTTTCTAGGTTCTATCATATCTCAAGACTTAAAATGGACACCTAACATCAAAAATGTCATCAAAAAAGCACAACAAAAAATGTTCTTTCTGTGCCAACTCAGAAAGCTCAAACTGCCCAAGGAGCTGCTGATTCAATTCTACAGAGGAATTATTGAGTCTGTCATCTGCATCTCTATAACTGTCTGGTTTGGCTCTGCAACTAAACAAGACAGACACAGACTTCAATGGATAATTAGAACTGCAGAAAAAACAATTGCTACCAACCTGCCTTCCATTGAGGACCTGTATCCTGCACAAGTCAAAAAGAGGGCTGTGAAAATATCTACAGACCCCTCACATCCTGGACATAAATTGTTTCAACTTCGATCCTCAAAACGATGCTATCGGACACTGCACACCGGAACAACTAGATACAAGGACAGTTTTTTCCTGAATGCCATCACTCTGCTAAACAACTAATTTCCACAACACTGTCAAACTATTTACTAAGACTGTATTACTATTATTCTTCTCATCCTTCCTATTACCTATCTCCTCCCACTTATAACTATAACCTTGTTGCTTGTATCTCTATGATTTATATTGTTTGTTTCCTAATATGATTTGATTGCTTATTTAGTAACCTATGACTATCACTAAGTGTTGTATCTTATGATTCTTGATGAATGTATTTTTTTCTTTTTATGTACACTGAGAGCATATGCACCAAAGACAAATTCCTTGTGTGTCCAATCACAATTGACAATAAAGAATTCTATGCTATGCTATGCTATGCTACGCTACGCTACTCTATTCCTATTCCTATTCCTATTCCTATTCCTATTCCTATTCCTATTCCTATTCCTATTCCTATTCCTATTCCTATTCCTATTCCATTAAATTTTTCTCCAACCTAGAATTCATTTGATGTCTTGGATTATAACTCTCATTAACACCAAGCAAATGGCAAAGACAGTCTAACCCAAACCATCTTGAAGGATCTGGTTGGTAGAAAACTGGTTTAATAAATAGTATTCTTCATGTTACATTATAACCTTACCAGGAAGGGGGGGGGATGTCAGAGAGGGAAATATCACCAGATTCAAAATTGTTTCAGACACCTGAATAAGTAAATTTCTAGAAGAGGGGAGTAAAAGAGGCAGCAGTACTATTATTTGGAGTTTGGATAGATAATCTTTAACTTCGGACTGTCAATCACAAGTGAGTATTTTCTGCAGAGTTCTGCTATATCTAATGCAATTGAATTATAGGAGTTGCCCAAAGAATAATTAAAACATTAGCTCTAAGATCTCTCTCTGCAGAACACTAGCAGCTACCTTATGCCAAACCAGACTATGGTTCCATTCAGTTAGAGAAACGATTAGTGACTCTTCAGGGTCCTGTACAGAAGCCTTTCTTAGTACTATCTGGAAATGCCAGAAGCCCCTGAAATCTCTTCCCTGCCTCCTGCTCTCCGACACAGTGGATGGCGTAGACACTGCATTCACATGACCCATGGATAGCGATGGCTATGGCGTGGGGGCCGTGACACACGCACACACACGGTCATATCCCTGCCTTCCTCCTGTGGTACCTATTGCACACTTACACGCAGTCACCCGCAGAGGCAGCAGCAAGGATGGAGATGAGGTTGGGGGGCGAGTCGGGGTCCCCACTGAACCCAGACACTGGCGCTCGGCTCCCAGCCCGGTCCCGGCCTGTGACAGAGATTCCCACATCAGAAATAGGGATTGGGGATGAGGAAAAGAGGGAGCAGTGAACATGGGGGTGAACAGGTTTATCCTCCCTCCTGCTACATGCATGCCTGGGCTGGAGAAGGGCTGGAAAAGACTGATGGACAAGGAGTGGGGCAACAAAGGAGGGGCAGACTGGAACAACAATGGAAAAAGATGGAGGGAGATGGAGCATGATATGGACTAGCAATAATGTCTATATTCTTTCCACCCCGCAGCCCCACTTCATCCAACACTCACCATGCAGCCTTTGTGAAGCAACCACATAGCTGACAAGTGTCACATCACTGGAGCCCCCTGATTCGAGGGGGATGGGGTGGACCCGGAAGTGCTCCAGCATGTCAAATATAGTCTGGAACCAGAGATGCTGAACACGGCACTGCCCTTCTTCATTCAGGGAGAGGCGCAGGTGCTGGGGGTAGGAAAAGAAAGCTGGGTGGGAAACTACTCCTGAACCAGAGTCCAGCCAATCCTGTCCCAAAGCCTCTAAGTCTTGAGGCGAGATGGGAGGCAAAGAAATCTAATAAATAAATAAAACAAGCACCATTTGATAGATTCCCCCCTCCCCCCGCTGCACTCACCTTGGCTTTCCCCTGAAAGTTGAAGGTCAGGACGTATTCGCCTCGCCGTGTCTCACTTTGACGCACTAAGAAGACACCATGGCTGTTTGCTCCTCCTGCCAACACCAGCTGGGCGGCCTTGAGACGGGACAGGGTGCCATGGAACCATGGATATTCAGAGAGTGGGTGCTCAGTGTCACCAAGACTACCTCCACCTGGGTCAGGTTCCCCTTGGAAGAGGAAGGAACCTGAGCAAGGAGAAAAGCAACGGAAAACAGCCAAAGCTCACTCAGAGGAATCTGGATCTTGTTTCCACAACATTCAATCCAAGAAGATGCTGAAGTTGCATGGCCCAAGAGAAACCTTGACCAGATGCCATACAATTTCAGAGGTTATCTCAGAAAAAGAAAGTTCAGGCTAAGTGATACAAACCCTGCCCACTTGGACTTGTTTATAGGGATTGCCAACTACTGTTTTTCCTCCACCATTATGCCATCCGCAATAGGAGCTCCAGCAAGAGGGGGGAGATTCCTCAGGTCCTCCTCAAATCTAGACCAAGCACCAACTCATCCCACTTCAAAGCGTTACCTGTGGTTTCAGGGGTTTCGGGGAAAGTTGTATGGAGGAAGCCAGTAGAAAATTGCCCTTCGTTGACTGGCACCCGAGGCAGCAGCTGAGGAGGAGGCAGCTCCATTGAATCGAAGTGTGAGGCAGCAATAGAGACTGAGCTGGGAGACATGGAGGCTGAGGGGCGTTCCATCAGTCCACCATAGGCACCTGGAAAGAAGACGTTACAAGCTGGGCTCAGCTGAAAAATCAAAATAATAGGAAGCTCGCTTCCCATTATTCAGGATACTACTTATAAGCAGTATGTGCTCAGAGCTCAAAGCATCGTTAGAGACCCCAACACTCACTTGACAGTCTCTTTCTGTTGCTCCCCTCTGGGAGGAGGTTTCGAAGTATTTACAGCAGGGCTATTAGATTCTGTAACAGCTTTGTTCCTTATGCCATCCGTCTTGTAAACTCACAGGATTCTTTTTTTCACCATGTAAATGTACACATTCGAGCTAGACTGGGATGTTTCTCTGTGTCATATATGCATGTGTAAGTGGGTATACGCATAATGGTTATCTTTTGAGAGCTGAATGCAACAAAATTTCATTTTAATGAATGCTGATTAGTGTACATTTAAAGACAATAAAGTTTCTATTCTATTCCATTCTATTCATAATTACAGTGAGTTGAAACCAGGATGGATAAAAATCGAGGATTTAAAAAAAAATCAGATTTTTTTGGTTTAAATCAGATTTTTTTTTATTTAAATTGGATTTTTATTTTTATCAAATTTATTTTAATAAAATGCTTTTGGAGTAAAAATCTATCTAAAGATAGTTTTCTATTTAAGATACCTCAATAATTTAGTTTATTCAGCATGAAATGGAGTTTAGTTATGTAGCATGAGGTTGTATATTCTGCAATATTTACATTTTTGGTAAATTCATTCAATGAATCCAAGCTCTGCAAGCTAACATTCACTGCATTGATCCATTCACAAAATTGAATGACAGTTGCTCTTTAAAAATTATGATTTAAATCAAGTTGATTTAAATCAAGCCTTTTTACTAGGGATTTAAATCATGATTTAAATTGTGATTTAAAATGACTTGATTTAAATCAAATCCACCCAGGATGAAACAGACAGGAAATACTGAATATTGGCAATGGAGACCAAACATTTCAGGCCAATATATTTCAGCCAGCTTAGGAATGGTTGAAGAATACATACTCAAAAAGATCCTCTAAAACAGGGGCCCCCAATGCCAGGTCCACAACCCAGACCACAGATCGTGGTCCGTTGGGAATCAGGCCGCAAAGTGGCTTGCAAGTGTGTGAAGCAGGGGTGGGTTCTACTTACCTTTACTACCGGTTGGCAACGGGGTCACATGTGCAGAAGCATTTCAGGGTCAGTGGGCGGGGCCTCCCGCCGGTTTTACTACCGGTTCTATAGTACCAGTGCGAACCAGGGACAACCCACCACTGGTGTGAAGCTCTAATTGCACAAGCAGTGGGCATCCGTGCAAAACCATCCCTTCTTCCCCCGCCCCCCCCCCGTCACCATCAGTCTGCGGAGCCAGAAAGATTGGGGACCGCCGCTCTAGAAGCTATTTCTGTTTATATTGATATTTTTTTTCTTATTTCCCTGTGTATCTTCTCTGTAGGTGTTTTGGGCCCCTTCTCAAACAAGTCTAGATCCTTCCTTAGACTTTCTTAATGCCTATCATTTTTTTCCTTTATGCTTTTCAGTCAGAGATAAAATCTTCCTTCTCAATCCATGCTACTGCCTTATATTTCTTCTCCCTCTCTTATACAGGTAGTCCTCAACTTACAACCATTCATTTAGTGACTATTCAAAGTTTCAACGGCAGCAAAAAAAGTGACTTACAACTAGTTCTTACACTTACAACCACTGCAGCATTGCCACTGTGATGGGATCAGATTTTGGGTGCTTGGTAACCAGCCTATATTGACCCCGCTTGCAGCCTCCCAGGGTCATGTGATCACCATTTGCAGCCTTCCTAGCCAGCTTCTAGCAAGTAAAGTCAATGGAAAAAGCAAGATTCACTTAATGACTGTGTGATTCACTTAACAATTGCAGTGATTATTTATCAACTGTAGTAAAAAGGGTGGTAAAATTGGGCATGACTCACTTAACAACCACCTTCTTAGTAACACAAATTCTGGTCTCAGCTGTAGTAGTAAGACAAGGATTACATGCAATCCTCAGTTTACAACCACAATTGAGCCCAACATTTATATTGCTAAGTGAGAAATTTGTTAAGTGAATTTTGCCCCATTTTACCACCTTTCTTGCCCCATTTGTTAAGTGAATCACTGCAGTTGCTAAATTAGTAACACGGTTGTTAAGTGAATCCAGCAAATCCTGTTCCATCTTCTAAAAAACAGGTCATTTTCTCTTCCAAGGTTTATAACTGCACTTTGTACCTATACCCCAAAGGAGGTGTCTTTGCCATCTCCTCAAGAGAGCACGTGCTTTGTGCTTATTTCCTTTGTTCTTAATCTACAGGAAAAAGAAGCACCTAACTGACCTTGGCAGATTCTGAAAAAAGTTAAGAAAGGCCAGAGCCGATTATTACTTGGGTGGAAGACCATCAGGAAACTCTACAGTTGTAGGCTTGATTGGAAGTTGAACATACACTGCAGAAGACAACTATGGAAAAGCACTTCTATATTGTTGCCAATAAGCTTTGATTTCAGATATAGTTTTTTTAATCTTTACCTATTTTTCTTGGGAAATTAGTAGTGTTTATCAAATTTTTATTTTCATAAATATCAAATCCTGGATTTAATACTAATTTACATTTTTCTCTTGTGTTTATCTTGAATGGGTAGTTTGTGCCTGAAAGCTGTTTTTGGCGTAATGTGTAAAAAAAAAAAAAAAAAAAAAACAATACTAAATAAATTTTACTGGCTATCAGTTATTGTTGGATTGCCACAGCATCCTATAAGGTACAAAGATTCAGTTGAGATTTACTGACTCAAGGTCACACGATCAGCTTCTTATCTTTCCTGGGATTTGAACTCTGGTCTCCCCGGTTCTGATTTTACAGTCACGCCTTATGATGACTCCACCTATTTTTTAAACAATCTAGAAAAATTTTCTTGGTTAAAAAAAACCCTGAAGTTAATTTTTTAAAAAATCCAATATTTAAATGGTTTAGGAGAAATCTCGGTATGTTTGCTAGTGTAGCTGGTTAACTGATCTAGACAGACGCTTCAGAAGGCTACTATAATACTTCTTCTGTAAAAGACAATTTACACATTATTCATTTTTCATGCACATTGGTTAAAAATTTGAGGATCAGCTTATCTGCAGATGGATTTATACAGAAATATAATTGGGATATACATGAATAAATCATATTACCTTGTAAGTGGAATTCAACGAGGGTGTGGGGGATGGGGGAATTGCACCTACAATTCCTGGCTTATTTTTAAGTATATATGGTAGTACTTCTATGCCTACTGGCTAAGATATTGTATGGTAGAGCTTTTCAGAGAATGTTGTCCTTGAGAGAAGCTTGTTGCAGCATACAGGTAATCCTCGAGTTATGAACGTAATGGAGCCTGCCAATTACATTCATAACCCGAGGATTTATTGGAGTGAATCACATAAAACAAATGTGATCACTCCCTGCTTTCGCCCACACATTTGCTAATTGAATGCGTAGTTGGTTAAGTGCACATGAGGTATCTCAGGATGGGGAAAGCCATGGGGGCCCTAGTGATGGAACAGGCCACCTGCTTCAGACCACCCAAGGCCTGCCCCAACCCACTGAGATATCTCATGCTCCCTTCACTGGGGTCCCCATCATTGCTCCATCCCCATCCTGCCATGCGGGCCAGTTACCTTGTGAAGATCTAGTGAGCTGTCTCCTCTCCAGCCTCTCTGCCACAATTTCTTTGCCTGCTTGCAGTCTCGGCGCGAAAAGCATTTGCAAATCAATAAGGCTTTGGGGCAGCAAAATCACATTTCTTCAAGCCTCCTATTGGCTTGCAAATGCTTTTCACACCGAGACTGGAAGCTTCTGGGGGCCATGATCTCGCACTACAGTACTTTAGCCTCTGTTCTCTATGATTGGAGGCCTGTACCAGATCCGTGGCAAAAGGCTTTGCAAACAGAGGGAAGGCCTCTCCGTTTGCAAAGCCTTGTGCTGCGGATCTTGTGCAGGGCTCGGTTCGCAGAGAACAGTGGCTTAAAGTACTATAGTGCTTGCCATTGGTTTATATATTTACAACTAAAAGAAAGATCTAAATTAGATAAAAAGAATTATGGGTTTGTTAAAAATGAACTGGATACTCTATTGTGTGGTAGTGATAACTATATTATTGCTAAACTCTATAAAGTGTTATTGAATTTAAATCTGGAAAAAGAACAAGTAAAGCATTGTATGATTCAGTGGACAAGGAATTGTGGATATAATGTAATGCTTGAAGAGTAGGAGCACCGCAGGCGTCGGCGGCAGCTCCTTTGGGAGCGCTAACCCCCGCGATCTCGTAAAGCCGCTAGAGCAGCGAAAATCAGCTGTTCTAGCGGCTCAGAACTTTCCCCTCGGGAGAAGAGGGGAAGGCAAGCAGGCGGGTGTGGGTAGAGCTCCCCAAGACCCCCAGGATTAATCCTGGGACACGGAGGGTGAGAGCTCCCCAAACACCTGAAGAAGCTCCAGATCCGGGACGTGTCTGTTTTTAAGAGAACAAGGCGCCATGACCACCCCTACGAACTAAATGATTTCACATCGATTGGACTTTAAAGCAGGCAGAGCAAAGACAGGAGAAATCACAACTGCAAGTACTAAACTTTAACTCCAATAAATTACCACTTCCTTCGGAGCTTGAGATGGGAGAAAGCTTAAAAAAGATGGCACTGAGTTGCTTAAGAGCGTGAAAACGAAAGTTAAAAGAGAAAGTGCTTGTTAACGCTCATTAACGCTCGTTAACGCTGTCAGTACCTCTTAAAAGACTTTGCTGGGGAATTTTGAGGATTGGAAATTAAAGAATACAATATTGATTTATCAATAAGCCATAATAATTATTAAGGACTTAGATTAAGAAGACCTGTTGGAAGGAAAGAAGGCCAGAATCAAAATAAAATGCTTACAGGACACAAAGGAGAAGGGAGGCCTTGGTTTACCAGGGAGGCCTTGGTTTACCAGACTGGGAGTTATACTACAAGGCAGCGGCGTTAAATTGGATCAGAGAATGGATTGACCTATCAGACAGGAGAATTCTATATTTAGAGGGATTTGACTTGAGTCGAGGTTGGCATGGCTTTTTGTGGGAAGGTACAGACAAGCAACATGGGTACTTTCAGAGACATTTAATCAGAGGTTCACTATATAAAACGTGGCAAGGTATCAGAAGACAACACTATAGTAAAATCCCGCAATGGTGGTCGCCCATGGAAGCACTAATCTACCCAAATACTATAGAAATAGAAAAGATGAGGAAATACCAAGAGCTGCTGAATAGTGAAGGAGACCTATATACGAGACAAGAATTGGAAAGACGGGGTATAATTATCGAGTGGTGGCCATATCTCCAAATAGAATCAAGATTTACGGCAGACCGGACACAATATGGATTCCAAAGCAAACCGAACGAATTGGATAAAATATTAAAAGGCAAGGATGAGAAAATGATATCAAAAATCTATGGATATTTAATAAAATATAAATTAGAGGAGGAAACGGTGAAAGAAAACATGGTAAGTTGGGCAAGAAATATAGGTCACAATATAGAATTGGACAGATGGGATAAGCTATAGGCAGAAAATCTCAAGATAACAATGTCAATCCCATACAAAGAAAATTTATACAAGATATTATATAGATGGCATCTCCCACCGGCACGTTTGGCTAAAATGTTTCCAAGTACATCACCAATGTGTTTGAAATGCAAGACACAAAAGGGGACATACTACCATCTCTAGTGGTCGTGCAGGAAGGCACAACACTACTGGCAGGAGATTAAGAGAATAATTGAAGAAATAACAAGGCAAAAAGTAGAAATGAAACCAGAATTTTTCCTATTTGGAATGACTACACCACAATACACTAAAGAGATAAAATATCTTACCATCCACATTTTGACAGCGGCACGTATAGTGTACGCTCAAAATTGGAAATCCGAACTATTACCAACAGAAGAAAAAATAATTGCAAAAATAACCGAATGTGCGGAGATGGATAAGCTCACTAAGGAGCTTCAAGAAAAAGAGGATACCAATTATTATTTAGTTTGGCAAAGATGGTACCTATAGCTAGAGGGAAGGATAGGGCCAACAACATAGGATATCAGGAGAACTCAAATTAAGAAACATAGAACTAGTCACATGAGAAGAGTTATATGATGGTATAAACAAATGGTTAACATGACTGTAGAAAGATATAGCTCAAAATGTATAAGGTATGTCAAAGTGAAAGCAAATTAATCTGAAAACTGTAAGATAAAGGAAAAATAAGGGAAATAGAAATTAACCACTGATGCGAGAGTTTCTTAAGAGCTAGTCGATAGACTTCTTGTTTCATTTTTGTTCTAGTACTGTGTTAATGTATATGTGTTCGTATGTATTTGTGTTTTACGTCTGTTTATGTTAATTAAAAATATATATTTAAAAAAAAAAAAAGAAGAAGACCTGTTGGTTCTGTTGAGTGGCTGGTGGGAAAGTGCAGTTTGGAGATGGCTGCGAAGCAAATAAAAACTGTTGTGACTAAAAGTGCGGGGACCTCTCCAGCTCAAACATCAAAAATGCAGTCTTTGTTAGCCCCACTAGATACACAAACACTGACACTGGAGGTTCTTCAGGGAGCTTTAAAGAAACTGTCTACTGATTTGTCTACTGATTTGGAAGAAAAAATCACACTCCGTTTTGAGAAAAAAATTAAAGGAGTGTCTGAGGAACTGCTTGAAATTAAAGAAACAATTAAAACCCAAAATGATGCAATAAGAGAAGATATTGTGGAAGCATTTAAGGGACTGGTGGGTCATGTTACATTATTGGAAGAAAGGGTGGATGAAATTGATCAGTTTAATTTGAATGTGGAAGCTAAATTGGGGGAGGCTCAAAACAAGATGGAAAAGGCGGAAGCAGAACTCATAATGACACAATACAGAGCGATGGAATGGGCAGTGAGGGTCAGAGGCTTGAAAGAAAATAACCAGGAAAATCTCAGAGAGATTTTTGCAGAAGCCCTTGCTCAGTTTACTGGAGAGTCTAAAGCAGAGTGTGATTGGCAAATAGACAAAATTTATCAAGTTAATTCATGGATTGCCAGACAGAGACAACTACCAAGAGATATTGTGATTTACTTTGTTACAAGGAGAACAAGAAATGGAGTTTTACAAGTCTCTTATAAGAAGAAACTTCAAGTGGCAGGACAGGAGGTTTCTGTAATGAAGGAAATTCCCCCAAAAATGTTGAGCTCTCGAAAGGACTATGCATTTTTAATTGATGAACTTAGAAGGCGTCAGTTGCAGTATAGATGGGAAGTTCCATCTGGATTAGTGGTGAATTATTTGGGTGCGAGACATCGTCTCAACTCAGTTTGGAAGGCAAGAGATTTTTACACTACCATACTAAAGGCTGGAAACCCACCATCTCCAGATGTCAGAAGAAGGAAAGAACCAGGAGAGGTCAGAAAGGGAGAAAAGGAAATTATGCAGGCACAAGCTCAAGGTGGTGTTTTGACTACTCAACAAGAATTATTGCAACTTTCAGAGGATGTTCAACTTTTGGATTTATTTGAAAAAATGGAAGACCCCAAGGATCAAAGACAAACTCAAGCAGCAACCAAACGTAAAGAACAAGAATTAAAGAAGCAACAAAGTCAGATAATAACCCAAGAAATTGCAACTACAAATATGGAAGCTGTGGGAGGAGCTAGACCAAAGAGGAAATTCCAGGAGGATTTCCAGTCAGCGCTCCATAAGCTTTCAGGGGGCAAGGATGGCAAATAAACTTTTGACCTGGAATGTTAATGGCCTAAACTCACCACAAAAGAGAAAGAAAATATTTCATTACTTGAAACAGTTTTAAAGTGATGTAATTTGTTTTTAAGAAACACATATTAGAACAAGTGATCAGAAATACCTAATAAATGCTAGATTGGGCAAACATTTTGTTGCATCAGCTCCTGAGAAGAAAAATGATATAGTTATATACCTAAGAACAGATTTAATGGCTAAATTAATTGAAGCAGGCCCACAAGGAAGATATATAATGATTGAATTATTAATAGAAGGGAAGAAAATACTTTTAGTGGGAGTATATGCACCTAATCAACAAGAGAAATTGTATAAACTTTTGCATAAAAAATTAATACAAATGGATTACAAATTATGTATAATGATGGGTGATTGGAATGGCGTATTGGACACTAAAAAAGACAAAAAGACCCTTTTGCCAAATGTTCAAACACGGGCTAAATTGCCTAAATCTTTTTTTGACATGATGGACAATATGGAGTTGAGATATATATGGCGTGAACAAAATTTTAAAGAACAGGATTTTACTTTTTTTTCTGATAGGCACCAATCTTTTTCTAGAATTGATTTTATACTAATTACAAATGATTTTCTTTCCAGGGTAAAGAAGATGAAGATATGTCCAAGAACCTTAACAGACCATAATCCGGTGTGGATGGAATTAGAGTTTGGGGAGGGGTCTAGGAGATCCTGGAGACTGAATGAAAACTTATTTCGATATGAGGCAAATGTGATAGAATGTAAAAAGTTAATGCAAGAATTTTTTGTTTTAAATATGCATAAGGGTACACCTGTGGAAATGGTATAGGATGCAAGTAAAGCATATATGAGAGGAGTTTTAATAAATTTCTTACAGACGTATTCTTACAGACGTAGACAAGGGAAAAAACGGAGGGAATTGGAAGAGGAAATAAAAAAGAAGGAACAGGCATTAGTGGATAAACCAGTTGACAAGAATATAAAAGAAGCCATTACAATATTGCGAGGACAGTTTAATATGCTGAGGTCAGATCAAGTTGCAACGAACTTGCAACATGCTAAACATAATACTTTTTGTAATGCAAATAAACCAGGCAGGTGGTTAGCATATGTGTTAAAGAAAAAACAAAAATCTCGTACAATAGAAAAAATAGAGTATAAAGATAAAGAGGTATATCAACAGAATATGATTAAAAAAGCATTTTATGAGGTTATATGCTGGTGATAATATACAAGGTAATGATATAGAGAGATATTTGCAGAAGGAAAATATTCTTGCAATTACTGATGAACAAAGGGAAAGATTGAATGTATTAATAACCACTGAGGAAATTCTTTTGGCAATTAAACAATTAAAAAGTGGAAAGGCTCCTGGCACAGATGGTTTGACAGCAGTGTATTATAAAAATTTTCAATTAGAAATGGTAGAATCTCTTAAGGAGTTATTTGCTAAAATACAACAGGGAGGAGAAGTGCCACCATCCTGGAGAACAGCTTTTATTTCCCTGATTCCGAAAGAAGATCAAGATCATAGTCAACCCAAAAATTACAGACCCATATCATTGCTTAATACAGATTATAAAATCTTTGCAAAAATTTTGGCAAATAGATTAATGTCAGTTATGCAACAAGTGATTCATAAAGACCAAACTGGATTTAAAGAAGGGAGACAAATGAAAAGTAATGTAAGACAAATTGTTAATATACTGGAGTATTTGGGGAAGAATAACCAAGTCCCTGCAGTGCTTATGTTTTTGGATGCAGAGAAAGCATTTGATCAATTGAATTGGCAGTTTTTAGTGAAAGTAGCACAAAAGATGCAGTTGGGAGAGCATTTCATACAATCTATTAAGGCAATATACCAGAAACAAACAGCACAAATAATAGTTAATGGTAGCCTCACAGAAATCTTTAAAATTGAGAAAGGAACAAGATAGGGATGTCCCTTGTCTCCACTATTGTTTATTTTAACTTTGGAAGTATTGTTGAATAAAATACAGGACTCGGATAACATACAGGGTATTAAGATCAGGCAACATGACTATAGATTACGAGCATTTGCAGATTATGTGGTTGTAACTTTAACCCAACCAGTAAATTCAGTTACAGGTTTGATGGAGATAATTAGGCAATATGGTCAAGTGTCAGGGTTTAAAATAAATATAGGGAAAACAAAGATGATAGCTAAGAATATGAATACAAATCAAAAAGAAGAAATGGAAAGAGTAACAGGATGCGAGATAGTGAAAAAGGTTAAGTACTTAGGAATTTTTATTACAATGTCAAATGGGAAATTATATAAGTATAATTATGAATTGTTATGGCATAAAATACAGACAGAGATGGATAAATGGAAAAAATTACAACTGTCTTTGTTGGGAAGAATAGCAGTAGTTAAAATGAATGTTCTGCCCAAGTTTCTATTTTTTTTTTCAAATGATACCAATACTTAAAAAGGATGCAAATTTGGAGGAATGGCAGAGAGGTATTAACAACTTTGTTTGGGTAGGAAAGAGACCGAGAGTTAAATTAAAAATAATGCAGGACACATGTGAAAGAGGAGGTTTGAAATTGCCCAATCTAAAATTGTACTATGAAGCAGCTATTTTGTCAGTAATTAGTGATTGGATTAATTTAATAGATGAAAGAATACTGAATATTGAAGGGTATGATTTGCTATATGGTTGGCATGCCTACTTAGTTTATGAGAAGAAGGTGGATAGGACTTTTAAAAGTCATATATTAAGAAATGCTCTCCTGCGTGTTTGGAAAAAATACCAATATAAATTGAATGGCAAGATACCCATGTGGGTAGTACCCAGACATGCGATAGAAAATATAAGTATAGAACAAAGACAGGATGTAATTACTTATAAAGAACTTCTGATTACAGAAAGAAATGTACTACAGTTAAAGCCTCTGAATGTACTAAGAGAGGAAAGGACAATTCAAACCTGGTTTCAGTATGTACAGCTGCAGAATAGATGGAAAAAAGATCAGAAAATTGGTATTATACAAAGTGAAGAAAATTTGATAAAACAAATTAGGGACCAGAGTAGAATGCACATAAAAAGGTTGTATAATACTTTGATAGAAATAGACTCGGAGACAGAATTAGTTAAAGATTGTATGATAAAATGGGCACAAAATTTTGAGGAACCAATAATGATGGAAACATGGGAAAGGATCTGGGTAAGAAATGTAAAATTTACACAAGCGCAAAATTTGAGAGAAAAATTTTATAAAATGTTTTATAGATGGCATTTGGATCCTAAAAAGTTAGCTTGTATGTACCCAAACTTACAACCCAAATGTTGGAGATGTGATTGTGTTGATGCTACCTATTTTCATGTTTGGTGGACTTGTAAAAAAGTTAAAGCATTTTGGATAAAAACATGGTGGATTATTCAAAATATTTTTTAAAAAAGGATAAAGTTTACTCCACAGTTGCTTTTGTTAGGTATAATTACAGATTGTACAGCTATAGAGACAAATTTGATTCTGAACTTAATAATTGCAGCAAGATTCTTGGTGGCCCAGTACTGGAAGAAGGAAGATTTACCTACTATTCAAGAATGGACATTAAAAGTAGTAAATGTAGCAGAAATGGCGAAAATTTCAGCATACCTAAAGGACCATTCAAATGAGAAATATATGTTAGAATGGAGAAGATGGATTGATTATATTCAAGGCAAATATCGGACTAAAAAATTTCAAATAGCTTATGAATGAACAAAGAGATTTTATAAAGCATTTAAATTTAGTTTAGTAAAAGGGGAGTTAAAAGTTCAAGAGGGGGATAGGAGGCTATAGATAATTAGTTTATGTTAGCTTATGATTGTCAAATGTTATACCCTGTATTTTGCTCTGGGAAGTGGGGGGGGGAGGGAAGGGAAGGGGAGGGTTGGAAGAGGAGCAGGGAGGGGGAAGTGGAAATGTCTGTAAAACTTTTTAAAACTTTTCAATAAAGAGTAGGAGAATATGTGGAATAAAGATTTAAACTTTACATTAAATTATAATTTAAAAGAAAATAGATGATGTTTCATTGGTATTTAACTCCAGATAAATTGTCAAGAATGTATAAAGGTACCTCAAATGAATGTTGGAAATGTAAATGTAAAGAAGGGACTTTTTATCATCTATGGTGGACGTGTGATAAAGCAAAGAAATATTGGAGTAGCATTCATATTTTAATACAGAAAATTATTTAAGTGAATATAGAAAGAAAATCAGAGACTTTTCCTTTGGGTTTAATGGAACAAGACTTGGAAAAAAATTCGGAACTCTGATATTATATATATTGACAACAGCAAGGTTACCCTACGCACAGAAATGGAAGGTCACCTCGATCCCCACAACGGATGGGTACAAAAACTGATGGAGTTAGCAGAGATGGCTAAATTGACTGCTTTGAACAAAGAAAAAATACAAATACATTCATTTCTACTTGGAAACCACTTCTGGATTTTGTGCTTGAGATGGAAAAAAATGGAACTTAGATTTTGGGTTTTACCAATTAGATAAATTTGTTGCTATAGAAATGGCTAGTTTCTATTATTATGAAAAAGTAAAAAGTTGAGGGTAGACCTTAATGCCTTATTTTACTGCACCAAAGGAGTCAGAAGTCAATGACTTTTTTTTCTTTTTCCCTTGCTTTCCCCCACTATCCACTTTTCCTTTCCTAATTTCCCTAATATTTGATTTTGTATTCTCTTTGTATGTCATATTATAAATTAATAAAACTATTTAAAGTCCAAAAAAAAAAAAGTACTGTAGTACGAGATCTCGCACTACTTTAGGCCTCTGTTCTCTGCGAATGCACTGAAGCAGGTAAAAGAACCAAAGGCTTGTTGGATCGTCATAGAGTGAGTCTCCACAGGCCTAAGTGTGAACGACTGCCGTGATGCTGCAACATTCATAACTTTGGGACTGTGTTGTAAATTTTGGGTGGGGTGGGGTGGGGTTATGTCATAACTTCAAACGGGTGCTAAGTGAACTGTCGTAACTGGAGGATTACCTATATTCTATTGCAAACAGATTGCCTGCATACAAAGACATCATTGGAAAGTCTCTTTGTCTTTACCAAGAGATCAAAAAGGCATAACAGTGTGGGTATACATTGTGCCAAATACACACCTTGGCTGAGCTGTTCATTGCTCTCACTCGGCACCATGGGAAGTTCCCGGCTGGGCATGCTATCTGAGTGGTTCATGCATGACTGCTCCAGGCTATCAGTACTTTCTCTGTGGAGACAAGTATCATTAGCAATGTTTCCATAGTCCAAATCTAACCATTTGATGTTGCAAAGAAAGGTTCTACCTCTTGTTATATCAATCATATCACATATGCACCTGATAAAGTGAGCTGAAGCTCATAAATGCTTATGCCTTTTAATAAAAGATATTAGTTAGAAAAGGGGCCACCAGACAACATTTAATTTTTGCCACCACACAGCACTTGCCATACAACATTTTCCTACACTATTAAATCCCACCTGTGAGTTTTCCGGAGGAATTAGCTTCTACTGTTGGAAGCAAAAAGTCAAGATAACCTTGAGCTCTTATCCAACCGCTTGTTTAAAGGAAAAAGAATCATGTACCTGTTCCACAGCCATCCAAACCCCAGGGTTGCACCATTGAACATTATTGTTTTTTGTTTTTGTTTTTTTTTTTTTTATTGAAAAGGTTTTCAAATACAAATTTTTCCCCCTTTTTCCCCCCCCTCCCCCCCTCCCTAACCCCCCCTCCCCACCCTTCCCCCCCTGTGACTTCTTCGTAACAAAAAAAAACCCTAATTCATAACAGATTACTTACTCCCTCCTCAAAATACTGACCTTTACTTACTAAAAGTATTATAAATCCCCCTTTATCCATACATTTCAGAAAAGAAGAAGAGAAAAAAAAAAAAAAAAAAAAAAACAAACACATTATACTATAACTATTATAAAATAACTCTAATTTAGCATAATAGTGTTTTATATCTATGCATTATTGCAACAATTCAAAACCACCTTCCACTTTAAAACTATACAATAAGTCCTACTTTAATAACATTTCAAAGCGGGCTCCCCATAAAATCTAATTTAACATTTATTCCACTCTATCCATTTCCTCCACTCCCCTAAATGTATCACTTAAAAATCCCTTTTCTTAAACTAATCAGTCTGTAGCTAGCTTATTCACCCACTGTCTTACAAATTTACCATACACAACAATTCTTGATATCTTTAATTCACTGCCCACACTACTTAAAAATATATATATATATATATTCCATTATATCTAAATAAAAAAAGAAAAGACAATAACTTTAAATTTATAGTCCATATAATATCTTCTTGAAGTCTTTCCACTGGATTGTTAAAACCAACATCCATAATAGGGTGACATAGCTTGCGGATGCAACAGTTTATTCAAGATCTCCAATCATATCTGCCCCCATCAGTAGTAAACATCTTCTTATATATATAAAAGTAAAAACAACCACCCGAGTGACATTATAATTGTATTCCATATAATAATAATTGTGGGTTTCATCAGGATTATTAATTTCCATCATCGTATTGGGTAACAACCCGATCTTCTGCATGTCCCAATGTGATTCTCTTGCCTTATAATTCAAGATAATTATAATATATTTATCAACACAAAAAGAAGTTTCAAAGTAGATAATTCAAAACCATCAATTTGAGGCTCTTTCCATGTCCCAAAATTACGGCAATGCAGAGATCTGCCACTATCCTCAGGATGATATTGACCAATATGTCGCCTCCTCTATGTTTTCACATAATCATTCATATTTTAAAATCACTGGCTTCACTGTTGCTTGGGTTAGAAATTTCTATTTTTGTACAACCTATTTCTTTTTTTGTTTTCTTTTTGTGGGTTTGACCTCCATCCTAATTTTTTGTGTCTCGCATTTCTTTTTTATCCCTTGTATATCCTCTAATTGGTTTCCATGCTTGTCCTTGCCTTGATAAGTCATCACATTAAAATCAGATGGCACTTCTCTCAAATTTGTAGATAATCCAGCTGGGGTATCCGATAAATCCAAAGGCAATTTATCTGGTACAGTCTCTGTCTTTAGTTCCAGCTCCTTCTGCTTATCCTGTATTATATCTGAAGACGTTAAATTCATTTTCAACCTATTTTGATAAAATTCTTCCGCCCTTTCAACAGTATTTAACTGGTATCTTTCTCCTTGATATCTCAATATAATACCAACTGGGACGTCCCACCGGAATTGAATATTTCTCCTTTTTAACTCAGACACCAGAAAGCCAAATTTCTTCCTTTCCATTAGTATCTTAGGTGGGAGTTCCTTGTAAATCCAAATCTTTCTTCCATACAATTGCAAATTAGAATTGAAGGAATTTTGCACAATTTTATTCCTAATTTCTTTATCTGAAAAATAGATTACCACATCTCTAGGCAATTGCCTTTGCTTGGCAGTCCAGGAGTTTATTCGATAAGCTCTGTCAATCCTACAAAACACTTCCTCAGGTTGAATCTTTAAAATCCCAGCTAGAAATTCAGAAGATATTTTCCTTAAGTCATCTCTGTTATTTTCCTGCAAACCTCTAAGTCTTATTGCATATTCTGTGAAATTATATTGTATCTTTAGAACCTCTTTTTGAATCCTCTGTTCCAGATATTCTACATTACCAGACTTTTGGTCAGCATCCATTTTAAATTTTTCTTCTGAACTATAATCCTGAATATTTAACAAATCATTTTCAATTTTTTGAATTCTATTGTCCAATTTATCTTGAATTTCATCCATTTTTGACTCTAGTAAATTAGTATTTGTATCCAACCGAATCATGAATTCTGACAATTTTAAAATTTTTTGCTGCAAAAAGTCAAACTTGGATTTCACCAATTCCTTAGTTTCCTGCTTAAATTTTTCAAGTTGCTGATTCACAATCTCATCCCTTCTTTCAATCTCCTCTAAGAGAAATTCTATTATATTAAAATCAGGTTTCTGGGACTGAAGAGTTAAAACCTGTTCCTTTAAATTCTTAGTGGGGGAATCCCCCCCACCTATTTGTTTGTCTGACTTCACAAGCCTCAGTGCCATGTTTCCGCCTAAGCAGGCTTTGTTAGAAGAAGAAAAAAAAAAAAAAAAACAAGACAAAAACTTCCAGCCAGCAACACTCAAGCCTCCAGGGAAAAAAGAGAAAAACAAAAACAGGAGCGGAGTTTTGTCTACAAATGTAGCCAGTGGTATTTATTCCGCTACATTGTAATAATAAAAAACGGAAGAACTTTCCCTCTCAAACTCTTCTCCAGCCGCGGCAGACGCCATTTTAAAAAGAAACTTTTTTCCTCTTTCTCTTCCTCTATTCTCTTAAGTAATTTTTAAAAGATAAGTAAAATACTTGCGCTTCAGTATTACAGGTCCAGCTCACATTTTCTTTGAGTAATCTGTCAAATTCGCAGGCTTGCTTTTGACGCCTGGCTCTGCATTAGCAGAGGTCTCCCAAAGCCCGGAGCAGCGGCTGGGGATATGGGGCATCTCATCCGCTCCATCCCAAAAGTAAAAGAAAAACTTTTGGGACTCTGCAGAGAGTTCTACCCACCCCTGCCGGCTCTATCTCCGTTTCCTCATGGGAACGGAGTTTTTTCGAGCCGCCGTTCCGTTGTGAAGGCGGCTCTGACAGGCAGTGGAAGCTGACGATCCCAAAGGAACGTCTGGCGGCGGCCAGCAGCAAACAGGAAGTCCTCTGAACATTATTGTTAATACCTGTATATCTGTTCTCTCTCTCTCTCTTACCCTAATCTTCCTTCTATAAGCTGTCATGAGAAACTGCTTCATATAAAACTGGGTAATGAATCATATGGTTTATTATATCCCGGACTGTGGAGAAAAGACCAAGCCAGCATTGCCAATAATAAGAGATGATAGAGCTGTTGTCTAAACATCTGAACAGTTACATATTTTTCACACCTGGTCTATTGTATAGAATCAGCAACTCTACAGAGGGAAAGTCTCAGTTCCCCATCAAGTTTTTATTAGGCCATATAACTCTTCTCTTTACTTGTTGACTGAATCTCGGACTTTAAACCTGTATACTATGTATTTCACCACTGAGCTGTAGCCTTCCCTGATGTTCAGGTTAACTTACCCCAGGCCCATGCATTCCTGAATGTCAGCCAACCATGATCGCATCTGCAGTGAGTCAACAGTTTCAAGGATGTACTCCAAAGAACTTGACAGCTTGGAGAAAGGGGAAAAAATAATAAATATACAACATTATAGGATGGGTTTTGTTCTAAAGCCCCATTTCCTTCTGAAATGATGAACTCGTATCAGTGAGGGTAGACTTGAAAAACATTGAACTGAATTGAATTGAATGAAGACCTGATCCCCATCCCATTCATTTCTTAGCTCTCTCAGTTTTGGCTTTAGTACAGCTTAATAATATTTCAATCTGTGTAGTTTTAATGTTTTAATTGTTTTATACCTTGCAAACTACCCAGACCTATCTTGCATGGGAGACAGGTGGCATAAAAATTTAATAAATAAATAAAAATAAATACATTTTCAAGAATCATGCATGCACACAAGCACAATTCAAATCTAAGGGCTTGATCCATCTGTTCCTATTTTAAGGTGGTTACATACACACAAAATATCAAGAACTTCCTCTCTGGCTTTTGATAGAAGGGCTCCAACACTAATCAAAATCAGCAACCGAAAAGATCTTTTAGCAGCGGATTACCACTCCCCTCATTCAGCTATGAATTCTTTGCTAGATGCATTTGTGGTTATCTGCTTGAATTCCCAATGGTTTTAAAATGTAAGAATCACCAAGAACCCAAATCCCTTTCTCCAACATACATATTCTCCATCAAATCATTTAAGAAGTCATTTTACATACAAAATAGATGGATTCCTCTCCTCCCAAAGACATAAAAAAGTTTGGAAGGAGTAAATCTGCTCAGAAATATCAACACTGCCAAATATAGGAAAGATTGCTAGAGAAGGAGGATAGAAAGGACCATTAATATTGAAAATGCAAGAGGGAAGAAGCAGACAACTGCTAAAAACAAACTCCAGCCAGATGTTAGGAATGGATTCTGATTCAACAGAAGAGGAAATTCAATTCTACACATTCCTTGGCTATAGATACATAACTATTAATGTTTCAATTGTTACCAAATCTTAACTGTACCCCATCAATCTTTTTCTGACCTTCAGCACAAAAGTGTTCTCTTTGTCTGGCATCTCCAGTGGAGTTGTTGTCCGCACATCCATTACACAGGAACAAGCAATGCTGACCCGTGGCTTTGTTGCCTGATGATTGGGGTAGAAAAAAAGACTATGTTGTAACTATATTCTCAAGGCCTAGATTAGGAATCCCAAGCTTTTGACTTTTCCCCTTGACTTTTCTCTTGTCTGAACACAATGACTCATTGCTCACCTTTGGTGGGATGTAGAACTCCAACAGGTAACCCTCCCCTTCTCCCTTCCCTGCTTTGCGCAGGAGAAGACGGCATTTCTGCCAGCGTGTCCTACTGCCCCCGCCTGACCCATCATCAGCCACAATGTAGTTCAGTAGGCCTTCCCGGCGCACACTAGCCAGTTCAACTCGGAGAGTGGCTGGGGAGGCTTTGTTGAGCCGAAGACGTTCAAATCGGTGAGTCCAACGCTCTGAGTCACCGCCCCCCGAAGAATTGGAATTACTGTTGGCTCCAGTGGGTGTCCCATCTCCACCACCAGAGGATGATTCAGCCGAGGTCTTCCACTGCAGAATGCCACGTACACTACCTCGGACACTGCGGCTAACATTGCGCAAAGAAAAGCGCTTCTTCAGCTTTGGCTTCGTAGCAGTAACGGCTGCCACAGTAGAAACATCTTCAGAGCTGCGGGACTGGCTACTAGAGAGGCCAGAGGGTGGGCCCAATGGAGGCTCAACAGGGGAAGCCACCGAGGAGTCACTGCAGGTCTCAGAGAGGTCCCGTGCAGAAGAACAACCAGTGAAAGGGGCAATGTCACAGCGGGGTGGCGAATCACTGGTGTAAGCCCGGCTCACTTCAGCCTCAAAATGTTCTAAGAAGTGCTCTGCAAAGCGGTGTGAGAAAGCAGCTTCAGCTCCTGGGGTGGCAAACTGGGGGTTCTCGCCAAGGAAAGTCCGGAAACGACGGGCAAAATCAACTGCAGCAGCACGAGCATGGACTTCACAGAATTCCCGCCAACCCAAGGAGGGGAGAGAGGCAGGTTCTCCCACCATCCCTCCCCCAACTGGTGACAATGGCACTGCGCTTCCGTTCATGATCACCCAGGTGGGGCTAGATAACAATACATCCAGTGCCAGGATTGAGTTGCTATTAGTATCAGTGGTTTTGTGACCTGAAGAAACAGAAGAGTTATTATAAGTTATAGGGTGGAAACCATCTGCACAAATAATGTCCTTTCAAGGATTTTTTAATGAACCAATCATTTCCTTTTCATGTATGTTTCTTATTAATCAAGAGAGGTGTGTGTGTGTTGTTGGTTTTTTTGTCTTTGTTTCATTGAGAACTATAACTGCTAACACCTTTACACTTTTGGGCATTTCACATATTCTTAAAGGCTTAAGATACCACTCTTAAAAACCAAAATAATAGAAGAATCAGAGTATTTTTAAAAAGGACATAATGAAGAGAGCCATTTTTCTATCAGTAACATAATTCAAGAAACAGTGGAAACAAGGTATGAACAACTGCATTAAAAAATGATGTAGACCTGGCACATTTTGGGGTAGCAGAAGCAATGTTGCCTAGATAACTGGACTAGCTAAAAATAAGCACTGTTCCTTAGTGAAAGTAAAGCTAAATATTATTTTCTGGACAAAATAAATGCTCAGACTGAATCAGTAAGCCAAGTATCACTCTATATTTATTGTGTGGATGAGGGGATGATTAAGTCATAATGGTGTGATAAATCTTACCATCAAGACTGAACCACTATACTTCTGTATAACTAATACAGTCTCAGGGAATAAACAAAGATTGGTAAAAAATTAATTGCAGTACATTGGCAAGTTTCCATTAGATGAACAATCCCCTGCTGGATATTGAGACTTCCAAAGAATGTGGAGACCAAGTACATTAGAGGGTGATCTTAATTTGCAAGATACTATATTTTTTATAAAGAATGCATACTCCTGAAAATTATACTTTTTTTGCAAATTTAAATACATCTGTTGAAACGATATTTCTAACAAATTTAAGATTCAGTCAACCATCCCTAAAGTAGATCAAACAAAAGATTATGCCTACCTCATGAATATATGCAGTAAAGTTCTTACTATAGTGTTTCCCAAGCTTGAAATCATTTTTACACAGAGCACCTGTATATCAAGGGGGAAATGTTTTAATGTTTTACATGGAGGGAGTTTTCAGTCTAAGCATGTCTTTTCAAACCAGTGACCTATTTGCATTTCCAAAATGTCAAAACCTCAAAAAAGGAACTGTATAACCTCAACTATCAACTCATTCTGTAAAGCATACATCTATAAACGTTTCATGCAAGAACCTAATTCTTTCTACAGTATAGCTAATTCTTAAAAGCTATTTGTATAATTATGCGATTAAATCTTCCCATGTTCTTTGAGACCAGTTAAAATTTTGCGGTCTCACAAAAGAGAACATCTCTGTTCTCCCTTAGGAAAAGCCTAGATCACTTTATTTATTTTCATCGCATCATTATTATTTTTTATAAGTAAAGCAGCAAACATATCTAAAACTCCTTCCTACTATTTTCCCCCACAACAACAATCCTATGAGGTAGGTTGGGCTGAGAGAGAGCATCAATGGCCCCAGGTTACCGAGTCAGCTTTCATGGCTAAGGCAGGACTGGAATAATTGATTATATTCGATAGTACCTGAACTATTTTATAATCTATTCTCTAGACCTCTGATTTTTAAAGTGAGAGTGAATACTATTTTCAGCAAACATGCCGAATCATCCTTGAAATGTGCATTTCTTTGAACATGGATCAGCATAAGTAGGAAAATATGTATCTAAAATAAATGTGGGATGGTCCTGCCTATATGGAAAAAGGTCCTACAACTGAAAATTTGCTGTGGCAGTATCTTTTAGGCATGTAACCTAGGACCTAGAAATGCTACTGAATACAGGATGGTTGCCTTTTTTTTCATGAAAAGCAAAAGCTTTGAGATGGTATACTATTTCTGTGGTTTAGGCACTAAAGCAAACATTGACAGATGGAGCAACACCACGAGTTAAAGATACTGGAGCGGAACCAGCTTTTTTTTTTTTTTTTCTCCTGCAAGCAATTTATGTGCGGACTGGAAACGCGGAAGTTGCTTGTCAGATGCATTTGAAAGGCAGGGCGTTACACTCCGTAGAGACCTCCTGCATCGGAGTGAACCGATTCACATGACGTGGCTCCTTTCTCGTCACGCTCCCTGCTGACGGGAAAAGCCCCGCTTGGCGACATGCTGCTGCGCTCTTCAGAACTTGCCCGCGCGGCCTCCTGAGCGCCGTTGCTGGGAAGCAAGGAACCGCTTGATCGACGACCCTCACAGTCGTACCTTGAGCTGGGCTGCGAAATAAAAGAGACAAACCACCACCGCCCCCCCCCCGACCCACCTCCAGATCCTGGACCCCCTCAACCCAAGGAGGGAGGGACGGGGACAGCAGTCGTTCTCAAGGGCGGACAGGGGAGCCGAATGGAGGTGGGGGGGAAAGGTCTCCGCGCGAGGGGGAAGAAGAAAAGGGGCCTCGATTCGGCTGGGCGCATCTGTCACTCACCATCCCGGCCTTGGGTTCCTTCCAAGAGAAAGGGTTTGTCTGTCCCCCTCTCTCACTCTCCCTGGCTTTCTTGCACTATTTCCGCTTCCGGGTTTGTTTGTTTGTTTTTTGCCGTCGGTGTCAATTGTTTTCCTGTTTTCATTTCCGTCTTCGTCATCAACTCGGAGGAAGAAAAGGCCGAAGCGATGGAAACAACGAGCTTTAACCATAGAGAGTAATTGGATCCGGCTAGAAGGGTCACGGGAAATTCAGAGACTCTGTTAACGTAAGCTGTCCTCCGTTGGACACTGCGTCCAAGTCGTTACCATGGCGGCCCGTGACGTAGATTGACGAAGGCTCATGGGACGCGGGGGGAGTAGGGATGTTCTTTGGTAGTGAGCGTCTTGCTTCGGTTGCTCGGGCAACGGCACATGCGGAACTCCCCGCCTTTCGCAATTCCCCCGAATGGTAACTAGGAAGTACTGTAAACGCCACGCCGTTCAATGCCAAGGTTCTTATGCCCAGGCTGGAAGTGCTTGTATGCGATTTTTGAGCATATGCAGAGCGCTTTCTCTAAGGAAAACCTTCTGTCGACCTACATTGTGGAATTTCCACACCAAAAATATCTTTGGCGGCTAGTTCCAAACCCAGCCATCTATCTAATTCTTTTTTTTTTCCTCCCACTTTTTTTTATGATTCACACCTCAATTTGAGAGCCCATTTATTAGTCACTGTTTGGTCGTAACAGCTACAGATAGTCCTCGATTGCAACACTTCATTTAGTGACGTTCAAATTTACAATTATGGCACTGAAAAAAAGTGACATGATCGTTTTTCACACTTATGACCATTGCAGCACCAACAAACCCCCCCCCATGATCACACGGTCAAAATTCAGGTGCTTGACACCTGACTTATATTTATGACAGTCCCAGTGTCCCAGAGTCATGTGATTACCTTTTGCGACCTTCTGACAAGCAAAGTCAATGTGGAAGCCAGACAACCATGTTACTAACATAACAACTGCAGTGATTTCACTAAACAACCGTGGCAAGAAAAGTCGTAAAATGGGGCAAATTTCACTTAAACGTCTCACTTAACAACATAAATTTTGGGTTCAATTGAGGTCATAAGTCGAGGACTACCCGTATGTTCTGATAACATCAGTGTTCAGCATAACATCCATAACGATCAGTCATGGGGGAAGGAGGAAGCCAGGGCCAATTATGCGAGGGAAAAATTGTAAGGAGAGAGTATAGCAGCACTGTGTAGCACAACTCAATGGCCATGGAAGAGTATTAGAAACCTGCCTTCTGCCCAAAATTTGTGTAGAGAGAGAGTAATCACCCATCTATCCTCCTGCGATCATTACACCAAGAGCAGGGAACTGCAAGGAGACCCTCTTTTGATAGTCTGTGGTATACAGGTGGGAATATGATAGTGATATGAGCCAAGATCTCTGCTCTGACTCCGCATCTGCCAGTTGTAGTTTCACATTTGGATACAACTTTGCATTGACACCTGAGGCAGAACAGCTGCCACTGTAACTGAATATCAGCACCTGCCATAGTGCAATTACTGCCAAAAGAAATTTTGTAAAAGTGTGTGGGTGTATGAGAGAGAGAGAGAGAGAAAGACAGACAGAGACAGAGACGGAGACAGAGAGAGAAATACTGGCAAGGTGTGAAGAGCTGGCATTGTATATAGAATGCCTAGGAAATCTATAGAAAGCATGACTTTTTAGACAAAATATAAAATGCCTGTTATTTGAAAATGCTGAATGTACTTTCCCTAGGCATTCTATATACAGGTAATCCTTGACCTATAACAGTTTGTTTAGTGACCATTCAAAGTTACAGTGACACTGAAAAAAGTGACTAATGATGTTTTTCACACCATGTACATCCCCATGGTCAAGTGGTCAAAATTCAGATAGCAAATGACTCATATTTATCACAGCTGCAGTGTCCTAGGGTCACATGATCCCCTTTTGTGACCTTCTATCAAGCAAAGTCAATGGGGAAGACAACCGTGTTACTAACCTGACAATTGCAGTGATTCAGTTAACAAATGTGGCAAGAAAGACTGTAAAATGGGGCTAAATTCACTTAACAAATGTCTCAGCAACATAAATTTTGGGCTCAATTGTGGTCATAAGTCAAGGACTATCTGTAATATATAGGCATTATGCAGAATGATAAAAACTACTCTGTTTCCCCCAAAATAAGACATCCCCTAATAATAAGCACAATCGGGCTTTTGAGCACATGGCAATAAGGCCAAGCGATTATTTCAGGGATCAAAAAAATATAAGACAGGGTCTTATTTTCAGGGAAACACGGTATTTAGGCAAAGTATGAAATGAGAGTCATAAAAAGGATTAGAATTAAGCTAACCCTAACCCTTTATTGAAAAGATGTATATGAAAATGAAAGAAGAAATGCAAAATAAAATATAGGACAGGACTTTGTTACTAAAAAGATAAGAAGATGAGTATTGACTTGCTTGCTTCCACAAGGAAAGCTACAATGGCTTTTACAATGGGAGTATTTTATACTTTACTGGTTTGCCTTTTAAGATTGCATAGAATCCCTAGAAAATGTGTGAAATATTAAGCATTTCATGCTTTGTTGTCCCAGTTTAGGCATTCTATAAATGCCTAATTTCACACATTGATGGTTTTATATATAATGTGTGTATGTTTATGTATGTGTACATATATGCATATGCTCACGTGCACACACACAAACTTAAGCTGGCAAACATACATAACACTCCCATTTTCCCCATAACAACTCTATAAATTATGTTGGGCTGAGATGGAAAGACTGGGCCAAAGTCACCCAGCTGGTTTTTCATGCCTTAAGTGGGACTAGAACTCAGAGTCTCCTGCTTTCTAGGCCACCACCTTAACCACTACACCAAGCTGGCATATACTATCTCCCCTATCTTGTCCATATATTTATATTTATATTTATTTAGAAAGTTTATATTGCTGCCTACTCACACATGGCAATTCAGGGCAGTTTATAGGAATATAAAAATATCATATAAAAGAAATAAAAAGAATAAAAAGAAAAATAATAACCCCAAATCCCGGCAACATTACACATTTAGACTAGCCATTTAATGGGCTCCATCCTGCTCTGGGTTCCCCAGGCCCTTTAACAGAACCATGTCTTCAGGGACTTCCAAAAGACTGTTAGAGTAGAGGCCAGTCTAATCTCTGGGGAGATGTTCCAGAGAGAGGGAGCTACCACAGAGAAGGCCCTTCTTCCCACCAGATGTATCTCCTAAGGCAGGGGTGTCAAACTCAAGACCGTCCTGGACTACCCAATGCGAAGAGGAAACATGGAAGCAGTTTAGGGAGTGGTGTCAAACTAGCCACATCCACCTAGTTGGCCAAGCCCACCCTGTCGGCCATGCCTGTCCAGCCCCTGAGGTCAACAACAGTCCTGATGCGGCCCTCAATGAAATTGAGTTTGACAGCCCTGTCCTAAGGGGACAGGACTCACAACATTCCTTGCCTCCCCGCTCTAGTGGATCAAGTAGATGTGACCAGCAAGGGACGGTCCCTCACACAATCTTGTCCCAAGCCATGAAAGGGCTTTAAAGGTGACAACCAGCATCTTGAATTGCACCTGGAAGCAAATCAGCAACCAATGCAGTTCCTGCAGGAGAGGTGATACATGTGCACACCAAGGTCTGCACAAAACCCTGTGGGCCACTGCTTCCAAGTAGCATCTGCAACTCCTTCAGAGCTAAGATGACCCTCTCACAGCTGACTCAGTCCCAGTCCCAAGACAGCTGGGCACTACCTTCCATACCAAACTTAATGTAGGTATGGGATGGGTGCTGCTTCTCTTTTAGGGGTGTTCCCTATCTGACTTACATCTTCATTGGATAGAACATGCTTTCTTGGCATGTCTGTCCAAATGGGATGGTTTTGGCTTTATCCCCCTTTATCTGCCCCCTCCCATTGTTGTAATTCCAATTCAGAGTGTGATCTTTCTTCTTCGCTACCTCAGCTCTTCCTGAACAATTGCCTATTGCTCTTTTAATGATTGCCAAGCTGCTCTGGAGAAATATTTTGTACACGCTGGAATCCCCTAGGCCTAGCCCAAACCATATGCTTTCAGAGAGAATCCTACACTCGACACAACCTGCCCTCTTCAGGTTTATCAATAAAAATGGTGTACGGATTAGCTGCTTCTGCAGATTTCTGTCTCCCACCCGTGCCTTGCCAAATGCAAGCCAAATGACCAAAATATGCCCCTGCTGATCTGCCAGCTATTCAACTAAGGAGCTTTTCAATAGGATGTACATCATGCATTTCATCCTTGCCACCTTCTTCCCTCTCTTCCTAAAATCTGGTTCATTATTCCACTCCTGCACCCCAAACATCCTGTTTTCATTGAGCGAGCAGAGATTGGCAAGATTGTATCCTGAATCAGCCTGTTGTTGCTCATTATTTGGGATTCCATGTTCCTTCCTGGATCTTAGTATTTCCTTAGCAGTATTTGGGAAGCTAAAACAAATGTGGTTCAGTGGATTTTATAAACCTAGCCAATAACTATGTATTTGAATGCACATGGCATACATAAGTCATAGTTTCAGATAACAACGCTGAAATTAACATGCTATGTCAAGAGGATACAAACCATATTATGGCTTAACATGATGAATATAGAGTAGTGTTATGATGGATATGCCTGAAATTCTGAAGTGACATATCAGCTATGTTTTTAAATAGAGATGTGCATAAATGTCTATATGAGTTTTGGAAACTCAACTTTTTGAAAATTGTTCCCTGTTTATGTTGCTGTGGAAACCGAAGCATCATTTTTGATGGGACATGCTACAGTATTTCTTGCCTGAATACCAGACAAAACAAACAAATGCTTTCTAAAAAGATCAGGATCATATCATACCAGTTCCAGAGGTTTAGATAATAAGTCTAATGTCAGAAAAGCCTATGTAAACCACTGTAATTAAATTCAACACACGCTGGACAATTTGCTTGATAACTGATCGCCATGGTAATTCAATTGAGCTAATGCATTTGTCTGGGGAAAAAAAAACAAAAAGTACTGAGAAAGTGTCAGTCTAAACCGGGAGCTTAGATCGCACATTCACATAGTGGACTGTCAAAAAAAAATAAAGCCAAACCAGGAACTCTGAAGAACATGATGTAGGTAGTGGCATATCTGGAAATCACAGTTTTTACAGAATTACACAATATTTTCAAGGAAATGTAATAGGAAAGATAATCATAAACCTTCCATCAAGATTAAATTTCAGGATTAAGATTAATTTTCCTTAAAGAGTAAGTCACACATAGTTCAGTGTTAAATTATAAAAGAAAGAGAAGGCATGGAAGTGAAATGTCCTGTTTCTAACACCTTGCCATAAGCATATCCAGGACCTTAGAAACAGAGCTGTTAGGAAGTAATTGCAACTTTTGGTAATAAATCTCAGATTTATCTATGTAGTTCAGATTGTAGTTCTTCAAATGGTTTTCTTGGATTAGAACTACCACCAGATCCAGTTTACATAGCCAGTAACTGTGCCAATACATGGGGATGAAGGGGATTATTGTCTGGAGAAATGCAGCTCTGACACTGAATTGCACACATCAATTTTTAAATTTATATTGCATTTATACCCTACCAGTCAAATATTACTTTCAGAGGTTTACCAAACATATAGAAAATAACTAAAACTTCCACAATAGCCCCAATTAAAAGTATGTAAAATCAATAAAACCATAAAACAAACGTAATGAATTAATGTAGAATCAATGTATTCTAAATTATAAATTGTCTACATAGAGCTCCGTATGTGTATCCCTGTACGCATATTAACACTGACAGATATGCAAACTTAAATATAAATAATAGGATTAAAAAATACCAGGGCTTGCCCATGTAGATTTTTGTCCATTTTCTGTTCCTCTTGTCACAATGCAGTGTCTTGTAATCACTAGGCATGCTAAACTATCACTATTAATGGAGCTGTTTCAAGGCCCTTGTTTATTATTTTAATGTTTCTGAAACTCCTGAAAATGTCAACAATACTGAGGATGGAGAAGGTAAGAGCTTGATTGTTACTGAGAAAATAGTTTCCTCATTTACACAATGGAAGTGTCTTTATGTTCTCCTGATAGTACTGCTATTAACACTGACTGTACTGTTGATGTTTCAGTTTGGACTGGATAATTGCTTATTTTTCTTTCTTAAGGTTTTCTACAGCTATTTATATAGCATCATATTATCATTCATCGGATTTCTAAACTTCATACCACATTCCATAAAAGAATCAATCTCTAATGCCTCATCAACCAAAATAGCTGGAGGCTATAGTAGCATATCTAAATTTCATAAAAACAATTTCAGTTGGAGTTCTTCATATTGCTTTTCTTAATTATCACATTCATTGATTGATGATGCAATCAGTTGTTAGATCCTAAGAATGGAAATACAAGAGGTGGTAACATTTGTTTGTACTGTATGTCTTCAGATCCATCATCTATCTGCCCTCAAGAAAGCAAACCATCAGCAACATGAAAACCAATCAATTCCTTAACTATCTTGCACCAGCATTTCCTCTTCAGAGCACTAAGGTTGTTTTGCTTCCTCCAAAAATTCCTAGAAGACACAACTTGAGCAATGGTGTATCCTTTCCATGAACCCTTAAAAGCCAGCTTTGGGATCAATTAAGCAACTATATTAATCTGTAACAAATATAATGTAATAGCTTTTAAAAGCTTTCACAGTAGTTTATCCTGAAGGAGTGAGGTGATATTTAGAAAGGAGGGAAATTACTTGGGATGTGCAAAACAGTACGGCCATTATTGGGGACCCTGAAAGCTATGCTTTAAAAAAAAAATTGCTTCATTAGCAAAACAGCGCTTAACCAGTTATGCATGCTTGCCTAATTCCCTTCCAGGAAGAGGAGAAAAGTCTTATTCCCGCCCTTAAAAGTACCTGAAGCTAAGAGTGCAATATAAAGGCATGGGCTGCACCATGAAAACTCATGTAGCATTGCCCACAGCTGTCTTGGCAGCTGTGAACCCCCTTTCCCCCTCCTTGCAGTTTCTGTCATGTGCTTCCAGAAAGAGCCAGTTTCAGAAAGGACTAGTTTCAAAGATCAGACCCAATAATTAATAATAAGTATTTCTTTCACTTTTTTTAATTTGGCAGGAAACTTGGATGCTGCTTCAAACTCTGGTAAAGCCATCTCTTCTGCCAAGTTTATGTTATGCAAATTATAGCATCTCTGAACACTTTTAGTCCTGCCTTTGCTGGACATAAACTTCCTAGCTTGACCCCTTCATGTAGTGACCACAAAATGTTTGTATATTGTTTCTTAACTCATAATTATATTCACACTCATTGCAATTTTCTTCAGGTTCTGTTCTTCCTCTCAAACGCTGAGACCTGTTCTCTCTTGCATAAAAGACTTTAAGAACCATTGCTGTTCTATTTTTTAAAAGTTTTTTTTACAGCTCATTTTTTAATTACACCAATAGTAATTAGTATAGTGTACTTAGTGTAGTGGATTCTGAACCATCAACTAACAGTAATATTTATTTCTTCATTCAACTTATTCAACTCTTTTTTCTTCCAATATCAATTCTACAACTCATTTTAGGAATATGTAAGATTAATTGATTTACAGAAAATTCCCCACAGATAATCTGATTTGTGTATATCAGGGATTACTGTACTGAGATGGCTACATCTGCATTCATACTTTCTTGTTAATCAAAGTCATGTCATATACTGTATCCATTTTGGACAATGCTACCTGACCAATTGTAAAAGTTTAATATGGCAACAATAGGGCAGAAATGACCTAGAGAAGTTTTCGTTATGCTAATCATGTTAATCCATTATCTGTTTTAACAGTAATTTGTTGATTGAGTCACAAAGGCTGGATTCACTTAACATGCTAAGCTAAAACCAAACAAACTATATTATGAATACACCTTAGCAAACCTATTGTAAAAGACAGATGTGGAGCTTATTAATGAAATCATTTCTTTTATATTTTCCTGAAATCTGCATGGACTCCAAATAATTTATATACTATGACACTGAAAGAAGAAAACACAAACCAAAAACTACATTATACCAATATAATAGCTGAAATGGCATCACCTCCCCAATCTTCCTCAAAACTGTCCATGGAAAAACTCTGTGCTAGTTGCCAAACGGCTCTTAGAGTGAGTATTAATCTTATTCAAGGGGGAAACCATTTTATAATATAAAGGATGTAATAGAAAAGTCTATGGTTGCTGCCCAGTGGTGAAATGCACTTACCTTCACTACCTGTTTGAAAATGTGAGAGAGCACACCTCTTCTGCGCATGCACAGAGCGTTCTGCCCATGCAGAGAGGGTAAAAAACGGGACGTAATGACATGCCGGTTGGTGGGCAGAGCCTCCCACCACCAGCGTTACCGGTTTGCGCAAGCTGGATAGATCCAGCTGGATTTCACCGCTGTTGCTACCCTTTTAATGACTTGGTAATGGGGAACTATTAGCAGATTTTAGGTTTTATAGATAAAAAAACTTTGTAACTATAAAACCTAAAATCTGCTAGTAGTTCCCCATTACCAAGTCATTAAAAGGGTAGCAACAGCGGTGAAATCCGGCTGGATCTATCCGGCTGCGCGAACCGGTAATGCTGGTGGTGGGAGGCTCCGTCCACCAGCCGGGATGTCATTACATCCCATTTTTGACCCTCTCTGCATGGGCAGAAGACTTTATGACCAAATTGATGGGAACATCAATAAAGCAACCACTGCAGCTTTCTTAGACCCTAAAATATTCCAAATGTTTATTCAGACTAATTACTTACCTATACAGAGTAGAAAAATATATTTCTTACTAATTGGTTAACTTAAGGACTACTGTTTTAGCAACCATTAACAAAAGCCCCTATAAGACAGCAAAAATTGTTTACCCTTGAGAATAAATCTTAATTTAATAGGCTTTTACCCAAATGAATATGTTGGAATGAGGCAGCACTAGTCTCCCAGAATGACAATCCATGAAAGTTTTGGGAGAGAGGACAGAGGTTTTAAAAAGCTGATCATGGTTTGAAAGAGAATTGTGGAAGAACCAAACAAATTTGGCAGATGTGATGCCACACATAAACTTTATTTTGAGAGATATTGTCTTGGAAATACAGTAATAGTATTTGATGTCTTTATACCAGGAGAACTCAAAATACATTACCTTCAGGATAATGCCTGCCTGATTCAGTTTCTTGTGGCAAACTTGTCAAAGATACGTCCTACTAGATGACAAAATTGGAGGCAAACTTTGTACAGAAGCAGGAGAGGATATTTATATATCCTGTATCTATTTAATCGGTGTCCCTCTCACAGGAAGAAGAAAAAATGTTAAAATCAAAGAATTCCTTCATATCAAGAACAGTCCTACTCTATAACTGAGCATGCTGATCATCAACCAAGTGCAGCTTTTCAAAGCTAATATGCTGTATAAATTCCAAAATAACTTCTGCTGAGATTCAAATTAGTTGAGATCATATGCATGAAGTCATGGTTTGTATTATTATGGGTTATTGACCAAATCATAATTTGATTATGTTCAAACAATATATTAATATTTATGTACAGATAGTCCTCAACCTATGGCCACAATTGAGCCCAAAATTGTTGTTGCTAAGTGAAACATTTCTTAAGTGAATTTTGCCCCATTTTATAACCTTTTGTGCCACAGTTGTTAAATGAACCACTGCTGTTGTTAAGTTAGTATTGTAGCATGATTGTTAAGTGAATCTGGCTTCCCCATTGACTTTGCTTGTCAAAAAGTCACGAAAAGTGAACGCATGACCCTGGGACACTGCAAGCATCATAAATATGAGTCAGTTGCTAAGCATCCAATTTTTGATCACGTGGCTATTTGGATACTGCAACACTCATAAGTGTGAAAAATGATTATGTCACTTTTTTCAGTATTGTTGTAACTGGTTACTAAGTGAACTGTTGTAAGTCAAGGACTACCTATATTTATTTATTATGTTTATGCCTGCATTTATTTTGTGAAACTCTAGGATGCATATATATTTCCTCCTCCTATTTTCCACACAACAAAAATTTTCTAAGATGAGCTGGGCTGGGAGAGTGACTGACCCAAATTCATCTAGCTGGCTATACTTTAACCACTATGTTAAAACTGGCTCTCTAAACAAGTGAAGTAATCTGCTTTTAGGTCAAAAAAAGGAGTCACATTTTCACTTCTAATGCAGTGTGAATCTGGTCAAAGTGTAGTCCAGTATTTGATCTCTCTGGTGTTGTTTCATAAATACTTGAAACATATGAGGAACTTAGGAAGGATAGGAGACACTTAGTCATACAAAATGTATCAAATGATCTATCCCAAGACACTCAGAGGCTAATGCAGAAAACAAACAATAATACCTAGAAACCTGGGTGTTTTTGACCAGGTATCCAACTCCGCTCTAATAGAAGATCCAGAATAGAGGACAAGTAAGGAAAGAATATCTCTTCCAGTAATAGATAATAACTGTGACTCTTCTCCAGGTCTCTTACTGTTTGCTGTATAAATACTAACTCTGATCCAACTCCTACAAAAGAGGTTCCAGTTCACAAACATATAAATTCCATGTAGACCAAGACTATTGTCATTGTTGGCCAAGTGCTTGTGAACACTTTTGCTTAGCAGAACATAACTAGTTGAGGCACATTGTTATGGAGGGTAGTATAATTTAGTGCAGTATTTCTCAACTTTGTTTGGATTTCAACTCTCAGAATTCCCCAACCAGCACGGGGAACTCCAATCCTGAGAGTTGGAAGTCCACATCTCTTAAAGTTGCCAAAACCTAGAAACCCTGATTTAGTCTCGACTTTGCAAATCCAGCTACAGGTGATATGTATCTTTTGTTGTTTCTTAGTCTATTTCACCTTTGTTTTTCACAGGTTACTCTTCTGCAAGTACCAAGTGAATTCCTCACCCCATTTCCCAATCTCATATTTTCAATAAAGTGCAATGCTCATTTCTCTCATGCCTCTAGGGACACGAGAAGTGTTTATTTTTGCTGCCATTCTTGCATCTCCTGTTGGTTGCTTTGCAATTACTCTTTTCCAGGAAAGTATAAGTAGGGTATTGCCTAGGTCAGCAGCTTGGCATTGTGTATGTAATGCACTTTATGTTCACGATACAGCAACTGTGTGGCGCATGAGGGAATGAGAGCCTTTCTCTAAGAATGCAGGAAACTAATTTGTAACTCAGTTTCCCTTCAGAAGATTATGACAATGCACAGAGGACTGGCTCCCATATTTCCCCCACAACAGTCCTGTGAAATAGTCCAGGCTGAAAGTGACTAAAATACTAAGCTAAAATAAATAAATAATAAATAAATAAAATAAAATCCAGGTTTGCCTGTTCCTATCTCCAATCCAGTGTGCTAGTGTCTCTCTGTCTTTCCTATCACAATTACAACATGATAAGACTTGACAATAGCAGAACTTTTGTGATTGATAGTCCTGTGACTGTATTTTGCATTTTATAATTCCTCTTTCAGAATGTCAGAATCAGCAATTTCATTATTTTTGTATAATGGTACCTTAAGAAAGGAGAATAATGGAACATATTTCAGAGACAATTTAAATAAAAATGAATCTGGTGTGTTTTCATGTCCACATTTATTTAATCATTGGGGTTCTGTCTCGTACATATTTATGGGATTGCAGCCTTTGTTGATTAAGTTTAAAATATTAAAATTTTCTTAAATATTAATATAGCTAACCTTATATCACTATTATACATATATGTAATATGTGCATTCAAGTTACATCAACTCTTAGTGATGTGTATCTGATACAGAGATACATATTTTATTTATGATTTTTAATATTTCTATCAAGCCTCAGTCATCCCTCCCTAAAACAAAGTGCCCTTGAGGTCACAGAGGCCAAAGCTATCATACTTGAGAATGAGGTCAACCGGGGTCAACTGGGTAACCAACATCCTGGCATTTTGGTCTCAGTTGGCGAGTCTTGTTCCCCAGCGCATGCGCATTTTCAGTAAACCTACCATTTGTACGCACTCCCCACATGGGCGACACGTTTCCTTCCCCTCGTTTCGCACATGCTCAGACCGATCCGAGGGAAACGACAGGCGCCAGCCTTTGTTTCCTCTTACGCATGTGCAGTGGTCTTAGCCATTACCGGAGGAACGCCCCCTTCTTCCCCAAAGCTCTGTCAAGGAACTGAAGGGGCTTCTCTTTCGTTTCTCGATTGGTTAACGCGAAGAGCGTGCGCGCGCGGCGGCCGGCAGCAACCCCTACCGAACGTGCGCTGCAGGAGGGCGCGCGAAGAGCGCAGGCGCAGAGCAAGGCCCCGCCCTCCCCAGGGACTCATTGTGCAGCAACCGGATTGACTTCTTCTTGTGCGCGCGGGCCAGCGGGATCCGTGTCGCCCTTCCCCCCCCCTCTGCTTACTTCACAAGCAAGCGCGAGCCTGATAGGGGACAGAGCCCTCCACTTCCCTCGGCAGGAAGGGGTTTGAGACCGCTCGCGTCGCGGCCCTGAGCGCCAACATCACGACCGCCCCCTCCCTCTTTTCTCTCTCCTCTCTCTCTCTCGCGGCCCCGCTCTCTTCCATCTTCTTTCCCCCCCCCCTTGTCTCCGCGAGCTTGCCATTCCCCTCACGTTGCCTGCGGGCCTCGAGACTTCTCCCCTCTTCTCTTTCCCGAGGCGCCGCCGCCGCCGCCTTTAACGGACGGGAAGCAAAAGCGGCCAAACGGCGCGCGTCCTCCCAGAGGGACTCATCCCGCGCCGGCGGCAGCAGCAGCAGGTGGGATCGAGGCCCACGTTCTAGGCGTCTGTTTTGCAGACGCGCGCGCAAGCGAAGCCAACAGAAAGCGGGTGTGGGGGGGGGCAGGAACGCGGTCGCCTGCTCTCTCTCTCTCTCTCTCTCTCTCTCTCTCTCTCTCTCCCCCCCCAACTTCCACTGTTTCGCAGCGCTTAACCCTTCCCCATTTCCGCGACGGCCGGCCTGTCCGCCGGCCCGCCCGCCCGCCAGTCAGTCAGTCAGTTTCCCCTTCCGGGCCGGCAAGAGCGCACGGCGTTGGCTGTATCGCGGGGCTTAAAAGTCTGAAACAGCCGGGCTTTCTTGACGTGCCGCGGCTGCCTTGACGCCTATTTCCCTCACCTTCCCGTTTTTGTGTGGTGTTTTTTTTTTTTTTTTTTAAATCGCCGCTTTAGAGGCAGCGCATAAAGTCAAAAGCCCGGGAGGCGCGACCTGGGCGAAGAGTCTCTCGGTTGCCCTCCGCTCGGCTTTTTTTATTTTTTTTTAATTTTATTTTTTTCCCGCCCTCCGTTTCGCTCGAGGGCCTTGAACGCGTGCTGAGGGGAGAGAGAGAGAGAGAGAGAAAGCAGGGGCGCCCGGCCCTTTTTCTCGCTGCCGCCAGCGCCATGTTGAAACAACCGCTGCCGCCGCCCTCCCCTCAACCTGCTGCGCCTTCCTCGGGCCCCCCTCCTCCCACGCCGCCTCCGGTTGTTGCCGCCGCCGCTTCCCGCAAAGCCAACCCACCCCCGGCCAGCCCCAACGGGAACCTCAGCCCCGGGGCCGCGGGCGGACCGAGAGCCACAATGGTGGCACCCCCGGGTAGCGGCGGAGGAGCCCCCCCTGGAGGAAGCGGCACCAGGTAAGGCTTGGCCGAGCGAAGGGAGGGGAGGGAAGCCATTCCCTTTCGCAAAGAGCGAAAGGGAAGAAGACATTGTCCCTTTCCCGCCCCAGAAGGGTTGACGGGAGGACTCGGCGGGGAGGGCGGAGGGGGGGGGGAAGAAAGGAGAATGTGTAGACCCGATAAGCGGAGTTGGGCTGCTTTGCCGCTGATTGGGTGCCGCTCTTCTCAGCGTAAACCCTGCCGAGGCCGGAAGGCGGATACCGCTAGACTCTCACCCCGCTCCTCGGAGAGTCTCTTCCACCACCCCCAATCTCTGGCCTTCTGTCATTTTTGGAAGAAGTGTATGTGGCTCTCTAACCTCTTTCGAAAAAGGAATCGATCCGTTCTGGGCTGAGTTGCCCTCGTTGTCGTGGAGTAGTAGACTTTGACTGCTTAGGCAAGGATTCCTTTCGGATGCCAATAGATGCCGTGGATGTTTTCTCGGAAGTAAATTCTGTTGACTTAATTGCACGCCAAATGTACAATCCCCATATATTTAAAAGGCATCAGGGAAATCATGGAATCCAACAAGCCCTTTCAGACATTGCAGGGGCTTGGTCTGCTTAATTAAAAGAACTTCCTTATGCAGGTGGTCCTCAACTTGACTACCGCAATTGAGCCCAGAATTTATGTTGCTAAGTGAGAAATGTGTTAAGTGAGTCTTGCCCCATTTTATGACTTCTTGCCACATTTGTTAAGTGAATCGCTGCAGTTGTTATATTAGTAACACGGTTGTTAAGTGAATCTGATTTCCCCATTGACACTGCATGTGAAAAATGGTCATAAGTCACTTTTTAAAGTGCTATTGTAACTGAACAGTCACTAAGCAAACTGTTGTAAGTCGAGGACTACCTGTATACATGAGCAGTGATGCCTTCCAGAAATGACTTTTGCCCAGTATGCTGCTTAAAGGAGGTGGGGTTTTTTTCCCCATTTCAGTAGCCTAGCATAAATCTCTGGTTTAAGAAAGAGCAGGACTAAATAACATTTGCTGAGCCATGTATCAATTTTATAAAGTTGAACAAGATCATAGTTGTTCCCAAGAGTTGGGTATTTTTATTTATTTATTTTTTGGTGATAATTCGGGTTATGACAAAGCAAGGCATAGCAATGAAGGAGCTCATTGGGCTATTTAATATAAAAGGCTCCTTTTGCTATTCTGATTGAATTATCACCTAGTTATTTCCCACTTATTTTAAATTGGCTGAGGAATTTTAATGAATTGTGCAAAATGTTATTCCAAATTTCAACAGAGTAATGTAGAACACTCAGAAATCATGGATTTGAGGCAAAGCAAATCCATTCTAAGCTTCTTTTCATACATAGAAAATTATTGGGTGCATGTGCCAGTAATACTTTGTGTCTGTTGAAGCAACATTTATTTTCATATATTTGTAGAGGATGAGTTTACATGTATAGTACATGCATTGATTTCTCCGAAAGTTGTCTCCATGGAAAGGAAGTTATGCTTTTCTTAGCTGAATTGGGAAGTCTGTTTAATTATTTTGGTAATAAAAAATGGGATTCTTGTTAGTGGTGAGAGCTCCTATGAATTAGATTGATAAGGAATGATGAATATGCACCAAATGTAGCCTATTGGTTTAAAGAGTTTACATTTTGAATTATTAATTACATTTGTTTCTGATTTATTTTCAGGGGCCAGAGTACAGGCAAAGGACCTCCACAATCTCCTGTAAGTTGTACTATAAACCATTTGGGATTGTCATATAATCTGTATGATTTGTGTGCTAGAGATTTGAGGTTTCTACTACTAATCTTTGCCAATAAATATATCTGCTAGTAGGCTTCAGTTCTTATGGCTATAAATGTACCCCTAATGTAAGAATTTTTTTAGTTATGACATGGTAAAAGACTCCCTAGGGCCTAGAATCTTATGTATTTGGTATGACTACAGTTGAAACAATTTCTGTATCTCTGTGTTAATTTGTATTACAATTATTTATTTATTTATTTTTCATATTTGTATACCGCCCTACATCCAAAGGACTCAGGGCAGTGAACAGCCATAATAAATACAAATACATATAGAAGTTAAATAATTTCTTTTATTTGCAATTTCTATAACAATAGCAAAGTATAAATAATATCTGGAGTAAAATAATTTCATGTAATAAACTTAGTTCAAACTGGTAACGCTTAATTACCTGTAGATTTTCAGCATAATGTCATTTGATTGTGGTTGAGATACAGCAGTCTGCTTATAAATACTTATCTCCCTTTTTTTCTAAATTTGCAACTTTATTAAGATTAGTGGAGTTAAATTATTGAGAGTCACAATTGTTATTTTGAAAAAGAAAAGTGTATTTTTCATATCAACATGTATAATAAACTATCATATCAACCTGTATCATTGATTTATTTTGTGACAAAATATTTGAATGCTTCAATTTTAGATACTGAATTGTGAAAATTCCAATATAATCTTCATTTTCAACTATAGACCCTCTATCCAAACTCTATGATAAGTAGTAATACATTTTGAACCAGTGCCAAGCCTCCTATATACTAAGATTCATGAAGGAAGCTCCTTACCGAGAAAACAAATGACATAATTGTTATTTAGGCCTTTATTTGTTACAACAGTTGTATACATTTTCTGAAATCTGTCTGTTGCCTACCTAATTATTGGGAGTGTTGTAACATTGAGCAATGGATGCTTACATATGTCTTGGTGACACTTATTTTTTCATTCCTCCCAGGCTTTTGAGGGTGTTTATAACAATTCCCGAATGCTTCATTTTCTAACAGCAGTTGTGGTGAGTCTTTTGATAATAAATTAAGGATGTAGGAAAGATAGATGTACAGGTGCATGTTTATAGGGTGTGGAAGGTACATGATGGAATTTCTTTCAGTGAGGTTGTCCTACAGGAAGAGTTGAGCATTTGTTTTATATAGACATTGCTCATATGATGTATTAATTCATGTTGTAATTTTATTTACATTATTCTTTGAACTCAGATTCTCATGTTAAGAATTTTAGTTCCAGATATTTTGGTTGATTTTAAAATAGTAGACAATGCAAGAATTGCAAGTTCTCAACCAAAGGAAGATGGGATGCTTGCAAAGGCTAATAGTTTGCTGTTTCCCCTTCCAGGTCTCATGGCAAAAAGTGCCTTAAGAATAGGGTGTGCTAAGCATTGTGCAAATGAGTCAGGGTTTTCTCTTGAATTTCTTCAGTTTATTTCACTTTATTTTAACAGCCTTCCAAATAAACAGATTATAGGTGTATGTTGAGGGGCGGGTGGGCAGGGAGCCCTTGATTAGCAATTTGAAGTATCCTTGTATCCTTTTTAAAAAGTATTCCTGCCCTTTGGTTTTCTTCCCAGGGATCAACATGTGATGTGAAAGTGAAAAGTGGAAGCACATTTGAAGGAATTTTTAAAACCCTGAGTTCTAAGGTGAATACTTTTTTTACTGACTAGTTTTCTTAGAATGTTAGCTAACAGGTTCGGTGAAGTTTATTTCTTAATTTGCATTTTAAGTATTTAGTTTTATTTTATATTGGAACTTTGGATACAGAAAGCATTCTTTCTCCCCAAACTTCACAAAGCTTACTTAAGCATCCTGAGATGACAAAGGTTAATATCTGGAAATAGATAGTGCTTAGTGACCAGTGGATTGTGATATGGCAAGTTTTCTGATTTATGTGGTTTTCTATAGTAGGAATAGGCAGCCTGTATTTTTTTATTTTTTTATTTTTTACAGTTTGAGCTGGCTGTGGATGCTGTGCACAAGAAAGTGCCCGACCAGCCAGTAGGGCCGAGGAGGGAGGATATTGTAGACACTATGGTTTTCAAGCCTGCTGATGTCATGTTAGTGCACTTCCGCAATGTTGATTTTAACTACGCCACCAAAGGTAATACAGCCTTAAAATAACAGAATTGAAATGTGATGGGAGGAGGCGTGAAGGAGAACTTGAATCCTTTCTATCTTGGCCTTCCTTTCTGTCATGTGTCTTAGATAAGTTCACAGATTCTGCCATCGCCATGAATTCTAAAGTGAATGGGGAACACAAAGAGAAAATACTACAACGCTGGGAAGGGGGAGATAGCAACAGTGATGATTATGACTTAGAATCAGATATGGTAAGTAACTAATAAGGCTTGAGTCCTCAAAACAGATTTATTTAGAGCTGCTTCACTAAGCTTTGTTGCAGCAAATGTACTAAAGCATTTATCTGTGATTTCAGTCTAATGGCTGGGATCCAAATGAGATGTTCAAATTCAACGAGGAAAATTACGGTGTGAAGACAACATATGATAGCAGTCTCTCATCATATACGTAAGTTAATGATTTAGCAGTGAGTGAGTGGGTGGGTGGGTGGGTGCGCACAGACACATTTATGTGAAGGTTCAGGGGAGAGAGCAGCTGATGACAAGGATATAATTTGGTAGGCTATTAGAGTCTAGGTTGCTTTTCTTTCTCTTTCACTTAATAAATGAGAATTGGTTAACATACCAGGACTTGTAAGGCTTTGATTAGTTGGCAGAAATCAGTGGATAAAGAAAAGTAGACTGATTGTCAAGATAATTCAAAGGTAATAATTTCAGCCCTTTGAATGTCAGTATTTTTGAATAGTTTCATCCTTTCTCTATCCTCAGTTCCACCTATTTATTACAGGCTATTGGCAGCTACTTTAAAAAATGAAATATTTGATAGCAGAAACAGTGAATATTCCATGATATGTCCATTGAAATATTATAATGCTACCCTTGCAGTTGCATTCCAGGATTCAATTTAGTTTAGGTGCTGGATTAGAAATTGAGAGACCATTTCTAGTCCTCTCATGGAATGGAAGCCAGTTGGATGACTTTGAAACAGAAATACACTCTTGCCCAATTCACCTCACAGGGCTGTTGTTATGGGGAAAATATAAGAACATCATGTACACCTTGAGTTGCATAAAACAGTGAACAAAATGTAGGCGATACAAATCTAATAAATTCTGAATGCAGTGAATATTAGGGCTCATGCAAAATAGTCATTTTGGATCGCTAACCAATTCATTTGTACTTTATGTAGTTAGTGAGACAGCTTGTCTCACTACATTACTAGTTTTTGTTATGCTCCTAAGATTTAACAGTATACTGAAGTAGCAGAAGCCTGTACTTGATTTTTCCTTGCTTGCTTATTTATTTATTTATAAAAATTATTGGCTGTCCATCTTATCACAGAATAACTCTAGACAGCATTTATTCATTATATATATGTATGCATATGCACACACACACACACACACACACACACACAGCATAAATAAGTTAAGCCAAATGTTATGATCCAATTAAATATGGGGGGGGGGAAATAGGAATAAAATGGTGTGCATACACACACATACACACAAATATATATTCAATTGTTATTTCTTTTTGTACGAAGTGTTTTATAAAACATTAAAAACAAGGAGTAATGGACAAAAACAAAGCGGAAAATAAAAGAAAATGTAAGTCTAAAATACAAATAGTCACCATTCACTTTTCAAACCTTTCTATGCTTGCAAGCCACTCTTGCTTTCTTTGCCTCTGTACATCAGTTTATATATTCCCTTTGTTTTTTAAATTTCTCCCCTCTGTTTTTTTGAGGATTACAAAACCAGGGCATTACTTTCTCAGTCTTCCCCTACAATTATTCACTCTTGCTTTATATATTTTTTATTAGATACTCGTTCATTTTCTCTATATAGCTAAGCCACCTCAGTGTACTACTTCCATACTATTTTTTGATTTTTGCATCAAGTCTGCTTGTTCATTCTTGACCCTATCGTTTTTTGTTTTACTACATTCAAATATCTACATTCAAAGAGCCTTGAAGGTGGTGCAGTGGTTAACATGCAATACTGCAGATTTAGACTAACTTTATTGTCACTTTAAATTTACACTAATGGATATATATTAAAATGAAATTTTGTTGCATATAGCTCTCAAAGGGTCACCACCTCCAATATACACTACATAAACATGACAAAAATATAAATAAATAAAAATTATGCATATACCCACATATATTATGACACAGAGAAACAACACTTTCTAGTTTGGATGTATACATATACATGTAAGAAAAATGAATCTTGCAAGTTTACCAGACGAATGGCATAGGGAAAAGCTGTTACAGAATCAAATAGTCCTGCTAGAAATATGTACTTCCAAAACCTTCTTCCAGAGGGGAGCAACAGAAACGGACCATAAAGTGTGTGTTGGATCTCTAACAATGCTTTGAGTGCTAAGCACATAGTACTTATGGGCAGTATCCTGAATAATGGGAAGCGAACTTCCTATAAGCTTCTTAGCTGTCCTTACCACTCTTTCTATGGACCTTCTATCTGAGGCACTGCAGTCACCAAACCAAACAGTGATGCAGTTTATTTCTCCTGCCACTGTTTGGCAGTTCAGTTCTCACCAGCTCAAGGTTGACTTAGCCTTTCATCCTTTCGAGGTCGCTAAAATGACCCAGTTGCTAAAACAAGGACTAGATTGTTGGAGGCAATATGCCAACTCTTAACCGCTTAGAGAGGGCTGTAAACAACTGTAAAGTGGTATATAAGTCTTAAGTGCTATTGCTGTCTTTCAACAAGCATTTATTCCTCTTAGCAAATGTGGTAGACTATTATTACCTATCCTTGTTATCAGCATTTATAAATTTTAATGTTTTCCTATCTGTGTCCCCTTTTTTAGGGATATACTTCTCTTTACTTTTTTATTTTTATTGATTTATCAAAATATAAAATACAAAGATATACTCCTAAAGTGAACAGTGTTATCTCCTGGCTGTAATGTTTTGTCATTTATGTGTAAATATAATAATAATAATAATAATAATAATAATAATAATAATAATAATAATAATAATAATAATAATTTTATTTCTATACCGCCTTCTCCCGAAGGACTCAGGGCGGTGTACAGCCTATTTAAAACACAAGACAAACATCAATTTAAAATTTAAAATTATTAAATAAATTTGGCTCCATTTAAAACCCCAGAAATTTAAAATACCCCAATTTAAAATTATCATGTCGATAGCCCGGCCTGGCGGAACAACAGGGTCATTCAATTTTTCCTGTAGAGTCTCAGACTACAAAATGGCCCTGTCTGCGATCAAAGTACATGTACATTCATATCTCCAACCAACCCTGGCTGACCATTTCACTTTCACTTTTGACTATGTTGTCATTCCCATTTAAATTTTTAAATACAGAATTCATTGACTTTGGTTTTATGTTAATATAGCGCAAATTCATGCTGTTTGATATAGTAGTTCCTTTGTTCATAATTAAATCTACATCTTTACTTCATACCAATATCCATCAGTACCTCACAGAGTTAGATCAGTTACATTATTCTCCACTCCCAACCTTTTTTTTTTTAGCTTCACAAATAGTTTACCTAATTTTCCTCCTTCGTTTCCTGTTATATTCTAAATCAGAATCTTCATATATATATATATATTAATTTGATTTATATGCCGCCCTTCTCTGGAGACTCAGGGCGGCTTACAATGCGCTAAGCAATATTTCATGGTCAACAAATGACCTCATGTACCTGTTATGGCTTTCATCATTTAAAGCTTTCACAAAACACCTTTTTACTCAAAGGAGGAGAAAATTGTGTTACCATCTGTTGTCTCTGTTAATGGTAAGAACTCTACTCGACAGTTTCGGCACATTGTGTCCAGTAGCGTGTCACCAGCCAAATCCAATTTTACTTAAAATGCAATGTGTGGATTTATGCAATAAGTAATAAGCATCCATAATTCTATTGGAATTAGTTATGGATCTGAAATTTACAAACTCTAGGAAGTTCAATCAAAAAGTTTGAATTGTTGGGAGCGAAGATGTTTTTTACCATGTTGCAAATTAAGAGGTGTTGGTGCATTTATAATAAGTTTATTTTGTTCTTTTGGGTAGATTAGTAGAATTTATTTGCTGCATTTCCTTTTTTCCCTTCTTCCAATGGCCCATTTTTTCATGACAGAGTCCCTCTTGAAAAAGATAATACAGAGGCTTTTAGGCAAAGAGAGGCCAGAGCTGCACAGCTGGCACGAGAAATTGAGTCAAGCCCACAGTATAGACTGCGTATTGCAATGGAAAATGATGATGGGCGCACAGAAGAAGAGAAGCACAGTTCAGTGCAAAGACAAGTGTCTGGAAGAGACAGCCCCAGTTTGGTTTCCAGGTAAGTTTGCAGCATTGGTGAAATGAATACAAGTATGTATTTAAATCTATTCTAATATCAATGCTATCAATTACCTTATAGCTATTCTGCATCGCTCAGACAGCATTTGTTAAGCTGATTCAAAACTGTAAAACAAAATAACCTTTGGATAGCCATATGCCTCTCTAGTATAAAACAAGTACTAATTGTGGCTAGTGTACCATATATATTTGGAGAAGAAATAATCTTAGGGGTCCCACTGTAACTTAGAAACTGTTTCACCTGTTGATTGCCAATCTCTTTGCTTCAAAAGTTCCCTTGCATTTGCATTCAGCTTCTGGGATGAGGAAAGTCATGGTGGTTTCTTTCGTTATTATTCTTTGAACTTACCCAGCTATTTCTTTTTGCAGAGAGGGCAAATATATCCCACTTCCCCAACGTGTCAGAGAAAGCTCCAGAGGAGGCATACGCTGCAGTAGTTCTAGAGGAGGGAGGCCAGGCATGGGCTCTTTGCCACCCCGTGGGAGTTCACATCATTCAGAAAGCAACACTGGCTCTGCTCCAGAGCAACGAGGTATCAATGGAGGTAAGGCTGAGGATCTCTGGCTTAAAAGGGAAATACTGGAATGGATTGAAACAGTCACTTTAACAGGAAGAAAAGCTTTGGTGAAGGTTGGCCCATCTGACTGGAAGTTCACATGACACACACACACACACACACACACACACAGAGTTTCCTGTCTCTATTATGATGTAATTTTAAGCAGTAAAGGATAAGATGAAAAGTCACAGAAAGGAAGTTTGTTCTACTTTACTTTTTCCTCTAAAGCAATATTTCTTAAACTTTTTTTTTCTCCCAAGGACCGTTTCACATTTTTAAAAATTGTAGGGAACCTCAAAAGAGCTTTTCTTTGCAGGTTATATTTATCATATTAAAAATTAAAATTGACGCATTTGCTACAGTTGTGATTATTCATGATGGATGGGATTTTAATGTTGTATTTTTCAACATTGGCTGGCAAATAATTTTGATTTCAAGGAAACCAGATCTTGGTTCTTGAGGGACCACCCCCCAGGGGTTTTAGGACCACACTTTAAGAAACACTGCTGTAAGGAAAATGCATTTTGAAATGAGATTGAGAAAGTTGAAAAGTGCTTGTAGAAGATGACAGCAAAAAAGAAAATCAAATCTGATAATCATGGTGGGGAGGATGGGGACAGAAATCTGACAAGGATGAAGGGGGATGAAGCGATGGGCATTAGTATAGTAAGTGGGAGGGGCAGATATGACGGCTGCAGGGGGCCATATTATGTTTCGGGAGTGCGCACTCGTTGTTTACGAACGATTGCCCACTCCGACCCCCAAAGCACTGCTCGTTTCCCGGGTTGTTCAGAGTCTCAGACCCTGGGTCTACGGCTGATGTTATGTAATGCCAGGTCAGTGGTAAATAAAGCCCCCCTCATTCATGATCTTATTTCAGAGGGAGGTGCTGACCTGGCAGGGATTACGGAGACCTGGTTAGGCCAGGAGGGAGGAGTTCCCCTTGTGGAAATGTGCCCGCCAGGTTTCCGTGCATTCCATCAGCCAAGGACTCAGGGAAGGAGTGGGGGAGTGGCAGCAATCATTAGAGAAAGTCTTTGCCCGAGGGAGGCCACTGTTCCTCAGATAGCCGGATGTGAGTCCCTCCTTGTGAAGTGGGGTCGGGGGATTCAGATGGGCCTACTGATTGCGTACCTGGCTCCCTGCCACGTAACAGCGGTCCTGCCTGAGCTGCTCGACATTATAGCCGGGGTGGCAGTGGAAACCCCCAGACTTATTGTTATGGGGGATTTTAACCTGCTATCCGCTGGTGAGATGTCGGAGACGGCTCAGGAGTTCATGGCTTCCATGATGGCCATGGACCTGACCCAGGTAGTTCAAGGCCCCACCCACTTGGGGAATCACACCCTGGACTTGATTTTTGTCTCTGATCAGTGGCTGAATGATCTAAGAATAGGGGATATAGACATCAAGCCCTTGTCATGGTCTGATCATTCTCTCCTTCACATGGACTTTCAAGTCACTTCCACCCACCACAGGGAGACGGAACCAACCAAATGGTTCCGTCCCAGGCGCCTGATGGACCCCGAAAGGTTCCTGATGGAGCTTGGGCCATTTCCTGAGACTCTGGCTCACAACTCGACTGAGGACCTGGTGGTCACCTGGGACAGGGCGGCTACTGGGGCCTTGGACCGCGTTGTGCCTTTGCGGCCTCTGACCCGATGCCGATCTCGTCTAGCTCCTTGGTTTTCCGAGGAGCTGAGAGAGATGAAGCGTCGGAAAAGACGCCTGGAGAGCGATTGGAGGACAAGCCGATCTGAATCTGACCGAACACAGGTGAGATCTTATATTAAGACCTACCTAGTGGCGATAAGAGCGGCGGAGTCTAGCTACTTCTCCGCTCTTATTGCATCTGCAGAGAACCGCCCAGCTGCGCTGTTTAGGGTGACCCACTCCCTACTTCAGGTGGCGGTACGGGAAGATCCCTTAAAGGGTCGAGCTGAGGATTTTGTACAATTCCTGCATGATAAAGTCGCTCAGATTCAGGAAGGCCTGGACTCCGATTGGGTAGATCCAGGGGAGGAGACGGGGGCAGGTCTTGAGAGCGTTATCTGGGAAGAGTTTGACTCTGTGGCTCCTGAGGATGTGGACAGGATTCTGGGCAAGCTTAACGCTGCCACATGTTTATTGGACCCGTGTCCCTCCTGGTTGGTACTGGCCTCCCGGGAGGTTACATGAGGCTGGCTCCGGGGGATTATAAATGCTTCTCTGAGTGAGGGTGTCTTTCCCGCCGCCTTGAAAGAGGCGGTTGTGAAGCCCCTCCTCAAGAAGCCTTCCCTGGACCCAGCTATATTATCAAATTATCATCCAGTCTCCAAGGTTGGAGTGAAGGTTGTTGAGAGTGTGGTGGCGCGACAACTACCCCGATACCTGGATGAAGTTGTCTATCTGGATCCGTTCCAGTCGGGCTTCAGGTCACGATACAGCACGGAAACGGCATTGGTGGATGATCTCTGGAGGGCTCGGGACAGAGGTTGCTCCTCTATCCTGGTCCTATTAGATCTCTCAGCGGCTTTTGATACCATCGACCATGGTATCTTACTGCATCGGCTGGAGGGGTTAGGAATAGGGGGCACCGTGCTTCGGTGGTTCTCCTCCTTCCTCTCTGACCGTTCGCAGTTTGTGTTGGCAGGGGGGCAGAGGTCGACCTCGAGGCACCTTATTTGTGGGGTGCCGCAAGGGTCAGTCCTCTCACCCCTTCTGTTCAACATTTATGTAAAACCGCTAGGCGAGATCATCCGTGGTTTCGGGGTGAGTGTTCATCAGTATGCTGATGACACACAGCTATACATCTCCACCCCAGACCACCCCAATGATGCCCTTGCTGTGATGTCCCGTTGCCTGGAGGCCGTGCGGATCTGGATGGGGAGAAACAAGCTCAGACTCAACCCCTCCAAGACCGAGTGGCTGTGGCTTCCGGCGTCCCGGTATAGTCAGCTGGTACCATCACTGACAATAGGGGATGAGATCTTGCTCCCCACAGAGAGGGCCCGCACTTGGGTGTCCTCCTGGATTCACGGTTATCTTTAGAAGATCATTTGACGGCCGTGGCCAGGGGTGCCTTTTATCAGGTTCGCCTGATCCGCCAGTTGCGTCCCTTTCTGGATCGGGACGCCTTGCGCACGGTCACTCATGCCCTAGTTACCTCCCGTATGGACTACTGTAATGCTCTCTACATGGGGCTCCCCTTGAAAAGCACCCGGAGGCTCCAACTGGTCCAGAACGTAGCCACGCGGGTGATTATGGGCGCAGCTCGTTACGCCCATGTAACACCTCTCCTACGCGAGCTGCACTGGCTCCCGGTGGTCTTCCGGGTGCGATTCAAGGTGTTAGTTATCACCTTTAAAGCGCTCCATGGCTTAGGACCTGGGTACCTATGAGACCGTCTTTTGCCACCAATAGCCTCCCACCGACCAGTTCGTTCTCACAGGGAGGGACTACTCAGGGTACCCGTCAGTCAAATTATGTCGACTGGCGACTCCCAGGGGGAGGGCCTTCTCTGTGGGGGCTCCAACCCTTTGGAATGAACTGCCCCCGGAGATACGGAATATCCCTGATCTCCATGCTTTCCGCCATGCCCTCAAGACCCTGATGTTCCAACAGGCAGGGCTAAACATACAAACATGCGAATGATTTTTTAAATGTTATCTAATTCTGGGTTTTATTTAATTGACCAAACTAAGTAATAATTTTAATTAGCAATTTTATGATGTTTGTGTGTCTATATTTTTCTTGACTGTACACCGCCTTGAGTCCTACGGGAGAAAGGCGGTATAGGAATGAAATATAATTTTTATATATATATATCCATCCTATGGGGAGATAAGAGACCTAAGTGCCATGCAAAAATTCTGAATAATTTAGAAAGAAATGAAATACTACTAACAATTACAAGCAGTCCTCCTTTAATAACCTTAATTGGGACTGGAATTTCTGTTGCTAACCAAATGGTCTCATTAGGCAAAACATCACTTAACTGTAGCACTTAGTAATCACACTTCTGGTAGTCCCAGTTGTAGTGTTAGAGAAGGACCTCAAGCTTCTGCCCTATTGTGCTTCCCTCCACTTCAACTCCTCTCCATCTCTGCTCTTTAGCATTGCAGCAGCAGCAGGGGGAAGATGATGGCAAAGGTCAGCTGAGGACACCAGAGGTGGGGGAGTGCAGGACAGCCAAAAGGGCAGGGAGGTATGGGGTAAGACCGGTGGGTGAAGTTGAAGTGTATGGTACAGTATTAAATGCAGTTGAGCTGCAAAGCACCCAAATTCTGATCATATGACTGTGGGGGCACTTCAATGACCATAACCCCAAGGACTGGTCATAACTACCCAGTGCTATTGTAACTTTGAATGGTTGCTGAACAAATGGTCATTTAGCAAGGACTGCTTGCACTACCAATACAAATTAGGTTTAGAGAGGGGGTTACTTCCTTGAATAAGGAAATGACTGATGATTTTCTGTCCTCATTGCAGTATCAATCTGGTTCAAGCTACCAAGATTGAAAAATACTGTTAAGTTGATGAGTATAAGGGCACGATGGGATGAATGGTATGGACAGGTTGAAATCACAAAGTTTATCAGACCACTAGGGGGGGGGGAAATGGAAGGACGAAGGTTATAATGTGCTCCAGAGAACAATAACAATAAAAAGGTAGTAGCATTGAAAGATAAAGAAAAAAAAAATGAAGTGACACAGTTTATAGTGTATGGGATCAAAATATGGATTCTAAATTGAAGGAATGAAGAAGAAAGTAAGAGATGTAGTGCAAATGGGGGGAAGTTAGATTTGAAGCCTGAATAGCCTATGAAACACCTCAGAAAAAAATGATCCAAGGCTAATTTTTGGTTCTTGCAAAAATCACATTGCATTGTTGGTCTTCACAAAATGCCAATTTCACTGAAAGTGCTGGCTGAAAATCAGGAGAAGCAGTAATAATACCAGTGACAACTTTGCTCAGTTTAGCTGTGTCTGAAGCAGCCTTCTACCCTACCACTGATCTCATGCTCGCCTTCAGTTGCCCCGTTCAGTCTTGCTACACTACAACAGAATCAGGATTGCTGCATCTCATCATGAGTCCTTGTGACCTTTCTCTTCTCTTGCCTCTCTTCTTTGGATAGGATGCAGCATTTCCTGCCTCTTCTCATTCATCCCCCATATTTGTAGAGGCCATAGTGTTACTCATTTACCCACATTCATTAGTTTGCTTCTTGTAGATAAGGGTTCATTGGTGCATTGACTTAATCACCATTCACTTATTTTAAATTTCTTAATTAGTCAATTTGTAAATGCCAATTGCAACCAGGTGCCTGTTAATTTCATTGGCATGATAGAATTTCCATTATTTACTAGTAAGGAAGAGCTATAGATGTCAAAAGAACATTTTGTTTTCTTTGTGTGTATCTAGTTTGATTCATCACGACCTATGGCTGCTTTGTTTTAGGTCCATCTAGAATGTCTCCAAAGTCTCAACGACCCAATCGAGGGGCCAAGAATATGTCTTCCCCGACCAGCCGACCCATGGAAGTCTCTGCTGCATCTCCTACAGGTAGAAGCACAAATAAGCAGCAAACTTGATGTCCTTTTTTGTGAGGGCTTTGATTAAAAAAACCCTTCACATATTAACCCTAATCTAATGCATCTTTGCTGTTACTATACTGTATAGTGGGCCGTCTCTATGCTCCTCGTTCACCGAAGTCTGCCTCAACTGTTCCAGTCTCTTCCCAAGATCCTCCTGTGGGATCAGCTATCCCTATTGCTCCTGCATCACCTTCTGAGTCAAGGACTACCATGGAATCGAGTGCTTCCCCGACCCCACCTTCACCTAAAGTCCCAGCATCTATCCCAGTAGCTGCTGTTGAAGGTAAGTACTTAAACTGGGAGTAAAGCAGGTTTGGTTGATTGCCAATCAACAAAGAAGGAACTAAGGATGGACCTAAAACAAAGCAACCTATAGGAATTAGCTGGCCAGAGAATCCCAGATGCGCTGCACCAAACTCCTCAATGTATCATATCATTTCAGTGTTTCTGAGAATGTTGAGGACTTTGTTTAGATTTTTGAAACTTGCTGCCTGGAAAGATTGCTTACAACTTCTCGCTGTTTTTTCTTCCCTCCTATTTTACCCTAATAAGAAAAATATTTGAGTTTTTACAGTTTTTAAATACTTGATAGGTTTGATCACTTGAAAAAGTTTTAGGATATTTATTGTCTGTCTGAAGGAGAATATGGGATTTGAATAAATGGTGAGACTCTTTGGGAAGTTGCCATACTTTCCAAGTGTATTTCAAGTTTGTTCCGCTTTCCTTGCCCGGGATCTGAATGTAAAACATAGCATATGGTTTGTCTCCTAACCCTTTCCTTCCTCTTCTAGTTAAAGAGGTGCCTAGCTCTGCCACCAAAGAAGCCGGCAGGGCTGTAGAAGTTATGGGACCCTCAGACTTGGTCAAACAGACTAGCAAAGGTTTGTTTCTTTTGACTCTTTGAGCTTTTTGCTTGTTAATCTAAATATCAGTTGCTTTGCATATTTTTTATTACACATTATATTTTGCACATTGCTGTTTCTTAAAATTGTGAGCTAAGTCAGGCAGAGTCTACACACAAGGAGACAAATTCCTTGTGTGTGCAATCACACTTGGCCAATAAAGAATTCTATCCTATCCTAAATGTAATGAACTAAACAGTTAGTTAATAAACTCAGAACTCACTAGATGACTTTGAGCCAGCTACTTCATCTCAGTGCAATTTACAGGATTGCCTGGGGATAAATGAAGACTTGATCACACACCCAATAACATCCCCTTACTCATTCAGAAAAGTGGAATATTAATGCAAAATTAAATAATCACTGCTAACTAAAAAAAATCTTACCAGGTGCATATAATTTATTTTTTTATTGAAAAGTTTTATAAAAGATACAAACATTTCCCCCCCCCCACCCGTCCACCCTCACCCCATTCCACCCCCCTTGCTCACCCACCCATCCTTTCCCCCTTCCCCCCCACCCCCCTCCCTAGACTTCCCAGAACAAGCACAGGGTATAGCATTCACAAACATAAAACTAAAATATTATAACAATTTGTTGGCTTCAAATTCTCCCTAGGTCTTTTAACTCCTTATAACTCAAAACACTATAAACATAAACTAAAGATTAAAAATGTTTCATTCATAAGCTATATAAAACTTCTTAGTCTGATACTTGTTCTGAATATAGTCAATCCATCTTCTCCATTCCGATATATATCTTTCGTTTGAGTGATCTTTAAGATAGGATGAAATTTTTGCCATCTCTGCCAAATGCGCAACTTTTAGTGTCCATTCCTCAATAGTAGGTAGATCTTCTTTCTTCCAATACTGTGCCACCAGTAACCTGGTTGCTGTTATTAAGTTTAAAACCAACTTAGTCTCTGTCACAGTACAATCCGTAACTATTCCCAACAAAAAAAAAACTAGTGTAAATTTGATCTTTTTCTTTAAAATATTTTGAATAATCCACCATATTTTTATCCAAAAAGCCTTAATTTTTTTACATGTCCACCATATATGAAAATACGTAGCATCTTCACACTCACATCGCCAACATTTAGATTGTAAATTTGGATACATACAGGCTAGTTTTTTTGGATCTAAATGCCATCTATAAAACATTTTATAAAAGTTCTCTCTTAAATTTTGGGCTTGTGTAAATCTTACATTTCTAACCCATATCTTTCCCCATGTTTCCATCATTATTGGTTCTCCTATATTTTGTGCCCATTTTATCATACAATCCTTGACTAGCTCTGTTTCTGAATCTATTTCCACTAATACATTATACAACCTTTTTATGTGCATTTGACTTTTGTCTCTTATTTGTTTTATCAAGTTCTCATCCTGTTGCAAAATACCAATTTTCTGATCTTCTCCCCATCTGACCTGCAGCTGTCCATACTGAAACCAAGTTCTAATTATTCCTTCTTCTCTTAATTGTTCCATAGATTTTAGTTGTAATCTAACTCCTTCTTTATAAAGGAGTTCCTTATATATAATCTTATCTTGTTTTTGCTCCACATTTATATTCTCTATCGCGTGTCTGGGTATTGTCCATATTGGTAATTTATCGTTTAATTTGTATTGATACTTCTTCCAGACATGCAATAAAGCATTCCTTAATATATGACTTTTAAAAGTCTTATCTATTTTCTTATCATACAATAAGTAAGCATGCCAGCCGTAGACCAGACCATATCCTTCAATGTTTAATATCCTTTCCTCCGTTAAATTTATCCAATCAGTAACTGCTGAGAGGGCAGCGGCTTCATAATACAATCTTAAATTGAGCATTTTAAGACCTCTTTCTCGTGTATCTTGCCTTATCTTTTGATTTACTCTCGATTTCTTCCCTGCCCACACAAACTTATTTATGCCCTTCTGCCATTCCTTCAGATTTTCATCTTTTTTAAATATAGGTATCATTTGAAAAAGAAATAAAAACCTTGGTAAGACATTCATTTTTACTGCCGCTATCCTTCCCAACAAAGACAATTGTAATTTTTTCCACTTTTCCATCTCTTTCTGTATTTTTTGCCACAACGGTTCATAATTGTGCTGGTATAGTTTCATATTTGTAATCATAATATAAACCCCTAAATATTTAACCTTCTTTACTATCTCAAATCCTGTTACCCTTTCTATCTCTTCTTTTTGGCTTCTAGTCATATTTTTAGATATTATCTTTGTTTTAGCTGTATTTATTTTAAAACCAGATACTTGTCCATATGGGTTAATTATATCCATCAAGGCTGTAATCGATTGTGCTGGTTGGGCTAAGGTAACAACCAGGTCATCCGCAAATGCTTGTAACTTATACTCATGCTGTCTAATTTTAATTCCCTTTATTATATCTGTCCCACGTATTTTACTCAGTAAAATTTCCAGCGTCAAAATAAACAACAATGGAGACAAGGGACAACCTTGCCTTGTTCCTTTTTCTATATTAAAAATATCTGTTAAACCACCATTGATTATTATTTGCGCTGTTTGTTTCTGATATATTGCCTTAATAGATTTATAAAATATTCTCCAAGTTGCATCCTTTCTATTAATTTCAATAGAAAATGCCAATTCAATCTATCAAAGGCTTTCTCCGCATACAAAAATACTAGCACTGCGGGGACCTGGTCGTTCCTCCTCAAATACTCTAGTAAGTTAACAATTTGCCTTACATTACTTTTCATTTGTCTACCATTTATAAAACCAGTTTGATCATGATGAATCATTTGCTCATAACTATCATTAATCTATTTGCTAATATTTTAGCAAAAATCTTATAATCTTTAAAAGTGAAATTGGCCTGTAGTTTTTTGGATCTGTATGATCTTGACCCTCTTTTGGGATCAAAGAAATAAAAGCTGTCTTCTAAGTTGGAGGTACCTCTCCTCCCTGTTGTATATTGTTAAATAATTCCTTCAGTGGTTCCACCATTTCCTCCTGTAAACTTTTATAATAAACAGCTGTCAAACCATCCATCCCAGGAGCTTTACCCACTTTCAACTGCTTAATTGCAAACAAAATTTCCTCGGAAGTTTTCAATTGATTTAAACTATCCCTCTGCTCTTTTTTAGTTATATAAATATTCTCTTTCTATAAATATCTATCTATATTTGTCTCTTGAATTTTATCACCAGTATACAGCCTTGAGTAAAACTCTAAGAAAGATTTTTTAATCAGTTCTTGCTCATAAACCTCTTTACCTTTGTATTTTATTTTCTCTATAGTCCTTGATTTCTGCTTTTTCAACAAATATGCTAACCATCTACCAGGTTTATTGGCATTACAAAAAGTATTATGTTTAGCATATTGTAAATTAGTTGCCACGTGATCTGCTGTTAACATGTTAAATTGACCTTTCAGTAAATTAATTGCCTCTTTAATTTTCTTATCTGTTGGATTAACTATCAATGCTCGTTCTTGTTTTTTAATCTCTTCTTCTAATTCCTTTCTTTTTTCCCTGTTTTTTTTGTACTTATTATTCAAATATATGCTTTACTTGCATCCCACACCATTTCCATCGATGTACCCTTTTGCATATTCATAACGAAAAATTCTTTTATAAATTTTTTACACTCTTTAACATTTTCTTCATATCTAAACAAATTATTTAACCTCCAGGACCTCCTAAGCCCCTTTCCATAGTCCAGTTCCATCCAGACTGGACTATGGTCTGTCAATATTCTTGAACAAATCTTCGTATTCTTCACCCTGGAAAAGAGGTCGTTAGTAATTAGGATAAAATCAATCCTTGAAAAGGATTGATGTCTATCCGAAAAGAAAGTAAAATCTTTTTCTTCTGGGTTTCTTTCACGCCAAATATCCCTCAATTCCCAATCATCCATCATCTCCAAAAACGATTTGGGCAGTCTTGCTTTTGCTGAAACATTTTGCTTAGGTCCCTTCTTGTCCTTTTTAACATCCAAAACACCATTCCAATCACCCAGTAGGATACAAGTTTTATATCCCCACTGTGTCAACTTAGAATGTAGGAAATTATAAAATTTTTCCTGTTGTTGGTTCCAATTAAAAGTAATTTTTCTCCCTTTATTAAAAGTTAAATCGCTAAGAATCTTCCTTGATCATCTGCTTCAATTAATTTAGCAATTAAGTCTCTTTTCAATTATATAACTATACCATTTTTCTTCTCTGGTGCTGCCGCTACATAATGTGTACCTAATCTTGTATTCATTAAATATTGTTGATCTTGTATCCTAATATGAGTCTCTTGTAAACAAATTACGTCATTTTTAAATTGTTTAAGATAGTGAAATATTTTCCTCCTCTTCTGTGAAGAATTCAAACCATTAACATTCCAAGTTAAAAATCTAGTTCCCATGTTTGGGCCTCTGAAGCATTTGGAGCATTTGCTGATGGTCTTGCCTCATTTGACTTTTAGGTCTAGCTCCTCCCACTGCTTCTGTTTTTGTAGTTCCTTGAGTTGCCATCTGGAGTTGTTGCTGTCTTAATTCTTCCTTACGTTTAGCTGGTGCTGCTCTGGTGCTGCTCTGATCCTTTGGTTCTTCTGGTATATCAATTAAATCAGCAATCTGGATTTGTAGCAAATCTTCTTGACTGGTCGAGGCTCCCCGCTGGACTACTGTCATCAGCTCTTCTCTTTCCATTACTTCCTTTTTTCTTTTAACTTCTGGTGACTTTGGTGGCCCAGCCTTTAACACATTGGCATAGAAATCTCTTGCTTTCCATACTGTATTAAGCCGGTATCTCTCGCCCGAATAGTTCACCACTAGACCGGCTGGCACTTCCCATCTATACTGTATTTGGCGTTTTCTCAGTTCATCCACCAGGAAGGCATATTCCCTTCTGGCTCTCAACATTTTGGGGGGGATTTCTTTCATTGTCATCACTTCCTGGCCTTCAACTTGAAACTTCTTTTTAAAGGTAGCCTATAAAATTTCATTACGTAGTCTCCTTGTGGTAAAGTATATTACAATGTCTCTTGGTAAATGTTTCTGTCTGGCCACCCACGAATTGACGTGATATATCTTGTCAATGTGCCAGCCTAACTCCACTGCTCCCCCAACATCTGTGCCAATCCTTCTGACATCATCTCTTTCAAATTCTCTTGTTTGTTCTCCTTCACCCCTCTTATTCTTAGAGCAAATTCCATATCTTTGTATTGAACCATTGTTACATCAGCTTCAGCCCTTTCAATTTTGTTCTGAGTCTCTCCTAATTTATTGTCCAAAATTTCAGTACATTGCTTAATCTCTTCAACCTTATCATCCAAAATTTCAATGTTACCTGCCAAACTTTAAATGCCAGTATTATATCATCCCTAATCTCATCTGAAACAGTCTGTATTTTTTCATTAGTTTCATTACTTTTTTCATTAATCACAGTAGCAATTTTATCCTGTGTAACTTTTAGGGCTTCTTGTAGCATTTCAAACGTTAAAGTCTGTGGATCTGTTGGGGGAACAGAGGCTTGCATTCTAGAAGTATGGGCTGGAGAGCTTCTGGCACTCCCAGTTCCTTTAATAGGAACAGTCTTTACAGGTTTTGAGGCCATTTTTCAGTTTAAGTTAATCTTTGTATTTTAATCAGAAGCCAAAAAGAAGAGTTCAACAAAATCAAAAATTTTCCAGTCTTAAATTGATGTCTTAAAATCCTCCTTCTCTCAGTACAAAATTTTTTCCAAGCAAGAGGCTGTCAGTGAAACGAAACTTTCCTGTAACTTTCACGTTCCACGCCCTTTCAAGCCTCAATCGCCATCTTGTTACAAGTTTGCTAAGTTGTTATTTCCGAAGGAGGTAATGAACAATGGAGTTAAGTTTAGATACTTGCAGTCTGACTTCTCCTGGCTTGTTCTGCCTGCAGCAATTTAGAATGCTGGAGATCCCCTCAGTTGTTATTGGCAGAATTGGTCGCGGTGCCTTGCTTCGCTAATTAGCAGAGTCGTCCCAGGTCCGGAGCAGATTGACAGGCTTCTAGGGAGCTCTCACCCTTCGTGCCCCAGAATTTCTCCTAGGGCACTTGCGGAGCTCTACCTTCACCTGTCAGCTCTCCTCTCTCCCCTTTGCCCGGGGAGAAAGTTTCCAAGTCGCCAGACAGCTGTTTTTCGGCTGTTCTGGCGGCTTTTACGATATCAGGGATCGGGCGCTCATGGAGGAGCATCTGCGACGCACGCGGAGCCAACCGGAAATCCCAGGTGCATATAATTTAGTTTTCTGCTTGATAACTTGATACTTTCCCCTCTAAACACTGCTTTCATCGCATCCCAAACAATTTCAAATTTAACCTCTCCATTATCATTCAATCTCCAACATTCTTCCCATTTTTTAAATATCCATTTTTTATCCTCTTCATTTTTATACAGTTTTTCATCATATCTCCAACAACTTCCTTTTTTCTCAAAATTAAAATCTATTTCCATCGTAACTTCTGCATGATCAGAATCCTTAAAAATTCCCACATCTATCTTATCCACATTATTCAACAAATCTTTAGAAACTAAGATATAGTCAATTCTTGAATATGTATTATGTATCTTAGAGTAAAAAGTGTACACTCTTTCAGTTCCTTTCACTTCTCTCCAGACATCCACCACGCCGTTTTGAAACATCCATTTATTTAAGGTCCCCATTTTATTTGCTCCTCCACAACGAGTGGGGTTAGTACTATCTATTTTATCTCTAATTAAATTAAAATCCCCAGCCACAATTACTTTCCCTACACTTTCGATTTCCAAAATTTTAGTTATTTTTTCAAGAAATTCTTTTTGCTTCTCATTTGGTAAATATAAATTAACCAGTGTCACTTTTTCCTCGTTAATATTTCCCACAATTATTAAATATCTTCCTTCTTCATCCACAATTACTTGTTCTTTTTCAAAATATACCCTATCTGATATCAATATAGCAACTCCTCTAGCTTTTGAAGTTCCAAAAGATTTTTCATAAATTTGCATACCCTTTATGTACATTTTATTTGAGTCTTCAGATTTCTGATGGGTTTCTTGCAAAAATAATATATCTGGTAAATCTCTTTTAATTTTAAGTTCCAATCGTCTTCTCTTGATCTGATTCCCTGTACCCTTCACATTCCATGTCATTATTTTTATTAAACCCATTTAAACTGTAACTTTTTTAATCCTTTCCCCTCCTCTTCCTTTCTGTGCCCAGATCCCAGCACCAATCTCCCACATTCCAAACAACATTCAACATAGAAGAAAAAAAACAATAAAAAAAAAACAAAAAAGGACAAAAAAACCATCAAACATTGAATAACAAACAATATTCGTCCCCCACATCCTCAATTGGTTTCCGCCTCTATAAAGAGAGTGGGGGAGAGGGGACGTGCCAATGGTCGGGTCACTTCTTTCGGGTAGTCTACTTAAATTCATCTCTCAGAGAAAAGGGTGGTAATTTCTCCCCGCACTCAGCTTCCTGCAATTCTTTTTCAAGATCCTTGAATTTCTTATCCGCTCCATCTCCCATTATATCATCACGACTTTTCTTTTGTTCAACCATCGCAGGTGAGATTTCCTTCCGCTTTAGTCCTTTAGGATCTTGTCCTCCAGCAGCCCCTTTTTCTTCTGGTGTTGATGTTTTTGCATATGTTCCACCCATCTTGAGCATTTGATCTTTTATCTCTGTTACGTCCTCATACTTTACAATCAATCCAAGTTCGTGTAAGTATAACACTGCATCTGTTTCCAAAGTAATTATTTGCATTCTTCCTTTATAAAAAAATTTTAGTTGCTGTGGCGGTCTCCAGTTATATTTAATTCCATTGTCTCTCAGAACCTTTGTGATTGGTTTCAAAAAAAATCTCCACGCCCTTTCTTCTCTTGATATATCCGGAAAGACTTGAATAATTTTCTCCTCAAATTTCAAAGCTTCACCCATCTCTCTCACTTTCACCATCACTTCCAATTTGTCACTAAGATTTGCAAATCTGACAAGTACATTTCTATTTAAGCCGTTTTGTCTTTTAAACCCAATTCTAAAAACACTTGCCAGATTTGTTGCTGTAAATGTGATTTGTGTATCCAAGTCATTGAGCCATTTTAAAACTCGTTGTTTTAAATTGTCCACTTTTTCTTCTTGAATTCCACGAATAACCAGATTATATTTCCTCGCTTCTTCTTCCAAAAGACAAATTTTTTTATCTTGTTGTTCATTTTTAAAAAAGATTTCTCCAATTTGCCGATCTATCTTTGCATCATGTGTATGAATCTGCTCAATTTCATCTTTAATTATTGTCATTTCTGCTGTTTGCTTTGCAAAATTTTCATTCATTTCTTGCTTCATTCTTTTAATTTCCAATGTCATATTATCCATACTATCTGACAGTCCTGATATCTTTTCACTAATTTTGGTTAAGGCCACAGCAACTTGTTGCATTTCTAAAGATTTTTGGGTCGCCATTTTTTAATAAGTTTTAATTATCCACTTTTGCCAAGAGGGTCTGTAATGAAGATTAAGGGACAGCAATCCAATATTGAAGCTGAGACAGCTTATTATTGCACTCAAAAGGGCCAGCAATAAAAGTTTATAGTTCTCAATTCAGCTTATGTAATTTCCCTAAAAAAAAAAAAGCTAACATCCGTTGGAAGGCACTGCCCAGAAATACGTTTTGCCGCTTCAACTCAGGCACTTTCACAAACAAAAGATCAACTTAAAGTTCACATATTCTTCCAAGAGAGAGAAAAAAAAAAACCCCTTCCACCAGTCTTTGATGTTCCGTGCCTTTATCTCACAGCAAAAACAAACACAGATCGCAGTAATAATGAGAACAAAGACAGCTATTTACTCCAAATATGCAATCGCGACTGCCTATCTGGTCACCCCTCGCTCCTTCCACTTTCCCAAGCTATGAAAAGCTTCAAAATTTGAGTCGTTCAGGGTGACCTACCGATTCCAAAGTCCAGTCTGCTTGGGCAGTAGCTCTTACGATACAATTTATAAAATTTTGGTCCTTATCAGTGCATTTCAAACACTTTAATCCACATTTATCTTCCGTAAAATGCCCTGCGAAGTGGAGAAAACGTCCTCACACCACCACGGCCATAACCACGCCCCGTGCATATAATTTAGTTGGCCGCCAGAAACCAATACCATCTGGATTTATAGGAATACGGCTCCCATAATCCTCAGCCAATTACTCCCATTTAATATTAGAGTACCAGATTTGAGATGACTTAACAGAACTTGGAAATTGATACTAAATCTTCAATTGTGGCAATTGCACTGTTCTAGGCCTCCAAAATGAGCAAAAGAGGAATCAGCTCGAAGAGTTGAGGAAGTTTGGAGCCCAGTTTAAGGTGAGCACATTCTCTTATTCCCCTTCGTTTAAAGAGGAGGAAAACACAGAGCACTTTTAAAATAGAAACATAAAATAAAAGCAGTTTTCTTACCGTGGTTGCTTACCTCATGTCTCTTCCTAGTTACAGCCCAGCTCCTCTCCAGAGGCCACCCACGACCCCTTCCGGCCAAAGGAGTCTCTTGAAGGGAAAGTAAAAGACAAGCTGCCAGAGGTGTTGGTTGGGGCAGGCAGTTCGTGTGAAGTGTCTGAAGAGTGTCCCAAGCCCAGCCTGGATTTCTGTGAAGGCAGCAGCAAGGAGGAGAAAGGATCCTCTGAGGGCATGGAACGCCAGACCCAGACTGCCAGTCCTCTGGGTAAAGGGGAAGCAGAGGACAAGGAAGATGGTCCTGTCTCAGAGTGAGTATGGGGGGAACCGGAGTACAGTTAGTCCTTGATTAACGGTAATTAAGCCTGAAATTTCTGTTATTAAGCAAAACATTTGTTAAGTGAATTTTGCTCCATTGTATGCCTTTCTTGCCCCAGTTGTTAAGCAAATCAATGCAGTTAAGTTAGTAATACAGTTGTTAAGTGAATCTGGTTTTCCCATTGACTTTGTCAGAAGGCCGCAAAAGGTGATAGATCACATGACCCCTGAACACTTCAACTGTCATAAATATGAGTGCGTTGCCAAGTGTCTGAATTTTGATCATGTGACCATGGGGATGCTGCAATGGTCATAAGTCACTTTTTTTAGTGCTGTTGTAATTCAAGTGGTCATTAATTAACTGTTGTAAGTTGAGGACTGCCTGTAGATAAGATTGCTGCATGTTTGTCTACGTTCCTGTCTCATTTCCATTCTACTCCCATCCAGGCAGGTGAAGAAATCAACGTTGAATCCTAATGCAAAAGAATTCAACCCCTCAAAGACACTTCTTTCTGTGGTGCGTAACTAGCTCTGGGGATAGTGAGGGTTGACGTGATAGGTTTTGGGATAACAGCACCTTCTTAAGTTGCTTTCATAGTCAAATATCTAATAACTGCTGCCTTTTTCCCCAGAACAAATCAACAAGTACGCCTACATCACCAGGGCCTCGGACCCATTCTACACCCTCCATCCCAGTGATTACCCCAGGGCAAAGTGGCATGTACAGCACACAATATATTTCTTACATCCCACAGATTCACATGAACCCTCCTGTGCAGGTGAGGTGGGAGGAATGATACCTAAATGGTCCTATCTTTGCACTGTATGTTATTGGTTCTTTACAAAGTATATCAGGTAAGGATAGCATTAGAATTAATTAGTTTGCTGCTATTCTCTGCAGACACCTCAGATGTACCCCTATCCTGTTTCCAATTCTGTGCCTGGACAGCAGGGGAAATACCGAGCTAAAGGTGAGGAGATTCTTGGCCAAAGCCTCATTGATCATGGGAAATTTGCCTGGAAGGTTCAGCTGTTCTGCCACTTGGAGGAAAAAAACCAAGAATATAAAAGGCTTTTCTTAATCCATTTATTTTTCCTGAACAGGGTCTTTACCTCCCCAGCGTTCAGACCAGCACCAGCCCACCTCAGCTCCTCCCATTATGCAAGCAGCAGCAGCTGCAGGGCCCCCTCTGGTAGCTGCTACTCCATACTCTTCATACATCTCCTACAACCCTCAGCAGTTCACAGGACAACCTACTATGATGCAGCCCATGGCCCACTATTCCTCGCAGGTAGATTCAATAAATTTCAAGGGAAAAGAGATACGTGTGTTTATCTGTTTTGCTCATATTTTCTATTTTTTTCCCCCTTCCTTCTAGCCTATGTTTGCCCCCATGCTGCAGAGTAACCCCCGTATGATGACATCTGGCAGTCACCCCCAAGCTATCGTCTCATCATCTACTCCACAGTATTCTCCAGCAGAACAACCTACACCCCAGACTCTTTATGGTACCTTTATTGTTAGCTGAAGTCTGAGCTTTCTTTCTTTCTTTCTCCTGCCACGTTGCTTTGTTGACTGCTGCTTGCTGCTTCTCTCCCCAGCCACAGTGCATCAGTCGTATCCCCATCATGCCACACAGCTGCATCCGCATCAGCCTCAACCAGCTACCACACCCACGGGCAACCAGCAGCAAACCCAACATGCCGCCCCCAGCCCTGTGCAGGTACTTGGAGGGAGGGGGAGGAACCAAGTATGGAGTTACTGCATAGGAGACACTTAATGCTTGTCTTGGCACTCAACACTCTGCTATTTGATTTTATGTTTGAAATTGGTCCTACAGCACCATGATCCTTCAAGCTCTAGAAATTCTAGGTTGGCATGAAAAGCAATCTTGCTTTTAAAGTGATGTTCTGTCTACCTCGATTCATGAAACTGCTGTTACAAAATTGAAGCACCAGGGACAAACTTTATTAATGCTTGCATGCTTTATATTGGGGAGAAGGCAATTTAGGAATTAAACAAGATGCTGCTTTGCAACTATTTTTGATTTGAGTATTAATATAAGACAAATGGGGGGAGGCATATTTTCTGCAATGGAAATGCAGAACTGAGGACAAGTGGGTGGTTGGAATCTACCCACCATAACTGATGTGTAGCTTTTTTGGATATGATCTTTAAATAGAAGTACTTTCTATTGGAATTTATATTCAAAATGTGAATAATTTAAATCTATGACAACATGATCAGTGAGTCAGAGGGTTATGTGTTATATAAAGGAGATCGGAAGGCTAATTTAATAAAAATAAAATGCCATTAAAACAAATTTAGTCATTCCCATCTTTCCCACAGATAAATGCACGCTAACCTAAGTTGCAAATCTTGCTTTTCTCTATAAAATACCAAACGTATTCCTTGGAAATAATGTAAAAAGAAAAAATAATGCAAATTCTGGTAGTTGAAGTGTGACTCTTGTGTTTTCTACTATAGCACCAAGCTGGACAGCCCCCTCATTTGGCCAGTGCTCAGCAGCAGCAGAACCTATACCACACAGCTACACTGACGGCTACACCATCATCCATAACCCCAGGGCCCAGCGCTCAGTCTCCACAGAGCGGTTTCCCACAGCCGACAGTTTATGCCATTCATGCCCATCAGCAGCTGCAGCACGGATACACCAACATGGCCCATGTCACTCAGGTGAGTATACCTGACCTTGGGAAGGGAAAAGGGGCAGCGTTCTTGACCATGGAAGACATTTCTGAGTGTCTGTCCTCATAAACACTCAGTTTGACAACCCAGGAGTTGGATGTGACCAGTAACATTTTTCGCGGCAATTGATGTATGAGAAAAAATGTTTTTTTGTCTACTAGGATTGCTTGGACAAACATTTAAAAACAGGATACTACATAAGTTTGAGCGAAGATTGTGTCAGTATTAGTATCAAGAATGGCAATTGTTTCCTGAATTATTTGTTATTTAATAATATTTCATTATTAAATATTCTTTGAACAATACTTGGAATTAGGTTAAGTGCCTCATCTAAATTTCAGTAGCATGAGTTACATCAGTTGCTAAATATATGTTCTTAAATTAGAAACTTTGGCATTTTCTCTGCTGGCTAATTAACGTGTTTCCCCGAAAATAAGACTCTGTCTTATATTTTTTTTGAACCCTGAAATAAGTGCTTGGCTTTATTGTCATGTGCTCAAAAGCCCAATTGGGCTTATTATCAGGGGATGTCTTATTTTGGGGGAAACAGGGTAGTTGATAAATTGGCATATCATTTATTAAAACCCTCAAACTATTCTTGTCTACTACAGGCCCATGTCCAGACTGGAATTGCAGCTGCCCCACCACCTCACCCTGGAGCTCCCCAAGTCATGTTACTGCATCCCTCACAGACTCATGGTGGACCCCCTCAAGGAGGTGTGCCCCAGAGTGGTGTGCCCACGCTTTCCGCCTCCACACCATCCCCCTACACATACATAGGGCACCACCAAGGTAAGCCTGTTATTTAAAGCCAGGGGTGGGAAGAAGGTGGAAAGATGAGTCCTCTGATGTACCAACTTGATCCCCATCTAGCATGTCCATATGGGTGGAAATTAAGATTTTGTAGTCAGTATTTCTGATCAGGATAAATTGGCTACTCTGAAGAATTGATTGAATGTTGATGGCAATTGGGCAGGGCTTGCCATGCAGATAACATACTACTGTTTTGGATTTTGGTGTGCCTTTGTGGTCCTCACTGTCTCTTTCTTCTCTTTTCAGTTCAGTCTCATCCCTCCCAGCAGCTTCCATTCCACACCCCTGGGAATTGATGTCCACGCTTCTCCCTGTGACCTGAGACCCCAGCCAGCTATGGCTCTGTTGCTGACCCCCCCAAGCCTGGGCCATCCCTTGTGCCCAAGGCAGAGGCCCCTGAAGGGATGCAGTCTGGCCCAGCCCCTTTTGGCAAGCACCTTCCTTTCCGTTGGTTTAGTGAAGCCTGCCCTGGGTACTGTTGACCAGCGGGATGGAGCAAGACCCCTTTCTATTGCCCAGAGAAGGGCAGGGTTTATTTTCTTTTATTTATAACTCCACTGGGGTTTTTAGAGCAAATGCCACTTTCCCACATTAACTTGACAAGGACATGACCATATGGACAAATCTTGACTTTTTATTAAGTAAAAATATTTAAAAAGTTAAAAAAATAAAAATTTAAACTAACTAATGTTGGGCTTGGGGTGAATGTGTGGGAGGGCCAGTCTGTAAGCAACAATCCTTAATTGTGGTTCTGCAGCATCAGAGAGGAAGAATTTGTGACCTGTCCAGCATACATAGCTCAACCAGACTTGAAGAACTGTTTTGGAATTCAGCATTGTTGTCTAGCAGCATAATTTTCCTCTCTGAAAATAGATCATCAAGGATTAGTAGTTTGAGTGACAGTGAAACAGATCCTAAAGCAGTAGTTTTTAGTGCTGGGTTATCCTGTGAATGCAATTACACACCAATTTAAAACTTTTTAATTGATGCTTTTATTGGAATCAATGACACATTAAATTTAAGGACTTTGGAGATGGGCAAAAACAGTATACTTGTGCCATAATTCAATTTGGCCTCTGAAGGAATCTTGGTTGCTATTGTTTTTTCATAATTATAAAGAGAAAACAAGGATGATGCTGTGACTGAGATGTTAAATCTTTATTTGTAGAGACTATTTTGAATCACTTTAAAGTCCCGGTTTTATACCTCAGCAAGTCACCATCAGAATTCTTTTAAAATGAATGCAGGTTAAGTTCAGTGTTGTGGACCATGACCTTTTTGCTGCTCTCCAATGAAATTCAGTTTTCATTTGTCAACCTGCTTACAGTGTCATAGTCTTACTTTGATCCTGGCTAGTCAATCTGAGGTGATCGCGAACCTTTTCGGTACCAAGTGCCCAAACCAGAACACACGTGTGCACAAATGCACCGCAGCCAGAAACTCGAAGACCAGTTGGCCGGTGCACATGCATGTGCTGGCCACCTGGTCTTCTGGTTTCCAGTGCATGCATGCACGCCGGCCATCTGGTCTTCAAGTTCCGGGGCTGTGGTGCATGCGTGTGCATGTATGTTCCTGTTTGGGCACTCTGTGCCACCTCTGGCATGCATGCTATAGGTTGGCCATCACGGATATAGAAAATCTGGCATTGTATATATTCAGCTGTAATCTGAACCAACAGTTGTGAAGTGAATAAAGGAAATATCCTTTTTTTTAAACAGGAAAAAACATAGAAGAAAACAAATTTTAGAATTAAGGATAATATTAGTCCCTTCTCAACTATTATAATTCTGCTGATCATATTTGTGGAACGGGTTGGCAATGCTTAATCGGGCTAAAAATTTGTACATTAAATTTTATCAAACTCTTCTTAGTGATTCATGTAATTAGTTGCAAAAATAAGGCTGTGTATGGTTGATAGTATTTAACATCACTTTAAAAAAAAAAACTTGTCAATGCATAGTTAAAATACTGCTGGAGAACAGATAGTGATTTCACTCCTTCCAATGAGCAGTTTAGCTAGTTTCCAAATCATATTTCTTCTTTCCCATCAAGACTAATAATTCCCATCTCCATTTTTTAAATGCAGATATTTTTTCTTATATTTTCAATACTTCGTGATTTCATGTTTCCTTTCTCCTATATATGGCAGCACAAAAACATAACAAATATGCTTCTGTGGGATTCTTGGCACCCCAAAATTATGTTATCTGATTGGGTAACAAAATGTCTGCAAGCAACAAAGCCCAGAGTACCAAGAAGCTCACAGTTCAACCCCAAACTACATATATTATCTTCTGTTGGAAATGTGCTGCTTTGCATGCTGCTTATCTGTAATGGATTAAGTTGCATAGCGTGGTTATTTATGTGCTTGTGGTGCACAAATGTTTTGGAGCTTCATCAGCACACTTGCATTGAGCCAGGAATGATTCTGGACGGAAGAAAAAAGCTCCTGCTCACTTTTTAATTATTTTTATTTAAACAATTTTCACCCTTGCTCCCACCCTTTGGTGGAGCTCTCTCCTTTGAGCCAAGACTGTCACATTCATCTACTGTGCAGACCTGGATATATGTCGTCAGTTTTCTAGGAAGTATTCATGTCCAATTCCAGCTGCTGCAATTTAACTATCCCAGATATCCTCCCCTGGAGCTAGTGGCAGTATCTTTGTGACCACTCCAGTGCCCATGGTTCGAGATCCATCCCGCAGAGTGAACCGTTGTCCTTGTTCCAAGACCATGGGGTACTGCAGTATGAGATTAAGGCAGACGTTCTCACCTGGCATCACCATTTCCTACAGCAAACAAGGGAAGGTATGAAAAGATGGCAACCTACACTTAGACCTCCACAACTGCCAAGAAATGTGACAATCTAGAAATATTGAGTTAACACCCATTTACAAACCTCACTACTCGGCAGTGATCACGCACAAAAAATTAGTAGGAAAAAGTGATACAAACCTTTCCTTCAGGTAATTCTATGCGACAAGTCATATTCCAGGTCAGCGAGAACATAATTGGCATGAACTTAGACACAAAAGATCCTTGACGGCCACCTTCCTCTTTGGTCAGGACATAAACCTATAAAAACAAAACAATTTATTTTTCTTGTCTTAACTTTACAGGGTAGGAGAGCAAGTTTGGGGATACTAGCCTACCATTCCCTAGTAACATTAACATGTGCTCCAGAGTTTTATGGATGTCTCTTTCTCAATTCTCTACATGGTGTGAAACAGCATCCTAGCATTCTGCCTTCCCAAATATATTTCCCTCACTCACCTGAGCCTCAATCTTCTGATGTGGCTGGACGGAGCCAGGCTTACACATGACTAATCCCCTTCGTATATCTTCTCGTTTCACAGACCGGATCAAAGCTCCCAAATTGTCTCCAGCCTGTGCCTGATCCAACTGTTTGTGGAACATCTCGACACCTGAAGCCAATTACACACACATTTCTGCAAATTTTGTGCAACCTCCCCAGTTCCACAAAATTATACAGGTAGCCCTTGACTTAACAACAATTTGCTTAGTGACCATTCAAAGTTACAATGCTACTAAATAAAATGACTTACGACCCTTTTTCACACTTAATGGCTGTTGCAGCATCCCCATGGTCACATGATTTATATTCGGATGCTTGACAACTGACTCACATTTATGACGGTCGCAGCGCTCTGGGGTCATATGCCCCTTTGCGACCTTCTGACAAGCAAAGTCAATGGAGAAACCCAGATTCACTTAACTGTGTTACTAATTTAACAACCACAGTGATTCACTTAACAAATGTGGCGAGAAAAGTCATCAAATGGGGCAAAACTCACTTAACAAATTTCACTTAGCAACATAAATATTGGGCTTCATTGTGGTTATAAGTTGAGAACTACATGTACTTCAAGGATTGCCTCAGTCATAATTGTTTAGAAACGGACCAGTAACATGAGAAAAACTAAGCTAAAAAAACACTGGAAGAACAATCTTGCAAAAAAAAAAAAGTGGGAGGATTCTACTTACCAGTCACAACTGAGCGTAAATGTGTTTTGTAACCCACAAATTCACATTCTTCCCCTTTCTTGAGAATACCACGTTCAAGGGTACCTGCTACAACAGTGCCCCGACCTAGAACAAATTAAAATCAGTTTAAATAAGGTATAAAATAATTATAGACCTCCATCTTTAGATGTGCAAGGTATAATGTGATGGTTTGGTACCTGGAATGGAGTAAGTACGCTCTACGGGAAGCAGAAAAGGTTGATCAAGATCACGTTTTGGCACAGGGATGTATGAATCCACTGTATCCAGAAGCTTTATGACAGAATTCAATCCCAGTTCTGGATTTTGGTTCTGCAAAAAAACAACCACTGGAATTAATAATACATCTTAATAAAGGGAGGAAATAAAAGGAGCAGAGTTTGTGAAGCATAACACTGACCTCTAAAGCGCATAGAGCAGACCCTATAATTACAGGAGCTGCTTCCCCATCATAGCCCAACTCTGTAAGTAGCTCACGGATCTCCAGCTCCACTAGTTCCAACATTTCTTTATCATCAACTGCATCAGCTTTATTAATGTACACAATCACATGTTTCACTCCAATCTAGAAGGAGGGGGAAGGGGAAATTGCTTAAATTTGCAGTCTGAGCAAATGTATCGGATGATCACTAGGTTTGCCTTTTAAATCACAACCAACCTGTTTAGCAAGCAGAAGGTGCTCTCTAGTCTGTGGCATTTGTCCATCTGTTGCAGCCACCACCAGGATACAGCCATCTAATGGTGCTGTCCCAATGATCATATTCTATAGACCAAATAATGGGAAACATTATTGTCAGTTTCCAACACTAAGCTTAGAAAAACATCCTCTCATATTATTGTGGTTGGGATAACAATATCTCAAACAGGAAAGATACTTTTTTTCCCTTAAATCTTTTATGTATCTTACAAGTACAATCACTAAGAACCTTCTGCCAGGGATTCCAAAATAGGAATATTGGAATTCTTAAAAAGTTCCTTGGCATCTAGTTCCCCATGCCTACCTTGATATAATCAGCATGCCCAGGGCAATCTGTATGACCATAATGGCGGTTGGCTGTTGAATATTCTACATGGGAGGCATTAATTGTAATCCCCCGGGCCTTCTCCTCTGGTGCATTATCAATCTCTTCATATTTCTTGTACTGGGCACTTCCAGTCTCTGAAAGAACTGGAAGAAAAAGGTAAATACGAACATGGCATCACGGGTGTTTAAACTGATGTATTTGAAGGGCTGGCACTATTCCTTGTGTAAGGGGACATTAAGCCAAACAATGCTTAAAGGTTCTTTTATTTCTTTTCTGAACTTTTGAATTAGCAAAAAGGACTGTTATGTATCTCAGCCTTTTTTTCCTTATGCAATTATAAAAAATGTTAATAGGAAGAAAATAGCATCAAACTCTTTTCTCACAGTTGATAAAAGTGGGGGAGAACACACTATGTTTAATTCTTTATCTGAGCTCAAATAAGGAGAAAGCATTAAGTCTACTGTGTGAGACTTTGAAATAATACTATGCTTGAACTAATCTGAAACCCTCTGGAAGACTCCTGTGTAACAGAGCCTTAACACCTTCAAATACATTGTGATAGCTATCAATCAAGATTATTGAAGAGTAACATTTTTATTCCAAATACAAAGGCTGAAGCAAATTCTAGATGGGAATCCTAATGACTGAAAACAGCCAGAGCACCCAACACACAAAAAACTAATCCCTGCCAATTTTTTTAAATATTAAGCTTTTAGACCACCCTATTTACCAATAGCTCTGGATCAGCCTAGTCAATTGCTCCAATACGTTACTGGTGGTTCTTTAAAACAATGGCCCTTTAGTAAATAAAAAGGGAGGTGCTTAAGATATTTGGTCTCCTTTAACAACTGCACCCATCTTTCCCCAACTCTCACTTTTAGTGATGGCTGCTGTTAATGTGGTCTTGCCATGATCCACATGCCCAATTGTTCCAATGTTGACATGTGGTTTGTCCCTTACAAATACTTTTTTTGCTTCAACTGCAAAACATCGAATTGGGAATTCTAGTCCACCGAAGCTTGTGCCATGTACTGGTGGCTGCAAAAAAACAAGTAGCAATATTAAAATCTCTATGAATTTCTGCCTCTTAATTTTTATCAACACGTCTTTTCCACTCCCTGATGAAAATTTTCTTACCTTGGATAGTACATTTTGCAAGTACTGAGACAGGCAGCCACGTAGGCCTACAAAACAGAGATTATGATAGGAATCTCATTAGCTGATGGTATTCTGCTTTTACGCACTACACTGCTTCATATTCAAACATCCAATTGTACTTCACATAGCCCACTGAAATTGTTAAACTTCCAACCAAACCTTTGGACATTCTTGTTCTCAGTTCCATTCTTTCCCTTTTTGTATCATTGCATACAACTCTCAGTATAGGCATTTAACAAAAACCATATATGCTCAGAACTTCAGGTAACTTGAAAAGCATATCTAGATCGGGCAGAACTTTTATATCACCATGCAATGATCTGGTTTATACTGCATTTAATCCAAAGAGCAAGTAAGTATTTGTTGTTAGTTGCGAAGTTGTGTCCGACCTATTGCAACCCCATGGACAACTTTCCTCTAGGCTTTCCTGTCCCCTACCATTCCCCCGAGACCATTAAAGCTCACGCCAACTGCTTCAGTGACTCCATCCAGTCACCTCATTCTCTTCCGTCCACTTCTTCTTTTGCCCTCAATCGTTCCCAGCATTAGGTTCTTCTCCAGTGTGTCCTTCCTTCTCATTAAATTGCCAAAGTATTTCAGTTAAGTATAGATTACGCAAAAATATGTATAGCATATTTAAAATCAGCTTAGCTTATATTTTCTCCTTTCATCTTCTCTACATTAAATACATTTGGCTCTCTCAATTGTTTATTTTGTGATACTGGTAATGTAAATGTCAGAAATTCATTCAGAATTAGCAATTAATAGGCCAAAAATGAGCACACAAAACTTCAGAACTGTGTATCTATTGAAGAAACTCTTTTCAAAAGGAATTGGTTATACAGCAAGAAGGAACATAAAATGACTGAAACGTCCCTCAAGAGAGGGGAAACAAAATTTATTTCAGGTAAAAATCAATTTATTTCTCCCAGAGCAGAAATGTATAGACTGAAGTGTAGATTGAAGTGTGTATGTACACACACACGATATATCATACACATATATGTATATGTGTGTACATACATACACTTCAATCTACACTTCAATACATGTGTTTTATGTGTTTATGTATATATGTGTGTGTGTGTATATATCTAATATACATATACATATGTACATGTATATGCATATACCATAACCTTTATTGTCACTTTTTACTGTGCATACATTCAAAATGAAATTCCGATGCCTGCTTTCAAGTCTCAAAATTAAAACCGGCATAAAATTCAAATCATAATTATACAATTAAAAAAAAAAAAAGAAAACACTGAATCAAGAAGATGGGTTTGGCGGTAGCATATTCTCTGGTGTCGATCAAGAGCAAGAAAACGCCGCAAACAGCTTTCATAAACTGCAGCGACGTCTCGCCCAGCCCCGGTCCTTGTAGCGCTTCCGCAACCCGGTGTCTCCCACGTGTATTGGAACCGATGCTTTACGCAGACATAGAACGGGACAAAGGAGAAATTTCATGCGCGCAGGGTCGGAGGGGGTTGTTTCTCTCTTTTCCCCTCGACCGCCTCGTGGCCGCCTCCGGCATCCTCCGTACCCCAGAACCGAAGACCAGGTCATGGCGCAGAAGGTCAGGCGTGTTCCGGAGAGAACCCACGAAGGATGGGAAAACGTCGGGGCCGCCTTTTTTTCGGCCATCGGAACGTGCTTCCATCCCGCACCCCTACCCCGCGCTGCCGCCTCCTCCTCCTCCTCCTCCTCCCGCACCGGGTCCCCCTCTCAACCTCCGCTTTAACTGACCGCTACCGCCGCACAGCCGCCCTCGCGCCAGCAGCAGAGCAGAGGCCGCCATCTTCCCTTTTTTTCCTTGTCCCGGAAGGATCGTCACCAGCCGCACTCCTGATGCCCCCGTGTGTGGAGGGGGTGGGTGGGAATGGAGAGCAAGGGCACGCGCCTGATCTAACTTCCGGCTGCAAATAAAATAATTAAAAAAAAAAAAAAGGGCGCTAATTTTGACTTGAGGATCCCTTTTCCGCCCTGCAGCCGGTTTATATTTAAATTAATCCTGCGCGTTGCCTGTTCTTAAAAAGCTTAACTTCCGGTTTGCTTTGCAATGGCTTTGTTTTTTGAACGGCGATATATAAATCAGTTGGTAGAAACGCGAGAAAATTATTGGGAGGAAGGACCTAGGGAGGCTTTTGTTTCAAATCCCATCTTTCGCCATTAAAGAATAGAATAGAATAGAATAGAAGAATAGAATAGAATAGAATAGAATAGAATAGAATAGAATAGAATAGAATAGAATAGAATAGAATAGAATAGAATTCTTTATTGGCCAAGTGTGATTGGACACACAAGGAATTTGTCTTGGTGCATACGCTCTCAGTGTACATAAAAGAAAAGATACATTCGTCAAGAATCATAAGGTACAACACTTAATGATAGTCATAGGGTACAAATAAGCAGTGGTGGGATTCAGCCAGTTCGCACCACTTCGGGAGAACCGGTTGTTAACTTTCTGAGCAGTTTGGTGAACTGGTTGTTGGAAGAAATCATTAGGGCAGAGAACCGGTTGTTAGATTATTTGAATCCCACCTCTGCAAATAAGCAATCAGGAAACAATATCAATATAAATAGCAAAGATACAAGCAACAAAGTTACAGTCATACAGTCATAAGTGGAAGGAGATGGGTGATGGCAACGATGAGAAGATTAATTGTAGTGCAGACTTAGTAAAGTTTAAGGAATACTGAATCTTACCTCAACGTACTACACAGGGCTGTTGTGGAGAAAAATTGGGAATATGTACAGATACTAAACCAGAAGAGATGATATTAAAAAGTGGCACCCATCCTAGTAGAAAACAGGGAAAAGTGACTATTGCAGTTGAGTTGTGATTAAACAGGAGTATGATCTGGAAGCCAGGCCTATGTTTAGTCTAAAACAGTGATTCTCAATCCTGGCAGTTTCCCTTTCCAAAATTCCCCAACCTCTGAAATAGGGCATTACTACAAGTTATGGGTGAAAATTGCTGGCAAATAGATGTAGGCTAAATATATTAAGAATTTTTTTTTAGCAGCAAAAGACAGGCAGAGTGTGAATATGCTACACTGGAATATTTAATTAGTTCAGCCTTTCTGAAATGTGGCACTCTCCAGATGTGGTGAGACTGAAATTCCCTCAATCCCACATTGGAACAGAACACCCGAAAGTCTGGGAGTTTGAAGAAAACTAGAATTCTGCACATTCCAGTACTGCAGAATATGCACTCATCAGAAGATTGGACAAGATGACTGCCAGGAACCCATTTGGGTTAATGATTCTTCTTTTCTAAATTATAAATTACAGTGATTCCTGCTATTAGAGTTAGCTTGGTTTAGTATAGTGAAGGAAATCTATGGCATGCATGTTGATGTCTCCCAAAACATGTCACAATGTTTTGGGACACACCAACGTTCACCAACACCCAACAACTATAGGTAATCCCCAATTTACAACATTAATGGAACCTGCCCATTCATGTCGGAAGTCTGGCTCTACGTTAAATGAAACACCTAACTAAAGACCTCCCTCTCCCTGCTTTCCCCAATGCATTAGTTAAAAAATGCACGGGTCAGGCAGAGTTTGGAGTGATTCAGGGATGGGAGATATCAAGGGAGTGCAGGGACAGGCATTCCCAGGAGGCATTCCCCACCCTCTTAAGATACCTCAGGCTCTGCCTCCTGCCCCTTGGTTTCCACAAAGCCCTATGGGCCTCCTCCATACCCCATCCCATTACCATTTGCTTACTTAACTTTTTGATGAGCTCAAGAAGTCAGCGTAGAGGCCACGTGGTATAATCAAGAAGAAGAAATCAGATTTCTTTTGTTTCCCCTAGCCAGCGTAAATCACTACAATACCTTAGCTCCACCAGCGCTAGTCTGAGGCGGCTTTGCCAGCAAGGAGGGAGGTCCGGAGGGTCACGCATGGCCATCCCAGCCTCCATTGTCACCACCAAGGAGGCCTTTGCCAGCAAGGACAAAGGCCTGGAGGGATGGGCGTGCCCCTGTGGCCTCCATTCTCGATGGCAAAGCGTTCATGCAAATATGGCAAAAGGGTTTGCAAATGGAGGGAAGGCTTCAGTGCTTCAGGTCTTCCGTCCATTTACAAAGCCTTTTGCTGCAAGTTTCATCCAGGCCACGGCGAACGTTGCAGCGGTGGTTCATAAGTGTGAATAACTGCCATGGTGCTGCAAGATTTGTAATTTTGGGACTGTGTCATTTGAGGGTGGTTAGGTCGTAACTTCAAATGGTCGCTAAGTGAATGTCGTAACTCGAGGATTACCTGTATTCTCAAAAGCACATCTAAGTCTTGTGTGATTTTTGGAGGCTGTGGAGGAGAATGGGATGTGCTCTTGCACAGTCTCAGATCCTGCAAACGTGTGAGGGCCATGCTAGTGAGGCCTCCAGAGCTTTTAAAAATGTGAGAACTTGATGTGGTTTCATGTAGTTTTTGGAGGCTGCAGAGGCCACAAAAGAGAATTTGCCAAAGGCACTTCAAAAACAAAGGCTACTGTGACTTGGAGCAGCCTTTGATAGGTCTATAGGAACCCGTCAATGAAAAGAACACCGCAAAAGAACACTTAAAGGTGAGTAGTGCATAACAGAACCTGAGGATCACTGGGCTACAGAGGTGAATGCTTCTCTCAAAGTTCACACACCTTGGGAAACAATGGGAGATGACCTTTTTGAATGGCAGCGATGGCATAAGGTTGACGTCAACACCCAGGTTTCATTTCAGACACAGTTTAATGCTGCCACCAAATGACAAAGCCTTTTGCTGCAAGTTTCATCCAGGCCAGGGCGAATGTTGCAGCACCTCTGCGGTGGTTCACGGTGGCCTAAATCAGTGGCCCCCAATCTTTTGGGCACTCAATGGAAAAAGGTTTTTCTGTTGTTCGGAAAGGGCGTGGTTTTGCGTGCTGCCTGCATCCCATGGATGGAGCTTTGCATGGCCCAGTTGCTGGCATGCCGCAGCCTGTCCTGGTCCACAGACTGAGGGTTGGAGACCCCTGGCCTAGATGGTGTGTGTGTGAGAAAGAGAATTGTTTCTCTTTGTTGGAGAAGAGTGATATGCCAGGAGAGTCAACTTAGGCATTTTCTGAATTTTTGATATGCCAAACCCAAAAGAGTTTATCAGCAGTCTGGCACTAGGCTAGAAACCAGGAAACTGAATTCTAATCCCACCTTCATCATGAAAACCAGCTGGGTGATTTAGGGTCAGTCACTTTCTCTCAATCCAAGTTTACCTCCTAGGGTTGTTTTGAGGAAAATAGGAGGAGGAAGAGGAGTATTCAATATATTTGCCTACTTGAGTTATTTATAAAATAATAAAGATGGTTTTAAAAAGTATATCAAGAAGATTCTGGTAGCAGTTTCTGGCATGTTTCCTGCAGAACATGATGTTTATGTATCCATTGTGTGGTGTATTATGACTTCAAGGAAGTGGATTTTTTTGTAGAAAGATGGTAGGGTGAAACTGATGGTAGGGTGGAAGTTATTGAGGTCATGATAGAATTTGATTATTCTTTTCTATAGATCCAGAAAATGAAAATATTAAAAACTACAACTATTATAGAGCAGTGTGAATAGAATGTAAATGAGAACAGATGTCAGTCACCTGCCATACAAAAGAGAAACCCTAGAAATAAGACAAATAAAATTTGATTTCAGTTTGCTTAGATATTTGTTCAATCAGATATTTAGGCTTGATACTGTATAAGGCAGGAGTCCCCAACCTCTTTAGGCAAATGGGTTATGTTGGGAAAATATGAGTAATCTCATAATGACTACTGGGGGAATTTACATTCATAACAATCCAGTTATAAAACATTGATTTGCTAGAATGATATCTGCTAGCCACTTCTGATCTCCGCTTTCACTATTCTTTTCTGAGCAGTTGACCTACTTCCTAACAAACACTGGGTTACATATTTATCTGTTTTATTTACAGTATTTATTGAAATTATATGGTATTTAATTGTAATTGACTGACAGTGGCGTAAAACAATATAAAACAATACAATTATTAATAGTATCAACATCTGTTTCCCATTCTTAATGTTGCAAGCCACCCAGAGTTGCCTTGCAACGAGATGGACAAATTTAATAAATAAATCCTTTTTTTTTTTTTCTACAAGTCTGGTAGAAGTCCTGGGAAGTATCTGCAACTATGCTAACATCTTGATATTGGAGACATCAGTTTTAAACTTAGTGCACCAGAGAGATCCTGATTCAAGTCTACTCAGTCATGGAAACTTGCAGGATAATTTCTGGTGAGTCACTGTCTTTTAATTCAACTTGCCCTATAAAATTGGGGGGAAGTGGAAAGGGGAATGCAATGAACAGTCCTTAATATCTTAGAGTAAAAGCAGGGTATAAATCTAACCAGTAAAAATATGCATATATTCCCCTGCAGATTCCAGATTTCTTGAATTTAAATTCCCACATTTCCAGGTACTATGTTCTCTGAACCCCAAGGTAAACTAAACTGGGAAAGACTGCAGTGGGCCATAGGAAATGGACTTGAACCCTCTGTATCGATCATGGATTCTTTATTGGGTACAAGAGCATTGCTGTTCCAGTTGTTACTTTTGCAGTGAATTCTCAGTCTGCTTTTTTTCTAGGAGAGAGGGATGTTTACCTCCTATTTCTGAGCATTAATGGACCTAAGCCTCTTTTCTATTACAGTGTTAAATAAGTGTTAAAATCTTGATGCAGAAAAAAATATTATGAGAAGAACTGGCCAGCTGAGTGACCTTGGGCTGGTCACTTCCACCCTAGGAAGCAGCAATGGCAAACCAGCCTGTGAGAATCGGACATGACTGAGCAGAAGAAATTCTTTTTTATTATTAAGAAAAGATTTTACATATATTATTATTATTATTATTATTATTATTATTATTATTATTGTTGTTGTTGTTGTTGTTGTTGTTGTTGTTGTTGTTGTTGTTATTAATTTGATTTTTATACCGCCCTTCTCCAACAGGACTCAGGGCGGTGAACAGCCGAGATAAAACATAACATATAAAATTAAAAAAAACAGTTTAAAAGACATTAAATAATTTCGGCCCTCAATTTAAAACAACCCAGTTAAAACCAATTTCAAATTAAAACCGAAAGGATGGGATCAAGCCAACCCGGCTAGATGAAATAGATGTGTTTTCAGAGCCCGATGAAACATATAATTAAACAACTACAAAAAGAAAACAGAAAAAGGTATAGAAGAGTAAAAAAGTGAAAAATAGAAAAAGACTAAGAAAAGGAATAGAAAAATCTAAAGAAGTGATTTCTAATCTTTGCAGCAGTTGCAAGCAAATTTACCATTTCTGGGAATCCAAATTGCATTTCAAGGTTCTCTTTTTCTCATAACTTTTTTTTAAACAGTAAAGCTGACTAAATTGAACCTCAATTTTGATCCCTATCTGCATTGATCTTCAATTTTTTAAAATTAATTCTTTCCTCCAAATTCAGCTATTTTTATTTTATTGGCACTGTCACAGCCGTTGTTAAGGCCGTTGTTGAGATATTTCCTATCTCTTCAAACATCATCTGTAAAATCTCACATGTAATCCTAGCAAATTAGTCAGTTAATGACCCTCTTCTCCCTTCTTTCACTGTGTTTCTGGTACACTAGTGGCCATCTTTCTCTATCCTGATTTGTAATTAGGAAGCCTTATTTTTTCAGTAATTCTTCAATATGTGCATTCTTAAAACAATCGATTAAAGTCTTGATGTTTCTATTCTCATATAGCCTCTACACTTTTATAATTATCCCTTTTTTTGTTGTTTAAAAAAGTTCACTTTCTTCAGAGAAATTAAATAAAGCACCCCCGTGGAAGTACATGCTATTTATTTAATTCACAAGAACTTGACCTTGGGCCAATCACTCTCAGTCCAACTCACCTCACAGGATGGTTGTTGTTGTGGGGAAAGTAGGATAAATAATAAATGGCAAAGGCGAAAAATAAATGTTTACAAGCAGCAAGTTGATTTGTATAGGTTTTTTTGGCCTCTTCTTTTTCTGCAGGCCATAGGAGCACTCACCAGATGGTCCAATGAAACTGCCATTCTGAAGATCACTTAAACTGTGAGATAGTTGTAATCCAAAGTGTTTAGGAAAGTGGGATTTGGGTGGACCCATTAAAGACTTTCCTGGAACTTAAGCTTTCCTTTCATAGCTCCTAGTACTCTTTACTTACAATGTGCTTGCATATTCCTTTTCGATTCTGCAGGCTTCCTCACAAGGAGCTGAGATCCGGATTTCACCTGGGCATCAGGCAATTTCTTTGGCTTTTCCTTATCCAGAAAAGCTCTGAGGACTGGGCTCACCACCAAGTCAGAGTTCCAGCCTCAGTGTTGTCTCCATGTTTTCAAAGATGTATCAATCTGCCATTTTCCTCACCCAGAAGTCCCATATAAACCAACTATTTTCAAGGATAAGCTTGAGTAAGACTTGAGCTAGGAGTTGCAAGTTTGACTTCACACAAGTTGATTTCACAGGCTTTTTGGTAGAAATTGTGTTTGGTTCTATACAACAGGCTAAACAATATCGCTTGTTTGGCTTTGGCATAGGGATATGGGAGATATAACTACTGTGATTTATTCAGCGATCTATAATTTGGTGCAAAGGCTGAAGCCAAGCTGTGTGACAGAGATTGCTAGGGCCTCTGAAAAGAAGACAAAAGGAAGAAAGCAAGAAACAGCTACCATAGAAGCCCTTTCAGCTGAATTCTTTCCATCTGCCTTGTATAAAAGAGCTAGAATAACATATTTGCAAAATAGTATTTATTATAAATGTTTAAACTGCTTGCAAGCTGCAATTTTATCTTGAAAAGTGAAAGTGCAACTTATTCATAATGCTTTTGTTTTGAATAGGCCACTTTGATGCTCATGCTATGCATTTTTGCTAGAGTCATAATATTATGTGTGCTACCCCCCACCTCAACCTTAAATTTGTTCTACCCCACACCTTAACCTTAATTAATCAATCTTGAAAGGGAGAGGCAAAGGCTAAGAAAGTTACAAAAAAGTCTCATTTATTGTGCTCTGGAGGCTCCAGTGTCTGGACAAGGGTTGGGGGGAGTAACAAAAGAACCCAGCCATCCCTACCTCCAGAGTTCTCCTATCCATGCAGAGAGAAGACTTGGAGATGCTCTGGAGGAGCAAGTTGGCCTATTGGTGCCTGGAAAGTCATGATTTCCCTGAGGTTCCTGGAGTGTCAGGAATGGGAAGACAGAGAAGCCCAATTTCCTCATTGTCAGTCTAAGCCTCTGGTCTCCCTGGTAGTGTACTGGCTTCTCTCACATCAGGCTGCATCTAAAGTATAAAGAAGGAAGATGACTGAGTCCCACAACTTCTCTCGCATCCTCCAAAGTACATGAGATGGCCAAAAGTGCTCAGGTGCACAAATAAAAGTGATAGGTACCATCTTCACTTGTCAATTAGAATGAGAGATTCACCCACACAAATATGCCCAATCCCAACAGCTAAGATTTATTATAACTGAATGTTGCTTGTGGGTGTTGGGAGAAAGGCAAGCCCCTGCCAGTTTCCTATGTAAAGTTTTTAAATATAATTTTGCTATTATTAAGACAATGCTTTCCATCTGAATGAAGCTTTGCCTTCAGACTGGAACACCAATACTAGCCCTGCACCGTCTCTCTGCTTTGCCTACATCCTTTCACATTTTTCTTCTCAAACTTTGCAATTGGTGAAACTTGAATCAGTGAAGGTGTTCCAGATGCAATACTTATGTCTATTGTGGTTGGACAGTCCACAAGCAACATGGGTCCTATTTAGGTGGCTGAGAGAACTGCAGGGAGAGATTCCAGGATCTTGTAAGTGACCCCTAGAGAGAAACTGAGTTAAAACATTTTTTGAAGAACTAAATGAAGTTCTGCAGACACTAACGATAAACACACAGCCCTGGAAGTAGGTGGTTGTTACTGCATATAACATGTCATTCTTTAAAACAAGTGAGAGTGTTCAGATTAATGAAGACTGCAAGGGTAGTAGACTCATGGAGGGGGGGACAGCTGTTCTCACTATATTGAATAGTACACTGTAACTTGCCTATAAAGACAATATGAAATATAACAAATTTCTCTAGAGCACTTAATCCTGTTTGAAGTTGTTCTGTGAGAAAATATCTACCTGATTAAATCTGTTGTGGGCCTCTCTTCTATAACTTAGATATGATTTTTGTCATTGTTTTTCAACTATATTCCCTTTTCATCTTCCCATTTCCAAATGTTTGTACTCGTCCAGTTTGGGATGTTCTATAGGTCAGAAATTTCACAGATTCTGCAGTAGAGCACTATGGCTCTGCATTTGCAACCAGGCTTGATCTAAAACGGTCTGGTCAACTGCTAAGGTAACTTTTGCAATAGAATTACATTGATTTCTTTGGGGGCATTTTAGAAATATTTGGAAAAAAATGTCATTGTGGTCATCTTTCTCAAACTGAAAGATGAAAGGTAAATTAGTAAAAGAACTAGAAGAGGGGTTTCCAACCTTGGCTACTTTAAGACTTGGGGACTTCAACTCCCAGAATTCTCTAGCCAGCATCGCTCACTGGGGATTTGGGAGAATTCTGAGAGTTGAAGACTCCAGATCTTAAAGTTGACAAGGGTGGACAGGTCTAGAGTACAACTAAGCAATAGATTTTAAGAGTTAATGTGGTTATCAGCTCCTCAAATCCAATTAATTAGGATCATTTTTGTAGACTCTTGAAATCCAACACAGGTGTAATTGAGATTACTAATACATTCAAGTGAGGAAATGTTAGGTAGAATCCTAGTTAGAAGCAGGATTCCAAATTGCCTCAATTTTGTCCAACACATTAAGAAGTATTTGCAGCCCTCCTTAACTTGACCCTTTAGATAATTTGATCGTGATGCCTAGGAGAGGAACTGAAGCCTAATAGCGGAATTTAGAGAAATGTCTTTCTCAGCATCATTTGTGGGGTCATGTTGGTTCTGAGGAACCATGGGGCACTGTAAGGAACATTTTGATCTTCTCATGTTCTTCCCTAGACTTTACATAACATGTCATGGCCTGGTTTTTCCTTTTTCTTTGGAAAAAGCACCCTTGCATTCAAAGAGTTTAGTAAGTCTGCAACAAATTTACTTAAACCAACCTAAGGAACCCACAAGCCAAACATAGTCAATTCAGTGCAGTAGGCATTTCTGCAGGTCCAATTGCTAATGTTTATCAAAACTCAATGAAAAAGTCAAATGTTCACTAAAATTATAAAATTAATTAATTAAATAAATAAATTATAGGAGGAGCAAATTGCTTTATGATGTGAAATTGCAAGGCATGGGAGGACAGAAATACATACTTTTTTCCAATGTGATGGCTTCCGGATAAGTTAGAATTTGAACTCCCAGAATTCCCTGAGATTGTATCATACATTGAAAGATTTGTGAAATCTCTGAGAATTCAGGCCCTGCAAGGACACCAGACTGAAAAAAATACAGTGGAACCAAGTTTTGAGAAGTGCAAGATTTTTGGGTAGAAATTCAAGCATACCTGAATTCTATTCAGCTCTTCTTGCCCTTGCTGCAGCCTTTCCATCTCACTCTGAATACTATTCAAAGAAGCTGGAAAGCAAGACAAGAAATCCAGTTTGTGAACGTGCATAAATGGTACAATGGAAATATATGGGCCATGTAGTTTGAGAGCATCTCACCTTGCAAAAGCTCTTTCAGTCAGAAGTAGCGGGAGAAAAGGAAACAAAACGGAGAAGTTGTTAATGCTAAAGAGAATTCCTCTGGCAAGTCTGAAGGTCCAATGACATCCTCATTTCAAGCTTCTAAATATAGAGGAACTGATTTTTTTAAAAATTAGCACTTGCCAATTCTAGAGATTCATTCTTATCTGTACAATCAGGATCGCAATCATTCTTCACTTTCCCCTGCCCACCTCTTTCTTCCCGCTCTCTCTCCAGTGCCCCCTTCAGGCTTGACTGAGATGCTGTTTGTTCATCCAGCTGCTCCCGCAAGGATATAATTTCAATTCGCAGGCGCTCAGCCTGATGCTCTGCAGCCCGAAGTTGTAAGGCAGACTCTTGCCTCAGCTTGGACACCATGGCTTGCAACTCCTGAGAAGGAAAAAGACAGAGAAAAATCTGTTTTATTAAATATGAAATTCAATCCATACAACACTAGCAAACTCACTCCTCAACCTCATAAGCAGAAGTTGGAGTATAGGTACCGGCACTGTGCTGGGCAAGCTCCTAGTTTCATCATCTGTTGGGAGAGAATCCTGGGAACTCATCCCCCGTAGCCCTTCATTCTCGGCATTGAGACGTTGCACTTCGTAGCTGAGGCGTTTGTGGGATGCAGCCAAATCAGCCTGGAAGAGAACCACAAGAGTAGGGAGGGACAGTCAGTAACCAATAACTATCCTTTCACTGATATCTCTAAAAGAGAATTTAAAGGGTTCTACATGAGGGCCTCTGAAAAACATTTATCCAGAACAGCAAGCACAGAAATGATAAGTGAGAAAAAGTCTAGAATTGTCAAATCTACAATGGACAAGTTATACAAGCAATTCTCAACTTACTACCATTTGTTTAGCGATCAAAGTTAAAGCAACACTAAATAGTGACTTATGACTGATTTTCACACTTATAATCATTGCAACATCTCCATGATCACATGACTAAAATTTCAGCACTTGACAACTGGCATATATTTATGACAGTTCTACTGTCCTGGGGTCATGTAATCACTTTGTGACAAGCAAAGTCAATGGAGAAGCCAGATTCACTTAACAACCACACAATTCACTTAACTGCAGTGATTCATTTAACAACTGTGGCAACAAGGTCGTAAAATGGTGTATAACTGACAACTACCTTGCTTAGCAATGGAAATGGGCTCAATTGTGATAATAAGTTGAGGACTATGGAAAGGCTGTGTCTATTGCCACATTTGGGGGAAAATATATGTGCCATCTTTTTAGGATAATAATAATAATAATAATAATAATAATAATAATAATAATAATAATAATAATAATAATAATAATAATAATAATAATTTTATTTCTATACCGCCCTTCTCCCGAAGGACTCAGGGCGGTGTACAGCCAATTTAAAAACACAAGACACAACAATGATTAAAAATTAAAATAATTAAATAGATTTGGCCGGTTTAAAACCCCAAAAATTTTAAATACCCCAATTTAAAATTATTATATTGATAGCCCGGCCTGGCGGAACAATAGGGTCTTCAGTGCGCAGCGAAACACCCGGAGGTCGGTGATCTTACGTATTTCCGGGGGCAGTTCATTCCACAGGGTTGGGGCTCCCACAGAGAAGGCCCTCCCCCTGGGTGTCGCCAGCCGACATAACTTGGCCGATGGCACCCTGAGGAGACCCTCTCTGTGGGAGCGGATTGGTCGGTGGGAGGCTATTGGTGGCAGAAGACGGTCTCGAAGGTACCTGGGTCCTATGCCATGGAGCGCTTTAAAGGTGGTAACCAACACCTTGAATCGCACCCGGAAGACCACTGGGAGCCAGTGCAGCTCGCGCAGGAAGGGTGTCACGCGGGCACAAGTTGCGCCCATAACCACCCGCGCGGCCGCATTCTGGACCAGTTGGAGCCTTGGAGTGCTCTTCAAGGGGAGCCCCATGTAGAGAGCATTACAATAGTCCAGCCGGGAGGTGACAAGGGCATGAGTGACCGTGCGCAAGGTGTCCCGGTCCAGAAAGGGCTGCAACTGGCGAATCAGGCGAACCTGATAAAACTATTCAAGACATTTTGTAATATGTAAGACACAAACTCCTCATCCTTAGTAGAAAAACACTGCATGTCTTGGCAACAACTTGTACTTGAAACTCTGAAAAATCAGAAGTGCCTCTTTTGTCCTCAAGTCCCCAGGGGTATATTGTATAGTTGCATCTGGATAAGAGTGCTCTAGTGAGACTCTACTCATCACAGATAGGCAATTCATTCCCTACCTTATTTTCTCAGTCTCTACTGCAGAAGGCCAGGTAGCATTTAAATGAATAAGTCAATAGTCTTGGAACTCCTTCTACCTAAAGTCTGAGTTCGAAAGATCTCAAATTGAATACATCATAGCAGGATCATTTTTCCCAAGCATCTCTTCCAATTCTTCTGCTATCCTTTGCTTCATTCCCAGCACCGTCACCCATCTACCATACTCACCATCTGCTCTTGAGTCTTCCGCTGGGTCTCACTCACGGTGGCTTGGAGGCTTTGGAGAATGTTCTCTGATGTCTGGATCTGAGTCAAAAGAACCTGAACCTACTCAGAAAAATTGAGAAAGGGAGACTGGCTTGTGGAAAGTTGACATTCTGTGCACAGAATGCACAGTGGTTAAGACTTTGCTCTGCAAGTGAAATGTGCCAGGTTAAAATCACCAAATTGCCTATGGATTTCATGTTATCTTTAGCAAGTCTGTGACTAAGTCTGCAGAATGCAATATGCTGTACTGTGGTTGCTTGATTTTGGCTTAACATTTGGTGTAAACTCAGCCTTACAGACTATAATTTATGGCTTAGGGACTACATCCACCCAGTACCTTATCTCTTAGCTTAATGTTTAAATATCTATGCAGGCTGGTGCGAATAGTATCTCAAGGAATACTCCTGCAGTATATGCATCTACCTAGAAATCTACATTATCCTTGAGAGATTTTTACCCACAAACCTCAGATGAATGAAGTCTTGGGTCTCCTCGGTTGCGAGACATCAGCCTACCACCCACAATTATTTTTCAAATACCAGGCAGACCCTTTTGTCTTCTCATAAATAGACTCTGAATATTTATTTTTAACTACACTATTGATAAGAGTTCCAGAAAGTGAAAACATCTGAAAGAATTTGTCCTGCATATTGATCATGTCTGGTTAGTACTTGGGAGACTTCCAGAAAATTTAAGGAATGATAAGCCAATCTAGGAAATAAAACATTCTAGTACAAGCAATGGCAAACTATTTCTACATGGATGTTTCTATGAAGTTACTAATGTTTGTTAATATATTTAAATTTTAATAGTTGGGACAGTGAAGAATTGGGCAATGAGTAAAAACACAGTTATAGCTAATTGGTTAAAGAGAGCTGGCCACCGCATGAGGGAATCTCAGCTGTGATTGGTTGATGTGAGCAAAGGGGGAGTTTCCTCATTTTCCGCCTTTTTTGCCCTGTGATTTACCTCATGATGTTCCCTCTGTATCGATTTACCTGACTATGCTCCTATTTGCCTTTCTTATTTACTGTAAATATATTTATTTATATAAAACCACAAGTTTTTGTCAGCATCTCTAACTCCATTTGGACACCAGCTGCGCAATTCCCTGACAGTTTTTTTTTTAATATAGGTTCATTTGGTATCAATCCTCATTAATATTTAGTATTTTATTATGTCTTATTTGCATATGCTTTATGGATACATGGATTTAATCCTGTATTCCACCTCAAGGTCCTTAGAGGAAGGACAGATATCCAGTTTAACATTAGAACAAGCGTGAGTTCCAAGACATGGCGTTTACCTGCTTACTGCACTCTTCGTTGCTACGTCTCAATGCCTCCTCCAAGTTAGCTTTCTCCTTTGCTCGTTCCTCCAGAGCTCCATGTTGTTGTTGCACCTGAGGAGGCCGCCAAGGATATAGGGGATGGGGAAAGGAAGCCTTTAGCTTCATATCTCTCATTTCTCAAAATTCTTGTACCATGGTTCTCATTTAACATTTGTTCAGTGACCATTTGAATTTGCCAAGTGGTATTTATGACTGGTCCTTAAAGCTCCAGCTGTTGCAGCACCCATGCAGTCATAAGATTGCAATCTAGGCACTCAGCAATCAGCCTGGATTTCTAATTGTTGCAGCATCCTGCAATCACGTAACTGAAATTTGTGGCCTTCCTTGCTGGCTTTCCACAAGCAAAGTCCACAGGGGAAGCTGGCAAGAAGTCAGAAGTCACAAACACATGAGGTCCTTGCTTAACGACCCACACAGTTCTCACTTCACAATGATTGGGAACTTCCAGAATTGCCGTTGCTAAGCAGCAGTCATATGATGTCACATTTTATAATTGCATCACTTACAAATGATAATTCCAGTCCCAATTACTCTTGTGAAGCAAGGATTACCTGTATTTCTCACTATGATAATCAGAATTATCTTATTATTCCTGTGACGATTTATCCCTCTGGGAGTTACAAAGTTGATGACAGTCTATGAAAAAATTGTCAGCTAGCTGTAACGTCCTCCAAAATACTTTCCAAAGCAACTAAAAATTCTTGTTAAGACAATAACTGTGAACAATCAAAGTACAAAGGCAGCATAGAGAAGCCAACCCTACAACTGATTATATAGAATCATTATCAAGTAAAACCGTCCCCAACCCACATATCTTCCACCAAGGAGCCTGACAATTCTCTTATGTACTATGTGCCAGAAATTACAATGTGATAGAACCAAGCAGCCTCAATCAGCAAGATGTTTTCGGGGGGAGGGAGGTGTAGAATGAAAAATATATAAAGGCTACTTGCCCTTTTCATATTCCTATAATACAGGGAGACAATCTTGTACTTCTACAGCACCCCCTCCTCTAAAGCAAGCAGGGCTGAAATTTATGGAGTTCTCTTAATGTATTTGGGGAAGGAAGACAATGAGTGCTTTCAGACTATGCAGTTATATAAAAGTTTAAAGAATTTTGTTTAGGGCAATATTTCACTTAACAATCACCCCCTTCAAAAGGAAGTTGCAAGAAAAGGATTCAGGTAGTCTTCACTTAATGGTCCTAATTGGGACTGCAATCCCAATTGGTCATTAGAAGTGGTCATTAGGTAAAACATATAACTACACTGGTTAGCAATGGCAATTTCAATTGTCCTGGTTGTGGTCATTAGGTCATGCTATTCTTAGGCAAAGACCTCACATTTTTCCTGACCTAACACATTTGCCTCTGTGCCTTGTTCAACTTTCCCTCACTTGCCTATGCCCCCACTCCCCCAGATCTTTGCCTTTTTGGAAGCCCTGTGCTTCACTCCTTGCTTTCTTCTTCCTCCTGCTGCTGACAAGGGACGTTGGCCCTGACCCTTTGTGAGGTAGATGCTGAAGCCTTCCATGGCAGCACCCTTTTGAATTTTCAATATTTATGCATAAAGATGACCTGACAGACGATCTATTCTCCACAAACGTTCTAAAACTAGATTTTAAAAACCGTTTAAATAAAGGAGTCAAAAACATTTTTATACTTTTGCCATGCACCAATGTGTAGCTCTTTCAATAAAGAAATAATTTTTCAATAAATAAATGAACAGATATAATGTTTTCACTCAATTGGGTTCACTTTATCTAGTTTTAGGACTTCTGTGAAGAATAGATTACATTTTAGGTCATGTCTATGCAGAAATGTTGGAAATTCCCAAAGATTCACAAATTTTTAAGCACCACGGTATATAGTTGAAAGTTGCTCTAAACATTTTTATAATACTCCCAAATTCTTCCAACATCAGTTTAGGGTGCTTAATTTCATAGTGCCACAAAAAAAGGTATAGCAAAAGTGGGGAGAAAGAAGACCATCAGAAAACAGCATGAATGATCAGAAGCAACAGAAGTAGGTAAATAAAAAGCAAGTTTATGGAGTCTTAAGTGGAAGCATTTGAAAGTAATTTGGAACATAATATTCTTTCTGTATAAAAGAAGTTACTATCTTGGATGGCTATATCCTGAAAGACAGCACAAAAAGCACCTTAAATGAATACACAGAAATATTTCTAACAATAAACTACCTTGGTCTTCCACACACAAACCTGTTCTTGGAGCTGAGCCCACTCTGATTCAGACACAAGCTGGTATCCCACTGGTGGTAAATAAATAGTCTCAGGTACCAGGGTTCCAGTTGAGGAGGCAATGGAACATGTCTCAGGACTTGGGGGACGTCTGCGTCGGACAGAAGGCCCAGAACTTGGTGCCAAAGAGGAAAATGAAGCAATGGAGATGCTGTCCAGACTACAGGCAAACTTCTCTGCTACTCCTCCTTCCATCAAAGGAACCTGGTGACTTCCAGGCAAATCCGTGGACACAGTCTCAGGGTCAGCAAGAAGGGATTCTGCTGAGCTACATAAGGAATGCTGAAAATAAAAATATGGGAGTTAAAAAAGAATTTCAAGTGGCTCAGATTGGGTACTGCATTTATAGCTGGGGCTCTCATTATTTTTAGGACCATTTATTTCAAGTTCAGGACAGATCATCATAGAGAAAATCTATACGATCACTAGGAGCTGAAAAAGATTTGATGGCACAATTAGTTTCATGTAGTGTTTGCCCAATCTGCATAACCTGAGGAAATAACGCACTGGGTACCCATACTAAAAGAAATCAGAAAGGAAGCTGGGACCCAGAGATTAACTTTCTCAGTAATGCAGCTCTCCCTCTGGAGCACCCTGCCCTGCAAGTTAGATGTGGCTCTGAACTGATAGATCAGAAGATTGTCAAAAGCATCTCACTTTAAGAAAGACTCAGATTCATTTGACAGTAGTCGCTGGTTTATTTATAGTTTTTAATCAGTTCTGTGGTTGTTTAGTGGGTTTACAAATGGATTTTATATTTTATTTCATGTGTTGTGAACTGCCTAGAATCAGAAAAACAGGAAACACATGCCTTTTGATAAACAAAAAAAATGTCTATAACTCGGCATAAAGAACTTTCCCTGAACTTTCCATCATTAATGGAAGACTTATAAATTACCAGAAGTTAAACATTTGTTCTCCCACTTTTATATGCTGCACTGCCGAGTTTTAATTGCGCATAAATGTGCTTAAATAAACATTTTTTTTCCACTAGTGATTTATCTACAACTTTCCCAGGCTTTTAATCATCCTGTAAAATTTATTTTGTCCTCACGTCATTCATTTTCTGGCCCAGTCACACATCTCTGTCTTTCTTGCCACTCTATATTCTTTTTAGAGATCTACCTGCACCATCCACTTAGGCTTAGAGTTGCAGACTAACATTTCTGGTATTACATGCACAAAGGCTTGGCATCTATTCTGAGATAGCCATCAGTTTCAGATATATTTTGTAAGATATTTTATCCTTCCTCCTCCTTTTCTCAGTTTTTTTACCCTATTAAGCAGCTTTCACTCATCTGTTCCAATATTTACCTTTTCTTCTGTCCCTCTTTTCCATCTCACCTCCTCACTCTGCAGCTCCTGAACTAGACTCTCAGCATGGGCCAGTTTTGCTTTCAGTTCAGCAATTTCCTGCTCCATCGGCAGAACAATGGCCCGGAGTCGCTGAGTATCCTCTTGTGCCTGCAGAGAGAGACAGACATAGGGTTTTGTTTTTTTTTTCCTGCCCACTGGAAACTCAGCTTAGCCCTCAAAGAGAGATTCTGGTTGAGTGCATTGCTTACTTTTTCCATCTGTTTCTCCAACGAGTCCAGAGGGTTGGTCCTTGGCAGCCTGCTCCAAACGTTTTCTCGGCTGTCACGCTGGAAAGCTGATAGACGGGCTTCATAGCTGGAAATGGTATCTAGAAAGGAAATAAAACTTTTGAGCTGCCACCTCCAAGGCAAGATCCGATCAGGTCTGGAGGGAATGGCTTAAAGCACTTGAGCAAAACAACCCCAGCTCCTTCCCCACCCACCACGACCTGCACTCCTTCACCTTTCAAGATAGTCTGCAAAGAAGCCACCTCTTCCTGGCACCGGCGCTGGACAGCCTCCACCGCCTCCTGCTTGGTGCCTTCACTCACTGCAGCCACAGCTCGGACTGTCTCCACTTCGGCCAAGGCGGCTGCCAACTGAGCTTGCAGGCTTTGGATGGTCTCTTCAGGCTCGGGGTCCCCAGAAGGATTCGGGGCGCGGGACACGCCCACATCCTGCACCCTCTGAGGCTCTTAAGAGAAAAACAGGGACCGATGAATGACAAACGGAGCTAGACTGGAACCCAGAACTGGCCGCCCCTGCCCCCCCCCCCCCCGCCGCCGGTCTATCACACCGCTCAGCCAATAAACTTTGTAAGCTCTGGACCCGATTTAAACATCCCAGCCGCGACCTTTGACCTTGCTCAGTCTGAGTGACGCCAGCAGGATCTCCTCTCTAGCAAGCCCCGTAGCCGCGGGGGGGCGTGGCTTCGCACTTGGTCGCCAGCCCACCGTGGGGAGGGGAGGGGGCGTCCGCGCGTACCTTCCATTCCGCCAAGACTTTTCTAACTACTGCTCCGGCGGTGGCGGTGCGGCAGCTGCTGCTTCCCCGGAGACCGAGCGAGGCCGGAATTCCCCGAGAGGAACCGGAAATAGCCGAAGGAATTCGGAAATGGTCGAGAGAGAGAGAGAGAGAGAGAGAAAAAAAACATGAATGTGCCGAAGATGGCCGAACGATCGACACACCGCGGCTCCTCTCTTTAAGGTTGGCTCTCTGCGGGACTCCCCGAGACTTCTCGACCGTTTCCGAAGAGAACCGAAGGGAAATGGCATATGTAAACGAGGAGGAACGGAGTTTGTCGAAGCGGTGTTTTTGCATATCTTGGCATTGTTTTTGAAGTTGGGCCTGAGAATTCAAAGAAGTCGTTTAATGGAAAGTTCAATCGTCGGATTGGAAACCTGTTTTTTCACTAAAAAAAAAAAGCCACCTTCCGGAACCGAACAGATTTATTTATCCACTATTTTTAAACCTCAGCAACTTTAAAATGCAAGATTGGACATTGATTGCAGTAAACCTTCCTATTCCGAATGGAAGTCCATGCATCTTTTTTTTTAAAAATGTTATCTAATTCTGGGTTTTATTTAATTGACCAAACTAAGTAATAATTTTAATTAGCAATTTTATGATGTTTGTGTGTCTATATTTTTCTTGACTGTACACCGCCTTGAGTCCTACGGGAGAAAGGCGGTATAGAAATATAATAAATAAATAAATAAATAAATAAATAAATAAATCTTAAAGTTGCTGAGGTTGAGATACACTGATACAATCTTTGGTAAATGTCTCACGTTGGATACAGTAGTGCAAGTATAGCCTAGACTGGGTGTAATTTTACAAACTTTTCAAAGGCAAGCCAGTTCATCTTCTGAACTGAATGGCTGTTTCTTACCTTGAGTAAGTAAATTGAGTAATTTCTTACCTTGAGAGGAAAAAAACCCCCTCTTGATTGTGGGGCAGATGCCCTTTTTTGCCTTCTCATTTATTGCTGTCTCCAGGGAAACATCTGCAGGTAGTTATAGCTGCAAAATCTCTATTAGACATGGCAAAAATTAAAAACAAATATGTTGTTTATCCCCAAATCTCTTTTGGGATAAACAACATTATGCAAAGTGAAGAAAGGAACAAGAAATAGCATGCCTGAGAAATTAGAGGCATGAAACAAGAAAAGTTAGAAATATAACCAAATCTGGTTTACACCAACACCATTCACCATTCCTTTCTGTCGTAAAGCAAAGCAAGTTCATGCACTTATACATATATATCCTTCTTGTTCCTTAAACTTTATTGCTATCTTTCTGAAGAACATATTAACTCCATCAACTTTCTCAGTTTTCTCCCAATTGTTGTTCTGTAATATATGAACTCTTCAGTCTTAATGTGTTCTTTTTTGTTTTTCCACTCAAATTTAAGGACCCCATTTGCATTCAACTTTTATGCACATCTTAAATTTTCCCATCTACTTGCTGTATTTTTTACCATTTCTACCTAAATTGCTATCTTTCATTGTGTGTTCTCTGCCAAAGATATCTAGTAATATTTAATAGGTTAGCAACTCTATTTGGCTCCTCACAAATTCCAAATCCAATGAATTCTTTCTCAGTTTCGGGAGGAAAGTTTTAAGCGGCCAAAATCACCCCATAATCTTAATCCACAATTGAAGGAAACAATCCCTGCAAATCAAACAAATTTGACAACCTACGCCTTATTGAATAAGTCATGATTGGATGGATTCATGAAACTGGCTGATCCATAATGTCATAGTTAATAAACTATGAACTAAGTTTGACATGTTAATTCACAAACAAGCATGCTAAATTATATTTGGCTTATTGTTGTATGTGAACTAATCTTCAGTAGTGACTGGAGGCTTTTTTCCAAAGAGAACAAAGTTTACATAGTAAAAATAGATTGTCATCTGACTAGTTATAAAAACAAAGTTTAGATCATGTCTGCTTCTCAGTTTCAAGTCTGCTGTCTTTCATCAAGATAATAATTAGTAAAACAAGGTGATATTACCAAGCAGCTGGCCTACCCATGAATGCTAAACACTATAAATAATAAAAAACACAACTATTATTCATGCTATAAATAATAAAAGGAAATCTCTAAGCTGAATGGAGACAGCAGACTAAAAGGTATTCTTTGTTTTGGATACCAGGCAATTTAGCACTAGTCCTGATTGTGTAAACACCAATAAGTATCTGGAAACCATCTACACTTGTCTGGAACTGTAGTTTCCATCTGAAATCAAGGTAGGCAGGATTTCCCAAATTTGGCAACTTTTGAGGTGCATGGACTTCAATTCCCAGAATTCCTGCTGGCCGGGGAATTCTGGGAATTGAAGTCCACGCATCTCAAAGTTGCCAAATTTGGGAAATCCTGAGGTAGAGGCAGAATGATGAAGCACCCCTCTGGATTGGGGTAACAAAAGATCAAGATTCCAATTGTACAGTAAAAGTCCCATTATAGCAAGTAAAAAGGGGCAGGCTATAATTGTACAGTTGGGGCCACCATTTTGATTTCTTTGATACTCCCACCTGTGATCCTCAGTAAAGAATTTATATTCTGCATACTTTCATTATCCAGCATGCATTATCCAGCATGTATGCCATGAAGACATTTTCAGCTTTTTGGCAGGTACTTGTTATAACTGCAAAACCCTTTAGGAAATAAGTTTTTTAAAAACTTTCTGACAAGATTACCATAATTCTTTTTTAAAACATCCTTTTACATACAAAGATTAACCAAATTTCCCTTGAAAATTCACACAGGAGTTGAAGAAAAGAAGCCTTTCCTGCTCTGCGTGTCTCAATGCAACACAGAATCTGTGATATACTACTGCTGAACATGGAAGTTTTATTTTCACCATCCTGATTATTAACCCTTGTCATTCTCTTCTGGATTTGACTAATCCTTTCTGAAAGCTATCAGAGAGTGCATCATTTGTAACAGTGATTTTGAAATAGTAAGTATATATTGAATCACCTGTTTCCATCTTTCTTAAATACAAGTAGCATTTGACTTAGAATAGTCCATTTAGTAACAGTTGCACGGTCTCAGAGTCGTGATCACCTTTTGTCACCTGACAAGCAAAAGCCAATGGAGATGCCAGATTCACTTAACAACCATGTTACTAACTTAACAACTGTAGCAATTCACTTAACAACCGTGGCAAGAAAGGTCATAAAATGGGACAAAATTCACTTAAAAACTGTCTTGCTTAGCAACAGAAATTTTAGGTTCAATTATGGTCATAAGATTATGATCATAATTATGGTCATAAGAGGATTACTTGTATGGTGTCAGCCCACTTCACTGAGTAATTTTAAATTCTTATATTACGAGAGAGAAAAACCTTATATTTTCTCTGTATTGTTGTATATGGTACACTTTTTAGATATAATCATTTGATATATGGAAACAACCTCCCTTAAATCCAAGGGAGATTACTTCTGAGTAAAATTGCCTTCAGGATTATTTATTTGCATGCTTTTTGCTCGTCGTGCTTCAAGAATTGAATTAAAATGATGTTGCAAATCAGACTGGGCAATATGTGGTTTCTAAGATTATGCTAAAGCAGGGTGGATAAAAATCAATGATTTTTTTTTAAAAATCAAAAAAATCAGATTTTTTTGATTTAAATCGGATTTTTTTGATTTAAATCGGATTTTTTTGATTTTTATTGAATTTATTTTAATAAAAAACTTTGGGGGTAAAAATCTATCTTAAGATAGTTTTCTATTTAAGATACATAAATAATTTAGTTTATTCAGGATGAAATGGAGCTTAGTTATGTAGCATGAGTCGGTATATTCTGCAACACTGGGACTATCGGTGAGTCAACAGTGGGTCAAAAGAGTAGAAGAGATGACAGTTGCTCTTTAAAAATTATGATTTAAATCGAGTTGATTTAAATCAAGCCTTTTTACTAGTGATTTAAATCATGATTTAAATTGTGATTTAAATCAACTCGATTTAAATCAAATCCACCCTGTGCTAAAGTACAGCTTCCACCATCTCTTACTCTTAGTCTTGCTACCTAAGGCTTCTAGAGTTTATGGAGGGCTACTTGCTGCTACATATTCCTGCTGAGAGACTTGGTGAAGAAAGCCCTCACAGCTCACAGAGCACTGATGAGGCTGTGCAGAGAGCCACACAGATGACTTTGGAGAAATTATGCAGAAATGTTACAAAATCATGTTGTAAATAAACAAAGAAAAGGTTAAGATGAAACCTAGGCTGGCTCTGTTCTAGTTCTAGTTCTGTGGGACATAAGAAGAAAAGAAGGAAAAGCACAGTCAACCCATTAAGATTCTGTTACTGTAGTCTGTATCAATATGTACCATTTCTGTCAATTTTGTGTAGTTTGTTTCTGGTCTAGACTACCTCAGAGATCTCACATAGGACATCAAACCCTGCCAGCGTTTTTCCTTCTCTCTCTATTTTATGCCCCAAGAAATTAAGGTAGGGTTTGTCTTCTTCTTAATGCCTTGATTCCTTGATTTAAGGTATGTTTTTAAACATGTTATTGTAATCATTTGTGTAGTGAAATTTTGCTTTGCATCTTGGAAAAACCATCTGGATTTAACCAACCCCATTATGGACCACACTGATCTGAATTCACACTGGCCATGATAGATGTGCAGATGCCCTCCATAAGTGGGGTAAAAATAACATCATCAAACTGTGGGGCTGAAAAATAAATTATCCAACATATACCAAATTTTTCACACTATAAGATGCTCAGGAGCATAAGACACACCTAGCTTTTGGAGAGGAAAAGAAGAAAACAAAATCTGCCTCTGCTTTTGCCTTCCAGCAATTTGCCTCTGTGCAGCAACAGCAAACAGCCTGGTCAGCTTCAGCACAGCCTGATTTAGCACAAGTAGCTGATTGGCTTCGATCAGCCTCCCAGAATACCGCCAATCAGCTGTTCCAGGCTGCAGGGATTGCTGCCACTGTGGCCACCTATTGCCGCCTCTGTGTGCTCCATTTTTGGCCTCTGCACCAGTGGTGGGTTACCCCCGCACTGGTTCTATAGAACCGGTAGTAAAACTGGAGGGAGGCTGCGCCCACTGACCCTGACGTCATCAAAGTTCTTCTGCACATGCGCAGAAGCTTCTGCACATGTGCAGAGGAGTGCGCTCTCTTCGCTTGCGCGCACACACAGCCCTGTTGCAGATCAGTAGTAAAGGTAAGTAGAACCCACCTCTGTTCCGCACATCCTGTTTTTGGCCCATTCCAAGCGACATGGGAGAACGGGCTGAAAATGGGATGCACGGAGGCCGAAAATCGGGCGTGCAGAGGCGGCGACAGGCAATGGCAGCGATGAGCAGTGGTGATCCCCACAGCCTGGAACAGCTGAGCGGCGCTATTCCGATCCAACAGCCAATCAGCTGCTCATGCTAAATCAGGCTGTGCTAAAGCTGACCAGGCTGTTTGTTGTTTGTTGCAAAGAGGCAAATTGCTGGGAGGCAGAGGCCGAAAGGGGGGGCCAGTGGGTGGGTGGGGCTTCAGCAACATTCTCTCTATAAGACACACAAACATTTCCACCCACTTTGGGGGGGGGGAAGTGCACCTTATAGACTGAAAAGTACAGTAAGTGATAGAAAGCCAAAATAGAGCCTATAATGGAGACTTTTATTTCCTGGCTTTGACAAATGAAGGAAAAAATTATATCTGTGAACCAGACATGTGTTTGTAATATTTTAGATCTTATATTTCATATTTTGTGTTTTTATTGAAACATGATGTGAATGTGCCACATGATAAATAAATAATATATAGTGAGCATCTCTAAGGTCATTTATACAGCTTTCTACAGAACGGGAATATATTGTTGCTATATTTTTTTAAAAAAAGCAGATACAAGACTGATGAGCTAATGGTTTTATTGGCATCAAAGGGTCTTCAGTATCATATTGGATCTAGATTAAATTCGTAAGTTTGGCTCCTTGAAACTGAACCAAAAATACAACTTTTTAAGCTTGTCCTGCATTTCTCTGCATTACTCTCTTCTTGCTGCAAACTATGTTAACCATGGGAACCAGGTCCACATTTCCCAACCTTGGCAGCTAGCTGGTCCAGCTTGGATTTTACTTGATCCAGGCCTTGTACTAATTGCTCCAGTTTCTGCAGCACACGGGGGTCTGAGCACGAGGTGCAAGAAATTGAGGGTGCTAATGTGGGCTGTGGAACCACAGTACCTAGAAGACACAAAGCAAACTTTCTCACAGTGATCTGCCATTCCATCCTTTCTTTATCAATTGCAATAATTCTTTCCTCACCACCCCCCTTTATATATAGAACCCTCTGAATATTGACATATTCACCGAGGTATGCGTAGCAGTTAAGGATTCAGCCACATGGGTTCCATTTAGGAAAGGGGTTATGGTTGTTAGGATTTTAACCAATAAGGAGAAGCAGATAGTGACTGATAAGAACTATTTCTGTCTCTGACAAATGTATACAAATGTATAATCTATGACTGAATTTTGGTCCATCACATTACTCCAATTAAGCGGCAAGAATTTTATTAAGGAGAAAAATTGGTTGCTGTTTTTTTTTTAATGTTTATAACAATTTTATGGTTACTGGTTTATCTTGAGATGCTTAATAAAATTATTTTCCTTCACTTGGCAGGGATTTACTTCTCATGATCAGTTTTAAAAGGTATATAGTAAAGCTTCCATCAGGTTAAACCCAATTCCTAGTGACATCCTGGGCATGTCCATATAGTTTGGAAGTAATTTGCCACAGCCTTCTCCCAAGATATGTTTTCAACTACTGTACCCAATCTAACATAACAACTCTGGTATTATGCAGTAAACTTCTATCTAAGAACCAACCGGGTTTTGTTTTGCAATATCAGCCTAGTTGCTGACATCATTTTTCTTCAAATTCATGAGCACCACCCCATTCAGGCCAGACAGGAAGGCAATTTTGCCTTCCCTTAAAATATAGGAAGTTACTTCAGCTACCCCTCAGAAATATTGCTACATTTTGCCTCCATTTATTCATCTAATGCCATTTTGAAGCCATTTATGCTGGTTTCAAAATGGAGGCCATCATCACATCACCTGGAATTAAATTCTTCAAATTCATTCTTGTACAAATAAAATCATCATCAATCCAATCATTCACCTGGTCTTTACTCTTAAAGTGCATATAGAAATTAAAATAAAATAATTCCTGCAATCTTTGATATTCAGTCATGAGTGTCAATGCTTTAGTAGCCGGAATGGCACACTCCATACACAATAAGGAGATATCAGCTAACCTGGAAGAACTTCATGGTTTATAAGAGGACCAAAACTGGCCCTTGTTTTTAAAAAAATCTGTGATCCCCTTTTGTCACCTTCTGATAAACAAGGTTAGTGGGGAAGCTAGATTCATTTAACAACCATGTTACTAGCCCAACTACTGCAATGATTCATTTAACAACTGTGGCTACAAAGGTTACAAATTGGGGCAAAGTTCACTTAACAAGTGTTTCACTAAGCAACAGAAATTTTGGGCTCAGTTGTGATTGTAAGACAAGGACTACCTGTAATACATGCATAGATTTGCAACGTGCCCTTAACCCTTTCTGGGTATATGAATGGGTACTCCTATATTCCCCAAGATCCTAAATCCTATTACCGTGACTGGCGCAAATCTTCTCTTTCAGTTGGATATCCATAAGATCTGAGAACTGTCTCAGCATGAGGGTATGTTCCATGGCAGGTCGGGAAGCCATGGCGTGAAGCTCCTGCTGGAACAGTCTGCTTGTAACCACTGGACCAACCTTCCAGGAAAAAGAAAGTCAGTGAAAGATCATTGAGTACTGATGGTCCAAGGACATTTGTAGAAATGAAGAAGAAACTAGGCTTCACTCCTACTTGGCCCTCTGCCCTGTTAGAGGATGGACAGTGAGCTTCAAGGAGTACATATGACCCAGAATTCATCTACTCCAAATTCCCAGTGCTCTACACTTATCGGTATAAGAAACATTGCTGCCTTCATTTAATATATTTTCTTTACAAACTGTAAAAGACCTGAATGCATGTTGTTGATTAGTGGAATGGTTTAGATCTGAGAAGTTGTGGGTACTCCATCACTGGAGGCATTTAAGAAGAGACTAGACAGTCATTTGTCTGAAATGGTATAAGGCAGTGATGGCTAACCTTTTCGGCACTGAGTGCTGAAACTGGAGCGTCTGCGTGCCGGAGCACTGGAACCCGGAAGACAGCAGCTGGCCAGTGCGTATGCGTGCAGCGCCCAGCTGCTCTTCCGGGTTCCGTCGCATGCATTCGCAACGGACAGCTGATCTTCGCGCGACGGAACCCAGAAGAGGACTCTGCATGCCACCTATGGCTCGTGTGCCATAGATTCGCCATCACGGGTATAGGGTCTCCTGCTTGAGCAGGGGCCTGGACTATAAGACTTCCAAAGTCCTTTCCAATTCCATTATTCTGCTATTGTTGGCTCCCACCATTTCTGTAAGTGAAAGTCTACCTATCTTATAGTTGCCAAGTTTGAGAAAGGCTGCGACAATGCAACCAGGTTCTAAAATTTATCTTTTAATCTAGAAAATCTGGAAAGGAAGATGAAGATTGTTGCAGGGAAGAATGTTATGGCATCCTCAACAGGCAAAAACAGAATAAGGGGCAAGGATTTAGCAAGGAGGACAACAAGAAAACACAGCCTCTGCTTGATAAACTGGCCTAGAGGCATTTCAGTCAAGTTGCAGGAAGCTGGTGTATTACCTGCCACAAAGCAACACCAAAACAGCTCTGACAGAACTTGTAAAGGAGTGTTCAGTTGCAAATGTTGATAATTATACATCAACTCCTCTTCCTTAGGTTTTAAACAGGTTAATTATTAACTGTTACCAGCAGGCTGGACTGATTTTTGGAAAACACGGTTTCCAAACATCCTTGCAAACTGCAGACCAAGCAATTTGCCAACTCTTACCGACAACAAGAAAAAATTCCTGTTGGTTGCTATATTGTTGCTGGCCCCATTGAAACTTTGGCAGGCAGTTGTAATTAGAAAATCTCTGTGTTTCAGGCTAGTTTTTGAAATAGTCGTGAAACTATTAGTATAGTTTCACTACTATGAAATAGTAGTGAAACTAAACTAAGTGAAACAGTTGTTAAGTGAAATCGCAATTGTGTTTAACTTGTCACTTCAGCTTTATTTTACTTTACTGACCCACAAAGGTCTTACACATGCAAGGATTGATCTCAAACTTATTTTTCAATAACTGGGAACTGGGAACAGTCATTAAATGAGACAATCATTAAACAATGACTACTTGTATTACAGACAGCTAGCATTTCTGGGAACATTTGGAAGTCTGAGAGTCTGATATAGCCATACTCACAAAATGGTGGTGGTTGAGAGGGGAAATTTGCTTATTGCTTATTGATAAAAAAGCTGCTCTAATTTGTTACAAAGCATCCATCCTATATAGCAGAAGACAAACTGGTGACAAAGCTTTGTGCTATTCCTTCCAGCTCCCCCTCCCCAGGATATTCTTTAACAACATCATCTTACTTTTATTTTTTATTTTTTATTTTATTTTTTTCCTGGACTAGTACACACTTTCACGGAGAGAACTGGGTAGGAGCCAATGACTATTTTTATTTTGGTAGCAATGATGATAATGGGTGATAATAATAGTTATTAATCTGTGTGTTTACAAAGGTGTGGTACAATTCCGAAGAACCTAGTAATTACAAAACTCCATCCAATAAAAGTAGTTCATGAAATAAAAGTCAAAGCAGTAAGTACATATTCACACTCATACAGTCCAAACACAACAACTACACACCGGGTTCAAACTAGTGGTGGGTTGCTACCGGTTCACCCCGGATTGGGTGAATCGGTAGCGTCGGCGTTGGGAAATTCCACCCACCTGCCCGAGCACACGCGCGCCCACAAGCAAATCAGGGATTTGAAACCCACTATTGGTTCAAACAACATCCCACGATACCTCCATTAATTCCAACAAAATAAGAATTAATGTAGAAATAGTTAAAGAGAGGAAAGTGGCCTCATTGCAATTAGATACTTTTAGATGTAGGTGTCTATGTATATGAATGTTACACAGATTGATTGATTTCCTATTTCCTATACAATGGTTCCTCGATACTCATTGGTTTCGGGGGACATGATGAATACCAAAAATGATGAGTACTAAACAATTTTTCTCACAAGAAATAATGTGAGTTAAAGGCAGCCGACACCGACAAGTTCTAGTTTGCATTGAGTACCAAACAAACAGAGAGTACTGAATAAAATTTTCACCTAACTCAATGAATTTCAAAGCAGTTGGGTACCAAGGCACTGTACATTATTCTGGGCAGCTAACAGTTAAAGCGAAGTAAAAACAATAAAAGCAACCAGAATGAAAAACAACAAAACTTGAGGCTGTAAGCTGAAGAGTGACTCTGGTGGCCTTCTCCATGATCCTGGTTGGGTTCTATCATCTATGCCAGTGTTTCTCAACCTCAGCCACTAGAAGATGGGCTGGGGATTCTGGGAAAGATGACATGTTCAAGTTGCCAAGGTTGAGAAACACTGATCTAAGCTCCCTGAAGGTGGGGTAGGAAAATATGGAAACGAAGGACAAGACAGGCAAATAAGCTGGACCTCACCCCAACAGCGAAGCGCGTGATTCCAGCTCTGTCAGCCGCCTGGACAACCTCTGCATAGTTCAAGGGATCCCCAGTTTTCTCTCCATCGGTCACAATCACCAGGAACCTCTTGGCATTGCTGCGAGCACCTTTCTGTGGGGTGAACTGTTCCCTAATAAATAGGAGGGGAGGGGGGAGAGAGAGAGAGAGAGAGAGAGACCAAAGTGCCATTGCCCACTTCCTTTTCCAGATCCGTATCCTGGCCCAGCAGAAGACATTCCAAGGGTTGAGGATTCTTCCATGGCAATGGCTCCATGATAGGGGATGTAAAGCCCCAGATCCAACCAAGCAGGAAGGAGCCCAGCCCAGGGTTGGGGAAGAGGAAAGGCTGCCCAGAGACCTACACAGCTTTCTTGATGGCAGTGGCTGTGTAGGAAGAGCCGTGCAGCTGACGGATTTCTTCTAGGACGTTGTTTAGGTTTTGGTCATTTTGGAAAGTTCTGAAGTCAAAATGCTCCTGAATTTTGTTGGAGAACTGCAGTAGGGAGAACTAAGGAGGGGAGGAAAAGGAGGATGAAAGTGGAAGCAGCAATCTGGAATTTCTGAATAATTCATATTGATTTATTAATTAGCTGTATTCCCACAACAGGCAAGGTCAGACATTCCCAAGCTGATGCTTTTCAGATGGTCTGTTAGTTCATCCTTCAACTCTTACAAATCCAATTCAAACTATATCTGGGACTGATTTATTTCTGGCAATATATTTTAAGGCCTGTTTTGACATTCAGGCATTCTCAGTATGGTCCCGTTTGTGAGTTTAGAACTCACAAGAACCATTGGCCAATCATCACTTGCTGTTTCTGGCTAATAAAAGAATTTTAAATTTAAAAGAAACAAAGAATAAAAAAATCAGAAAATAATTACTCACTCACCAGCCAGCACTTGAAGGTGTGAACCTACCTGTTCAGGTATATGGTTAAACCAGAGTTTCTCAACCTGACTAATTTTAAGATGTGTGAACTTCAAGTCCCAGAATTCCCCAGCCAGCATGCTAATTAGCCAATTTAACATGGCATAGTATGTTACATGAACATAGACAAGGACAAGGAAATCTGCTTTATAATTTTGTTTTTTACAATCCAGAGGCTGATTAGCATCAATAGCTGGTTAGCATTTCCCTCTCTCTCCCTCCCTCCCCCCTTCTCTCTCTCTCTCTTTCTTTCTTTCCTTCCTTCTGTCCATCTGTCCTTCGTTCCTTCTTTCCTCTCTCCCTCCCTCTTTTCCTTTCCTTCTGTCAGTCTGTCCTTCCTTTCTTCTTTCCTCCCTCTCTTTCTTTCCTTCCTTCCTCTCTCCCTCCCTCCCTCTTTCTTTCCTTCCTCCCTCTCTCTCTCTCTCTCTTTCTTTCTGTCCATCTGTCCTTCCTTCCCTCCTTCTTTCCTCTCTCCCTCCCTCCCTCCCTCCCTCCCTCCCTCTTTCTCTCTCTTTCTTTCTGTCCATCTGTTCTTCCTTCCTTTTTCCCTCCTCTTTCTTTTTCTCTCCCTCCCTCTCCCTCTCTCTCTCTCTCTCTCTTTCTTTCTTTCTCTACAAATTGTAAACCTTTTAGGCAGTTCTTCTTATTACACCATTTCTTACCATAGCTCACAAAGGTATTCCCCTCCTCCCCAAGTCTAACAAAATATTTTCCCTTCATTCCCTTGCATTCCCTTGGCTTCAAAGAGCAATCCAGATTGAAAATATTATCCCCCTTATGGGATTCCCCATTCTTCCAACTGACCAGAGTGTTTTCAGGAAAAGTTTTACTGAAGAGTGTAACAAATAACTTCTGTGCATGAAATTCTGCATATCGAACGCTGCTAGACCCATCAATCAATAACACAATGTCTCGGGCAACATTTGGACACTCTGGAAAGAAAGGAACAAAGGAAAATCTCTCATTTCAAAGTCAAAGCTATCCTCTACTGTTCTGAACGTATCACAACCAATGTCCAGCTGAGGGCCTCCTGAATATATATATATATATATATATATTGAAAAAGTTTTACAAAAACCAATTTTTCCCCATTTCCCCCCCCCATCCCTCCCTAACCCCCCCTAACCCTCCCCTCTTCCCATGACTTCCCCAAGGTGAAATCCGTCCACATTATATTATATCATACTTTACCACCCCTCTATTCTCCCCTGTGCGCTATACATTTCTACATAACAATATGCTATTTTAGCCCCTATATACTATGCATTTCTACACAACATCCTGAATATTTTAATAGCTTCCTAACAAACAAAAATTCAATTTTTTTCATCTTGGTATTATAGACTATTGTGAGGAAAAAGTCACAGGATAAAGGTACTGTCATCTTGCCAGGGGAAAAAATGCTGGAAACATTCTTTCTCATCCTCAAAAAAAATCTCTTTCCAAGATACTCCTGATATACATAAATGAACAATAAAGAACTGTATTTGAGTACATAGAGAATGCCCTTTTCATGACTTTATTCTGCTTTCAAAGCATGGTAGATAGAACCTGATTTTACCCATTTGCGCTAACACTGAACCCACTTCATTTCTAATCAATATACAGCTAGAAATTATGGTTGACAATTCACCATATATGACTTATATCCAAGCTTGTCCAGAAAAGTCTAACTAGTTAACAAAAACAAAAACTGAAATTTCTAAAATGCTAGATTTAAAAAAATCTCCAAACATTAATAGAAAAAAAGAAAATAAATCTCATTACTTATTTTCAGTGAATCTAAGAGCTTTCCCATTTAAAGATAAATTATAAAATTTATAGAATCCAAATTTTTATTTTTATTTTTCACTTACCCTGATTTTCTGGCTTTCTTGGGGAAGCTGTTGTGGTATCTTGAGAAAGAGCGTCAGAAAGATCAAAAAAGTCGCCTGACACTGTAGAAAAGGAAAATAGTGAAATATTATCAAAAATATCAATGCAATTTTGAACAGAATTTTCTAAGGCCAGGACTGTGCTAATATATATGTATGTAACCATATGCATATCAGTTGTGTAAATGCATGTATCAAAGAGGAGAAAAAGAAATTTAAAGGCTCTCTATGTCTCTATCACTGTGCCTATAAATTATATAAATATTTGTAAATACTTAGCCAAGGTTGGCTGATGGCTAGATAATCAAATGGTCTGCTGATTTTTTTTTTAAATTATAACTCCGATTAATCTTAGCATAAGACAAAACCATTAATTTTAGGAGCTACTAGATTGCCAGTTCAGTAACTATATTTATCCTCATTCAAATGCATAAAACCATTAAATCCAGACCAAAGCTTTAAATCATTGCAGCACGGTTTATATGCCAAGAAAGTATTTGTTACATATTCTTAAATACACATGTTGTTTTAGTCTAATAAAGATGGGGTAACGATGGTTTTCCAGCTGTTGTACTCCAGCATATGCACCAAGACAAATTCCTTGTGTGTGCAATCACATCTGGCCAATAAAGAATTGAATTCTATTCTATTCTATTCTATTCTATTCTATTCTATTCTATTCTATTCTATTCTATTCTATTCTTCCATCAGACATAATCAGCATGGCAATTGTCATAGAGATAATCAATAGAGCTGAAAGGGACTTTGGAGCACCCACAACTTCTGAAAACAATCTGTTCCACTGGTTAATTGTTTTCACCTAGGAAGCTTCTCCTTAATTCTAGGTTGCTTCTCTCCTCAATTAATTTCCATCAGTTTTTTTCTTGTCTTGCCTTCTGGTACTTTGGAAAACAGGTTGACTCTCTCTTCTTTGTGGCAGCCCCTCAAATTCTGGAATACTATTATCACGTCACCCTTAGTCCTTTTCTCTAGACTGGCCATTCCCAATTCCTGCAACCTTTCTGCATATGTTTTTGTCTCATTTTGATCATAAGGGATATTCCTGGTTTAATGGAGATTTAAATCTCTGTCTTATTGATTCCTGAACATTCTTAATTAGTAGACTACAATAATTTTCATGTTGGTTTGATTAAGGATTTTTTTTAAGGGTGGATGGACTGTGACCCCAGGCTGCTGTTATGTTCCACATATGTGGTCACCAGAACTCTGATCACAACTCTGATCATGATTGCTGAAGGATGAACGCAGACTGCACAATTTCCTGGCATTTCATTTTCATGAGAAGTATAACATTAACTCTAAAAGAGCCACATTGTCCAAAGTCACGTCGCTCTCAAAACCTCCCCCTAATCTTAGATATGATACTTTGTCCACTATTTGGGGACCTTAGTTTGCCCTAAAAAAATTAGTGATGCTAATCATGGAAAATTTGTCAATCTCTGGCTTCAAGGGACTATTCCAAGAGCTATCAACTACGTCCATCAACAACTCCTATCTGACACAATCATCTCTCTTTACCTGACCACAGCACCAGCTGCAGTTGAAGTATTTGTACCCACCTGTTACTCCAAGGAAAAGGAAGGTGACAATAAAAACTCCAAGTGCTCCCATGGCTGGCCTCTAAATTGTTGCCAGTTAGTTTTTAGTTCTGAGGGCAAAAGCTGTTTGGAGAGTAAGCTGGAGACTGAAAGAGACCTGGCCAGAACAGGTCATCTAAATAAAAAACAGCTTCACTTTCCTGATACTAGCAGCCACTCTCCGATATACAAACATTTGCTCCATTAGATCATTGAACTCTTGGGCAGTAGTCATGTTGAGTCACTGCACAGACAGTCCTTGACTTATGATCGTTCATTTCGTGACCGTTCGAAGTCACAATGGCACTAACTGGTTTTCACACTTACGACGGTTGCAGCATCTCCATGGTCACGTGATCAAAATTCGGACACTTGGCAAGTGGCTCATATTTATGACGCTTACAGTGTCCCAGAGTCATGTGATTTCCATTTGCGACCTTCTGACAAGCAATGGGGAAGCTTGAAATTCACTTAACAACCCTGTTAGTAACTTTACAACAGCAATGATTCGGTTAACAACTGCGGCATGAAAGGTTGTAAAGTGGAGCAAAGTTCGCTTAACGTGTCACTTAGTAACATAAATTTTGGGCTGAATTGTGGTCATAAGTCAAGAACTACTGTACAGAAATATGAGATGCCTTATGTAGACATCAGTGGCACTTTAATGATGGATGAGTATCATTATATATACGTGGATAGATCCCTATTGAATATCCCCATGATTAGTTTGCCAGACTTAAGTCCAAGATTTGCTTTGACCCTTGGCATCTTTAACAGTGGATTGTGGTTCAGTTTCTCCCAGAAGTTTTGCTACCCATCAATTATAATACCAACCACTGCTCTGCCTAATACTTATCCTCTTATCTTCTAAGTGCCCTACTGGCCACTCTGCACAAAGATATGTTGTCACTTGTACAGTAAAGTTTGCAGGGCTTTGCCACTCAGATTAGAGTTTCAGAAATAGCAGGAAGGCAATTATTTTAAATCCAGCACTCTTGCCTTGCTATTATTTTAATGTGAATCAAAAGAGCAAATTAATCCAGCATTTTAAAATCTCTCAACCAAATCAATGTGAAAATGTATGATTAATGTATATTTTGAAGTTCCACTTTTAAAGTGGAATTCTGTGTCTGGTGGAACATTTCCAACTGGTCAGCTCATTTGTATAAGGTTTAAGTAAACATGATATTTTGGAATATCTGTACTTTCATCATTCTGTACAGAAAACTCATGCCCTGACCATTCATATGGGGAGCTGGACAGTTAGAATATTTGTTGACCTTTTGCTCTGAAACCAATCAATAGCTATTTCAGGATCTGGTTTCAAGAATAGGAAAAAAAAAAGTAAGGTTTATCATGACCGTAACAGGTTTGGATTTAAAATGAATCTAGAAACTGGATTAGGCAGACTTAAATTGTATTTTTCCACACCGTCTCTCTTTAAAGATTTGATCTTACCTACTGGAAATCAAGATAACCCTGGAATCAAATGTTAAGGGAATATTTAGCTATGATAATTTCAACTGCTTGCATTTATTCATTCTACTGACCTATTAAGTCAATGAAAACTTAAAAGTCACTTTTTTCAGGGCCTTTGTAACTTCTTACAATCACTAAGTGAACTGTTATAAGTTGAGGACTACCTGTAAATTATTCATTAGTAGCTGAGAACTGTTGCCTCGTATCCATAGTTGTAGAGGAGAGACGCAGGTTTACTCACAGGATTTCTGTCTGTCATATAATCATGACAAAAACAGAACATACAAACCAGCCAGCCCGCCCGCCCGCCTGCCAGCTAGCCAGCCAACCAACCAGCCAGCCAGCCAGCCAACCAACCAACCAGCCAGCCAGCCAGCCAGCCAGCCAGCCAGCCAGCCAGCCAGCCAGTCAACCAACCAACCAGCCAACCAAGTTTGTCATTCCTTGACCAAAGTTCAATCCTTCCTCTGAAAAGCATCTGTGCCTAAATTTTCTGGGAAATTAGCAGGATTCCATCAGGCACTATGGTGCATCTTCATACATGCATCCTCTGAATTTGGCTCAGTCATGCAACTTCTAATGGTGGAAGAGCTCAGCCTGAAACAAGCAGAATTACCAGTCGCCACACGTCTTGACCTTTATCTGCAGTTTGAGCACGCAAGACGTAATGTCTTGGCTGAGATTTGTAATCGTGGAGAATAATCCTCTCCCCCCCCCACATCTCACTTGTCCACAGAGAAATAATTTTAAAGATGATGAGCAAGTGTGAGATGATTGGGGAAAGCTCCATAACTGAGATAGAACAATCCCCTCACCTCCACATGCTTTGTGGTGGGGCACCTGTTATAATCTGTCAGCAAGGAGGAAAAACAAGATAATTACATGGTTTCCTTGAAGCTAGAGCTATATAATTGGAGCCCTCACTCTTCTCCTGTGTTTTACAAGGGGCTTAAGACCATGAAGTTCCCAGCTTGGATTCTTCTCCTCCTGGAGATGCTGTTTCCCTCAGCTGCCCAAGGAAGAATACTCCGCTTCATTACGCTGGTACACAGACTGGGACAATGGCAGAGCTAGGAATCCCAGGGTCTCTGGCCAAACAAAATGGTTTCGATCAGCCTTCTCCCATTAAGTGCTCAAACCCATTATTTTCTTGCAGTCAGGATAGCCAAAGAGAAAGCTGGCTGGAGTCAAAAGTGGGGAATGCAGCAGCTATAGAGAACATCCTGTTAGAAGAGAAGGCTGGTCTTATCACTGGGTTTTTTTTTCAAAAATAGACTGGACAAACATTTGAAAGGTTAGATTAGAAGATCCCTGAAGTTCTTTCCAGCCCTATGATTCTATTTTTTTATGTTCTCTTTAGCGCAGCCTGTGCCAGGGATTGGAAATAACTATCTGTTTGGTTCTTGGGATGGGTTAATTGGATCTCAGGCGAAAAAGATGGAGACCTAAGTTGTGGACTGTATAGAGTTTGATCTGGTAAAAGGGCACCATGTTGATTGGGTTTAGTTAGTGCCTATCCAACATTAATAGTTCAACAAAAATGCTGTATAATGATTACTTTGTCATGTCTCCACTTAGTCCTAACTAGTTGCATGAAAAAAAAGAAAGCAAAAATATCAGTCTTGTGCAAGTGATAGAGACAACTGAAATATACTTCAGAAGGATGGATTTTATAGCAACAGAAGTTCTAATATGCTATCGTGTCCATGATCTATATCATCAGCAGTATTATAGCTATCTTCCTCAGAAAAAAGAAAATATGGAAAAGAAAGCCCAGGGGCGGGGGAGAGAATGTGTCTGTGTGTGTCTGTGTAAATGAGAGAGAGAAATGGATTTAATACAAAAAGATAAATTATAGTAGGAACTATTTTGTATTTGTGGGTCAAGAGGGTTCTTACCTCTTTTTAAAGTCCATGCCTTGTGGCACAAAGTACTTTATTATCTTATTTCTGAACATTATAGATGAACCCAGATATCATAGTCCTCCATTTCTAATTTATGCTCATCTGGGTGTTGATTGCTGCTGGGTAAGTGTTTTGGTCTTTTCTGTTTCCTTTTTGGATTGTTAACTGTCCCTTTTGCACAGTATGTAGATGTTATTTTTATGTCTATGTGTCTATAGATTGCTGATTTGTCAGAATGCCCAGGTTTCCAGGAATTCACTAGCATTTTTGGACTTGGTTTGGTGTAGGATGTCATGGTTTCCCAGCTGAAACCGTGGTTAAGTCTGTCTATATCAGGGGTGTCAACCTTGCGTCGTCACAGCGTTGTCGCGTAACGTATCATGACTTTTTTTCCCTTTGCTAAACCGGGCGTGAGCGTGGCCAGCACCTGACGCATCTGGCCCGCAGGACACGAGTTTGACAGTCCTGGTCTATATGTTGTGAAACTAAAGAGTTTTCATCATGTCTTCTGACTGCTAGCTGATGTTCATGGATTTGCTCGGCTAGTCTTCTGCCTGTTTGTCTTACATAGTGGCTGTTGCAGTCTTTACATATTATATTATAGATGAACTCTTGTTTTTTTTTTTCTGGGCTGCTGAGTCTTTTGGTTTACTTACGATGTTTTGGAGGTTTTAGTTGTAGTTGGTTTGTGTACTACACCAATGCCATGTGGTTGTAATAGTCTGTTGGTGGTTTCTGAGATGTTTTTGATGTATGGCAATGTTGATGTATGACTTGTGTTGGTTGTGCTATATTGGGTTGAGTGATCAGGCCCATTCTGATGAACTTGCAGATTATTACAGAGACATAGACATAAACATCTACATACTGTGCAAAAGGGACAATTAACATGCCAAAAACGGAACAAAAGGACCTCCCCTGCAGCAATCAACACCCAAATGAGCATAGATTAACCACAAGATTGACATCAGACCAATAATCAAGAAGAAAACAATACCCCAATCAAAGAATTACCGAGCAAGCTAACAGTGAACAGCCCACCAAAGAATCACCAAGACCACTTTCATCAACATTGACAGGGCAATCCAACTAGAATTGAGGGCAAACCCCACTCCCTACTAGCACTGATGATTTTACCTAATTTGGGTAATGAAATGTCTGCAAGAAAAGAACCAAGCTCAGAGAGTATCAAGGACCCTTCAATTCAACCCTGAGCTACTAATATTCTCCTTTATCTGCTAGATGGGTTTGCACAAGTTGCTATGTTAGGCTGGATAACCTGTGGTTCAGCATATTATGGGATTTTAGCCTTGGCACGTTGTGTAAATAAGCCCATTCACCCTAAACTATAACCGAGTTTACTGATTTGGACATCCGATGTTGGATGAACAGAGTAATGGTGCTTTACTGATCCTTGTTTAAGGTAGTTATGTAGTTAACCCTCCTTAGAATTAAAGAAAAATTACTTGGTTGTCTATAATTGCCAATCTTTCACCTCTTCCTTTCTCAGGTTTATCGCCATGGTGACCGATCTCCCCTTAGCACTTACCCTACAGATCCCCACAAAGCAGCAGCTTGGCCACATGGTTTCCAGCAGCTGAGTGAGGTACGTTCAGGGCTGAATTTTAATTATTGTTATGGCAGCCTGTGCCGGCATGCAGAAGAGGGATCAAATGACAGTCCTTGCTTGATGCCAGCTGAGGCCTGTCCTACATAACATCTGCCTGTCCCAGGTCCTTGACTCAATAAGTGGACAAAAATGCCGAATACTGTCTAAACATTTGGCAACTTTTTGACCCACCAAAATAATAATAATAGTAATACTGTAATTTCCTGGAAGTAACCTTATAAAGTATCCTGTTGCCAGCAGTTGCCTGTGCAGGAGCTAGATAAAAGTTCTTGAAGGCAGCTATAAATCTTACCACAATACAGGAATGCAAAAGCTAAGGAATAACAAACAAATGCTTCAGAAGCTTAAGTTCCTTGCAGACAAATCCAAGAAGCAGAGTAACACCAGGTCTTGTATCAGACCAGAGGTCAGCCAAGAAATCAAGTTTGCACATATTCAGGCTGTTATTCGGTTTATATCTTACTCTGCAACCCCAAAGCAAGCCTATTAATATTTTAATATTTGCTTTTTCCCTGTTTAGGTGGGCATTTTGCAACAGAAGGCTCTGGGGAAATTCCTCCGGGAAAGATACGCTGGATTTTTGAGCCCTTCCTACAAACCACAAGAAGTAATCTTTCTTTAATAATACATTGGTGAACATAATTCAGCTCCTTTGAATTCCCGAGGCAGCAAACAAACTGAATGGAACTGTAAACAGGGGAAGAAAAATAATAATTAAAAATAAACAGCAGCAACCAATGAATCCAAGCCCTAACCACAATCTTGCTCAGACTTTTTAGTTTGTGGGTGGGTGTCTTTGGCTAGATCTGTCAAAACCAAAAGATCTTAATCTAAGACCAGCATTTCTCGAAAAGTCATTCTAAAAATAGGAAATCTCCCAATTGTTTCTCCCTTACTCCATCAAGTTGCCACAGGATGTCAAAATATGGTATTTGCAGAAAATCCTCTATTAAATATGTAGATTAGGGTCAAATTAATGGAAGAGAGTAAGCAATATATATGAATGAGTACATTCATATGGGTTATAAGGGATTGCATTACCTCTGCTTTTCAAATAAAACCTAAATACTGTAGCCAGCATTGGTCTCTTTCCTTGCTTAGTTACATTTATCAGTGCAGAATGAAGATTGGCTTATTAATAGTTCTTAGCTTGTATTCAGAAATGCTGTACCATTAAGTAATACAAGTAAGGGGAGTTTTAAATGCATGCAATGTACACATAGCGTGGGGTACAGGTAGTCCTCCATTTACGACTGTAATTGAGCCTGGCAATTACGGTCATAAATCATGGCAGTTGTAAAGCAGGTCATCACACAACCAAGCCAATTTTATGACCTATTTTTGCAGTAGTTGTTAAGTGAACATGGTGGTTGTTAAGTGAACACTATCGGCTGTTTTTTTCTGGAAACCAGAAGTAAATGCTGGTTTCTAGCAAAAACATAGTTAATCGCAGTCACATGTCAGGCCAGCTGGTTGCAAAGCACCCAAAATGCAATCATGTGACTATGGAGGGGCGGACTGTCCATCGGTACTTTGGAACAGGGTTGTAAATAGATTTTGGTGGGTCTGTTGTAACTTTGGACAGCCTCTTAGTGACCGATGATAAGTCAAGAACTGCCTATAGTGGTTAAGAAGTCGGACTAACATGGGGAAAACTCTGTTTGTAGTTCACTCCATTCAGACATGGAAGATAAATGGACGATTTGGGGCCAGACACTCTCAGTCAGCCCAACCAACTTCACAGGGTTATTGAAGGAAGAAATAGGAGAGAGCACTAGTGATGCACGCTGCCTTGAGCTTCTGTACCAAAGAATTTAACTAATATCAAACGTGAATACTGCTAATATCCTACGGTGACTGCCGTTATAATAAACCAGTAATAGTCATTTCTTCAATTAAGGCACAAATACAGGTAGTCCTTGACTTACAACCATTCATTTAACGACTATTCAAAGTTACAACAGGGCTGGAAAAATGGACTTATGACCAATTCTCGCATTTACTGTGAGTGCATTTGTGCATTCACATTGTCCCTGTGTCCCTGTGGTTCCTTGATCAAAATTTGGGTGCTTGTCATCAAGTATATACTTATGAAAGTTGCAGCATCCCAGGGTCATGCATTCACCTTCATGACCTTCCCAGGGGGCTTCCAACAAATGAAATCAATGGGGAAAGCCAGATTCATGTGATTTACTTAACAACTGTGGTGATTCACAGCAAAAAAGGTCCTAAAAATCTGGCATAACTTACTTAATGACTTCATCACTTAGCCATGAAATTTTCGGTCCCAATTGTGGTTATAAATTGAAGGCAAGCTTGGTCCTACCATCTCCCTAGTTCTGTGGAGGAAGAAATTGTGTTCCCCAAGAAAGGCTACACTAACATGTATAATGTCAATGTTTTGGTCATTGTTGTGGCTAATATAGATAACTCACTGCATGGTTATCCACTGTTTCAGATCTACGTCCGCAGCACTGACTATGACCGCACCATCATGAGTGCCCAAGCCAATCTGATGGGACTCTATCCAAATTCACATCCAGAGATTCCTTGGAAACCTGTTCCCATCCACACCGTGCCTACTAAGTATGACAAAGTAAGTGAACACAACCTGTATGTGGTCCATTAAATGTCATTCTCTTTGTTTATATGGCTGCTCGTGATACATTGCAAGGAACAGTTCAGTGAAATGACATGTGGGGCAGTAGAAAAGGAATTTACAACAACAAAAAGTATAAATATGTAACTTCATAAATTTGTGGTATGATTGTTTAAAAAATAATTATAATATGGATTACAAGATATGTATCCAAAACTTTGGTGAATGGATAACAGCCTTGAGTACTAATTCCTAACTGAAAAGTTCCCTAGAAATAAAATACTCAACTTATGACTACAGTTGAACTCAGTGGTGAAATCCAAATTTTTTTCCTACCAGTTCTGTGGGTGTGGTTTAGTGAGCGTGGCAGGGGAAGGATACTGCAAAATCCCAATTCCCTCCCCACTCCTGGGGGAAGGATACTGCAAAATCTCCATTCCCACCCCTCTCTGGGGCCAGCCAGAGGTGGTATTTGCCATTTCTCCGAACTACTCAAAATTTCCTCTACCGGTTCTCCAGAACCTGTCAGAACCTGCTGGATTTCACCCCTGGTTGAACTCCAAATTTCCACTGTTAAGCAAGGCAGTGAGTCATGCCCCATTTTATGGCCTTTTTTTTGCCATGATTGTTAAGCGGTTCACTGAGGTTGTTCACTGCAAGATTCACTGAGTGAATCTTGCATTCATTAAGGGAATCTGGTTTCCCTCATTGACCTTGCTTGTCAAAAGCTCCCTAGGAAGATTGCAAACGATAATCCAAGGACCCCAGGACACTGCAACCACCGTAAATATATGCCAGTTGCCAAGCATCAGAAGTTTGATCATGTGAGTGTGGGGATGCTGCAATGGTCATAAGTGTGAGAACTGGTCATAAGTCACTTTTTCAGTGTTGTTGTAATTTTGAATGACCATTAAACCAAGAGTTTTAAGTTGAGGACTACCTGCAAACATTTTCAGTATACTTTTGACAGTTGAGGTGAATCTGGTCAGCGCCACCTATGGAAAGAATATATTATTTTAGAATATGCCCTGGTAGTAACTTTGGGACAGTCAATCTCTCTTATCCTGACCTTCTTCAGAAGAATTTTCTTTTGGAGAAAAACAGGAGGATGAGGATAAAGCACTATTTTTTATATGCTGCTTGTGTCTTCTATGTGAACGACAGGACATAAATCTAACCATAAATAAATAAACTGGATGAGGATAAACTGTGCATTATGTGTGTTCTTTTTTTTTCTTGGCCCTAAAGTATCCAGGGGTCATTATTTTTCTACAAGAGTCAAAAACAGAGTTTTGTAGAAATTTAGTTCCACCTGGAAGCAAACATTGGCTTAACATAAAAGAGAGTTATAGCATTGCAATAAAGTTTTTTTTAAAAAAAAATAATAATAATGAAAGAAATGCTGATCACAGAGAGATTTGATTCTCATACACTGCTTCTGTGGCAGCGAGCTCTCAGTCAGTATTCCAACATATATTTTAATTAGAATTTAGGGAAAACCTGCTTCAATAGAGGCACAACCTGTTAGCTTTCTCATTTGGATTCAGGAATATCTGCAGAGAATCAAAAAAGCCAAGTCATCAAACTCCTGCATATGCAACATACATAAAAAGATGTGGGGTTTTGATTGCCTGATTGTGTAACACCTTGATTCATACATATACACACCACTTCCTTTGCATGTATTGCTCAGGAGTAAAAGAATGAAAAATAAAATAAGACCATCTTTTGCACTAGTAAGCTTTCATTTATTATTTGCACATATGGTATTCCACATTTTTGGCTTTGTTAGCCAGTGCTTGCTGGCTAAAAAATAATTTTAGACCCAGTTACTAATGATGTGTTCACTTTAGGGTTTGAAGAAAAACAGAATGCACACTAAATAGAAGACTAACAATAAAAAGAACAAATAAATATATGCAGTTTGCATCACATGAAAAAAAAAATTCTTCAGAGGTTTATTTTAGAATGCTGAAATATGGTAATCTTAGCTTTAATATTATAATTTTGTTTATTTTTTATTGTATATGCTTCCCTGGAAGTCTTGCAGATTATGAAGGTAAATTATAAATGTATGGGAACAAAGTTTTCAGCTACGTATTTCTTAAAAGTTTTTTTTGTAGTGGAAAACTAGGAGAAATTATATCACTAAATCCATCTTTAACAATGTTGTAGGTGATCTCATCCTTACTTCTCCTCTTGCTATTTTACTACGTTTTCTTTGCTATCCTACCATAAGGGCATTTTTGTATGATTCCAGTACTCTTTGCTAGGTATTTATTCTGCTCCATAGAACTTGGGAAGACTCACCTTGTCTCTTAAGTCTACTTAATTTATCTTCAGCTCTGTGTGGTTTTTTTAATAGCTTTTGAATCACATGCTAGCACAAAATTACTACAACAGTAAAACCTTAATAAGGTTTTAAAACTGGTACAAAGCAAGTATTTGATTTTGGCAATTGCAAATCTGCCATTCAAATCTTTGTATTGGAAATAAAATATGAACTGGACTGATGAACCTGCGAAAGATTTAGTAGTACAGGTAGTCCTCGACTTATAACAGTTTGTTTAGTGACCTTTCAAATTTACAACAGCAATGAAAAATGTGATTTATGACCCTTTTTCACAATTACGACATTTGCATCATCACATGATCATGTGATCAAAATTCAGACGCTTAGCAACTAGTTTATACTTATGACTGTTGCTGTGTCCCAAGATCATATGATCACCTTTTGTGACCTTCTGACAAGCAAAGTCAATGAGGAAGCCAGATTCACTTAACAACGGGCTTACTAACTTAATAACTGTGGTGATTCACTTAACAACCGTGGCAAGAAAGGCCATAAAAAGGGGCAAAACTCACTTAACAATTGTCTCACTTAACAATACAAAATCGGGCCTCAATTATGGTCGTAAGTCGAGGATTACCTGTATTTAGTCAAAGCACCTGATTTCTTTAACAGTGAACCCAATAGCTTCAGCCTGGAACAAATTATCTAATTCTCTATATTCCCTACTTCTGTTCCCAGCTTTTAAAACCACCAACCAGAACCTGCCAACGATATCAACAATTGATGGAAGAGACTATTAATTTGCCAAGCTATCAAGTTAAATTGAGAAAATGGAAGGTATGATGGAATAGGGCTAAGAAAAGGAAAACAATTTAAATCTAAATTCTAGAAGTAGGATTCCCCACAATCCAAAATTGAAAAAGAAGTTGCTGAATGGTAAAGCCAAATTAATCTTCTACCAGTTGTAAGATACGTAAATTTGTAGAATAGCTATTCTATCGCCAACATTTTTTGCTCATGGAAAGTGATAATGTTTTCATACAATTTTAATTGTCCCAGCTTTTTTCCAAGGAATCATTAAAATTATTATGATTCTTTTCCTTGATTACCATCACAATTGTAGTCCTTGAGAGTCTGAATATCAAGTCAGTGTGTTATTTTATGAAGAAGTGCTGAAAATCAAAGTCTGGAAGAGATCTTCAGAATACATTTACATAGTCTCAAGAATCAATCAGTCAGTCAGTCAGTCAATCAATCAATAAACCATTTTCCTATCTAAACATGATCTAAATGAATTACTGCATACCTACAAGATATGCTTCAAGTCTCCACTAGCCAAAACAGATTCTCCCAGCCATCCACTTCAATATTAAGTCTAGACACTTTGACTGTAATTAGGCTTTTTTAAAATCATGGTAGACAAAGTAAATAGGTTGTCTTCTGTCTCGCTGAAGTCTTGCAACCCATTAAGCATAGATTAACAAATATAATTAATATTTCACTTAACATGTTATGTCCAAACAAACTATATTATGCTTAATGTAATATATGTTTCCTACAATATGCTAGGATAATGTTTGGATTCCCTAAACAAATTATCCAAGTTCATTTTAGCCTAATTTTGCATGTTGGATGAACCATGCTTTTAGATACTTGATTTTTGAAAAAGACAAGATATTGCTGAACTACAGTATTTAATAGCTGGGAACAGTAGGGAATCCTGGGACTTGTAGTTCAGTAGTATGTGAAGGACCCAATACTGATTAAAATGCTTTTATTTCACCTTTTATCTGGATGGTTTCATAGTGGCTTGCAAAATAAGAACAAATAAAAATCTAAAGCATTTGTAATAACAAAAGAAATGCAAAACATATTAACAGTGGCCAAAATATAAAACTATAGCAATACAGTGAAACTTCAGTTTATGGACTCCTATATAGTAGACCAAAGGATATCTTGAAATAACAGACAAGTCTGTGGCATCTGAAATACTCCAGATAAGACAGTTAAATATAACTGTACATTAATTGTATGCCATTTGCAATTATTTTGGTCATTTGACCTTGAATGACAAAAATTATATCATTCATCAATTTTGAAACAAACTGATCCATTTTACATCATCCTATAACCATGATGGTGAATCTATGGCATGTGTGCCAGAGGTGGCACGCAGACCCCTCTCTGTGGGCACACGCGCTGTCGACAGCTGCTCTTTTGGTTTCTGGGGCGTGCATATGTGCGCCGGCCACCTGATCTTTGGATTTCTGGTGCTCTGGCGCACTCGCCTATGCACACTCGTGTTCTGGTTTGGACACTTGGTGCGGAAAAAGTTTGCCATCATTGTCCTATTTTTATGTAGATGTCATTTCCATTGATTTTAACACCTATTAATACAAATGGAGTTAGTTATTTGTGAATGAGTCTCTGGGTACTTAACAACAAAACAGCATGAAAAAGAAATAATAAAAATCTAGGAAAAGCAATATCATAAAAAGCACACATGCTAATTTGCATCATTTGCATAGTCATGTTATAATACAGGCTGATATAATGTGTTATTTAATAGGCATTTAGGAATAAAAAAATACATCTTCCATAACTCTTTCATTATATTTAGGTCTCGCTTTATTTGAAACAGTTGCCAATGTCATCCTAGACAGAAACATTTAAAAGAAAGCATCTTCTTTTTATCAGGATCTATTCGATGAAGAGAGATTACTGGTTGATTTGCAAGGGAAGAGTTCACTGCCTCAGAATTAATCAGTACTAATTTACACATGGCTTATCCCAGATGGGATACAGGACAGGGCTTGAGTAGGATTACTTCAGTGAGAAATGGCTCAATATAAAGTTTTCTTGTTGAAAAAACATTTTCAGATTTCAAATGCTTCATAGCACAATTGTAATATCTCAAATAAGAATAATAGCGTATACTTTGATTAGGCTGTATGAAAATCTACAAAATCATCAAGTGAATCAATCCTAGGACCCAGATATGATTTAGTGGTTTCTGAAATTAATCTCTCTTACTGCTGCAGTGAGAAGAATCTCTGCTAGGCAGATCTAAGTTTGGGGAAACAATCATAACTTCTCCTAAATTATTTGGACCTAAATAGTTCATGTCTGCTTAGATTCACCCTGAAAATCTGCAATGAATGAAAATAAGACTGCAGGGTTAGTTGAGACGGAAATAATTGAGCACAATGAACCTTGAGTATTTTAGTCAACTATTTCTGTTTTCCTCTCTTGCAGGGCTTTATAGAAAAGATGGCTAATTATACAGGGCTTAAATCTGAGCAGCTGACCCTGAGAGGCCTCTGGAAGGTGCATGACACACTCTTCTGCCAGGTAAGATTACAGATAGTCCTCAATTTACAACCATTTGTTTAGCGACCATTCAAAGTTAGAACTGAAAAAATTACAACCATTTTTTACACTTACAGCCATTGTAACATCCCCAAGGTCACATGATCAAAATTTGGACACTTGACAATAGACATATACTTACAAAGTTTGCAATGCTCTAGTTCAGTGTTTCTCAACCTTGGCTGCTGGACGATGTGTGGACTTCAACTCCCAGAATTCCCCAGCCAGCAGAGCAGAATTCTGGGAGTTGAAGTCCACACATCGTCCAGTGGCCAAGGTTGAGAAACACTGCTCTAGGTCATGTGATCACCATTTGCAACCTTCCCAAAAGGCTTACAATGAGCAAAGTCAATGGAGGCAGCCAAATTTGCTTAACAGCTGTGTGATTCCCTTAACAACTACAGTGATTCAACTTAACAAAATGGCAAAAAAGGCTCTACAATTGGGAGCAACTCACTGAATCAGTCCCTTAGAATAGGGCTCTCCAAATTTGGCAACTTTTAAGACTTCTGGGCTTCAACTCCCAGAATTGCTCAGCTGGCATAGCTGAGTATTTCACATAACATGGTTGGCTGAGGAATTCTGGAAGCTGAATTCCACAACTCTTGAAGTTGCCAAGTTTGAAGGCCCCTGCCTTAAAAATTTTGGTCCCAATCGTGATCGTAAGTTGAGAATTACCTGTATATTATAGCAAGAACATCATTTAATTAGAAAATTTCTCTTTGATTTTTTTTTTCATTTTCCATACAGAAAATCCATAATATGACTTTGCCTAGCTGGGCTACACCACAGGTTCTGGCAACTCTTTCAGAGATAGAAGTGTTTAATATTGAAGCGCATGTGGGAATGCACGCTGCCCAGGAGAAAACTCGATTCATTGGAGGTACGATTAAATTTGAATTATTTGCTCTGTTTGGAATCAAGACCTAGAAGTACATGGTAAATGTCTCAAATGTGCTCTTTTTTCTTCAAAAGGCAACTGGACTGGGTTTTTTTTTCCTTGAGGAAGAAAACATTTTGCTTCTCATTCAAGAAGCTTCATCAGTTCTGATGGCAGGGAGATGGAAGAACTGATTAAGCTTTTTGGATGAGAAGCAAAACATTTTCTTCTTCTTCCTCAAGGGAAAAAAGAACAGTCCAGTTGTCCACCTTTGAGACAACTATGACCTGGATGACTGAGAATCTCCACAGACATATACAGTAGTCCTTGACTTACTTTACTTAGTTCATTTAGTGACCGTTCAAAGTTACATCACTGAAAAACGTGACTTGTGACCATTTTTCACACTTACAGCCATTACAGCATTCTCATGGTCAAGTGATCAAAATCCAGACACTTGTCAACTGATTCATATTTATGATGGTTGCAGTGTCCTGGGATCATATGATCATCTTTTGTGATCTTCTGACAAGCAAAGTCAATGGGTAAACCAGATTCATTTAACAACCATGTTACTAACTTAACAGTTGCAATTATTCACTTAATAACTCTGGCAAGAAAGGTCGTAAAATGGGGCAAAACTCACAACAAATGTCTGACTTAGCAACATAAATTTTTAGCTCAATTGTGGTCGTACATTGAAGACTACCTGTATGGCAAATTCTGTAATACTAAGTTAAAAAGTAAACACAGGACAGTTTGACGGAAAACGACTGAAAGTACAAAGTGTGTAGCAGTTTGGAAGTCTGTCTGTCTGTCTTTCTTTCTTTCTTCTTTCTTTCTTTCTTTTTTTCCTTCTTTCCTTCTTTCTTTTTCTTTTTCTTTCTTTCTTTTTCTTTTTCTTTTCCTTTTCCTTCCTTCCTTCCTTCCTTCCTTTCTTCTTTCTTTCTTTCTTTCTTTCTTTCTTTCTTTCTTTCTTTTTCTTTCTTTCTTTCTTTCTTTCAATTTCTATACCATCTCCCATATAAAGTGACTCTTAGCCAGGTAAACTTACCACATTTCCCCATTAGCAATCTGTAGAATGATGCTAGCATAATTGTGCCAAATGAGAACAGGCTTTCTATCCATGGTTGAATGATGCCATAGTAATACTATTATTCACTAGCAGGGAATGAATACTATTCATTCGTTCACTCTTCAATCTCATTGGGAATTCTGCATTTCAGAGTCCAGCAACTAGCCAAGTTAGCTTGATATCGCCACCATGTGGCAGGAATTGCTGTTTAACATGTCAAAACAAAGTCAGGGCTGAGGGAGATCAGGACCCCTTCAACTTCCTTTCTAAGCTTTAGTACATTTTCTGATGCAACACTGTGCAGCTCCTCTCTTCTCGGTATTTTTCAGCCTTGTGCTTTTCTGAATGTCAGATACATTTCAGTATATTATCTATCAGCATATTTTCCTCTCTGCAGGATTGCTGCTGGGTGCTATTTTGAGCAACTTTTCCAAAATGGTGTGCCAGGATCTGCCTCTTAAGATGATAATGTATTCTGCTGTAAGTTCTCCCATTCCTTACAATTGCAAAGATCCACTTTGGAAAATGGGATAATCCAGAGAATTTAGAGCAATCTTCTCCTCTCTGCAGCTATCATTATCTGCAGCACAGAATTGGTTTTAGGCAGAATTTGATCATTTTTCTATAATCTTGAGAATTCTAGCTTCTGCCTTGTACGGATGCTGTTATGGCAAAATTTCAGGGCTTACCAGAAAAAGATGGAGCCTTGCCTCCCTTCCTCCCACCTGCCCCAGCTGAATGAACATCTTATTTCAAAATAAGCAAAGGAATTCAAACAAGGACGGATCAAATCCAGTCATGCTTCATTATATCGGTGGTTGAATATTTAACTATTCCTTGGTTTATTTCAAATCTATATAGCTACCCACCTCACCATGGTGATTTTGGGCAGATAACATAAACAATCAAAAAAAGGAAAATAGCTATAATTGCCAATGAAAGAAACAAAACTGAACATAAGCAGAATAGACTTTTTTTTTTAACTTTCTCTGGACTTAAATACCTTTCTTCACTTTGAAAACACTTTTCCTTCCATAGGGCTCTGGCATTCTTGGTACAAAATCCTGCCCTGACGGTACAGAGAGTACAATTTGATATGCCAAGTTTTATTCAAGAATAAAGATAAGGATAGGAAGGCAATCATGGACATGAGAAGTGTGGGAAGAAAGAATATTCTGGTCTATTCTAATATGTAAATGGCATAATTATTTCTTCTTGTTTTCTTTAGCATGACAGCACCTTGATTGCTCTGCAGGCAGCCCTCGGGGTTTACAATGGCCATCCACCACCCTATGCAGCTTGTCATGGATTTGAATTCTACCAAGAAAGCAACAAGTAAGTTTAACAAAAGAAGGGTGGGCAGGTCTCTCTTTTGCATGTGCCAAGATGCAGACATGGTTCATTGTTCTCCACCACATTCAGGACAATTCTTGGGATTTTTGTATGTGTTCAGCATACAAAGTCTTGTGAATATTGAACCATAGGATCTAAGATTGGCCAGATCACCTGGTGTTAATTTGACAAATCAGAACCATCTTCAGCTTGCAAAGATATCCAGACAGGATATTTAAACGAGCTTAATTAGGCAGTATCCTACAGACAAAAAAGATTATTTAACTTTTGCCTTTCCGTATTATGTAGTTCACTGAAGTATGTTAAAACGGAAATTTTTGCACGCCCTGAACTTGAGAAGGTACTAGATTCTAAACAAAACTCATTTCCATTTTGTCATTTCATTTTGCTCTTCCTTTCTTACAATATCCCTTCCGAGCCAGACTTTTCATCACTTTCAAAACCATTTCCTTGCAGCAGAGCTGGCTGCCTTCAAACAACCTGTCAGCAAATTTAGTTGCTGACGCATTAGTCAGACTGTAGCATCACGATAGAGAGAGGCTGAGGTGGCAGAACCTGAACCTTTTCAAGGATTGTGCAAGGGGAAAAGCAGCAGCAAATAAATATATCTTTTGGCAGATACGTAAGGAGGTAAAGCAAGTTCCAGAGTGATGTTAAAAACTATTTTCACATTTCAGCTCTTTCAGCGTTGCCATGTTCTACCGCAACAGGAGTGACCAGAGGCCCCATATCCTACCTCTGCCTGGGTGCCCCACACCTTGCCCATTGCCACTGTTCATTCATCTCACTCGTACAGCTATCCCAGAGGACTGGGATGCTGAATGCCAAAACCCTCAGAGTGGTCCAGGTAATGAGATCATCTTCCCCCTCCTCTCTTAGCACAGAGCTAGTTAATTGAAACTTTTATGCCAGATCCAATATTCTATTTGCAGGGCGTGCAGTGATAGCCCTGGCTGCAGCAGTAGGTGTGCTGAGCGTGGCACTGCTTGGCATGGGTGTCTTGTATTGGAGAAGGTGATAATGAAGATAAGCTGAATGGCAACCATCCAAACCCCATGGAGCAAGAAGCAAACTGCCTTTTTGTATTTTTTTTTTTTTTAATATGGTGCAATGCAGCCATCTCGGACTTCTCACCCGCCTTGCTCAGCTAGCATTCTAATTGGGAGAATGTGACAAAGGGGGGAGCTGACACAGACTTTGTGCCAGGCAGTTCCTAACCAACTACTTGGAGGTCAACGCCAGCAGGAAATTCAGCACAGGATGTTAGTAGGAAAAGGAATGCAAAGCGCTTAGCTGAAATGCCATTATGGCACAACTGTTAGATTTTAGCGCTTATCAACTACATGTCCTGCACTCTAAATTCCTAGTAGATGCTTTCCCTTTAGCATGTTTGGGTGTCCAGCCCAATTAAGGTTCATTTAAATACACTGCATCAACTTGATAAAAGAATATTGTCCCCCCTCATTTCTCCCCATCTTGCCCAATATTCTGTAAGCTCTGCACTAAACAACAGGGACAGCTTCATTATGTCATTTCTGTTCCCACTAAATGCTGCACTCAGTAGTTTGAGAAGTGTCCTTGACCAAAAAACCCTGCATTTTCATGACTTTAGTAGTTTCTCATCATCTAGCAGGAAAGCTGGATTTTTGACTTTACACAACATATATACTACAGTAGAAGGAAATTTTTATTTAGTAGTTTTGGGGTTAAAGCTGCCCATTTCAGTACTGACTGGGTTACCAGATTCACAGAACATGTTGCATAGGACAGGATTGTTAAGCTATTGTGCAAAACCCAGTTAAGTGTTGCACTACACCCAATGCTGCAAGGTAAGTCAGGTTCACCCACCTACTCAAGGAACCAGTTTCCTATCAATAAAGGAGGCATCCTAGGGGGAAAAAACCCCAAACCCATTTCAAAGATTAAGTTCTTGGGGTCTACCTGACATGAGGCAAGGGTAACAGACCAGTTCAATGGCAGGGTTACCTAGTGGTATAGTATACTTTCACATCACTATACCAAAGGCAGCTGCTACTTTCCCATTACAGGCACATATTGTGGATACTTCATTCATACATTTAGTCTTGCCAGTAGGAATAACCACCCCTTTTGTTTAATGTCAATAAGCTTGTTTGCAGACAAGCTGCATGAAAAATAAATGTACTTTAGTATTTCATTTGTGACTAATACTTGCAGGTGCCATGAATTCCCAAGAGATGGCTATATTGTCTCGGCCAGGATCTCTCAAAGGGACACAAATTCATGAATACAGGGAACCGAAAAGAAACCCAACTGTATGGAAAGGCAGGCAGTGTCCTTGAAAAGAACATTGCTTGGAGATTTTCTGACTGGGCAGCTATAATATTTAGTAGCCCAAGATCACCTTCCAAAAATGTAACTGCTACATTTTGCTGCAAGTCAAAGATTCTCCCCCACTCTGCAGAGTAATTTTTGCTGTTCCTTTCCCAGCCACCGAACTTGGCTGCTTGACCCAGTTCTAAGTAGCATCTACAGCAGAGGTTCACAACTGATTGCATCATATGGTATTTTAAGTAAGCTGCACAGCTCTTCAGTGGCTACCCTTTTCCTGCTACTAAGAGCAGGGCTAGGAGTCATAAAAAAACACTTGAAGAGAGGGGTTAAGAAAGTAACCCCTTTTAAGAAGGCATGCTTTGCAGCAGCATTACCAGCTAGTTTACTCAGATGGGTGTGTGTATAAGGCTGCTGCTGGAGTCCAAAGTCATCAAGTATTTTGCAGTTTAGTGGTATTGCCCCTTTGCAACAGACATAACAAAGTTATTCACCAATTAATGAAATGTTTATTGAGTAAGAGAGTAAGTAAACCTCCCACTGCTTTCTAATCAGGATCTGGTAAGTAAGCCTCTCACTTCTGCATGAAAAACAGAATAAGAGACATAATGGACAAACAATGCCAAATCCCTCCCATCGCAAACATTGGATCCAGGAAAATTTCTGAACTGCATTTCTTCTTGGGGAAGAAGGTCTTCTATGCAGGCTTCCTCGATGCTCTCGTTAAAAGGTGGGCAGGCTGAATGAAACAAGTAACACAAAATACATTAGCATCTCAACACCTAAAAGTTTGGACAGCCAACCCCAATCAAGTATCACGAGATTAGTTGGATTTCAATTCCCATACATTCGATAGGCACCAAACTGGGGTAGACCAATGAAAATTACTAATCATATTCGCAGTACATAATTACTTACCAACAGCCTTTTAAGGGTCCTAGTAGGCTACACTGCATACGTTCCAGAAGAGCTGGCTCACATTAAAGCCTGCCAGCAACTGTGTAACATCTCACCTAGGAAAAATAAAAGATATTCAAATTAGAAATCTACTCGGGCTTTCTCTGTAGTGGCTCCCTCCCTGTGGAACATCATTTCTTCAGAGATAAAATTGGCCCCCACTTTGGCACTCTTTCCCAAGGCCTTGGACATGGTTCTGCCAATGAGATTGGGGACTTCAGAGTGACATGGAGTCCATCAAGTGGCTGGTCTAATTATTGTCGGGGGGGAGGGGGGAGGGGGCACTGTATTGCTTTTGTATTGGGAGTTTATCCCTGTAAACCCACCAAGTTGGGTGGCTGTATAAATTTTCTTAATAAAATATTTAAAATGTGCTTTGCTTAAATTCCATTCTCGAATAATACCATGCTCCGAGTGTAATAGAAGCACGGTTTCAAAGCAACAAGGCAAGTTAATTCAGTATTGTGTTTCATTTCCATTTACCCATCTTCCAAGAGTAATTGACATTTTTTGCCCATTAAAAACAAAATGTTTACAATACTCAGCATCTAAAGCTTTATGCAAGTGATTATAGGTAGTCCTCGATTTACGACCACAACTGAGCAAAACCTCAATTGCTAAGCAAGACAATTGTTAAGTGAGTTTTGCCATCTTGCCAGAGTTGTTAAGTGAATCACTGCAGCAGTTAAATCAGCTACACAGTTGTTAAGTGAACCTGGCTTCCCCACTTTGCTTGTCAGGAGGTCTCAAAAGTGGATCCCAGGACACTGCAACTGCCATGAGTCAGTTGCCAAGTGTCCAAATTTTGATTACATGACCACAGGGGATGCTGGAAGAGTTGTGTGAAAAATGGTCCTAAGTCCCTTTTTTCCAGTGCTGTTATAACACTGAACAGTCACTAAACGAAAGGTTGTAATTTGAGAACTGTATAAAAGCATCCTAATTTATGGGAAGGGAAAAGAGGCAGAAGGTAAACAAAGCATGGGGGGGAAAATTCTGAAGATGGTTCTAACATGAAGTCCTTCCCTTCTGCATTTTAATATTATATCCTCACCTTCCACTATGAGATCCTGTCTCTCAAAAGCAAGACATTTGGAGAAGGAACACTAGGAAAAGAAGGAATCAACAGGCCAGTCCATTCCAGGAGGCAAAGCGCAGATCATCTCCCTCTCTGTTCTGCCAATTCTTCCCTTTGTCAGGTTCTGTTGGAGGTTAAATCTGGTTTATTTCTTATTCCAAGCCAGGAGGAGAATGCAGGCAGAGAATGAAGTCTGAGGCAGGCTGCATTTTGGAAAAGAGGTCTCTTTGTTTATTTGATGTCCAGAAACTACAATGACAAAGCATATATACTTAAAAATGAAGCATACCTTAGGGGAAAAAATTAAACTGCTTACAAACACACAGAATAGCGGGAGGATATGATATATTCCAGAACTCAACATACAGGGAGGCTGGGGGGAAAAGAAGGGGGATCATATCTGCAGCCCTTTCCCCACTTTTTTGATACCTCACTTTAGTTCTGGGATAATCTGCAGGTGAAAATGAACAAGCACAAGAGAATGCACACTGAAAAGAATGCCTCAGCCCTCTACTCCCAATCACTTAGAATACAAGAGACTCTTTGAGACTAAATTTATCGGGCTCAACACCTTTCAGGAAAAATGACTTATAAAATAACTGAAACTCTTCCCTCCTAGAGCATGTAGATAAAAAGGAAACTATTTGAAAGGAAGAGTTTACTCTTTGCATTGCAAACACCAAGTTTTCCCACTCATTTACAACTGGCTTGCTTTCTTTTTCTTTCCAAGTGCAAGTTTAATTGCAACAAAATTGTTCCTTTGGCTGCAGTGGGGGAATCATTCAGATTCTATTATCATTTAACTCAATAGGAATCTATAGAGCAATTGGGTAGGAAATGAGGAATGGAGACTCGGGAAGCGAGATGGAGAAGTGGAATGGTGTGAATAGTTTGTAGCCAAAATTTGGAAAGTCCAAGGCTTAAAGATATTATTGGGAAGAGTGGTTATTTCTTGGCTTGTAAACTGAAATGAGCTAACAAGAAAAGGCATTTGCACAGGCAAACAGACTTGAGGTCAGAAATATATAGGCATTTGTGAATAGACGTATTTCCTGGTTTACAGACAAACAAAATCCACCCACAAAACACTTAGCTAAAACATACATACAATAAAAAAAACTTTACTTTTAAATGAGTTTAGAACAGTGGTTCTCAACCTGTGGGTCGCGATCCCTTTGGGGGTCGAACAACCCTTTCACAGGGGTCGCATAAGACCATTGGAAAACACATATTTTCAATGGTTTTAGGAATAATTTTATGGTTGGGGGTCACCACAACATGAGGAACTGTATTAAAGGGTCGCGGAATTAGGAAGGTTGAGAACCACTGGTTTAGAACATTCCCTCCTGACAGACTTGGACTGTTCTTAAAAGGTCAGGGAGAAAATAGGGAACACGGTTCTCTTCACCTCATTTTGCTGGCCAGGCAAGCTAACATTTTCCTAACAGGATTTAAAAATTCTTTTCTCTGGGGCTTATAGGAATTTAACAGTTGCGCTTATCTCGAGGGCACACAAAGACTTTGACACACATACACAAGGGAATGCACATTGTAAGCCGCCCTGAGTCTCCAGAGAAGGGCGGCATATAAATCAAATTTTTTAAAAAAAAAAAAGGAAAGAAAAACAGAACTCGGGTTTACACAGTTTCTCACTTTAAATCTTAAATTAGGAAAGGCAAAAATCTCAATGAACATATTAATTGCCCAGCGATTGCACAGAGCAGGAGAAAGATCAGTTACATTTTTTCCCTTTGTTTTTAAGTATCTTTATTTAGCCAAATTGGTTTTCCCGCTTCATCTCTGAACAAAGTCCATTTCCTGCATAATTGGTGCATGTGCTTCCCGCCTGGACAGGCAACTTCCTCTGATCAGAGGCTCCCATTAGTCCCTCTAGTGGAGAGACAGCAACATGTTTCTGGGGTGGCTGCCCACACATTGGCACATCAGCAAGGTTTATATACAGTTTTAGCCTTTGGTGTGAGTGAAATGTTTTTATGACCACAAGGAAGCAGGAAGTATAGTCTTTATGGTTGGAAGAAATATTCTGTTATCTTCTTTATTAGCAAAGATCTTCCTGGCCAGGCAGGGTTGTAAGAGCATGGGCACAAGTATTAAAAACTGCCTGCTTTTAAAATGTTGACTACAGGGCTGCTTATCAGCATTTTATTTCCTTTAAGGAAAAATTGTATTTTAATAGTAGGGTTGGGTTTCTCTGACTTCAGATTAGAAGGCTATTAAAAGGAGGGAGGGGGAAGATCAAAGGCTTTTGATCTTATCAGTTCTTTTTGTGCAACAATAGTGTAACACAAACCCAAGCCTTGCTGGTCCTACCTTCAACCATTCCACATGTAGAATGGCCTCCTGTCTTCCATTTGCAGAAACATCTGGACTTGCGTTTGGTTTGCTAGTAATTTCCTGTTTCCAGGATCTGGTATAATCGTATCTGCAAAATCTAAAGGAGACACAGATGGGTGTGGGAAGGGAGGGATAAATAGGTCACTTTCAGAAAGTTATATTAAAGCAAAAAAAGCAACAACTTTCTAACATGCTCAAATCATCATACCTACCACTCAAGATTTTTATTTGTATCCCACTTTTATTTTACAAATAATCCGACAAAAGCAGTATTCCAATTTTCCACACAACCTTGTGCAGGGGGGGGGGGGGTTGGGCTGAGAGTGACTGGCCCAAACTCACCCAGCTGACTTTCATGGCTAAGACTTGAACTCAGTCTCCCGCTTTCCCGTGCCTTAACCTGTAGACCAAACTGAGCTTTCTTGATACTCACAATTAAATTATTTGGAGGACAAGGCAACAGTTTTTTCTCTGTTGCTTGGCCTTTTTCATGATACCTAGAAGGTCTATTCATTAAATGGGTATGCATGCACACTTTTTGTGTGCATTTAGAGCAGTGTTTCTCAACCTTGGTAACTTTCAAGGTGTGCAGGCTTCAACTCTAGAATTCCTCAGTTGGTCATGACAGAGTGGGAGAAACTTATTCTTCAGTTAGCTTAGCTGTTATGGCAAATACAAGTAGTCCTCAATTTATGACCCAAATTGAGCCCAACATTTCTGTTGCTAAGTGAAACATTTAAGTAACTTTTGCCTCATTTTACGACCTTCCTTGCCATAGTTAAATGAATCACTGCAGTTAAGTTAGTAACATGGCTGTTAAATGAATCTGGCTTCCCCACTGACTTTGCTTGTCAGAAGATCACAAAACCTTCAGAAGGTCACATTAGAAACATTGCAACTGTCATAAATGAGTCAGTTGCCACATGTCTGAATTCTGATCATGTGATGATGGGGATCCTACAACGGTCGTAAGCATACAGTAAGTCACTTTTTCAATGCCGTTGTAACTTTGAACAGTCACTAAACAAATTGTTAAGTTGAGGACTACCTGTACCAGTGTTTCCCTAACATGGCAGTCACTACCAGCAATCAAACACTCCCAAGAGCTTCTTCCTCAACCATACATTTTAACAGGCAGGCCAGGATTCTGTTCCTCAGTCCCCCAAGATGTCAAAGGCAAGGGGGGCACTGTTATCATCATAGTAGTCTGTGCCCAGTGCTAACATCATTGGAAGAATCCTGTTGCCACTTTCTTCTCATCTATACTCCTATCCCACCTACCTACCAAAGGAAAAGGAAAAGATGCTTAATTCAATTAAATCAAAGGTAGGTACAAGTACAAATTAGGCAAAACGTGGCTCAAAACAGTAAAGGAACCTTGGAGTCCTAGTGGACCATCCTTAAACATGAGCCAGCAGTCTGTCAGCAGCCAAAAAAGGTAATACAATCCTTGTTCGTATAAGCAGAGGCACAGGATCAAAATCACATTAAGTACTAAGCATCGCTTTATATAAAACCTTGGTAAGGCCACATCTGGAATACTGCATCTAGTTTTAGTCACATTACAAAAAAATATGTTGACACTTTGGAAAAAGCGTACAGAAGAGCAGCTAAGATTATTAAAGGCCTGGAGACTAAAGCAAATTAATAATGGTTGGAGGGTTTGACTAGTGTAAAGAAAAGGACTAGTGTGGACATGATAGCAGTATTCCAGTATTTGAGAGGCTGCCACAAAGAGGAGGGGGTCAATTTAATTTCCAAAACACCAGAAGGCAGGACAGGAAGCAATGGATGGAAATTAAGGGGAGAAGCAACCTGGAATTAAGGAGAAACTTCCTAACAGTGAGGACAATTAACCGTTTGCCTTTAGAAGTTGTAGGTGCTTCATCACTGAAAGTTTTTAAGAAAAAACTGTCAGTCACTTTTCTGAAATGGTATGTAGGGTCTTTTCTGCTTAAGCAGTGGGGTTGGACTAGAAGACCTCCAAGGTTCCCTTCCAGCTCTATTCCGATTGATTGGATTCCCAATCCATAGATCCTTCAAGGCCTTTTCTATAAGGATCGGATCGGATCTTCCTGCCCATATCATAGTCCTATTTCTTATTCCAATCCTCCTTTGCTAAGGAGTCCCCTTTTTCCCCTCCCCAACTTTTTAAACGATCAACAGGTCCGGCTTTCACCTTCTCGTTAAAAAAAAGGAGAATCATTGCTGACAGTATCACAGCAGCAAATGAAAGTGATCCAAATAATCCTTAACACCCCCCGCTCACCTCCAACCCCCCCCTCCCTTGCGGCCCCCCGCAAACACCAACCTGTAACCGTCCGCCATTTGAAACAGAAAGGAACGCCGGCGCACGTGGCCTTTTTATACCGCTTTGGCCCCGCCTCGCTTTTCCTAACCTCGCTCTCGCAAGACCTTACATTTTACGCATGCGCGCTATCAAGGGATGCGCGCTCGAAAGGAGGTAAAGTCTCCGCCCTTCGGCCGGTCTTTAATGAGCGCGTGCGCGAAAGGAGGTAAAGAGAAAGCAAGTTGAAACTTTTATTAACGTCGTAAAGGCGTAAAGGCAAAGAGGAAATGGGATGTGGGCTCGCTTGTGTTTTGTTGAGTTTCTTTGGCATCCGGCTGCCTCTTTGTCAGGGCAAGGCTTAATAGATAAAGCCGTAGGACTGTTGAACTAATTGACTTGTCCAGCGTGTCTCAACTTTTCAACTTTTTAAAGATGTGTGGACTTCAACTCCCAGAATTCCCTTTTCAGCGATGCTGGCTTGGGACTTCTGGGAGTTGAAGTCCACACATCTTTAAATTGCTAAGGTTGAGTCACAACTACCTTTGGCAATGTAAACTGGAAAAGTGCATGTGCAAAGGAGTATATTGTAACCAAATAGGCAGCGACCTTTAGAAATTTTAAGTTAAAATTCTTCTAAAAACAAAAGGAAAAAATGCAGTCCTATTGGAATGGACTACATCCTCTAGGTCTAATTTTGGTTTTATGACTGATTAATGTATGTAGGTTTATTGGGATTTAAGATTAATAATTTGACAGTGTCTTTCCATTTACTAACTGCTGTCCTCCTTTCTAGGCTGTAGGATGAAATTGAGGGCAAATTATTGGCTTGCTATGCAAATTTTAAGGCTAGTAGCCTACATCATTTTAAAGATGAATTCTTCAAATTTGTGGAGGAAATGTGTATTACCAATTAAGGTTTAAGAGAGCCATTTTTTACTGTAGTGGTTAAAACCACAGACTAGAAAATAGAGAGAGAGTTCTAATCCTGTCATAGGCACAACAGCCAAGTGAATGACTGGGTCAGTATGCTCTCTCAGCCGTAGGGCAAAAGCAGTGCAAACCACTTCTGAAAATGGGATAGCCAAGAAATAACGAGTCACCTGGAATCAAAACTGACTTGAAGATGCACACAGAAAATATTATTCTTAGAGGAACTATTAACAATTATTTTCCAGAAAGCACCAAAAAGAATATTGTTTCCCAGAAATATGATTAGCCACAGAGGTAAAATGCTATAATTAAATTGTCTTTCCTAACAATAATGATTTTATTGTTATTAAAATGCTTCATTGTCAGAGAGAAAGATAAAGTATTAGTTGTGATGTCTATACCAATTTCTCTTACAGTTACCACTAAAAAATGTTATGAAGCTTCATAAATCACATATTTGGAAACAACTAATTTAGGGAAAGTTAAATCTTTGGCTCTCTTAGGATGAATAATCTTTTATGGTAGTAAACAGAAAAAATATAGACAAAATCAGATGTATTAACATGCTTAAATAGCTGGCAAAATCACAAAGGCTACAAAATGTCAATATCAACTAATCAGATGCTAAGTATACAGCTTTAAGCAATAGAAAATTCTACAACAGAATTATTGTAAGTCAAAATCCTTAGGGATTTTTTCAGACAAAGTAAAAATAAGTGACATTAAGTACTGCAGTAGGAATTATTGGCATGCAGCGGTGCTGATTGAACGTTATTTTAAAGCCAGAAAAATTATATATTTGGCCAATAGCTCCTTGAAAGTGACTTGCATTTGGAACTTCAGCCACTGTACCAAGCACTTGGTACAAAAGGAATAGAGTAGAGTAGAGTAGAGTAGAGTAGAGTAGAGTAGAGTAGAGTAGAGTAGAGTAGAGTAGAGTAGAATAGAATAGAATAGAATAGAATAGAATAGAATAGAATAGAATAGAATAGAATAGAATAGAATAGAATAGAATAGAATAGAATTCTTTATTGGCCAAGTGTGATTGGACACACAAGGAATTTGTCTTTGGTGCATATGCTCTCAGTGTACATAAAAGGACAAGATACATTTGTCAAGAATCAGAAGGTACAACACTTAATGATAGTCATAGGGTACAAATAAGCAATCAAATCATACTAGGAACCAATCAATATCAATATAAATCATAAGGATACAAGCAACAAAGTTACAGTCATGCAGTCATAAGTAAGAGGAGATGGGTGATAGGAACAATGAGAAGACTAATAGTAATAGTAATGCAGCCTTAGTGAATAGTTTGACAGTGTTGAGGGAATTATTTGTTTAGTAGAGTGATGGCATTTGGGAAAAAACTAGTTGTTCTGGTGTGCAGTGCTCTATAGCATTGTTTTGAGGGTAGGAGTTGAAACAGTTTATGTCCAGGATGTGAGGGGTCTTGTAAATATTTTCACAGCCCTCTTTTTGACTTGTGCAGTATACAGGTCCTCAATGGAAGACAGGTTGGTAGTAATTGTTTTTTCTGCAGTTCTAATTATCCATTGAAGTCTGTGTCTGTCTTGTTGGGTTGCAAAACTGAACCAGACAGTTATAGAGGTGCAGATGACAGACTCAATAATTCCTCTGTAGAACTGTATCAGCAGCTCCTTGGGCAGTTTGAGCTTCCTGAGTTGGCGCAGAAAGAACATTATTTGTTGTGCTTTTTTTATGACATTTTTGATGTTAGGTGTCCATTTTAGGTCTTGAGATATGATGGAGCATAGAAATTTGAAGGTCTCTACTGTTGATACTGCGTTGTCTAGTATTGTGAGAGATGATAGTATGAGAGGGTTTCTCCTAAAGTCTACCACCATTTCTACGGTTTTGAGTGTGTTCAGTTTCAGGTTCCAGTCGCACCACGAGGCTAGTTGTTCAACTTCCCATCTGTATGCAGATTCATCATTGTCTCGAATGAGATCAATCACTGTTGTGTCATCTGCAAACTTTAGTAATTTAACAGATGGATCGTTTGAGATGCAGTCACTGGTATAGAAAGAGAAGAGAAGTGGAAAGAGTACACAGCCCTGGCGGGCTCCTGTGCTAATTGGACAGGTATCTGATGTGATTTTGCCTAGCTTCATCTGCTGTTTCCTGTCTATTAGGAAGCTTGTGATCCACTTACAAATGTGTTCAGGTTTAGTTTAGTTGGAAGAATGTCTGATACGATGGTACTGAATCAGGGGTGAAATTCAGCAGGTTCTAACAGGTTCTGGAGAACTAGTAACAGAAATTTTGAGTAGTTCAGAGAACCAGCAAATACCACCTCTGGCTGGCCCCAGAGTGGGGTGGGAATGGAGATTTTGCAGTATCCTTCTCCTGGAGTGGGGCGGGAATGGAGATTTTGCAATATCCTTCCCCTGCCACGCCCACCAAGCCACGCGCACAGAACCGATAGGGAAAAATTTTGGATTTCACCTCTGTATTGAATGCTGAACTAAAGTCTACAAAGAGGACCTTTGCGTAGGTACAATACACAATGCACAAGAAAGCTAGTGAGATGTGTGTGTGTATATATATAAAGGTTGTGTGTGTGTGTGTGTGTGTGTGTATTGTATATATAGATGTAAATATATATAAAATTACTCTTGCATCTGGGGAGAAAAACCAAGATCTACAAGATCTACAAAGATCTACAAAGCTATAGAATGTCTTGCAATATGAGAATTATGTATGTAGTCCTCAATTTACGATAAGTTGCTTAGTGCCATTAGTGCCAAAGGTACTTACAACCAGGTTTCAAAATTATAAAGGCTAGTCATCTCCTCCCCACCCCCATGGTCATGTGACTTCATTTTGGGTGCTAGGCAACCAGCCCACATTTACGGACATTTGCAGTATCCTGCAGACACATGACCACAATTTACGATTATTTAACTGAAAATCAGCATTTACCTAACAGTTTTTGGCAAAAAATGTCCCATAGCAAACAACGAGTTTGCTTAATGACTCTATACGCCGCTTAACAATCATTCAAAAAAGATCTTAAGATCCTGCTTTACAACCATCTTGAGTTACAACCATAATAGGCAGACCCTGTATTTTTTTTTTAAAAAAAAAACCACCTTCCTAAAACCGAAATAAATATATTCTGTCTTTCACAAACCTCTTCTTCTCTTTGACAATTTGGAAAAATCTTTGGCTTGCCTTGCTGCTGATTTTCTGAAAATTCCTAGCATGTTCTTCCTCCAAGTGGCCAAAAGAGAGACAGTCATTTTTCTCTGTGGTCTTTAAACAAGCACATACTCTGAGCAGTTCATGCCCTCAAAATGCCAACACAAGGGACTGAAATCAGATACGCCCCCAAAATAGATGGTTGGTGAATTCCTGACCCTGGAGTTGGGCTATGCTGTGGAAGCAAACGTAGGGACCTTTCTAGCTGTGTAGAGGGAAAAGGAACAGAACAAACAAAACCTAAGTTTTGATTTTATGCTGGACTTCCTAATATAGCAATTTCCACTTGCAGGAGTGGGTTGCAACAGCTACTGTAGAAGTCACTGCTTTACCCACAGAAGTTGTTGGTAAGAACCTTAATCTGGAGTTTGGAATCTGAGCTTTCATTGGTTTAAAAAGAGTAAGTGCTTAGTTCTTATAATCATGGAGGGGGTGGGTGGGAAATTATTGGTATTTGCTAACAGCAGACCTGTGAATAAGAGTTTCTGTACAGAAAGACCTCAACTTATGACCATTCATTTAGCGACTGTTCAAAGTTACAGTGGCACAAGTGACGACCAATCCTTGCATTTAAGGCCATTGCAGCAAGTCACATGATCTAAATTTGAGCATTTGGCAATGTACATAAACTGTATCTATGATGGTTGCAGGGTCCTGGAGTCGTCCGATCGCCATTTTGCAACCTTCCCAGCCAATTTCTGACAAAGTCAATGGGAGAGACCTGCTTTGATTATCAACTGTGTAATTTATTTAACAACTGCAATGATTTTCTTAAGAACCCCGGCAAACGAGATTGTTAAAATCAGGTGAACTCACTCAACAACCACCTTACTTATCAACAGAAATTCTGGTCCCACTTGTGATGTATAAGTCAAGGACTACTTGTAGTAAGGATTGAAAAACCCAAGGACTTTAAAATGGCGCTTTCTGTTATTTCCATTATTACATACTACTTGCCAACTGCTCATAATATATATCCCAATGTCCTCATGTTCCTTTAATTCTTGCAGTAAACATGCCCACATACATATGGAACATACGTTCCATGCACATGCTTCAGACAGTGAAACTAGAATTTGATATGCCGAAACAAAATAGATCAGCCAGTTTTACTGACAACCCTAGCATATTCCTGGTCCTGCACAGATCAGTTTACTCTGGTTGTATGCTTTCCATTGTAGTTATTTGTAGCTTTAGGGTGGAGCTCTATACTTTGGGCTCTGTCCCCCCTTTCCCTATATATTGCATGTGAGTGTGTCGGTTTTCTTTTCTAGTGTTCCTAGCACAAATCAGTCACAGAGTAAGAAATTCTACCTACTCTGGTGTCTTAGAGAATTTAGAGAGAGAAAGAAAAAATAAGAATATGCTCCCTTATGTATGCCTCTTCAGTTTCCTGGAATAGAAAAGCTGTTCTCTCCCAAGTTTTGGAAAAGATCCAGGGGTACAGCTGTGGCAGCTGTCGGGGCGTGGAGGGATCAAGAATCTGCTGGGACAGCACGTAAAGATCAATGCTATGCCTGTCTGGGACATCGAGTGGGAAAGGTAACAGCTTCCTCTTAGTATGTCCCAGCTACAGGACTGTGCAATGCTCAGAGCTTGCTAGCATCAGTGGCTCGGTAACAAAGGGTTAACTAGTCCTCTCCCCCCCACCAAAAAAAAAAAAAAAACACCACTCCTGAAGTTTGACATTCCCCAGCAAGGAGGAATTTTCCAGGCCTAAATTCATCTCCTACCAGCAACAGCCCTTTTTCCAAGTTTGGAAGATTGGAAATCGCAACAGCATGAAAGAGAAAGCAGAACCGAACAAGGAAGACGGGAAAGGTAAGTTCAAGTAACTTGTACTTGTGAATGTGTGCAGCAGTTATGAGAGGGAATGAGTAGAACTTGGACAATCAGGGAAGACGTTAGGCTCCAGAGGCCACCCCAGCTATGGGAAGAAAGACAGAGCTGAGAGGAAGAAAAAGCAAAGAGAAATATGAGAAGAGCAGACATTGAGGGATGAGTGTGTTGTGTGAAGAGAGACACAGCAGAAGCAAATTAATGTGGCAGGGAAGAGCGTGCAGAGTTTAAATTTTTGTTTCATTGTCCATGAACTGGACCGCTGCATCAGATCTCCAATTAGGAGAGTGGAAATGATCGTACAACTTGCTTCATAGTATTGTAAAAATTAGGAACAGTTAACTAAAAAAATTTACCGTCATGAAATTATCCAAACCACAACTATTTATCTGTAATACATCATGCGCTTTATACTGTAAAAAGAATTGTTGCTTTTTGCAATTTGGCAATAGCAGAACCTGTACTGGATACTATTAAGAATTTTTTAAAAAAAGGCTAGGATTAAAACATCAATTGAATCAATAATTTAGTAATATTTTAAACTGGAGTAGATGATCTACCCTAGACAGTTTAGTGGATTTATTTGCATGCACAGGAATACACACACATTTATTTGAGGAATAAATGTTAGAGTATAAGCAGCATAAGATTGTTGTATCTGGACAATAAAATAACGGTGCATCATTTTAATAAGTAGATGATTGATCAGATAGATAATCAATTGATTAGATCTGAGGTGCAACAGATCCACAATTGTTAAAATACTAGAATTTTTAAAAATCATTCTTTTTGACAAGTAAATTTCTTTGAATTAGTGATGATTACTTCAGTGGTGATTATTTCTAATTAAATGTACTGTTGAGATTATCTTTACTCAAAGTTGTATTTTACCACAGTTTTTATTGCCATAATTTTTACTTTTTGGTGCTTGCTTTTAACATTGCATTATTCCCTGCTCTTAGGGTTTTTAAAAGACCTTTAAATGGAAAATTTTAGCAATCAGGTAACTCCCATTGAATGATTGATTGAAAAGATTAATCTTGTAAATGAGTCAGAAAGATAAATTTTCAGGATAAAATAGGGTTAGGTAGGAAGATATATCTCCGTTTGAAAGAGGAAAAGGGTGCACAGTAGAGAAGGTGCATTCATCACAAAACTTGTAAGGAGAAAAAAGAAGAAATTTGGGGACCCGATAGCTGATTTAAGAAAGTAGAAGATTAAATATTAAAAGAGAAAGACAAATAGTAAAAGGGAAAGCTGTCAGGGATAAGTGAGGAAGGGGAAGAGATAAAGGGGGAGGATGATACTGAACTAGAAGGAGGTGCTATGAATTAGTGAGGGTGGCAGGCACGGATGGAGAACTGAGAGGCAGGGAAAGGCAAGAGAGAGAGAAAGAAAGGTGGGAAGAGAGTTGGGGTGAGGGTGGCTGGGAGGAAGAGCAGCACAGCTAAGTCTTCTCTGGCACCTGCCCCAACTCTCTCTCCCCTCCACCATCCCACTGGTGCTGAGCCATCACCATCTGTTGCTCTGGAACGGAGCAAGCGGAGGACGGGTACGGGCAGGATGGGGGCTCCACCAGAAGGTAGGTTTTCCAGCCAGAAGCAAAATTGCTCAATGGGCATTTGTAGAAGTGGGGGGGCGGAGGAAAGGGGTGGGCCCATAAAATGGAAGTTTAGATACACTCGGAGAGTGGCTGAGGGTGTTCAGTCTTCTTCAAACTTCTACCCTCCACATAGTTGGACTGGTAGCCCCTTTGGTATCCAGTGGGCAAGGGATAATGGGAATTGTAATCCAGCACATCTGAAGGACTTTTCCAGGCCTGGGAGAGTTAGTGTCCACTTCCCTGCCTGTGATTGTTACGCAAAATAAATGGGGAAAAAGTTTATGGGGTGCAAATGGAGAGACTTAATTACTTTGTCAAGGAAGAGGTACTATCTGTCCTGGTTCTCCAAATATTGTTCCCAATACTGTAGAATAAAACACAATGTCAACTGTCCAGGTGATGAATCCAGGAAAAAAAAGCTTTTTGGGGACGTATGAACATTTTTTTGAGAGAGAGGGAGGGAGGGAGGGAGGGGGAAAGGGAGAGAGAGAAAAGGATACCTGTATCTATAAATGTGATGCTGGATGGAATCCCAAATTCATCTTAAATTATTCTTACGTTGTTTTTGTTTTATTTCCTCTTATCAAATTTTTATTGCCTTTCCTCAGAAGTCTGGGTGGCTTCTGTGGTTTTCTTTCCTCCCCATTTTATTCTGACCACAACCCAATGACAGGAAGGAAAAACTAAGAGAGAATGCAACATGAAAATTTAGAAAGCAAGACTATAATTTGTGGGGCTGATATTTGGGGAGGAAGATGGCTGCGTGTGGTAGCTATAATGGCTGGGACTTTTTGGACCATAGATGGCAGTTGGAGAGTATTTCTCAACCTTAGCAGCTTGAAGATGTGTGGACTTCAATCCCACAATTCCTTAGCCAGCATGCTGGCTTGGGAATTCTGGGAGTTGAAGTCCACACATCTTCAAGTGGCCAAGGTTGAGAAACACTGCCGTAGAGTAAAGCAAAGTTGGCCGAGGCCTCTGCTGTTAGCAAAAGGATCATCAAATGATTGTAGTGTTTGTTGAAAGTAATCCTTGGATGAGTCGATGCGGTTTGGATTTGGGGGTGATTTGGGATGCTTCCCAGTGGACATGTCTTAGCACTGTTGTTAGAAAAAATATGTAAACAAATGAATGGATTTTCTGTGAGTCTTTTAAAAGATGAAGGAGCCAGTATAAAAAGGGAACATGTGCAGAGGTTTCTGTGTGGGGAAAAAATGGGATTTTCATGACGTGGTGGCTACCATCTTGACTTTTCTGACTTCCTCCAGCATCCATACTTACATGGAAGCTTAAGCTTGCTTTTCAATAAAATTCCAACAGGTTGATTGGGTAAGAAAGTCCCCTTCTAAAAAAAAGCAGTATGTTGGGGAGCATTTGGAGAGATTAGTGGGTTGTTGCGTTTATTTAAACAGGATCTAGTTGTGTGAATTATTTCAGTTTGATTTGGATAAACTTAATAAGTGCTGATCATATATTGATGGGGAAAGCTGTCAAAATTAATTTTTCTACTTAAGAAACAGTGCCTGAATTTGCTTTCTCCCCCATCCCCTTCTCTCCTCATTCCTCTGCTTTGTACAATATACGTCATCTTGGTTATGCATCAAAAGACAGGGAATATCCCACAATCCATATTTGTAAGCCAATTTGGGAGCCTTTATTTTCCCCTAATGAACAGGGAAGAAATTAGTAATGATCCAGGCGATCTGAAACCAAAGGAAAACTGAAGTCTTAAATTTTAACCAGCTTTGACTGACTTGGAACTGAGATTCTAAGTGTCATGGACAGTTGGGGGTGCCAAGAGCTTTCATTCTGAACCATCGAAGAAAATTTGGGTAGATCTTGGAAAGCTGGCAAGTCAGTTCCTAGAATTTGCTTTGCCTCCACCCTGCTGTGGGAAATAAAGAGACAGCCTCCATCTGGCAATTTTGACCAGTTTTTTTTTAATTCCCCCCCCCCTCCATTTTTTCTTAGTTGGATGGAAAACTGCAGGCAGTGCAGCCAAATTTGAGAGGCAGAGAGGAGCCATTTCCCCCAGAACAAACCCTGAGCCATCTTCGCAGCCCAGCCCAGCCCTTGCCAACTCCAGCTGGGAACTGCCTTCTCTCCCCTCTTCTTATTTTCCAGGTTCTTTTTTCTTTCTTTTTTGGCTTGTGAAAAAAGCAGTTGGAGCCAAAATAAAATTAAATCGCAGTGCTGGAACTCAGTGGTAGGAGGGGAGTTTAATGTAGTCCTAGAGGCTATAAAGAATAGAAAATGGAAGAAACGGCCATTCTGACTACCCCAGTAATGGAGCCTGGATGAGGAATAACTTTGGTGGGGTAAAACCTCTGAATAATGTGTGAATTGTTCAGAGCTGTTTAAACTGAGAAATACACAGTTTAGAAAGGCAAATATACACTTCGTGGCAGGACTGTTAAATCTTTAACAACTTCTGGCACACAACAGTTCAACAGATGTAGATTTTGGACGCACTGGCAGAGAAGACTGTATCTGCTGATGATATCACATTATTTGGAGACGTTAAAAACAACATGGGCGCTGGACAGAGCTTAAAATGAACAACTCCAAAATGTAGGAATGAGAAGAATATGGCAAATGCAATGCAGTGTAACTAAATGTAAAATGCTAAAATGCAAAATAAAAATAAAAAAAAAAGGCTTAGTTGGGACCTTCAAATATAATATATAAAAATATAAAGTCAGTTTGGTCTAGCAGTTAAGGTATTGGCCTAGAAACTAGGAGATTGTAAATTCTGGTCCTGCCTTAGGCGTGAAAGCCAGTTGGGTGACTTTGAGTCAGTCACTCTCTCATAGCCCAACCCACCTCATAAGGTTGTTTTTTGTGGAGAAAATGCGAGGAAGAAAGAGTATTATGTATGTTCGCTGCTATTTATTTATAAAAATGAATTTTTATAAATATTTATTATTTATAAAAATGAAAAAGCATAACAATCTAACAAATACATAATCAATTTCTCTGGAATATCTGTTACTCTGAGAGATACTTCAGAATCCTGATGGGATTACCAGATTCCCACTGTTGAAATACTGTATGCCTCCAACTTTCCAATGTGGCACTTCGTAGATATGGGATTCCAACTCAGGGGTGCCATTTTAAACAAGGCTGCTGAATTGCATTAGAAAATCTCTGGACCTCTATCTCCCACCTAGCATCTCTCATTTTGGTGGCCAGCATTATTAACCCTATTGATTGGAGACTCCTGGGAGGTCAGGGCTTCTGAAAGGCTGAAGTTTCCAAAGCACTTCTGATTGTAATTTAAACATGTTATTTATGAACTAGAAAAAAAGGACATTTGAAAGAAGCAACATTAATTGTTCATGGAGGAAATGTTACAATGCTTGGACTTTTTTGCTTAAGAAAAGGGGGCATGATATATAATAATATCTCAGTTTAATAGACACCACGAGCCATTTACCAAATTCTGGATGCAATAAGCCAAATTTTTATATTTGTGCAAAACCTGAAAATGGGTTTATTAATAAACTATATTTTTGGTGGGTTTGCAAAACATACAGTACCATCAACTAACCACAGAATCTAGGTTTGTGACCAGAGATGGGATTCAGCCGGTTCGGACCGATTCAGGAGAATCAGTTGTTAAGATTTTGCACAGTTCGGAAAACCAGCTAATTGCACCATTGGCTGGCCCCTCCCACCATGCCCCTCCCAGTCACTCCTTATCTCGCCTTGCCTGCAGCATAGCAGCTGCTGCACTCTGGTTCCCTCGCTTGCTAGCTTGCTTGCCTTGACCACGTGGCCCCTGCAGCCCAGCCCACTTGCCTGCCTTCACCTCAGTCTCGCACGCAGCCCAGCTCCCTACCGAGTCTTCCTTTGCCATTCTCCGCTGCCTCCCACACGGCTCAACTACCTGCCTGCCTGGTGAGCCTTCCTTCGCCTCTTTGCCAGCACGAGGGGCCTCCAGCTGCTGCATCTTTGCCAGCACAAGGGGCCTCCAGCAGCTGCCTCTTTGCTGGTGCAAGCATCCTCGGCTTCTTGTGCCAGAAGAGTGGCGGCTGGATGCTTCTTGTGCCAAAAAAGAGCGGCGGCTGGAGGCCCCTCACGCCGGAAAAGAGGCAGTGGCTGTAGGCTCCTTGCACCGAAAAAGAGGGGCGGCTGGAGACTTCTCGTGCTGAAAAAGAGCAGCAACTGGAGGCCCCTCGTGCTGGCAAAGAGGCAGCGGCTGGAGGCCCCTCGTGCTGGCAAAGAAGCGAAGGAAGGCTCACCAGGCAGGCAGATAGTTGAGCTGCATGGGAGGCAGCAGAGAAAGTCAAAGAACGACTTGGTAGGGAGCTGGGCCGCGCACCGGCAAAGAGGCAGCAGCTGCAGGACAGTATCTCAGGGCGGGGTTGTATGTCCAGGTGCACCAACAAATGCTAGAAGTATCCACCTGCCGTTTCCTGCTGCAAAACCCTTTTTAAAAACCCTGACTGCTGGGTAGCAAGACCCAGCAAGAGATGAGACATCGGAGAATCACTGTTGCTGTTGCTGCACAAAGGTAAGTCTAAGGCTCTGGCCACCGCCGCTTTGGCCTGCCTGCACCGCCCACCTTGCCACGAGTGACATCGAATTGATCATGCCCACTCAGTCACATGACACCTCCCCAGCCACGCCCACCCAGTCTTTAGGATGAACTAGTTGTTAAATTACCATATTTTTTGGTGTATAAGATGCACTTCCGCCTCCCCCCACCAAAAGTGGGTGGAAACGTCTGTGCATCTTATGCATTGAATGTTGCTGAAGCTCCGCCCATCTGCCAGCCCCCACCCTTCAACCTCTGTCTCCCAGCAATTTATCTCCTTGCAGCAAACAAGCCTGGTCAGCTTCAGCACAGCCTGATTTAGCACAAGCAGCTGATTGGCGGTTGGATCAGCCTCCCGGAATACCACTTATCAGCTGTTCCAGACTGCAGGGATATCCACCACTCATCACCCCCATCGCCGACCATCGCTGCTGCTGCCTATCACTGCGTCTACATGCCCTATTTTCGGCCTCTGTGCACCCCATTTTCAGCCTCTGTGCGTCCCATTTTTGGCCCGTTCTAGGTGGTGGGGTTAGGCGGTGGCAGCAGTTTAGTATACTTGCTTAGTAAGTAGCCCCTGTCTTCTTCCTGCTACATTTTTGAGCTCCATTTAAAAAAGATTAAACTACAAGATTATAAAGACAAGAGCTGCTAAAAAAGTAAAGAAAACAAACCATGGTTGCTTTGCTCTGCTCACCTGTGAGACTGATTACCTTATTTCTGGTTTGTTTACAATTGTAATTAAAATATAGCCTTCATCTTCAAACAGAAATGCTCCATAAATACGTGGGCAGAAGAGAGAAGAATGAAGGGTTCTGTCTGAATGCAAAATTGGATTCACACCTGAACTTCATCATATGACTGGTTACAGCAATGGGAGTGCCACACCTGTGTACCTTTCCCCTTAGGGGTTGCAGTGGACCCCCAGTGTGTATAGAGCAAAAGTCTCCTTTCCATGCACCAGGCAATGATCTTGCAAGACAGAAATCTGCCTGCATCTTTGGCCAACAGAAGACATTTTGGCAGAACGATGGACTTTCACAACATAGAAATTATCAGCTGGGACCCCTGTGCAAATGCCTCCCTCATGCCCCACCACTTTATTCATAGCGTTTCAAGGAGCCTCAAATGATATTTGAGCTTCCATTGTAATTATTCTTAGTTTTTCTAACACTGCTTCTTTGTTCCTGGAAGGAAAACCTCTAGTCAAGAAGGAAATGAAATGGCAACTCCACCATCATTTTCCCCCTCAGGAGTCCTTTATCTAGATTCTGTATCCCCACAGTGAGGCAGTAGAAAATGAATGTTGGAATAATATTTGATTTTATTAAATTTGGTAGAAGGAGTGATGGGGAAAGAAAGGAGATGCATACAGTGGTTACATTTTGAAGTCTGGTTGTCCTCTTTGCACACTTCCTAATTGTGTGGGGCAGTTTTTTGGATTCACAGGCTATTCTGTATAAGTAAAGTAAGAATGAACAATGTGCTTCTGTTTTCCTGTGCTTGAAGGAAATTTAATGTTGCAATGCACTGATGTTGTGCCAGAGGTCCATTCCCTGCTTCTCTTCATCAGCATCCCTTACCATTTCTGTAGTCCACATATACCAGGACAGAGAAATTGTGCCAGAGCCCCTACACATTACAAGTAGTCCTCAATTAGTTTGCCGATTGTGGTTGTAAATTGTGACAGTCGTAAAACAGATCATGTGACCAACCCAATTTCACAGATCTCTTTTCGTGGCTGTTATAGAGCAAACACAATTTTTAAGCAAATGTTGCAGATAATAATAATAACAACAACAACAACAACAACAACAACAACAACTGGTTAAGATCAGGAGTACTGAAAAAAGAAACAGAAAGCTTTATTTTGGCAGCTCAAGAACAAGCCCTAGCCATAAACTGCATGAAGGTAAAAATTCAACATGTTACCACCAAGAGCAAATGTAATGAGAAAGATGAGGCAGTCGACCACCTGATCAGTGTGTGCAGCAAAATTTCACAAACTGACTACCTACAACGCCATGACCGCGTTGCTAAGATCATTCACTGGAAATTGTGCCAGAAGTTTGGATTTGAGTACAGCAAAAACCACTGGGAACATCAGGTTGAGAAAATTTTAGAGAATGAGAAATTCAAGATCTTGTGGGACTTCAGGATTCAGACTGACAGGCACTTGGTCCACAACACACATGACATAACAATAGTTGAAAAGAAAAAAGTATGGTTCATTGACATTGCAATACCTGGTGATGCACGGATTAAAGATAAGCAGCAAGAAAAAATCACAAAGTACCGGGACTTGCAAATTGAAGTTGAGCGACTGTGGAAAAAGAAATCGTGTGTTGTCCCGATTGTAATTGGAGCCCTTGGAGCAATACCCAAAGGGCTACCCCACTATTTAGAAATTCTAAATTTACCGGACTTGAACATTTTGACTCTACAAAAAACCAACCTACTTGGAACAGCTTACATCCTCCAACGATACCTTAACAGTTCCTAGGTCCTTGGTTAGGACTCGAGCTGCTGAGCTATTAACCAGCCTCAAAGGCTGTGAATCTCACTAAAGATTAACCAATAATAATAATAATAATAATAACTTTATTGTCATTGTACGTGTATACATAGTATACCCATACAACGAAATTCACTTAACCCAAAGACCAGGTCCAACACATAACAATCCCCAAACACACTTTTACCCACCACAATTCCCCACCCCTAAACCATCCAAACATCCGCACAACAGACCAAGTAATCCTGTCCAACAGCTCACTGATTGTGGCCCTTTAGCAAACCCATCGTTCACTATGAGGGCGCTTTTGCCAGAGACAGGAAGTAAATGCTGGTTTTCAGCATAATTGTCAAAAATTGTAGTCACATGCAACAGCTGTAAATGAGGGCTGGTTGTCAAGTACCCAAAATGCAGCCACATGACCACTAGTGGGGAGCTGCCGGCAATCAGAACCTTTGGGGTGGGGTCTGTTGTAATTTTCAACAGTTGCTAAGCGACTGATTGTAAGTCAAGGATTACCTGAATTGCCTCTCTTGTGCTTGCTCTTTTAACGTTTTTAAATTGATGCGATTTGCTGAATAGGGGTGGAGAGTTACATAGGTAGGGTGACTGTTGGTAAAGGGACTACTTCCCCTTTCCTGTAGCTATGAAAGGAAGAGATGGAATAAAGTTGTACAATTCAGTGCAGTTTTGTCTATGAGTTGGAAGTGCATAGCAGGTAGCTGAAGTGTGTTCCTCCTTCATCCCTCTGCTGGCCTAGCCTTGCCAACCACATGGAAATATTACATCTCTAATGACAGCACATCTCTCTCATTCTGCTGACCATGAACTTATGCTCAAACCCATCACTCCTTAGCTGGCTGATCACTTGGCACTTTGAGCCTTTTTAAAATCCCAAATACTTTTCAAGTTAGCATGCAGGATTTGCCAGATATTTATTTATTTATTTATTTTGAAAGATGCATTCGGCTTATGACCAAATTTGGTTTTAGCCAAGGGGAAGATTACAAAATTAGGCTAAGAGGAGAAGAATTTACGTCTCAGTGGTATATTTTTAACATTCCTAAATAATTTATTAGGACCAGTTTCACAGAGTAGTATTTCTGTGATTATTGTTGGGATCTAAAACAAAAAGGATCAAAGGAAGATTAGATGCCCACCTACATTGTGCTAGGGGCACAGTGCATGGACAATGACTGGATTTGCATCGTGTTGGTTGAAATGTTGGGGATTTTTTTCACCATAGTTAGTAAACCAATAACTGGTTGGTTTACATAATATACATTATGTAGAGAAACAATCTGGGTTCTCACCCTTCCTCAATCACCACCTTTTTAATCATAAAAATACATTCATTCAATTCAAGGCTAAAGAAGGCAGGGTGTTATAGGATTAGAAATGTAATCATCACTAGAAACCAATACTGTTGAATATATTTTGCAAAAAATATGACAGCAAGTTCCAACTGGTTTGGTTAAATTCATGCATTCATACATTTATTAGACTATTATAACCTGTGTGGTGAATAACACACAGAAACTTTGTTTAAAAACATACTAAAATATTAACCATAACAGGTTCTTTTGAGTTACAAAATTGCAGGAGGGGGATTTGATGTTTGAGTGTGATAAAATCTCTTAATGAACTCTTTGTGCCATAAATTGGTTTTGAATCAGTATTCTTTAGCAACTACTATGATGATAAACCACATAACAGCACTATCATATACACACATATACATATACATATACATATACATATACATATACATATACATATACATATACATATACACACACACACACACACACACACAGAGATGACTTACTCTGGAAAAAAATACTGTTGGGGTAAGACACCCCTAACATCCCTCGGGGTGTGTGTTCTGTTAAGATATAGCCTGTTGTGCCTTAAAATGGCTTCTACTGGACTGCCTTAAAATGGCTTCTACTGTACAGCACAGTGGAGTTGCCATGGTAATGGCTTCACAGTACTTCACAAGGGGGCTCCCTCTGGTAAGGGGGAAAATCCAATATTAGAAATTATGTTTGGTCTGGACATTTTCAACAAGGCTTTGATTATTCTTGAGGACAAATGTATGGCCATGATCAATAAAACATTACTGCAACTTGGCCTGCCTGCACCACTACAAGACCGACACGACATACTTCACACAGATTACATATAAGAAAAGAACTACAACGTTGAACAGCTTATTGCATGGAAAACATTTTTAACTAATTTAATTCTCGCCGAAATCAGGGCTCAGGGTGAAGTTGCTCTTCCTGTCTAATACAGGATTGGGATAAATAAATACCCGGGCAACATCAGGTTATCAACTAGTAGTCTACTAAAATTAATATTACTATTATTAATATTAAAATTACATACATTGTACATTCTAGGCTGTTTTGATGATATTGTAAGCAAATTAATACATGCTATGCTTGTCTGTCTGTGCTTTTGAGTCAGCTTTTGACCCTTGACAACTGGGTAGATTAATCTCTGCAGTTTTCATAAGGTTTTTCAGAAGCGCCATTGTCTCCTTCCGAGGGCTGAGAGAGAGTGACAGGCCTAAGCTAGCTTCCTGTCTAAAGTGGGACTAGAATTTCCAGTCTCCCATTTCTAGCCTGATGTCTTAATCACTACACCAAATTAATCTTATTATCTTTGATGCAAGTAGTCAATTACAATATTTGAGGAAATCAGGAAAGTTACCGAACAATATTGGACAATTTATTAAATACATATCCCACTTTTAATTTAGGACTTCAAGATCATCCTATTGATCCCTTCTCCTATCTCTCCCTACAAATGCATCCCTGTATGGTGGGTTGGATTAGAGAGTGACTAGGTGAGTGGATGAGTCTATGCCCCTAATCCAGCATCTTCCAGCTCTGTACAATGCTGATTTACATTGTTTTTGTTGGTTTGTGGTCCATTTTTAAAAGGAAGAAACACCAATTCAACATTTAAAAAAATATTCAATTCCTTTTTTTTAATTGCCAGATTTGCTATTGTAAATCACTAGAAAATTATTGTGCAACTTATTTAGATCAATAGTATTTAAAATATGGCTATTCCCATTACCGCAACAGCAAAGAATTATCCAAAACCAATTTCAATTTCTTAGCCTTTTAACCACGATTTTTTTAAATATTATCTTCATCTGTACCAAGATCTTTCTGGAAAAATACATTGAATATGGATCTTTAAAATATTTCTGTTTTTCCTTAAGACTACGTACATATTATATGAATGATAAGTTATAATGGCTGAGTTTGCACACTATGGTATAAATCATGATTTGCAAACAGCAAAGCTGCTAAACCAAGACAGAAATTACCATTTTATGGTTTTATGTCACTCACTTGTCTAGATGGGCTTCAGGGGAGTTCACAGGCCAATTGTGCAGTATTCATATCTTGGGAGTTGTCATCATGATAGACAAGATAGCAGTTGCAGGCCAGACCATGGAAACAGTCCATATCTAATCCCAGGATTTAAGAAAAGTCAGATGCCAAGCATGGAACAATTTGCAGCCTGTAATAACCATAGTCCATGTAGAAACGAAGGTTCTGCCTTCACAGGAAAATAGTAATTCTCCAATATTTGTTTCCAGTTTTGTCCTGTTTAGTTGCATGGTCTTATCTAATTGAAACCTACCCTATTATAGGACAAAATTGTTTTCTTGTTCTTGCAGTTCTAGCAGATTTACTATTTCTAGGGTCTCCCAAGTGAAGGGAAGGAATACCAGTTTCTGACACTTCTCTTACTTAAATTAAGCCTGAAATTGAAAGAATGGGGTGGAAGCAGGGTGGGGCGTGGAAAACTTGTCTGTGGCATGCTGACAGCTGCATGCATAGCAGAAGATAAACAAGAATGTGGGATAATGGGCTAATTGCTAGGAAGCCCCTAACATAACCCTCTGCTCACTCAGAAATAATTAGATGGACTTTAAATGAAGGGTGGGTAATTTGGCCGGTCTACCAGCTAAACTCAAAATCCCTAAACAAGAGATTAATTCTAACTTCCAATAAGAGACATTTATCCCTTCTTTGAAGTCTGCAGGTTAGGAAAGATTATAAGTGTCAAAGCAAATATTGGGTATCAGAGAAAAAAAAATGAAAACACCCATCCCCAATTCTGACACTGGATAGGCTACCAGATATACAGATAATTCAGAAATTATTGCAAAGATGAAGATCCAGTTAAGTCTGAGAGGGTCTCCTCAGAGTGCTGTCGGTCAAGTAATGTCGACTGGCGACCCCCAGGGGGAGAGCCTTCTCTGTGGGGGCACCCTCCCTCTCTGGGGGCACCCGCCCTCTGTGGGGGCATCCGTCCTCTGTGGGGGCACCCGCCTTCTGGAACGAACTACCCCCAGGGATACGACTGATCCCGGACCTCCGTACTTTCCGCCGGGCTCTGAAGACTTTTTTGTTTCAGCGAGCCGGGCTGGCTTAAGATTTTAATTGATTAATTTTATGGGTAAGAGGTTTTAAAATTGGAAAGCCAAATTGGATTTAATTATTTTTTAAACTATTTTAACTTTCATATTGTATGTATTTTAACCCTGGCTGTTCACCGCCCTGGATCCTTCGGGAGAAGGGCGGTATAAAAATTTAATAAATAAAATAAAATAAAAATAAATAAATAAATAAATGATCTGGCCTACCATTGGGGCTTCACCCCCCATTTAAAAGAACCACCAGATAGGGTGGAACCATTGGCTATGCTGGATTAGAATTGATCGCTGTAAACCTAATACATCTGCAGAAAACCAGGATGGAAATAATGTATCCTAGAATAAACCCTCAAAGAACATATGATGACTTTTTTCTAGCTTAGTAATCACAGCTGCAAAATTCCAGGTACCTAGTGTCTCTAGTATCTATGGAGATTCTCAGTCATCCAGGTCACAGTTGTCTCAAAGGTGCTTTTTCAAAAAGAATCTGGACTGTTTTTCCTTGAGGAGGAAGAAGATGTTTCGCTTCTCATCCAAGAAACTTCATCAGTTCTGAGAAGCTTCATCTTCATTCCCAAGGAAAAAGCAGTCCAGTTACCTTTTGAAAAAGCACCTTTGAGGTGCTTAGTTTCCGATAGCTATTGAGTAGCGACCACTGGATAGGTGCAAAAACCAGTTCCTCCTTCCCTTTGACTCATAGGAAATTACACTAAACTGGCACTAACCACTCATTTTGTTAAGCCAGGGTTTCTTTAATTTTTTAAATTAACCACAATTGATAAATTTAGAGGCACAGCAAATGTAATGATGTAATTTTAATTTGAATTTTAAATGGGGGATTTTAACTGTTGGGCCAAATTGTTTAATATATTTTTAAATTGTTTTTAAATTTTGTATTCTAAGTTTTTTATCTATGGCTGTTCACCGCCCTGAGTACTTTGGGAGAAGGGCGGTATATAAATTTAAATATTAAATTAAATTTAAATTCTGCATAAGAATCCAGGAAATGCTGACTTTTACGTTTCCCAAAACAGTGCATCCCTGATTTGTTATTTGAAATTAAAGTCACTTTCAGAGAAGGAATAGCTTTCAGACGTTCAGAAAATTCAGTTGTCTACAGCACATTTCATTTTATGGAGCTGAACAGATCCTGATTTTGCTTTTTGCATCCTTGCTGGGTTGATGCTACTGCTGTGCTCTTCTCTGCAATATGCTATTTATTTTCCAGCCCGCAGTCCCAGTTAACTGCAAACACATGTTCTCCCATCTGCAGCCTTTTCCCATCCCACATTCCTCTTTTTCAAATGTCTTTTCCATCTAGTATTCAATGGATCAGTCCATTTTCAAGCCGTGCTGTCCAAAATCCCTTGGCAGGCTGGCTGGAAGTTCAGGGAGAGGAATGGTGGGGGATGAAAAGGAGAAGCATAAACAAAGCCAAGGAAAGAAAATGGAAACCCACAATCAGGCAAGACTATTATTGGGGCCAACCAAGTACAATTATGGGCAAGATTATATAGTTTTCAGATCCCTTCATCTGATAAAGATCTTAAATAAAGCAGCTGCATCAGGCAAGGCAAATGAAAAGGCAACATACAAATCCAGAAGTGTGCATGGTTAGAGTTTTATGGTGGAGGAAAGGAAAAATCAGACTTCAGTGTACTACCTCAGAGGTGGATCTCTAAATCCACAAATGTTATGCCAACAATTACAGTAGTGAAATGATTTTTTGGCAGGAAATTAAACAGAAGAAATGCATTCTAGCCCCAATCAGTTTAATATTACTTTAGAAGTAAAAAAAGAATCATTCTCTATTAAATCTGTGGTTTTCTAAATGTGTTAGATTTCAACATTTTGGGGGTAGCAATGCAGTACATCTGGAACGAACCAGGGTGAAGAAGGCAGTTTCATTACATGTCATTTGTTTGGATATAAAAACTCAAAAATGCAATAGTTAATCAGCACTGTCGCCAACATTAGACAACAAACCAGTCCATACTGCTGAATCATCACATCAGTGGTTTATTTGGTTTTGGGTTAGCATATTTTGTGGACTCATTGCAAATGGGTTTTAGTTTATGGCTTAGTGTTACTCAGTCAGTCACAGATTAATCAATAAGCCATTGTTTAAAAAATCATTCATATCAAGGTAGGGAAGTGGATATGGTTGTTGAACAAGATTGTGCACTGGAAGTGCGTAATCAAAGGCCCAGGGATCAGAAATAGCCCTTGAGCAACACTATCGGAGACCTGTAATGGTTATTACAAAATTACAATTTTCATGCAATAGAAGTGGGAAATAATGAAATATGTAACAACTGAATTTAATTATAATATAAATCTACATTTGATTAAATAGGACTTAATTGTTTTGTAGGTCCCAATGCACCATTTAAAAATGAAGTATGGCATTGGCCCAGAAAAAGTGAAACACTCCTGCACCAAAATTCTGGTTGCTCTCTAGCTCACCAAAAATAAGCTGATTATATTTGACCCATTAAGTTCCTCCCTATTTCCAGTAATAGTTCCTTTGCTCTAGCAGAATGATGATATATACATTTTTAATTTATGTCAGTTCTTGTTCCAGGTGGCAAAGTATTCCTGTATAAAATATCTCAAAGTTGTATACAGTTCAATTGAGTAATTACATCCAATGGTTTTTGAAGTTCTGTCCCCTTCTTTTGGTGCTTCTCCCAAAGGATTTATTTTTTGAAATTATTGCATCGTGAGTTTCTTCCCTATATGAAATGTGTTTATTCTGCAAAATGCAACAATACTTTTTTTAAAGCCTGGTCCATAATAAATTTTACTTGATAAGTAGGATCCCTACATTTCCTGAAAGGTTTCAAAGAAGGGAAAATCAATCATTAAAATATATCACATCAACAGTATGAATGCCTATAATTATTTTTCTGTTTTTCTATTTAGGTTAACTATAAATTGTTAGGATTTGCTAAACTGACAGAGGACAATTAAGCTTAGAATCTTGTACAATACCTAAGAAAAGATCTGAAACATTTCAGACCAGAAATCTATCTAATCAAGTATATTCAGATGCTTCTAGGCATCCGGTAATTAAGGGTGTGCCTCTTGAGTTTTAGTAAATGACATTAATCTATCTATTGTTGAATAAGTTTAGAAAATTGTGGGCTTCACTTCAAACTCCTGATCTTAAAAGGCCACAGAGTTTTTAGGGATGCTACAAATAGGACAAGGTCAATTTTTGGTGTTGGGGAATACAGATGGCTGCAGGATGCCCACCCAAAGTTGTAATTTATGTATTGTGTAAATAAATGTTTATTGAATTAACTGTGGTTATATGAATTAACACTGTGATCTTATACTCAGAACCATTCACTTTATTAAAAAATTGCTAAACTAATGTAAAGAAAAGCGTAGATACATATAACAATCATGACAAAAATATAAGTATAATTAATTATAATAAAAAAGGAAAGAGTTTGGAAAATTACTAATAGAACAACTTTAATTTTTAGCTATATTATCTGAAAGTTTTCTTCTTTGCCCCTTTGTAAAAGAAAATATGCAAATATTGTCAAACAACACATATTAACAATTCATTGCTAAAGTAAGGTGTAGATACCTACTTTTAGTTATAGTATATGTATATTAATCGATTTCAAATACAGGAATTAATATCTCAAAAGAACTTGTGATTTATTAACACAGTAATCAATCCACACTTACAGCAGCAGTCCTGTTGATTTCAACCCCATATGTGACAATAGGAGGACAAGATCAAATCGGGTCTGTATGACAATTCACTGTCGCCAACATGCCACGGCCAACTTGCTGCAGGACAACTCGCTGTGGCACAAGAATTACGCTATATTAAAAAAATGGTGGAATAGAATCATTAAAGAAAGGATGGAAAAGGAGGGACAGAATGAAATGTGAATGGCAAAAACTAAGAATAATTTTTATTTATTTTAGATATTTAAATAGAATTGTTAAATTCTCCTGCAGCGAATTGTCCCGTAACAAGTTATCTGTGGTAAATTGGCCCATGGTGAGTTGGCCGTGATGAGTTGGCCATGGTGAGTTGGTTGTGGCAAGTTGTCCCATTCCTGATCAAATCATTTTTGTTAATATTCCATATCCTGTGTATCTCTCCAATTACAGTCAAAACCAGCCCTTTATTAAACATTCCCTGAAGTGTCCAATATATGCCTAATTTTAGATCACAGGAAACATTCTGATCTTAAAATGAGATGAATACCTTCAGTGCTTAATCTGCTGAAAGACAGATACTTCCTCTACGCCATCTTAAAACTCTGACCAAACAATTTCCATTAGTGTGCTAGCACAGGACATTCAAACCTGTTATTCTGGAGGTGACATGTATGACTAATATAAATTTTATCTGCTTCTATAAAAAATGATTGGAGCCAGGTCACAGTTAATTCCTCCCCCGAAACTCCAGATGCAGCAAAAGCATCTGGACTAACTAAACAAAGAGCAAACCCTTAAGTTGAATCAACTGCCAAGAAACACTCAGGAATAAATTAAACTCATTTTTAATGCTGCAAAAAGTTTTTAAAAACAGCTTCATCAGAAAAGAGTTGATCCAAATTGCAGTATTTGAGAGATGCAATTTAGATGCTAATTTTAAGCTCAGATTACCCTAGTATCCCATCGCCATTATTTTTCCATATATGGCTTGAAGCTTTGAGTTCAGCTAATCACCATCATTCTTAAAGAGAATTTTCATTAGTTATCCCTTACTTTTCATCCTGCCCCAGATCTAGCCATAAACTAAAAAGGTTCTTTTTTTTTCCTGGATGATTAAAGCTTGGAAGGAAAAAATAGTGATCTCCAAAAATCCAGAGAGAATCTTTGTATGGGCTGATGAAATTCAGGGTGGGATCTGGAGTGCAGTCAGCCATGATAGGCATTGGATTGCCAACTGCCACAAAACTTTATTTTTACCACATTATATAAAACTCCCTTTTTCTGAGCCATGCAATCCTAAATTGATTGACTGGCCAGGTTCTAAGAAATTTAATCTTGTTACTTGGGAACTGTACTTAGAACAACTGCATCACAAGTATTGTGCATCTTAGAACAACTGCATCCTCTTCAAGGATTCCTACCAGGGTGGATAAAAATCAATTATTTTTTTAAAAAAAATAAAAAAAAATCAGATTTTTTTGATTTAAATCGGATTTTTTTGATTTAAATCGGATTTTTTTTATTTTTATCCAATTTATTTTAATAAAAAACTTGGGGTAAAAATCTATTGTAAGATAGTTTTCTATTTAAGATACATAAATAATTTAGTTTATTCAGCATGAAATGGAGCTTAGTTATGTAGCATGAGGCTGTATATTCTGCAACACTGGGACTATCGGTGAGTCAACAGTGGGTCAAAGAAGTAGCAGAGATGACAGTTGCTCTTTAAAAATTATGATTTAAATTGAGTTGATTTAAATCAAGCCTTTTTATTAGTGATTTAAATCATGATTTAAATTGTGATTTAAATCAACTCGATTTAAATCAAATCCACCCTGATTCCTACTCTAAACACTGGAATGTTTCAGTTCTTAGAATATGGTCAATCTTCAAGTACAAATATGAAGTTTTCTTGGAAGGCAGGAAGAAGAAACCCATTTTTTACAGGACTCTGATAGAGAAACAACCATTTTGTGAAAATTAGCTGTTTTGTATCCAGAATGGCATCCCAGCTTTTTTTTTTTTTTTTTTTTTATTGAAAAGGTTTTCAAATACAAATTTTTCCCCCTTTTTCCCCCCCCTCCCCCCCCCTCCCTAACCCCCCCTCCCCACCCTTCCCCCCCTGTGACTTCTTCGTAACAAAAAAAACCCTAATTCATAACAGATTACTTACTCCCTCCTCAAAATACTGACCTTTACTTACTAAAAGTATTATAAATCCCCCTTTATCCATACATTTCAGAAAAGAAGAAGAGAAAAAAAAAACAAAAAAAAACAAACACATTATACTATAACTATTATAAAATAACTCTAATTTAGCATAATAGTGTTTTATATCTATGCATTATTGCAACAATTCAAAACCACCTTCCACTTTAAAACTATACAATAAGTCCTACTTTAATAACATTTCAAAGCGGGCTCCCCATAAAATCTAATTTAACATTTATTCCACTCTATCCATTTCCTCCACTCCCCTAAATGTATCACTTAAAAATCCCTTTTCTTAAACTAATCAGTCTGTAGCTAGCTTATTCACCCACTGTCTTACAAATTTACCATACACAACAATTCTTGATATCTTTAATTCACTGCCCACACTACTTAAATATATATATATATATATATTCCATTATATCTAAATAAAAAAAGAAAAGACAATAACTTTAAATTTATAGTCCATATAATATCTTCTTGAAGTCTTTCCACTGGATTGTTAAAACCAACATCCATAATAGGGTGACATAGCTTGCGGATGCAACAGTTTATTCAAGATCTCCAATCATATCTGCCCCCATCAGTAGTAAACATCTTCTTATATATATAAAAGTAAAAACAACCACCCGAGTGACATTATAATTGTATTCCATATAATAATAATTGTGGGTTTCATCAGGATTATTAATTTCCATCATCGTATTGGGTAACAACCCGATCTTCTGCATGTCCCAATGTGATTCTCTTGCCTTATAATTCAAGATAATTATAATATATTTATCAACACAAAAAGAAGTATCAAAGTAGATAATTCAAAACCATCAATTTGAGGCTCTTTCCATGTCCCAAAATTACGGCAATGCAGAGATCTGCCACTATCCTCAGGATGATATTGACCAATATGTCGCCTCCTCTATGTTTTCACATAATCATTCATATTTTAAAATCACTGGCTTCACTGTTGCTTGGGTTAGAAATTTCTATTTTTGTACAACCTATTTCTTTTTTTGTTTTCTTTTTGTGGGTTTGACCTCCATCCTAATTTTTTGTGTCTCGCATTTCTTTTTTATCCCTTGTATATCCTCTAATTGGTTTCCATGCTTGTCCTTGCCTTGATAAGTCATCACATTAAAATCAGATGGCACTTCTCTCAAATTTGTAGATAATCCAGCTGGGGTATCCGATAAATCCAAAGGCAATTTATCTGGTACAGTCTCTGTCTTTAGTTCCAGCTCCTTCTGCTTATCCTGTATTATATCTGAAGACGTTAAATTCATTTTCAACCTATTTTGATAAAATTCTTCCGCCCTTTCAACAGTATTTAACTGGTATCTTTCTCCTTGATATCTCAATATAATACCAACTGGGACGTCCCACCGGAATTGAATATTTCTCCTTTTTAACTCAGACACCAGAAAGCCAAATTTCTTCCTTTCCATTAGTATCTTAGGTGGGAGTTCCTTGTAAATCCAAATCTTTCTTCCATACAATTGCAAATTAGAATTGAAGGAATTGAAGGAATTTTGCACAATTTTATTCCTAATTTCTTTATCTGAAAAATAGATTACCACATCTCTAGGCAATTGCCTTTGCTTGGCAGTCCAGGAGTTTATTCGATAAGCTCTGTCAATCCTACAAAACACTTCCTCAGGTTGAATCTTTAAAATCCCAGCTAGAAATTCAGAAGATATTTTCCTTAAGTCATCTCTGTTATTTTCCTGCAAACCTCTAAGTCTTATTGCATATTCTGTGAAATTATATTGTATCTTTAGAACCTCTTTTTGAATCCTCTGTTCCAGATATTCTACATTACCAGACTTTTGGTCAGCATCCATTTTAAATTTTTCTTCTGAACTATAATCCTGAATATTTAACAAATCATTTTCAATTTTTTGAATTCTATTGTCCAATTTATCTTGAATTTCATCCATTTTTGACTCTAGTAAATTAGTATTTGTATCCAACCGAATCATGAATTCTGACAATTTTAAAATTTTTTGCTGCAAAAAGTCAAACTTGGATTTCACCAATTCCTTAGTTTCCTGCTTAAATTTTTCAAGTTGCTGATTCACAATCTCATCCCTTCTTTCAATCTCCTCTAAGAGAAATTCTATTATATTAAAATCAGGTTTCTGGGACTGAAGAGTTAAAACTTGTTCCTTTAAATTCTTAGTGGGGGAATCCCCCCCACCTATTTGTTTGTCTGACTTCACAAGCCTCAGTGCCATGTTTCCGCCTAAGCAGGCTTTGTTAGAAGAAGAAAAAAAAAAAAAACAAGACAAAAGACTTCCAGCCAGCAACACTCAAGCCTCCAGGGAAAAAAGAGAAAAACAAAAACAGGAGCGGAGTTTTGTCTACAAATGTAGCCAGTGGTATTTATTCCGCTACATTGTAATAATAAAAAACGGAAGAACTTTCCCTCTCAAACTCTTCTCCAGCCGCGGCAGACGCCATTTTAAAAAGAAACTTTTTTCCTCTTTCTCTTCCTCTATTCTCTTAAGTAATTTTTAAAAGATAAGTAAAATACTTGCGCTTCAGTATTACAGGTCCAGCTCACATTTTCTTTGAGTAATCTGTCAAATTCGCAGGCTTGCTTTTGACGCCTGGCTCTGCATTAGCAGAGGTCTCCCAAAGCCCGGAGCAGCGGCTGGGGATATGGGGCATCTCATCCGCTCCATCCCAAAAGTAAAAGAAAAACTTTTGGGACTCTGCAGAGAGTTCTACCCACCCCTGCCGGCTCTATCTCCGTTTCCTCATGGGAACGGAGTTTTTTCGAGCCGCCGTTCCGTTGTGAAGGCGGCTCTGACAGGCAGTGGAAGCTGACGATCCCAAAGGAACGTCTGGCGGCGGCCAGCAGCAAACAGGAAGTCGCATCCCAGCTTTTTTGATCAGCAAGTTAATAGCTGAACTTAAACTCTTAATGGATCCTTCTATTGACTGCTAATAAAATGGATCTATTTGCAATGGGATCACTCATTGCAAAAAAAAAGAGCGTGGATGCATCTTAAAGACAAGCATGGAAAGTGACACCAAAATCAATATAGCAATTGACAAAAGATGTGAACTTTTATTCAGGGTTTCTTACACTGTACTGTATAAAACTCACCAAATACTCTAGGGGCAGTGTTGAACTATGTAAGTACTATTTAGAAATGTACAATTTCTAAAAGTGCCTCTTCTATACTTCTAAAAAGAGAATGCTGAAATAATGCATGTCATACAATGTTAACTGTAATAGTTGGGATAAGCAACTTCTAAAAGATCAGAAGATAATGTATGGAGAAAGATAATTTCTTAAGATAAACATATGAAGGGTAGATCCTGAAATTGCCAAAGTGATCAGGCAACTCCCAAGGGTTTTATCTATTGCTTTATGAGGTCCAAGATTGGGAATGTCTGAATTGAATTCAGATAAGTAGCTTTGGATTTAATTAAAAATTTCTTCTATAGTTTGCTTACTCCAAATCATCTATGCTGCTAATGCATCAATTTTTATGTGATCTACGTGGTTTGAATCTCTTTTGTAATTAAGAGTTGCAAAAAGGTGCTTATCATGACAAGTATGTTTGCGCAGATGTATTTTCTTACTCCATTTTCTGAAATATGATCAATGGAGTCATTTATTTCATAAATAGAGGGGGGAGATTTTCTACCTCATCTCATATGGGGAAAGTCTGTCTATCTGCATGAAGCTAAGGAACTTGGGCAAAAAAACCCCACCCAGCTTTTCCCAGCTGGTGGGACTTTTAGTCATTGAATCAGGATAAAGCTGGAAGGGACCTTGGAGGTCTTCTAGTCCAGCCCCCTGCTCAAGCAGGAGATCCTATATCATTTCTGACAAGTGACTGTCCAGTCTCTTCTTAAAAAACCTCAATTTTTTTACATACCTAGAGGTGTGTATATGAACAAAGTTGTTCTGATTCAATGTGAGTCACTTTTGAACATTTAAGAGCAAATACTTGCAGTTTTCTTCTGCTTTCAGGGATTGATTGGTTTAGTAAATTTATAGGCCACCTATCTCATACACAAGACTGGATAGCTCACAATAAAACAGAATGAAAAAGAACAAAAGGAACCAGAGTAAAAAACAACAAAAATAACATAAAAATAGCAGTCAAGGAGATTCACAAATACTTTTAACAAGCCGTGAATCAGACTCATCCATGTAATTAAGGCCCCAGGCTCAGTGCAAAATCAGTTTTTTAGATCCTTCTGTAAGGCCAACAGGATTGGGGCAAGTCCGGTGGTGGGATTCAACCAGGATAACAACTGGTTCTCTGAGGGTGTGCTTCACTTGCACGTGTGCCAAACACGCTTCACATGCACGCAGTGCGTTTGAAAACAGCTCTAAAATTTACCTTCTACTGCAGCCCCGGTGAATAAAACAGCTAAGGCGTGGCAATCCGCTCTGCCGTGCCTTAAGACAAAGGAAATATAGGTCGGTATAGCGCAGGGGAGGGAGGGAGGGTCCAGCTGATCATCGAAGCTACCAGTTCGACCGAACCAGTCTGACAGGCTGAATCTCCTGCCAGATCTTACAGGATGGATAGACACCACTGGGGAGAGATAGTCCTGTAAAAAGGTTCTTATAATGGTGGGCAAACAGATACCCATAGGTCATTTGCAGTCCCCTTTTTATGGTCTTCAGTCCTTCCCCAAAAATCTGTAAAAACCAACTTGACATCTTCCTGTCATGGGAACTGCACACATTTGGAAGAGAGAATGAGGGGCAAATAAATGTAAGAAGGGTCTTGAGATTCTCCTTTTTCATAGGGAGATCCCACTTTATCAGATTACCCTAATAAACTGCTTTTAAATGATCTTCTGACTCGGTTGCTTATTGGAAAGGTAAACCAAGGCAAAACCTAGGGCCAGATTTGGCTATCAAAAGCACGTGAAAACTGTAATGGAAGCCCTAAAAAAAACTTTATCATAATTTTAAATTCAAAGAATTTCATTCTCATCAAATGCCCCAGGACAGGAGGGAAATTAGAAAACCGAGCCACCCTCAACATGTATAAGAAAGCACCTTCCACTTTCTATAAACTTCTCATTTCTGGATACTTCCACTTCCCAAAAAGAGTACCTCCATTTACCAAACGTTTGCCTGAGAGACAGGAAGCTGTATCATTGTACCCATGAAGCTGTGCTATTTTAACACAATACTCTTAGACTGGCCAGGCAAAGTGTGATAGCCAAAGCAGCATTCATCTTGATTAGGGGTTAGTCTTAGCTTGGTTAATTTATTATTCAGGGTTTTTATACAAACTAATCCAAGGAAAATAAATGAAATTATATTCCATAAACGCAGGATTTGGGTGTCCTACCCAGTGCTTTGGTTTATGAGGAAGCTCTTGGAATTCAGAGAGGTTGTTTTTTTTTAAAAAAAAAATTGTGTTTTACTTGAAAATATTGTATGTAGATTAGATGGTATATTTGCCATTAACTGGCTCATATTTAAATCAAAAGGATCTATTATTTATGGAAGGAGCACATTCTCTCCCTACATCTTTTAAAAGTCCAGGGTTTCCAAAGAACTCTGGAGAAGAGAACAAAGTAAAGAGGGAAGATGTTGTTATCTACAGTATATAATCTAAAGATGAATGTTAGCTCTTCAGGGTAGTCCAGAGAAGAAGCACCATCACGAGAACTAACTGGTCTTTATTATAAGATCACAGTAACAGAATCTTGCAAAACTGGTGATCACTTTTAAAGCCCTTCATGGCATGAGTCCAGGTTTCTTGAAGGACCGTCCCATCCTTTTCGTGGGATGGGCCTGTCCCACTCGTGCCAACAGAGGAGGCATGATGCAGGTCCCATTAGCCCAGGAGGAAGGTCTTCTCTACTGTGATTTTTGCCCTCTGGAACATCTTGCCCTCTGATGTGAAACTGGCCCCAACCCTCCTATCCTTTCGTAAAGACCTAAATACCTGCTCTGCAAGTTGGAGAACAGCACAGAGGAGTTGGTTGGTTGAGTAACAACAAATCCCTCCTCCCCCATTCCACTTCCACCCTCTCCATGTGTCCCTGATTTTAATTTTTGGTTTTAATTTATTCATGTTTTAATATAGGTGTAACTTTTATGTCTGTAAGCCATCCAGAGTTACCTTATGGTAAGATGGGGGAACCAATAAATTTTATAAATAAAAAATAAAATAAAACTCTTAAGTATTTTCCCCTCTTTTCTTTTTACCCTTCAAAAAAATAGAGAGGGATCCTTATGTAACACGTCCCACATCCTTCTCCTTTGGTGGGCTGAGATATCAGTCTGTAGCTCTCCCTTCTGTCTTCCAAGGTCATTCTCACATACTATTAAATTAGATTCTTCATTATTACATCTGAAATATATTTCCAAAACAATTGTTGAAGATGAGACTTTTATTTGATATTTTTGGATGCACTATGAAATGTGTTCCCTCTAAACAGGTGACACTATGTCTGTGATATATAGCGAGGTGGCTGCCGATGAGCCAACTACCAACAGCTTCTGGATGGTGAGTATCTGACAACAGGGACAGGGTGGCAGGAGGGGAGGAGGTTCAATTTATGTTTATGCAACTTGTTTGACTCATTTACTGAGCTAGCCCATTTTAGATCACCAGAATACCTTGAATCTTAAACTAACCAAATGTGTGAGTTTGCACCACATGCCAAACTACAGAACAAAAATACAAAACAACATCTGGTGGAGCATATTGTGTGAACCTGGCCTCTGAGAACGATGGAAGACATCTCAAGTGACCTACCTTCCTTCCTTCCTTCCCTCCGCACTCCTTTCTTCCTTCCCTCCCTTCTTTTTTACTCCCTTCCAACCCCTCCCTCCCTCTTTCTTTCTTTCTTTCTTTCTTTCTTTCTTTCTTTCTTTCTTTCTTTCTTTCTTTCTTTCTTTCTTTCTTTCTTTCTTTCTCTTTTATAGGGCCACCCAACTTGGCCCTTATTATTCTGGATGGCTAACATGTTGATAAAACAATTTTAAAAATCTATTACCAAAGAATAAAAAACCAGCATTGGTCACCAAACAAAACAATTAATAGAGACCTCTCAAGAAGCCATCTAACCTTCAACCTTCACTTCCAACCAGGGTGTTAATGCTTTATGAAAGGCCAGCAAGATCAGGTCTAATCTGATCTCAGGAGGATATAGTGTTCCAGAGAAAAAACACTATGAGGAAGGGAAAAATCATCTTTAATTGAAGGGGTCCAGAGTGTGCCCCCTTATTGGACCTAATAGGGCGGGGGGAAACAATCAGGAAGAGGCAAATAACCCAACCTCATATTATGGGTTACAGCACTTCATATTTTTTTAAAAAAACATTTGTTTGCTTATTTGCATCCTGCCTTTATTATTTTTACAAATAACTCAAGGTGGCAAACACACTTCCTCCTCCTATTTTCCCCACAATAACAACTCTGTGAGGTGAGCTGGGCTGAGAGAGTGACTGGCCTAGTCACCCTGTTGGCTTTCAGGCCTAAGTGGGGGACTTGAACTCACGGTCTCCTGCTTTCTAGCCTTGTGCCATAATCACCAGATCAAAGTGGCTCTGAATTTCATCCAGAAGCACAATGACAGCTTGTGCAGGTCTCAGAGGAGAGGTGTAACATGGGCATCCCAAAGACCACCTGTAAGCTGCCCATTCTGCTGAATTCTGCAACTTCTGAACTGGCTCCAAGGGCAGCCCCGTATGAATTCCTTGGGATAAAAAGCAGTGAATCAAGACTACATGACATTGACGAAAGGGTAGCAAAAAGATAAATTGGGAGAGCTGAGGTGCTGAAAGTTTCTGATTTTCCTAAAAGTAATGAAGGCATGTCCAAGTTGTAAGCTAGAGTAGAAAGTTGAAAAAAAAATAGAAAAAAGCAATAACAGTCCCAAATTGCTGTGAAGAAAATCACATTAGGACATCAACAGTCTGCTTATTCAAAAATTCCCTTTCTCTTAATGCGGATTTTTCATTATCACATAACTTGATCTTAAACAGGAAAAAGAACTTGACTATAGCACTGCAAACTTCAGTATCAGAATTTTCTGTTATGTCTGGCTGCATTCCTCCCCTAGAGTTTTTTAAAATAAATGATAACTTAAAAGCAGTGTTCCTTGAACTTCAGACTAGCTACTCATACTTTAGCCTACTGTGTTGAGTGAACCCAACTCATAATTTATGGTTCTCTGTGTTGTGCAAATTCAGAGAACTGGGTTAATTGAGCACTCTGTAATTTGGTAAATTATGGATTAGCATGTTGTGCAAAGACTTCCAGTTTTGAAAACACATTTATCCCATTACTCTATATTCTTTTAAAATAATTAAAAGTCATAATACCTAATTTATGCTTGTTTTTCTGGAACACTTAATGATAGTGCTTGGGATTCTCTGTTTTTCAAAAACCTCAAATGGGGTTGGTTTGATTCTGGTTGGAATTCACAGGAGGACCCCAGAGGAGGTAGAACTCTGTGGGATTTGGAAGAAAAGGCATTAAATGATAGGCATTGTTTTGAAGGGGCATTCCTGCACCACGAAACTGGGACCGCTCCCCAACCCTTCTTCCTATCCCTTCTCCTGCAGCCCAATCACTACCAGAGCACAGTCAAACGTCTGGATGATGGGTACCGTGTCTGTGACCAGATTGTAGCTTGTTTCCAGGAACGGGCAAAGATTGAACGTAACTATGCTTTGATGATGGATGAATGGACTCGCAAATGGCAGCCCCTTGTTGATGCAAGTGAGTGGTTTCATCCTTTTTCTGTGGGTGTTCCAAATTCTGGTTTGCTTTATATGCAGGTTTCATTTGAAAGAAATGGGGATCAGGAGGAAAAACTGATAGAAATGTATGTTCTAACTGTAAATTAGTATGCTTGTTATTTCCTTCAGGATTAAGGCCAACACTTTGCCACACCTAGAATGTTACTTGCAACATTACTAGAGTGTGTTGTAAATCCAACCTTTCTTGTGTCTTTGATGCTTGTCCATGTCTCCAAGTTCTGAGTTATGCAGTTTTACCTGATTTATTTCTGTAGGCAAAGCATCAACCCACCACAAAAACAGAAAGCAGTATAGGGAGTTAGGGGAATTAATTATTATCCCACCAGCCTTTTTGGGTCTTTCCCCACTTATACCTAACTATTGCCCCAAAGCATCCTTGCAACATCTTTTTCCTACCATGTGTCCCAGTGGTGGGTTGCTCCCGGTTCTGTCCGGTTCTTTAGAACCAGTAGTAAAAGTGGTGGGAGGCGCTGCCCACCCGCCCAGACGTCATAATTGACGATCTGCGCATGTGCTCCCGTTGTGAACCGGTTGTAAAAGTAAGTAGAACCCACCCCTGATGTGTCCATGATGCTGCCTTCAATTTGTCCCCAGTCCATGTGTGAAACCTATGTTAAAAGGTATTTCCCTTTTAGTCCAAAAACATTCAAGGACAACCTCAGATTTTGTCACCAATTACACATAATAGCGATTGCAATGATTAGGAATTGTGGAAGCGAGGGACAGCAAATATTGTACAGTTTTCTAGAGATCACATGGATGTAAAGTATTTCAGCTCAGCAGCGGGAAAAGTCTCTTTTTTTCTATTTCAAGATCCACAAAAGTTTGTTTTTGCCATAAATTTTTAGTTCATTCTTTTTATTCCTAGAATATAGTATGGAACCATTTCAAAAAATGTTCCAGGAAAATTCTCCTTTCAACTTTCCCAGCCATGCTGTATTTATTTAGAATGTTGATATAGCTAGTCATAATACTATAATGCATTTCCTGAAACTAGCCCTAGTTGTAACTTCAAAAGATAGGTGGATAATTCCCATGATATGGGACTGGGTGATTTTTTTCCCCTTTGAAGTAATGATTTCATCTTGATAAAGTGTATGGGAGGATAAATAGTTCTTACGGGATGGTAATACTTTGCTCTGATGCCTACAGAAGAAACTGGTTTTCCATGGATAGTTGCTGTTGACAACCGATGCAATTGAAAAGCCGAATAAATCGTGCCTTTTAAAAGTTATCTGAGAAAGTCTAGCTGTTCTATATTCCAGAGACTTGCCCTTCGGCATTTTAACATCTATTATACGAGAATGCTGTTAGGTTTTCTTTTGTTTTTAATGTACCTGAAACTGCAGTCTTGAGCAATTAGTAAAATGCTGGGACTCATCTGCAAATAATTCAGGATACATATATTTTTTGGAATTATCTCCTAGAGGCCAGGTGATGTCATTCCAAAGGATGCTATCATCATATTATTATAGACTGTAAACCATAGTTGGATAGTCTGTGGTCAGGAAGTGTCCTGTCAAAAATCAATAATAAATGTTGCACTATAGAAAATCTTGAGGTCCATTTCTGTAGCCCATGAGCATAGCTGAAATACCTGATATAAAATTCATGGCTGCCTGTTGGCCAATGGTATTTGCAAGGTGTGATTTAAAAAAAATCAAGCTGTTGGCTGTGATAAGGCAATCAAAGCACCGTGATGAACATAAAAAAACAGATGGAGTTTCAATTACACAGTCACAGCTGCCATCTTTACTTTTTAAATCATATTCTATAGATACTCCTACAACTGCCATATCATTTATCTGGCTGATTCCACTTAAATAGTAATAGCAGTTAGACTTATATATCACTTCACAGTGCTTTATAGCCTTCTCTAAGCAATTTACAGAATTAGCATATTGCCCCCAACAATCTGGGTCTTCATTTTACCAACCTTGGAAGGATGGAAGGTTGAGTCAACTTTGAGCTGGTCAGAATCAAATTCCTGGCAATTGGCAGAATTAGCCTGCAGTACTTGCATTCTAACCACTGCACCACCATGGTTTTGTGGTAAAGCAGCACTTCTCATGTTGCCCCCTTCAAGATGTGTGGATAGCACAGGTGGCTGTGGAATTCTGGGAGTTGAAGTCCAAATGTGGCCAAGGTTGAAAAAGACTCTTTTAGAGTAGGCCAATTTCTGTCTACCAGTCTGAATATGGATCTCTGCCCACCTTCACTTCCCATGCACTGACATCTGTGTTAGTGAAGAAAATCCCCCACATGATTACAGCAGAGTAAAAGTTTCCAGTGAAGTCAATTTTTTAATGACTTCTCTACCTAGATCACTTTTCCAGTTCTCCAGTTCCTCAATAAAGCATCAAGGTTGCATTCTTAAAATCCCAAGAAATCACTTGTTCTCAATTTTGCTGCAGTGAAGAAATTTATGAATTCCTGTCATTCCTTATCTTTCTTCCTTCACTTCTAGGTCCAGCATATGGTTCCCTACTCCGGGCATGGCAAGCTTTCCTGGGGGCTTCTGAGCGGTTAAGCAGACTACACATGGAGATGCAAAGGGCTTTGGTCTCTGAGGATGCTGGGCGTATCCGATCCTGGCAGCACGACTCCTATCACCGCAAGCTCTTTGGTGGCTTCAAGGAGGCTTGTGAGCTAGAAAATGGTTTCCAGCGAGCTCAGAAACCCTGGACTAAAAAGCTCAAGAAGGTAGGGAGAACCTTTGGGAATTCTCTAGGTGTAGAGATAGGTAAAGACATGGAGGAAGAGAATCCAAGGATTTAGGTTTGTTTAGGAAGCAGAAGAAGTCTGGTGAATCAGGTTTATTTTTATTGTGAGTTTGTATTTCCCTTTCCCTTTATCCCTGATCTGTATCCTTTTCCAACCAGGTCCAACATGAAGCAATAGAATGAGGTTGGATGGAGTCCTCAGTTTATGAATAGTAGGAGGCTAGCATTGGCTGCCTATGTAGACGTATAGATTAAGGGTATATGGAAACTAAGGGTATATGGAAAATTAAGAAGCAGGATTTCTGGGACTACTGGGTCCCAACTGTCCTGACTTTTCATCCCTTTCTTCCTCATCCTCTTCAACTTCTACATTCAGACAGAGAAGGCCAAAACTCTTTATCACAAGGCCTGTCGCAAAGAGCATATCGCAACACTGCGGGAGAGTGGAATTCAGGCAGCATCGGGGACTGAAATATCTCCAGATCGGCAACGTGCTTTGCGGGAAGAACATCAGCGTTGTAGCCAAGAAACCAACAAGGTAGGGGAGTTTTCCTACCTCTCCATCTTCTCCATTGCTTCTGGCTGGTGGGGCAGTTTGTCAGATAGGCCAACTACAATGGCTAAAATTGTGGCTGGTATCTCCATCTATTATATGCTACTGTTGGCTTCACCATCAGCTGGCCATGACAGGTAGTCCTCAATTGACGACCACAATTGAGTCCAAAGTTTTTGTTGCTAAGTGAGGCATTTGTTAAGTGAATTTTGCCCCATGTTATGAACTTTCTTGCCACAATTGTTAAGTGAATTGCTAGAGGTGTTAACATGGTTGTTAAGTGAATTTTAACAGAAGGTCGCAAAAGGGGATCACGTGAACCCGGGAAACTGTAACTGTCATAAATGTGAGTCAGTTGCCAAGCATCTGAATTTTTTTTAAAAATTGTTTAAAATTTTTATTAAACGAACATTAAAAACATTGGATATAATGTGACCATCCCAGTCTTATCATGTCTATACATATTTTTAACATAACAACAAATATAATTATTATTTAACATGCATTACTATTTTGTTCTTATATACATACCCCTTGTTTAAACAAATTTACATATTTGTCTAAATATTATCCAGTACCCATTTTACAAGCGTCTGAATTTCGATGACATGACCATGGGGAGGCTTCAATGGTCATAAGGGTAAAAAATGGTCATAAATCACTTTTTTCATTGCCGTTGTTACTTCAAACGGTCACTAAATGAACTGTTGTAAGTCAAGGACTACCTATATTTTGTTTAAAATATAAAGCAGAAACAGAACTACAGTTCCCAGCATTCTTCATTTTAGCCAGAGTGGCACAAGTTGTTCTGAGTTATATTTTAGCAACATCTAGAGAATTAACAGTTCCCTGATACTTTTATCAAATATATCAATTGACTGGCGGGGTAAGAGAACATTTTCCTCTCTTATGCCTTCAGTATAGGGGGGTCTTTGACTTAGGACATAATTGGGACCAGAATTTCCATTCCTAAGCAAAGTAGTTAAGTTAGTGATACCCAATGTTGTGTCCTTTTTTACCATGGTCATTAAGCAAATCACTGCATCTGTTAACCAGGTGGTTATTAAACGAATCCTGCTTCCATCTTTGACTTTGCTTGTTGGAAGCCAGCTGGGAAGGTTGCAAATGGTGATCACATGAACCCCCTCCCCCCAAAAAACCTACAGTTATTGTAAATAAATGCCCAATTTGATCATATGACCATGAGGTTGCTGCAAAAATCATAATCAGAGCCTCGGTGGCGCAGTGGTTAGAGTGCAGTACTGCAGGCTACTTCTGCTGACTGCCAGTTGCCTGCAATTTGGCAGTTCAAATCTCACTAGGCTCAAAGTTGACTCAGCCTTCCATCCTTCTGAGGTGGGTAAAATGAGGACCCAGATTGTTGGGGGCAATATGCTGACTCTATAAACCACCTAGAGAGGGCTGTAAAGCACTCTAAAGCGGTATATAAGTTGAAGTGCTATTGTTATAAACGCGAGGACTGGTTGTAAGTTTTTTCAGTGCCATGGTAAGTTGAACAATTGCTAAATCAAGGGTTGTAAATTGAGGTCTATTTGTAAAGTATTTTTTACTGTGCAGCAATGATTGAGATCTTTTGCTAATATCTGAGTAATGTTTGGGACTTGGGGATTTATCTGGAATAAAAAATCCACAATGATTTAAAGCAAACAGTTTTTCTTTTCTTTGATTGGAAATGCAATTATGCAGAACAATACCGTTGTTGCCTGAGTGCAGCAAACTAAAAACAAAATCTGTTTGAAGAACAGTGTGACCTTTAAATATTCTGGATTGGGTTCAAAAAGAAAATTAAATAATTATGAATTGCAGATTTTGTTTCAAGTCAGCCAATTCAAACCTTTTTGCTCATCAAGATGCTGGGTGTGCAGAGTTTTTTTTACCCAGAATTGCAGAACAGTAAGAGCAAATTACAAACACATATTAACAATGTGAAGGACACAATTCTACACATACAATGTATATATAACAAAACATTTCACACAAAAGCTAGTATCCCCACCAAAATCACCTCAAATATTACAAAGTGTTGACAACCTCATCCCAAGATCTCACAGGATCTCAGAAATCTCAAGAGATTTTTTGTGAGATTTCATGAACTTGTAAACATTCAGCAATTATAGACCCACATACACACACATATATATTAAATGGTAATTTAATTTGGAGTGGTATGATGCGATTTGAGTGGGAGTGCATATTCTAACACCCACAGGCACTGATCTCTGTCTACCTCCTACATTTGTTCAGGTTCCCTGGTCTAAGGCAGGAGATAACCCATCAATCTTATTCAGCTCCTCAAAGCAGATGAGTTTCTTCCTCCCTCTCCCTGCAATGCAGCAAAACCAACCAGTCTGGTTACTGTGGACCACAAGGAGTGGCCTGCAGCTGAAGGAGCATTGCCTTGTCCAAGACATCTGAGAGCACATGCTTAGGGATGGGGATCCCAAAGATTGGAGAATTTGAAAGTATATGAATTTTCTTGGCTCTGGTCAACAGATCCGTGAACGTTATGAGAAGGCCCTACAGGAGCTCGACCGTAGCAGCCCTCGCTACATGGAAGAAATGGAGTCTGTGTTTGAGCAGGGGCAGGTTCTGGAGCAGAGACGGATTGTCTTCCTCAAAAGTGCCTTCCTTGCCCTGCATCGGCGTCTGGATATGACTGCAGATTCCAGGTGTGGAAAAAGGAGTCTTGCATCAGGCCCCAAGAATAACATATAGAGTTGTTTCTTTATTGTTGTTGGCCTGCAGACGGAATCTTGCCTGACTAAAACCACAATCTGCATAGTTATAGATATATTCTGTGAACTGCTAGGGAGGTTTGTCTTTGTCCTCTTCCTGCCTACCAGACATTCCAAACTTCACTGCCCTTTTGCCTTCTGGATTTCCTCTTATGAAAGAAGCCATTCCTCATTAAAAGGGATGGTAAAATGGCCATTATTGGACACCAGGAGCATTTTTTAGTTAAAAATGCAATTTATCTACTTCATGCCTGTCTGGAATTCTGGGAGTTGAAGTCCACACATCTTAAAGTTACTAAGGTTGAGAAACAATGATCTACTCTGTCTATCCTCATGGATGCCAGATATGGATTACTGGCTAAAAAGGGATGAAAGGCCACTCCTCCAGATGTGCAGTACCACCATTTGCCATTAGATGGAGGAATAAAGCTAAGGGTGATCATTGAGGGATCAAAAAAGTCAAGATGCCAACTTTAATTATACAGTCAAACCATCATCTTGACTTTTTTGATCAGAAGATGACTGGATGCTTCCTTCATTCCCTTGAATCTATCTCTCCACAGGAAAACTATACCGTAGATGTCTTCTGCCCTTTTTACTAGAATGCCACATTCCACAAAAGAACTTGTAATTGATTTACAATTAGGTAGTCAGGATGCTTCCAGATGGATACTATAATGCTATTATAACCCTAGCTACAATTTTGGCACCAGTCCTGGGTTCAACAACCCTCCCCATTGCCTACCCTATAGAATATATTCTCATCACAGCTGCCCTGAACTTTCCACTAATAGAGAACTCTTTGGGGTTACTTCCATCCCTCCTGCAGAAAAAAAAAATCACAATTGTCAATGTTCTACAGCTTTTACTAATATTATTAGGCAACAATTTATAAGCACATGAATGTTATACTGAACTATTGAATGACTTGCCCAAAACTAAATATCTCCCCTTCCCCAACCCTTCTGAAATCTGCTCACTCTACTGTAATTGTTTCTGCCCATGTTTCCTGCAGCTGGACACTTGATGTTGAAATGGGACAACTTGACATGTCCAACTTACCTTGGCCATCTTGCTGTGGGTGATCCTCTGTAGGCAACTCTCCTCGGGACAGCTTTTCACAGCCAATTCACCATGGAACAGCTCACCATGGAACAATTCAACGCAGGATAATTCAAGAGAGGGATAAGTGAGACGGGTGACTCCATGCTTCGACTCACCCCAGCCTCGAGGATTTCTAACTTGACAAGGTTCAAACCTAAAGCAAGACAAGGCCCCCTGCAATTCTCTTGCCCCTCTCTTGAATTATCCCACATTGAATTGTCCCACAGTGAGCCGTGGTGAATTGGCTGAAGTGAGTTGGCTGGGGTGAGTCAACCGGGGTGAGACGGTTGGGGCAAGTCAGCCACAGTGAGCTTGATGTTAAGGCTTAGGTAAGTCTTCCATTTCCCCTTTTCCTTTCCTTCACATACAAACTTCTTATTTTTGAGCTACCTCTCCCAACTTCTCAGCTTCTCATAAATGAAACTTCTCATAGATGAAACCTCACTGCTAGTTGATTATGTGATCGATAATGCACCATCAAGCCCAACTCTTAATGATGAGTGTAGGACAACTTTAGGTTTGAACCTTCTCAAGTTAAATGTCCTCGAGGCTAGACTGAGCCAGAGCTTGAGTCACTTGTCCCTCTTTGGTCCCTCTGTTGAGTTATCCCATGTTGAATTGTCCTACTGTGAGTTCTCCTATGGCAAGTTGGGCACAGGAAGTTGGCCTGGTGAGTTGGTTGCAGGAAGACAGCCAGGGTGAGTCAGGCGGAATGAGTCATAGGAGCGGGTTGGCCATGGCAAGTCATCCCATTCTGCTTAGTAACCACAGAGAGGTTCGCTCCATGACAATCAATGCCTAAGCTGTTCTTGCCGCTATCATTTCTACTAAGAAAGTCTCATTCTAAACTATCCCCCATCTCACGGCCTGACCTTTAAAACAGAAGCTAGTTAAACTATACCTTAGCATCTCTCCAAGGTAAATCTTATCTCTTCCCCAAATATGTTCCACCATTTGCCTTTCACCCATCTGATCTTCTTTCCTACATCCTGCAATCTAGCTGCTAAAACTGCAACCTGCCTTGCCTTGTAGCCAATTTTCCTGAAAAGCACCAGGTTGCGCTATCAATCAGAACATAAGACTGTTCAGTCTTTCTCTCTTGGATATATTTTTTTAATGGTTGGAAAGCACAGTAGAATTCCACGTGGCAAATGTTGCAACTCAGTACATCCTGTAAAAACCTGTAAATCAGTTTCACAACGTTGTAAACACCTTGAGGGCAGCATCCTCGGTTAGACTTGTTTTGTACACATTGCTCCTAAGTGGGAATGTTTTGTGCACGGGTGCGTGCTTGTATATGTGATAATCTTCTCATCTCTATATCTCCTTTTCTTCAGTGTCCAAGCTGTTTATAGTGACTTGCATCAGGCCATTGAGGAGATAAATGACCAAGAGGATCTTAAGTGGTGGCGTAACCGAAATGGCCCAGGAATGCCCATGAACTGGCCAAAATTTGAGGTGGGAAACATTTTTTCTTCAATGATAGGAGAGGAGCATGTTGCTTGGTCTCAGAATCCTTCTGATTTCCATTTATGCACATATAGAAAAATGTCCCAACATAGTAATACAAGTAGTCCTCGACTTACAACAGTTCATTTCGTGATCATTCAAAGTTACAACGACACTGAAAAAAGTGAGTTACTGTATGATCATTTTACACACATATGACAGTTGTGGCATCCCCATGGTCATGGGATCAAAATTCAGACATTTGGCAACTGACTCACATTTATGATGCCTGCAGTGTTTTTAGGTCATGTGATCACTTTTAACAAGCCAAGTCAATGGGGAAGCCAGATTCGCTTAACAACCATGTTACTAATTTAACAATTGCAGGGATTTACTTAATAACTGTGGCAAGACAGGTCCTAAAATGGGACAAAACTCACTTAACAAATGTTTCAGCAACAGAAATTTGGGGCCTAATTATGTTCGTAAATCAAGTTCTACTTGTAGTTTCCAGTGAGAAAAAAATAAATCCACTGTTCAGTTTATTCTAAATCTAGATACTCTCACTTCTCCATGTTGTTTTTTCCCCTCAGAAATAAAGAATTCTTTCTGCTCAGAGCCTTCAGGTTGACAGCCAACCATTGTTTTTAACATCCTCTGTGACAAAACAATTCAGCTGATAGCTAGGGAAATATTTCAGATTGTTTGATAACAACAATAATCTCCTTTGTCCCTTTTTTGACAAGTTACCAGAAATATCTTGAAAGAAGTAAAGATTTTTGCTTTAATTTAACATCCCATTTACACCTCTTAACAATTCTGGCTTAGTGCCATAAAAATTAGATTATGAGTTAAAAATTAGAGCTAAACTCCACAGCTTGGTTTAGAAATCTTCAGACTTTCAGGCTGACAATCTGATTTAATTAATTATGCTATTTACCTTTGTATTTCTTTCAAGGTAAATTATAGGCTTTTACTGTAAAAAAAAATTCTTGGCACCAAATGAAATATAAAAGACACCTAAGTTTTGATAGTGCAAGAATTCCTACAGCTACACTCTTCTCTAGGGTTTTGTACAGTCTGGCAAATGGGGCCTGGTTGAAGGAAGGCTTCAGGAATCTATTTATATGGAATACAGAAAACAGATTTGGAAAGGATCTTGGAGGTCTTTTAGTCCAACAGCCTACTCAATCAGGAGACTTGATACCTGTGATGGCAAGCCTATGGCAGCGTGCCGGAAGTGGCACGCTGTCGCCCATTTCTCTTCTGGGTTCCGGCACGCACATGCACACTGGCCAGCTGGTCTCTGCGCATACGGGAGCACCGGAAACCAGAAGAGTACTCCCTGGCGTGCATGCATATATGGGGAAGCTGAGCTTCCAGTTTCCGGCGTGTGCATGCACGCCGGCCAGCTGGTCTCAGCTCACACAGGCGTGCCAGAAACCGTAAGACCAGGTGACTGGCACACATGCGCACGCCGGAAACTGGAAGCTCAGGTTTCCAACGCGCACATGCACACCAGGGAGTTGCTCTTACAGTTTCCGGAGCTCCCATGCATGCACACCGAGGAGTTGCTCTTCTGGCCTCTGGCGCTTGCACGCACGCATGCACACTCCCATTTCGGCACTTGGTGCCGAAAAGGTTCGCCAACACTGCTTTATACATTCTAGACAAATGGCTGTCCAATCTCTACTTAAAACCTCTAAACATTGAGCACCCACAACTTCCAGAGGCAAGCCATTCCACTGATTGTTTTTAAGAATTATTAATGGCTTTTGAGAAATAGTGACTACAGGTAGTTCTCAGCTTACAACAATAATTGGCAGCAGAACTTCCATTGCTAAGTGAGGCAATCATTAAGTGAATTGTGCCCAATTTTATGACCTTTTTTGCAGGGTCATTAAATGAATCACATAGTTATTAAGTGAATCCAGCTTCCACCATTGAATTTGTTCGTCGGAAGCTGATTGGGGAAGTTGCAAATGGCAGTCACATGATCCTGGGACACTGCAGCTGTTGTAAATATATGACAGTTGCCAAGTGCCCAAATTTTGATCATGTCACCATGGGGACACTGTAACAGTCATAAGTGCAAGGAGCAGTTGTAAATCACTTTTCCCAGCATCTTCTTAACTGAACAGCCACTAAACAAATGGTGGTAAGTTGAGGTCTATCTATATTCCACACATACAAGTCAAGAGGAAAATTGCAAAATAATACTAAAAATTGTTGGGGGCACTAAAAAAAAACCCCACTAAACAAATTGCCAGCAGGTTTTGATGAAAAATTTTTTCAGAGTAAATGTATTACTTTATTAAAGTTCCCATACATTTTTCAATACTTTTTTAGAAGGGCAGGTTTTATTTTTCTTCTTTGACTAGCTACCATCCATCTCTTGAGATAATGTCTTGCTGGAAAACCCACTTCACCTATCTCCAAAATATTATAATGCTTTTCATGCTGTGGTGATTCGAGACTTCCGGCGGGTGACTGACAGATCCAACTACCTAAACAGGTATCAACATCAACAAAGTTCTGTCTGTTGCAAGGCTGCCCTTTCGATTCCTTAACCACTTTCAACTTTTCTTCTTCTTTTTTATTCTGAATGGGATGCAGCCCAAATTCAGATTTCACGTTTTCTTCCTCTCCTCTCCTGCTACCCAGGATTGGAGTCCTGATCATGAGCGGCCACAAGTGAAGATCAAGAAAACTAAAGAACCAGAGAAAGTGACTCCCTGCAGCATCTCCCCCTCCCAGAGCTGGTGAGTTGTATCTCCACCTTCCTCTTCCTTCTCACCCTCCAAAATCAGTGAAAGAGCTAAAACAATAAAATCATGTTGGACAATGTGTAACTTGTAGTGTCCATCCTCCGAACTCAATAATCCTCATATTCCCAGGATAAGAGGACTTCACCTTTCAAGGATTGCTAATTGGTTCAAAATCAGAAAGTACAGAATAGAAATGGATGGGCACTTTTCCCGATTGGGGGGGAAGGGGGGAACAGGAGCTGGAATGATTTTGAGAGAGCTACAAGCTGCCCAAGTTTGCAGATATGATTACAAACAAGATGGTGAAGACTGGAAATAATTATGAAGTGAATAGTCAAATGGCAACTATAGTCTAGTTTAAGTAAGTGTAATGCGATGCCCCAGTGGGGCAGAAAACCCTAACTTTGCATAAACCCAGAGATGATTTAAATTGCTTATGACTAACTGAAAAAGGATATTGACCTCAAATGGAGAATTTGGTGAAAACATCAACTCAATGTGTAACATTGGTGAAAAAAATCAAATTCCATCAGCAAGGACTGAAAATTGCCAACATTGTAATGCAATATATCAAATTCCAAGTTAAGGATCACAAGAAAATGGATTGAAAACTGTCAACATTGTAAAGCAATAACATAAATCTGTTACGTGTATAGTTGGAATACCATATATAGTCCCAGCTGCCAGGTTTAAAAAGGATACAGTAGGCTAAAAAAAAAAAAGTGCAAAAGTGAACTCCCAAATGATCTGGGGGAATCAAACATTCTTCCTGCAAGAAAAAACTGGAATATTTGAACTTGAAAAGAGGAAGAAGGAGCCTGATTCACATGTGGCATAGGAAAACCCTAACTCTTAAACATTAAGGTCAGGGGTTATCCAGTGAAACTGAGGAGATTTAATTAATTCAATTTAATTTAATTAATTCAATTTATATGCCGCCCCTCTCCGAAGACTCAGGGCGGCTGAGTCTTCAGAGAGAAGAGAAAGAAACAAGGGCTTTTTTATAGACCATATAATTAAAATATATGGCTGTCACTGAGATACAGTGATAGCCACAGATTTGGATGGTTTTAAAAGTCTTTGGGCCTCTATCAGGCTCTATCAACTACCTTATCTTGGGGGGGGGGGATTCAGAGGAACAATGGGGAGAGGGAGGAACAAGAACTTCAGAGACATCTGGCTGACCACTGGAAAGTTGTGGTGTGTTATGTTCTTAGTGATCAAGACGCTCTTCTACTGGAATCCTTGCAACTTCGTAAAGTGAGCGAATAGTACATGACAACAGCAGGAATCCTGTAATTAAGAAAGGGTGATTTGCCTACAGCCAGTTACGGTACTTATCTGACTAAGGCACCACACCAACCTATGATTTGCTTAATCATTATCAAATAAGCCACATTTGGCTGGGTTCAAATTCAATGCTGAACCATAAAGCACAGTATACAAAACAGGATGGTTGGATTCACCCGATATGTGTGTGTGGTTTGGGCTTAGTAGTTGTGAAACTCTTGAATTTCATCACCAAAAAAAAAAAAAAAATGAGTCAGACCCTCCTTGACTGATAAGTCTACTCCAATGATTTTGTGGACTTCAACTCCCAGAATTTCCCCAGTCAGTCTGTTGCATCTTATTCTCTCATACTCTCCATTTATCATTAATAGGTACGAGTGGAAGTGGGAAGGCACCTTCTCACTTGTGAGCAAAGTATGTAATAATTAAAGAGGAGAGAGATTTATTCTCAGTTGCTGTGTTGTTGTTATAACATGAGTGATGGCAAGAAGACAATACTTCTGGTTGGGATTTTGTTTTATTTGGAAGGCATCTTTCAGGTTGTGGCATTTTATAAAACTTCATTTAAAAAGCATTCAGGCTGAGCTTAACTATTTCATAATACAACCAAATGCTCTATAGCAGTGATGGCTAACCTTTTTGCCATTGTGTGCCAAAAGCGGGGGGAGCACAGGGGGGGTCACGCGCGTGTGCCACACCCATAATTAAATGCACCCCGCCCTCCCTCGCATGCACGTGGGACACACTCTTCCCCCCCCCGGCCCCCCGCTTTTGGCCAGGTGGGCCCGGTAGCCCTGTTTTTCACCCACTCCAGAGGCTTTCTTGGAGCCTGGGGAGGGTGAAGATGGCCACCCCACCCTCCCAGGAGGCCCTGCGTAGGCTGGAATTGGCCTGTTTCCTCACTTCAGTGGGCCTGGAAGCTCGAAAATCTGGAGCTAAGCTAGAGCAACGCTCGCGTGCCCACAGATATGACTCCACGTGCCACCTGTGGCACGCATGCCATAGGTTCGCCATCATGGCTCTATAGCCATTTTAGAAATTTGTGCTGATAATTTTTCTGCAGTAAGTTATTTTGAATGTTTATGATTTACAAAAAAAACAACCTCACTTTCCAAAGAATTGAGACTTTAAGTTTGCCTTCAGGATCAAGGAACATTTGAAGACTAACGTTGCTCCTTTACTTAAGAGAGCGACATCTATTTTGTAACGCAGCCCTGCAGTTATAGAGCTGAAATATATTCTCTCTGCTTAACCATGTCAACAACACTTGCAAAGTATAGGTAGTTCTTGAGTCATAACCATAATGGAGTCCTGCAACTACGGTAAGGTGACCAGATTTTAACATTGGTAAAGAGGGACATTGTGGGCGTGGCTTATTTTATGGGCGTGGCTAGCTGGTCATGTGACTGGGTGGGTGTGGCTAGCTGGTCATGTGACCGGGTGGCCATGGCTATGTGTATAGGGTAAGGTGAACAGATTTTAACATTGGTAAGAGGGACACCATTGTGGGCGTGGCTTATTGTGTGGGCATGGCTTGGAGGCCATGTGACTGGGTGGGCGTGGCTAGCTGGTCATGTGACCGGGTGGCCATGGCTATGTGTATAGGGACTACTCAGAGGGCTGGAAAGTCATTTCTGACAGGTCCTCACACTTTTGACTGGTCCTCACACTTATGACCATCCTCACATTTATGCCCGTGCAGTATTCTTAACAACCATGTCACTCATTTCACAACTGCTTCTCTTCACCATGGTGACAAGATAGGGCAAAAAACGTAAAATGTGAGGACAGTCGTAAGTTCGAGGACTGGTCAAAAGTGCAAGGACCAGTCAAAAATAACTTTTTCAGCCGTCTGAGTAGTCCATATGCACAAAAGGACTAACCAGAGGGCTGAAAAAAGTCATTTCTGACAGGTCCTCACACTTTTGACTGGTCCTCACACTTATGACCATCCTCATATTTATGCCCATGCAGCATTCTTAACAACCATGTCACTCATTTCACAACTGCTTCTCTTCACCATGATGACAAGATAAGGCAAAAATGTAAAATGTGAGGACAGTCGTAAGTTCGAGGACTGGTCAAAAGTGCGAGGACCAGTCAAAAATAACTTTTTCAGCCCTCTGAGTAGTCCATATGCATTAAAGGATTACAGCAATAGAGAGGGATGAAGGAATGGAAATTAGAGTAGGAGTGAGGGTAAGAGAGGGAGGAAGAGAGGAGGAGAAGGAGAAAGAAAGAGGAAGTAGGGAGGAGAAAAAGAGGGTGGGGGGAAGAGAAAGTAAGAAGGAAAGAAAAGAGAGAGGTGGTAGGTTTGAGGAGAAAGATTGCTGTACAATAAAAAAGATGAAAGGGAAGAAAGCCAACCCCAAGCAAATATAAAGATATTAAGATAAAGAATGAATTGTTAAACTTTAAAGAATAAAAGAGAACAAATATGAATAAATAGCAATAATTAGAAACACACATACAAACATACAATGTATTTTCTTTGAACAGAATATTTGGCTGGTTCACAAATTTAAACAGCGTTTAGTCATTTCAATTAAATTTACAATTTCTATATTTCCTTTTTGCCATATTTATTCCTCATCTATTTTTTAAAAAAACCAATATTACCCTTCATCCTCATCTCTAATCTTAATCAAATTCAATTTTTCCCTTCTAGTCTATATTATACCCCTTCCCATTGTCATCTATTTTTATATCCATCCTCACATTTTTTAATTATGTAATTATGTAATACAGTTGTTTAATACAAATTCAACATTTTAATATAAATCAATTAGTTATAAAACTATCTTTTTTGTATATTAATCAATATGAACATGAATATTCCAATTATTTCCATGCAATCCAATTTCTTACAAATCAATTAATTATATTTACCAATAATAATAAACCAAATAATTTCTCCCATATATTCCTCCGAACCACAACTTAACCATTTCTGCTTTCAACACAATATACAATTAATAGTATCTCAATTATTACAATTCCCTAGTTAAATACAGCTTTTTTTCCTTTGTGTTTTAAAATCTTGAACTCTCCTCCTAAATTTCCCATTGTTTGCAGTTTTTCACCTACCTTTTTTGGGGAGGAAAAATAAAAATAAAAATAAATCTCTCTCTGCCTCATTTTGTCACGCTGCACCAAAGACCCTGGTTTCGTTTTCGTTTCTGAAGCTTAGCTAGGGGAAAAAAAAAACTGCTTTACACTGATTGCCTGTAGGGCGGCCCTTTGAAGCCCCGGGCAAGAGTTTAAACAGTTTTTTTTTCTTCTAGCCATCAGCTGGGGCTCAAGAAAAATCGGGACTTTTTTGAAACGCCGCGGGACGCGGGACAAATTGCTCAAAAGCGGGACTGTCCCGCCAAAAGCGGGACGTCTGGTCACCTTAAACTACGGTCATAAATTGTGGCAATCGGAAAGTGAGCCATGACCAAACCTGATTTTACAACATTTTTATGGTGGTCATTAAGTGAACATTGAGGTCATTAAGTAAATCCATTGTTCACTATGGGGCAGTTTTTGCCAGAAACAAAAAGTAAACTCCAGTTCCCAGTTGTAATGAGAGATTACAAACCCAATAGTGTAATAACCATGAAAGGATTTTTTTTAAAAAATAATGAAGACAACAAAGAAAAATTTGCAGTTTCACTGCAAGCAGTTTATAAATGAAGATTCAGTCATCCAGGCCAAAAGTCTCAGTTTTAATAAACCTTGGTCCAATTGCTATGATTTAACCCAATGATGGCTAACCTTTTTTCCCTCGGGTGCTGAAAACGCGTGTGCGACAGTATACACGCGTGTGCCCACACCCATAATGCAAACCTCCCCGCGTTCCCCCATGCATGTGCGCACAACACCCCCACTCTCCCCCTGTGCATGCATGCGCAACGCCCTCCCCCGTGCTCCCTCACCGCCCCCGCGCATGCGCACACAACACCCCCATGCCCCATTTTGGGCCTAGCAGGCCTCCCTGAAACTTCCTGGGACCACAAACTGGCCACGGGGGAGTGCCGTACCACCTCTCCCCGCACATTTATTTATTTATTTATTTGTTTGTTTCCATTTCTATACCGCCTTTCTCCAAATAGGACTCAGGGTGGTGAACAGCCAAAGTAAAAAACAGAACATACAAAATTTAAAAACAGTTTAAAATAATTAAATATTTTGGCCGTAAATTAAAACAACCCAATTTAAAATCAATTTAAAATTTAACTCAAGCCAGCCCAGCTAGTTGAAATAAATAGGTTTCAGGGCCCGACGAAAAATCCGGAGGTCTGTTATTGTACGTATCTCTGGGGGGAGGTTGTTCTAGAGGGTGGGCGCCGCCACAGAGAAGGCTCTCCCCCTGGGGGTCGCCAGCCGACATTGTCTGGCAGACGGCACCCTGAGGAGGCCCACTCTGTGCGAGCTTACTGGCCGGTGGGAGGCTATTGGTGGCAGAAGGCGGTCTCGTAAGTACCCCAGCCCTAAGCCATGGAGCGCTTTAAAGGTGGTCACCCAACACCTTGAAGCGCACCCGGAAGACCACCGGGAGCCAGTGCAGCTCGCGCAGGAGAGGTGTCACATGGGAGCGCCTCGTCGCCCCCATAATCCCCCGCGCGGCCGTGTTCTGGACCAGCTGGAGCCTCTGGGTGCACCCCAGGGGGAGCCCCATGTAGAGAGCGTTGCAGTAGTCCAGGCGGGAAGTGACGAGTGCCTGAGTGACTGTGCGTAGGGAGTCCCGATCTAGAAAGGAGTGCAACTGGCATATCAGGCGAACCTGATAAAAAGCCCCCCTGGCCACGGCCGTCAAATGATCTTCTAAAGACAGCCGTGCGTCCAGGAGGACGCCCAAGTTGCAAGCCCTCTCCGTGGGGGTGAGTGATTCGCCCCCAATAGCCAGCGATGGCGTCAGCTGGCTATATCCATATAGCCACAGCCACTCGGTCTTGGAGGGGTTGAGTCGGAGCCTGTTTCTCCCCATCCAGGCCCGCACGGCCTCCAGGCACTGGGACATCACTTCAAGGGCATCGTTGGGGTGGCCTGGGGTGGAGATGTACAGCTGGGTGTCATCAGCGTACTGATGGAACTCCACCCCGAAGCCACGGATGATCTCACCCAGCGGCTTTACATAAATGTTGAACAGAAGGGGCGAGAGGACCGACACTTGTGGCATCCCACAAGCAAGGTGCCTCGGGGTCGACCGCTGCCCCCCTGTCAACACAGATTGCGACCGGTCAGAGAGGTAGGAGGAGAACCACCGCAGAACGGTGCCCCCCACCCCCAACCCCGCCAACCGGTGCAACATGATACCATGGTCGATGGTATCAAAAGCTGCTGAGAGGTCTAACAGGACCAGGATAGAGGAGCAACCCCTATCCCGAGCCCTCCAGAGATCATCCACCAACGCAACCAATGCCGTTTCCGTGCTGTGCCCAGGCCGGAAGCCGGACTGGAGCGGGTCTAGATAGACAGCTTCATCCAGGTACCGGGGAAGCTGTTGCGCTACCACACGCTCAACAACCTTCGCAATGAAGCGAAGGTTGGAGACTGGACGATAGTTAGCCAAAACAGCCGGATCCAGAGAGGGCTTCTTGAGGAGAGGCCTCACAACCACTTCTTTCAAAGCAGCCGGCAGGACCCCCTCACTCAAAGAAGCGTTAACAATCTTCTGGCGCCAGCCTCGTGTCACCTCCCGGGAAGCCAGTACCAACCAGGAGGGACATGGGTCCAATAAACATGTGGTCGCGTTCAGCCGTCCCAGGACCCTGTCCATGTCTTCGGGAGCCACAGGATCGAACTCCCCCCAGATAACACTCTCAAGACCTGCCTCAGTCATCCCGTCCGGACATACCCAGTCAGAGGCCAGCCCTTCCCGAATCTGAGCGATTTTGTCATACAGATACTGCACAAAGTCCTCAGCTCGGCCCTGCAAGGGGTCATCCCGCACTTCCAGGTGAAGGAGGGAGCGGGTCACCCTAAACAGGGCGTTTCATGCATGCGTGTCTCCTGCATGCGCAGTAGAGAACTGAAAATCAGCTGGCCGGTGGGAGGCGTACGCGCATGCACAGTGGAGCTGATCTAGGGCAACAGCTTGCATGCCATAGGTTTGCCATCATTGATTTAACATATAAACTATAAACTATAACTATAAACTATAATTATAACTTATAATTATAAACTATAAGCAGTTCTATGAAGCTGAGATCTGCTTGTAATTCGTATGTGACCCAAGGAAACAAAGAAACAGAGGTACAGAAGACTAACTAAGCAGTCTGTCACAATTTTACCCACTTCCTGGTTTTTGTAGGCCCAGTGACATTAAATCTGTTCTCAGGGACCTGGTGACCCATGTCTCTTGCAGACCAACAAGCCAAGACTTCTTGAAACAAAGAAATTATAAGTAGTCTTCAACTTACAATCATTTGTTTGGTGCCTGTTCAAAGTTACAACAGAACTGAAAAAAAAAAGTGATTTACAAGAAGTTCTCACACAGACAATCATTACAGAATCTTTGTGGACAGGTATTCAAAATTTGGGCGTTTGGCAACTATCATGTATTTATGATGGTTGCAGCATTTCAAGGTCGTGTGAATACCATTTGCAACTTTCTTAGCCAACTTCTGACAAGCAAAGTCAATGGAGGAAGCAAAAGTTGCTTAAGGATCACATGATTCGCTTAATAACTGCAATGCTCACTTAATAATGTAAAGATTGCAACAAAGATAGTAAAATCGGGGATGATTCACTTAATAACCACCTTGTTTTGCAGTGGAAATTCTGATCCCAATTGTGGTCCATAAGTCAAGGACTATCTAGAATCTCTAACTTCCTCTTCCTGGAATCTCATTTTGGAAAGACAGTTCCTGTATTTATGGAGTCCTTAAGAAAGTTCAGCTAGTTAGCAGGTCATCCAAGTTTCAGAATCCTTTTAACTACCAGTATTTATAGATCTTCAGTCCTTTATTAGTTCCTACATTTATGAGTGTCACTCACAAAGGAATGACCAAATGGAGATATATATCGGGATCCACAGAAATCCAGATGTATATCTCCATTTGGCCATGAAATTCACTTGGTGGTCTTCAGTAAGTCAGTGTCAGATCTTCTTTATACTTACACACATTAAGCTATAATATAATAACGCATAATGTGTTTATTTGTGGCTTACCATGTACATTGTTTTAGCCTCTTGTAGGATATGCAGAAGACCAGGGTAGGTATAATAAGCAAAGGTTGAACAAGGTCACTTATAATCACATTCTCCCTCCTTTCTGCAGTCCCAAGCCAGCACCTTCACCAATAGCAGGTCAGCGGGTTCGTGCCGTGTACGATTATATTGGCCAGGAAGCAGATGAGCTAAGTTTCAAGGCAGGTGAGTGTTATCGTCATAATCCTTCCAAACAACATCATTCTTCAAAGGAAGTCTCATCTCCATAGAGACTGGCTGATATTAAAATGGATATGAATCTGTTCCAACCTCCTAAAATGGACTCCAATTTCCCTTCTCTTGTCATCTATATTATTCCCTTCTCTTCATTTCCTCGAAAATACGACCTACCTGAAAATAAGCCCACCCTATTTTTTATGTGTGTGCCTAATATAAGCCTTCCCCAAAAGTAAGCCTTGGTGAGTGGGGGTGGGGGTGGCCACCATAGGAGGATGTGAGCGCACACGAGCCAACGGTGTTTGGCAGCAGCCGCAGTCCGCACAATAAGTAAGTAGGGTGAGGTGCAGGGCAAGGCAGGCGATGTGGACGTGCTGCGTGAGCTCAGGGAAAGCAAAGCGGCGATGGGCCGCAGTGCCGGGCAGCCATGGGAGGCTCATCTTCGCCTGGCGATACTGGCAGTAGACAGAGGCAGAGACGCAGGGGCAGGTGATCCAGATGCGCAGACTGTGGGAAAGCCAAGCAGTGGTGGGCAGGAGTGGCAGGCGGCTTGCATGCAGCCCACATGTTACGCCGGGATAGCCTGTCTTCTACTCTGTGCGTTAGGATTACCTGCCTTCCACTCTGTACAGCTCCAGAGTGTGCCGACTAAAGGACTGGCGAGCTGCAGCTGCTGCCGAATACTGTCAGTCCCTGTGCGTTTGCCAACTCTTTTGTGTGTATTGGGGGGTGGGGCGCCCAGCCGGGCTGACCACCCTGAAATCGTGGTTTCCCGAAAATAAGTTCTAGTGCTTGTTTTGGGCACAAAAGAAAGTAAGATTGGGTCTTATTTTCTGGGAAACATGGTATATGAAATTCTAAGGGTTAGGGTTAGGACTGTTGGAAAACTGCTGGCCAGGCTGGAAGGAGGAGTCAAGCAAGTGCCTAGTTTGGAGTCCTTGTGTAGCTGTAAGTGGCATAAGCTTGACATCCCCCACCCACTCCTCAAGATCCATGAAGCCTTCTCTAGTCATTCCCAGGGGAAGGCAAGCATTCTGGTGAGATTCTTTTAATATAGTGGTTACTGACTATTGTTATTCATGAATGGGCTGTGGTTGTTTGCACTTGACAAGGGTCAGGAGATAGTGGTGTTGGATACAGTCTTGTTCATCTAATATTATTTTCTCCCATACCAGGGGTGTCAAATTCGATTTCATTGAGGGCAACATTAGGGTTGTTTTTGACCTCGGAAGGCCTGAGTGGGTATGGTCGGGGTGGGCGTGGCCATGGTGGGCGTTTGACACAGGCTCAAGATGCATTTTTTCCCCTTTGCATTCAGAAAAGCTATTCCAGACAAAGGGAGATTTACTTTCTGACACAAATAATCTCAATTCCATAATGTAGCAATTAAAGACATGTAGAGTCCCCATTAATAAAAGTTCTTTGAAATCATTAAAATTTTATTCCAGATATTCATTGTAAAGAGAAACACCGTACAACACAACAAAATCATCACAATATATTGCTAAATGTCTAGAAAGATTCAGAAAATATCCATGCTGTGTGGAAACATTTCCAGCTCCATTTGGACTATAACTGGATACACAATTAAATCTCACTGACTTCACTGAATTTTATGCATACCTGACAAAAGCTGCCTTCTATTTGCCAGATTTGCACACTATCTAGTCATAATATGATTTGATTTTAACTCTGTGTGTTCTGTAAATTCAGCCATTTGTGCTTTACACAGTAAATCACAATTTAGAAATAAGTACTGGATGTTTTCACATGACATACTGCATTAAAAAAAATCTTATAGCTTGTGCATACTACCATATCCTACATCCAATCATGTTCTGTATTTTAAGTTCTTAGGCTCATTATATTGTTTACAAACCATTATGGGGGAGATAACACAAACCAGTTGTAAGTCAAAACCAATTACATTACAGCCACAGATAAGTGAGCAAATTCTTTGGATTAGGCCTGCTCCATATTTTTAAACTGGATGAAACCAGGAATCCTGTGTAAAACAGCCAACAGGAAGGAAGATAGAGTGCACGGGGCTGAGAAAGAAACATATAAAAGCCCCCCCCCAGCCCGTTTTCAGCCGCCAGATTGCTCTAGGAGGCTGTAGGGGCTGAAAATGGCCCGAAAATGCCCAGACTGCTGTAGGAGGCCGTGGAAGCTAAAAACAGCCCAAAAACTGCCCGTCCATGGCCTGTTTTGGCCAGCAGAGGCATTGCGGGCTGGTCCTTTATTTCCAGGCCGACCCCACGGGCCAGATTTAAGCACCCCGCAGGCCGCATCCGGTCCGCAGGCTTTGAGTTTGACCCCTCTGTCCTATACCAAAGTGGTCAGGATTAACTGAGAATAGTCATGCCTCTTCCCAAAGGTGCTCCATGCAATTTAGATACAGTGCTATCTATCAACTCTTCAGATGAGAGAAAAGGATACTAGCATAACAGTTGTCCCACTGTTGAACTTTATTCTGTCATAGAAAATGCCATTAAATTGCATCCTCGTTTATAGTGAACTAAGGAAAGAACATGGAGGGTTCTACTGACTTTGGTTTCCTTCTGTCCCACTAAACATACCAGCCAATGTACTTGAATGGGTTGAGGCTAGGTAACCAGTTAGCTTTGATGGAAGATTATATCAAAGATGGAGTTCTGTCTGTCAGAGGTTATTCCAGCCAGGGCTGAAAAGAGTGGTATTAAGCCTGCAATTTTATCCAGTCAAGACACACAACCAGGAATGCTAGTTCTAGCTTTATTGTAAGGTTTGGGTTTTGATTTATTTTTTGTGCCCTTTGAGTCATTGTTGATGCTAACCAACTGCCTGGACTAGTCCCTGTAATTTTCTTGGCAAGATTTCGGAAGTGGTATGTCATTACGTGCTTCCTAGGGCTGAGAAGGTACGATTGGCCCAAGGTCACCCAGCTGGCCCATTGCCTTAATCACTACTCTAAACTGGCTCTCAATTGTAACATTACATTAAAAGAATCTTGTGAGATGAAAGTATTCTCCCCTTCTTTCATTTCCAGAAAACTAAGGAGAGTCTCTTTTGAAACATCTCCCACACCATTTATTTATTTTTATTTATTTATTTTATTTTATTTTTATACCGCCCTTCTCCTGCGGGACTCAGGGCGGTGTACAGCTGAGATAAAACATAGCATATAAAATTTAAAAACAGTTTAAAAAACAATTAAATAATTTCGGCCCAAAATTTAAAACAACCCAATTAAAACTGAATTCAATTAAAACTGAGAGGATGGGATCAAGCCAGCCCGGCTAGATGGAATAAGTGTGTTTTCAGGGCCCGACGAAAAGTCCGGAGGTCTGATATCGTGCGTATCTCAGGGGGTAGGTCATTCCAGAGGGCAGGTGCTGCCACAGAGAAGGCTCTCCCCCTGGGGGTCGCCAGCCGGCACTGTCTGGCCGACGGCACCCTGAGGAGGCCCTCTCTGTGCGAGCTTACTGGCCGGTGGGAGGCTATTGGCGGCAGAAGGCGGTCTCGCAGATACCCCGGCCCTAAGCCATGGAGCGATTTAAAGGTGGTCACCAACACCTTGAAGCACACCCAGAAGACCACAGGAAGCCAGTGCAGCTTCTATGGCTTTTACATGGCAATTGTCCCATCTGAGATACTCCCTTCTAAAGCCATCCCTCCATACCATCTAGACAAGATGGGCAGCGTACAAATCAAATCATAAATAAACAAACAAGCAAATAAATAAATAAATAAATAAATAAATAAATAGGTTGCAGGAGAAAGGAGGAGCTATCTCTTTTTCACTAGCCTCAACCTATGGCACTCATTAATTGTCTATTGGGTGGGTAAAGACTTGACTCCCTCTTTTTCTTCAATTCCATTCAGCCTGGGGACCTATTGCTAAGACTGAGAGGGGCAGCAGGAGAAGAGGGCAGCCAATTCATCATTAGTATTCTTGACAGGCTAGACTTAAACTTCATCCATCCCCACCTTTGCAGTACTGAAAAGTGTTTTATCTTCACTACAGTTGGCAGTAGGAATTTTAATTTGGATTTGCATAAGGCAGGTAAGATTAAAGTATTCCTTCTTGCCTCACAGCCCTATTGAATATTTATTTATGCTGATTCTAATGGGAAACCTGTTCCCCTTTGTCCAACTGTGGCTGATCAGCAGAGTACCTAAGTTCCTTTGTTCAGGAGACCATAACCAAGGATCTTCTCCTCCTTTTTGTGTGCAGAGGGAAACACTAATACAGGTAGTCCTTGACTTACAACAGTTCATTTAGTAATGTTTGAAGTCACAACGGCACTGAAAAAAGTGTCTTACGACTGTTTTTCACACTTACAACTGTTGCAGCATCCTCATGGTCATGTGATCAAAATTTAGACTTTGGCAACTGACTCATATTTTCAATGGTTATAGTGTCCCTGAGTCTTGTGATTACCTTTTGCAACTTCTGGCAAGCCAAGTTAATGGGGAAACCAGATTCACCTTAACTACTGTGTTACTTACTTAACAACTGCAGTGATTCACTTAATAAATGTGGCAAGAAAGGTCATGAAATGGGACAAAACTCACTTATGTCTTGCTTAGCAACAGAAATTTTGGATTCAATTGTGGTCATAAGTCGAGGACTACCAGTAATATTTATGAACAAGACCAGATGCCTTACAAACCAAACATAAAAGGCAAACATCATGCCTAGTACTTCCAGCTTCAGAGTTGTTACTGTATACCAGATCTCCAAGGTACTTCAAGTCTCAGCTAACTGGCACCTCTGCCTCTTGTTCCAGAACATAGACTCATGCGTACACATCATTTCATCCTCTTACTCATTAAGGCTCAGCAAGGCACATGTGTCTCATTTTCTCAAAGCTGTGGGAGCTGATTCTCGAGAGATCTTCCCCAAACATTACTTTTCCTTAAGGAAACATCAAGACTCTGGGCCATTAACAAGCAATCTTCTGAACAAAGGCATGGCTAGCCAACAACCACAATGCTATTGTGAAAGTATTGTAACACCACAAGAACAACAAGTTTAGCTACAGTTGCCTACTCGTAGGCATAATTGAAATTGGTGGGCATGCCAGCTCCCTTGAGCAATATCTAACCTGAATTGGGAATTAAGGAAGTGGCAATCCACCAGATCTGAAGAGTTCCAGGAAGGGAAAGACAATTCTAAAATCTGATTGATTTCAGTCTGCTTTTAGTTAGCAAAAATAGGTGGTATATTATAACTGCTTGTTTTTGACATATTAGAACTTGAGATGAGATGAGTGGCTTTGAAATTGTGTGTGTGTGTGTGTCAGTTGCCCCCAGTTCGGACCGGTTCTATAGAACCGGTAGTAAAACCAGTGGGAGGCTCCACCCACTGACTCTGACATCATCAGAAGCGATCTGAGCATGTGCAGAAGCAAGGCGCACAAGCGCGATCCCATTGCAAACTGGTAGTAAAGGTAAGTAGAACCCACCCCTGGTATGTTTGTGTGTATGTGTGTTTTTACTTAAAATTCATGTTAATAAAATGCAGAGAGGAAGATGGGCCTGAAAAAGGATGTAATAAACAAAATTTTTTAAAAATATTACCATCTTTTATCTTGATCTTTTGTTTAAAAAAAACAAAAATTCATTACTCTAAATCATTGCTTGTACAGTTTTTCTTCCAGCATTGTATGTTAATTCTTTTGGTAAGTCTCCATGCTTGCACAATCCACCTTTTTGCTTTAATAGATTCTAAATTAATCGCTGGGAATATAGCCAAGAAAAAACAAATGCGTTCCCAACACATAGTCATCAACCCAGAATCATATTAACAGTCCTACTATTCTAAATGTAACAATACCAGAACAAGGCTAGTATTAATAGCAATACTGTTTTATGTATCTGTTTTATACATAACTTCAACTAACTTGTTCCTTACAATAACATTAATAAATATTTAAAACATTTTCACTTTTGGATACCATCTTGAAAAAAAAAATTCTGAAAAGCAACCTAGAAATCCTTGAATTATTTTAGAATATGTACCAAACCATTCTCTAATACAGGTAGTCCTCGACTTACAACCACAATTCAGTCCAAAATTTCTGTGCTAAGTGAGACATTTGTTAAGTGAATTTTGTCCCATTTTACAACCTTTCTTGCCATAGTTGTTAAGTGAATTACTGCAGTTGTTAAATTTGTAACACAGTTGTAAGCTTCCCCATTGATTCCCTTGTCAGAAGGTTGCAGAAGGTGATCTAATGACCCTGGGACACTGCAACTGTCACAAATCACTTAGTTGCCAAACATCTGAATTTTGATCAGGTGATCACAGGAATGCTGCAATGGTCATAAGTTTTTTCACACATAAGTGTGAAAAACGGTCATTAGTCACTTTTTTTCAGTGCCATTGCAACTTCAAACGGTCACTAAACGAACTGTTGTAAGTCGATGACTACTTGTATTTATGGAAGTGGATGGCAAATCAGTTTATTGACTCAAGCCATTTCACCCTTTCCATTATCTGTAATAATTTATGAGATCCTCCCCTGCTTTTTTTTTTTTCAGGAGAGCTTCTCACCAAATTGGAAGATGAGGATGAACAAGGCTGGTGCAAAGGAGTGACTGACAGTGGACATGTGGGCCTCTACCCTGCCAACTACGTGGAACTCTTACAGGGTTAGATAGAATGGGCAAAACCGGGGGGGGGGGAGAACTTACCTAATCAGTAAAATTACATCTATATACCAGGGTGGGATTGAAAAATTTCAGCAACCGGTTTGCTGCCCGGTTGCTGGGTGGGTGTGGCCATGGAGGCGTGGCCTACTTGGCCTTTTGAACCACAGCGGAGGGGGCATTTTCGCCCTCCCCAGGCTCTGGAGGCTTTTCTCGAGCCTCCAGGAGGACAAAAACAGCCTCCCCAGGCACCGGAAGCCCTCTGAAGGCCGGAAATGGGCCCATTTCCAGACTTCTAGTACTTCTGATAGGCCCATTTTTTGCCCTCCCCAGGCTCTGGAGGCTTTCTTGGAGCCTCCAGGAGGGCAAAAATGGCCTCCCCTGGGCTCCGGAGGCCCTCCAGAGCCTGGAAATGGGCCTGTTTCTGGACTTCCAGTAGGCCTATTTTTCACCCTCCAGAGGCTCCAGAGGCTTTCCTTGAGCCTCCATGAGGGCGAAAACGGCCTCCCCTGGGCTCCAGAGGCCAGAAACAGGGCCGTTTCTGGACTTCCGATACTTCTGGTAGGCCCATTTTTTGCCCTCCCAGAGCCTCCGCATGCATCCTGCACTTACCTGTCATCCAAAACGGGTGTGTGGAAACTCCTGGGAGGGGAGGGGCAGGGTGGGCAGGGTCAGCCAGTCCTTGGAACAACCAGTTCAGCGAACCAGATTGAAATTAACATCCGGTTTGCCTGAACTGGTCCGAACCGGCTGAATCCCACCCCTGTCTATATATAGTTTGCATTTCTGAGATCACAAGACAGAAATTTCTGATTTCCAAGACAGAAAGATGCAAAATTCAGTTCCTTCAGAGATCCAGTTGCATTTGATAGTCATGGAAGTTCTTAGCTTATGCAGGTGCAAAGTTCACCTTGAAAACTGTGGGAAATACTAGTGAAATCTCAGAAGCTGCAGTGGGTTGGTGGGTGACACCTCACATGGGTGGTTCTGGCTTCTGCATTCAGCATAGCTTTTTGTCCTTCCCTTTAGTTGTAGAATAAATGAATTGCAAAGCAAGCCCTCTGAAGCTCCATTTACATATTGTATTCACAGAAAGTAAGCTTTTTGTCGTTTTGGGGGTGGCACAAATTGGTAAAATAGACTCGAATAATAAAGACTCAGAAACAAAGCCGTGTAAAAGTATAGTTACCAAATCATAGCACTTATAAGTAAATACAAACACATACTCACATACATCTACTGGACACGTACATCCGGTGTGATTTACAACTCGGTATGCCTGTAGATTTTTATGTGCTTACATAGTTATTCATTCTTTCTTCTTGTTTCTCTGACACACAAACAAATCATGGTGCCTTAAAGCTCTTCTTTATTTGCCACAGAGGTTGAAAGCACCCTGCCCTGAAGGGCTGGTCAAACTTCACAAGAAGCACAACAAGAAAGATGTCCCACAATCCCACAAATTCTCTTTAGTCATATCTTAATCCAAAGATCTGCAACACGTGAGATGGATATACATTTGAAAATGGCCCTCACATGGCAAGTTAGTGAAGTATGGGAAGTTTGTAGGACCCAACCACACCGTTCTTTCAACACATCCCTGGATGACTGATATTTGGGGAAGAAAAACTATTCAAAGACAACTGCACTCCACCTATAGAAGTACAGTCCATCCATCAAAGTGTGAAAACTGAGAAATAAAATGAATTTGTGAACATCTGTGGGTTGTTTTCTAAAATTGATACTTTAGTAGCTGTGGATTTTGGAAAATAAAGAAATAAATAAGCATGACAGCCAGTTTTAGTTTTTTGTTTTGTTTCCAAGCTTCTAGTTCTTATGACACACATTTAATCTTACAAATACGTGGGCAAGGCTGATGAAATCCAATTGGTCTACATGTGACTTGTTTCAGCATTTTATTTACACTTTTCTCAAAGTATCTATTGTCAGTTTAATTGATAATAATCCAGAAGCTGAATTAAGATACAGTATGTATGTCATACCAGTCCTAGCAGTGGTGAAATGTAAAATTTGTTACTACCGGTTCTGTGAGCGTGGCTTAGTGGGAGGGTAATGTGACTGGGTGGGCGTGGCCATTTTTTTTTTAACTTTTAAAACCATTTTTTCTACAGCGTCTTTGGCCGAAGAGGTTGTAAAAAAATGCTTTTAAAAGCCTCTGACAATCCCAGTTGAGCCACGTGATCATTAGAGGCTTTTTTGTTTTTTTAATTTTTAAAAGCATTTTTTCGACCAAAGAGGTTGCAGAAAAAATGTTTTTTAAATTTTTTTTAAAAAGCCTCTGATGATTGCGCGACTCAGTTGGGCATGGGGGGGGCAGGGATTTTTGCTACCGGTTTTCCGAATCACCCGCTGCAATCGCTACCTGATCAAGCGATCCAGTCCGAACCGGGATCATTTCACCCCTGAGTCCTAGTCCATGTGGTTGATCTCCAAAAGCTAAGTGAGGTTTAAAGCTGGTTAGAATTCGGACAAAAAGCATCAGGAAATCCCAAGGCTATTGACAAGACTGAAAGTTGAAAAACCATGATTGAAGAAGATAATGACAAAGCACTTCTATATTGTAAGAAAACTGCATGGAGATGGACTTAGCAAATTTGAACTAGGCTCAAAGGAGAACATATCTCAGCTGAGCTTTGTCTCATAGTCAACTGTCATTTGATTTTCCCACTTCAGATTAAATAAATCTTTCTTTAAACATTAAAAGAGGCATTACAAGGCATTTCTCTACCCCAGGAAACATCTGAATCTCCCCTGCAGAAACATAAACCAAGAGGATCCACCCTTAGGTGTCAGCCATAGAAAATCTCACCAAGATTCTGACAAATAATAATGGTACGATTTGGAGGGAGGAATTAAATACATTAACTATTTAACTGTGCCATTAACTATTTAATCGTGTTAATTAAATTGCTAATTAACTGTTTAATTTTATTAATTAAACTGTTAAAAAAGAAAATGAAACAATTACAATATATGGAATAAAACAAAGTACAACAGCAATAGGAGCTCTAGCAAAGCACATGCTTGGGGCAAAGATATAAATAAAAAAAGTAATAACTCAAGTACAATTACTGAAACAATGACTTAACAACCAGCCAGTGGGACATCCATACCTCCCAGCCCAAATTTGTGTATGGAAACCATCAGGTCTTCAATGTTTTGCAAAAGATTGACAGAATGTGCCATCCAAATCTCCAGGGAATGCTGTTCCACAGAGCTGGTATGGCAGCAGATACCCATTCTCCCTAAAGTTGGGAAGAAAACTAACTACAAGTAGTCCTCAATTTATGACCACAATTGGGACCAAGAATCGCTGAGCAAGGCAGCTGTTAAGTGAATCACACCTGATTTTATAATCTTTTTTGCCACTACAAGTTGTCAAGTGAATCAGGTGGCCATAAAGTGAATTCAGATTCCACCATTAACTTTGCTTGTTGGAAGCCAGCTGGGAAGGTTGCAATTGGCAATTATGTGATCCCAGGATGCTGCAATTGTCATAAATGCATGCCTGTTGGGCTAAGTGCCCAAATTTTGATGACATGACCTTGAGGATGCTGTGATGCTTTTTAATGCTAGGACCCATCATAAATCACCTTTTTCAATGCTGTTCGAATAGTTGCTAAATGAATGGCTATAATTTGAGGACTACCTGTAAACATTCGTCACACCTTATGATTTACTGTGAGCAGCACTAACATAACTTCCTAGGATGAATTGGGGCATTTGCATACATGGTCTTGCCCTGAGCCTGCAGCATCAGCTCCTGACTTGAGCAATGCCACCTTCTGTGTTCAGTAGCTGAGCTGAGTTAGTTCCAGCTCAGCTATGATCAGTGGTGGGATTCAGACGGTTTGCACCAGTTCAGGAGAACTGGGAGCTAATGTTTTTTGTAGAGTTTGGCGAACTGATTCCTAAATGGCCAGACTAGCGTGCGTTCATGTGGCGGCAGCGGAAGAAGCAGTATCAGATCACGGGGGGAGAAGTTTCTAAGTTAAGTAGGAAAGTATAAGGAGAGGGGGTGGGGAAAAGGGAGGTCAGTGGAGGAACTTTATCAACTACCTTTATAAATGCTTTGCTCCATATTTGTTTGAGAAGCAGGCCACTGAGTTTTCCGGTTAGCAAGCAATGCTCGGTTCAGCAAGTGCTCTCTTAAGCATGCGCCAGAAACCCAAGCAATGTTCCAGAGGACCCTCTTCACTTGGGGTTTGGAGTTGAGCAACGGGTCAGGTCTTCCTGGGCCCTGGTCATCCCCACGCCTTCCCATGCCACTGATTTCTGGTTGGCCTGAAGTAGGCTCAAACCTGCCATTTCTCCCAAGATGGTGGATGAAGGTGACAGCATGGGAAGGATGGCTGGAATGGGGGCACTGCTGCCCCCCGTGAACCCCTTGGAGCTAGCTGGGGTGAGATTCGGCTTCTGCCGGAATCTCACCACTGGCTATGATGCATTTGAAAATCACAGACAGTGATTTTTTTTTCCCTTTCTTTTGTAGTGTGGTCTGCTATGCTATGTAGAACCATTGGTCCATTGGCAGGAGCTCTCAGCTCAATCCACCTCCCAGATCATGGGTTCAAATGAACTTCCCTCCCCATAGAGGTTCAGATGTTATAGCAACAGAATAATAGAGTTGGAAGCAGGAGACACTATACCTGTCCAATCTCTACTTAAGAACCTCCAATGATGGAGCACCCATAACTTCTAAAGGCAAGCCGTTCCACTGATTAATTGTTCTAACTCTAAGGAAATTTCTCCTAATTTCTAAGTTGCTTCTCTCCTTGATTAGTTTCCATCCATTGCTTCTTGTTCTGTCTTCGGGTGCTTTGGAGAATAGACTGACCTCCCCGCTTCTTTGCAGCAGCCTCTCAAATATTGGAACACTATTAGCGTGTCACCCCTAGTTCTTCTTTTCATTAGCTAGACATACCCAATTCCTGTAACCGTTCTTCATATGTTTTAATATCCAGTTTCCTAATAATCTTTATTGCTCCTCTGTGCACTCTTTCCAGGGTCTCAACACCATTTTTATATCATGGCAACCAAAACTGGATGCAATATTCCAAGCGTGGTCCTACCAAGACATTATAAATCACACTGGGACACTTAATTCACAGTTATTTTCAGAGCAATAGAAGGATGGTGCCCAGATGTCCTCTTAGCTCTTCCTTATAGAAACCGTTCATTTTTTACTTAATATTTTTTGCAAGTACAGATGTACATAACAGAAACCATAGGGGAGAACTATTGACTATTATGTTCTTTGCATTCTCTTCCTGATTATTTGGAAACTGATGTGGGTGTTTTGAAATCACCAGCAACAGACACCACCAGGGAGTGAATCCAAGCAAATTTTGAGGGACTTGAGAGAAGAAACATCTTTTCCTAGCGTTATTCCCACCTTATGGCAGGGTCCATTTAAAACTCCCTTTTAATGACTCTCTAATCCCTTAATTCAATGTCAGGGTGACTGGATGGAGCTGAGCATTTACTGGCCGGGTGCCCTTCCTGATGCCATGTGGAGTTTGCAGATTTTTTTTTTCTTTGCACAAAAGTGGATCACATGACCCCAGGACATTGCAACCATCATGAATATGAGTTAATTGGCAAGTGTCTGAATTTTGATCACGTGACCACGGGGATGCTGCAACAGTTGTAATTATGAAAAATGGTCATTTCAGTTTTTAATGTTGTTGTAACTTTGAACAGTCACTAAATGAACTGCTGTAAATCAAGGACTCTATTACAGATAGCCCTCAATTTACAAATGACTGCTTAGTGACTGAAATTACAACTGGCCTCCCCAAAACTACTTTCAACCCAGATTCAAAGTTTCTATGGTGGCCCACCCCCCCCCTACAGGGAGCCACAGTCATATGGTCATATTTTGGCTGCTTGGCAACTAGCCTGCATTTACAGCTGTTTGTACCATTCCCTGATCACATGACTGTGCTTTGCGATGGTTATTTTGTTTTTGCTTTTTTGCCAGAAACTGGCATTTTTTTCCAGTTTCTGGTAAAAAATACCCATTAAAGAAAATGGGTTCACTTAATGACCATCGCAAAAAAAAGGACATAAAATCAGGCATGGCCACACGGTGACCAGCTTAACAAAAAGCACAATTTATGACTGTAATTCCCAGCTCAATTATTGATGTAAGTTGAGGACTATATATATATATATACAGAAGAGAATGGGACTTTCAGGCAAAACAGATGCTAATATTGGCCTTAAGTTCAAGAAAGACTTTAATTTGCAAAATGAAAAAGTGAGTCATTCTTGAGTCCTTTCAGGTTAGCTGTTTCGCTCTGCCTAACATAATCAGCAACTGCAGCTGCCTCATAGCTGCAAGCAGTTCACAATTCGTTGTCTCCAAAAGCCTTGAGCGTTTCCTCAAACCCTACCTTAGTGGCTATAAAAATTTTGAAGTGAGATTGAGATAAAATAATAAATAGACTGGGGATTGTTGCAGTAACTTCATTTTAATGAAATGTAGTTTTCGTTCTCACCTGAACAAAAGGTTTGCAACATCAAACCCTCGGAAGACTTAATAATTAAAAAAGTATTGGACTGAGCTGAAACGAACAAGATGACACTTGAGCTGAAAGGACTGATGGATTTGGAATATTATATAATATGGGAGAAGTTGTATAAATGGATTGAGAATTTAGTTAGTAGGACTGAATTTAGTTAGAATGTATAGAGTGTAAGTGAAATATGGTAATATGTCATGTAAATGGTCACAGTCATGCACAAACTTTCTTCTTTTGTATTTTAATTGTTGAAAATCAATAAAATATTTATTAAAAAGAAAGAAAGAAAGAAAATAATAATAAAGCCTCATCAATTGCTACAATAGAGAAAAAATTACAACATTAAATTAAGGAGACATCAGAACTAGGAACCATTATTTTATCAAACTTGGGTATGTTTTACGGTTTATCTCAATGGCTAGATTATAGTGGTGAGAGAGAGGGGGGGAGAGGGAGAGGGAGAGGGAGAGGGAGAGAGAATTTTTGTATGTATAGTACCTATCTCTTTGTGTCCCAGATTTATATAAGCGTACTTACCTGATTTTGTTTTTTTAAAAAATAAAATAAAATAAAAACAGAAAACAGAGGGGGATTTCCCAGTTTTTCTCCACTGATTCATATAATACTTTCTGCTGTCAAATTAATCTCTCTGTCCTGATGGCAAGAGACATATCACACCCACAATAGCTCTACCTGTTTAAGGGCTTCAAGGAAAATTATTTTGTTTTTGAACCCTAAGATTTTGCATGCCACAAACATGGAACCCCACAAGTGCTAGCCAAACATTAAGGAATCTGCTTTCTGACTGAGCTCACCTGACGACCAAGGAGATTCAGAGCTATCAAAGTTCACTGCTCATTAATCAGAGTGGCAAAGCATTTTTGCTCAGGTGCTCTTAGCCAATTGAAACATGAGCCCCAATAATTACATAGAATAGAGGCGGTAAACCCCAGCAGTCCTAACCAGTCAGGATCTACAACTCACATTCCTGGGCCCTATGGGCGAGGCAATAATGTTACTCCCCAGCCAGTGCAAATATACTTCTCCATCCCCAAGAAAAATAATCCAGGTGCAGTCAGGACACACAGAAGGAATTCCCGCTGGAAACTGAACTGAAGGAAACTGAAGGTCTGAACCAACGGAAGATGGGAGGCAGAATCTGGATCATAATGCTGCTGGCAATTGGGATTGAAGGGCAAATCCGGTGAGATAATGCAAGATGGTTATTGAACTCTGAGCGGCAGAGGAGTACTTAGCAGATAGGATAGCCTCTTTTAGTTTCAGATGCTACAGCTGGGCTGGACCAGTTACAGTAGTTCCCAACTTCCTAGCTAGCACGATGAATTCTGTAAACTGTAGTCCTCATCCTTTGGAGGTTATCATCTTAAGGGGGATTTAGAAACTTGTGGCTTTAGGGACCCTTGATCAAGAAAGAAGAATATGATTGCAGAGAATTTGAAGAATCAAGTTATAGGGGCACACAGCTTGCATTTCAAGGAAGAGGTCTGTGCAAGCCACCAACTGTGAACCCAGAATATGGGATCTGGGATAGCTAGAGGTAATTTGAAAAATAAAGTGGCCTAGTGATTAGAAAGGAGGTCTCTGTGAAGTTAACTTATGATCTACTTTTTCCTTTTTTTGTGCTGGGCTAGAGAGGAAGATCCTAGCTGGAAATTGTGGAATTTGTAGTTTCGATAAATCTGGAGATCACCTGATTGTGGAAACTTAGATTAAAACAATAGTTGTCACTCAAACTGACGGATAATATTATGATCAGGACTCTTCCGTCACATGAAGGGTGCTGACAGCTTAACATGTGAATCTGAGGCTGTCCATATGTGGTTAGACTCTTAACGCCCAGCTTTAACCAGCATGTTGGGAGTTGTACCTTAGTAATATCTGGAAAAGCAGAAGTTCTGCCACATCTGAAATTTCAGATGTGAGATTAAAGAAAAGGGACTTTCCATCATATGCAGGAAAGTGTCCTCAAAGGAGGCAGGAGAAATAAAAATGCAGAGATTCCAAATAAAAATAAAATATATATATTGCAGTGCTTCTCAATCTTGGCAGCTGGAAAATGGATGGGCTTCAACTCCCAGAATTCCCCAGCCAGCTAGTCTTCAGCTAGGCTGGCTAGGAAATTCTGGGAGTTGAAATCCTTTCGTCTTCCAGCTGCCAAGGTTGAGAATCACTGATATACTGAATAACCAGTAGTTGGTAGTAAAAGCACACCCTGCCTTAACAAAGATTTTAGAAATTGGGATGTCTCAAACACTTGAAAAGAAATGAAATTAAACAGGTTAGAAGAGAAAAACTTTAGACAAAACTTGAGAGAACTCTTTGGTTCTTTAAAAGAATAAGGGAGGGTTAAACTGAATTTTAGGCTTGCAGTTGGCCAGAAAACAAATTGCTGGATTAGGATGCTAATAGCCCCAACTGAGAGTCCCCTCTTAATTGAAAATCCCTCTAGCACGTGTCCAGTTTCAAGATAAAACAATGACCTTGAAATTACCCATCCATATTAAGCAGCTGAGTAGCTAAGCAGAAACATATGGTTCCAAACTCAACTGAGACCGATTACATTTTTACTTAAATTATTGTACAAGCCAATTTGGAAGTCCAAATTTAAACAAGTATACATTTTGTCCTCTTTCAGTTTAGTCCTTCATCTTTTTTAATGATAGGTAAGAGTTTTCCTTAGGTTTAATGTAGATTTCTCCCACTTTTGATAGAGGTATGCAATTTCAGATTCCATTGGGTTAGAATTCTGGGAGTTGAAGTCCATACAGCTTAAAATTGCCAAGGATAAGAAAGACTACAGTAGCATGATTACAAAATAAATAAGAGTTGATCTTGACTCAAAAGAGGTGTTGCAACTTTTAATAGCATGTAAATAAATGTGAACTTTATATTATGTTGCTACTGTAAGGTACCTTTAGAGCAGGGGTGTCGAACTCAAGGCCTGTAGGCCGGATCTAGCCATAGAGTGCTTAGATCTGGCCTGTGGGGCCACTCTGGAAACATTGAAGGACTGGCCCGTGGTACCTCTGTCAGCGAAAATGGAACTTGGAGCTGGCGCCTGCAGTCCTCCCAGGTTCCATTTTATGACGACCTCCTGCAGCCCTCTACCAGCAAAAATGGAGCATCCCTCCCACCCAAGCTCCGTTTTCACTGGCAGAGGGCTAGCAAAACAAACTAAAAGCAAAACAAAAAGAGAAATGTTTCCCTTTTTGCATTTGAGCATCGAAGAAGAGACAGGAAAGGAGGAATGGAAAGAAGAAAGACAAAGACAAAGAAGGGAAGATAGGAAGAGAGCAAGGAAGGAAAAAGAAGGAAAGAGGGGAAGGAAGAAGAAAAGAGAAGGAAGGAAGGAAGGAAGGAAGGAAGGAAGGAAGGAAGGAAGGAAGGAAGGAAGGAAGGAAGGAAGGAAGGAAGTCCTGTCTTAGCACTTGGCCACCAGCAGCCCTGCTGCCCTTTCACCATCCCCTTGTCTCCTCCTCCTGACCTCTCCTGGTGGTCTCCCATCCTATCGCTGAGGATGCTTTGGTTACAAAGCCAGGTCTACTTGTATTGAGAGGGAGTGGGCTTCCCTCTGACCCACATACTTTGCCCTCCCGCAAACACCATGAGCAACTTGGCCAAGGAGAATGAGAACAGCAGCAGGAGCATCGAGGAGGAGGTAAGCGCCTCTGGGCACCCCCTCTGGGAAGCGGGGCTGGGTTGGGCTGGGCTGTGGGGTCCTGGTGCCCTGGAGTTCGAGGGCTGGGTGCTTGCTCTCCACTGCCTAGAGGTCTGGACAGTCTGCACCACTATCCGGGGGTCCTCTGAGTGGCCTGAGAGGGACAACGAAGCTCCTCTAAAGAACAAGGGTTTGGTGCTCTCCCTGGTCTCACCTTCCTCCACTGGAGACAATGGATCCCCCCCAGCCCCACCTGGACCACTACAGGCACCCCAACACGAGTGATGTCGAACTGGCCATACCCACCCGGCCCCCTGAAATCAAACACAACCCTGATGCGGCCCTCAATGAAATAAAGTTTGACACCCCTGCTTTAGAGAATATTGAAAATCCTCATTATCCCATTTAGGATAGGTCTGGAGTCTCTTGGATATCAGCAATACATTATTTTACTGGAGATTAGAAATAGAAAGAAAAATAGTACTGGTGGTGGTTGTTTTTTTTTTAATTTAGTGAAATTTGTGCACTTTTCATTGCATCCATCCATCCATCAGATAAATTAGGAAAAGAAGCTCTGTAGTAACAATTAACAGAAATCCATTGTAGTATCAACTCTGGAACAAAATGGTTAAATATATTTTTTTCTTTAACCTAAATAAAAACAAAGAAGCTATGAAACAAATACATAGGATACCCAAAGACTAGTTCGCAAATACTGTAGTGTTTCTGCTGAATAGAAGCTAGAATATCAGGATTAGCTGGAGATTTAGTGTGATTTGCAAATGCTATGCAGAATTTTCATGCTGTTTTGATACATCCAGAAATGTCTTAAAATGAAAAAAACCAAAACATTTCTTTATAAAATAATAATTAAAAAGAAAAGAATTAAACCCAGAAATTTCTACCCCTAAAGGCATTCAAGGAAAACCAGGAACAGAGCTTGATTTTTACCATGACCATACTTCGCAAGGCTTGTCCTCATTTGCACGATAGAACTGCCTGTCATATCTGGTTCATATTAGGGACCTAATCAGAAGCATTAGATCCAACTATATTTGAAATCTACTCACTATTGTACTAAAACATGAGTAGGAAATAATTTCCCCTCTCAAAAATTGCAGGAGGAAAGCAAAGATGCACAACAATTGACTAATTTATTATGTAATTATATTAGTTATTTGTAAGGTAGGTGCTATTTGTTGGAAAACAAGTTGAGGACAGATTCTCCTTGAGAATTCCTATGTGGTCACTAAGATTGACACTGATTTGATGGCACGTAATCAAATCAATCAAGTCTTATTGTTAGGTGAGGGACAAGAGAAGCGGTTGCCAAGCATTCAAATTTTGATCATGTGTCTATGCTTTGAGATGCTTTGAGAGTCACAAGTGTGAAGACCAGGCATAAATCACTTTTTCAGTGCCGTAGTAACTTTGAACAATCTCTAAATGAATACTTGTAAGTTGAAGACTTTGTTTCAGTAGTGGGATTCAGCCAGTTCGCACCACTTTGGGAGAACCGGTTGTTATCTTTCTGAGCAGTTTGGCGAACTGGTTGTTGGAAGAAATCATTAGGGCAGAGAACCGGTTGTTAAATTATTTGAATCCCACCACTGCTTTGTTTATTGCTATTTGCTTAAACAATGATGCTGGGTAGCCATTAGCCTTCATATTGACAATGAATGGGAAATCTTTTGTAGACTGGATACTGCACCTGACATTTGAACACAGGCAGACTAGGGATGTAAAGTCAGTGGGGTCATGACACATATATCGGGGTGTGTGTCCAGAACTGATGTGGGGTCTTTTTGGTTTGGGAAATGAATATTTGAAATGGGGGGTGGAGGCTTTGTTCAGAATGCAGTTAACCCTCTTTAGGTTTTGCTACAGCAGTAACAAGCAGCTATAGCTAGCCTTTGCTCAATATGGAAAAAAAAAACACCCTATGTAGGATCAGACGAAGTTAGTATTTATAGGGTGAATCACTAAAAAAATCCCAAAATGGCTTAGGACCTGGGTACTTGCGGGACCGCCTACTACCACCAATAGCCTCCCACCGGCCGGTACGCTCCCATAGAGAGGGGCTCCTCCGGGTGCCGTCAGCCAAACAATGCCAACTGGTGGCCCCCAGGGGGAGAGCCTTCTCTGTGGGGGCACCTACTATCTGGAACGAGCTCCCCCCAGAGATATGGAGGATCCCGGATCTGCGCACCTTCCGCCGCGCTTTAAAGACCTTACTATTTCACCAGGCCAGCCTGGCCTAATTTTCCCCCTCTTTTATAAAAGATTTTTAATTTTTAAATATCTTTTAGTATTTTATACATTCAATTTTAAATTGGTTTTAAAAGTTTGAGGTTTTAAATTTGTCGGGGCCAAAATTATTTAATTTGATTTTATTCTACTTTTAAATTTTGTATGTATGTGTTTTATTGTTTGGCTGTGCACCGCCCTGAGTCCTTCCGGAGTAGGGCGGTATAGAAATCAAATCAAATCAAATAAATAAATAAATAAATAAAATAAGACAATACCATTTTTGCATTGTTGCCAAGACAAGTTCACAGACACATTCATGAAGATGTGTTCACTTCAAGGGAGACTTTTAAAGTTTAATTTTAAATGTTAGGGTTTACAATACTTATCCTGTGAGTTTCCTACCTCAAAAAGCCAGTCAGTGTAAAACAACTTTTTTTTTGTAGTTGTAGTCCGATCTTTGGAAGTCGCAATCAAATCTGGTAGCTTCATGTAGTGCTAGGGGCCTTAAGATACCTATAACTGCATAAGTAGTCTTATCTATGGCTTAGCCACTATGACAGGGTTCACACAACATACTAAAGCAAAACAGTCATCTTATGGCTTAATGCAGTGTGTGAAGCCAACCTACAACCAACCCTGGAATGGGAGGAAGCTAAAGAAACTCACCTGCATTTTCTCTCAGGGAATAAGAAAGATATGGGGTGCTGCTTGGGTATGACAACTACCATGTTTCCCCAAAAATAAGACCCAACTGGAAAATAAACCCTAGCATGATTTTTCAGGGTACCCATAATATAAACGCTAACCCAAAAATAAGCCCCAGTTAAGATTGTCAGCCAGATGGACGCATTTAGTACCGTATTTCTCCAAAAATAAGACTTAAGCAGAAAATCTGTCTTTTTTGTAGAAAATTAATATAAGACCATGTCTTATTTTCAGGGAAACATGATAAGTGTTAGAAATTCTGTTTATATAAAGCACCACAGAGCAAACAAAGAGTACAGTCACCATTTGCTTTACTGCTCAACTATTTAACTGTAACAGGAAACAGGAAACTCTACTTAGCACAAAAGAGCATCGAGCATATACCATAGATCCGAACTTGTAAATACTGCTATCTACTGGTTGAATACTACTGTAGGTGTTGCATAGAAATACATTCCAACAATACATTTTAATACTAAGCAATATAGGTAGTCCTTGTTTAGTGATCATTGAAAGCAACAATGACACTGAAGAAGTAACTTATGACTGGTTCTCACACTTTTATAACTTTTCACCATCACAGCATTCCCATGGTCATGTGATCAAAATTTGGGTGCTTGACAACTGGCATGTATTTACTATGGTTGTTTGTCGCTAGTTGCAATTTCCCCAGGTGGCTTCTGACAAGCAAAGTCAATGGGAGAAGCTGCACTTGCATAACAACAGCAGTGATTTGTTAACAACTGTGGCAAAAAAAAGGCTGTAAAATTGGGTGTGACTCACTTAACAACCATCTTGTTTAATAACAGAAATTCTGATGCCAATTGTGGTCGTAAATCAAGGACTACTTAAACTTGGAATTGGAGCACTTTCAGGGTTATCATCCAATGAATCTGTCTCTTTTTTTGGGTGGGGGGAGCATTCCCTTTTGGGAAACAAGCACCATGGATTTGCCCAAGATGGATGGCATTAAGCATGGGATGTATCTGACTCACCGATTCAAGATTCCCCCTCCTGTTCTAAAATAATAAGGATCAAATATTTCTGAGATCTATGATTCAAGGATGTTGTAGATGTACAGTGAGGCAGCAATCTAGATCTGCCAGCCAGTTCCTGGTAAGATATATGAACAATGTGGAGGATACCAGTTCAATATACTTTCCTATATGTTGAAGAGATAACTTATCCAGTTGATAACACAACCCAATTCTTCCAGAATAACCCCATTTGCATCCACCAGTTCTGGCTCATCTTCCTCCCTAAAAATCAGATACAATTGACACAAAACAAGAGATTGACTAGTTTAGCTCCTCCCAGGGGGTTATGAGAAGATACCTGGTGTCTTACGAACTATCAACCTGGTGCCGGAGCACACCAGTCTATGACTTACTCAGCACTGATTAAGGATACTAGGTAGCTACAATTAATTCATCTGCCCAGCCCTGTTGCTGCCTACAGGTGGGTGATGCCCAAGTATCAGTGTTAATTAAAAAATCTCTCACTACATGTGTAAGGATTTATCTCTCTCCCTTTATGGCTAATATTGTCTCATGTGGGTAGGTGAGAGAGAGTTGAGGAATGTTGGATGAAAAATGCCAAGCTAACTCTACAGAGTTCTGAACACAGTAATGCCAGATGGACAAGAAATTTATGACTCTAATTCAATGATTTAAAACCCCAATCCAAGGAAATAATCAACCCTAGAGTTTGATTTTCCCATTTTACTTTTGAAATATTCTTTAACATCTTTAACAACTGTCCAAACAGCATACACTAGAAGAAAACAAACCTTGCTTGAATCTACTTCATCCTAAACCAGAATCCTGTTTCATTTTTCATAGCTCAGCAGGTAGTGTGAATCTGATCAATTATGGGTTTTTTAAATAAATCCTGTCCTGTAGGACCATTAGACCAAATAAAATAATTTCAATTTGTAGATTGTGTGCCCTCAATCAGGTCCGTACACCTTTCACCATCCAGAGAACTGAATTTCATGAGGGGAGAGGTTGCAAATAATCCAGTTTAAAGTGAGGAAGAATGCTAAGGGGTAAAAGGGTTACCTTAAATCCCACCCCTTCCATGAGGAAAGAATCCATATCTTTGGTTGTACCTAATCTTGGGGGCTCTGGGAAATCATGTGAACCTACTGGGATTTATAGTTTTCATTTCTGTCCTAGATTTTTGTCAAATCATCAAATAATTGACTTATTATAATGGTGGTGATATTTTTGATAGCAAGAATATCATACCCTACATTACTTTTAACTCCCCCCCTCTTCTATCTGCTTTCTATTCCCTTGCAGGATCCCTCTGCAGAAATTTCCATCTGTCCGAAACCGGTTTGGCCAATCAGGGCTTCCCATTGCTGAAGTATTAAGGCGAGGTGGACTAAGAACTGGAAAACCACCAGCTACAACTTCTGTCACTCGTCTCCACAACTACATGGACGTATGTTTTCTTAATAGAGGGCATAAGCTTATGATTACATTTCAGAGTGTTGCAGTGGTAAATGAAGGGCCTCTGTACCCAAGTATAATGATGCCAAAATACCAAAACCTGGGGGTCAAATCATTGGATAAATTTGAGGAGATTCAAGCCCATCCTCAACTATGGAAAATTAATCTCTTTCAGCCCAACCTACTCTATTGTTGTGGGATAAATTGAAGAAAGACCCTATGTAAGCTACCATGAGCTTTTTGAAAGAAAAGCAAGTTACAAATCCACCAAATAAATTAATGGGTCTGCGAGGGAAGGAATCTTAGCTGCTGGATAGAGTCTCAAGAACTGTGTCTTTGTTCAAGCAATAGAGATAACCCACAGTGATCTGATTTGGTTAGTTGTATTGTGGGAATTCAGTCACTGTAGTTAGTGAATGGCTTGGCTTCTTCTTGCTCCTTATAATACTCAACAGATGACACTTCAACGAATAGTAATGTTGTGAGATGTACTGTATAAACCAGCTAACTAACCAAATGTAAGTGTTGTTGGGTTAAACAAAGGAACCTTACAGATAATTCTCAATTTACGATTTCAATTGGGACTAGAAATCCAATCATAAGTTATTACACTCATAACAGGGGTGAAATCCAGCGGGTTCTGATAGGTAGCAGAAATTTTGAGCAGTTCGGAGAACCGGCAAATACCACCTCTGGCTGGCCCCAGAGTGGGGTGGGAATGGAGATTTTGCAGTATCCTTTCCCTGCCAGGCCCACCAAGCCACTCCCACCAAGCCACACCCACAGAACCGGTAATAAAAAATATGGATTTCACCACTGACTCATAAGTCAAGGTACCCATATTTATTTTTTCATTTTTTTCATTTTATTAAATTTGAATACCGCCCTACTCCTGAAGGACTCAGGGCGGTGAACAGGCACAAAATAAAACACATAAATACAAAAGTTAAAAAACATAATTAAAACCAAATTAAATAATTTTGCCCGAGACAATTAAAATTCCCAATAATTTAAAACAAATTAAAATTTCACTTTAAAATTTAAAAGAAGGGGAGAAAATTAGGCCAGGATGGCCTGCTGGAATAGGAGTGTCTTCAAAGCACGGCAGAAGGTGCGCAGATCCGGGATCCTCCGTATCTCCGGGGGGAGCTCGTTCCAGATAGTAGGTGCCCCCACAGAGAAGGCCCTCCCCCTAGGGGCCGCCAGTTGACATTGTTTGGCTGACAGCACCTGAAGGAGCCCCACTCTATGAGAGCGTACCGGCCGGTGGGAGGCTGTTTGTGGTAGTAGGCGGTCCCGTAAGTAGCCAGGTCCTAAGCCATGGAGCGCTCTAAAGGTGGTAACCAAAACCTTGAAGCGCACCTGGAAGACCACCGGGAGCCAGTGCAGCTCGCGCAGGAGAGGTGTCACACAGGAGCACCATGTTGCTCCCATAACCACCCGTGCGGCCGCACTCTGCGCCAGTTGGAGCCTCTGGGTGCTCCTCAAGGGGAGCCCCATGTAGAGAGCGTTACAATAGTCCAGGCGGGAGGTGACGAGGGCATGAGTGACTATGTGTAGGGAGTCCCGATCCAGAAAGGGATGCAACTGGCGAATCAGGCGAACCTGATGAAAGATCCTCCTGGTCACGGCCGTCAAGTGCTCTTCTAAAGACAGCCGTGAATCCAGGAGGACGCCCAAGTTGCGAGCCCTCTCCGTGGGGGCCAGCGATTCGCCCCCAATAGTCAGCGATGGCGTCAACTGACTATATCGGGATGTCGGAAACAACAGCCACTCGGTCTTGGATGGGTTGAATCTTGGATGGTATGACCTGACCCATTGTTTTTATAGTGATCCTCAAACAAATCACCATAGTTAAGTGAAGTTAAGTAAAGTGAACCCCAGCAAAAATGTTGCAAACATGGTCATGTGATGACCATGGGATGCTGCGATTGGTCATAAAGGTGAACCAGTTGCTAAGCACTCAAAATGCAGGACCACGGTGAAGAGGAGGTATTTTACAATGGCCGGAAGTTATTTACTGCCATAAAGTATCCAATCCAAACCCTAACCCTAACCCTAACCCTCACTCTTAATGACCACATAGCTAGAACTTCTCTAGGATGATCTGTCCCCAACATGGTCCTTCAGGTGTCCCAATGGTGCACCTAGTGCCGTTGTAACTGAGTCCATCCTCCTTGCTCTTGATCACACTTTTTCTTTTTTCTTCCATTTTTGGTGGAAGGCTTCCCGTGAGAACTAAGCCTTTGCATAATGTGTCCAAAATATGATAACTTGAGCCCGATCGTTTGTGCCTTGGGTGAAAACTTTATTTTCTTTGTTTTCTTGTTGTTTATGGTATTCTGAGGTGTCTTCTCCAACACCAAAGCTCAAAATAATCAAGAATCTTTCTATCCTGCATCTTCAAAGTCTAACTTTAATTTCCATAGCATGTCACAGAGAAAATCATTGCAAGCACAATTCTGATCTTTGTAGATATAGACACATCCCAGCCTACAGTATGAATATATTTTTCTGACCTTCATTGCTATCCTAACAAAATGCCAGCCTGTGAAATATTTCTTGAGTGTTACTTTTTTATTGCTTGCTCACTGGTGAAAAGCAGAAACCATCTGCCATATCAATAGCAGCATTGTTCATAACGGTCATAAAATGGGGCAAAATTCACAATAAATGTTTCACTTAGCAACATAAATTTTGGGCTCAATTGTGGTTCTAAGTTGAAGACTACCTGTATACACTTATGTTCTTCCAATATATGTTCTTCACTAAATATATGTTCATTATACAGTAAATCCAGTTCCCTTTGCTATGTTCTTTACAGACTGTGGCTTCCAGTCCTGTATATAAATTTTGCACAAGACCAGTAAATTGTTCTACAATTTCTGGTTTTCTCAGGAAATACCACAGTTGGACATGACACAATCAATCATGACACAATCAAAAGATCTTTCTATAATCAATTAAGCACAAACTGACTTTTTAAAATCCTTTCGCTTTCTCAATTTTCTAGTGAGCATCACCAATAATCTTTCTTGGTCCTCGGATTTTTGTAAAGCTAAACTAATGTCCGTGCAGGGCTCTAATCTGAATGATCTGGATGATCCTAAGTATTATTTTGCTAGTATGTGCAATCAAGGATACTGTACAATAGTTTGCATGCCCTCTTAGATCTTCTTTCTTTGATATAGGTAATATATTAATCTTTTCCACTCTCTTTACCATTTTCTCTTTCTCCAGATTTGCTTGCATATTTTGGTTAGAACCTTTACAGATTCTTCTCCTCTTCAAAGTGTTGATTTAATTGCATATTTTAGTACTAGAGATTCTTGGAAATACCTTGAAAAATTTATTCGTTGTTGAGATCCCTAAATTCCTCTCATCTTTCTTTGATCTTCTTTGAATCAGTTACTGTATATACATTGACATTCTTTACCATATTAATTTAAACCTCCTTCTGAGTTTGGAAAGATTTTGAAAGACTTTCCTTGGGTTTCTATGTCAGTTTCTCTCTTCAATGCCTTTGCAGATATACAGGTAGTCCTCGAGTTATGAATGTGTTGGAGCCTGCCCATTCCATTCATACCTCGAGGATCCGTGGGAGTGAATCTCATACTTTGAACGAGATCACTCCCTGCTTTCACCCACGCATTCGCTAATTTAATGCATGGGCGAGTGCATGATTCGTTAAGTGCACATGAGGTATCTCAGAATGGGGATGGCCATGGGGGCAGGGGGGCTAATGATGGAACAGGCCCAAGGCCTCCCCACCCACTAAGATACCTCATGCTTCCCCCTCCCTGCCGCACCGGACTTACTTACCTTGCAAAGATCTGTCTCTTCTCTGCCACCGTTTCATTCTCTTTGAGGAAGAGGAGAGCTCCTGGGCACAAAAAGTATTTGTGGTACCTGTCTCCTTCTCCTCTCCACTCCTCTCCCCTCCTTCAACTCCTTTCTGCCACCACTGGGACAATTTTTGCCCAAATGGGGCCTTTGAAAACAGAGGGATTCGCTCCATTTTGAAATGCCCCATAAGCATCTATGAGACCTTTGAAAATGGAGGGATTTGCTCCATTTTCAAAGGCCTCATAGAGGCCTTGGGGCCATTTCAAAATGGAGTCAATCCCTCCATTTTCAAAGGCCCCATTTACAAGCAGATGAAGCTTCCAGTCTCCATCCGATCTCTGTCTGGGTAAAAGTGTCCCAGTGGCAGAAAAGAGTTGGGGGGGGGGGGGAGCAGGAGACAGGCACCACAAACTCTTTTCATGCTGAGAATGAAAGTTTCTGGGGTCCATGATCTCATGAGAGTTCAGGCACCCATTCTCTGCAAAAGAGGACGGGTGCCTGAACTCATGCAGTATTACAGCATCCAGGAGCTTCCATCAACTCTCATCTCCCTCAAAAGCAAAAAAACCTGTGACAAAGAGGAGACAGATCTTGTAGGGTAAATTAGTCGGGCGCTGCAGGATGGGAGGGGGAAGAAGTTGTGGGGAGCGGGGACTGGGGGAATAGGGAGAATGTTGGAGACCCCTGCAGTCATTTGTAAGGGTGAATAACTGTTGTGGTGCTGCAACATTCATAATTTTGGGACTTGCTTGTAAACACTAGGGGGCGCTTATCTCATAACATTGAATGGGTGCTAAATGAACGCTCCTAATCTGGGGATTAGTTGTAATGACAAATACTGTTTCTTGTCTCTTTAACAGTTTTCTGAATATCTTTGTTATGTTCTTTCCTAAAATATTTATCTTTCTTGGCTTTGCTTCTTGGTAATTTTCATCCTTTGTTCTGAAATCCAATAGTTTTCTTCTGTTTCTTCATCTTTGGCAATCTCTTTTTATATAATCCTTTTTTAAATTTATTCCACAGTTTCTCTAGCTATTTTATCAATGAGTTCAGGATTATGGAAAGTGGCTGGCTTTGTTTTTCTAATTTGTTTGGTTTGGAATCTGCACAATATTGGTTGGTTGAAGACTGGGCTAGCAATGAAGATATTATAGGATTGTCAGACAGAGATTAGTCACTTTCCTGCTTAATTTTTCTTTCCTGGATTATACAAACCAATTGTGGTTTTTTCCTACCCTCTGCAGCTTCCAACCCCAGGCAGCACATCTAGCTTGCATGTTCTATAAATTTCAAATTAAACTTAACCATAAAACTTTTCTTCTTTTTCTGCATCAGTGATTGGAGCATGAATTTATATAATAATCATAATATTAAACTGTTGTCCATGATGTCGTATTAAATTTACCTGGTTAATGATTGTATTGTTCCCAAGTACAGGTAGTCCTCAACTTACAACCGGTCACTTAATGATCATTCGAAACTCTGACAAACCTGTTTGGGGTTACTTATAATCTAGATTCGAGATTTCAACAGTCAGGACTGCCTGTACTATTCCTTTCTATAAAAGCAAGGGCATTCCTTCTTTGCTTTTCATGTCCTGAATAATTAAAAATATGATCTTCTGATTCTCCAATCCATTTCAATTTACTGATGCCTAATATGTTATTTATATGCAGTTTATTTCTTATCTCTGTATCAAAGTTTTCTATGTTCATGATTCTTGCATTCTGTATTCCCATTGTCAATTCTTCTTTGCAGCTTCAGATCTTCTTTTCCTGCATGACATCATCAGAAACTAAACATCTGGAAGGCAACTTCCAATCTAACCCCATCATAAACATCATTAGTGTTCAGAAATATCCTCATTAGTATATCAGGTACCATTTGACCTGGGTGCTCATCATTCATTGATGACTATGTCATCAATCACTTCTATCTTATTTATCCATGTAGTTTTTCCTAGTAAAATGCAGAAGTGGCTGACACCTGCCTTCTCTAACAAAGCTTAAAATGATGCCCTTCCTGTTGTGGTTAAGGTGATCACCCATCTCCAGCATCTTCCTGTATTGCTGCTGCTGAATTTAGGTGCCTGCTCTCTTTAGTTGAGTAGCTGGAGTGACCTTAGATGACTTTAATGAAAGAATACACTTGGCATACATTCCCTCCAAAGAACATCACTTACCCTGACATAATGAGGTAGGATTCAAGGATATCTACTATTAGAAAGAGGTTCTAGATAACTTTAAAATAACCTTAATATTCCAGTCCCCCAATCAAGCAAATTTAGATAAAAACCTTTAACTCCCATTTTGATTGCCATCTGAAAAACAAAAGACCAGTATGCTAAAAAATCTGTCAAATAAATGTTGCAGTATGGGAGATTCAGCTGTGTTCTCTTCTCCTCAAGAAGAGAATTATGTATTTATTTCTTCTCTTTCTCATGCTAATGGATTTTTTTTTCAGCTGACTTTGTCATGTAATTACTGAGTGTGCTTGTTCCTCATTTGCTGTTCTTCTCCTTTTCCTCTTCTTTAAGATTAATGTTTCTGAAGTGCTTGAATTCTTCTGCAAATGTCAGTTTTTCTGTGTCTGGTGCTATATTTCTGTTTTGCCTTTGGCGATTGCCATATTGGATACAAAAAGATTGGCACTCAGAATGAGTTTGTTATTGGTGTATTTACTTAATTTACAATTACATTTTTTTTCTCTAGACCAGTGTTTCTCACCCTTGACAATTTTAAGATGTGTGAACTTCATCTCCCAGAATACTCTACCTAGCCCATGTAGAATTCCCCACCTAGCAGTTATGGACTTGAACTCCCAGAATGCCCCACCTAGCACATGTGGACTTGAACTCCCAGAATAAGCTACCTAGGCCATGTGGAATTCCCCACCTAGCAGTTATGGACTTGAACTCCCAGAATGCCCCACCTAGCACATGTGGACTTGAATGCCTCAACTAGTACATGCAGACTTCTTCCAGGAGTTGAAGTCCACACATCTTAAAGTTGCCATGGTTGAATGATGCTGCATTAGACAATCAAGGTAGCCTACATGGCAATAGGGGTAGGGGTAAGGAACCTTTGTGAGATAGGTTGGGCTAGAAGAGAATGTCTATTCCAACAACACTCAATGATCTGAACTTAGATCCCACAATTCTGTTTCAGCATCAAATTAGTCCTCTCTATTTAAGGATGATAAACAAATAAATAAGGACAATAACTAGATAAAATAATGTCGTAGATAAAGACATTGGTTCAAGTCATTATAAAATGCTGACCCTTTTGTTTTCTTCTTCTTTTCTTGCTATATACCAGGCCCAATACTATGGGCAAATCTGTCTTGGAACCCCCAAACAATGCTTCAACGTCGTCTTTGATACTGGCTCATCCAACCTGTGGGTGCCTTCTTCCAAATGTTGCCTGATACATTTGGCATGCTGTAAGAACATCATACCCTCAACTGATTCTTGAGACTAGAGTGGAATGCATGGGGAAGAGTTGCTCAAGAGAAATGTGCATGCTAATGCACCCAAAATGTTATGCAGGCTTTTCTTAAAATTACAAACTGATGTGGCAGTAGGATGAACCAGATGAGAAAATTATAAATATAACCATCGTTACAGTAATCCATTCCTCTCTTAGAGAAGTAGAAGGATTACTTGGTCAGCCAAATTCTCTCCAGTTGTCAACTTAGTGGTAAAAGAACAGTTTTATCATGGGAGACTTTGGCCTGGTTCACAGGCAACATCAAACCAAAGAAGCCACAGTAATGTATGAATTCAACACAGGGAAGATTTGGAAGGGCAGAATGCCTTTCTCTCCTGGAAAGATAGTTCACTTTGAAATCAGAACAAAACCATTCATGATTTGATCATGGATGGATCCTAGCTGGTGTCAAAACTGAGACCCAAGAAATAATGCTAGTGTCATTGTATGGGTTCCATTTCTCCCATCAGGGTTTTCCCTGGTGGGACAGATAAGGTTAGGTATGGGTGGTCTTTGTTGTGGCCCATAACAATTACAGCCTTCATCAAGATGCCTATGAAAAAAAATAATTATATTGAATATATAAGGATAGTGAGTAGTCTCAGTGACTCTTTGGGACTTGCTTGTCTCTTATAACCTAGGAATTCATATCAGCCATGAAAACTGCAGGCTTTTCTGAGGAGTGTTAGGACAGTAAAGCATATTGCTGATCACATGCTAGGTTTGGTCTTATGCTCCAATTAGGGGAATGTTGTGTGCAATTGAAATCTTTTGCATCCAAGCTGATGGAGTTATTTGGGGGTGGGGGGGAATGGTGATCATATTACAACTACCTGTAGTATTTTTTTGGTGTGCCAGTATAATATAGATCCGTGATGGCGAATCTATGGCACATGTGCCACAGGTGGCACACAGAGCCATATCGGTGGGCACGCGAGCTCAGCTCTGGCGTACATGCACGCGCTGGCCAGCTGATTTTCGGGCCTTTTGGGCCTACCGGAAGTCAGGAAAAAGGCTGTTTCCGGCCTCCGGAGGGCCTCTGGGGAGGTGGGGAAGGCCGTTTTCGCCCTCTCCAGCCTCCTAGAAAGGCTCTGGAGCCTGGGGAGAGCAAAAAATGGGCCTACCTTGCCATCACATGCCAAAAGTGGGGAGAATGTGGGGGGGAGTCGCATGTGTGGGGGGCAGGGGGCATAGAATTATGGGTGTGGGCACATGTGCAAGTGACTCCCCCTGCATTCCCCCCACTTTTGGCACGCAATGGCAAAAAGGTTAGCCATCACTGGTATAGATCATGGGTGAAAAAACTTGCAACATCACGTTGCTATCATGTGATGTATCATGACTTTTTTCCCTTCACAGAGTTGGGGTGGGCATGGCCTGCATGTGACACATCCGGCCCGCAGGCCGCCAGTTTGACACCCCTGCTATAGACTATATGTTGGGAAATATCAGTGGTATAAGCCATAAAGTAGATTAGCATGGAGAGAAGGGAAGGGAAGCCCTAGCCCAGTCTGTTCTCTGTACACAATTAATGGCTTTTTCTCCATCAGGGGTACACAAACATTACCGTTCCCTGTTTTCCTGCACCCACAAGGCCGATAAAAGCAAATTCGAAATTCACTATGGAAGCGGTAGCCTTAAAGGATTCTTAAGCCGGGATGTCCTCAGGGTGAGTATTGGAAGCTGACAGAATCTGGTTCTCAGAAATAAATAGGTTTAATGCAGGAAGGGAGGGATTAAGAAGGAAATACAAGGGCATATTTTTCCTTTCCTGAAGATAAAATTTAGTTTTCTTCTGAATGAGATTTCTATACCATTTATTTCATATTCTCTTTCCAGTGACAAGCCTCAGATCTGTAACATGCAATCTAAGACAGAATGAAATAGTTTCTCTTCAATTCTTAGATAACTTTTAATGAAGGCGTATGAAGCTTGGGAGCAGGACAAAGAAACAGCTTTGAAATATTTGCAGGGTTTTTTTCATTACACTAAATCAATAACATCAGCCTACAAATTCATGCATCCTTAAGATACCAGCTATTGGGAGACACTGGTGTTTGGCCAAAATGTGGACTCCAGCATCATTTTGGGGGACCATAACAAAGTCTGCCATTTTGACTTTTCGACCATCCCCTGTGGATATCCCTGCTAGTTTTCTAAAACACTGAAAACCATAACTCCTGATTGATGAAGGATCAGATTGGTTATACTTAAGTAATAATAATATAATTATCTGTTACGTGATAAAAGGCAGGGATGTCTACCATGTGTGGTGAAAATAAGTCAAAATGGGGGTCATGAAGACTTGACTGAGACTTTTTCCATTTTTATATGCATTGCAGTAAATTTTGACAAGTCATATACTGTACCAAGGTTAACTGACCATACGACGGACATAAAAACCAGGCAGTTTTCATTGTACTTGGGGTTCATATCTTATGCACACCCTTTGATAAATGATACAGAAGACAAAATGCTGTGTATTTTCTTTCTCTTCAGATTGGCAACGTCACCGTTAAGAATCAGACCTTTGCGGAGGCTACTGATTTGCCAGGCTTGGTTTTTGTGGCTGCCAAATTTGACGGTATCATGGGATTGGGTTATCCTTCCATCTCAGTAAACAACATCACCCCACCCTTTGATAACATGATGAAGGCAAAACTTCTGAAAAACAATGTCTTCTCATTCCATCTTTGCAAGTATGCATCTTTCTGCTGTCGACATCACCTCCTCCCTGATATTTATTTATTTATTTATTTATTTATTATTTATTTATTTAATTTGTTAACAAGTACAAGGAAACAGTATCAGTACAGATGTAAACATGGACACATGAAAACGGTACAAATAAATGGATATAAATAAGCAAAACATAGCCATAAATACATAAAATGAGTACATATAAATGGGGACAGTAGGACAGGGACGGTAGGCACGCTGGTGCACTTATGCACACCCCCTTAGGGACCTCTTACGAAACATGTAAGTAGGGTTGCCAGGTGTCCACTATTTGAGCGGACAGTTCGCTTTTTTCACATTATGTTCACTATTTTTTTTCACAAAATAGTGGACATTTTTTTATTCAAAAGCTTTATGATGAAATGGTACGTAATCTAAAGCTGTACAGTCTAAGAGAATAAGGATAGGAGAATCACGTTTTGTCTTTTTTTTCATAAGTTAAAATGAGACAAAGATCGAATATCCATTGAACTCAATTCTCCGAAAAAATTAATAAGATTAAAATAAATATATATTATAAAATTATGTACAGTTCACATTTTTAAAATGTATTGTAGCTTGTGTTGACTGACCTAAAATGGCATGTTAAAATGTTTGTAAGAAAATATATAATTTAATTGTAAAAAGTTTTTTTATTTTTTTAACTACTTAAACACCCCCCCCCCCCGCTTGTCCGTTATTTTTTGGAAGCAGACCTGGCAACCCTACGTGTAAGGTCCACGGTAGACAGTTTAAAGTAAAAGGTATGAGGGTTAGAGAAACTAACAACAGGATTAGGTAGAGTATTCCAGACATTTACTACTCTATTGCTGAAGTCGTATTTTCTACAATCAAGATTAGAGCAGATTACATTTAGTTTGAATCCATTGATAGCCCTTGTGTTATTGTGGTTGAAGTTAAAGTGGTCATCAACAGGTAGGACATTTACAGTAGATAATCTTGTGTACTAAGATTAGGCCGTAACAAAGACAGCGTAGTTCAAAGTTATCCAGGCCTAAAATTTCACGCCTGGTGGTATAAGGAATTTTATTGTGAGCAGAGGACTTGAGTACTCTTCTTGTAAAATATTGTCCAAAGCAGAAGACTTCCCAAGCCCCATCCCCTGGGTTTCATTTTTTATGAGAGTTTGGGGATTGGCATCAACAATTGGCATCCAACCTATATAGCCTTGTGCTATAGTGACAGGGCTGTCAAACTTCCGGCCCATGGGCCAGATGCGTCACACACTGGCCATGCCCACTCCCATTACAGCCTTCCAGATGTATCACTCCTACCCAGGAGGATAGTTTGTTTTGTAATTGGTTTAATAGTCTACTTCCAACTGACTCACTAAGAGCAATTCAGGATTTCAAAATATCTCATAGTACACAATTATCAGCTGTTGAATACAATGTGAGCATTACCATATTATATAGAATAACAGACAACATCTTTTACATACAAGTGGGATGTGGAACATCTCCATTCATTCTTAATTGTCTCTCTTCCAATGTTGGGCCATTCCTTTTGTCTCTTAGCTTCGCCTTATGATGTCTTCTGCCACTGAGACCCTCCTTTTTGCAGTTATTTCAAACTATTTCAGTTGCCAGTTAAACCCCCTACTCCCAGTATGTGGCTGTATGTGGATGTGAGAAAGGTAGTCCTTGACTTATGACAGTAATGGAACCTGCGCATTACAATTGTACGTCATGACTGTTGTAAAACAGTCCATCACGTAACCAGGCCCATTTTTAAAATCTTTTTTTTTTTTGCAGGAATCCTTAAGCTAATTAGGTAAAGCAAATGCTGTGGTCATAAAGCAAAGACCTCAATTATAAAGCAAACCCATTCTTCACTATGGGCCATTTTTGCAGAAAACTGGAAGCCAATTTTCAGCAAAAACATTGTAAACGGTCATGTTACATATGGCCATAAATGCCGGCAGATTGCCGAGCACCTGACATGTGGTCATGTGGCTATGGGGAGGGGAAAGGCCCAGCTATTGGAACTATTGGAGCCAGGTTGTAATTACCTTTTGGGGTGGGGGGAGAGAATCTGTCATATAACTTTGAACAATCATTAAGCAATTGACCATTAGTTGAGGACTATCTGTAGTGGGAATTGTAGTCCAGGCAAGAAAATATTGTTACCAACCTTCCAGTAGCCACTCTCTCAGCCATCAACCCTGGAGGACTACTCCCCATATTTCTTGGCCTGAGTCCTCTCTCCAACTGGCCAGTCAGGTTGGTTTCTTTTTCTGATCCACCTCCCTGGTAGTGGATCCACAACAGGAACACATTCTTGTGCTTTCCCAGGGTATCCAGGGACAGGGGTCAAAAATGCCAAGATGGAGGCTGCCAGTCTGTAGCCAAAGCTCCCCCCATTTTATTACCTGTTGCTTGTGCAATGCAAATTAAAAGAACAAGGCTTTATTGTGAGGTCCTAGCTACCCTCTTGACTTTTTTTGACTGTTCTGGCAGAACTGAGAGTAATCCTTCTGATTACAGGTAGAATTACAACCTTCATTTAGCAACCGTTCAAAACTTCAATGGCATTGAAAAAAGGTTTATGGAGATTCTCAGTCATCTAGGTCATAGTTGTCCCAAAGGTGCTTTTTCAAGAGGCAGCTGGACTTTCTGGTTTTTCTTTTTTTGAACAGCTGAAGAAGCTTCTTGGATGAGAAGCGAAACCAGCTGCCTCTTGAAAAAGCATCTTTGGCACTGAAAAAAAGCGCCTTACCATTAGTTCTTCAGTTTACAACCATTGCAGCAGCTGGCATGTATTTATAACAGTTGCAGCATCCCAGGCTCAGTTTGTGACCTTTCCAGCTGGTTTCTGACAAGCAAAGGCTACGGGGTACCTGGATTCACTTAATGACTGCATGATTAAGTAAATAACTGAAATAATAATGGCAAAAAAGGTCATAAATTCAGGTGCGATTCATTTAACAACTGTCTTGCTTAGCAATGGAAATTCTGGTCCCAATTGTGGTCATAAGTCAAGGACTATCCATACTTAATTTTTTTTCCCTAGTGTTTTCCCAGAAGTTCAGGATCCATACATTTTTGGCTGAAGCATATATCGATCTTATCTCTGATTCCTTCTTATTGCCTCAGGTTGTTTCACTGCCTAACCACTTCCTTTGCTTTTTCTCTGCCATCTCTTCCAGACTTCATTTCTCCAGCCCAGGTCTTAGATTTGCACACCAGGGTGCCCTCTTTGCCCTCACAACTCCACACTTTTTATATGTTTTTCAAAGTCTACATTTCCAGGTCTTCTTATGACTTTTCCCTCCTGTTGGATTGTCCTTGTAGACTTCACTTTGTCTGCCGAGAACCTCTTTTTCTCCCACTTGGGGTTTTGCTCCTGTTTACCTCCACATCCTCTTTTTTTCACTTCTGGATTCAACTAATTATAAACCCTGAGTGTCAGGGAATTGAGCAACTGGTGTCCAAACTGAGTCAGAGATGTTGTCCTGAACTTGTAGTTTTTATATAAATAAATATAATTTATATTTACAGCAGACAAGATAGTCAGGCACGTCATTACATCATGAGGTAAATCACAGAACAGAATACAGAAGAAAAAGGCAGGAGGGGAAAGGGAAACGCTCTCTTTATACCTAGCAACCAGTCGTAACATAGATTGCCTCATGTAGGAGCCTGCACTCTCCAATCAATCAACTACCACTGTGTGTTCTGAGCCATTATCTATTTTACTGTTCTAGCTATTAAAACACTGGGCAATCACATTCCCAACATCCAGTTATTCCTTTAGCAAATTCCTGCCAGTTTGCAACAACTACACTCATTTCCTCAAACTTTGGTGCCGCTTCCTGGGTTACATTTACTAGGATTAAGTAAACCCATTTATTCAATAAAAATTATATGTCAAAATTATGGGATTGCATTGTAATTAACAGTTAATAATCTATGTAAAAACATCAGGCTTATGTTTTCTGTTTGGCTGCCTGAAGTATAGCTATATTCTCAACAACAACAACAACAACAACAAAAAATTGGGGAACAAGGTAATTTATCAAGACAACTCTCCAACACCCTAATACTTTTTCATATTTGGTTTCTGGGTTCTTGAATATATCAGCCAATTAGTTTAACCATTCTACACTTTTCCAGTTCTGAAAAATTGGCTAGGGATCACTTACAACAGTGTTACTCAACCTTGGCGTATAAGATGCATGGACTTTGACTCCCAGAATTCCTCAGCCAACATGCTAGCTTGGGGATTCTGGGACTCAAAGTACACACATCTTAAAGCTGCCACGGTTAAGAAACAGTGGCTTACAACATTATTCTTGACACATTATAAAAACTCCATTTCCCACAAGTCTTTTTAATGGGTTTAATTGGTTGCCACTAGAAAACACATAGTTTATACTTAAAGAAAAAATTAACAGAAAATATTTTTAAAAATTAATATACCCCCTCTCCATATGATTCTTTTCCTGCTTTTGACCCCCAGATATCACACTGTAATGTAGATAAGAAGCTCTGCCTCTTATCAAGGTTCAATAAGAGCCTTTTGGTAGTACTAAATCAGTGTCTATGAACATTGGTAATTTTAAGATACCTGAACTTCAAATCCCAGAAATCCTCAGCCAGCATGCTCACTGAGGAATTCTGGGACTTGAAGTCCACACATTTTAAAGTTGCTAAGGATTCAGTTTTGGGAGTTGAAGTCCACACATGTTAAAGCTGCCAAGATTGAGAAATGCTGCCCTAGAACTTGAAGTATATGATGTGAAAAAGAAGTAGAGTAAAAAGGGACAGAAGGAAAGAAAACAAACTTCCTGTAGTACAACAAAACCAAGCTTACTCAGAAATAGGAATAGTGACAATTCAACAGGAACCTGTTTCGGCTTGTTATGTGACCTGATCCTGTTTCTTCTCATCATCTCACTTGATGGTATTGATCAAGGGCTGTGTGCAAAATCTGGATTTAATCTCAAAATCTATCAAATAAGAATCAATAGGGTTGTCCTGAATGGCTATGTGCCTATTCTTCTGCCAAAATGACAATATATATATATTTGAATGGAAAAAAAGAGCATTCAAGATAAGAACTAATCTTTGTGAACTCCTGGTTCTTGGTGGCAAAATTAAGCATGCTACCAATCTTTGTTAAATGTTACCTTGATTGAATGGTTTGATCAAATGGTTAGTACTTTTTTTTTGCCTGTATTTAAACTTTTATTTTTAAACTAGAATGCAATTTTCTTTGGAATTGCCAAAGAATGCAGGGAGGTGGGATTAATGTTTTCTTTCCCTAATGAAAATGTCTCTCTTCAGCTAATGGGATAATTGACCTTGTGGGGAAAGAAATGGCACTTCCACTGGATTTTTTTCCTCACAATGCTCAGGTGAAGAATGACCTCTTTACCACCATCTAGTGGCTATGTGATGTTGTGCAGTCCAGGTATGGCAGTTCTAACTAGAATATTGATGGGGAAGAACAGTATTTTTCAAACTTAAGTCACTTTAAGACGTAAGGTCCCCAGAATTCCTCAGGCAGAATGCTTAAAGTGTCCAAATTAGGAAAAAAAAAAAACTGGAATAGAGGAATGGAATATTGGAGGTAGGGTGGGTGGCTGGGTAGCCATAATAGAACTATCACAGATACCTAAAGCCTTACTAAGGGTAAACCAAAAACCAGGAAAGGCAATTGCTGGATTGGGTTTTTAATTGTCCAAAATGTTTTGATGTTGTCCTGATTTCTATTCCTATGCCCTAGGCACTAGACACACTTAAAACTGATCCTGGGTGCAGCTTATAATACAATAAGGAAAACAGTTGAGATAAATTAACATGCCCCATGTACCATAATTACTCCTTTCTGCAACCATTAAAATCTCAAGACCTTTAGCCATCTTGGAAGAGTGAACTTTCTTGCAGTAAATTACACTGGGGCTTAAGACAGCTGTTTTAACTTTTACAATGTTTCTCTTAGCACCAACAAGACCTCACAACAAGACAATGGAGGTGAAGTTATTTTCGGAGGCATCAACCACAATGCCTATGTGGGAAAGCTTCACTACATCCCAGTGTCACGCAAAGCCTACTGGCAGATCAAGATGGACAAGTGAGTACACCTTTAGATCCCCCATACTGGATTGCCACACATGTGAGAAATTATGATTTTGTCGACACACACATAAAAAGCTCAGAGGGCATCTGCTTGGAGAAAATGAGAGGCATCCTCAACTTACAATCACCCAGAATTTCCAATGATAAGTAAGACAATGGTTAAGTCATATCCCATTTTATGACCTTCTTTTGCTGATTCAGTTGTTAAGAGAATCACTGCAATTAAGTGAATGACACGCTCAGAACGCTGCAGCCTTCATAAATACATGCTATTTGTCAAGTGCCCAAATTATGATCATGTGACTATGGAGATATTGCAATGGTCATAATTATGAGAACCGGTAATAATCACTTTTGTCAATACCATTGTAACTTCGAACAGTCGCTAATAATTGAATGGTTGTAAGTTGAGGACTATTTGTAAGTACGCAATCACTAGTGCCAGCTGAGTTTAGCTGCTTGCAATGACACCCCTCAACACTAGAGGGCAATGCTGTAGTATTTTAAAAAATGACATTCAGGTCTGCTATCTATTATGCTATTTTCTTCCAGTTTTTTTCCTTTTCTTGTCCTGCGTGATATTCCTGCAAGAGCTTAAAGGCATCAGAAAGAAACAAGCAGTCCCCTCCAGCTTTCTTCTCTGATCACTAAATACAGTTTTCTCCAACCTAGTGTGGACTGCATGGCCAATCTGGGCCGATGGATATTGTAGTCTAATACACCTGGAAAGCTCCAGATTGATAATGACAGCATAGAAAAAGACAGACTAGATAGAGCAGCTTTCCCCAGCATAACTGTCCCTCAGATGTATGGACAGAATTCCATAAACCTTCTATCAGTATAGCCGCTGCCTAGAATTCTGGGTAACATATTTCATCTTCCTGAAGGACACCAAGGTTGGGTGAAAATGTCAAGATGATGTATGAAAGATAAAAATTTTAGCCAGGATTGTACATCTTGCCTTAGCACAAACCCTATTTTGTCTGTAGTAGATGTATAAGAGATTCATTGGGAATTCTGTGTAGAAACCATTATTTATTAGATTTTTATCCCACCTTTATTACATTAAAAGTAACTTAAGGCAATATGCATAATGCTTCTTCTTCCTCCTATTTTGTCAACAACAACCCTGTGAGGTGTGTTGGATTGAAAGGGAAAGTCACTGTCTCAGTCACCCTGCCAGTTTTCATGCCTAAGATGAGACTAGAACTCAGTCTCCTGTTTTCTAGCCTGGTGCCTTAACCACTGGATGAAACTGACTCTTTTATAGCCCATATGTAGAAAAGACAGACTCTCTTTCACTTTCCCTGTTACACCTCACTCAATATACTTTTTTCTTCCAAAATCATCCTTTCTAACAAGAGACCAGGGATGTCAATCATCTAGTCTACATTGGGCACAGTTATTTTGTCTCTCCAAGGCAACTGCCAGTCCTCCTGTCCTCTGTTCCTTCTCCCCAAATATTAATGATATTAATGAAAGAAAATTGCTGCCACTGATCTTTCTTGGCTGGCTCACTCTATGTTTACGTTAATCACTTAATTTGAACAATCAAATTTTAAATTAAAAAAAGGTCAGCTTGCAATGACCCAGCTCCAGGCTTTAAAAGGCCATGATTCTATTAATGCCTTCTCAAACTACAGATAAATGTGGTCAGTTTGCATTTGAATTTATCTGAGGGCTAATCCAATGTGATTCCAGGGCATAAAAATTTACCACCTCAACAAGAAGCTGAGGCTACATCCTCTTCCCTAACACATAGATGTATGCAGCAGGGGTGAAATCCAGCAGGTTCTGACAGGTTCTGGAGAACCGGTAGCGGAAATTTTGAGTAGTTTGGAGAACTGGCAAATACCACCTCTGGCTGGCTCCAGAGTGAGGAGGGAATGGAGATTTTGCAATATCCTTCCCCTGCCACGCCCACCAAGCCACACCATGCCCACCAAGCCATGCCCACAGAACCGGTAGTAAAGAAATTTGGATTTCATCACTGGTACGCAAGATGAAAGTAGTGGTTGGTTTTGGAATAAAGCAGCAGACGGTCAGACAATGTTCCCACCAGACTCTAAAAGTGGCACAGTCCAGATACAGATGCTCCAAGAACTATGACCATTCATTTAACAACCATGCAAAGTTATGACACTGAAAAAAGTGATGTGCACCTGGTCCTCACATTTACAATGGTTACACACGATCAGAATAAGAGCACTTTGCAACCATCATGTATTTACAAAGGTTGCTACATTCTGGAGTTGCCATTTGTGACCTTTCCAGGGGGCTTCTGACAAAGTCAATATTACTTAGCAACCACAGAGATTCGCTTAATGACTGTAGCAAAAGGCCATAAAATGAGGTGCAATTCACATAACAACCAATCCCAATCGGGTCAAAGATTATTTGTTCCTCCATGTCCTCTGCTATGGCAAGAGACCTGGAAGAAGCTGCTGGGTGCAAATGCTTCAAACTGGATAGCCTCCCTGCCTCTAATGTTCTGGCACTTTCTCTCACCTCCCACTGAGCTGTCTCCCCCAATCTAAACCAAGTTTCAAATCCCTGTCCTTTTCCAAACACTCTGTTTAGGATAACCATAGAGAAACAACGCAAGGAGAATAATACATGTTGGCCATGGAACCTGTTTGAAACTACCAATTCATCCATTCTCTGCAAGGACAGTTGCCAAGGCATTGTGGACACCGGGACCTCTCTCATTACGGGGCCAAGCGCGGACATAAAGGCTCTGCATGAAGCTATTGGTGCTCAGCATGCTTTTGGTGGACAGGTAAGGAAGAGATGTTCCTTTGAGGACGCATCCTAGAATGACCACATCTGAGCTGCAAATACCCAGGTGACCACTAGACAGCAGCAAGTGAGTTTCCCAAGCACCAACAATTTGCTGTCACCTGACGACCTTTCAAAGTATTGTAACTCAGATCTGATAACCTTAGCCTTGATTTCATTATTTTAGCAGGCAGCTTTTGGGGGCCAATAAGTACATATGGGCAATCTCTCAAAATAGTTGCTGCATCTTGGCTATTCCCTAAATGGCATATTGCAGAAGGCTTCCCTCCTGCCACCATTTTTAGGGTTCCAAAACCCAATTTCACAGCTCATTTTTAAACAGTATACTGGCAAACAATGCCCCAACTACTACCCAAAAGGATTCTTGGAAATCATGATGATGCTAGTGGTGTATCTCAACCTTAGCAATATTAAGACATGTGGACTTCATCTCCCAAAATTCCCCAGCCAGCAAACATCCACACATCTTAAAGTTGCCATGATTGAGAAACACTATGCTAGAGGCAAGTGTTTTTTCTTCACAGTACATCTGCTGCTGGTTTATATAATTTCATTAAAAGAATATTTTAAAAAATAAAAGTCAGATGGATGGAAAGCTCCTCCCACCCCAGAAAGTGCTTGAGATAATGAGGCCCAAGAGTAGCACATTTACCCATCGCAGACTTCGCATTTTGCTCTATAGCAGACCTGCCAATGGCAGACTGACATTCCTCTTCATTCTAGAACAAACACGAAACATGTACAGAATGGAACAATCAGAGCAAGTCCCATTTTCAGGGGCTGAGGCCAAACTCATCTTTTATTCAAGCTTAGCGGGTCTGCAAATGCATCTGTGCAGTCTAATAGCAGTCAAACGATAACCCTTAAAGTGGTACTGATACGAATCCTGGGGGCGGGGAAGGTATTCACTGTCTCCTTCCTTCTACAGTGGTACCTTGGTACTCATCGTTAATTAGTTCCAGGAGGCGTGATGAGTATCAAAAACGATGCGTATCAAATAAATTTTCCCATAAGGAATAATATAGTGAGTCACAAAGCAGCTGTCACTGATAAGTTCTAGTTTGTGCACTGAGTACCCAACAAACAATGAGTACCAGGACATAATTTTCATGTCAAAATACATTGTACCATTTCAGTACAATTCAATTCAATTCAGAATAAACTTGGAAGGGCCCTTGGAGGTCTTCTAGTCCAATCTCCAACTCAAGGAGGAGACTCTATACATTTCAAACAAATGGCTGCCTTCTTCTTAGTCCCTTCTTAAAAACCTCCAGTGATGAAGCATCCACAATTTCTGATGGCAAGCTGTTCCACTGGTTAATTGCCTTAAGTGTTTCTTCTTAATTCCAGGTTGCTTCTCACCTTGATTAGTTTCCATCCATTGTTTCTTGCCTTGCCTTCTGGTGCTTTGGAAAATAAGTTGACCCACCTCCTCTTTGTAGTAGTCTCTCAAATATTGGAATACTGCTATCATGTCCCCTCTAGTCCTTTTCTCTAGACTAGTCAAACTCAAATCCTGCAACTGTTTTTCATATGTTTTAGTATCCAGGCCTTTAAACATCTTAGTTGCTCTTCTCTCAACTTTTTTCAAAATCTCAACATTTTTTTTGTAATGTGGAGACCAAAACTGGGTGCAGTACTCCAGGTGTGGCCTTACTAAGGCTCTACAAAGCAGTACTAATACATCGCGTGATTTTGATTCTATGCCTCTGTTAATACAACCAAGGATTGTATTAGCTTTTTTGGCTGCCGCTGCAAACTACTGGCTCATGTTTAAGTGGTTGTCCAGTTCGACTGTCCAATTCAAAGCAGTGAAGTACCAAGGTCTTCCTTCCTCTCCCCCATGGAGCTCTGATACCATCCATATAGCACTGCTTGTTTCTATTTTCAGTACTAAAGCTTTGAGTGGAAGGCTTGCAAAGCTAAAACTTTCCACTCTTCAAGATGAAGTGACGGAGGAGGTTTGTGATTGCAGACATAGAAAAAATATTGGAAAAAAATATTGAAATGGGACTTCATAGACTCTATACCAGTGTTTCCCAAACTTGACCCTTTGAAGATGTATGGACTTCAACTCCCAGAATTCCTCAACCAGGCATACTGGTTGGGGAATTCTGGGAATTGAAGTCCATGTATCTTAAAATAGCCAAGTTTGGGAAACACTGCTCTATACCAATGACTGCTAACCTTTTCTGGACCAAGTGCCCGAAGCGTGTGTCCGTGCACATGTGTGCAAATGTGCATGCGCATGCCCAAACCCCCAAAATGCAATGTATGTGTGGTTGTGCATGCAGCCCCTGTGCATGTGCACCCCCCGCATGCGCCCTGCACATGCGCACACAGCCCCCCACAGCCCCCCACCTCCCATGCATGTGCGGCAGAGACCCAATGATCAGCTGGACAGCAGGAAGTGTGTGCACATGTTTGGCAGAGCTAAACAGGGCGACGGCTCACATGCCCAAAGAGAGGGTGCTGCATGCCACCTGTGGCATGCGTGCCATAGGTTCGCCATCTCTGCTCTATACAGATAGTCCTCCGCTTATGAAGGGTCGCTTAGCGACTGTTCACAATTATGATGGTACAGGATACTTACGACCTGGATTCGAAATTCTGATAGCCACCCATCTCTTCTGCAGTCATATGATTGCATTTCAGGTACTTGGTAACAGACATGCATTTATAGCAGCCCAAGGTCACATGACTGTGATTTATGACTTTTTTGCTGGAATCTGCCGTGTGCTTCCAATTTCCGACAAAAACACTCATTGTGGACAAGACACCATGCAGGATTCCCTTTCAAAGGAATTTCCTTGAGGTTGCAAAGAGGTCTAGAAGAGGTATTGAAATGGACTCGGTGGCCTGAAGTCATTGTTTTTTGATGTTCCTTCTCCTGCCAGCAGCATAGTCACTGCACGATGGCATTATGTCACCTGCTGAATTTTGCTGGACTTGACAGGGAAGAGAAGAACCAAGAAACAAGATTGTCATGTTCAACAGTGACAGTTTTTTCCACCTGTCTCAGGCAGCGAGTGTAATGAGAATCAGAAAGCGATTGACTCAGGAGAAGAGAAAAAAACCCCAGCACTTTTGTTATAAGCATGAGAGTGATATGAAACCTTTTCTTCTTCTTCATGCCTGTCTCCCTTTCCTTCTCCAGTACATAATAGATTGCCAGAAAATACCTGAGATGCCCAGTATCACTTTTCATCTGGATGGCAGACCCTACACCCTGACCCCCAAAGAATATACTCTTCAGGTAAGATAAACCAATGAAATCCACATGAGAAAACGGGGTAGGTGGGGGACGGGACTCTTAATACACAGCCAGAAAACCATGTTTTCTTGGGTTCATTTTTCTGCTTCCAGTGCGAGGTTTAATTCAACTTACACTGAAATTTATTATTTATTTAGAAGTTAGCCTCCAGTCAGTGAAGAATTTTCCCAAGATTTTAAAATTGAAATTGTGATGCAGTTCCCTGGATTAGAACGTCTTGGTGATGGAACCAGATCATGGCCAGGGCAAAAGGTTAAGATCCTACTCAAAAAAGAAGTCCCCAAATACAACAGTATTGGCTGAGCATATTTTGAACCAAAGATATCCACAAAGTGTGAAGAAAAATGTCAAGATGGTGGCCAATGCATATAAAATCAATCACACTGTCACAACTCCATCTTGATTTTTTCAACTGCACCTATGGTGGGTTGCCCCCGGTTTGCACCGGTTCTATAGAACTGGTAGTAAAACCGGTGGGAGGCTCCACCCACCGACCCCAACATCATCAGAATGCTTCTGCGCATGCGTTCGCAGCCCTGTTGCAAACCGGTAGTAAAGGTAAATAGAACCCACCCCTGAACTGCATCCTGTGGAAATCTCAAATCAGTGGAATCCTGATCTCCTCATAATATAATGAATATTTAAAGGAAGGTCCTATAAAATCAAGGGCAAAGAATTTGTTCCTCCGGAGACCATACTTCATTTTACAAATTAAAAAAATAAATGAAACCAGAGGATACAACATGATAATGTCATTATTTCCACCCACTCACCCAACTTGGCCCTTTTTAAAAAAAATTGGGGAGGTTTAATGATCTATATAAATAAAAATGTAAATGTCCGTTTGTACCTAACCGCACATCTCCGAAAGCTCTTCACCGATTGCTTTCAAATTTTGACATAATGTTGCATTCAACTACAGGTATGTTTTTATATACTTATATTATATACATGTCACACCTGTGATAGGTAAAAACATGAAAAACATTGGAAAACATTGAAAGACATTGACAAGCATTGAAAAATAGCGCCATCTGCTGGACATAAAACCAACATGGCAGCCTCCCAGCCCTGATTATGCTCAACAGATTTCTGCTCCTTATATTTAGACTCTCCATATTGCTTCCAAGAAATTGCGTATTTGGAAGGCAGAGTCGCCCGAGAGCAATATCCTGCCACCAGGCTCAGCAGGTAGGCAGCTGGCTCCCCACCGGAAAGTCCTCACAGCCAGGCGGGGCCTGCTCGAGCCTGGCTCTAACTTCCCCCAGCCACCCCACGAACTAGCCTCGCCCGCCACTGCTGCCCATCCCCCTCGCCAGCTGCTCTCGGGGCTCCCTCCAAAGAACACCTGGCAACGAGGCTGCCTAGGTCCGCCGAGCAGGAACCCCCCGTCCCTCGCCTGGCCCAAATCATGCCTGGCCCAGCCCTACCATTGGCCCCGAGGTCAGAAAGACCAGCCACTAACCGGCGCTATGCGAAACCAGTTGGTGAGCAGGAGATGGAGGCAACTGGAGCCTCGGGGTCACCTTTGACCAATGCTACTTTTGATTCCCTGTTCTAGCAGTTCACGGAGCCTACACGAAAAATTTCAGCCTCTGGCAGAAAAGGGGCTCCGGGGAGGCTTCGGGGGCAGATACGGGCAGGAGGGAAGATGGCCGGCCCTCCTTCGTTTTGCCTGGAAGAGCGGGGGATTTAATCATTCCCCTGCCCTTGGCAGGCGGGGGAGAACTGCGCAGCAGCGGTCCAGTGGGGTGTGCGTGGCTCCTGGCTTTGCTGCTTTCTTCCTTCGGGCGGGAAGCCCCAAACCAGCCTCGAACCCCCACTGCACCCCCTCCCTCCCTCTCTTCCCTTCCCTGCTATGCGTCTCCCCGTTAAGCCCCCAGAGAACATCTGTGTAGGGAGGACGGAGGGGGCCCCTGAGTTTCTGCTGTGGTGCAGAGAGCTGCGAAGGCCTGGCCTGAAAAGGGCGATGGCGGGGGATGCAGAAAAGGCCGGGCCAGAGACAGAGATAAACAGAGAGAGAGGGAGAGAGACATAGAAAAATACAGAGAGATGGGGGGGAGAGAGAGAGATACATACAGAGATACAGAGAGAGAGGGTGGGAGAGAGAGAGACAGAGAGAGATACAGAGAGAGGGGGGAGAGAGAGACATAGAGATACAAAGAGAAGGGGAGAGAGAGACACAGAGAGAGATACAGAGGGGGGAGAGAGAGAGACATAGAGATACAGAGGGATGGAGAGAGAGACAGAGATACAGAGAGAGGGGGAGAGAGAGACACATAGAGAGATACAGAGGAGGGAGAGAGAGACAAAGAGAGATACAGAGAGAGGGGGAGAGAGAGACAGAGAGATACAGAGAGAGGGGGAGAGAGAGACACATAGAGAGATACAGAGGGGGGAGAGAGAGACATAGAGAGATACAAAGTGACAGGGGGAGACAGAAAGGGAGGATTTTGTGGTTCCCATTGTTTTTTAGCAACTTCCAAGAAGAGCCTTGGTAGTACAGTGTCTAAGGCACCCTGTTATTAAGACCGGCTGCCTGCAATTACTGCAGATTCGAATCTCGCCAAGGCTCAAGGTTGACTCAGCCTTCCATCCTTTCTAAGGTAGGTAAATTGAGGACCCAGTTTGTGGGGGCAATAAGCTGACTTTGTATAAATATACAAAAGAATGAAGGCTATTGCTTAGCGCATTGTAAGCCTCCCTGAGTCTCCGGAGAAGGGCAGCATATAAATCAAATTTTTTTAAAAAAACTGGTTCTCTGCCCTAATTACCAGCTGGGTAGGTGTCGCTCGGGGGCTGTCATGTGACTGATGAAAGTGAGTGACGTCGAGTTGGCCACGCCCACCAAATGTTTGTGGAGAGTTTGGAACTTCAGCCTCGCTCTTTTAGCCCAGCGGAAGCACCAGACTGGGCCACAGCAACGCGTGGCCGGGTACAGCTAGTATAAAATATAAAACAAAACGGAAAATAATTCCATCAAATTTTGGTGACAAAATTTGAAGTTACTTTGATTTAATTACTTAATAATATGAACAAGTGCTCATAAACAGATCACGTTTTTTGTAAATCCTTCCAATTCAGAGTCTAAATTAAAATAACAAAATATCACTGGATCATCCTGGGAAAACTTTATTTACTTGGGGGGGCGGTTACTTGGGGGGGCGGGCAAAGGAGACTTTCAATAGTATGCAGTTTTATTGTTGTTGTTGTTGTTGACCAGCATATACAATGAAGAACTGAGAATCAAGTATACATTTGATTGAGGTGAACCAGTTGCTTTCATGGTATGGAGACAATAACTTGGTCCTTAACACTAATAAGACCAAAGAGCTTTGGTCTATAGTTTCTATAGTGGACTATAGAAGGAGTAGATCAGACATCCAGCCCTTGCTTATCAATGGAGACCGAGTGGAGCAAGTGGCCAGTTTTAAGTTTCTGAGTGTCATCATAAAAGAGGACCTGACCTGGGGCACTCACATTGCAGCACTGATCAAAAGGGCCCAGCAGAGATTAGACTACCTGAAACTTCTCAGGAAACAACAACTGAATGAAAAACTGCTGACCTTCTACAGCTGCACCATAGAGAGTATTTTACTGCACCTGTGTACCAATGGTGGGTTGTTACCGATTTGCCCCGAATCGGGCGAACCACTAGCGGCGGTGGGAGACTCCGCCCACCCACCCGGATGTCTCTGCGCATGCACAGAAGCATCACACGTGCGCATGAGCATGTGTGCATCCATGAGCGAATTGATAGCGATGGGATTTGAAACCCACCACTGTTGTATATGCTTTACCAAGCACAATGTACGCTTTAGTACACAGTGGCAGATAGGACAGCACTCCAGAGGGTTAACATCATTGCCCAGAGGATCATTGGTTGCCCTCTCCCTTCTTTGGAAGAGCTTTATAGCTCCCGCTGCCTTAAGAAAGTTCAAAACATTCGTAAAGATCCATCTCATCATGGGCACCCTTTTTTTGAACTATTACCAGCTGGCAGATGGTACAGGATAATGAAAACAAGGACAAATAGGCTGAAAAACAGCTTCTATCCCAGGGCAGTAACTATACTGAATTCTAAGGTATAGTGCAATGCTAATGCAATATCGGGTTTTCAATTCAATTATATAGAATGTGAAGGATGTGTGTTTTTGTTTTATTTTTACAGTTATAAGATGGCATTTTATTTCGTTGTACGAGGTACAACAACAATAAACTAAACTAAATACATACATGTTTCCAATAAATATTTACTCCAGCACAACTTCCCCAGTCTGGCACCCTCCAGTAGGGTTGGACCCCAATCATGGGGCCAAAGTTTGTCATTGGAGCCTCGCTAGATGCAGCCATCTGCCCAAAAAGTTGAAAGTTCAGTTGTTGACATCTTTGATTAAAAAATGGTGCAAGAAATTGAGAAGTTCCTGTCAGACAGAGTAACCCATATTATGTTAGGAGGAAATAAGGATTCTCTGTTCTTCAGCTGTCATGGATCAGCAGCAGCTCTTGTTATGTTCAGGGGAAAGACGTGCAATGATGAAAATGTGAAACCCTGAGGTTCATAAGCTCATCATTCAGGTGTCTCCTTTCTTCCACAGGTGAGACAGGCACAGGTGACTGCTTGCATCAGTGGATTCATGATCCTCGACATCCCAAAGCCCACAGGACCACTCTGGATTCTGGGAGATGTTTTCCTCCGACGATACTACTCAGTCTTTGACCGAGATCATGACCGAGTTGGCTTAGCTGTTTCTAAACAAACTTCATGTGGTTCTGATGGAAAAGATTAAACATCACAGCTGCAGCAGAAAATTCCACTGCCCTCAGAGTGGTCAGAAAGTAGTAGCTATCATTTGTTTCATGGCCTTGAGAAGCTCTGCAAGGATTTATTTTCTTACCAGTATATGCATGGTGTCTGCATTCACCATACTTCATGGAATAATTCCATTTTTAAAACACAAGAACAGGTTTCCAGACATGATGATGATGGTGATGAACCATTATGTTTCCAAACTCCAACCTGGAATTTCTCCTAATAGTTCCTAATATATTGCTGAGTCCAGAAATTAGCTGCCACTGACTTCACTTGTCTTCTTCTCTTCCACTTTTTCTTCCTGACCCTCTGCTTTTTGTTTCATGCATAACCTGATGCTACACGTGCCAATTCAGAAGTAATTCTGTAGAATCTTACTCCAAAGTAAGAGATAATAGGATTTCATCCTATGGAGTCTTTCTCCCTATACTAAATATCAGAGAATTCAGGCATAACAAAGAAAGAAAAGGGGAGGGGGTTAGAAAAGAGGGAGATAAGAAGCCAGATTTCTGGATAACAGCCCTAATGTCAAAAAAGCCAGATAACTCACAGCTGTGTATGCTACAGATAGTCCTCAACTTACAACCATAATTGAGCACAAAAGTTTGGTTGCTAAGAAAAACATTTGTTAAGTGAATCTGGCTTTCCCATTGACCTTGCTTGTCAGGTCGCAAAAGATGGTCACATGATCCCAACACACTGCAACCGTCATAAATATGAACCAATTGCCAAGCATCCAAATTTTGATCATGTGTCCATGGAGATGCTGCAATGATTGTAAGTGTGAAAAAATGGTCATTAGTCACTCTTCGAAGTTGTAACTTTGAATAGTCATTAAAAGTACTGTTGTAAGTCGAGGACTCACCTGTATAAGTACTCTTGCCTTGGGCAGGGGTTTAAACTAGAAGATCTCCAAGGTCCCTTCCAGCCTTATAATTTTATGTATTTGAAATCCTCTGAGCTTACAAGTTTAGAGATTTTGCATATGGGACGGGTGGTATTTGTTTCAGTCCTAACCCTTTAAGAAAAATCTCTGCAGCAGAGCAGGAAAAGTCCTTTTTCCCCTGAGAAAAGTCAGTAATGAAATAGATTGTTCATTAGGCAGCTGTGTTCATTTAGCTGGGAGCATAGCTCAGTGGAAGAGTTATGACCTTGGTATGCAAAAGCTTCCTGGTACAACCTCCTACATAATATCTTCAGAGAGGGTTGGAAGATTCAGGCCTGAACCTCAGAGAACTTCTCCCACTCTGCTGCTGAGCAGCAAACCCAACGTTTGATGGCAGCTTCCTAACATGTACAAATAATATTGTCATGTCAACTTTCTTTAGCTTCCTTTCTAGTTGGTCACCGGGATGATAGCTAGAAACAGCCATCCAGAATCGCTTTTGATACTGAGATGGGTGGCATATACATTTAATAAATAAAATAATATAAACAATGCTGTGAGGCAGGCTGGAAGAATAATGAGAGAAGATCAGCTGAAGTCAAAATAATAGCCTCGTATGCTTATGCCTAATATGTCTGATGTTTTCTCATTGTCTTATAGTAAATTTCAATTTAATCAGCCATCAGTTGTTATTCCAATGGTTTGGGGCCCTGTTGGCCAAATGATTAAAAGACAAAGCTCATTTGTTTCTGAGGAAAGCTGAATTGCATCTTCATAACTTTACTTACATTTATTTAAGTTAAAGGACTTGACATTCTTTAAAAAAAAAATAACAATAAATCAATAACCAACTGAGCATTTCAAGGAAAAGGCCAGATATTTTCACAACAGGGTCAATTCACTTTCCTCTTTCATAGATTTTTGACTATTCTGACTGACAATCAAAGGTTTTTCTTACTTGATGCTTTTGTGTTCAAATGGATAGCTTTCAGTTGGTGACCTTCCAACAATAGGGAGTGGATTAGGTGGCCTTTGTGTCACATCTTACATTCTATTTTAGGCATGTTTTCTACTATTACTATACTAATAATATACTGTTCTACATTCTTCATTAGTTTATGCAAACAAATGTGTATCTAATGCTTCATTTTTTTCTGATTCCATTACTTGCATCAAAAGATAAGGAATTAAATAAGCATCCCAAAATCATTTTCTCCTTCCTGTCCAATAGAAATCTAATTCCATGTCAAATTTCTAATCTTTCCTTGGGGAATTACATGTATAGTTTGTTTTTGCACCCGTGAGAGACAGAAATGTTTGCTTTAAAATGAAATACTATGCATTCATAGGAAATGGAATTATTCATCCAACCCAGCTGCATTTGAATGGAGTCTAAGCATATCTTCTGTCCTAATATTCACTTGTATGTCTTCTTGTCATGTGAAATAAAACATTTAGTGCTTTTACTGGTGTCTTGTAGTTTGCAATCACAAATAAAACTGATCAGAGATATACAGTATAATCGATTTTTAGTTCAATAACTTTAACAAATGGCAACCTCTATTGCCTGTATGATTTGCTTACTATGTATTAATATTAATATAGGTAATAAAGAATCTTGCAATGCTTAAAGCAGTGTTTCTCAACTTTGGTAAGATATGTGGACTTCAGCTTCCAGAATTCCCTAGCATATTGGTGAGAGAATTCTGGGATTTGAAGTCCAGATTGCTTAGAGTACCTAAAGTTAAGAAGCACTTATTTAAAGGATTCCTACCTTAGATGAATTTCACAACTCAGATTCCCACAGACCTTCACAATTGTCACTGGGACATCAAAGAACTGTTGTGTTGTTTGTATGGAGGTGAAATTGATGTGATGCTATTGGATTATATTGTTGCTATTTATTCAATGCTTTATTTGGTTTTTTAAAAAACAAACTTTACCCAATTTCAAAGACAATTAAAATACAAAGTAACAAATATGAAAATGTTTTAAAAAGACAAAGGGATTAAAGGGAAAAAAGTTAAAAAGAAGAAAAAAGGGTGGAAAGAGGTACAAAAATTGACTTTTGACTTACAATACAATACAATACAAAAAAAAATACAGATACAAATATATAACAAAATAACTACTTACTCTAGATTAAAATAAAAACACCATATAAACAACATACAAACCAAATAATCATAAAAACACAAAAATTAGATATATAAAAATAACTTTTTCTGTTTAAACATAAACATTAAAAAATATACATCTAGTAATAATAAAAATTCCCAATATTTATATAGTTATAACAAATCTAATTATCACTTTCTAAAACCAAAACTTCATTTTCATCTCACTCAACCAAGACATTCAACATGATCTCCTAGTAGAAACAAACCTAGAAAAACTTTTGTCTTTCATCAAAGTAGTCAATTTTGCCACCTGTGCCAGTTCCATTAGTCTCATGATCCACTCTTCAGGTGTGAGAATTTGTGTATCTTTCCAACTCTGTGCATATAAAAGTCTTGCTGCCACTGTTGTGTATAAAAACAAACTCTTGTGTCTTCTTTCAATCAGCTTACCTGTGACACCTAGGTTTAAAAGGAAAACATCTGGTTTCAATTTAAATGTTTTATTTTTGGTATCAAATATTCCAAATGAAAATTAGCTGAAATTAGCTGAAGACATGTTTTTATTCTTCAGGAAAAGGGCTTGTAGATTTCCAAAAATTTGATGGATGATAGAAATGTAGAGCATTTTTTCCCCTTACCCTGGTAGTGTTATGCTGAAAAAACAATATCTGGTTGAATGAAAACTTTGCAATGACTTTATCCCACTATTGTTTGCAGATGAGGAGAGTGTTCCTAGATCTTTACCTTTATCTGTGCATTTTTCTAATTATTTTATTTCTGATTATCTGCTGCAGATTTATTCATGGCAATGTGATAGATATTAATATGGCAATATGGTAATTAATTTGGATACAAAATTTAAACTATTATGCAGCGTGCACATTTGAGTGTAAACTATCCATGCTAAAATATACTCTGTTATTTCCAAATGATTTGGACATACATGTGTGTAGGTTTCAGTTCAGTTCAAACCTTGTAGTGGTATGTGGGAATGACCTGGCAGAAGGGAAGAGATAGCTAGGAAATGATTAGATAAAGGAAACAGAAGCCCACGCCTGCATAATAAGCAGAGGAACAAACTCAGAAAAGATCCTTCCTAACTTAATGGGATGTAAGATTCTGTTAATGTAGCCTTGCAAAAAAGTGGAATTAACTCATCTTGTCATGTTTCTTGTCTGGTTTACTTGATAAAGATGACAAAACTGTTTTAGGTTGTAAGTTAAGTTCAATTCTGGAGACTGCTCTTTCCTGAACTGCATGCCCTCCAAGTTAATTAACAGCTGAGATAATTGGAGTTCCCCAAATATTTCAAGTGTATTAGGTAAGGAAAGCATTGAAAAGGATATGGTCCAGATAGTCCACCTGATTTTTCAGAACTACCTTTCCCAGCATTCTTCACTGTTCTCTGTGCTGTTGGATCTTCTTGGATGTCAGGGTTCAGCACCTGGAGGACCATGAGTTATGCATTTTTATGTTGAGTTGTTACTTTCCTTTCTTTCCCTTTTCCTGATGACTCATCTCTCAGCTGGAAACAGCTCGAAGCATTCACTTGCTTCAGTCAGACATCACCTCTGAATCAGATGAATTGGATGCTGCAAGACAGAGAAGTTTTTATTGTCTGAAAATGGAAGCATATTGACCTCACCATTGGATCCCCCTGAACGGTGGTATGCCACCCTTATCCTGACCACAAAATCCAGACACATTTCCCTCAGAAAACACATTGCTTTTATAGCTCTCTCCGCCTGGCTCCTCAGCCATCAGAGCATAGACTGGAAACAATCCTTCTTGAAGCCTTTTAGACATGGCAGAAACTACAGGAAAGTTTAGCAGCTTTTTTTCAGCAAGGAGCAGACAAGCTGTGGCTCCTTTAGTAATCAGCTGAAGCTCCCACCAGAGGGAGAAAGCTTTCGGTAACGTCTAAGCCTTTTACCCTGGTGTAAACATCTTGTATTGACAGTAAAGCCAGCAGGCCAGTTAGGGTGCTGGTTTTGAGCTTTGTTTTCTCCAAGTTATTCATATATTCTGTTTTGCTTTTCCAAAATAAATATGTTGCTTATTTCATTTAGATCTGCCTTTATGGTTTTTAGTAAAGGTGCCCCTATCCTGTGCACAAATTAGGCTGTGAGATCACCTAAACAGGGTCCCTGTTCTGGTAGCATTTTTTATTCTTTAGATTTTTATCCTGCCTTTTTTCCATATACAATTCAAGACAGCAAACCTAATATTGTTCCTCCTCCTATTTTTCCTACAACAATACTGAGAGGCACACTGAGCTGAAAAAAACCTGAATGGAACCAAGTCATCCTGCTGACTTTCATGCCTAACCCAGGGCTAGAATTCAGTCTCCTGGTTTTGAGCCTTAACCACTAGTCCAATGTGCTTTACAGGTACTCCTTGATGTACAACCATTCATTTAACGACTGCTTGACGTTAGAACGGCACTGAAAAAAAATGACTTATGACCAATCCTCACATGTACAACCTTCATAGCATCCCCATGGTCACATGATCAAAATTTGGCCAGTTGGCAACCAGCATGTATTTATGAGGGTTGCAGTGTCCCATGGTCATGTGATCGCCATTTGCAGTCTTCCCAGACAGCTTTCCACAATCAAACTCAATAGGAGAAGCCAGATCTGCTTACTTGTTAAGGAATTCGCAGAGTAACCCTTGAATAGCAAGGGTGTGCACATGAAAGTGATTGAGAGTAGGTACGAATAAAACACAGTCAACACACAGATACACTGAGTTGTGTTTACTTTCAGGAAATAGTAAGGCACAGTCCAATAAACAGTCCAGGTCATATACATATAAAGCAGGAGATAGCAAAACAACAGTCCAGGGATAATCCAATAACAAAGTCTTCTTACCAGTCATTGTAGTCATTCACAATAAACAGTTCTTCTGGATTTGCAAACAGTAACATAGACAGTATGCTAACAGTAGCATACAGAGATATCAGAGAGCAACAACAAAGAAAAGCAAAGAGAAACAAACCATGTTTCTAGCTCCCTCTTAAGGAGATTGACTACAGAGCTAACCAATCAGGACACAGTACGACACAATACAGCAGTCTTAAAGCTATATTGAAGGTTTATATATTGCCGACCCAACATGGTAGGTAATACTCATTTCCTAACACCGAATGATTCACTTCATTGCAGTGATTCGCTTAACAAAGATCGTAAAATCGAACTTAGCAACCAATTCATGTGATTGAAGGAGGACAATGACATAACTTCAAAATTGGGTCCTAAGTAGCTTTTGGGTGGGGTCCATCATAACTTTAAACAGTTGCTAAGTGACCGGTTGTGAGTCAAGGACTACCTGTATTCTACTCTATTTGCATATATTCTGCAATATATATGCAGATGAACATGGCTATGTCAAAGTCAATCTGGCAATTGAAATTATAGTTGGAGGAGATGCATTTATTTTTATTTATTCCCTTTAATAAACGTCCTGCTTACAATGCAATCCTTGTTGGATAATAGTGGTTCAGATGTTAGCCTAGAAACCAGGGGACTGTGAGTTCTAGTCCCATTTTAGGCATGAAAACTGGTACAGTGACCCCTGGCCAGTTACTCTCTCTCAACCCAATGCACCTTACAGGGTTGTTGCTGTGAGGAAAATAGGAAGAAGAATTATTAGATATGTCTATGGAAACTCTCAGCCATCAGGTTATGGTTGTCCCAAAGGTGCTTTTTCAAAAGGTAACTGGACTTTGTTTTTTCTTGAAGACATTTTGCTTCTTATTTAAGAAGCTTCTTCGGTTCTACAGAAGAACTGAAACGTCTTCAAGGAAAAACCAGCTGCCTTTTGAAAAAGCACCTTTGGGACAAGTATTAGATATATTTACTGCCTTAAGCTGCATGTGAAAAAAAATATTTCATATATATTTCTTGTACAAAAAGAGCATCATCCAGAAGGCGACAGGGAAAGAGGCAACAGAAAAATAAAAAGTCAAACTGGGTTGCTCAGATTTCCATGCATAACAGTATTTCTATAAGTACAGTAGTTTTGTTTGTTCTATGAATTCCTGTTTGATCATCAGAAAACATTTCTTTGCTGTTGTCTTGTAACCGTAGGTGGGTCCTAGCAATGGCTGTCAGCAGTAGCGACACGCTTTTTTCCACAGAGCTTCACCAATCATTTTGCCCACATTGCTCAGGACTATAACTTTAATTACAGTAGTTGACACTTCTTTGAGATACTGGCTAAATAATTGCTGAGTTCATGGGATTTCAAAGGAGAAGAGGTGGGTGGTGAAGGGGGAGAGGAGGACTTGTGGGTTCCTTGCCTATTTCTTTCTTTTTTCTTTTTCTTTTTGAAAAGTGATGATTGAAGGGCATAGGCAGTGCGACTTGGAGAAATACATTGTAGGAAGAAAATAAGAGCAGATGTTTTTCATCTGACCGCTGTTTTCTGAAGCATAGAGTGAAATGAAACTGTCTGTTGCACAGAACACTGGGGAAAGGTTAAGGGCAGGACACCTCCTAAAGAAAGTGGATATGTTACTGTGTGCTATGCTTCAGCAGGGAGCAAAAAAAAAAAAAAAGGCAGGGGAAAGGGGATAGGGGAAAGAAAGGAAAGGAGAAAAGCAAAAAAAAAAAATGAGAGGAGAGGAGGGGAGGGGAGAAGAGGCCAGGGGAGGGGAGAAGAAAGTAGGGGAGGGCAGGGGAGGGGAGAAGAAGAGAGGAGGGGAGGGGAGAGGGGAGGAGAGAAGAAGAGGGGAGGGGAGAGGATGGAAGGGGGAGACAGGGAGGGGAGAGGGGAGAGGAGGAAGGCATAGATTGCAATCATGTTTGCATCTTCGTGTGGGCATGAATGCTGACAGAAGGATAGGAGGTAGGCTGTTGTTTTAAAATTGGACAAAAATGGGCAATGGCTCTGGGCACATCAGCGATGGACATGAAGTCCCAAGGAAGAGAGATTTAAAGGGAACCAGGCTGGACAAAGTCTTCTTCCCCTTCCTCCATTTTTTTCTCTTCCATTCCACTTTAGATTGTAAGTACAAGAGGCTGAGACTTTTCCCCTGCAAAAGCCATGCATACTGATGGCTGCCTGCCCCATTGCCCTCCATCTTTCTGCAAATATTAAATGCTATTTTAAATTTTTAAACAGCATTTTTTTAAAAAAAGGCACTATCTGGAAAGCAATAAGAACTTCTGGCATTTTAGTTGCAATCGGCCACAACATGAGTAGGTCCTAGCATTGATTCTTACATTTTTACTCCGTTTCTTCCAATACTTGGTTGTTGGTTGTTTATGCATTGCTCTTATCTACAGTAGGTGGCAGCCCTTAGCTAATCTTGAAAGTTAAGCAGGACCTGATATTCTTAAAACACATATAGGAGACTACAAGGGAATATCAGAAGTGAAGGCTAGGCTGGAGAGTCCAGATCATCTTTTGGAAGAAGGCAACTGTTTTTAAATTGTTGCTATTAGAACTTCATGGTTATTTTTCTCCCTAAAGGCATCAGGATTCAAGGAGAGCTTTACATGGAATGGAATGGAATGGAATGGAATGGAACAGAACGGAACGGAACGGAACGGAACGGAACAGAATAACAAAGTTGGAAGGGATCTTGGAGGTCTTCTATTTCAACTCCTGCTCAGGCAGGAAACCCTATACCATTTCAAATAAATGGTTGTCCAACATTTTCTTTAAAACTTCTAGTGTTGGTGCATTCACAACTTCTGGAGGCAAATTGTTCCACTATCAAGAAATTTCTTCTTAGTTCTAGGTTGCTTCTCTCCTTGATTAGTTTAAATACTGCCTTTCCTTCAAGGAACATAAGTAAAGTTTGTCTTCCCTCTTTTCTGCTGAGATTGATTAGGTTGATAAATAGCAATTGATTGAATTTCACCCACTGAGAATAATAATTAGATGTGAATTTCAACCTCCATCTCCTGGGAGTGGTCCAGTGCAGTCCCCTAATCAATACCCCATGCAACCTCTTGTTGTCTTGAAGCTACCGTGTCATATTCAGATCTGGGAATAAGAAACCAGTTTCAGCCTTGTATCTAATAGGCTACCTGCTAAATTGTTGAAATTCTGGGCTGGAGAGCCTGTGACACACTGGGCAAAATTCCCATGACTGTTTGTTTTGCATGTTCAGCAGTTAGTGGCAATGGATTTTAGAACAGACTTTAGTTATGATGGCAGAAATTGGATGTATGCCAGAAGGGTGGCCTTTTAATGCCCCATAGATTAATACCATCTTTTTTCAATGACTGGGTGATTGGAATTGATTTTTTAAAAATCCTCTCAGTATTGTCTGGACTGAGATGTAGGGAGAAGAAAGAGAGCAACTGATCCTCAAACATCTGAGTGCAACCTAACCCACCAGAAGGAAAGTTGAGTTTTCTGATCCTACAGTATGCCTGGGATATAGGAAAAATGCCTGTTTCAAAAGAACAACAGTCCTCTTAAGAGTAGCACGTAGGATGGGAGTATTGTAGCCCCTTCATGTTAGGTCCTTTTGTGTGTCCTGCAAGGTAGCACACACTTCAAATAAAAGTCAACCTCTTCCTATATAGCAAACCCTACCATATCTTGATCTGTGCATGTCCCCACATGCACAGACAGCAGTTCAGCAGTTCAAGAACAATCTCCCCAACTCACCCCAGTATTTAAGCCCTCTTTCTCTTTAAGGTGGCTACTTTCACCATCTGTACCTTTACTCTCCCAAAAGGTTCTAATGTTTTTAGAGTAGAATAGGTTACCTTCTAGGCACCATAACTTTAGATAACCTAGTTCAGAATAAGGATGGATGGATGGATGGATAGATGGATGGATGGGTGGGTGGATGGATATTTATGTGGCAGCTCCAGGGAACATAGCACTTCAGGCCATAGTCCCAAATTCATTCCCCAACCAGTAATCACTTGTTTATCTCTGGTGGCAGCCACAAGTGGAAAAGCTGGGGTTGGGGTTGGGTGTTGTTTATTTCTTTTGCAATTCCCTGTGAGCATAATCGTGTTGTGCTTCTCTGAATCTCAGCTCTCCCCAATCACAGAAAATGAAATGTTCCCCCACCTCCAATCCAATCCAATCCAAAGACAGCCTAGGAGATGCCCCAAAATTCCACCTTAAGAGGTAGTGATGTCATCACAGGGTCTGCAGTACCAGAAGGCGCAGCCCTGCATCCGGAGACCAGGGGTGGAGGGGGGGTAGGAAGCAGAAACACACAAGGTGTGTGGGGGAAGAGGCAGACACAGTGACTCTATTCAGCAACATCCTGCGTCTCCTGTTCCCCCACCCCTCCACCTCACCATCAATTATCGACTCCATCCTTCTGCGCTGCTACAGAGATATCTCAGTCCCCTGAAGGTGGTGGTGGGGAAGCATTCCATAACCTCTCTCCTGCTCCCTGATTTTTATTTTTTATTTTATTTTTGGCGGAGAGACGGGGTAATTCCCTTCATCACGGGCTTTCCTTCTGTCTTTGTCTCCCTCTCTCAAAAATAACACTAAGCCAAAAGGGTTGGTCTAGCAGGTAAGTATGGGCCTTTAGTGGCTCTATTGGTGTGTGTCAGTGTGTGTTTGTTTTCTCTGTTGGGTGGCAAAGGGAGGGGGTGATTATAGTCAAAAAGCTGGTTGGGGGGGGGGAATATGTGCAGGTTGTTTTTCCCCCAAAAAAGGAGCTCAAAGAGAGCATATCGGGCCAGAGACGACGGTGGGGGAGGAGTGAGAGTTTCAGCACCTGTGACTGGACAGCAGCATGTTAAAAATAGACAGAAGACAAGGATGGCTTGTGCTCTATTGATACTTACTGCTTTACCATCTTCTGGAGGATACAGGTCTGATTTTCAGTTTGATGGCTATTTGCCTGCTCACATCACTGTGTGTGAATGTGTGTGTGTGTGTGTGTGAGAGAGAGAGAGAGAGAGAGAGAAAGAGAGAGAGAGAGAGAAAGAGAGAGAGAGAGAAAGGGAGGGGGAGAGAGAGAGGGAGATGGAGAGATCTTGATTTGTCTAATCTATGCACTGCAGTGTGTGAATGCAAGGGCCATGACTTCAAGGATAGCTCAATCACCCCCAACTTCAGGCCCTCCAGACATGCTGGACTACAAGTCCCATCATTTTAGGAGAACCTTTGCTGTCTGGAAAGTATGGAGTATGGAAGTCATAGTCATAGTCCATTACATCTTGAGGAAGAAAGGAAGGAAGGAAGGAAGGAAGGAAGGAAGGAAGGAAGGAAGGAAGGAAGGAAGGAAGGAAGGAAGGGTTTAATATGATTGAATGGTCAGCCTGTATGAAAGTGTGTCTCTGGGATTATGACTCCAAAGGGAAACAAGGTATGTTTAATTGAAATTGGCACATGAGAGAAACTACCATGCCAAAATATGGTCAGTAATTGGGAAATGTTTGCATGCATAGATGCACATGAAAAATAGGCAACAATTTGATGGTGTCATTGCATTCCTGTATGGTGATGCGTTGGTGATGTCCTCAGCTTTTGTTTTGTGTGCTATCCATTGCTCTGCTGTTGTGGTAGGGCAGAAAATGTGGGGAGAGAACAGAAAGAGAGAGGGGGGAAGTTAGAGTGAGATTATTTCTGTAAGAAAAAGCCAATCACATTGACATACTTCCTCACAGGAAAGCACAAAAAGAAAGCTGTAAGAACCAGATGGCCCCACAAATATTAGGGAATGGAAGCCTTGAAAAATAACAGATTGGCTCCTGCCCTTGAAAACAGCCATGCACCATTGCTAGCTACATGTGCTCTATTAATATCAGTATTATTTCAATTTATAACCTATCTTTCTGCTTGGGAACACTCATTCCAAATTCATATGAGGTTGTTGCTAACTTCCTTGCATTTTGCCTTCATCTGTAATTATGAAAAATTAAATTGCATCCAAAACAAAAAAAAAATGCCTTTTAATAGACATATAGAAAAGCAATTCAGAATATTAGTAATGTGTTAATTAACTATATTTTAAAATAATAACAAATAAATTTTCAGTCAGTCTTTCCCAATAAAGCTTAGAATGAAGGTAAATTGCAAGAATTTGCCATTGAATAAATTGGCAAACCAATCCTATCTGAATTTACTTAGAAGGAACCCCAGCTTGATTCCTTAGGAATTGCTGTCTACATCAGGCTGAACAGGTTGCAGATCTGAATAATAAAATTCTGAAGATGTTTCTGTGTGGAGGGGTTTAGAAGCTGGCTCCTCCTATTCCCACGTCTTTCAAGCCAGCTTTATCCCAGTGGAATACTTCCAACCTCTTGCAAAACTCCAGTGACCATAACAGCTGGAAATGATGAGCATAACCGGAACGGCAATTAATCTAAATGCTTCATCTTATACCCTTCCTCTTTCTCAGTTATCCTTCCTAAAACATTTATATATTTTGATTTTGGAAATATATTAGGGAGCAGATTATAGCTTTCACTGTATTTGGAATAGCAAATATATTTCAAACATATACACACTATAAAAAATGCTAACTTTGAAATGGAAAGTGCAGGATTTGGGATTTTAAAAGCTGGAATCCAACATCTAAACTCATTCTTGGTGAGAACAGTTCATTAGGAATTTAGTTGTGCCAATTATCCTAAATGACAGATTCAAAATTGGGATAGCTATTTACTTTCCTGCATGTTGCTTTTATAGATCTGTTCCCTTAACTGTATATTTTTATTCCTTGCACAACCTTACATGCCATGTTGATTTAGGAACACTTGAGACTTAATTCACACACACTGGCTTACATTCCCTTTACAAATGTCTAAACTCAGGTACATAAGAGCATGCATTTGCGTGTACGTGGACAATTACTCCATGAGAAAAGGAACAGCAATTAGTGAAACTCCAGCCTTTTTTTGCCCCCCCCTTTGGTATTCACAAACCAATATTCCCCATCTGGCTCTTGAACAAAAATAATCTCACCAAAATGTTATTGACAATATACATGCACCCATTTAATTGCATTGTCATGCTTTTCCTTATTGTCAGTGGTCAGACTAGGTCTCCTCTAGGTATAGGTCACTCGATAAGAGAGAAACTTGATGCTTAGTAGCTGAATGTGTGAACTGTTCATGGGGTGACATTGCATTTCAAATATATGGAAACCTCATCTGTGGTGTTATATATCTATTGTTATGGCTTATTCACACATCGAGGTTACTGCCTTGCTGGTGCTGAGACGTCAAGCAATATATAAGCATACATTAAAAAAAAAACATTCCTAAAAGTTGTATATTCCTTTGGGTGAAAGCCTCTGTTAGAATACCCTTTCCCTAATTCTCACAATAACAGAGCTGCTGTTATGTTCATATCAGCTGCTGTTATGAACAGCAGCTGATATGAACTGATATGGAGCAACTCCATTAAACACAGTAGAATTTACTTCTGAACAAGTAAATGCAGGATCATGTCGGAGAGACATTTTGCAAACATCTTATTGCTGAGGTCTTATAGATGCAAGTTTAATATAGTCTGGTTAAATATCCATTGGCTAAAATTTCTCATTTCCTCTCAACTGATCTTCAAAGACTCCCAAATCCAGACACTGGTCTTCAAGTGAATATGGACGCAAATTCTAGGCATTCTCCCTTCTAGGTAATGAGCAGATCCAGATGTGCCCAGCTTTGCATTATGTGCTTTTAGATCAATACTTCTCAAGCTTGATAACTTTAAGATGCATGGACTTCAACTCCCAGAATTCCCCAGCCAGCATGCTGAGGTTGAAATGCACTGCTTTAGACTCACAATAGAGAATGAAATAAAATAAAAGGAAAGGTTATATAAACCTGGGGGGGAGGGACACAAGCCAATTCAGGCCAAGAGAAATTGTCTAAAAATACAGCTTGCACTCATACATACATTCGTACAAATTTTCCAATGTCCCTTCTCCCTTTTCACCCCACCTTATTATCCTGACTTCTTTAATCCAGTAAGTATAACAAAGTCCTCATTCCTAGCCATGCCAACACTCTTCTGGTCCTGAGGGACATTACACACAAAAATACACAAACACATAGAGGAAGAAAAGTAGGGAGAAAGTGTTTTTCCCAGCCTGGAAGTTCTGAGATGTGTTGGAATCCAAGGATGGTTGCACTGACAAAGGACTAAGACACTGCAGGACTGTGATTTGAGGATTGTTGAGGTACATATAGAAGGGAATCTTTGTAAAAATAGTCAAAACCAATACATAGAGGAAGGGAAGGAGGGAAGACCTAAAGATCAGAGATTGAGGATCTCTGAGGCAGCAGGATTTGAAATAGAAGCAGAGGTCATGAAAGAGGTCAAAGGAAGTGGTCAAGGGCAAGAATATATGGGCCCTAGAAAGAATGAGGATCCAAGAAGAATTGGGGTGGCAGTTTGACCCATTGTGGGGAACAATAAGAGCCAGCCAATAGGAGAAGAGATCTGTAAGACTTCTGTAGGGAAAGTACAGGTAGAAAAAGGTATGAACAATTGCAGAAAGGCCACTGAAGGGGGACTGAAAGGACTATAACATGTAGATGGGGGCTGGATTCACACAACACACAATTTGGTTACTGAATTGATCCATTTTCTGGATTTGCACAATTCACCGGATCATAAATTAACTAAGCAAGCTGAGTTTTCATAACATATTAAAAATCCCAGCTAAGATTTCTTGAACTAGGCTTAGCACATAGTGCAGCTTTTAACTGCTTTGGCATGTTGGATGTACCCAGCCAGTGAGGATTATCTGGAAAACTCCATGCTAGGAGCTTCAAGGAAAATCTGGTCATTCATAGGTGAAACAAGGCAGTGCGAATAGGGTGGGTGGGTGGGTCACAGAAGGACCAAGAACTTGGGCAGAGTAGCAGCTCTGCTGTGGATGGCTGCCTGGAAGCAAAACCAGAGTGTTTGCTTAAAGCAGCACCAAGGGCTGCTCAATCAGCAAATAGTGTGAGCTAGGGCAGTGTTATTCCAGAACCAACTAGAGAGCAATGCAGGGAAAGGGCACAGAAAAAATTGGCAACTCTTGGAAGGGGGAGAAGAACTGAAGAAGAAGCAGAAAAGGAACCCTGAAAAGTGGCTCAACAAGGGGAAGATGTTGGATGGGGGGAGGAAAGTGGAGGGAGGGAGGGACGGAGGGGATAGGGAACCTGAGAGATGAATGGGGAAATGGACAAAGGCAGCGGAAGGGCAGTGCAGGCTAAGCAGCAATAAAGAGGGGAAGAGCTGGAAAAAGGAAAAGAGGGAGAGGCTCAAAAAGAGGGGAAGCAAAAGAAAGAAAGAAGGACAGAGAAGGAGAGAAAATGAAAATAAAGGAGAGGAGTAGAAAGTTTGATGCCTGGAAGGCTGAGTGAAGCAGGGAATGGAAGGAAAAGTGGGGAGAAGGGAAGATTTGCTCAGGCAAAGGGTTTCTTTTGCCTTGGGCTGCTCCTCCACCTACCTGCCTCTTAGGAGGAAGACCCCAGCGGTTCCTCTCTTCCCTTCAGGAAAGTATACCCTGAAGTGATTCCCACCACCCAGAATGAAGGAATGCTGGACAGAGCTAAGAAGGAGTGAAAGAAGAAGAACAGAAAGAAGACAGGAGGCAGAGAAAGTAGTGGGGTTGTGGGAAATGAGGGAATCAGGCAAGAGGGCTGAGAAATCTAGAGTAGGAACCAGGACCAGAAAAACAGGCAAAGAGGAAACCAGTAACAGCTTCAGAGGAAAAGGAGAAAATCTTTAGAACATGGGAGGGGGGGAGGGGGGCGGAGTGGAAAAATGAAAAACTGAACTAAAAGGAGGGAGGGAGGAGGAAGTAAGGAAGAAAATAAATAAGTGAATAACAGGAAGGAAGGAAGGAAGGAAGGAAGGAAGGAAGGAAGGAAGGAAGGAAGGAAGGAAGGAAGGAAGGAAGGAAAACATTGAATGGAAAATAAAAGACGGAGGGAAGAAATGAATAAAAAGATAAAATGGAAAAGAAGAAAGGAAGAACGGAAGAAATTAGTGAAAAGACTTAATGGAAAGAAGGAAGAAGGGGAAGGAGGGAAGAAAGGAAGATAAAGGAGGAGACTGCAGGAAGGAGGCAAAAGTGAGAGAGAGTTGAGATGAAGGGGCCTCGGAGAGCTGAGGGAAACCTGCAAAGGGACTGAGCTGCACCAGAAATGGAGCGATATATTGGCAGGATAGCAAGCAAGGAGGCTGCGGGGGTCCCCGTCGAGGTCACCAGCTTTCCGCAGAGGGGATCCCGAGTGGGATAGGAAGGGGGCCGGCGGGGGGGGGGGTGGGATCGCGGATTCAGGAAGGGAGCACAGCAGAGCAGAGGGGGCCAGGCTGGCCGCCCAAAAAAGACGGGTCGGCGGTGGCCGAGGGCAAAGGGTGCAGGTGGCGCGCTCGGAGTGGGTGGATGGAGGGGACAGTGGAGGCGACAGGCGGGATGAAGGGGGAGAAATCCCGAGCGGCGGATGGTTGGGGGGGGGAGAGTTAGGGTGGCGGAGCAGCGTCCGCACTCACCTTCCCTGTCCCTTCCTTTCTCTCTTTTGCAGAGCCGGGCGCTGAGCCGCGGACTCCCTCCTCTCGCTTGCCCGCCCGCCCCGTCTAGAAAGAGCGGGAGCGGGAGCGGGAGGAGGAGGAGGAGGAGGAGGGGCCGCGATGACGCCTCGTCCCCTGATTTGACACCTGCCCAGCCTCGGGGGCGGCTCCCCCCCCGCCGGCCCGGCCCGGCCCGCGCCCCCGATGCTGAGCTCAGTGTGCGTCTCCTCTTTCCGCGGGCGCAAGTCTGGGAACAAGCCGCCGTCCAAGTCATGTTTGAAAGGGGAGATGGGCCGGAACGAAGACAACGACAAGATCGTCATCAACGTGGGCGGCATCCGGCATGAGACTTACCGAAGCACCCTCAAGACCCTGCCGGGCACGCGGCTGTCCTGGCTCACCGAGCCGGACGCCTGCAGCAACTTCGACTACGACCCCAAAGCCGACGAGTTCTTCTTCGACCGGCACCCGCAGGTCTTCGCCTACGTGCTCAACTACTACCGCACCGGGAAGCTCCACTGCCCCGCCGACGTCTGCGGACCGCTCTTCGAGGAAGAGCTGGCTTTCTGGGGCATCGATGAGACAGACGTGGAAGCCTGCTGCTGGATGAACTACCGGCAGCACCGCGACGCCGAGGAAGCCCTGGACAGCTTCGAGACCCCTGAGAGCCAGGAAGATGAGGACAACGGCGACCTCAAGCGCCTCTGCCTCCAAGAGGACGGGCGCAAGCTGGGCTGGTGGTCCAGCTGGCAGCCCAAGGTCTGGGCGCTTTTCGAAGACCCCTACTCCTCCAAGATGGCCCGGGTGAGTCCGAAGGAAGCAGGCAGGGTGGGGGTTCCTCCAGACAGGTCTCCTTAGGGGTCCTCTCCTCCCCACTGCTCCATCTAGCATGACTGCTTTGGGGATGGGGTGGGTGGTGGTGGAAGCATAGCTGAATTCCAGCACATCTGGAGAATACTTTCCTGCTAGGAAAGTATTCTCCTTCCACGTGTGTGATCTTTCCTATCTGTATTTCCTAAGATTCTCTCCCCCCCCCACACACACATTCTTTAATATCAGGAAATAGACATAGACGGTTCTTGGAACTGTTGCTATCAGCCTGACTCTTCTGTGATTCCGTCAATTTGGTGGCAGAGTAAATGAACAACCCACTAGGATTTTGCAGTTATAAACATAGACCTTAGAAGAGACAACCAGGTGCAAGAAAGGCTCGGAGGAGGAGACAGATGTGTTGGGTTACCTTTGGTGTAGCACATTCTAGAAGAAGATGGAGCACATTCTATAGGACTAGTGTCACAAAGAGGGACATGGGATTAATGTCAGCTTGAGTTATGTAATGGGTAAATGGGTGAAAATCCTACTCCTCCCTCCAAATAGAGTCTTAACTCTAATATAGTCCTAGCACCTATAGTCCTAGCACCAGGTAGCCCAAAAATGTCCATAGAGTAATAATAGCTCTTAGGACAGCCTTCCCCAACCTAGTACTCTCCAGATGTGTTAAGACCTTAAGACCGCAGGTGCCAGAATTGCACTGATGTGTTGACACCACAAAATCAACTCCAAGGAATTCTTAGGTTGCAATCCTAACAGAGTTGGAGGATATCAAATTCGGGGAGGGTGCTGTAGAATTTTAATGTAGGCAAGCACCAAACTTAAGTCCCGTGTTCGTAATTTGGCACTGCCATGTAAAATATACACTCTGCAACTAGCTCAGATTCCAAAGTGAGCTGGAGAAATGGCCCATGAAAAAAGCAACAACTGTTATTTGATTTTGTAATTGAATCTTGATTCTCTCCACAAGCGGGCCTTTCCGCTTGCAAATCCCGCCCCTTTCCCACAGCATCTTCCGCACTTGTCCTTGAACCTTGAAATTGCACTCTTAGGAGAAGGGGTGTGTGTGTGTGTGTGTGTGTGTGAGTTGAAAAAAAAACAGAGGGGGCTACTTGGAATAAACGCACTTTAGTGGTAGAGGTAGGCATGCAGTGATTTGCTAACTTCTTTCAAATGCTGATTGAGCAGTAAGTAACAGACAAAATACCCTCCTAAAGGTATAATCTATACATGCAGCACTTGATATGGATGAAAGGATGTGCCAGTTTGGAGGTGTGAGTGGCGCTGAGTGGAGGGGGGGGGAGTGAAATCATTCTAGGAGGGGGAGGATGCACCAGATGTATCTCATGCACAAATTTGGACAAATAATGTGGAAAGGAGATGCCCAGAAAGTGAGCAATTGAACAGGACACTCTTTTCAATCTGGAAGCCTTTAAAGAAGTTAGACCACAATTCTCATAACCCATGTAGCTTCATGAACAGGCTGCCTGGGACAATGGGAACTGTAGTCTGAACACATTTGGAGGACATTAGATTAGGGTAATATCTGATACTAAATTGGGGAACCGAGCAGATATCTATCCCTGCAGGGCAGAGCAAGAAAAAATGGATTTGGCAGTGAAGATTAAGCCAAGCTTTGTGTCAAGGAAATAAGGTCGGAGCTTGGGGCTGGATGGTTGTGTGCCCTAGAGTGGAGAGAGAGAAGGTTATCTGAGTTTCGGGAAAAGTGTGCAAAAGGCCAAGAGTGGGAAAGGGAGAAGTGTGTGTGGGGGGAGGAGAAATCACTGAGAAGCACAGAGATAATGTGTGAGATTGTGTGAGGCAGCAGAAATAGGCTGCCAAATATATGGTGGGGAGTGAAGACCCTAAGTTGAATGCCACAGCACATAAATGTGTGAATGAAAGTAGTAATGTGTAGCGGCAGGAGGGCCCTAATACGCATGCTCCAGAGTTATGACTAGCTTCTCAGTGTTAAGAGAGAATGTCTTGGTTCCCGGCAGGAGGTGCTGATAGCCCGTTACAAACTCTTTCCTCCTTGTTCCCCACACTGAGGTTTTCTGCCCTCATTCGTGTTCTCTTTGCCTCCCTTCACGGTTGCTATCAGATGTACCTTCCCTTCTTAAAATCCTCTTGTCCCACACAAAAGTTTGGGCCCCTCACTCTCACATACCCATTGCCCCAAGGCCAATCTCTAAGGTCTTTAAGTCTCTAAACACATGCAAATCCTTTACACAACTGGGGAGAAACTCTTAGCATTCTTCAGCATTGCAGTTCTGGATTCACCGCTCCTCCCCCCCAAGCTGAAACAATGTTCCTCAAAGTGACCCCCCCCCTCCATTTCCAAACACTGCAGTTCAGAACTCCTTGCTCTGCTTGCCTGCTGGTTGGCTTCCTTGCCTCCTCTCTCTATGCAGTGAACCCCCCACCCCCACCCCAATCAAACAGTTTTGCACAAGAACTCAAGTTGCTGCTGCTGACAAGGACCCTCACCTTCCCAGTCCCCCTTTTCGTATATTAAAAGCTTTGCTGTCTTCTGAACTGCAGAGACAGCAGGTTGAGCGGGGGGGGAGGGGGCACCGCAGTGCAGTGTGGAAACCCCAGAGTTTGCAGTGCAAAGCAGGCATTTGGCAGCCTGTGGCAGCTTCCCTCCCTCTCCCCCCCTCCTCCTTCCCTCCCAGGCAGTGGGTCTCAAAGCTGCAAACACTGTCAGATATCCTCATCGATTCTCCTTCCCCCCCCCTCCACTCCTTCTTCCCCCACATAGTTGGGAGCACAGCCAGGAAAAGTTGCAGTGGGAAGGAAGATGAATAAAGAAAGCAGGAATTTTAGTACCAGGGAGGGGGCCACGATTGTGGATGGTAGGAGCCGAGATTATGAGCTGGTGCTGCATTGGGCGGGCATCAAGTAAGGAGTTTCCATAAACGGAGGAGAACCATTTGGTGGACTAGAGATGACACTCCTTTACTGTCCCCCCCTCACTGTATTTAAAAAAGATTTGATTTACAGTTTTGGTAGCCCCCCCCCAACTCACCCACCCAAGAAAAATAATGGGAATAAGATATTAATACCTATTGAAGACAGTGGAAGGAGACTTTTCATTGTCTAGCCTACTGTTCCTGAAATATATCAGCATCAAAAGCCTACAGAAAAAGGCTGCAGAGCTTATTTAAGTGGCCCAATTTTAACATTTCTTCTGTCTTTCTCCCACCCACCCCCTGCACCAACTTTCTGACATGGTAAAAAGAAAAGGAAGAGATGCGGGCTAGAAAGAACAGGTAGACAACTAGCTAAAGGAGCAGAACAGAGGTTAGGCAGATAGACCAAACTCTTCTGTAAAAGGTCTATCCAAGCCACATTTCTGAGTTTCCAGCTAAGAACCATGATGGATATTTTACGGCATTGCAAAGGCAGGATGGAACTTCAAAACTGAAGTTCACCACCAGTCTTCTGGTGGCTCAGCAGACTGATAGCATTGTGATTAACACCAGCTGTCTGCAATTACTGTAAGTTCGAATCTCACCAGGCTCAAGGTTGACTCAGCCTTCCATCCTTTCTAAGATAGGTAAATTGAGGACCCAGTTTGTGAGGGCAATAAGCTGACTTTGTATAAATATACAAAAGTATGAAGGTTATTGCTTAACGCATTGTAAGCCGCCCTGAGTCTCTGGAGAAGGGCAGCATATAAATCAAATTTAAAAAAACCCTGTATATTTGATAACACTTATTGGATAGTTGCATCTAACAGCTGGAATACTGAAAAGTTGAGTGTGTACATGAAGAGAACTGTTAGGCAGCTCATAAAGACAACATATCTGTAGATGGATCCTTCATCCCCTCCAATTATCAAGTTTTTCATCTGTTTATGTAGTTTCTTACTTTCATCTTACTTACTTTCTTCCCCTTCCTTCCTTCCTTCTTTCCTTCCTTCCTCTTTCTATTTCTTTCTTTTCCTTTTCCTTCCTTCCTTCCTTCCTTCTTTCTTCCCTTCCTTCCTTCCAGGCAGTGTTCAATTCTCAAACTTTTAAAATTCCTTTAAAGAATATAGACAAACTGTTAGTTATATCACGTGCGTCCCAAGATTACTTCAGTAAATATATACTTCCAATAATGTGGATAAGGGAATAGATTGTAGAGCATATTATGCCAGTTGAATTAATTCACAGGCTGTGTATTGCAAATATAAGCATGTTCCTGGAAAATAAATCCCATCATACGCAGTTGGATTTTCTTCTCAGTAGAAAGTGGTTAGGGTTATTGTCAAAGTTTTCTTCTCCAGAATATAAACATTTGTTTTCATAAAACGAAGATATACACATAGAAAAAAAGATCTCACGGCTCCAGAGATTGCATTTCCTCCACACTGTAGATGGACAACTCAGTACAGGATTGCATGAACCTCTCAAGTTATCTTTCCTTGCAGGTTCCAGGTTAGTTTACCTCCCTTTTGAGGTGAAGAATGTATAGAAAATGTAGCACAAGCTTTTTCGTACTCTTTAAAATAAACAGGAAATGTCAGATGTAATCCAAATAATAATAAAACAACTGTGGCAAAAGAAAACAAAGATACCACCAACAGTAATAAGCACCTTGGGTGCAATTTCAAAACATCTGGAGCACCACTTGAATACCATCAAAATTGACAAAATCATCATCAGTTGATTACATCCTGTGACAATATCTTTAATATTATTAAACAACAACATCTGCCTGTCCTACATTCTTGGGAAGGACTGAATAGGTGGGCAAAAATGCCAAATGCAGTCTAAACATCTGGCTGGCTGTGCTACCAAACATAATAATACATTAAATTTGTATCCCACCCAATCTCAGTTATTTACAGGGTTGTATATACTCTTACTTCTATAGTGATCTTATACCCTTCTCCATATCCATTAACTAGAGCTGTTGGGACCTCAAAAATTGATAACTGCTTTTATACTGCAGAACCAAGTACTTAGTTATGGATGATAGATAATTTGAGAGCCTAGTTGGCCATCAAAATGTGCATAAGTTCATCTGTATCATTTCAACAACAAAAACTTTTTGGGGTGCCCTGAAGACATTAAAGAGAGTTGGTTAGTTGATGGTGGTAAAAAATCAGAAGCTGGTCACACCTTAACAGATCACGTGTGAATAGAATGACAACAAGAAAACAGGGAACAAAGAAAACAACACAAATTAAATAGCCTTATGATCCCCTTTAATACCTTCCCAACTCAATTTACTGTGATCATCTTTAAGAGATTCTTTGGGGGGTTTTTCAGGATACGGTATGTGCCATTTTTAAACTTCATTAGAAATATATGCAAGAGGAAAGGAAAAGGGGGACAGAAATGGAGGGCGAAAAATCAGAACAAATCTCAGAACAAATCTGTTTCCTGTTAAATGGAGGACTTGCTAAAAAAAAGAAGAAGAAGAAGAAGGTCATCCAATATGCCAGGAAATGTGAAAATAAATGCAGACAGTTATCTTTTCCTAATATTACAACTGTTGAATAGTGGGGTTCTTTTTTTACAGTAGATCTGCACTTTTGACTAAAATAAGGAAGCCAGCACTAATTTTAGCATCATTAAAAAAAACTGTTATTTTCCCCTCTGCAGTACCTGACTGACCTTGGCTGATCAAAAAGAAAATAAAGAGTCACCTAGTTATAGTATTTGGGTGGGAGACCACTAAGAAAGTCCAGAGCTCCAGTTTGCACTGGAAAGTTCGAAAACAAATCAGGAAGATGGTGATAACAAGCTATATCCAAATAATTGCTAACTTGCTTGACTCAAGGCTGTCTTTCCCTTTAACATAGCCCTGCAGTTAGAATTCATACCTGATATATTCCTCTCATATATTTAGTTCTGAAGTTGTATTTTGATCTAAGAGTAACTGAGGCACTCAAAATACTAGTGCTCGTCCAGCAGAATAAGATCTATCAGAGCTAGAATTATGTATTTTTAACTAAATTTATTTATGCTTTTCTGCCTCAGGTTCATTCACAATATCATACTTTTTTTTAAAAAAAATTCTCAACTCTGAAAGAAAAAGCGAATCTTTGGAGGCGCCCCAAATCCCATGACCGTGTATATCTCCCTTTTCTCTGTTTCTCAAATCCTGAACAACCCAACTGCATTCTTTTTTATATTAATTTTTCTATTGTAATCTTCCTTGCATGATTAAACAGAGGTGTAAAATTTCTGGTTCAACTTCTTGGGGAATGTAAAGGAGGAAGGATGTGAAAGGAGATAAATAAGAGGGTTTTAAAAAGGCTTTTAATGATGCTTGTGAATAATGACTGCAGAAAGAAAATAAATTCCAAACATTGGCAAGAACCAGTTATTCTTATTTATTGCAGTAAAGGGCTCAAGAGGCATTTTGGTTCTCCCAGCACATTAGCTATACACTTCCTCACTCAGTGAACCCACAAGTCTTGACATCCAACAGCCTTTGTCTGAATTTAGCAGTCTCCATTTTACTTCCACAACTTTCTGAATTCAGTTCGTGATCACCATTCTGACCTGCAAGACTGGCGTCCTTCCCAGTCCTCACTGCAAGCTCTCCATATTTTATTGTCCTACTATTCAAAATCTTTCCAAAAGAATCTGTCGGGATTTTAACTCATCCCTCAGATTACTTTATCCCGCTTCTCCAATTTAAAAACCAGTCATATTAATTCACTTCTCCTAGTCCTTTCTCCCCAAATTCCAATTCCACTGCACAATGTCATACTTTTTTTTTTATCCATGATCCTTCTTTGCTACTTCATCAAAGACTCAGAAAGAACTACCTTCCTCAAATTCAGAACCCTGCAACTCATTTCTTTCTGCAGAATATGTGGAATACTTTGGATTCCAGTAAGATGATGTATATACAGATATTTCCATCTTGTCTTGCTTGAGAATCTCAACATATCTCATTAGGTTCTTCACATTCCCGGAAGACTAGGTGCAACCCCTAATTTCTGAAAGTTCAGAAGTCTTAATTTTACATCATTTCTTTCATATTTTTCATCCCCAGTACAACCGACTAGCTTTTCACAATATCCTAAATCAGGCTAAAAGCTTTCATTGTTGCACAAATCCAGCTATTACCTTAGCATATTGTAGGAACCATTGCATAATGTTAAACCATGTTAAACTCTCTAATCTGGGTTTAGAGATTGGTATGGTATGCGATTCCAGCCATCTATAAACTTGCTTGACTTTAGATGGCTTTCACAGATGTTTCAAGAACTTTGTACCACTCCACTCTTCAATTTTATTTGATTGTCTTTTGTTCCAACTTCTTCTTGAAGGACTTAGTAACTAGTGTCTGATCCCTTTATTCTAAGGCTTTCCATACCAAACAAATATTTTCCTTTCCATCTCTCCCCCTGATGAATATAGAAAAACGACCCTTTTTGTGGAGCTAAAATTGGGCTACTGCGGTTTTAATCCAGGCTTCTTTATGTTGCTCTCCGTGGTACTGAACTGCAGTATTGCATCCAGCAGAAGCAGCTGATGGAAAGAATATACAGGAACACGAACGGAAGCAGAAACGTTCTCCTACTTCCAGACCTCGCTAACCGAGGTTACTCTATCGTGCTTTGCATTAAAGATAAGATAATATTAAGGATTTCGCATAAGGTGTCATTTGAGGATGATAAATGCAGTATCCCACTCAGCTATTACAGAGAAGAAGGACAAAAAAGAAATAAGGCCAGTGAGGTTCTGGAAAGTAATATTTGTGTGTGTATGTGTGTGTGCACGTTGTGTGTGTGTGCTTGTGTGTGTGTGTGTGTGTATTTAAAGCACTATTGAGAAATGTATAGGAATAAGGGGACATTATAATTTCAGCATAATTACTTTCTTCCATATGAGTTTACAAATAAAAACATGGTTTAAAGAAGAACAAAGATAGGGCAATAGAGTGAAATCAAAGTGGATGATGGCAGGCACACACACACACAAAAGGAGAATGACAAAAGAGGACTGACCTCATTCTTATCCCACTTTTCTAGCTCCTGAGCTCTTTCCTTTGCTCTGGCAAAGGATGTACAGGTAGTCCTCAACTTGTGACTACAACTGAGCCCAACAATTATGTTGCTAAATTAGAAATTTGTTAAGTGAGCCCTGCCCCATTTTTTTAACTTTTCTTGCCACATTTGTTAAGTGAATCAGTGCAGTTGTTAAGTTAGTAACACAATTGTTAAGTGAATCTGGTCTCCCCATTGACTTTACTTGTCCGAAGGTTGCAAAACGGGGATCACATGACCCCATGACAGTGCAACTGTCATAAATATGAACTAGTTGCCAAGCATCTGGATTTTGATCATGTGACCATGGGGATGCTGCAATGGTCATAAGTGTGGAAAGTCATAAGTCATTTTTTACAGTGCCTTTGTAACTTTGAATGGTCACTGAATGAACTATTGTAAGTCAATGACAACCTGTACAACAAACTTTGTGGAAAGAGTGGGAAATTCCTAGAGCATTTGGAGAGGTTATCTCTTGTTCCTACTCAAACAAAAGCCACTCCTGTTTCAGCAAGAACAAAGTGGTCCCTTGTTTGTCTAGATCAGGATTGGGGGAAATGGCCCTTTTATAACTTGTGGACATGCATGGCTGGCTGAGGAATTCTGGGAGTTGAAGTCCACAAGTCATCAAAGGGCCATCGTTCCCCACCCCTGATCTAGATGAAAACTATCCTATGTTTCCAAACCTTCGTTTGCTACCTTTCACTTCATCTCCTTTTGTAGCATTGATCTCCTTATCAAGCCATAATAAATTAATTAGGTACCACAAGGCTCTGGATGGTTTTTTTTTTTTTTTTTTGCAGCCACAGACTATTCCTCTGGGGGTAGGGAAATAGAGGCATTGCAAATAAATCACTGGAGAGGGATTATAGTTTAATTGCCATCAATATCCATCTGCACTGCATTTGATGTTTATATATTTCACTATCTTCCTCCCCTCACCCACTCCTTTTATTCATCTACTTACTTTGTTTCCTATCTCCCCATGAAAATAGATCTTCTTGAAGAAACGGAAAGTACAGCTTTCAGGATCAACCATTGCCTATAGTAGAGATTTAAAATCATAACACTACTTCATTATATTATTTCCAGTCATAAGCTATTATCCAAATTTACCTCAAAATGGCTAGGGAGAGATACTGTCTTTCCAAGCAATGTTACCTGCTCATCTCTGACAGGTCTGTGCTTATTTGCCTGGTTCAAGGAATGTTACAAGCCTTCCAATATGATCTATCCATCTATATACCCTTGTTGGTCTTTCTCTCCACTTTAGAGAAACCATCAGCCGTAGGCTTTCCAAATCTGTCTTGTTCAACCAACATGAGTTCAGGTATTCATACATCCAGGCATCCAAGCTTAATGACCCAGGTAGATTCTTCTCAAGCAGTCTACAACACCTCTCAACCCTCAGTGAATCTCCAAGTAAACAGAGAGAAAGCTAAAATGAGTGGTAATTTAGAGTGAGTTTCTGATTCCCAATCATAATAAGAAGGCTCCTCTATCTTAAATCTGAAACTGAAGGAGTTGAAAGTTCGATGATTCGGGGATAAAAACAAACTCTGAATTGAACTTGAGCTCAGAGATTTCTTTAGCTAATCTGGAAGATTTTAGCAAAATGATTCCTGCAAAGCCTGAAACTTACCACCCATCTTTTAATGAGACAGGCCCCAGCCTTTTCCTGAATATCTAGGAATATTCATTTCCTACTTAGACTATTTCAACCCTTTTCCTCCAACCGACTCATATTTTAATCCCAAGGAGAACAATCTAAGACCACGGGCTGCCCAAAAAGCCTTAAGTACATTCATGGACTTCTAAACATGGTTAATTTAAATGTAAGTGACTTCAAGGCAAATATATCTTTTGGTCCTGGCCATTATTTTTTTGGAATATGCACCTATTCCACATCACATTTAAAGGCTAAGGGGGGCATTTAGTCTTATTCTTTCTCATTCGTTTCTCTTTCCTAGAAACCAAGCAACTGCATACACACACAAAAAATAATATATATCTATTTCAAGCTCCACGCTCCACATCCACTTGGAAAGAAATAGAAAGACAGAAAAGAGATGTCTAAAGAAAGAGTTTCCATTTTGGTTCTCATATAAAAATAACTGACTAGGTAGTGCTTACACCTTGCCTAATACTCAAAGAATATCGCACCATATTCTTTGGATCTATGCTTAGGGTTTTTTTCCCTCTCCCTCTCCTCTCCACACAAGTTGTAGAACGGAAGCTTTGAACAGCTAAATTAAAGATAAGGTCATCTCAGGGAATAATGCTGGCTAAGTCAGGCTTTTTTCAGAGATTTCAGAATAAAGTTCTATTTTTTTGACCTTGTGCCCTATACCAAATGCACACACATATACATTTATTTTCTCCTTTCCTTCTTTCCACCCCTGCTGGATCTTCCATCTGCTACTGCAATATGTTCCTTCATGTATTTCAAAAAAGAAGGACTATTCCTGCACTGACAGAAGGGCAGTCATAGCCCTGGGAAAAGATGGAAGGCGGGGGTTGGCTAGCCAAGGCAGCAGGGCCAATGACAGTCACAAGTGACAGGAATCCTGAGTTCCCTAGTAAGATCCTAATGGGTTGGAGGGAATGCATAAGACCAAAAATTGGGGAGTTCTCTGGAAGAAGAGAAGTTTTAAAAGATGGTGGTGAGTTGACCGTGTCTTTTTGAGCATTTCATGCCTTTGCTGTGTGACATTGTGCTGGTCTCCTTCCTGCCTCACAAACACCTTCCGGGAACAGTTACATGAGTCATATCTATTCTCTTTCCCACGTACTCTATCCCCAACCATGCCATGGTTCCCAGGAGACAGAAGTCATTATTTCCATCTGAATGATTTGGGACTCCCAGTGCTGCCTGAAGGAGGTCCCATATAGAATATTTCTCATTACTTTTTGCAAGGGCAATGAATGTAGACTACAGCGTGTAGCATTAAGGGATGAGGGCACCATTCAGCCTGCTTCCCCAAACCTCAAGCAGCTGGAAAAACTGTATGTGATATACACAGCTCTGGAAGTGGGTCAGAACCACTAGATGGTTTCTGGGAAAAGCACTCCTTTGGGACTTCAAAAGATCTGTCCTTATTTCCCTTTCTTCCATGGAGAATGCCATTCTTAAAAACAAGGTTCTACCCAAACAGTTTCTCTACAGTAGAAGCGTCAATCTAGTCCTCGGTTTTCTCATTCTCCTCATCTCCCTCCCTTCCCTTGAATTCCTTGGCTTTCCCCTTCATCTTTTCCTCCTCCTGCTCTCACCCCCCTCCAGTTCCTGGGCACCGCACTGCGCTTCAAAAAGGATTCTAGGATTTGTTTGTAGAAAGTGCTGACGGGACGGGAATTCTATGCAGTGCAGAGAGCAAGCAGCAAGATTTTGCCCTGCAAGAAAGGAGATGAGAGTAGAGAGTGAAAGAGAGTTTTGCACACAAGCATAAACATGAATGGAGAATCTATGTACATAGTTGTATAAGCAAGAGCAATCATGCTTGCATTGTATTATGACATGCATGCATCTGTGGTGTGTGTAGCAAGCTCAAGTATGTGCATAGCCTTGGAGAGAATTGTGCTGCCAAAGAAGATTTTGTTCTATGCATGTATAAAGGCATATTTGGTGCATAGCTTAGAGCTTTTCTGGGTGCATTAGAGCAAACAGTGTATGGGAGTATAAATTCATCTTTATATGAAATATAATGTGTATATGTACGTATGTACATGTACACACACACACATACATTAATATATAAACATACTCTCAGAAAAAGTTTGAGTGTACCAACACACATTTTATATAGAATGTGCTAATATCTATGAAAGGGAGTGTGTAGTTGTAGTTAAGTGCAGATATATGCGAAACTTTGTTTGCACCTCAGTCTGCAGTAAAACCAACTTAAATTTAATTGAAATTGCTAAATACAATTCCATTCAACAATGACCTTGTTTGTACTGTAAGGTAGATTGGCATGGTGGTGCATGTGTAGAATCGCAGAGAGATATGGGCAGGCAACGTGTTCTGTAATTTTCAGTTATGGAAGGAATGCATAAATAGGTATAATCTCCCCAGAGCCCATATTCATATAGGGCCTATAAAATTGCATACTGTACTGAGATGAATGTGTTAAATAGTGGTAGGATGGATATGGCTGGGAGAAATCTAATTTGTGGAAGGAGGGGATTGGGGAGTGTACGCATGCAGATGAAGTTGAAGTGAGAAAGTGATTTCTGTACACTTCAGCACAAGAGCATTATTTCAAAGCCTGGGGAAAAGTAAGTTGAAGATTGCATGCAAATATTTATTTGTACATGATTGTACATGGGACATACCTCGGAGGACAGTGTCAGATCCCACGTGGTGACAAAGCATTTGGTAATGATGAAGCAGCTAAAACTCCTAGACAATCAGAGCTTCTGTGAGTTGTGTGTGTACCAATGGAGGAATGTGAATGAATGTGAAGTGCTCAGTATATGTGCAAGGGAGCACATGACTGTTTGCGTCATTGCTTGCTTTCACTGTTTTCTCAAGGGACTAAAATAGGAGAATGGTATAACAGAAGGCACATGAATGCCGAGCCTGAAATCTCAGCAGAATCCTTTCTGTTCTGGGCTCTTTATTCATTCATCCAAATTACTGATGTTAGGATAGTTAAAACATTCAAAAGTCTGCTGAAAAAGAGCAGAAATTCAAGAGGGAGGGAAGAGAAGTTTTACCATCTTAAAATTCCCTTGTCCCCTATATGGCACAATGGTTTATGGGCAAGTTGCATGGATCCTGTTCTTTTACAACCTATAATTCCCGGTGTGAAAATGAAACCAAAAAATGGAACAAAGTTGACCTCAAAAGAGCTGTGACAGGATCACTGCAATTCTGCCCAAAAATAAACCAAAATTCACACCAAGGGAAGAGATCTGCAACCTGCATTCACTATGCAGATAAAAGAGCAAATATAGTCAGAAGGGTGGGAAACTTCCTTGGTTTTTTTAAAAAAATTATTATTATTATTCAGGCTCAGAGTCTCAAATCAAAATGTTGACTTTTGTCAACAGCAAATTATGTACCTCCATAATGCAACTGTCAGTTGGTGAATACTAAATAGGTGTTATATTGTAATAATCACCTATTTAATTTAATTAAATAATTTAATCACCTGAATGGCCCTATCTGAAAGAGCATGGTAGTGGTGGGGGCTGAGAACTGAAGACATGATTCTTTTTGATCTTCCCCTGACTGTTTCTCCCCCCACCCCCTTACTAGACCTAGACCTAGTTTGGCCATTCAGCGAAAACTTGCAGCTGTTCGATCAGCTTATAGCCTTTATTTTAAATATCTTTTCCTCCTTGACTATCCTAGTTATCCTGATTATTTGATTTCATCTCTTCCGCCTGGATGCTCCACCTTGCTTTTTCGACCTTATCTTTGGATTTTGCAGGTATCAGAAAGGGAGGAAGCATAGACATAGAGAGTCTTGAACAATTTATTTGTAATATTTATACAAGTGGATGGGACGGACCATCTTCTCCTTTGTCTCTGTAACTCTGGACTGGTCGCCGTGAGAGGGCGGTCACTGAGATTCTCATCCCCCTTTTTGACTAACTTATTTTAATCACAAGACTTCCCATCGCCGTAAGAGGGAGATGGTATTCCGATGTTCTAGTATATTAGCTTCCTTGTACAATTATCTACTTTACCCTTTTTGTCTTAACCATCTGTTTTAAACCATCTTTAACACCTTAAGAAGAAAATGGCCTTTCATCGCCTCCAATTCTATCTCACCTCTGATGTATTCAATAACAGAGCTCCTAGCATTGCGAGATTCCCCCCTCTCGCAAGTTTGGCCCTTCCAGTTATCTAGGGCCGCCCTCGAGGACGGGTTTTGGAACCCTGAGAGGTGGTATGCTAAGAACCGGAAGCTTTGGGGTTTTTTAGATAGTTTTTCAAACTCTATTTTAAGGGGATCTGGGAGGAGGGTGGTTTCCAATGTAAATAATGAGGCTGGGAGGCCTCCCGGGAGGGGGGTGGGTTGTATGGGTTCAGGGATTAACCCACGAGGGATGGGATCTAGTCCAGCTGAAGAGCGCAGCGGAGGAGATGCAGAATCCGGGGCCAAGGAGAGGGTTAGAGCTTGTGCTGTTGATAGACATTACATCAGTCCTGTAGGTGGGAGGGGCAGATATGGCGGGAGTAAGGGGCCACATCAAGTTGCGGGAGTCCGCGCTCACTGTCTTCAAGCGGTGGCACGCTCCGGCCCCCAATGCTCTTCTCGTTCCCCAGGTGGCACAGACCCTCAGGCCCTGGGCCTTCGGCTGATGCTATGCAATGCCAGGTCTGTGGTAAATAAAGCCCCCCTCATTTGTGATCTTGTTCAGGAGGGGGGAGTGGACCTGGCGGGTATTACGGAGACCTGGTTGGGCCAGGAGGGGGGTCCCTCTCGTAGAGATGTGCCCACCCGGTTTCCGGGCATTTCATCAGCCAATGTCACAGGGGAGGGGTGGGGGGGTGGCAGTTATCATTAAAGAGGGTCTTGGTCCGAGGGAGGCCACTGTTCCTCAGACGGCCGGATGTGAGTCCCTCCTTGTGAAGTGGGGTCATGGGGTGCAGATGGGCCTCCTGGTTACGTACCTGGCTCTCTGCCACGTGGCAGCGGCCTTGCCTGAACTACTCAACGTTATAGCCGCAGTGGCGGTTGATACCCCTAGGCTTATGGTCATGGGGGATTTCAACCTGCCATCCGTCGGTGAGGCATCTGAGGTGGCTCAGGAGTTCATGGCTTCCATGACGGCCATGGACCTGACCCAATTAGTTCATGGCCCTACTCACACGGGGGGAAACACGCTGGACCTGGTTTTTGTCTCTGGTCAGTGGCTGAGTGGTCTCGAGATAGGGGATATAGCGATCGAGCCCTTGTCATGGTCAGATCACTCCCTTCTTCGCTTTGACCTTCGAACCGCCACACCCTGCCGCAGGGAGGCGGAACCGATGAGGTGGTTCCGCCCCAGGTGCCTGATGGACCCGGATAGGTTCCAGATGGAGCTTGGGCCATTTCCTGAGGCTCTGGCACACAGCTCGACTGAAAACCTAGTGGCCGCCTGGGATAGGGTGGCCGCTGGAGCTTTAGATTGGGTCGTGCCTTTGCGGCCTCTAACCCGGCATCGATCTCACCTGGCTCCCTGGTTCACCGAGGAGCTGAGGGAGATGAAACATCGGAAAAGACGCCTGGAAAGCAGTTGGAGGGCCAGCGGTTGGAGGACCAAACACTGGTAAGGTCTCATATTAAGACCTACCTGGTGGCAATAAAAGCGGCAAAATGTAACTATTTTTCCGCTCTTATTGCGTCATCAGATAATCGCCCAGCCGCCCTGTTTAGGGTGACCTGCTCCCTGCTCCACCAGGAAGCGTGGGAGGACCCCTTGGAGGGTAGAGCTGAGGACTTTGTACAATATCTGTATGACAAAATCGCTCAGATTCGGGAAAATTTGGACTCTGACTGGGTAGATTCAGGAGGGAGGAGGGAGGCAAGTCTTGAGAATATTACCTGGGAAGAGTTTGATTCTGTAACTCCGGAAAACATGGACAAGATACTGGGCAGACTGAGCACGGCCACATGTTTATTGGACCTGTCCCCCTCCTGGCTGGTGCTGGCCTCTCGGGAGGTTACACGAGGCTGGCTCCAGGGGATTATAAATGCTTCCTTGAGGGAGGGTGCCTTCCCCGCCGCCTTGAAAGAGGCGGTGGTGAAGCCTCTCCTCAAGAAGCCTTCCCTGGACCCAGCAGTGTTGGCTAATTACCGTCCAGTCTCCAACCTTCACTTCGTTGCGAAGGTTGTTGAGAGTGTGGTAGGGCGACAGCTTCCTCAGTACTTGGATGAATCGGCTTATCTAGATCCGTTCCAGTCGGGCTTCAGGCCTGGATACAGCACGGAAACGGCATTGGTCGCATTGGTAGATGATCTCTGGAGGGCCCGGGACAGGGGTTGCTCCTCTGTCCTGGTCCTATTAGACCTCTCAGCGGCTTTTGATACCATTGACCATGGTATCATGCTGCACCGGTTGGAAGAGCTAGGGGTGGGGGGCACCGTGTTGCGGTGGTTCTCCTCCTTTCTCTCTGATCGGTTGCAGTCCGTGTTGACAGGGGGGCAGAGGTCGACCCCGAGGCCCCTTGTATGTGGGGTGCCACAGGGGTCGGTTCTCTCGCCCCTTCTGTTCAACATTTATATGAAGCCGCTGGGTGAGATCATCCGTGGTTTTTGGGTGAAGTATCATCAGTATGCTGATGATACTCAGCTATACATCTCCACCCCGGACCACCCCAATGATGCCCTTAAAGTGATGTCCCGGTGCCTGGAGGCTGTATGGATCTGGATGGGGAGGAACAGACTCAGGCTCAACCCATCCAAGACCGAGTGGTTGTGGTTTCCGACGTCCCGATATAGTCAGTTGGTGCCATCACTGACTATTGGGGGTGAGTCATTGGCCCCCACGGAGAGGGTTCGCAACTTAGGCATTCTCTTGGACTCACGTCTGTCTTTAGAAGAACACTTGACGGCTGTGGCCGGGAGGTCTTTTTATCAGGTTCGCCTGATTCGCCAGTTGCGTCCCTTTCTGAATTGGGACTTGTTAAATACGGTCACTCATGCCTTCGTCACTTCACGCCTGGACTACTGTAATGCTCTCTACATGGGGCTCCCCTTGAGGAGCACCCGGAGGCTCCAGCCCGTCCAGAATGCGGCCGCGCGGGTAGTTATGGGAGCAGCATGGCGCTCCCATGTGGCTCCCCTCCTGCGCGAGCTGCACTGGCTCCCTGTGGTCTTCCGGGTGCGCTTCAAGGTCTTGGTTACCACCTTTAGAGCGCTCCATAGCTTAGGACCGGGGTACTTACGAGACCGCCTTCTGCCACCAATAGCCTCTCACCGCCCAGTACGCTCCCATAGAGAGGGGCTTCTCAGGGTGCCGTCAGCCAAACAGTGTCGACTGGCGGCCCCCAGAGGAAGAGCCTTTTCTGTGAGGGCACCCACCATCTGGCACGAGCTCCCCCCAAAGATACAGAAGATCCCGGATCTGCGCACTTTCCGCCGTGCCCTCAAAACATTCCTGTTTCAGCAGGCCGGCCTGCCCTAACTTTCCCTTTATATTGCTTCTGATTTTGTTTTAAACTGGGATGTCTTGAATTATCTAGGACCAGAGTGTTTAGTATATTTTAATTGGTTTTTTAACGTTTGTATTACATGTATTTTTATCTTTTGCTGTTCACCGCCCTGAGTCCCTCAGGAATAGGGCGGTATATAAATTAAATTAAATTAAATTAAATTAAATTAAATTAAATTAATTAAATAAATAAATAAATAAATAAATAAATAAATAAATAAATAAATAAATAAATAAATAAATAAATAATAGATTCTGGTTGCTCTAAGGAATAAAGCAAGTTCTTTTTGGTTCTCCCCTCCCCAGTCATTTATTGCATCAGTTTTACAAGGTAGTTTGGACTGAAAAAAGAATAATTGGTCCAAAATTATGGAATGAATTTCATAAGTGAGCAGCTAATGGAATCTGTTTTTTCTCTACTCCACCATCAGCTGAGAATTAATACAGAATGAATGACTAGCCCAAAAGGCATCCAACCTTGTCAACTTGGCTGGAGAATTCTGGGAGTTGAAGTCCACAAGACTTAAAGTTCTCAAGGTTGAATGCCACTAGGCTAGAGCATTAGGCTATGACTGGGGAAGCATACTTATGAATACTTTGTTTGCTATAAATTCCCCGGGTGATCTTAGACTTGTAATTTCAGAGTTTTTCAAAAACTGTTGTACATAAAACATAGGGGAATATGGACTCGCATCAGTTTCTTTGGAGTAAAGATAAGACAAAAATGTTTTCAAAAAAGTGGTTATTGGGCAATGGTCATACTATAGTTCCAAGAAAAGCTTTCTTAAAGGAAGACAACATTGCCCATCCTCTCTCATGAGATATGCAGAGACAAGGCTGGCTATCCCTACAAGATGTTGGGATTCTCCTGGTCTCTGATGGCTTTAAATCAAATTGTGGTCCCTAAATGCTTCAGCCATGCTAGCCAGAATTGTGGGAATTCCATCCCAGCCTAACTGAAGGGTACCCTAACGAAGAAGTCTTCTTTAGAAGGTGACTAGGCAAACATTAAATTGGTGGCTATTAAACATGATGGCCAGCTATAGCGAATTCAAGGAGGAGGCATTGTTTAGAGTGGAGATTTTATGAAAACTCTGCGTCCAGTCAAATGGAAAGAAAACATTGGGAAAGAAGTCACACCAAGGAACCATGATCCCAAAAAAAGGACAAATACTAACAAGCTAGAACTGGTGTTGGAAAACAATCTGGATTTATTGGTAGATCTTTATAGATATGCAATAGATCATTAAGAGTTTTTGACTTTGATGACAGCAACAAGAAAGCATACGTATGCAACACACATACACAAACATGGTTAGCACCCCCATCCATAATAAATCAGATGCAGATCAATCCATTTAATAGGTTACAGAGTGTAATGAACGGAGTACAATAAGCAGATAAGCCATTTCAGGATGCTACTTAAAATAGAATAGATCTCTATAACGTAGGGGTTGATGATACAGAAATGATAGGGAAAAAAATTATTCATTGCTACATCATTTTGGGTTTTTTTCTTCCAACAGTTATTAGACCTGACTTAGATATATTAAGATGGCAGACACAACTGCAGGGGATAGGATACCATTTTTAAATGCATATCCCTCCATTTGCTTTAAAAAAAAAACCCTTTTGCATAAGAAGAAAACTAGGCTAACACATTAGTATCTAATCTAATTGTCTAGCTATAGTATGAGGATTTTTTAAAAAATTGGCCACCTTTTTAAAAACGAAATATGTCCTTCCCTCTTATCCCATGCCTCAGTTTTCCCTCACTAACAATGGGATAAGTGATGTCTTTGCTGTCTCTTGAGATATACTTAGCGGCTATTTATTGAAGAGAGGGTAATTATTGGGAAGGGACTGACTTTTGTAGGGTAGGTTGTTCCTTTTCTGGAAGAGTTTGTTCTTTTACAATTATGAGTTAGCACTAATGTTTTCCTTCCCTGTCCTTTCCTGTTTGACATTCTCGCCTCCCTGCTGTTCCTCTTTGTCTGCTTCTTCCCCGTACATTTGTCCTTCTGCATCTCTCCAGTATGTGGCCTTTGCCTCCCTCTTCTTCATCCTCATCTCCATCACCACTTTCTGCTTAGAGACCCATGAGGCTTTCAACCACTTCAAAAACAAGACAGAAATCATAAAGACGGGGAACAGTACCAGCATAAAGGTGGACTATGAAATGGAAACAGAACCCTTCCTCACCTACGTGGAAGGGATGTGCGTCATCTGGTTCACCTTTGAGTTCCTCATCCGGGTCATCTTTTGCCCAGACAAAATGGAATTCATCAAGAGCACCCTCAACATCATCGACTTTGTGGCCATCCTGCCCTTCTATCTGGAAGTGGGTCTCAGTGGCCTCTCATCCAAAGCAGCCAAGGATGTGTTGGGCTTCCTGAGGGTGGTAAGATTTGTCCGGATCCTAAGGATCTTCAAGCTGACCCGGCATTTCGTAGGACTGAGAGTCCTAGGTCACACGCTGAGGGCCAGCACCAATGAGTTCTTGCTCCTCATCATCTTCTTGGCCCTAGGGGTCTTGATCTTTGCCACCATGATCTATTATGCTGAAAGGATCGGTGCTCACCCAGACGACATAACGGGCAGCAAGCACACTGTCTTCAAGAACATCCCCATTGGGTTTTGGTGGGCTGTAGTGACCATGACGACTTTGGGCTATGGTGACATGTATCCCGAGACTTGGTCAGGCATGTTGGTGGGAGCACTGTGTGCCTTGGCTGGTGTGTTGACCATTGCCATGCCTGTGCCAGTCATCGTCAACAATTTTGGCATGTATTATTCGCTGGCTATGGCCAAGCAGAAACTACCAAAGAAAAAGAACAAGCACATCCCACGAGCCCCCCAGCCTGGCTCACCCAACTACTGCAAACCGGACATGCAGTCCCCACATCGCAGCAACCAGGGTGACTCATGCCCCTTGGCTCAAGAGGAGATAATCGAGATTAATCGGGCAGGTAAGGGGGAGACAGAATGGGCAGAAATAGTTAAAAATTACATCTATTTGAGTCAGATCTATACGCTGTTTGGGATTTTCAAATATCCTGTTAAGAAATTAATACTATAGGGAAGGAGGCACAGGTAGTCCTCAAGTTATAACCAGAATTGTGACCAGAATTTCTGTTGCTAAGCAAGGTGGTTATTGAGTGAGTCATGTCCAATTCTTTGCCATGGTTAAACAAATCACTGTAGTTGGTGTTAATCAACGGTCATTAACCAAATTCAGTCCCGTCCCACCACCCTTGACTTTTCTTGTCAGAAGCTGGCTGGGAAAGTCACAATTGACAATCACGTGATTCCCAAGAAGTTGCAACCATTGTAAATATATGCCGGTTGCCAAACTCTTGAATTTTGATCATGTGACTGTGGGGATGCTGCAATGGTCGCAAGTGTGAGGACCTGTTATAAGTCAATTTTTATCTGAATTATAAGTTCAAATAGTTGCTAAATGAATGGTTGTAAGTCGAGGACTACCTATACACAGAACCAGGTAGATTGAGGATTCCTGAGAATCTTAAAGAAACATGTTTTTGGTTCACGTGGGCTTTTACTATGTTGAGTCTCACTTTTGTACCTCTTGGAAATAGAGGAGCACATCCAAGAATTATTCCTGTTTCTCAGCCTTTCTCAAGCCTGCTGGAGCTGAAGAGAGTTGTAGCCCAAGATTGCCCATAGGTGCATATGCTAGTTTGGGGCTGTGTATTACGAGAAAGATTAATAGAAAAGTTTTCCAGGTGAGTTTACCATTAGCACTGATGCCTCTCACTGAAAACAACTTGGTAAATGTGTGATAAAATTTAAAGTCAAAAATCAACTACCATGTGCTTGCATGGACCACAACTATCATTCTCAGAAAATTATGTGTGAAATCCCTCAAATTACATAAGTTTTTTTTTTTAATGGCTGAAAATTTGTGAGATTGTAAAAATCTGGTAAGATTTAAGTACAGTTTGCCCAACAATGCTACACTCATAAAATCATGTATGAGAGTGTCAAAAGTTCATGCAAGAATTTACAGCTTTGTATCACTATTTCTAAAATAGGTGGATTTTTAAAAAATATTTTTTAAAGATAATGCTGCTTTTTTCCAAACAAAGCTGGAATTATTATTCAATCTGCTTTGGAATGGAGTAATATAATGCATTAGGTTGCTAACCATAAAAATGAAACAATAATCAAGAGCAAAAAGTTAATGTCCTATGTATGTAAGCATATATATATAAGCTCCCGTTTGTGTCTCAAGTGCAAAAGTTCGAAATGCATAGATTGCATAGAATTTCTTCTGTGGGAATCTGTTTAATTTCTTAAAGCAAATTATTAGCTTTTACTCATTATTAAGTGAATCTGTACCTCTCCAGATGTTGTTAAAATTCATCAACCTGGGCAATAATGATGGATGTTGGCAGCTGTTGTTTTAATTCAGAAACATCTGGAGACCATATCTATTTAAGATCACAAAGGCATAGGTGAAAAGATCTTTCCAAGTAAGAGACAGAGAATAAAATTTTTCATGGTCCAAGGATGATTTTTTAGTTCCTTACCTTGCTTCCAAGGACAATTTCTTTGCCCTTCCTACTCTTGACATTTTCAAATAGTGGCATAAATGTCCTCAGGATTCTATTTCTCATTCTTCTCTTGCACATTTATTTCTTTGTAGCAAAGAAGGCAACCAACTACCAGCCACTGAGCTGGTCTGATGGACTGTGAACAATGGGGGGAAACCCTCTGTCTGTATGTATGATGTTGTGTGCCCTTGAGAAAGTTGGGAAATGTGAAAAATAGGGGGCAGGACAAGTTGGGATCTACTGACAATGGAAAGCTACTTGACCTGCAGCACTTCAAAATACTTCCAAACTATTCCTCCCAGTAATCTTTCTGGCGTATCTGCTGAGCTAAAAGTTAATCATCTCATGTGAAAAGATCTCCATGAGCCAAAACAATATGCAGACAAAGAAGACTGACTGCAACATTGGATTGGTGCTGCCCTTACATATGGAAGTGCCCTTTTCAAGGCATTAAAAAGGAAGCATTTGAAGCTTCTGTTTTCCAGTTAATCAGAACTGTTTTTACAGGAAATTAAAGATGGATTCTTATTCCATAAATAATAATATTCAATAAGTAATATGGGACCCTAACATCTGTGTTAAATTTAGCCCAGTTATCAATCATTGACACAGAAGTTTGTTGTAAAGTTTGTTGAATATTTTACAACTGGTCCACAAAATGGAACTCTTTTTTACTCCTGTTTTGCAGGACACTGTTTTAGGCATACCAGCTTACTTGGAGGATTGCAATAGTGGCAAATATCTGTAGCTCAGGTGTAGGATAAGGGTGAGGGTTTGAGGATTCATTCTTCGAGCTTGTGGGTTGGTTTCTGAATGGTTCATTACCATGCCAGGTAACATCTTCAGTGGAGTTTAGGGGAAGTCAGTGTTCTTCTGTTTATAAGGGCTTCAGGTGTGGGTATGTCAAGTGAGGGTCAGCTCTGAGTCATCAGTACAAGACTCACTGATGACTCAGAGCTGACCCATCACAAGACCCTCACTTGACACATCCACACCTGAAGCCCTTATAAACAGAAGAACACTGACTTCCCCTAAACTCCACTGAAGATGTTACCTGGCATGGTAATGAACCATTCAGAAGCCAACCCACAACCTTGGAGAATGAATCCTCACCTCACAGCAGAGGCAAAAGTGTGCTGAGGTCAATTTTTGATCCTTTCCTCAAAATCCAAATGCCCAGCTTTAAAGTTCACCCATCACTTTCCCATGGTAGATTGGAGTTCTCCCAAAGTCTGCTGAGCTCTGGTAGCTCAGCAGACTAAAGCACTGTTATTAACATCCACTTACATCTGCTGCCTGCAATTACTGTAAGTTCGAATCTCACCAGGCTCAAGGTTGACTCAGCCTTCCATCCTTTCTAAGGTGGGTAAAATGAGGACCCAGATTATGGGGGCAATAAACTGACTTTGTATAAATATACAAAAGTATGAAGGCTATTGCTTAACACATTGTAAGCCGCTCTGAGTCTCTGGAGAATGGTGGCATATAAATCAAATTTTTAAAAAAAGTAAAACAATAGATTCCTTTACTCATTAACTATGAGGCAAATGCAGGAAATATGAAGCATTTTAAAGCAAAAACCCTTTGAAAACTAAAACATATTGAGCACCAAAGCCCTCTTCATGGATTATACAAGAGCTGGCTGTTTTCCATACTGACATACTTAATGGCACTAAAATCTATTGTCTTGAGCAGCATTTCTCAACCTTGGCAACTTTAAAATAGGTGGACTTCAACTCCCAGAATTCTCTAGTTGAAATCCATCCATTTTAAAGTTGCCATGGTTGAGAAAGTGGTCTTGGGGCTCCTTTCTTATCTTGATTATTAGCACCTCATGGTCTTATAATTCCATAAATTACATCTTATCTCTTTAGTAAAAAAAAGAAGGGATGATTAAAGACCATATTTGCATTAGGAACTCTTCCTAGACTGATAATCTTATAATACATTCTACAGATTGCATAATATCACCCCAGCGAAAAAGAAGGGATGATGAAGGGCATATTTGGATTGGAAATGCTTCCTAGACTTATTTAATTTATTGAATAGAATTTAGATTTGAAGGATAGCTATATTAAGAAGGTTGACCAAAGGCAGGGCTGGCCTATTATTTGATAGAATAAGGCAAACAGGGGCAGACAGCACATACTGGGGAACAGCAATGGCACTTAAGGCTACAGCTGTTCCATTCTGTTGCAAGACAGATGCATTGGCTCAGGACCTTGGCCACCATCCCAGGTGACAGGAGTGAAGTAATGCTCAACCAGCAATTCCCTCAATTCCTGTAGGTGAAATATCAGAATGGATTCCAAACTATCTTTGGCCAAGCTTGTCCAAAAGCCCTAAGGCAGTTAAAGAAGACTGTCGCCTATAAAATATATATATATATGGGATGCAGTAGGCCAAGGCTAATGCTAAAATAGGAAGGTGATAAAATATAGCCAACCCCCCCCCCACTTTCAGCATTATTGTCTCAAAGTTGCCTTTTTTTCATTGAAAAAAATGACAATAAGGGTTATTTTATCTTTTTCACAAGGCAACTGGACTATCTTTGTTTTGCTTGAAGACTTTTTGCTTCTCATTCAATAAGCTTTTTTTCATTCAGAAGCTTCTTGGATGAGAAGCGAAACGTCTTCAGGGAAAGAAAGTCCAGTTGCCTTTTGAAGAAGCACCTTTGGGACAACCCTGATCTGGATGACTGAGAATCTCCAGAGACCTTTTGCATTATTAAGACTGGGCTCAGTCTTCGTAATAGATGAATTTGTGTCTTCTCACTTTAGCAGAGGACTATGTAACGGAAGGTGCATTATGAAACCTACTCAATTGATAGCCTCTGTCCATTGATAGCATGATAACCAAGCCCAGTTCATTAAAATGGTGTTATATTCTTAAGACTTTTATCAATTTGCCTGGTAGGGTGTCAAATTCCAGCAGGCATGATCAGCATCCTAGAAAATGTGAAAAAAATTCCTCAGAACATAACTTCTTTGCAGCCCAATTGTTGGTAAATGGAGAATTCTCTGTGTGGTCAGTAATTTGAAAGTAGTAGTCAATGCTCTTTTTTTTTTCCTCCTTCTGACACCCACACCCACAAACTCTTCCTCTCCAGCTATGTTCTCTCTTTATATTTTGAACTGCTGACTCTTGGAGGTGGCATAAAAACTACTGCTGCATAAAAAGACCTACGTGTTGTTCCAGAAAGCAGTTTAGGTTATCCCATCTTGGCTATGGATTTGGAAGGATTTGTCCTTCCAAAATGACTCATATGTAAAGATCAAAGGGCCTGTTTTGGCAATTCAAGCCATTTTTTATTGAGAATTATTATTCTTTTTCTTCCGTGGAGAAAAGGGGATGATATTTGCAATCATGGTCAGAAATAGGTGACTTAGATTCATGGGAACATTTTAGCTCCAGTGGAATCTTTAGTGATAGAGGCTAAAACATACAAAAAAATGGTTGCAGGAATTCGGTATATTTAGTTTAATGAAAAGAAGGACTAGGGAGTGATAAGATAGCTTTGTTCTGATATCCAAGGGATTGCCACAAAGAAGAAGGAGTCAAGCTATTCTCCAAAGCACCTCGAGGCAGGACAAGAAGCAATGGATGGAAACTAATCAAGGAGAGAAGCAACTACAGAAAAATTTCTTGACAGTTAGAACAATCAGTGAAACGACTTGCCTCCAGAAGTTGTGGGTGCTCCAACACTGGGGATTTTAAAGAAGAGATTAGACAATCATTTGTCTGCAATGGTAAAGGGTTTCCTGCCTAAGCAGAGAGTTGAACTAGAAGACCTCCAAAGTCCCTTCCAACTCTGTTATTCTGATTTGTTGAGAAAGATATTGAGTTTAAATGGAAAGGCGTTGGCCAAAACATGCAGTGCCTCTTAATGCCTCTTCTTTTCTTTGAGTAGATAAAAAAGATTGCTGAGCAGGGTAATTGCTCTGAGAAAGGCAAGCGAATACTTCTTGTCTATAATCTTGTCTTGAGAAAGAATATCCCAAATAGCCAGGATGTTCAGGGTTGGACTAGTTAGTATATTATGTGCTGGCAAGAACAGGAAATTTACTAATAAAATTCCAGAAGGGAAGTACATTGCACATCCTTAGTAAACGCTGAGAGTTGGAATAGTGTTTCTCAACCTTGACTGCTTGAAGATGTGTAGACTTCAGCTCCCAGAATTCCACAGCCAGCACGATGTGAAATTCCAAGAATTGAAGTCCACACAACTTCAAGCAGACAAGGTTGAGAAACACTGATAGGACGTTTGGGTTCCATAACAACAGAAGAGGAAAAAAATCAAGAAGTAACCAATTCCTTGAACCGGGTGAGGTTCAAGGTGTTGGTGATTACCTATAAAGCCCTACATGGCTTAGGCCCGGGGTATCTGGCGGATCACCTGCAGCCAGCAACAGCTCCCCATCGCCCGGTGCACTCACACAGAGAGGGCCTACTTGGGGTTCCATCGGCCAAGCAATGTCAGCTGATAGCCCCTAGAGAGCAAGTCTTCTCTATAGGCGCACCTACCCTCTGGAATCAGCTCCCCTTGGAGCTCCGGGTGGCCCCCGACCTTCGCTCTTTCTGCCGTGACCTTAAAACATGGTTGTTTCGCCAGGCTGGCCTGGACTGAAGGGGTTTTAATGGGAATTTTAGATTCTTTTATTGTTTGAATTTTAATTTGGACTTGTTGTTGCATATTGCTGTGAGCCGCCCTGAGTCCTTGTGGAGAAAGGGTGGCATATAAGTCCGATAAATAAATAAAATAAATAAATAAAATAACCAATTCACTTTATTTATTTCTTAGATTTATATCCTGTCTTAAATAGGAGCTGCACAGTACTCCTCTCCTATTTTCCCCCAAATAACAACAATAATTTTTTTGTACTTGGGTTGGCAGTGACTGACCTGAAGTTATCCAATGAGCTTCTGTGGTTGAGGATGGGTTTGAACATGGGTTTCCTCAGTGTCAATCCCTTAACCATTATACCACTGTTTTTCAGCAATAGTTGGTTATTTTGGAGAGAGGGTTAGTTATGGTTGGTTAGCAAGGCTTTTTGAGTTCAAGATTAAAACAGGACTGCCTTGATAGAAAAACAGAACAGTGTTGGATAGACAGGAAACATAATAGCTCTGAAACAATCAGGACGCAGAAGAAATTCAGGTTTGCGGTGGAGGAACCCAACTGCAACCTGAAACAAAGTGATCGCTACAACCACTACACATCCTTACCCACACATCTCTTTGGAGTTCACTCATTAAAAGGATTCTCAAGACAGACCACAAAGCAGAAGTGGAAGGAAGAGAAGACTGATGACAGACCTGCAGCGTCTGCAATCAGTTCCTAGCTCGCTTTCCATCTGCTCCAGGTCCTTTGGGCCAGGAAGCCCATTTGCAGCAAATACAGCAGAGGAGCAAGGATTCACTTAATTTAACAGGCTCTTGGCTATGCACTGCATAGCAGGGGAGGCCAAAGGGGATGTGGTTGCTGGAGCTATTACTGTCAGGGCACGGCACAAACAGCATCTGACAACTGCAACCTCAGTCTTTATGCCCAGCTTAATTTTACCTTAGTCTCTTTTTTACTTCACTAACAGCCTTACATTTTCCACTTGAGTTGCCTGATAACCCAATGCTTTTCGGTTTCCATGGTAACAAGTTGCCTGCAAATCCTTCAACTCAATTTATGCGCTCATTTCAATATATGAAATGATTAATATCAGTGGTGAGGTTGCCTCGGAAGGCCTTTCCTTCAAGCATTATTTACTATTATTATGCTAATTTTTGTGGATCAAAATTGATCAAAGATGAAGTAATCTGAGCTTCTTGCTTCCTGTGGTATTCTGAGGGGCAGCCATTAAATGTAGCAGAGTGCTTATATATGGGAATTTTTATTTCCTTCCGTTGGCAACAGATTTTCCTTGACTAGCCCTAATTCTGCATGTCAGGCTGCTATTCGCAGGGACAGCAATAACCATAAAACCATAAAATTGAGCAATCTTGAGGTTGTGAATTAATGTAATCCATTTAATTATCTTTGAAACAAACAAACAAAAAAAGATATTCACTCCAATTCTGTAAAGGAAAGTTCATTCTAAATAAATACAGAACTGCCAGGACTTATTTTGGAAAGATCCCTATTTGGAATGGTCATTAAAAAAATAATCTATGAACATTTAGCGAATGAGTTCTTATTTGGAAGGATCTGAGAAGAAAGGGGGAATTAAAATGAAAAAAAAAAAACCTTGGAAAACAATAGTAAAAATGGTTCCAGAAGATATCAAAGATTTATTTAATGAGTTCCTTTGAGTCCATGCTGCCTAAGTCTACTAGAGTCACTACACAATAACCAGAGAGCTTTTTGTATCTCTCCACTACAGACCGAATTTGGCATCCCAGTTTTGGTAACCTTAATACAGCCTTATGTGGAATACAATAATCTGAATAGCAATGGAGATAGTAACTGAATATGCATATGGCTCTTTGAATACAGTTAAAACAAAATACCTATACAGTGGAGGCATAATTTGATCTATGAGTCTTTACAAACTCTACACATACGTTTAATAAGTAAATGAACAAATAAATAAGTAAAACAATTATACAGATGGCTTATAAATGATTCTCAAATGGCATCCATCTTTTCAAACTTCACTTTAGTGCTAGAATATCTTCATCAAAACATTTCACAAAGTTAGCAAATACTCCTCACTCCAGCCCCTTCCCCCCCACAAAAAGGTAGTGTTTTATAGTACAATCCAAGCCATTGTTTAAAGTTGCAAAGAGACCAAACCAATCTAGTTTGCCATGTATCAAAATTGATGGCCATGCCATTGGGGTACCATAATTAAATCATTCTTCTATTCCAGATTGAATGGAATTGATTTCAAAGAGATACAAAGAGTTGAATATGACCTGGATATCTTGCCACTTTCCACATCTTGTTAAAGAGAGATTAATATACATCTTATTACAGAGAAAGATAATGTATTTTATTTTGGCTTAGTTACCGTTCAGTTGGGATAGCTTATTTAGCTTTGGGCACAAGAGCATAAGAAGGTTGTTGACAAGAAATTCTAAGAATAGCTATACAGATGCTAAAAGGGTCAAGAAGACAAATATATGAGAAAAAGTTGAGACAACAAGATATCTTTAGGGCTCCTTGCAGTTCTCAGGGCCTTTTCTCTGGCATTAGGGAATTCCATGGAGATGTGCAACATTTACTCAGCTGACAAATCAATGCAGGCTGCAGAAAGATTTCTGGAGGGCAAGAACTATAAAATTCATTACTTTAGTTTGGGGGAAAAGCCTGGAGGAGAAGCATAAATGAGACAATTGTTCATGTGAGGAAGAATGGAAAAGTTATTCATCCTATCTGCTAAAAGAGCAGGGAAAGAGGCAATAAGATTACCATAAATTTAGGAATGACAGAGGTTTCATGTCAGTGTGGATGAATGTGCAGAATACATACAGTTGTTGATTGGGCCCGAAAGCCTTCCAGAGATCTTTGCTCAAAGAAATGTATCTCTTTCAGCACCAGAGCTTGCTAGTGCTCAAGCATGTATTTTGTCACTGGGTAAATGGGAACTTTAGTTAGCATTTCAGTTGCTATTTCAATTGTTGTGTAAAAGGTGATTGCATAAGGGTCATAGGCTATACCCCCATTACGTCCATCAAAAATCAGAGACTGTTCCACTTGAACAAGGTCACGTCACCTAGCTCCTAATTCTGTACAAAGCAATGCCCTTTCACTTCAACAGTATCTCAACATTTCAACAAACTTTACCCCCTTCCCTAAGAAAAATTGTTCTAACAGCATTGGATCTTTCTAGAATAATTCCCTCACAACATAATGATATATGACAAGTAACCTCTGATAGCCTCATCCATTCAAATGTCAAGTGATATTATCAGGTTAAAAATAAAACCAACAATAAATTCTTCCACAGCACTGCATGATCATACCTAAGGGCCTGATTATACGTAGCTTAAATGAAAGATCAGGACAAGATACGAGAACGCAGCTATGAAGGCCAAATTTTATTTAGAACACTGTCTTTAAATAAAATAAAATTTCTATTTCAGACTATTATAATTTCTGAGGAAACCCAAAATATCTTATATATGTGCTTTGCAGCAAACTGCAGTGACACTATGTGTGTGGTGATGTCATCGCACAAATGTGACTTGAGTCACAATGTCTGATTCAAGTACATAAGTCACAACATTTGTATAATTACATCATGAATGTTTTATTTACATGCTACCCATGGATACTTTTATTCGTACATTTTTAAAATTTGGTAGCCCTAACAATTTCAGGCAGATTGTTTTGTCTCTTTCGAAATTAATTAGTGAATTAGTGAAGAGCCTTGGTGGCGCAGCAGACTAAAGTGCTGTTAAGTAGCACCAGCTGCCTGCAATTACTGCAAGTTCAAATCTCACCAGGCTCAAGGTTGACTCAGCCTTCCATCCTTTCGAGGTAGGTAAAATGAGGATCCGGTTTGTGGGGGCAATAAGCTGACTTTGTATAAAAAAGAACACCGCTTGGGGGGGGGCGAAAGCCCTACTAAGCAGGTATATACAAAAGTATGAAGGCTATTGCTTAATACATTGTAAGCCGCCCTGAGTCTCCAGAGGAGGGCGGCATATAAACCGAACCAATAAATAAATAAATAAATAATATTAAAAATGCTCTTTTGGGCTTCCTTGTTTTCAGGGAACCTTCTCCAGTATGGATTTTAATTGATTGGAAGTCTATCTGTCATAATTTCCACTACAGAACCTAACGTTAGACTGCAATTCCTGAGGCAGATTCCTTGAGAACCTAATCATTATTTTTAAGTAAATATTAGAAGAGCCATAATCTATTGGATCATTGCTCCAGCAGTATTTCCTTATGAGACTCCTCTATGCCTCCAACAATGGCAACAGAGTTTCTAAATATACTTGAAAAGTTCTTTAAAATTCAGGGAAATATTCATGGATTTATCTGCCTTAAAGGTAGACCATGTTGAACCATATAGCACAGTCAAATATCAGTACAGGAAATATTTTATGACATTTCTATTCCGTGGATGTCATAGGTACCAGTTTTTGGGATGTATGCTGTAAATTAATCCATTTGAGGTACTTTGGTTGAAAAGACTTTGCACCATTTCTCTCAGTCACAGACACAAAAGTTTTATAGAATATGGATGGGAACCTATTCTCAACACAAATCCTATTGAAAGAAATGATAAATACCTTTATTTTAGTGCTCTTGAGCCACAGACTGGGGTGCAAAATCATGGCTAAATTGGTATTTAATATACATCGACTGCCTAGGCCAAAGCAAAGCAGTTAAAGATAGAACTCCCTCTTTTTCTGAGTGGGGAAATATAGTCAACATTAATTTTTGAACATAGGTTACATTTGAACAAAATCTTGTGAAACTTGACTGTTAATTACTTGTCACTTGTAATGATAAGGAATCATTTACATCTTGGATTTGTAAGAAATAAAATTAAAATTAAATGCCTCGCTTCCCAATAATATGTACTACTTTAAAAGGGTTCAAAGTATTTGGGCTAGGAGACTATTCACTGGAATTTTCATAAAGCAATCGGAGAAACAGTTTAAATTTCCCCCCTAGATTTTCAAAACATATAATGTACTTTTAAAAACATAAGAGCCAATGTTCTCCTGGATTAGACCACAAGCCTATTTAATCAGCATTCATTTCTTCAAAGACTATCAGAATCTTCTGAGACATTTGTAAAACATGAGCATCAAATTTTGTTTGAATTCCCTATTGGTTGATATTTAGATTTAGAAAGTATCAGTGATCTTCTTAAATCTGCTCTACATTTTTTCTTTTCCTTTCCCTTTCCCTTTTCCTTTACAGACTCTAAGCAGAATGGCGATGCAGCAAATGCAGCTCTGGCTAATGAAGACTGCCCCACAATTGATCAGGCCCTGTCACCGGAGGAGAAGTCACCTGTCACACCTGGTGGCCGAGAGCGCTATAATCGTGACCGAGCCTGCTTCCTCCTCTCCACAGGTGATTTTGGGCAGTCACCTGATGGAAACATCCGAAAAGGTACGTATACATACATCACCATCATTTCCCCCTGCCTATTTCTGCAAAGCTTGCATTCCATCCTCTAAGCTTATACCCAAGTACGTTATTTTTCACCCTTATCACTAATACCACCATAACCTTTGTCTTAGTAAAACATAAAGCTGCCACTTTTGGGGAATAAAGAAGAGAATTGCAAATATGTAACTGACTTAAGTAAAAGCCTAATCCTGAGATCAAAATGGGTAGACAATGTCCTAGCAACTACCAAGATCTCCATTTGTTCCACTCTTAGCACCTTAATAACAGTATGCATTGTTCAAAGGACAGCAATATCTAGCATTACCTTTCCCAACCTGGTGCTTCCAGATCTGTTGGACCATAATCCAGAATACGCTTTGGCCAAATTGATTGGGAATTCTGAGAGCTGTAGTCCAGTCTATATAGTTCAGTCTTTCCCAGATTGAGAAAACCTGCCACAGTACCTCCTTCCAGAAGACAATCCATGAACACAGCTGATTTTGAGCAGTTGAGATTTTGGGGAGAAGCTGGATTCTCTACCAGCATCACCAGTCCATTCTTTTCAAAACTGTTACATTATGTGCACACTTCCCCAGCTTCATTACCTCACACCCTCCCAAACAAAGTTATGTTTCCCTTATCAGCTTTTGCTTTTTCATCAGTATCCCCCACCACATTTTCTCCCCATATGTATCATTCTGTCTCACAATAATTGGCTGCAGTTGCTCTTCAGGTGTTTCAAGTTGTCCTTTAAGGGAGGTTACAGCAAATGACAACTAGTTATTTTACAGGGGTTTATTGGAAGGACATGGAAGTGACCATAAAGTGTTTGAAGTTATTTCCCATTCTCCAAATTTGTATAGAGAGAAAAAGTAAAGCTTGGGCTTCATTGATTTGCTTCAAATTCCTGAAACATTTTCATCTGAAACATAGAAATAATAAATCTCTAGTCAGAGATCTTATAATGAAAGATTTTCCCTCATTGTAAACCTTGGGCTGGTTTTAGACCAGTGTTTCTCAGCCTTGGCCTCTTTAAAATGGATGGACTTCAGCTCTCAGAATTCCCCAGCCAGACTTAGCCTTAGCTAGCTGAGGAATTCTGGGATTTCAAGTCCATCCGTCTTAAAGTGGGTAAGGTTGAGAAACACTGTTTTAGACTATAAACTTAATTGAAGATCTACTGGCCTAAGTGAAGAACCGCTAGTCTGAGGTTTCCCAAAATGATAATTATCAACCCCCAGCGGCTGAGGGGAACATCCAAGGGGTTGATGTTTTTGTTGCTGGGAAAGACTGGAGGCCAAAGGAGAAGGGGATAGCAGAGGATGAGATGGTTAGATAGTGTAATCCACACAATGAACATGAATTTGGGCAAACTCCAGGAGGCAGTGTGGAGAACAGGGGAACCAGGCGTGCTATGATCCATGGGGCCACAAAGAGTCGGATACAACTGAACAACTGAACAACAACAACAAATATTTATTAAATCACTCCCATATAATAAATGTTTGGGGGGGGGGTTGTCAGTGAAGAATCTGAAGCTTCATGAAGAGGTTGATAAAGTGGCATTTGGCAACTCTTGTATTAGTCAGCCATAGCTGACTGTTTTGTAAAACAAATTTCCATATACAAGAGAATCACGTTCCTTCCACTCAGCTTGCTTGCAAGTAGTCCTTGACTTACAACTATTTGTTTAATAGATGTTCAGAATTAAAAACACACTGAAAAAAGTGACTTTTCACCAGTTCTCACACTGATGACCATTGCAACATCCAATAGTCACATAATCAAACTTTGGGTTCTTGGTAATCAACATGTATTTACAACGATTGTAGTGTCCCAAGGTCCTGGGACTGTCTGAAACTTTTGCAGGAAGTTTCTGACAAGCAAAGTCAATGGGGTAAACTAGATAATGACTGGATGATTCACTTAACAACCATAGCAAAAAAAGGTTATAAAGTGGGGCACAACACACTTAACAACCGCCTTGCTTAGCAATGGAAATTTTGGGCTTAATTGTGATTGTAAGTCGAGGACTACCTGTGTTCTGCCCTTTCCTATTCAAAAACCCTGCAGACTCCAACTCTCTTGAGTTCACAGGGATAGGTCACAAATTTAGTACTGATATTATTAGATAGGAAATTGCTACCAATACCCATACAATACTTCTTTCTCAGTTGCTCCCTCTCTATTTTCTTCAAAGAGTTCTCCTGTCAAATCCTCTATTGTTTTTTAGACACAGGTGAGTCTCAAGAGAGACGTGTCAGGATATTCCAGACTGTAGGCAAGGAAGCTGCACGCTTAGTGCTTATTCAGGAACTGAATATCATGCTGGGAAAGCAACTTGGACCTTTATGACAAGAAGGCTGAAAACCAAAATCTCACATCTTTTAGGATTAGGGCTACAATATCTGGCTTGCAAAATGCTGGCTAGACATTATATGGTAACAAACTCTAACTCTAGGCTGTCATCTAGGCATCATCCAAAATTTTACAGCTTAGATACAGTCTCTCTGCAGTACAGGTAGTCATCGACTTATGACCACAATCAAGACCACAATTGCTGTTGCTAAGCAGGGTGTTAAGTGAGTCATGCCTGAGTTTGCAACCTTTTTTGCCATGATTGTTAAATGAATGTTGCGGTTATTAAATCTGGCTTCCTGCATTGACTTTGCTTGTCGAAACTGTCTGGAGTGGTCAAAAATGGCAATCACATGAGCCAGGGACGCTGTAACTATCATTAAATATGTCCCAGTTACCAAGCACTCAAATTTTGATCACATGACTGTGGGGATATTGCAATGGTTGTAAATGCAATTGTAAGTCACTTTTTTTTTTAGTGCTGTTGTAACTTTGAATAGTTGCTAAAGCAATGGACAAAGAAAATGTCTATGGAGATTCTCAGTCATCCAGGTCATGGTTGTCCCAAAGGTTCTTTTTTTTTCAAGAGGCAACTAGACTTTGTTTTTTCTTTGAAGACGTTTCGCTTCTCATCCAAGAAGCTCATCCAGAGCTGAAGAAGCTTCTTGGATGAGAAGCAAAACGTCTTGAAAGAAAAAACAGAAAGTCCAGTTGCCTCTTGAAAAAAAAAGAACCTTTGGAACAATGGACGACGACTACATTTATTCAAGATTGACTTCCAAATCAGTGTTTATTGATCAATCATCAAAAATTTTCATAATCTTTATTAATTTTACTATTCTATTCAAAAATTCCCAGTCTGTGTTGGGTTGGGTTTTTTTTAAATCACTCATGCTAACGGCATGACCAAATAACTGGTTATGAAAATATTAGGTTGCTGCTGTTGTTAACTCTGGATATAGTGATAATTAATGATACATCTGAAATTAATATTGCTAGTAAAGTCATTGGTCATTTTTATGGAACTTTACACCAACTCTTTGCAGTCCTTCATTCTGCATTAGGTGAGACTTGACGGTAATTGTGTTCATCTCTCTGTGTGAAAAAGAATAAGGGACTGTGATCCCTCTAGTCTAGAAGTCATCGTCAGCATGTTTGTGTGCTGTGTAAGTTCTGGTCTAGCATCTGTCAGAAACTGATCTTAGCAGCAGGCAAACTTTCAAACAGAGACAAGGTTGCCCCTGTCACAGCAGGCAAACAGGAGGTGACAGCAAATGAAAGCTTACGATGACTTTAATTCCATTAAGGAAGCAAGAGCTTTCATGGTATTGCACAGTAGAGAAGACCAGCCAGCGATGGGCAAGGAAGAAGCACAGAAGTGGAACAATCATCACAAAGTCCAAATTCTGACAATTGCCTTTCTATTCCAGAGATGCAGACATTTGACCCAGGATTAAGTAGATTACAAAATATTTTCATTGGCCTTATTTCTGTTGGTATAAGGGTAGGCAGACTTTTAAGTTAATCGAGTGGAATGAAGGGAGTCCTCCAGATAAAGGAAGCAGACAGGGTTAATGAAATCAGTTTTCAATGAATGAATCAGTTAAAACAGAAACAAAAGTTCTGAAGGCAGAAAGATGATTCCCTTTGATTTTAGGTGGGATGTGCATATCCAGTACAACTGCACAAGATCCAGAGAGCCTCTTCTTCCTGAAGGAATGTAGTCTGATAGTCAAAACAATATTGATGAGTAAATCCAACCACTGTATTTTATGAGCCCAACATCCAGCTAAAAAGGAGTATTGGAAATACTTTAACATTTAAAACAATAGGATTGCTCTATCTGCCTATCTATGTACCGTATTTATTTATCTCTATCTCTCTATCTGTATTGATCACTTTCTATCTATCTATCATCTATCTACTATACTGAACTCTCTTTTTAGCTCTCTATCTACTACAACTATCTTCCTATCTTTATCATTATCTATCGCCCATACTCCTTTTTAGTTGTAAGTTGGATTCATATAATGCACTGGTTGGATGTACTCTTTAATACTGGTTTGTCCATAGCAAATTTGCCACCCAGCTGAAAAAAAAGTCTGGATAAGCATGAAAAATGTGAAGCAGATATTGAAATACCATTCAGTACCCACAGGATAGACCTAAATTCATGACAAAACATCTTTAAGGCCAAAGTCTGTTCAGTATACACTATGGAACAGGTTGCCTGTTTAAATAGATGGGGCACTTTCTAAGCATACATATTGCTAGTGAAGAAGAAACAAAAGGGTGTTTCAATTTATCAGAGAGTTCTTTATGCAGCCATGCTGGTTTCTTTTGAGAACTGTTGTTTTTCTTCTTCATTGGTATTGTGGTAGACTGGGCTTTTATAATCTCACTTTTCAAAATTTCCCAAGCTTCTTGAGTTGTTTTCCACTTGAGGATACTCATCCATGGAATTCTTCCCAAGCTCTAAGTTTATTGAAATTAGCTCTCTTAAAGTCAAAGACTCTAGTTTAACTTTGTTCTATTGCTTGTGTTTACATAATGTTGAATTACAATATTAAATCATCAATTCCCCCCAAAAGTTCCTGTAGCTTCAACAATGTCTATCATTTCATTTCTGTTAATGAGAATTAAGTCCAATATGGCTGATCCCCTAGTTCCTTTCTCTATTTTTTGGGAGACAAAGTTTCTGCTAGGTTTGTTAGGAACCTGTTTGATCTTGCACTTGAGAGTTTGTCTCCCAATTGATGTCAGGATAGTTAAATCCCCCATTACTATTGTGATGTGTTTCCTACATACCTTAGCTAACTGATTAGCAGTGGAGAAAAAATGGCACTGCTCCCATGCATTGGCTAATTACTCCAAATGTATGCAGATTAAACCTTGTGAGGGGAATAAAGTATTGTTCAGATGCTGATTTTTATTAATTGAGGTACAAAATCTAATTTGACCCTGGACAGGCTACTAGCTACTGCACCACTGGCTTGTGCTGATTAAATGTATTTAATGAAGCTGGCTGGTAGCCTTCCAACATCTTGCAATCAAGAAACCTTCTCCTCACCAACGTGGCTTCCATGTTTGCTGTACATTTGTTCCAAACTCAGGTGCAATGATTCCATGAGTATTTATGTCTCATGGGTTCCTCTTTCCCAAGGACCATCTCTATTTGTGGCTAGTCACCATGTGGGAGTTGGATAGCTATATAAATTTGATCAATCGATAAATGAACAAATAAATAGTTGTGCTCGATGAACACTGATGCTATTAATGGCTATGAGGGAGTATGTAAGTTATTGCTTGTGGTATGCATTCCCTGTGTTGACATTTTTTCAGAGGCTGCCTTCTTCCCTAGAAGAGATATTTATGCACTGCACTAGTGGTAAATATATATTGTTGCCAGTGAACATGAATATAAATAATTCGCTGTATGTGACACTATGTAAATAAGGAGTGTCCAATCTTGGTAACTTTAAGACCTGGGACTTCGACTCACAGAATTCCCCAGCCAGCCATGTCTGACGAATTCTAGGAATTGAAGTCCAGAAGTCATAAAGTTGCCAAGGTTGCATATCCCTGATGTAAACAGTGAGGCATGGTAGCCTATTACTATCCAGTGTTGTCTCCTCGATTTGCAACCTTTTTTCACTCCAGACATCATCTGTCTGCAGCCTCTTTATAAACTAAAATCAGGTGGAGCAGAAGTAAAGTGCAATCAAAATTGAGGGGCAGACGACTTTGAGGGCACTTCCTTTCTCAATCTATTCCTATTCTGCCTCACGAGGGAGGGCTCAAGAACAAAAATATTGTAACTTTTACTAGAGATCCTATACCTACTCCAAGTAGAACATAAAAGCTGTTATAGCTTCTCCATAGAGTCATTGGCAAAATCCAATATTTTCATCAAAATGACTAAAGTAGCACCATACTTCTGTAGTACTAGAGGACCCCTTAACACATGTAGTCACACACATACAGTTCAAATGGAAGTCTAGATTGGTGAGTTGCTTTCAGTGAATGATATTTCTTAGACTTGCAGTGGCAGGTACAGCAGCCCTCGACTTGCAACCTTTCATTTAGTACCGTTATAATAACAGTACTGAACAAAGAGGCTCACCACCAGTACTTGCACTTACAACCATAATGACATGTCCATGTTCACATGTTTAAAATTTAGGCATTTGGCAACCAGCATATACTGTATTTTTCGCTCCATAAGACACACTTTTTTTTCCTGTGGGGGGAAATGTCTGTGTCTTATGGAGCAAATATGGGTGACAGACAACAGCGGCGAACGGCGGCAGCGATCCCACCACCTGGAATTGCTGATCAGTGGTATTCCGGGAGGTCGATCCAACCGCCGATCAGCTGCTCAGAGGCAAAGACTCCAGCGTTCCCCGGCGGAGGCAGCAGACACGGAGGAGGCAGGCTGTTAGCTGCAAGGGCGCAAGCCAGATGAATACCGGATGGACTCTGGGAGGCAGAGACAGATTTTTTTTTTCTTGTTTTCCTCCTCTAAACCTAGGTGTGTCTTATGGTCAGGAGCATCTTATGGAGTGAAAAATATGGTAGTTATGATAGTTGCTGTGTCCCAGGGTCATATGATCATCATTCAAAACCTTCCCAGCCAGCTTCAGACAAGCAAAGCCAATTGGGGAAGCTGGATTCCCTTAAACTTCAGTGATTTGAATACTTGTAGCTCGAGGTTGAACTGTGGAATTCTTAGTGCTCTCTGAGCTGGTTGCACTGATGACCCTAGATGGGTAATAAAACATCTGCAAGAGAAAAAAAGACAAGCTCAGGGAGCACTGAGGACCTTGCAATGATTTGCTTAATAACTATGGCAAAAATGGTTGCAAAATTGGGCATAACTCATGTAACAATTGCCTTGCTTAGCAACAGAAATTCTGGTGCCAATTGTGGTCATGTCAAGAACAACCTATAAATTGCTTTTGGAAGGTTTATCCCACAATTCTGATATTTTCACTGAAGAGCTTCTGATCAGCTTCCAAAGAAACCAGCAAAGCTAGGAACGAAGTTTCGGTAATATGAAGAAGGCTGAAATTTTTTTAGCATAATAAAATAAATGGTGCAATTAGGTAAGTGTAGGGAACCAACAATATCTTTTATAGGCTTGCTTTTAAAGTTTTCAGTTTCTTCTCTTAAATTTTAATCTACATGGAAATGTGTTTTAAATCAGCCCCAGGCATTTGCCTATGCTCTTCAGAACAAATAGAAGCATGTACAGCTGAGGGAAAAATCATTATTAATTTTCCTATTTGTACATGTGCATATTTTAAAACACATTGGAAATAAGATTAACTGTCGTTTGACAAAAGATAACTATAAAATCTTATTTCAGTTCAAGGAGTTGTTCCTGAAAAAGGTGACAAGACAATAAGAAAAGGTATCTGAGCATAAGAGAGCGCACTTTAAATAGCACTTCAGAAACTGCTTGTACTACATTTTTATGATTAACAAACATGATTTCAAAAATAGGGGAATTCAGACTGACTTCAGTTGTAGCCCAATTTAGAAATTAATTACTCTGTGGATCTTAATCCAAAAAAAAAAAGAGAAGTAGATCTTGGTTGATTTGCATATGGTGATTAATCCACATATGCGCAAAAGAAAATTCCATATTGCTTAGCACCAAGAATATGCAGACAAAATTTAGATATAGCTTAAGGCAAGGGGCTGATAGGTTAAATCTTATATTAGGGGATAGGAGGCTATTTATTTCTTTAAAAATGTTTAAAGGTTTAATTTTTTACCAGCCAGATTGACATTTTAGAGGAAACCACCAAAAGTCAAGGACACAGTCTGTATTTATATATTTATTTCTTTGCTTGCTTTTAAAAAAAATTATCTATTTCACGGTATTTGTAACCCACCCGAAGCTACGGATTCTGTCCAGAGTGCCACAGAGAAAAAACATAAAATAAATATTAAAAGAGAGATCCCTCCTCCTCTCCCCCAGATAGCTACATTAAACATTAATAAGCATGGTTAAAAACATAGTGGGGTAGTTTTTCTTTTAACAGCTTTATAAAATGCTGGGAGGGAAGGCAGAGATACCCCCCCGTTTTGGCCTATCAAAGCTATAGTCTACCCATCCTTGAAAGTGGCTAAGATAGCATTAAAAAACTGCCCACATTATTTTTATAATTTTTCTTTTTATCAGCATCATAAAGAATAGTTTTGGTTGAACAGTAGCAGCTAAGTCAAGATAGGCTCCATTACTCTAGGACAGCATTTCTCAATTTCAGTGATGTTAAGATGTGTGGCCTTCAATTCCCAGAATTCCCTAGCAAGCCATTAATAGAAAGTTCTCCAGTTCGTTCAGGTAAATGAAAATTTAGACCCAAGTGAGGGTGAACTGCTGCCTCGGAGATTAGTGTGGCATGATCTGATAACCTATCTGATAAATTGTAAACCACAATAAATAAAAGATGCTAAGATTGTTTTAGACTTCATTAAAAATTTTAAAGGAAGAGATTTATTGGACAAAATTAAGAAATTCAAGCACCCTCAAGCAGTTGTGTTCCTATTAAAATCACAATACTCTATTATATTTAAAAGGAATGCTTAGCCTAATTTAAATTCAAACTTTCATGAATCTTCCTACAAACCGTTCCTGTTTGATATTCTCTAAAAGAAAGAATATACTAATGATGATTTGATATTGGAACCCGTGGGAGTCCAGAAGATAGAGAAACTGGATTTCTGGACAGAAAAATAATATTTTTCTTTTAAATATTATTATAGATTTATTTCTTCCATGGACAGCAGAGAAAAATCATGAACCTCTTAATGATGTTATCCTTATGATACCCAAATATTGCCCCAGTAGCCTTTTTACGGCCAAGAATGGATTTGAATTCAGATCCCTCTGAATCAAAGCTAGCATTCCTAACCATGGCATCATTCCATTTAAACAGGAGGGAAGGAAAGATTAAAAATTAAAATTAATGGGGAAAATAATAACAGCTTTCTCCAACCTGGCACTTTCCAGATTTTCTGGGACAGCAATTCCCAAATTTTCCAGCCAAGAGTTTTGTTAGAGACCTTGAAAATTACCATTCTGGAGGGCTGTCAGATTAAAAAGGATTGGTGTAATATAATAGAACAGGTGAGTCAAGCAACAGGCTGGGAGCAGAGCAGGTAAGCGGGCAGGTGGTTTTCTACAGCCATGCCTCCCTTGACTTCATCACATGCTCATTTTCAGTGCCTCCTCCTCCTCACACCACCTCTGTCTGTTTTTCCCACCCCTGACCCCCTTTTCATCTCCATCCATTGCTCCTATCCCTACCCCTCCCTTTATTCCACTGCCCACCAAATCTGGGCCCCACAGGCGCCCACCGCCTGCCACCGACAGCATTTGACTCCTCTGCCACCTCCTGGTACCTGCATGACTACAATGCCAACGCAGCTCCTTGGAAGCATGAGTAGGAGGCCTGGAAAGCAGGGAATTGGTGAGTAGGCTTTCCCCATTGCTCTCCATCCCCTTGACTCACACTTTCAGTTTGGTCTACTTGCACTTTGTAATCCCCTCCAAAAGAACATTTGACATCAACTCTGACGTTTCCTCCTCCTCCTCCTCCTCCTCCAACTCAGGTTCTTGATTTCATTTAGGCTTTTGTGGCGGTAGAATTAACAGCAAAAATGGGCCATAAGAATTGCATTGTCGGGAGGGAAGTCATTTGAGGAGAAACAAAAAGCAACAACAGGCTAGGCTAGATCGTCCTGCATGAACACTGTTTTTCATTTCTTTGTTGGTTTTCTTTCTGCAAAAGGTTTTTAACATTTGAAAGCATTACAAATGTAATCACCTCTTTCTACAGGTAGTCCTCGACTTACGACCACAATTCAGTCTACAATTCTGTTGCTAAGTGAGGCAGTTGTAAAGTGCTTTCTGCTTATTTTACAACCGTTTTTGCCACCGTTGCTAAGTGAATCACTGCAGTTGATAAGGGAATCATGTAGTCGTTAAGCAAATCTGGCCCTCCACATTGACTTTGCTTGTTGGAAGCTGGCTGGGAAGGTTACAAATGGTGATCACATGATCCCAGGACACTACAACTGATGCAAATACATACTGGTTGCCATGCATCCAAATTTTGATCACATGACCATAGAGATATTGCAATGGTAACAAGTGTGAAAACTGCCCATAAATCACTTTTTTCAGTGCTGCTGTAACTTTCAATGATCACTAAACAAATGGTTGTTAAGTCAAGGACTAGCTGTAGTCTAATACAATGCTATCAGCTTTTCAACTCACTGGCATCTCATTCTGTTTCATGTTTCAGCCAGCCTTCGGATGTTCCCCTGTGTGAAGTAAAATGGGACAGAATCATATTCCTTTTTTTAGCAGAGCAGACCACATATAACATTAAATCTTGGAGTAATTTTAGGGGTCACAGAACTTTACTGAAGGTATCTCATAAATCATTAGTAAAACCTTCTACTTAGTGCAAGATACAGTTGTTAAGTGAGTTTTGCCCCATTTTACATCCTTTCTTGCCCTAATAGTTAAGTGAATCACTGCAGTTGGTAAGTTAGTAACCTAGTTGTTAAGAGAATCTGGCTTCCCCATTGACTTTGCTTGTCAGAAGGTTGCAAAGGGCAATCACATGACCTTGGGACACAGCCACGGCCATAAGTATAAACCATCTGAATTTTGATCACAGGATTGTTGGGATGCTACAACTGTGAAAAACAGTAATAAATCATTTTTTTCATTGTAACTTTGAAAGGTCACTAAATGAACTGTTGTAAATCGAGGACTACCTGTAGACTGAATCAATTATTTTTTTTTAATTTTACATGTATACTGCCTAATTACAAGATTAATTATTATTCTTATATAATCCTGTAGACTTTTTCCCTCAAAGGCCATTTTCTAGATCATTGACCCTGTTGCCCCCTAGCAATGCTAATTAAAAATAAGCTGCTACTGTATTGGACATGGAATTTCCATTCAGCTGCAATGTCCGAAGGCTATTAAAATGTTGCTTCTGTGAGTAGGTTATTTTTTATCCTCATTAAAGCCATTTAAATTGGAAGTGATCATCTTTTGTACCACTAATAGCCTAGTGTTATCTCTGTCAACCTATTTATGACTATAAAAATAGTTCTCCAGAATGAGAGACCTTCTAGTAGTATAGGAAAGAGGAAAAACCTTTGTGTAATCACTCTACTGCACGCCATTCTCGTTTTATAATTTTTAATTTCAGAATTACCTGCTTGTTCAGGTGAAGGACTCCAAGGGTTTTTTTCCTAGACTAACCATTTTTGTACATTCCATTGAATCTGTAGCATAAATGTCCACTTAATGAGTTTATTATTTTTTTAAAGAAATGATATGCTGTATTTCACTGAGCTGTAATATATTTTGGGCTATGTTGGACTGACAACTTATGACAGACCCTTTTTATGTCAAACCTTTTTATGTGCCAAATATATCACAAATAAAGGTTAAATTGTATTTGGAGAGCTTTTGGAGAACAATCCACTGAAAGCATTTTCTATTTCTCAGACTTGGCAACTTTCAGACAGGTGGACTCCAATTCCCAGAATTCCCTAGCCAAGACAAAGTTGTCAAGTCTCAGAAACAATGAATTAGTTGCATTAGTTCTGTTGGAATATTAACAGGGAATAGCATGAGGACAACCTTGTTTGAGCTTGGAAGTCAAGCAGGGTCTGCTGTTGTCAGGACTAGAGCAGGGGTGTCAAACTCAAGGCCCAGGGGCTGGATCCACGGGATGCTTAGATCTGGTCCGCAGAGCCACCCTGGAAACAGCAAAGGATCAACCCACGCTGCCTCTGTCAGCTCTGTCTTTGCTGGCAGAGGGTTGCAGGAGGCAGTCGCAGCCAAAAATGGAGCTTGCGACGGCCGTGGGTGGCCCTCCCAAGTTTCTTTTTTACTGGCAGAGGCTTGCAGGAAGCTGTCGCAGCTGAAAATGGAGCCCAGGAGCCCGTTTTCACTGGCAGAGCACTTAGGCCACCACAGGCACCCCCAACACGCATGATGTCCCGCTGGCCACACCTATCCTGGCCACGCCCACCCTGACCCCCCCCAAAGTCAAATACAACCCTAATGTGGCCCTCAATGAAATTGAGTTTGACACCCCTGGACTAGAGAAAACTCAGAAACTTCCAAAACTTTTCATTGGAAAAACTTACTGATCCAAAAATGGTGTCCACGTAAGAAGGACAAGACAATAACTTTGCTCATCAATAGTTAAGATGTAGGATGGATACACAGGATACTTGACAAACTCTTTTTCTCTTACAGTAAATCAGGACCTGTTCAGTGCTGAATTGATAACTGGCATATTCATTACTATGGAAGACAAGCTCATTGGTTTTATTCAGGCAGAAAGGGTATTACACATATCCATTTATCACTGTAAGGGATTGTGCTGGGGTGTCTACAGGGAAGTGGTAAAAAAATAGTCAAGATGGCAGCCACAACAATGGGTTTGAAATCCTGTCTCCTTTTTTACCTAGGATCAAGATACCACAAAGTTTGCGAAACCTCACAGTACAAGTAGTCCTCGACTTACAACAGTTCCTTTAGTGACCGTTCGAAGTTACAATGGTACTGAAAAATGTGACTTATGACTGTTTTTCACACTTACAACCATTGCAACCATCCCCATTATTATGTGATCAAAATTCAGATGCTTAGCAACTGGTTCATAGTTATGACAGTTGCCGTGTCCTGGAGTCATGTGATCACTTTTTGCAACCTTCTGACAATCAAAGTCAATGGGGAAGTTAGAGTCTCTTAACAACCGTGTTACTAACTTAACAACTGTAGTGATTTATTTAACAACTGTTGCAAGAAAGGTTGTAAAATGGGGGGGGTGTCACTTAACAAACATCTCACTTACAACAGAAATTTTGGGATCAATTGTGGTCATAAGTCAAGGACTACCTGCAGTGATTTCCATGTGTGTATTTATATAGAGAGCAGTGTTTCTAACCTCAGCAAATATAAAATGTGTGGAACAGGCTGGGGAATTCTGGGTGTGGAACTCTGTACATCTTAAAGTTGCTGAACTTGAGAAACACTCATATAGAGCAGTATATGCAAATATCATGCAAACCAGCAGATTTTTAAATCCTCTTTTTAAGCAGTGCTTTTCTATTATTGAAGTGATGCTATTTATACTGTCACTGCAAATCTCTGTCAAGGGCTTAGATCCACACAAATAGGCAATGTGTTAGTATCAGGCAGTTCACTTAACTGTACCCCCATTTTATATAACTCTGGGACATGGGCACACATGTACATACACACTCACAGGTTACAGCGGAATTTTTCCCCTCTCCAATTTCTGAAAGACAAATCATACCCCCAAAAAATGTATCAGGCTATCTCTTCACTCATTTCTTCTCTTATCTTCTATGGTATAGATAAAATAACAATTAACTATTTCAGGTTAATCACAAGCCATAGCATATCATGTTAGACCCTTGCCAGACCTTTCTTCTTACTTTTAAATTAAGTATAAGAGTTTATTTGTGTTTAACAGAAACCCACAAAACTCAAACCCAGTAAGGGAAACAACAAAGGAAAGGAAAGTGACCAAGAATTAGCAGATGTGAGCAAATTGTAAGACTGTTATTTTTAGGCATGCTGTAAATTTCAGTCTCAGAGCTCAAGGTAGTATATTTCATACATAGATTTCTCCAGCCAGTGGTGCTCCGGATATGTGAGGCCCTCCAGAGGCTGGGTTGGGAATGACAGGAATCAAAGTTCAGCACATGAAACGGGCACCATGTTGGGGAAAAGCTTCTTTAGCAGGCATGCAGACGAAGTCGCAGCCCTTGTTTGTTTGTTTTTTACAATCAGAATTAAAATTCAAAAGAGACAGCAGCAAAGATGGGCCAAGTCACTCAAAATTTTGCCGGTTTGTGTTGGGTGCCAATATCTTCATTTCTATTCTTCTCACCTATCATATGTATAGGCACAGACTCATACATACCTTCCTAATTCCCCTTCCTCCCCCGCTCCCATGTCCTATGTGCTTTAGCTTTATTTCATTATTATCTGTTTTCATTTTCAGGGCAAATATTGCGCCTGTCCATGGAAGAGAATGATGGGGAGCCCCACAGCCCTAGAACTGAGAGTTGGGATGTCAAACACTACCTGGCCTTAAAGCATAGAGAGGAGGGAAAAAGAGAATGTTTTAAAAAGCAGCATTTTTCAAACCTGGCAACTTTAAGAGGTGTATACTTCAATTTTCAGAATTCCTCAGCCAGCCATGCTGGGAGTTGAAGTCCACACCTCTTAAAATTGACAAGTTTGAAAAACAGCCCTTTAAAGGGACGTTGAAGATGGACACCATTAGGGAACCAAATTGATGGAGCATGGGGCTATGGGAACAGAGCTGAAGTGAAATTGGGAGGAGCTGAATTGTTGAAGGGGTAAAAAAGCAGACAAGACAATCCGTGGCTTGACTGAGCCACAGAGTAACATCTCAACACTGTCCATCAAGTGACAAAAGCTTCTTGTTCCTGGCAGAGATGGGGCTTCCCTCGTGTTCTTCCCAGGGGTGGGCTGCATCAATATTTGATTCCAATTAATGCCCCATTTCATACGTCTTGTAGGGTCTACCCTGTATTCTCGTAACGCCCCGACTGCGTGAGCCAGGTACGTATCTTGTGCCATACACCTCAGCCTGCTTATTTATACGCCTGGGGGTGAATGGGGGCATTTTCCATTTTTCGCAGGCAGCTGGTTAGAGATGTCTGGATGAAGCTCGGGCTTCATGCCGGCCTCTAGTTCAGGGATTGGGTGGAGAAGGACAAGAATCCAAAACAATTCCATCAAGCAGCCTTTCGACTTTTTGTCATGGCTTAATTGCTTATGCCAATATTTGTAGCCCCACAGGATTGAAAAAAATAAGTCATGAAGATTCTGTGCATTAGATGCAATTCTTAGGGGATCCTAGCCTTGGTTGCACAGTTTCATTGCCCAGCAGTACCGTGGTTCTCACTTTACGCTTTCCATTGGATCAGATTCAAACAATGTTGTCCATCCAAATTCTTGGTACAATTCTTGCCATTCACACTTTTTAGTTTTCCTATGTGTGCAAATCAGTGCTCCTCTCTTTTTTCCATGTGCCCATTGTTTTGCATATGTTTACCTAAGCACCTGTGTTGTGAGCATATGCAAAACCCCAAATCATGGCCAAGGAAATAAATGAGTGGCTTGCCCTGGTTGAATTCTGGTTGTAGACAACAGTGTGTGCAAAACAGGTAAGTGTCAAATGAAGTGTCTGGTGAAATGTTTGGATATCATTGCATGCCAAGGAAGCTCAGCTTCCCATTTGCACATTCAAAACTAGTGCTAATGGGATAGAAACAATGCAATGCATTTGCATGCATACCTGGGTCGAGCTGCAGGTGAACCTAAAGGGTAAGCGTGCAATCTGCTGCTTAGTTGCATTTAATTTAAAGAGTTGCACGTGAAAATAAACTGGATAGTTTCCTTGCTTCTTAAGTTTCGCTTCATTCAAGTAATTCTGGACAATTTTACAGAATTGTACAGTAAAAAGTAAAAGTTTACTTGGTGTGAGCGAATCTTAGAATGTGCAAACTGTTCCTGTGTAGGTAAAAATGAACCGATGAGCACAGGAAACCTACACTTTGCACGTGCTGTTATTCCTTTTGCTCCATGCTGTCAAAAAGAGTGAGCATATGCTGATTATATGCAAAACTCTCCTTCTGCACACAAAGGAGTGAATGTTTGCTTGCACAAGCTATCCTGCTTAGCATTTCCAGCCCGTATGATCAGGTATTTGTGTCTTTCTTTGTTCCCAGCTCTGATTACCGCCTGAGACTGGCTGGGCATGTGAACTCCAGCGCTCCCTGGAGGAGGTCAGCCTTGCTCTGCTTTCACTCCAATCTCACTTATTGCTTTTGGTGTGGGGTTGGGGGTTGCTGGTGAATAAGTAAGGCGGCCTTAGGACATGGTCCTCTTTAGTCAGGATCATTTTCTCTCTCCTGCTCAGGACTGAGTTGGGGCATCACACGAGATCTATTTGGATGTGTTTGCATGACCCAGCTAGTTAACTTATTATATCAGTTGTGGAATCAGAAAGTAATCAAATAGCTAGATTGGCACATAATTGTTAGACTAAATCAATGTGATCTTGTTTCTGCTCATTGTGTCATGTGAACACACCACGTGTGTGTAGCAGGGCTTAGCCGCAGCCGTCTCTGACACAGAATAACTCTTTTGCATGACAGTACAGGTAGTCCTCAACTTACAACCTTTCGTTCATAGTTATGATGGATTCAGAAATGAGGTACCGACATGACCCTTGTACCACCCCTGCAGTAACATGATTGCAGTTCAGAGATTTGGCAACTGACTCCCATTTATGACCAGTTGCAGCATCCTGTGGTCATGTGATTGTGATTTGCAAGCTCTTTTGCCAAATCCCAGCAAAAACACCCTTTGAGGAAGCTGGATAACCTCAACAACTGTGTGATTCATTTAACAACTGTGTGATTTGTTTAATGACAGTGGTAATTTGCTTAATAAACAATGTCATAAAAATAATTCTAAAATCAGGTCCAGCTTGGCATACAACTGCAATGACCTAAATGGAGATGCCGATCCCAGTTGTGGTCATAAGTCAAGGACTATCTGTACTGAGTTATGAGAGAGAAAGAGAGAGAGAAAGAGAAAGAGAGAGATGGAGTTGGGCTTCCACACGCTAAGAAATTGCACCAGGTTTGTAATAGATTTAGTGCAATGTTCTGATCAGAAAGCTAATGCCTCTCTGTTACATATTGAATATGTAAAAGCATGATCATCTGATAATAGGAGCATGCTTTGTAAAGTGTCCCTGGGATGACATGTAATGACTTACTACCTGCATGCAAACATATAAAAGCATTACATATACCATGCCATATAGGTCTGCAAAGTGCATACTGGTATATGGGATGGTATACTTTACATGTATATTGTACTATACCTTGAATCATCCAATTCCAATTCACAACAGTCTGCAATATGTATTCTGAAGTGCTGCAGATAGGCTACACAAGCACAACAATGGATCTCCTGGTATTCTTTTGTATTGGTCTAGATCAGCCTTCTACTATTTGGTAGATTTCAGATGTATAAGATTAAAACTTTCATAATTCCCAGACAGCATGAGTAGTTTAGCTCAAGAATATCAGGTTGGAGTTGGATAGGTGGATGGATAGAATGGATGGATAGACAGACCAATATCCAACAATACTGTATTTTCATAATATACTGTATACACCTCAGAATAGCATATGTGGGTTGTGTATTCTCCGCTATTTTCTTTTAATGGAAAGGAGTATAGAAGTGTTTTTAATAAAACAAATATTAAAAAATTAAACAAATTCCATGCATATTAACAGTAACATATACATTATACCAGGATTTTACAAACTGAATTCTGTTTGAATTTGATGGGGTTCCCTGAGAAACTAAGAGGGGGGAAAAAAACTCAACTAACTTGAATATATAAAGTTGCATAAATAAATGATATGTACAAACTTTATTTTATTGGCAATGTTTGTCCCTAGAGTTTTGCCTTTTGATCAGGGATTCCAATGTTTTTTTAACAGCCTGAAAAAATTTGAACTCCCCCCACCCCTCAGTTATATGACTCATGTGTCAGCCAGGTTTAACCTGGAACATATATTTAAATTATGTTTCACATACTGTATTCGTTCATCAAATAGCATATTAATTATACGCATTACATTTAATATTATGAATATACTTAACAATGGTTTGACCCTCACATGCACCATCTGGAATAAACTCCCATTTAATACAGATCATGCTACCAAGAGTATTGTGAGTTATAAGCAATGAGTCATATAACCACCTGTGCACTTACTTACCTTTGGAAGAGCTCCAAAGTTCGCATTGGGAAAGGAGAGCAGGCCTCTCCACCTTTCAGCATCCTTAGGCCACCTCACTCCATCCCAGAAGCAACCCCATTTTCAGAGCAGCTACAATGAATCATGGCCGTTTCCCAATGTGAGGAGCACAATGAAATGATCTTTCCATTGGGAGGAGGTGGGTGGAGACAAAGGTGTGGGACCCAATGGGACAGCAAGCAAGGTAGGAGATGGGAGAGGCCTCGAGAGGCCCAGAGTAGGCTGCATGTGAGCTAGGAAAGTACTGCATTGCAGGCCTGGACTTGCACTAGGCCTCCCAGGACTTCCTGGGAGGTAACCCATGCTCCATTTAATGACCACATCAGAAAAAAGGGTGGAGGTTGTTAAGCAGAACAATCATGCAATTGCCTCACATATATATATATATGTTTTTTTAAAAAAAAATTGATTTATATGCCACCCTTCTCCGGAGACTCAGGGCGGCTTACAATGCGTTAAGCAATAGCCTTCATACTTTTGTATATTTATACAAAGTCAGCTTATTGCCCCCACAAACTGGGTCCTCAATTTACCTACCTTAGAAAGGATGGAAGGCTGAGTCAACCTTGAGCCTGGTGAGATTCGAACTTACAGTAATTGCAGACAGCTGGTGTTAATCACAATGCTATCAGTCTGCTGAGCCACCAGGCCCATGTGTGTGTGTGAGAGAGAGAGAGAGTTTACCTTATAGTAAGGGCAGCCAAGAAATTTTATAAATAAAAGATAAATACGTAATGACTTACACAAAATACTTAAGTCATAACATGTTCTAGTCCCATGCATCTCCTGGACAGCTATATTGTCGTATGAAGCAAGTGTGGGTTCCATGGTTTTTTTTCTGTATTGCACAATTGGCTGTGAATTGTGTAGCAAGCATGTAAATGATGACAGTGAGGATCTTCTATAAGGGGAAAAACAGGTTTTTAAGAGAGGGGACAGAATGGAAAGTCATGGTGGGAACTGCTTTGGCAGCAAAAAGGATTTCAGATTAAATTCCTCCTCCTCTGTATTATCTGTGATGTGATCCCTATAATTATCAGCCTTTTTTGCATTTTTGGAAACCTGCAAATTTTTTTCCTTCTCTTATGCAGGATATGCCCTTTATTTTTTTCTCCCTGCATTTATTTATTCTGGAATGATTGGGGTTGTATAGTGAGTTATATAGATGCCAAACAGAATTATAAAATTTAACCACTATAAAGCAGTTGAATTAGGGAAAATCAGTGTCTGGGAGTATTTTTAATAGCTTTTTTTCTGGCATTCTACTTTTGGATGAAGATGGATCTTATTTGGGGGAACCATTCCCATCTGGAACAGTAGCAACTCCATTCCAGAGGTGTCCAGAGGTGGGAAATAAAATCAAGATGGTAGCTAGAACTGTATGATTGAAGCCCCATCTTTTTTTCACATATGCTGAGACAAACTTAAAAGGGGCAGGGCTTCAATTCACATATTTGTGACCACCATGTTGATTTTTTGACAATCCCCCTGGGGACGCCTTTGATGGACCTCAGATTGATAAAACAAAGGAGAGGACTTTGTACTCCTAAATTCTGCTTCCTCAGAACAGACTGTCCTTTGTAAATAGGAAAAGCTAAAGGGGAATGAGGGAAGCGGTGGCTCAGTGGCTAAGAGCTTGTCGATCAAAAGGTCAGTAGTTCAACGGTTCAAATCCCTAGTGCCGCGTAACAGGATGAGCTCCCATTACTTGTCCCAGCTTCTGCCAACCTAGCAGTTCGAAAGCATGTAAAAAATGCAAGCAGAAAAATAGGGACCATCTTGCTGGGAAGGTAACAGCGTTCTGTGCGCCTTTGGCGTTTAGACATGCCAGCCACATGACCACAGAGACATCTTTGGACAGCGATGGCTCTTCAGCCTTGAAACAGAGATGAGCACCGCCCCCTAGAGTTGGGAACGACTAGCACATATGTGCAAGGGGAACCGTTACCTTTTTAAGGGGGAATGATGATCTCTGCTGCTCATCCCTCTAACAAGGCTGTGCGAGCCTGTGGGGCAGTCCTTTTCAAACTTGGCCATTTCAAGATGCATGAACGTCAACTCCCTGAATTCTCCAGCCAACAAGGGATTCTGGAAGTTGAAATCCACACATCTTAAAAACAGACAAAGTTAATTTCTGAAGTGCTGGACCACAGCCAGGAAAATCAGAGCTAATAGTCTTCAATTCAGGTAGAGAGCATGGGGCAGCCCATTTCCAAATTTGCTATCCCAGAGTTCTCCCCTTGATCGTAATGATAGCAGCCAGACAACCCAGGCCGAGTAGGATTCTCATACCCACATCACCTTCTTTGCTAACCTGTGTTTTGCAAGATCTGTGGGGTTGGAGTAGAGATTAATTTATGGTACTACTGGGAAAGAAGCAATAATTCATTTGAAGCCCGGATGGAACAATACATACCAGCCAGCCTGATCACTGATCACTAGATAATTACAAATATTGTTTTGATTTAAATAATTATTACTTAAAAGTTTTTTGAATCAATTAGTATACAGTTCAAAGTTGAGCTTTGTTATAGAATATGGCATGGGTTTGTCATGATTGGTGGTTTGAGATGCAGGCTAAGGTCTAAAGTGAAGGAATCGGCATTTCCAGACAATGTTTTCAGAGGGCAATTATTCTGCCGTATTCATAGCATTTTAAAGAAACAGAAATCCAGATGACCCTGTTTTCTATAGGTAAATATCCACTTTAAAAAAAACACTGAAAAAATTATGAAACAGAAGCTGGAATGGTTGCACTAATGCTTTTGACTGGTTTTAGTAAGTCACTCCACTGGAAATCTTCAACCAGATTTAGCGGTTTTATGTAGCTGGTTAGCGTATCTAGTGACCTGCTGATCTAGGAATTGCCCTATATCTGTCTAAATAGCAGTATGGAACTACTGAAATAGCACACAGTTTGGTTTTAGAAGGTCCCAATCTGCACAGCCATTGTTGAAAATTTCAGGGGTGGAAATCCACGCACTTATAATGTGTCAAAGTTGGGAATAGACACTGGTATTCAGGGGTGATTTTACAAACCATAAATTGGCCTTCCTCAACAAGCACCTTCGAATTGTGTTGAGAATGCAGCTTCTAAAGCGTGCCAAATTGTGGGAAGACTGCTCTAAACCTCCACAAAGTATGACTTAATATAAGTAAAAAGCTGTTTTAATTAAAACAAAATAAAATCAGAGTACCCCTTTTTGGACCGTACAGCCAGCATCTCTGCAGCTGATGAAGAATTGGGAATGGAGGAGAAAAAGCTGCTGCTTCAGAAATCATGATTATGAAACCACAGATTTTTAAATGCAACCAACATTGGGGTAAATGGAGCAGATCTGAATCAGTGTAAAGTTATCAGTGAAGCATAGCAGAAAGTAGCTTTTTCCCCTCTGTATGCTATTGAGTTTGCCTGACAGAATGCCTTTAAGTCTTAACCGGACTTGTGTTTTGTTCATTCATTCACTTCTCTCATCTCTCTCTTTCCTTCCTGACAGCACTCCCCACAGGCTATGAGAAGTCCCACAGCCTGAACAGCATTGCTGGTCTACCTCCATCTCCAGCACCCCCTTCCTTTGGCTCACCTGGTTCCGTCCGACGTCCTCGCTCGCCCATTCCTTCCATACTCTAGAGACACACCAGGAATGCTTGGGGTTAGCTTGTATGTTTGTTTCTTTAAAAAAAAGAAGAAGGAAAAGGAAAAAGAAAAGGTAATGCCAAAAAATAGGGGGGCAGAGTTAAACGCAAAGAAAACACTCTCTGCCAAATGCATTGGAACACACGAAATGCGGGAGACACCCATACAGGTGGTGTTGCACTAAATTTGCACTTTCTGGAGCATCCATGAGAATTCTGAGGCCTGAAGCCTTCGATCCCTGTAGCTTTGAAACAGGAGTACAGTTTAAGCATCTACTGCGGGAGGAAGGGTGAGGGATGGTTTGCTCTGAAAATCCAAACACTCAAAAAGCAGGAGAGGAGATGTGTCAAGGACAAACATTGCAGGAAAAAGCCCAAGGCCCTCCTGTCTGGATTCTCTGCATCCTTCCCTTCATCCACCTTACCAGACTGCACAGTATTTCTCTGACCCTGGCTTTGCAGTTTCTCTCTCTGTTTAATGCTCTTTCCCTTTTCATCATCTTACTCAGGACTTTAATGAGCCATAGAGCCTTCCTTCCTTCCTTTCCTTCTGTTTTGTGTCTCTCAGTCTGCACCTTGTTATCTACGTTTGGTTTCTCTGTCCTTCCTATCTATCTCTGAACTTTTTCCATAGAAAAATCTATCTCTCTGTTAAAACTTCCCTCACAAATGACATGTTTCCAGTCTTTCTATCTGTCTCTCTCTTAACTTTCCTTATTTCCTTAATGAACGGTTCTGGTTCTTTAAACACATGGACCCTCCACCGTTCCTCTGAAGAAGGCCATCCACTCATCTGCCTTGGGTCTTCTGTCTTTCCTTGGAATTGTTCTTCTGTTCTGTGCATGGATCTTCCATCAATCACAAGCAATAAGGTCAGACTCTCCCTTCTGCCTGGATGCATGATAACGACTTTCCTATGATGTAGATAATCCAAGAATAACCAAGTTCCCACAGATGAAAGAGCTGAGGGTAAGCGCAGAGACCAGGATGGGGTCTGGGAGAAGGCAACTCCAGCATCTGACTAGGTTTGAAGGAGAAGCTAGAGAACCATCCTCCTTCTTTTGCCTCTCTCTCCTTTCTTCTCTTTTGTTTGTCTCTTTTTCCACACACAGAAAAGGACAACGGAGCACTACTTGTTGAGGTGGGTGCTTTCACTGTGATTTTTTTTTTCCTGTTTCCATCCAAAGTTGAGATGGGATGGTCTTTTGATCTGATTGCAAAAAATAAAGAGAGGGGAAAACAAAGAGATATGTGAACAACAACTAAGAGAACGTAGGAAAAAGAAATCTATTTTTCAATTGAAAAAGAATAACCGCAGGATCAGAAAATTTATTGGAAACTGCAAGGGAAAGATGTCTTCCCTATGTTTCTTCTGGAACAAGAAAATATAGGACATGTCACTGAGCACTTGAGTATGGGACACCTGGTTTTTTCAAAGCAATGCTGCTGATACAGACAAAAAACAAAAACATAAGGAATAGCACCACCGAGCTAAACTATTTAGAATCTGCATTTTCCAAGCCAGCATGTATTTGCATGTAATACTGTAAGCGACAATATTTAATGTTATATGCAAAAGCAAATGAAAAAAAATGACAAAAAAGAACTACAAAAAAGCAAAAAGAGATATATTTTCCTTCAGGACTTGCAATCCCCTGCAACAACAAACATCACCAAATTTAGCAAGTACCCCTTCCCCCTGACCTGTTTCCATCCTGCAAGGGGGTAAGAAGCACCGCACATTGTAGGAGGTGGATGTATCCTAAAGGGCTTTTTCCTTCCCTGGGCATGTATCACGGATGGCGATAAGATGCTGGCAGAGCGAGCCCTTTGTCCTAGAGCAAAATCCAAGAGCTTCTTGTTTGTTAAGAAAATGTTCATATGATTTGAAATAATGCAAGGGGGAAGAGTAGCTTATACTCATTGCTAATTCAAGTAGTAAATTCCAGTGGAAAAGACAGTGCGGGGGCAACAAGGCTGGCATTTTGTTATGTGGACATTGAGGAAGTAGCTTGGCGGGAATATAAAAGGCAGGAATTTGGTCAAGCTGGGAATAAGACATTGAGAAATGCTGTACTACAATCCCTTGTATATAAAGGCGTTACCTTTAGCTGATATATATTTTAGCACAGGAATTCTGTTTCATCAGAGTGGTGTAATACTCCAAGCGGCGTGTTCCTTTTGTAGATGTTATCTTATTGGAGGCTACCAATCTTCAGTGCCTCAGCTTCCATTCAAAACCTGTTTTCCTAGCAATTAATTGTAGGAGAAAAATTAAGCACCTCAACGTGGTTCAAAAATATACACAACCAGTCTGGTTACCTTTTTTTTTTTTAAATGAGTGATAAGATTTGCAGATTTGCACAGCTCAAGTTTTCCAATGAATGCACTTTTGAGGAATGCAAAATACCATGTTTTGCAAGATGCTCAGGACCGAAGAGGGAACTGTTAGCAGCATGTTAGTTTCTTGAAGTTTTTTAAAAGAATTTCTTAAGTCTACCCATCCTGTGGGCATAGTTATGGAGTTTACTGTACCAACAACATATGTCACAGGCAGGTTGATTACTTTGGCAGCCAAATATATCTGGCATGTTATCAGAGGGTAAATTAAATGGGGAGATTTGTAACTGGAACAACATGGATCATTCCATAGGCAGTCTAAAAATGTAGCTTTCTAAGGCCAAATATCACAAGTAGCTGAAGCAATAGTTGTCCCACTATCATGTATTGTTCTGTTGCCTCTTGTTGGCAGGCTTTTCATTGACAGGCTACAGGCAACGAATGGCACAAACCAAGCTATTCTGTGAAATACAGTCAGTCAACAGTGATCCCACTGTTTTATGTTATTGGTCCATGTAAAGTCTGTGAACATGACTAAATGCATCACACCATCTTCAGTATCTGAATGGCTTCTTAGCAAAGGGATAGGTATCTCCATTAAATAACCTTCTTTATCACCTTATGGTTAAAATAACCAGCACCAGTAGCTACATATCATTACGCCGGGTGGGTGTTCAGCTGTCAGAGAGCTAATAAATTATCTGAAGGACTTTCTAGAAGCATTTCTAGTATAGATTTGTTTGTTTATTTGATTATATTGATGATTTGCCTTTCCTTCTCTTCCATAGCTTTTCAAACGCCCTATGAAAGTGTGATGGTACAATTTGTAATATTCAGTAGTAAAAATAATTAAAACATAAATTGCATTTCTTTTTTGTTAGTTGTATTAGAAGAAAAAACATTGTTTAGCTTAGACCAGCATTTTTTTTTAAACTTGGCCATTTTTAAACTTGACCATTTTAAGATGTTTAAAATGCTGACTCCCTAGTCAGCAAATCTGGGAACTGAAGTCCATATATAGTAAGTTTGTCCAGTCTGAAAACACTGGCTTAGAAGACCATGGATCTCTAAACTGGTTTTTCTCTCTAGCTAATGGCTACCACATATTAACAGATCAAAGGAACTAACATAGTGAACAGTTGAGATAAAACAATACATGACTTTCTGACATGCCATCAGATCAAAAGAATTCATGATCTAGATCTATGTTAATATGCCATTATTTCAATTGACGCTTGAAAAGGCCTTGTTTTCTTGAAATACTTGACCTAATGCCCAATCTACATCTGCACTTGTAAAAAAAGTGCTAGTCTTCACTATCAGAGTGGCAAATCTTTGAATAAAACAAGGATGATTAAAAAAACTAAAAGTGAAAGGAGGTGAGATTGAAATATTTATGGACAGAAAACAAATGGAGACAAAAAAAATATTTGAATAATACTGTCTTTGCTTAGTGAGATAACAAACACATAGATTCTTTTTTTCCCTCCTTTTTTATTCCATAATACAAATGTGGAAATCTTTAATCTTCCTTCCTTCCTTCCTTCCTTCCTTTTTTTTCTCTGAACTAGGAATTTCTAGTCTCTATGGGGCAAAAAGTTCTTAAATTAGGGTAAACAGATGGAAATAAAAGTATATTTTGGCTTATGAAGCTATGTTTGTATGAGTGAAAAGAATAGCTAGTGTCTTTTCTTAGTCTATTTTTTAAATTGTTCCCAATGACAATATTTTTTGACTGGTCAGATTTATGGAAGGGTTTACAATGTAGTCAAGGTTGCTAAATTTGTGTGTGTGTGTGTGTGTGTGTGTGTACATTGTTTTTATAACAATAAAATTGGTCTCCAATAGATATGAAGGATATCTGGAATTGATTCTGCAGTGAAAGAATTTAATATACATGAGATGCAGTGACAATTAGATGAACATCCATTAGATTCAAATGGAATAAAAATTGTTTCACCTTGCTTTGCAAATTTATAGTTGCAAAATCTTTAGGCTTGTTCACTGATTTCCTTTCCTCTTCCTGCACATGAGGACCTCTTTAATCTACTTTTTGAAACTAACTATGTTTCCCCATTATATCTCAACTTGGAAATCACAGTTGTTCTTGATAGACTTCGTTAAAAGCCTTCAGATCAATTTAGATGTGATAGGAAATTGTGGTTTGTTCCAAAACAAGAGATCAGAGCTCCCAGAATTTACAGGACAGAATGAGGAAATGCAAATCTCATTGTACACAAAATATTTTATCATTACAGCTGAATCAGGCAGGATTTTATTGAAATAAATATTTTTTAGTGTATTTTGATAGCTTAGATAGATAAGGCTGTAGTTTCTACGTAAGTAAGAAAACACTAAATACAATCATTGAGTTTCTACAATTTGTTCCTCACCCATAATAAGTTATTATTCCTAGACTTGATATATGTCAGTTAATGTAGCATAATAATTAGATTAGTTAAGATTAGTTAAGATTTTTGGTAGAAATAGTTATTACTGTATTTTTAAACTCGCAGCATAATTTGTATTTCAGCATAATTAGAATCAATAAATAATAAAACAATCAAATTAAATTAATTGCCCATCATAGTATATTAAAATCCCTCAATTAAGAAAGAGCTATATGGCCAATTGAAACAATATTGTCCTGAAAGACAATAAAGATGAAAAGCATTTTAGTACTTTGATGAAATAACAAAAATATTTCCTGCCATATATATTCATTTGTCTGCTGCACATTCCCTAAATTACATGATTTCGTAGGAAACTATATCACTGAATTAATTCAAAGTAATTAATAATCATAATTTGATTTAATCAATCAAAAATCAGTTCCAAAGTCCTCTATATTTGAAGGCTGCAAGTGATATTATATGTCACCAAAGTGTCATGCCAATAGCAAGCACATTTTAATTAAAAGGTTTGAATCTAATATAACCAATTAAAGAATCCACTTCCTTGTTTTTGTAGTCTAGGATGCTTGTTAAGAAATATATATATACACACACACACATATGTGAAGATGTTTGGATTTTAACTCCCAGAATTCCCTAGCCAGCCAGAATTCTGAGCTGAAATCCACACATCTTCAAGCAGCCAAGGTTCAGAAACACTGCTCCAGAGAATTTAGAATTAGGTTCCCAAAAGAATGCAACTAGATTCAGATAAATATGGCTGCACCACCTCTATTTACTTGGGAAATTGGAGTTTGAGGGAGCCAACTGTTTTTTCTTCTAGCAGAAAAAGAGGATGTGTGTCTTCCAGTACGGCTAAAAATGTCACAAAAATTGTTCTGGCAATGAATATTGCCCTTAAAATCAATGAAGGCTTTCTCACAATATTAAATACCATCAATGACATATAAAACCTAAGTTACACTGAAGCTATAAACTATATCTGTAGCATTCCACTTTAGACCCTTTAGAACACCGTAAAAAAAAGAACAACAAAGAAGGTTTAGCACCCAAAAGAACTAAAGCAGGATTCCTAGCCAACTACATTTTGCACATCTTAGTTTTTTATTTGCAGGGGGAAATGTTTGAAAAGTTTATTCCTGTAAAAAGTAATTCTGTAGCACAGAATCAACTCTAGTGAAAGTACCCAAAATTGCATTTTATGATAAGAGATGATGAGACAATTTGCTCTGAAACTTTTCCATTAAAGATTTCTTTTCTGTACAAAAAGAAAAGAGGGGGAAAAAACCCTTCAGCAGCCCACCACATCTAGTCAAAGATACCCATCTTACATACTATGCAAATATTTTTGTGGGTGCCTGTTTGAGCTCACCCCCTCCCCAAACTTGCACAGTTCAAAGGATGGAAGCTCTTTATGCAATGATTTCTATGCAAAATAAACAAATAAAAATATAAAAAGTGGCTAGATTCAGGAAGGCAGTTGGGAGCATAGGAAAAACATGGGAATGATGAATTAATACAGATGACTATTTTTTTAAAAAAAGTTCCCTTTTGTGGTGCATATTCCACCAATCTGCTTCCAAAATGGGGACAGTTCACCTGGTCATATTGACCTATATATCTCTCTGAAGGATATGTCATTTTGTATGTATATTATAGTTAAATTGTGGAATGTTGAGGCTTTAAATTTAAGAAAGGGGTGGTCTTGACAAAACCTGTGATTGGGTGGATGCAGTACTATCTAGTAAGTACTGTAAAATAAATACATTAATTGTTTCTAAGTGAACTCTTGTAGGATTGCTTATTGTCTATTTTTCCTTTTCCATTAATATGACCATTTTGTCTTCTCATTATCTGGATGCTCTGAACAACTAAGAATAAAAGACATGACAGCGGACTTTCTAAACCAGAGATTCCAATAGCAAAAGGTACAGATCATGTTTGTATTAATTGTAGATTTTCTACCAAGAGTTCTTCTGTCTTTAAAAGGTGGATGCAGAAGAGGATGGGGCAGGCTGATTTAGAATTTCTGCATTTTAAATACTGTCTGTCCCCTTCCCACCCCATTTAGTACGGTCGAAGTGCAACTTCCTTTAGCAAGAGTTTCATTTATTTTAATTGCTTTCATTTGTATAACTTTATTTGGCTGGTTTGTCAGAGTTGATTGACGTTGATTGAGTTTGCACAGGACAGTTTGTGTGACCCAGTTCTCCTGGATTGTACCATTTCAAAAGATGAGTTAGTGGAAAGAATATTCCCTAGGCTTGCAAATTGCTAATCTCTCTGGCTTGAATAACATGGTCAGGGCAGGGGAATTTTGGAAATAGATTAAAATAGGTCCTTGATTTTTTTCCTGATTATATTAGTAATATGCATGAGAATCTTAGCTAATAATATTTGTTAGGGCTTAGTAACCTGTGTGGACTTGATCTGTGTATTTGAATTCAAGCCCATATTATAAACTATTGTTTGTAGAAAACTAGCAAGTCAGGTAAATAAACTAATCTATAAGCTTGACTTTGGTAAGGAAAGACAAAGTTCTTACTGCAGCCAAGAATTCTGTAGTCCTCTTTGCATTCAGAACAGGGATTGGCCCAGGAGAGTCATAATATCTGTCTTTTACAAGAAAATAATTGGTTCCGAATAAGTAGCTTGAGATAACATATTTGTAGAATTGATATGGGTGAATCATAGTACCATTTAAACATCAATATCACTTTCTCTTATGTCATTTCTTTTCCTTCTTCCTTTGCAGTATTTTCTTCCTTGACAAGATGAAAAAATACCCATTTTGTATGAAAAATTATGTTAACAACATAAACATTGCCTTGTTTTTCCATTTCAGATATTGTCATTGGAATAATTTTCTTGCTTGTGGTTTTTTGTTGTTGTTGTTGTTGTTGTGTTCTTGAGAAGTTATTGATCACTTATAAGTCAATAGAAACATTTTGAGCCTTCTCAAAATGTTTGGATGTCTTTTAAATGAGGACACTTAATTCATTATCACTGAGGCAAGTAAAAAAAGAATCTTAATTTAAAAAAACTAATTATATCATGTCTATTTGCAAGAAATGAAGCCAGGTTTGAGAGATATTTTTTTTAAAACTATTCCAAATCATGGGGGGAAAGTAGAAACTTTTCCAAAGGAAATAATCTGGAAATGTTAAATATCAGTAATATTTTCCACATGTAAAATACTGTTATCACTTCTGACCCTCTACTACAATAGAAACATACATTTGAATTCAAATATAAGCACAAAGTAAAAAATCATGAATTTTGTTAGTGCTTTTTCTGAGGTGTTTAGAAAATCAGTGAATTAAATGACAGAAGCAGTTTTAATAAACCATTTTTAAACTTGCCACATCATGCTAATTTTTCCATTTTCCATATACAAGAGACCCATTGCTGTTATAAAAATTTGCAGTTACAAATGAAGAAGGTTGGATATTTAAGAATATGAAGGATGTCATCATTCATTTGAAGAAAGCCTTGCAAGCATTTTCTCCATCCTTTTGGTTTAGAGAAGAGATGTAATGGGGGGGGAAATGAGGAAAACTGTACTAATGAATGAATCAGGAGGGGGTTCCAGTTATAGTGAATCTTCAGAGAAATATACTGCTGTGAGTTCACAATGTCCAAATCATGGATTTAATTGTGCCTTGAAAAGGAGTGATCATTCAACCTGTGCAATTTAATTTCTACTTGGATATCTGCATAAGTGTTTGTAAGTACTGACATATCAACAATATGTTTGTGAACTGCCTTTCACTTATGAATGCATAAGTCTTCGTTTTGATCAGAGTTTGTTGCTGTTGCCTCAGAATCTCATAAATAATTCCTCTGTGTAAGTACAGAGTGCCTTTCCTGCACTAATAAGAATTGCCAATTTCCTGATTCTCCTTTTTCTTATAAAAAAGGGAAGTATAACCTACTGGAATATCGGGTGGGTGACCATGGGCCATTTACAAACCATGAATTTCAATTCCCAAAATTCCTGAGCCAGCCAGGAATTCTGGGAGTTGAAGTCCGCAGGTTGTAAAGGGGCAATAGTTGCCCATCCCTGCCCTATATGATGAACCTGTAAATTGTAAGGTTGGACAATCTGGGCTAAAATAATTAAGTTTGGGTATATGCAAATGAATGCTGGAAGAATGTCACTTTTCTCCCCAGGCTCCAATTTTAGATAAATACCCAGAAAGTGTGTGTCATACTGAACACACAGAGAATGACAGCGACAGATTTTTCCTCTTTTTACATAGATGGATAAATAAATGGGGAAGTAGCTAAAGTCTGAGCAAGAGTGAAAGCAGCTATCATTTTCTAGAAATTTGTCTTATTCCAAATTATGATGGCAAGAATAGAAATTTGCAAGGGAAATGCATTCTACATACATTCAGAGGTATTTTTTATTCCAGTGATCTTGCAAGAGAAAAAAGAATCGAATTTAAAAATAGAGAAGCACTTAGGCAAAATAGCAGTCAGCTCCAGGAAAATCCTCATGTGAGTTGTATACATTCCTTTGTCCATTTTTGTTCTCAAAAATCATCAGAATAGTCAGTCTGCAAACAGCCTAATGGTTGAAGCCTAGATCTTTGAATGATATTTCCTCCAATCGAAAACTTTGAGAGGAACCAGTCCAATCCAAAATTTATTTTTTCCACTTGAACTTCTTTTGCTTTTCACCAGGGATAATGTTCAAACCAAGAGATGTCCTTTAACTCATGGTCCTCTTGCACAATCTTTCATTCAGCTGTAGCGTTCAGATGGCATTGCAGCTGTTAAATGGGGTTATAGTGCAAGGTGGGTACTAATGGATCTGTCCATGCATATTTGAATCTTCTATAGGTCTGCATTTTCCAGCTAGCACTTTATGGCTCAATACCTCTAAATCCATGCATTTCTAGCCATTTCAAACCCAGTCCAAAATCTGTTGGTGTTGAGGCAGAACAGAAGTCTATTGTTTATTGTGTGCTTGAATGTGCTGCCAGTGAAAAGGGGCTTCAGCTATCTGATAACATGGAAGGTAAAATCAAGCCTTCTAGGGCGCAAGAGCTGGCCATAAATGACTAAATTTTCTATACAAATCAATCTTTACGAATGTCTTAGATGTATATGCCATCTGAGAATAGAAGGATTTTGCTAAATTCCAACTCTTTGTTGCCAGATTAGCCCTAGCTTTCATTCTACCTGATGGGTAACATTTTGCCCAGTACTGTAGTAAATTAAAGTCACAATCAGAATCTGTACGTGTAAAAGTCTGGCTGTTTTCTTTAGCTCTGTCAATTCCCTGCTACATGGGGGGGGGGAGGAAACCCCTGCATTTGTGTGTCTGTGGAAGTGACGGCTGGCTGTGTCTGCAAGACAATCTCCTCCTCACCTTTGCTAGATGCCTGCCTTTAGATGCATTCCCACAAAGCGGATAGTAGGAGGTAAACATTAAGTGATGAATGCCCTGCTCTTGCAATGTTTAGGGACAATGTGAAGTCTTAATAGGAGAAGGAAGAACAGAGGATATGTTTAGAAAAAATTTGTTGCATTCTAGCAATGTCTTTCCAACAATGCTTCTCCCCAGTGTTGTATTAAATTAGGAGCAAGGGTGGGAAAAAGGTAGAGGAAAGACGGGTGATTTTTGACTCAGGAAAGATTGGGTTTGGGTGGGTGGGGAATGGAAATGTGATTTTTGCCCCATTGCTGGTAGGGTGGTGAGGCTTAAGTTTGGCAAATGTTGGTGCCAAAAGTTGTTGATGAGGGGTGGGCTCAGGGACGATGGGGGAGGGACACAGAACTATTTTTTCAAAACAGATGTATTATAGTGATTATAATTTTAAAAAATGGAAATTGATGCTATTTTTTCATAAATCCCTCTCCCCCCCCCCGTCCAATTGCCAGAGAAATATTAAAAAAAACAAAACCCTGTCACAGAGGCAAAAGGATTTCCCATGGGGGGCAGTCAAGGGGGGAGAACCATGAAGGATGCAGGTGGTGAAAACACAGAGTGGTCTTCCTTTGCCAATATATATATATATATATATATATATATATATATATATATATATATATATATATATATATATACATACATATACATACGGTATATGAGAAAGTTTTCTTTGTGATTTTCGCAGTGTTTTTCTCCCAAATGAAATTATATCTTCTGCTCACAATGAGCAAAAATATTAAACCAGGTCAAGAGGACAAAAATGTTTTATAGTTTTTCTAATTCAAGAAAAAAAATGAAACTATTAACTTTTACTCCCTGAAAATATACAATTTAAATAATACTTACCTATGTTTCATCCCCTATCAGAAGCTTTAATACAGAAAGCTCTATTTTAATGCCTTGAAACTTGAATGTACATTTTACTTCCTTATTCAATGTAGGTGATACAGAATCGTCCAAAATAAATCATGTTCCAATCATTCAATTTCCAGAAATGGCAACCTTTTTAAAAAGAAAGAATTTCTTTCATTATTCAAAAAAAAAAATTGGGCGGGGAAAAATTAAATATGTCTAGGAGGATAGTTAACTGGGACAATTAATGTTTTTCTTCTAGAGATGCAAATGTCTGCTTAATATCCCATGGTATTTTCTTCCTTCACGTAGAATTGATGTGCCAAAAATGTTTAGAATTCTTAAATGTTAAATTATTAATTGTTGGGGAGGGGGTTGGCGAGTCAAAAGAACAAAATTCAAGTTTGTATTAATGTATTGGATCCTCTGTTTTGTCCCACTCATCCTATTATCTGTTCACCCCTCACATGAAACACACCTAAACATACCCCATTATCCATTCTTCTTCATCCTAGAGAAATATCCATGTTCATTTTTTTTGCCAAACAAAATCTCATCTTTACGCCTTTAAAATCATATCATAATTTAAAGTGAAGATAATTGTAAATTCATGTTAGTTACATTTATGGTGATTTAGAAGGATGGCTTCCCCAAATGTATTATAGTTTGGTGAAGATTGTATGCTTCCCCTTTTAGAGGATTACAAATTCCCTGCTAAATATTTAACTTGCTTAAATATCTGATTTGGATATGATCAAACAATGTTATTGTAGCAGTGGCTTTCAGGAGTAGTAGATTATCACTTCAATAAAACTGTTTAACCTTCAGGGTGTCAGGTGAACAATTTTCATCATTGCTGTACACATCTATTCTCAGCTTCTATGAAATTCTTGAGGAGACTTTATAAGGACTGAAATGTTATCCATATTCATTTCATACACTCTCAAATTATTCCAGGTTCCAAAGAGAGGTACAACATATTTTCTCTCCTGCATATTCCATCTTGCCTTGAAGATAAAAAAGAATGGCCAGAATATCTTTTTAAAAAGATGAGTTGATGGGATCCAGTTAGATACTATGCAGCCACTTCAGTCCAATTCATTTCAAAGAATATACTTCCCAGAAGATATATCAGAGAAGCAAGACATGTTTCATCGGACTAAGAACATATCTATCTTCTGTCACATTCAAACTGAGTCAATTTAGCTCCTTCTAAGAATCTGCCCTATGTGTTTAGTACCATTGCCTGCAAGAGGCCTCTTAATAACAACTTCTTGGTGCTCTCTGAGCTTGGCTGTTCACTTGCAGACATTTCATTACCCAACTAGGTAAGATCATCAGCGCACTGATGGTTCTTCTTTCATGGCTTGCAACCGTGTAAAATACTGCTGAGAATTATAGATCAAACATAGCAAAAGAGAGTCTAAAACAGCCAAATTCAACTTCTTGGAGCTCCTTAGGAGAAGCCATGGCTCTTAACACATTACTGGCTTGGGTTTATAGTGCATTAATGTCTGGATAACATTAATTATCCCAGTCATTGTTCCATAATCACTACTCAGACTTGGGGCAATAACCAGAGGTGTATAGCCCATGCATTTACACACAGTTCAATACATCTATGCAAAGCCTAGGCTGATGACTCATACATTTGCCCACATAATATTGAATTAACATCATCAGGACCTATTCACACTCTAAACTTAACTTGGATTATACAGAGCTTTGCTGTCATGGCATCTTTCAAAGAATTCTGGGAGTTACAACCTTACAAGGATGCTAAGAGTGCTTTGTTTAAAATCTCACATTTTCAGTTCATAAGACTACCATTCTCCAATTTCTCTAAGAAAAGTAATGACTATTGAACCGGGCTTCAGTTCTCTGATGTTGAGAGTGCTCTCGTTCTGCACATACACAACCAAATGGAGGTATGGAGATGTATGTGTATCATCTGCATGTATGCCCAGAGTAAAAATCAAAGAGAATAGGAAGCTATCTTATATTGCCTATTGCCCATTAATGCTTCTCAATCAGTGTTGTTGACCTTGGATGATAACCCAGAATTTGCAGCAAGGGTTCTCTCACACTGCCTATAGCTGTAGGTAGTAAATAGGGATTCTCCTGAATCACAATGTTGTACTCAATCACTGAGCTCTGAGCTTTCCAAAAGCACATATAAATTATATAAGGGGGATGCATATTCATACAATTCAGGCCATCAGTTCCCTATTTTGCAATTTTCATCAACCATTTAATGTTCCGGCTCCTGGACTATAAGGACAGAAAGGCAGCCATTTTGAGCTGCACTTCAAGAAGTTGCTTTTGGCCTTCTTTCAACGACATTTATACAGCCTGTTCTTCACCAAACTCCACACTTGCTCTCTTAATAGGAGAAATACCTCCAGGTCAATCTCATACAGAAAGCAATAAAATCAGTCCCCATCATCAGCCCCTCCAGATAACAGAGAAGCTTCCGGAACGCAAATGTGAATTCACATGTTTTGCCTTGTGGTGACAGGGCACACGGGGCACCAATCTTTCAAAAGCCAGCTAATCCTCTTTCACCTTAGCCAGCTCTCTTCCTACGTCTCTCTCTCCATTGTAATTTAAAGCCAGAGAAGCTAGTAATTCTAAGTCAAAATCACTCCTTATTCTCTTCTTTCCTCTCATTCCAACAAACACATTTCCCTCTATCTAAGCGACCAATCAGTCCAAATTTCATTCGCCATCATTCCCTTCTATTTTTCATAACAGTGTTCTTTATCTTCTAGTTAACAAACATCAGCATATTAAGATGAAATGTACCTGATAAGCAATAGTAAGAGATGCAGATATCATTAATTTAAATAGGAAGGCCATGAGGGTAATGTTTGATAATTTACCACATTATTTCAGAAATGCAGATCATGATTTCTATCCCTCTAAGCTAATATTTTCCAAGGCTTATCAGTTTATGATTTCCAAATCCAGATATCAATGGACATGCAGGGCAGATCAATATTTATTTATGTTTCCAATATGCTCTTTTCCATCCTGCTTCATCAGCCTGTGACGCCAGCATGAAGCAATAATCCATCCACTGTATAATGGTATACAGTGTAAAAGATCCATTCTTCTTTTGCCGTCTTTCCGATTTTTCATCACCATCTGCCCCTTCCCACCTGGATGCCTCATTGGTCTTCAACTTCAATTTGCCCAGAGAGGAAGGAGAGATTAACCAGCAAAATCCAGACCTCTTGAAACAAGAAACCATTGGGCCACTTGGTTTTAGCTGTTCGCCATCACCACCGATCCTTCCATCTTTTCATTGCCACTCAACTCTGGTGCTACAAGGGACTCCTGGATGAGGATTGGGGCTAGGTTCTTCTGAAAACTCCTTAAGATCTGGCCCTACTCCCATTCCTTTGCATCTCCCCTTGAGGGTCATTGAGAAGGTGGTGCAGTTCAGATTCTTGTTGATTTTGCAAAGAACTTTGTTATGTTCCTCATTGTTCTATTCCACTCACTCTGCTTTCTCCCCTCTTAGCACACCACCTCTCCTCCCATGTCTCCCATGTCCTCTGGTCTTCAATCTCTGGGACATAGTAGTGTCTGCATGAGCTGACATGCCGAGGTTACCGCATGTAATAAAATTATTTCCTTTTCATTTAAAACTTTCAAAAAAAAAAAAAAACCAACAACCAACCACCAGATGCATTCAGAGTGTTATTCATTGGCTGAAGGTGGGAGGGAGGAACACTGGGCTCACCTGATGAAACAATGAAGTTACTTTCCAACTCAAGAACAAATCTTAAGCAGCTGGAATTGCCAATCATCTATTTCTCCACTTCTGTTGTCCACAGAGGATAACATGCATCACTGTATCCAGCCAACTCTCTAGAACGCAAGAATTATCTTGGAGAGCATTCTCTAGGAAGACAAGAAAAAGGAGCAAAAGACTTGGTGTCTATAAGTGTCATCATTAAATCTTCTTGCCTTAGTGATGATGCTCAGGCTACTTCCAGGAAGAGGCTGAATATTATGAGCACATTTGAAACAAATGCTATTGGAAGGAAAGGCCCTTGAGCCTTCCCCCCCCCCCCCAGTAGGATTAAAAAATGGAGTTGGACTGCACTTGCTGTGAGTCTTGAGGCCCTTCTGGGCAGGAGGAAAATGTTCGCTGTGTGCTGTTACATCAATTACCAATTTAGTATCTGTGGCATTATACAAATCTTAACGAAAACAGTTTTGCTGCTAAGGAGACCAAATTGTGTTTGTAGAAGTAGGGTGAAAGCTGTAAGGAAAGCAAACGGGAAAGTGGCCTTTTGCTTTCCTTTTGCTGTTCCTTTTTACCTTTTTCAATCTGACCAAACTGGCAAACTATGATGGAAGGTTTTCCTATCCCAGTTTGCAAGGCAAGTGCAAAGTCAGAGAAGCCAGCCAACTCACACCAGGAGAATTGAGCCAGACATGGAAAACAGGGCATTTTGAGAAAAGAGACTTTCCATAGGACCACTGTATTTCTTCTCCAAGGACCCAGCAAAAGAGAATCCAACTGACCTGCTCACATCTCAGCGCTGCTGACTTTAAAATGCAGAGGATGCCTCGGGAGACAATCAGTGCCCCTTCCTGACCCTAAATAGAAAAACACAAAAAGCAGCATCCAGTTACTGCTGCCCTCTTCACTCTCTCTTGATTGGCATTTAAAAGGTCTGAGGTTTCACATTCAGAATCAGCTGCAAAGCTACTAAGGCCCCATTTATTAAAACAGCAAAGGAGTAAATCCCATGAAACTATAATACAGATAATCCTCGATTTACAATCACAACAGCCCAAAATTTCTGTTGCTAACTGAGACATTTATTAAGTAAATTTTGCCCCATTTTACAACCTTTCTTACCACAGTTGTTATGTGAATCACTGCAGTTCTTAAATTAGTAACACAGTTATTAAGTGAATCTGGCTTCCTCATTGACTTTGCTGGTCAGAAGGTCACAAAAAGTGACCTTCTGGAACATATAATCCAGGGACATTGCAACCATCATAAATATGAATCTGTTGCCAAGCATCTGAATTTTGATCACATGACCATGGGGATGTTGTAAGAGTCATAAATGTGAAAAACAATCATAAGTCCCTTTTTCCAGTGCTGTTGTAACTTTGAACGGTCACTGAATGAAGTGTTGTAAGTCGAGGACTACCTGTAGCTTAACATCTGAGGGGAAAAGACAAAGTCCAAAAGCAGGAGCAGATAAAGCAAAGTTCTTGACAATGTGAAATGCCCCATCTCTAAGATTTGCAGAATTTCAGCATTTTTACTGGGAAACTGAAATCAGTCCAAGGGAACTGGGAAATCATTTGGCTCCATTATGAAGGAGAAATGAAGTTATGCGGCTACATGAGCACAAACACAATCTGGGAAGAGTGCAAATGCCATATGTGAATGTCCTTTGAGTCTGAAACATATAACATTACCTCTGATTTATCACAGACTCTGCCTTTCTTATGCTTGGGTTTTTTTCCACTGTAACATCTCAGAAATGTCACTAATATTCAGGGGTCTCCAACCTTGGCAACTTTAAGACTTGTGGACTCCAACTCCCAGAATTCATCAGCCAGCTGGCTGAGGAACTCTGGGAGTTGGAGTCCACAACTTTTAAAGTTGCCAAGGTTAGAGACCCCTGATTTAGATCCCTGTTTCAACTCCCAGAATTCCCGAGCCAGCCTTGTTAGAAGTTGAGGTCTACACATCTTAAAGTTGAGAAACACTGATATAGAATTGACAATAATCGATTCAAACAATGTGCAAGAACCCCAGTTCATATGTAAATGAATACACACTGGCTTGTTAGAACAGGATTCCAACATATTTTGATACCACCCACATTTTCCAGGCACAATTAAAATTTCAGTGAAACTTTCTGTCTTTGGTTCCACACAGCATGTGTCATACAGGTAGTCCTCCACTTACAACAGTCCGTTTAGTGACTATTCAAAGTTAACAATGGCACTGAAAAAAAGTGACATGACCATTTTTCACACAATCGTTGCAGCTTCCCCATGGTGATCACGTGATCAAAATTCAAATGTGTGGCAACTAACTCATATTTATAACATGGTTTTTTTGCAACCCTCTGACAAGCAAAATCAATGGAGAAGCCAGGTTCATTTAACAATTGTATTCCTAACTTAACAGCTATAGTGATTCACACTTAAGTGTGACAAGAAAGATTGTAAAATGGGGCAAAGCTTACTGAACAAATGTCTCTCTTAAGAACAGAAATTTTGGGTTCAATTGCGTTTGTAAGTTGAGGACTACCTGTATTTGAGGATCTAGGATTATCCATGTGCCCCTTGGATTAAGAATATTCCAATTCTGCACTCTGACCTAGGCAGCCTAGTTTACAAAAAAAAAAAAAAAAACCCAGAAAGAAGCTTGTACAGATTGAGAAAAGAGGAGTGTGAGGTTAACCACTTGACATAACTCACTCCCCCCTCTTTCCTTGCACAGGAGAAAGGGCAAAGGGAGCAGGTTGGTCAGATGGCTATGTCTGTGCTCTCCTTTTGCTTCAGAGAGCGCAGGCAACCATCTGGCCAAATTCCCTCCTCTTTCTCTCTGCAAGCTGCACAGGCAGAGGGAGGGGAAATGTTGAAAGAGGACTGAAGTGTGCCTTCCCTATTATCGCCTGGGCAAACCTGCTAATCATGACTTGACTCTAGTTTAATTGCTTGAAAATATGGTACCCACTGATTACCGATATCCTCACTAGGAGTGATGCCTGCAGAGAAATGCTAGCAGGCCTGAAAAACTGCACACATGTATTTTTAACAATATCATCCCTACCCCTAAATTTGAGAGGTCTACAAATGGCAGAATTCGGACAGCTGATCGCAAGACTTTCAATCTGAATTGTCATCAAATAAAAACATGGTCCTACTTACATTAAAAAAAAAAAAAACAGCCCTTAGCCATGGATGGCTGGTTATGAACTCAATAAACCTCCTTTGTGGGGATTATGGCAGGAGAGACCAGAGATTGTCAAGAAGCTAGCAGGCCATAACACATGTCTGGAGGGAATGAATAGCTTTTAATCAGTTCTGATCTGAGCAAACTACAAATAGCTTTTGCCTCATCTCTATGTCAATGTCAGCCGACTGATTGCACATAATTGTGAAGTTCCAGATCAGGCTGGTTTTGTACCATCTAGCTTGATTGCCGAGCTGTGCAATGAAAAAAAGCCAGAAAGCTTTCTTACTAGTGTTTTCATTGGTTTGCATAGAAAGCTGATAAGACATTTTACAAAAAAATGATATCTACTCTTCTTATTCACCATGACTGTTAAGTCATCTCACATTACTAATATTCTCTAAATGAATATTCTATGCCAATTATTCCTGCCCTTGTTACCCAGCAACCTGGCTACACCTCTGCAACTACTTATTCCTGCTGCCTACTGATCAGGGACCACTAAACTGCTTGCCATCTGAGGCTACGCCCATAAATGCACAATCAGTTGCTTTAATTGGTTTGACCCCTTTCCATCATCATCACAGAATTCTGAGATACATAATTTGGTGAAAATAATGGAAGAGTCTTTGCATACATCTGCACAACTCACTAACTTCTGTTTGAGGTTGCTTGAATAACTGTTCTTGAAGGACATGCCTACCTGACATAAAATTCCTTCCACACATAATCCCAAGAAGGCTAACTAATTTTATATTTTTCTAAATTGAAATTCATTCCATCATGGAAAGATGTTCTTTCCATCTCCTCCCAACACAGGCCTTACTACAGACTTATGACCACAATTGAGCTCAACATTTCTGTTGTTAAGTGAAACATTTGTTAAGTGAATCTTGCCCCATTTAACGACTTTTCATGCCACAGTTGTTGAGTGAAACACTGAACTTGTTAAGTTAGTAACACAGTTATTAAGTGAATCTGGTTTCCCCATTGACTTTGCTTGCCAGAAGGTCACAGAAAATGATCCCATGACCCCAGGACACTGCAACCGTCATAAATATGAACCGGTTCCCAAGCAGCTGAATCTTGATCATGTGACCATGGGGATGCTGCAACAGTCATAAGTGTGACTGTAACTTTGAATAGTTACCAAATGAACTGTTGTAAGTCGAGGTCTACCTGAATTTGCATGTGTGGCACATGATAACTAAGTTTCTGATCAGACAAGACTAGGATCAGTCCACTTCCTACTAACTACTTTCAGCTATTCCAGCCGGTCTTTCTGCCCTCCAATTGCCTATGTCAAGTCAAGCTCGCTTCCTACTTACTTCTACTCACCCAGAACTTATTAATACCTAAATTGATAGCATTCGTGGATGTCTGCCCTTTGGTTTGGACAAGTGGGCTTTGGTTTCATTGTCATTCATGCTCTCTCCACCATCCTCCTGCACTAACAGGTACATTTTGAATTATAACAACTGTTCCCCCAGACAAGACTACACTCTGAACCAGATACAGATGACCATTTAAAGTTTCAGCCAAGAGCTTGTTGGCATTTGATGAAAGAAGTCAACTGGTCAAAGCAAGAGAGTCCACCTGTATTGGCCAGTGGCACCTCCTACAGGGTGGAGATACAAGTGTTCTCAGGAAAGACTGCAGTTGGTGATGGAAAGAGTACTTAAATGTCCCTTTGACCAACCAGCAATGCATCCTCAGATGGCATCTTTGTGTGATGGAAGGCAAATCCATTGTTCCTTTTTGTTCCTGAGCCAGCTTGTTTTATGCCTTAATGAATCGGCACCCCTATTAAATGGACTCTGTGTCCTTTCAGGGAGCCCTGATGGGATTTTGATGCCTCAGTGGTTAGCAAAGAGGCTGGCAGGAAGAGAGAACTGGCTGCTTTCCAAATCTCTATCTCTGTGCCAGAGATGCTCCCTCAGCACCGGCCTGGACAAGGATGTTGGCCAAGAAAAGAGCAGACAGATTGTGGGGGAAACAGCAAGGATGAGGGGGGCAGATGGAATGGATGCCCTCCAAGGAAGGGAAATGCAATAGGTTGTTATTGACCAGACTTAACTATTTCTGGGTGACTAAGAACATGTGCGAACATGTAAACAAGATATTTAAAGGTCCCTGAAGCGACTTTACTTTTATTGACAACTGTCAAGCAGGGGACTCTTAGCTATTTTGTGAAGAAATCAGAATGGTGGCCACACTCAAGTAACATATTCTATTAGTTAATTAATTACTGTACAAAATTAAAGTTAATCCCACCTTGATTCTCCTTAATCCCACCTTGAGTCTGACATCAGTGCCCATATCAATAAAGAAGAGTTTCAGGATTTTTTGTAGAGTTCATTTGTAGACTTGGCTGCTTTTGGAAGGCTGATCACAGTCTAGACCAGTGTTTCACAATCTTGGCAACTTTAAGATACATGGACTTCAATTCCCAGAAATCCCCAGTCAGTGAATGCTGGGGAATTCTGGGAGAATGTCCATATACCTTAAAAGTTGCCAAGGTTGACAAACAGCAATCTAGAAAGCCTGACAATATTTTGACTTTCCTTTCTCTTGTATCAAAGAAAGTAAATCTTTAGTTTGTTGTGTTTTGTCTTTCTGCGCTCATTTAATGTTTCACTAATGGTCTTTGCCAAGGAATTCCTGTAGTTCTCGGCATGAGCCCACCACTTCATATATCTAACCAAGGGACAGGGGGAAACAGAGAAATAAACCAACACTGAAATCCCCTTTTGTCCTCCTACATTATCAGTATCCCATGGATTAAAAATAACATCCAAGTGATGTGATGCTGAGCTTGTAAGCTATCTGCTCTTTTTAGAAAGAAGACAGGAAAAGTAACTTGGTGCCATGGTGCCTGAACCTTAGCAAGTAAAGAGCAGGGATATGATAGGTGGTTGAATTGTATTCCATTGGATACTGACCAACCTAAAACTCTTTGAGTTATGCTTTCTAAACTCAATTTTTATCCTCCTGAGCTGTACCAAAACCAGATGTTAATAGGCCCAAATGCCCAACAAAGTTTGACAGTCAAGAACATCTGTCCATCTGGAGGGGCCAGATGCCCTGAGTATGGAATAGCTGTTTTGAATGCAAAGGGAAAAAATGCATCTTGAACCTGTGTCACTCCTGGCCATGGCCACCCCCTGGCCATGCCCTGCCCCACACCCGGCCCTCCAAGGTCAAACACAACCCTGATGTGGCCCTCAATGAAATCGAGTTTGACACCCCAATAGCAGATATAACACTTTTGTCCTCTGTAACTGCTTATTAAACAGGTTGCCTCTCAAATTAGTCCCTTTATGAGATGATCTGATTTTTATTATCCAATACATTATCACATGACAAAAAGAGACAGATTCCAATTTATATGCTCATAATCCAGTTTCAGACTACTTTTCCAGCCTTCTAGCAAAGTGTTATTATTGAAGTCTGCAAGGAGTATAAATCCTTTCATTCCCCAACATCCAGTCAGAGCTGAAGAAGCTTCTTGGATGAGAAGTGAAACATCTTCAAAGAAAAAAGAAAAACCAGAAAGTCCAGTTGCCTCTTGAAAAAGCACCTTTAGGACAACCATAACCCGGATGTCTTAGAATCTCCATAGACAAATTACTAGGCATCTTTTAATAACATTAAAGAACTCCATCCCTAAATAGCTTTTTTTCAAACAGAATAAGACAGAGATGAAAGCTATAGAAGAGCTATAGAATAATAATTCCGACAAACAAAAACATTAACATTCAGTAAGGGAGCTTGGGTATAACATTCATTCAATGATGTGACAACTTGTTAATTAATAGGGAAAAGGTATTTGTGAGAACACTTTAACCGGCTTTCTGGCTGCAGCTCAACTGCATCACATTGAAAAGTCTGCCTATATAGCAAAATGTGGCTGAGCTGTAGGGGAAAGAAACATCGGGAGAACAAATTTTTCTCTCTGATCAACAAATCTTCCATCTTTCCTGGAGGCAGAAAGCAGGAAAGCAGTTTATAGCTTCCTCATTTATAGCTTCCTTTCTCCTCCTATATAGCTAATTAAATGCCTTCACCCTGAGAGGTTGGGTTAATGAGAGTTGAGTGCACCGATTCCCTAGAGCACTGTTTTTCAACCTTGGCAACTAAGTTGTGTGGAATTCAGCACCCAGAATTCTCTAGTTTGGCTGGAGAATTCTGGGAGTTGAAGTCCACGCAACTTAAAATTGCCAAGGTTGAGAAACACTACCCTAAAGCATGCTGGCAGGAGAATTCTGGGAGTTGAAGTCCATACGTCATCACATTACCAAGGTTGAGAAACATTGCCCTAAAGGAATCCTGATAAGAGTTTTCTCTTTGTATTTTACACACATATCCAATACTGTCAGTTCAAATCTATTTTACATTACAAGAAAAAGTTGATATTTATTATAATTAGATACATCAAACATTTTTCTTGTACTTTTCTTCTAAACTTTTTCTTCCCATGTATTGAGATGCTATAGATGCCCTATAGATGTCTTTTTATTTCAAAATTCAGGGCTTCATTTTACCTCTTAATGGAGATGCCAATTCTATGTGTGCCACCATTTTGAATAGACCGCATTAAGATCTGTTTGGAGCTTGCTTCTGCCTTCCCTAATTTGACCTGGTATTTATGTCTTTAAAAGATGGTTTAAGAAATTGAGGGACCCAACCACACTTGGAGCCTATCCCCACCTCCAACATACAATCCTAGATTAATATGAGCCTTGATAGTACAGTGGTCTACGCACCCTGTTATTAACACAGCTGCCTGCAATTTACTGCTGGTTTGAATCTCTCCAAGGCTCAAGGTTGACTCAGCCTTCCATCCTCTCTAAGGTAGGTGAAATGAGGACCCAGTTTGTGGGGGCAATAAGCTGACTTTGTATAAATATACAAAAGTATGAAGGCTATTGCTTAACGCATTGTAAACTGCCCTGAGTCTCCAGAGAAGGGTGGCATATAAATCAAATTTAAAAAAATAAAAAAAAAAATATGGTATTGGAATGTGGTATTATTCCCTGCAAAATAAGATGAAGGAAAGGACAGTGAGGTTTTAGAAAAAACAATCCTCTGTATTGACTAATCTGAGAAAAGCAAAGCACAATTCACCACACCATCTTAAAAGCTAGTATCAAGAGTGAAATATTGGCAGTTTCGTGCCTTTTCATCTGAACTTGTCATTAGAGTAAGGGGTGGGGGATGTCTTGATTATGAATGGGTTAGTTGGAGAAACGAAACTTCTATAGTTCCACTGAAGCTTGTGAGAGTCTAGAAAATTTTCAAGGATGTCTTAACATGTGTGAAGAAGGAGGCAGAAAGTTCCCATATCAAAGAGAACTCATTTACATGGTCTACATGGAAGCCTGGGGGTTGGGCTGGGAAATTCATTGTTTAATGCTGTGAACAGGTGCCCGAGAATTTCAGAGTTAGTATTACCTTACCATTACTATGCAATGTATTCAATAAACAGTAAGCTTTTCAGAAATGAAATGATCCTGGACTTTTATTAGGATACTAAAGCTGGATCTTGACAGTCAGACAATTATGCTGTCAGCTGAAACTACTATTGACTAACCCAAAGGTGTGTTAGCCCATAATTGGATTGTGCTCCATGAAAATCCCATCAGCCTACCTGCCAGTTAACATGGATCTGTGTTGATCAACGAGTAGACCAGCCCACTGAGAGCCAGTTTGGTGTAGCAGTTAAGGCAATAGACTAGAAACCAAGAGGCTATGTGTTATAATCCTGCCTTATGCATAAAGCCAGCTAAATGACCTTGAGCCAGTCACTTTCTCTCAGCCCTAAGAAGGAGGCAGTGGCAAACCACATCTGAAAAACCTTGCCACGAAGACTGCAGAGACTTGTTCAGGCAATCTCCGAAAATCAGACATAATTGAATGGAAGTTGGAGGTGGGAAGACCAACCCATTAAGCCATTTCCCTTTGCAACTCAGTTAGTTTGTGAGATTTGAAGTAAACATCAGGCCTTCTCTCCGGAGCAAAGTGGTAAAGACAGGACACAAAGCCTCTTCATTTGCTGGCCTTCAGATTGCTTTCCAGAAGCTACACTGCTTTTCTGCAAACTGCAGTCTGATGCTGATCCAAAGGCAGAAAAACCCTGACAATTAAAATTATATTTTTATTCCATGGATAATGATATCCTTAATAACATTTTGCTCTCTTTTCATGGCACCCATGTTCAACTGCGAGAATCTTCTTTCTCCTTTGCTCAGAGTGTCCGTAGGGAATAAAAAAAGTCAAGACGCTATTCACCATTTTGCCATCAAAGCCCAGTCTCTTTTTTATACACACTGCACATAAAAAGGCAGCAAGGCTTTGGTCACATGATTTGACTGCCATTTTGACTTTTTTGACACCCTCCCTGCAGCCGCCATGTCTCTGACTGTTTGATGGTTTTCTTTATTTATATAGGATTGTGCTGTCATTTACTTGGACACTAAAGAATCGGCAGCAAGTACACGTCAATCTAACTGGTAGAGTGCTTAATAATTTCTAGCAGGTCAGTAGGGACCTCAAACTTCTAATTGCTTAGTTATAGTCATAACAAAAATTATTCTTTCCCTGGCCCTAAAGCACACAGACACAGACACAAAACGAGCAATTCCAATTATTCAAATGACATGAAAAATCCTTGGAGAAATAAAGGGCTTTATTTCTAGGTATGAAAAAAAATCTATGAGCTTCATTCAGTTTCATTACTCAATGTAATTTTGTACAGATGTATATTCTAAATATACCTTTTGCAGCAGGCTATAGTCAGTAGCTGCCGGGGAACCCATTAAAAAAAGTAGGTCCCGTAACTTTGAAGAATATTCTCCCCTGTTAAATGGTACAAACAAGAACCAAGATAGTTTAGTGGTTAAAGCAGTTCCTACCCAAATGGCTGTCCTTCTGACATGTTCAGGATATCAACATTTTTCAGCGTCCTGAGAGTTGAAATCTGTTTGGACGGCACTATGGTGTGGAAGGCTGGTTTAGACAACTGGACTGCGCAGAGGAAAGACAGGATCAAATCTGTTTGAATTAGTCGCTATCATTCAGTCCAATATACCCCAGAGGTTTATACTGAAAATAAAAAGGGACAAGAATTCTTGCATATGCCTTGATTTCTTAGGATAAAACTTGAGAGGAAATTGTTATTAATATTAATTAGTAATATATTGATGACAATCCAAATATGGATTATTTAAATCCACATTAAATAAATTGAGATACTAAACATGCAAGAACCCTAATGACTCTTACATCAAATCCTCTCCCTTAGGCTTAGACCTTTCCCTTTTAATAAACAAATATTCGTTCTTTTACATTGTTTTATTCCTTGTTCTAAGACTTAGCTTTTTAGTCTTCAAGATCAGTGTTTTTCAACCTTAGCAACTTGAAGACATGCTGGGTGGGGAATTCTGGGAATTGAAGCCCACACATCTTAAAGCTGCTGAGGTTGAGCAACACTGTTCTAGAGGAATGATAAAGAAAAATAAATATATGAGATATATAACATCTAATATAGATAGATTTATGAGGGATTACATTCTGAGCATATGCAGAATGCCCCCAAGGGAACACTTTTTTATCTATAAAGGTAAAATGAAACTTATGAAATGTAATGAATTGTCAACCCTGAAGATGACATATGTGTAGCCATATTTTATTGTAGCCTTTGTCTATTTTTTTTTTTTTTTTAGCTTTTAGGTTTGCAAGTAAAGGAATTTAATGGTATTTCAGACTTGCCACTCTCTAACTGTTGAAAGGGGGGTTACAGAGATAAAGAGGGAATATTATGTCTAAGTGGCATTCCTTCCTGTGGGAACAAAGAAGATGCCTTCAGCTGGAGAAAGATGGAGCTTGGAGTCACTGGACAGTTGGACTGTGAGCTGACTGGAGATTGTGACTCGGGGGGAAGTTTCAAACTTTTGCTTTTATTGGGTGTAATAATTCCGGATCCTGGCCAGAGTCAGAATTATACCAAGTCTTTGCCAATTTTATATGTTCCTAATAAACAGACTCTAATGGAAAATGGATGCCTTGGATTTTATTTCAGGGGACATATTACTTGGAAGCTTGACGTGAATAATAACAATACAAACCTTCATATGCACTTTCTCTGCCAACCCAACTAGCCACAATTTGTACAGTCAAAACCTGCCTGATGATTGGTAGCACTGATGGAAAGCTACAACAGAAGATTTGGCTGTCAAGGTCAATTTTTGGTGCTCTTGACAAACACATGGAAGTCATCTGCCCTTACATGTTTGACTCCCAATTCAGTCTACAGCTGCAGAATTTCCTAATCATCTCCCATCCAGGAATTTGCTGTGGTGGCGCAGTGGTTAGAATGCAGTATTGCAGGCTACTTCTGCTGACTGCCGGCTACCTGCAGTTTGGCAGTTCGATTCTCACTGGCTCAAGGTTGACTCAGCCTTCCATCCTTCTAAGATCAGTAAAATGAGGACTCAGATTGTTGGGGGCAATGCTGACTCTGTAAACCTTAGAGAGAGCTGTAAAGGACTGTGAAGCGGTATATTAGTCTAAGTGCTATTGCTATTGCTAATTAGCCAGGGATGATCCTGCTTAGTTTTGAGGGTTGAACCATAGTCATCTAGGTACACACTGTACATGTTCCCAGCTTGGATAAAAATATATTTTTTCCAGAGGCTCATAAAAGGACCACGGATTCAGAAATAAAACCCTTCTGTTAGGATAGTGATGAAAGAGGAGGTTCAAATAGTGTGATGCAGTTTGCTGGGCTGACCTAGATTTCCTCTAGAAAGACTTCAATGCAATTTCTTAAAGAAAACATAAGTGTTTTGTTAAGGCAGGAAAGAGAGTCATCCTTTTCGACCTAGGAGTTTTCTATGCCAGAATCACCATTTCCTTTACCATTTTAGGAGCAAAATGGAAGGCACTCAACAATCCAGCTCACCCAGCTCACAACAGCCCCCTAAAAGCATGTCACCACTGTACACACATTTTACATTACGAACAACTGAGGCACAAGGCCAAGGCTGAGCACTGTTTTAAAATCACTGCTGCTTATATAAGAGATTATAGCCCATTGCCTCTCTGCTCAGAAATTGCCTTATAGAATTCAATACTGCTCAGAATTCAATATAGGTAGTCCTTGATTTATCACCATTCATTTAACAACCATTTGAAGTTACAACGGTGCTGAAAGAAGTGACTTACAGCCGATCCTCACACTTATGACTGTCACAGAATCCCCATGGTCAAGTGGTCAAAATTTGAGGGCTTAGCAACTGACATGTGTTTACAATGGTTGCAGCATCTTGGGTTTAGGTAGTGACCATCTGCAACCTTCCCAACCAGCGAAGTCAATGGGGGAAGCCAGATTCACTTAATGATTGTGTGATTCACTTAACAGTCATGGTGATTCGCTTAATGACATCCACGGCAAAAAAAAAAGGGTTGTAATACTGGATCCCACTCACTTAACAACCATCTTGCTTAGGAGCAGACGTTCCAGTCCCAATTGTGGTTGTAAATCAAGGGCTACCGATAAGTTAAATCTCCCTGTAAAGATGTCTACAACCTAAACATATTTAGGCAAGGATTTTTCCCGTTTCAGACAACTCATTCAAGTTAAGATTTTTTTAGAACTGGAAGATCTCTTGATGGAAAGCACATCAAGTAATATAGCCATGTTTGAACCTGTACATTGATATGGCCTATAGCAGTGATGACTAACCTTTTTGCCGTCGTGTGCTAAAAGCGTGGGGGAGCCTGGGGAGGTCGCCCACGTATGTGCCCACACCCATTAATTCAATGCACTCTGCCCATTCACATGCACGCGCACCCCACCCCCCACCCCCACCCCGCTTTTAGCACGTGATCACACGGTGGGCCCATAGGCCTCTTTTTCACCCTCCCCAGGCTCCAGAGGCCTTCTAGGAGCCTGGGGAGGGCGAAAACGGCCCATTTCCCAATTTCCGGTGGGACCGAAAGGCCCAAAAATCATCTGGCCGGCACACACATGTGCTGGAGCTGAGCTATGGCAATGCTCGCATGCCCACTGATATGGCTCGGTGTGCCACCTGTGGCACCCATGTCATAGGTTCGCCATCACAGGCCTATAGGCTACTCTATCTATCTATCTATCTATCTATCTATCTATCTATCTATCTATCTATCTATCTATCTATCTGTTCTGTCCCCATCTCACACATGCACACAAACAGAGGGTTAAATAAAACTGGCAGACAACAAATTCTTTCGATAAGAGGAATTGGCAGCAACCCAGTAGCTGCTTGCCAAGAACTTTACTCATAGAGGGAGGGGTTGTTTCTCCGACAGATAAACCCAAACAAGATACACACAGTTCAAGAATTGTCAAGTCCAGTCCGTATTAAATCCAAGGCAGATAACGTTGTTTCAAACATACAATGTGATTCGCTAGTAGTTAGTTTTGTCCGTCACAGAGTCTGAATGGCCACCTCACCCCCTTTTATTCCTGTGGGGTGTAGTCCAGTGACTCAGCTTAATCTCTGGCACGCCTCCTTTTCTGCTGTGTGTGCTTGTCTCTCCAACACTGGCGTGGATCCAGCCAAGACTTATCTCCGTCACTGTCCGACTGCGAGGAGATACCTGACTCCTGGCCAATCTCTTCTCCTTCGGGAGACACCTGAGGCATTGCCAGAGAGGAGGGTCCTGGAGAGGAAGGCCTGGCCAACTCCTCTCCTTCATGTTCGGAGCCTTCTCCCTCTGATAAGTCGGCCTCGGGTGTCAGAGTCACAACACTATCTATCTATCTATCTATCTATCTATCTATCTATCTATCTATCTATCTATCTACACACACATACACTAGGTCAATTTTTAAAAGGAGATTGGAGAGCAATTAGGATTATAACAGTCACCATTCTAAAACCTGCTTTAATGGTAGAGGGATTATCTTTTAGAAACCCTCTATTTGTTTAAGTAATAGTGGGCTGCTAATATTGTATTTCCCCCACCCATATTGTCTGAACAGGTCTTCAAATCATCTGTCCAATTTCATTGTTCTGCTCTACATACCATAGGCAAGAGACTTCGGACAAAAAAACAAACTTTGCCACTTGTTCTCATATTTCTAAATATTTGTCCCTTCTTCATTTCTGACTGTTTATTTTTTTCAGGATGGGCACAGTAAAGGACCCTGGTCAGAAGATTTAGCAGGCTGCCCTCCCTCAAAGAGAGTGAGGCTAACTAACCCTCTTTTGAAGGCAGTGAATGAACAATATATATTACTCAATCTTTACAGATAGCAATCTAAACAGAGGGAACTGTATCGGAATTTTAAACACAGAATGAGGGAGCCATTTCAGGCAACAAAGGTGTCGAAGGTCAAAAAAGGCAAGATGTCAGCTTTGATGCTGCAATTGAAGCTCTACCTCATTTAAAGGTGCAATATATTTTAAAACAGGCAGAGCTTCATTGAGTCCTCCATCTTGCCTTTTTTAATCTGGCTCCATAGACAACCTGAGAGACAAGATGGCAACTCTGTTTCCAACTATTGTTGCTATATGAACATGCTGACTGAAGAATTCTTATTTAGTGGCAAACCTTGTTTGCAGAAAGGAAGGCCTGCTGACTGCCTCCTTCAGCATATCACAAACAATTTTGGGACAAAAACAGGCAGCAGGGAGGGGAAAGTGCCCTTTTGTAAGCCACCTAAGCATAACTGATGTGTACAGGACACAAAGTCCCTGTGCTAGCTGTAAATTTTTGGTAAAATCCATTAATCCAGTGTGCCTTGCCCAAGTAGGATCCAAGTTGAACAGATAGGTTAATATCTCTTTATCCCTACATCAACAAGGAGAGGAATCCCAAAGATAAAAGCTAAGGAGCCCCTTAAAAAGTCAGGAAGTCACTTTATATATAGTTTATATACAGTTCAAACATATTCAGTTTGGAATTAATTCCTTTATTGGTTAGTAGCATCATTTAACATGATCAGTAGCTTTATATGTACCTGTAACATTTCATAGCATCTCATAATGCTATCTGAGGACCCAGATTGTGGGGGCAATAAACTGACTTTGTATAAATATACAAAAGTATGAAGGCTATTGCTTAACACATTGTAAGCCACCCTGAGTCTCCGGAGAAGGGAGGCATATAAATTTTTTTAAAAAATTAAAATTAAAAAAATTAAATTAAATTAAGAATAATATTCTTAATATGATTTTATTAATGCTCATCCTCATTCAGTGGTGTGATTTTTACATTATAATGGGGCATAATAAGTTTGCAAGTTACTAGCATTCACATTTTTGAACTGCTACAAAGAAGAGAGGGTCAACCTATTCTTCAAAGCACCTGAAGGCAGGACAAGAAGCAATGGATGGAAACTAATCAAGGAGAGAAGCAACCTAGAACTAAGGAAAAATTTCCTGACTGTGAGAACAATTATTCAGTGGAATGACTTTTGCCTCAAGAAATTGCAGGTGCTCCAACACTGAGCTTTTTAAGAAGAGATTGGACAACCTATTTGTCTGAAATGGAATAGGGTTTCCTTCTTGAGCAAGGAGTTGGATTAGAAGACCTCCAAGGTCCATTCCAACTCTTATTTTGTCCAGTCCTTGTCTTTAGCAGGTTATTGGAATCCAAATTCCACATGGAGAATGTTGTGTTACTTGAAAGAATTGGAAACCTTAATCAAAGACTGTTACGTAAATAGGTTTGTTTGGCGGGAAGTTCAAATTAACTGACCCTCAGCTGATTGGCTGACCACCACAGCTGCAAGGTATATAAAGGGAGCTGGCTCCCCTGGTCAGTTGCTGGAGTCTCACCATATAATAAAGAGCTGTTGTCACTAACTACTCTGGCTTGCTGCGTCCTCATTCACCCCACATAACATTGGCGACGAAGGTGGGATCCCCGGGGTGGTGCCCTATTTCGATGACGTGCTCATTACCGCCGACAATGAGCACCAGCTAAGAGAAAGACTGAGGGAGGTATTAAGGAAATTCAGGGACGCAGGACTCAGAGTGAAACGCAACAAATGCATGATCGCAGTCCCCTCAGTCGAATTCCTAGGGTACAGGGTAGATGGCACCGGCATTCACCCCACAGAAAGCAAGATCAGGGCGATCCGAGAAGCACCCACCCCCAAAGACAAGGCAGAATTACAGGCCTTCCTGGGACTATTAAACTTTTACGCCATTTTTCTTAAAGACAAGGCAACAGTGGCAGAACCCCTACATAGACTGTTAACCAAAAAAGCCACTTGGAAATGGGGGAAGGCTGAAGACAGGGCATTCGCCGGCATTAAAAAACTGCTATCAGCCGAGAGTTTTCTAATCCAGTACAACGCAACGCTTCCCCTTGTTCTAGCATGTGACGCATCCCCGTTCGGGGTGGGAGCCGTCCTGAGCCACAGACTCCCGAATGGCCTAGAGGCGCCCATCGCATATTACTCCCGAACTCTATCAAGTGCCGAGCGAAATTATAGCCAGCTCGACAAGGAGGCCCTAGCCGCCGTTTCGGGAGTGAAGAAATTCCACGAGTACTTGTTCGGGAGGGACTTTGAGTTAATCACAGACCATCGCCCGCTCCTGGGTCTCCTTGCGGGAGATCGACCAACCCCGGCAGCACTTTCGCCCAGGATGACACGCTGGGCCATCTTCCTCGCAGCATACTCCTATCGCCTGGTACATCGACCAGGGGCGGACATGGGCAACACGGACGCACTCAGCCGATGCCCACTACCCGACGGTTTAGAAGACCCCACACCCGGCATCCCCATCCTGCTGATAGACGTTTTGGACTCTGGGCCCATCACATCAGCCGAGGTTGCGAGAGCCTCAACCAAAGACCACGTGATCCGGACAGTCGCAAGTTGGGTTATGAGGGGGTGGCCGGAAAGGATTGGGAGCGGGGAATTTAAACCATTCGCGGGAAAACGGGATGAGTTGACAATGCAAGGGGGTTGTTTACTATGGGGCGATCGGGTTGTTATCCCTTCACGTTTAAGGGAGAAAGTTTTAACGTTGTTGCATGAGGGGCACCCTGGGATTGTAAGAATGAAGGGGCTAGCCAGGAGCTACGTCTGGTGGCCCAGCATGGATGCAGACATTACCGAGTGGGTGGGGAGATGCCAGCCCTGCCAAGAGTCCAGATCAGACCCGCCAACAGCACCCGTGAGAGAGTGGGAAAGGCCCCAGGGACCCTGGTCCAGAATACATATTGACTTTGCAGGCCCGTTCCATGGGCAGACCTTCATGGTCGTCGTAGACGCATTCTCCAAATGGTTGGAGATCAAGCTAATGAAGGCCACTACCACCGACGCAACCATCAGAGAGCTAAGACAGTTATTCGCCACACATGGGTTACCGGACATCCTAGTGTCAGATAACGGGCCACAGTTCACCGCAACACAGTTCGAGGGTTACTTAGCGGGACTTGGGATCAGACATGTCCTTTCTGCCCCGTTTCACCCGGCTAGTAACGGACAGGCTGAGAGGTTTGTTAGGTCAGCAAAGGAGGCCCTTTCACGCTTAAGCCCCGGGGACTGGCAGGAAAGGGTAGACAAGTTCTTAATAGCTCAGCACTCCACACCCTGTACGGCCACGGGCCGAAGTCCGGCCGAACTATTAATGGGGCGGAAACTCCGGGGAATACTAAATAGACTCAACCCCAATTACTCCCCAGAGGTCTTCAAGGGGGGGGAGAGGAAACTTAGAGAGTTCACCATAGGAACACCGGTACACGCTAGAAACTATGGACAGGGCCCACTCTGGGAGGCCGGAACAATCACAGAAATCACAGGCCCCAAGTCATACCGGGTAGACATGGGGGACGGGAGAGTTTGGCGCAGGCACATTGACCAATTAAGAAAACGAGTAACCACAGACACCGACGATACATTAGACGACCCCATCCCCGACCACGACTACCAACCAGAAGCACAAACCACTAGCCCGAGTAGAGCGGGGGACTTAGCTGAGGATTCTGGTATCCAGCGCCGCCCCGTCGAGGTAGTCCCAACAGCCGAAGAAGTCGCCGCCCACGAGGAGGTCCCGGAGGCCTCATTGGCGGAGCAGGGAGAAACAGAAAGTCCCTCCGACCTGCTCAACGCCGCCCCTCCGACTGAACTGCGCAGGTCAACTAGGACTCGCACACGCCCTAGTCACCTGAGAGACTATGTATGCAAATAACACCGCAAGTGACTTCTGGGAGGGGAGGAGTGTTATGTAAATAGGTTTGTTTGGCGGGAAGTTCGAATTAACTGACCCTCAGCTGATTGGCTGACCACCACAGCTGCAAGGTATATAAAGGGAGCTGGCTCCCCTGGTCAGTTGCTGGAGTCTCACCATATAATAAAGAGCTGTTGTCACTAACCACTCTGGCTTGCTGCGTCCTCATTCACCCCACATAACAAAGACACTGAAAACATTACTCAAAGAGGGCATTCTCTCCTGCTCCCATCACCTGTGCCCCCAACTGGCAGTGGCTGCACCTCTGTGTGCCAGCATTTGCTTAAGCAGCCCCTAAACAGAGTGGAGTACCTGAAAGAGACTGTGATGCCCATAGCAAAACAGGATCTCACTGCCAGTGCAGTACATATAGTCATCTTGGTATAGGATTTTTCCCCCTTACCTCATATAGCAAAGGGCCTTGAGCTGAGCCCTGCCCAAAAGGCCAAGGAACACGTTGCTCTTGGAGGCGTATTTGTCCTTTAAAGGTTTCAGCATCAAAGCATGGCTTACTGCCAAATTGTTCAACTTTCAATTTGGGGAATGTCTTGGGAGTAATATCTGGGTTAAGTTTGACGCTGTTTCCGTTGATGAAGTGGACAGGATTGTGGGTAGACTGGGTGCTCCACTTGTTTGCTGGATCCGTGTCCCTCCTGGCTTGTGTCGGCCGCCCGGGAGGTGACTGGAGACTGGATCCAGGCAATTGTCAACTCTTCTTTGAGGGAGGAGGTCTTCCCCGCCTCCCTTAAGGAGGCGGTGGTTCGACCCCTCCTCAAGAAGCCTGCCCTGGATCCAGACTCAGTTAATAACTATCAGCCCGTCTCCAACCTTTGCTTTATTGCAAAAGTTGTTGAGACTGTGGTGGCACAACAGCTCCCACAGTTCCTGGAGGAAACAGAGTACCTAGACCCGTACCAATCGGGTTTCCGGCGCGGGTACAGCACGGAAACGGCATTGGTCACTCTGGTGAATGATCTCTAGCGGGCCCGGGATGGAGGTTGTTCCTCCATCCTGGTCCTACTTGACCTCTCAGCGGCTTTTGATACCATCGACCATGGTATCCTACTGCAGCGGCTTGAGGGGTTGGGGGTGAGAGGCACTGTTTTACAATGGTTCTCCTCCTACCTCTCAGGTCGCTCGCAGTTTGTTTAGGCGGGGGGACAGAGGTCCACCCCGAGGCCCCTAACTTTTGGGGTGCCTCAGGGGTCGGTTCTCTCCCCCCTACTCTTTAACATCTATATGAAGCCGCTGGGTGAGATCATTTGTGGTTTTGGGGTGAGGTATCATCAGTACACCGATGATACTCAATTATACATCTCCATCCCGGACCACCCTGGGGATGCCCTTTCCGTGATGTCCCGATGCCTGGAGGCGGTGCGGGTAGGAACAGACTCAGACTCAACCCTTCCAAGACTGAGTGGCTGTGGTTGCCGGCATCACGCGCTCTAGAGGTCCCGTCACTTTTGATGGGGGGGGAGGTACTTGCCCCTGTTGAAAGGGCCCACAACTTGGGTATCCTCCTGGATTCCCGGCTGTCTTTAGAAGAACACTTGACGGCCATGACCAGGGGGGCTTTTGCACAGGTACGCCTGGTGCGCCAGTTGCGCCCCTTCCTAGACCGTGATGCCCTTCGCACGGTCACTCATGCCCTAGTTACATCCTGCTTGGATTACTGCAATTCCCTCTACATAGGGCTGCCCTTGAGGTGCATGGAGGCTCCAGCTGGTCCAGAATGTGGCCACGTGGGTGGTTATGGGAGCTCCTCGTTACTCCCGTGTAACACCTCTGCTGCATGAGCTGCACTGGTTACCGGTGGTCCACCGGATTCACTTCAAGGTGCTGGTATTGGCCTGTAAAGCCCTACATGGCTTAGGCCCGGGGTACTTGCAGGACCATCTCCTGCCTGCTTCCCACCGTCCTGTCCGCTCTCACAGAGCTGCTTTCCTCAGGGTACCGTCGATCAGGCAATGCCTTCTGGCGACACCCAGGGGTAGGACATTCTCTGTGGGCGCCCCTACCCTTTGAAACGAACTACCCACCGAGCTCCGGACAGCCCCAGATCTCCGTTCCTCCCGTCGAGGCCTGAAGACTTGGCTATTCCAACGAATGGGCTGATGCTGATTCTTGGGTTTTATTATTTATTGATTTTAATTTGGTTTTAACGGGATTTTATTATTTTATCATTGTATGTTTTTAACCCTGTGTTCGCCGCCCTGAGTCCTTCGGGAGAAGGGCGGCATATAAATACTGCCAAATAAATAAATAAATTTCCAAACATTAGGGGCGCTCAAAGGTTGTGACATGCCTTGTAGATTGTAAAGATATTTTTGTTTCTTTAATAAAATTTAGATGTGCTTGGTAAGTAACTATATAAATATCATAACTTTTTAATATTTTGTTTGTTTCATTTGGCTTACAGAAGTGAGGCAACACATATCCAGGACCAAAAGCCCAATTGAAATGCTGTGGCAAAGAATTAACTATGTAGCTTTATATGTTCCTGTATTATTGAAAGATAAACTAGAATAATTTTAATATGAAAGAAGATCTATCACTAAATAGATCACTTGTTCATATTGTATAAGGTTCTAGATCTGTTTTTCCCATCTTTATTTAAAGCAGAAGTAGCAATTTGTAGCCCCTAAAATTTTCATTTTGAAACCCCTGAAACGCTTTGGATCACTACAGATGAATCTGGTGGCATGACTTCCCTGTCATTTTGAAGCAGGAAATATATTTTTACAAAATGACATCATCCCAAAAAGTACCTTTTGGCAATGAAAAAATATCCCCACCCCCCAGCTCCAGCTGCAAATTAAAGCCTTGAAAATTGAAGGCCCACCAGAGTGTGATTCAGCCCCATTCACTTGGCATCATTTCACCAAGTAGTGTGATCCTCAGTGCCAGTGGTGGGTTGCCCCCAGTTTGGACCGGTTCTATTGAACTAGTAGTAAAACTGGCAGGAGGCTCCACCCACTGACCCAAACATCATCAAAAGCGATCTGCGCGGACACGATGCAAATGGGTAGTAAAGGTAAGTAGAACCCACCCCTGCTCAGTGCCCACCTATGAAAAAGTGCCAGACCCCAGATCAAAAATTCCCATTTAAATTGCTGGAGAAAAAAGGGTCACTGTGTCTGCAACCAGGAAGGACAACATGGGAGAACTTGTAGGAGGAGGAGAGCCATGTTAGTCTCTAGTACCATAACATCAGGAGGCGTTTGATAGCACCTTTTCCAATTAAATAATTTAGTACCTTATGCCTTTTAATGAAATGTGTCAGTCAGAAAAGGAAGGGATGAGCGATCCACACATGAGTACAATCTTCCTCTATTCTGTCCCCATGTGGTTGAATTTGGAAATTCCCCTGCTTTAATATGCCACCATACCTTCTACGCTTCAATCTGCAAAATACAGTATATCAGTTCTCAGAGCCAGTTGTGTTCTTGCTCTCTGGTTTGCATGATAACCTGGTTTGAACAAAATTGCAATAAATAACATAAATACACTTCCCATTGCTTAGCACCCATAGAAAAACCATAAACTAGAACCCTGGACCTCATAATCATGCTTATATCTGTTTTATTTTTATCCTGCTTTTCTTCCTTCCATCCTTTTTTTTTCCTTGCGGGAACCTATGTGAATACAAAATAAGCTGACCATGATTTAACTCTAGAAAAACCCATGATGCATTTATTTTTTTGCCTATCACATTCTAAAAATATATAATCCTTTCCACCAGCCACTTATATTGTTTGCATAAGCCGGCCTGAATCTCTTTAAGTGTGCAGTAAGCAGATAATACAATACTGTATATACAAGTGTGAACTAGTCTAGCTTCTCCACCAAATCAGACGGTTTTTGTTCTTTCTATCAATATGCTAATCAGGGACATCTGCAGGGGGTCAAAAAATAGTCAAGATGCCAGGCTTTTGATTGCACAGATGTAGCCACCATCTTGACATGAAGGACATGAAGGAAGATTTTTTAATCCTCCTTCATGTCCTTGCTGTAAATCTTAATAGCTTTGCTCATATAATTTTATTCCTCAGCTATTTCAAGGAAGAACTTTGTGTATCTTAAGGATTTGCTTCTGCCGTTTTAAATACCACCTTGACCCATAAAGATTATGTTCCATTTATAATTAGGTTCACATAGATGTTAATGTATATATTCTGCCACAATAATATTTTTTAAATCATTGCAAGGCAAGCTGGTTTCATTAATGTACACAAAATTTTCAATGGGTTGAGATAGTAGGAATATGTGGAAATCAGGAAAAGGAAAACTAAGATTTTCTTAGACCTTTGTACCAAATGTTATGATTTTTTTAAGATAACAGAATGACAGGGACCTTGGAGGTCTTCTAGTCCAACCAATAGTCCAAACTAATTTTAATTCTCAAAAGGCATGTGAACAGCTTACTACTTTCCCTGAATTTGGAGAGATAACAAGTAATTATTAGACTGGAGATCAGATTCAAATTGTCACATAGCAATTAAATTGAATTTACACGCAGTGCTAAAGTTAAAAATAGAGCTTAAGGTTGGTTTTATACCTGGTGTGTTGTGAGATTCGTCCCCCCCAACCCGGCTAATAAATCCTGATTTATAGTTTAATGCACTATCCAAACCGAGACAGTTGTGGTTCCTGAACAAACCAGATTTCCAATGGTACATGAACTCAGTAATTGTATTGAGGGAGTGTAGAGTCATTTTCATGGAAACACTTTCAGTTTAATCTTCAGAGTCAAGAGGATTTTTAAAAAGGGAGAAGCACCATATATAATGCCAGGAATATCTTGAACAAAAAGCAGGAGTTGAACGCTAAAATAAATTATTCAGGGCATCTGGACCAGCGTTTCCTCGACAAGATGTGTGGATTTCAACTGGGGAGTTCTGGGAGTTGCAGTCCGCACATCTTTAAAGTTGCTGTGGTTGAGAAGCACTGATCTAGACTGCAAGAACCTCGATCACCCTCAAGCTGGTGCAACACAGAAACTAAGACTGAAGGTATGAACCTTCCCCTTTAAGAAAGCTCTCAGTCTCACTGCAGTTCAATCTGATAGAGCCTAAAATAAATACATTTGGCTTCCTTCAATTTCTGTTGTGCTAGATGAGACGCAAGATCACTATAGCTACTGAAGCTGGGCTGTGCCTTCATCTAGTGGCTATTTGGATTTTTGCAGCCCAATTATCTTAGCTGTAGGTTTATATTCGTTCCTGGAACTGAAATGAGGTATTTGTACTATTTACTCCTGATTCCCGTATTTAGAGGAATGGCAAAGCAGCTGGGAGCATTTGCTGAGAGGAAAATTGTACTTTTGACTGCTGGTTAGGGAGGGCAATCGGGGACGTTACTGCGGAAACACTTTTAAGAGAGAAAATAATTCATCGGATGATGGCTGGCAGTATCGGACAGGAAGAAAAAGGCGGCAAGATTCCCAAATATTGTTCAAGAGGGAAATTGAGTATTGTGTTCTCTGGCATTCTGGCTGAATACTCTATCCTGTAATTTGTGTAGGAAACTATGGTATTAAAAAAAAGAGTCTAATAGCTTATACCTTTTAACAAGATTTCTTAATCAGAAAAGGTGCTACCAGAGTCCTCCTATATTATAATATATAGGAAACAGGTTGGTGTAACCCAGGTTTTTTTTTTAATGCAACAGCAAGCACTAGGAGTGCACAAGAAGAGAAGCCAAAAGATAGCCCATCTGCAGGATTGTGATGCTTTTATTCCCAACTAACTGCCCCCTGATTCTCCGTCCTCCCGCCCCCCCGCCCCCTTAAAAATCCCTCTGCTCACTGCTAGGTGTTTCAGCAAGACAAAAGAGGGAGGCATAGAAGCGCAAGAAAAACCGAGCAGCCAGCCAAGCTTCGTGATCCTGGACAAATTGCCATTTAGTACTGCATCACCGGCTCCCTGCATTGCTCTCCTGCAGTGCTTGGGGGGGGGGGGGCGGGAGAGGAGAGAGAAGCAAGGAGACCAATGCTGCATTCACTGCAGTGGAATCTGGTTTGCTGCAGAGAAGCTGGAAAATGTTAGCTCCTATGGCCGTTACCCTTCACTCATGGGGCGGGGGAAGGGTCAGCAGTAATACATAATGATTTTGTAGAGCCAGGTTTGCACTCTCTGTAGTACAATTGGGCTACCCAAAGGGACTGCAGATATCTCTCCCCCCAATCAGGGGAGAACACCCCTGAAATCAGCCCCCTAAGGGGATATCCACTAGACTTCATTCCTTAGGTAACACCTGTAACTTACACAATGAAAATCCACAAGATCAATGCTTGTTGACTTGTCGAGTATGAAAATGGGGAGAATGCTTCTTATCATAGCATGCCACAAGTGCCTGGCTCCTTCCTCTAGATCAGTTTTCTGGAGCATTTGGCTTTCTGTTCCTCCAAGTCCTGTCTTGGCCCACTGCTGTCCTCCCTCTAAGGAAAATAGGTGGTTTAGATACATGAAGTATAAATAAAAACAAAATAGACCTTAACAGGTAGGTGTACCAGAGACTGAAAACCTAAGCATGATCTGACTTGGAATGTACTGGGATGGTAGACCAATTTACCATCCTAGGAGCACAGACTGGAGCAGTTATTTAAAAATTCCCAGAAGGCAGCTGTGGCCTACTATATTCTGCACTGTTGTCCAATAACTCCAAGGGACACACTTTTGAAGTTCAACATTGCTTTTCTGAGCAAAGTTGAGAGCTCTTGTGATTCTTCTAAACAGGAAACTCTGATTTTCCTGCAAGACCCAACTTATTATCTCACAAAGCCAGGAATCAAATTTTTCCTCCCTATATCAATGCAACAGACAGAAATTTTTTAAAAATACCCCAATAGGAACTTCCATCCCAATGTTACTCAATGGCAGATACCAGTCTCAAAATCTAGGTAGAACCAGGGAAGGTTTTTGACATTTTGGATAGCCACTTACTGTTTAATGAAGGCTAAACGCTACTTGTAGCCTGACATGAATTCTACCCAGATTGACAATATTAATGTGAATTGTAATCCAACATCTGGAGCATTATCTTTAGTGTAAACAATGCTGTTGATGGATCAATGATCTGACCAGACATGTCAATCACTGCTTTTTTTTTTTATGACAGTTCATAATGGAAGCTGCCCCACTGAATCTATTAGCATAATAAAATGATTTAATTAAATTGGTAGTGGATTCCTTGTTGGGGGAAGAGAGCAACACTGAGATAGAAGTCAGCAACGATGGAATTATATGTCAAGGTCATAGAGCCTCCTCTGCAAACAATCAATTACACCTTAAATATAAGGTGATCAAATCACTATGGCTCCCATCAATGACTTTTGCTCCAAGAGGACAGAGTTAATGAAATGTGTCAATTCCCAGCCTTTGGATTGGCTGCATGTTGAAAGATCTAGATTAAAAAATACAGTAATTGATTCTAAGCAATCATAATTTAAAAACTTGAGCTACTGTAGTTTGTATTAAGATGTCACTAATCCTTTTGTATTGTAGAAAATACATCAATCTGACCACCCTCTTTATCTGTTTAAAATTTTATTCTCTATTTGCTTTCTTTTGTATCTATGTCTGTTCCTAGTTTGTGTTTACATTTCATGCATAGATAGTTTGGATTGAATTGCTGACATGTTGTGTTTACAAGATCCACTTTTCATTTAAAAAAAACTTGTTAAGGGAGATGGTTGATGAGGCTGTGAGTCTCACAATCAAGTGTTCTTTACAGTAATCCATAATCACACTGGTTTAAAAAGCGCAGCACAGAAAGATAAAAAGGAATACATGCATGCTCTGGAAAGGCCTTTTGAAGACTTTCTTTAATTCCTCCTCTCTCCAGTCTCAGCCCACCCAGGACAAATAGCTCAGGCCAAGCAACTTTGCCCCCAAAGAGCTGCACACTCAAAAGAATGACACAATACTTTTAATGTATTTTATAAAGAGGGAGGGAAGCAAGATAAGGACCAAGAAAGATTGTTTGGTGGGAAGGAGAATAGTCTGCGTATGCACACAAAGTTTCAGATCCATGTGCCTGCTGGATTATAGAGGCACTGAAGAACAAAGTCTGACATCCTTCCTCAATGTATTGCAGTTAGTTTATAATCATGTTTTAAAGAGAAAGCAGCAAGCAGGCCATGAGATGAACCTCCAGCTGTGGGAAGGAAGCACGAGGCAGCATATCAATAGGAATTCCTTGGCAAAATACTAAATATCTTAGGAGTTGGGCCTTCTGGTCTCTACTCCTGGAAATCTCTGATTCTGTGTTTTTCCCCGAGAGAACATTTCTGCAATATTTAGTTCTCCACTAAGGAATTGTTCTAATCAGCTTTCCTGCATTTTTGCTTAGCTGCATATAGCTTGGGCATCTCCAACTAAATCCTGTAAGTCAAGGCAGCGGCTTCAAATCGGCAGAAACAATACCTGCTGCCAAAAAAACCTAAAACTGGGAGGGGGGAAATAAATGTTGGAAGACAAGACAGCAAAAAACAGGATTTATGAGGTTCGGAATACAAATCAGAAGACCACTGGGACAACAGCTACTAGTCTGCTCCTTTCTATCTTTTTATATAAACCAAAAGTGAAAATCAATTTCGGGCCAAGACCTGGGACTTTTCAAGGAAGCCTTATGTTACGGATAAAGGCACACTGTGCACACTAAGCCCGCTGGCTGTGATTGAGACTTGATATTCCTACAACTATTTGAACTCTAGGAAGAAAATAACTTTGCAAGGCCCTCTGACTTGCCTCCCTCCTAGCCCACCCCCTGCTCTGATTAAAGTGCTTGTGTTAAGAAGATGGTTGTGGCGGTGTGAGTTTTTCATGGAGACAGGCTCTGAGAGGTGGAGGCATCCTCCGCAGGAAGAATTTCGATGCTGCTGTCTGGCTGGCTTGGGGAAACGCTGTCAGTCAAGTCCATCTCCTGCACCTGACTGGGTGACAGTGGCTGTGGGGAGCTGGCTGTGTCAGTGCTGGAGGTGGGAGATTTGCTCTCGGAGAGGCCCAGCAGTTCCTGGACATTACGTGGTAAATCCTGGCAGAAAGAAAACCCAAGACTTTAATAGGTAGTTTTTTCCTGATCAGATATCCCCTAGTGTAGTATGCTTAGGTCCTACACAGCTTCCATGGCACATAAATACCCCAAAAATTTCAGTGCAAAGCCCTGCTTGAAATGTATAAATTTTAGGCTTCAAATCTTGGCTCTCCAATAAAAGCGTCAAGTAGGCACTCTTTTGTGTGCTTAAATTTTAGGCTGGGACGTAATGAACTAATACAATGCTATATAAGCCACCATTCACAGTCACATGGTATGTGATCGCCATTAGATTTGACAGCCCTAAAAGGGGATTAAAGTATATTTTTATGTATTACTTCAGGATGCTATAACCAGTTTGATATAGAGATTAAGACATCAGACTAGAAACCGGGAAACTGGGACTCGCAGTCCTATCTTGGGCCAGTCACTTCTCTCAAGCCAAGAAAGGCAATGGCAAACCAATTCTGAAAAACCACAGGGACTTGTCCCTGAAGGCTTCAGGAGTCAACAGACTCAAAGGCATGCACACACACACACACACACACACACACACACACAAAACCTCATTGGGTAAAATACTGTACATAATATCTTGATTTGTACTAAACATCTACCTATCCCAGGTCCTTGGCAAGGACTTAAAAGACAGATAAAATGCCAAATATCATAACAACAAAGATGATGATGATATGCCACTTGCAGACAAAGCAAACAATCACCAGCATATAAGAACTTGGAAAAAAACACTCAAGCAGCACAATGAAAACTGAGCATGCTCAGTGTCCACATAATTCTGACCCTGAACAGGAGTTCTCCTTTTTGCAATATTTTGCCATAGATCTTGTAAGCACTGTTATTAATAACCACACACATTAACCACACATGACAGATGGAACACTTCTTGTGTTTTTGGGAGGGCAACACTTCACCTAGCCATTTCAGTCTCCCAATAATATCAGGTCCCAAAATTACCAGGTGGTTCTTCATTTTGCTCAGCATGAATCTCCAACACAGGAAATGCTCAAGGTGAAAGCCAACAGCTATGCTAGCTAGAAATATGGCGCCAATATTTAGGACATCGGGTTGAGGAACATTCTTTCAATCCAGTGAAAGTTGGATCATTATTTCAGCACTGTTTTACACATTCCTCTTATTGTGGATGTCTTGCCTATTGGCTCCAGAAAGGAGACTGCAGTAGGAAAGCTTCGTGCCTCATTGGCAAAAACTCACTGGAGTAGAAACCAGCTGCCTGTAGATTGCCTCAGCCCGGCATAAGATGTCTTCCACGCTCATCTTCATGGTCAGTTCATTAATATGCTTTGGGAAGACACAAACAAAAAGAACACACTCTGCTAAACATGAATGTAAAATTCAACTAGACAGAAGGGAATGGAGTGGACGGTGTGAAAAATGTTACAGAAGAAGGTATTTTCCTGAAAACCAGAACACATTCTGAGTTTGGGGAACTGTTATAAATGACATGGAAGAATTATAGATGTGAAAGCCAAAGTGAGAAACTTTTATGAGTGAGATATAGTGAAATAAATACATTATTCCTTAACCACACAAAGCAGCAGAAACTTTGCATAACAGCAGAGGGCACAATGACAGACAATCTGAGCAGAAAAAAAATCACTGTTCTCCAGCATATACCATTCATATTTCAGAAGCAAGCCACTAGCATAATTCAGTATTTGTTCCTGTAAACTTGAAACTGTGAATCGTACATGTTTAGAGTTCAAAAAACAAACCTATCTTTAGGAGTGAGAGATATGAGAAAGCATTCACCTGCTTGGCCCTCACCTTGAGAATCTCGTTAAAGCCAAAACCAGAGTTCATAAGAGCCTGTCTCTCTGCATCCAGAATACCACAAGCCACCAGCAGATGGAAATTAGGGCAAGGTAATTCTGTCCATAATACCTGGAATAAGAGGTACAAAGACAATTTAGACCGGTATAACTAGCAATATTATTTATCATATTGCCTAATTAAGCACAATAGTCTGTCTTTTCCAACCATCAGATGGACCATCTATCCCTGAGATGAATCTTGTTCAGTGAAAAATTAGAAGATGTAGCTTGCCTGGTTCTATCATTTGATCTTACCAAATCACTCTCAGACTTCAACCAAATTTCTGTGAGAAAACAATTGAGACTGGGGGAAGTCAGCAGACTCTCCTAAAGACCATCCTTGTTAAATTCTACAATATAGTTCTGTACCAAACGGACAGGAAAAAAAACTAGATTTATAAGACCAAATCAAAAGCTGATTGTGAAGATTTTCTCAATCCACGTAGCTTTATAACACTTTCCTGGTTTATCTATACCCAGAAAAGTGAGATGCAATAGTCATACATGAATTTATTGCCATCTTTTATTCAATTCCTCAGGAACTTTGCACTGTTCTCTCCTTGCTAAGTAATTTTATTTTATTGTTTATTAAGCAAATTTATATGGTTGCCCAGAGCCACACACAGGTGAGTCCGGGCAGCTTACAACATTAAAAATCCATAAAGATGAAAACGCTAAACTCTACTACCATCATCTCTATCCACATGGCAGCAGCAACACAATGAGGCTAATGAAGTGGTTGGACCTATCTAAGATCTATCTAAATGTGGATCTTTACTATGGTCAGGTCACTGCCTAAACATTTTTTCTGCAGAACTCCAATTAAAGTATTCCAGCCTAGAAATCTTATGGATCAAGGGATTTCCTGCAGATGCTTGGGGTATTTATGAAGTGGTCTAGAACAGCAGGTACCGTATTTTTCAGAGTATAGTATGTACCTTTTTCCCCAAAAAAAGAGGGTGAAAATCTGGGTGCATAGCCCCACCCAGCTTCTCAAACGGAGGTTTCAGAGGCTGAAAAAAGCATCAGAAACGAAGCTTCAGAAAAGAAGCCCCCAAACAGAGCTTCAGAGACTTTTTTTCTGAAGCTCTGTTTCAGAGGCTTTCAGGGGCAGGAAAACAAGTTTTTCCGAAACAGTTTCAGAAGTTTCAGAGGCAGAAAAAAAAGCAAGGCACAGAGCTCCCAACCAAGGAACCTGTTGCTAAAATTCACCTCTGGGAACAGCTGATTGGGGTTATTCCAGGAGGCCAATCCACCTGCCAATCAGCTTTTTTCTTATTTTCCTCCCCAAAAACTAAGGTGCGTCTAATATTCCAAAAAATACGGTAGATCCAATATACATTGATCCTTGGAACTCAGAAATAAGAGGGGCACTGGACATGACTGCTTCTGACCATCAAGTCTGAGGATCCTTTTGGGTTATGAAGGAGCTCTGCTAGAAAATACAGGTAGTCCTTGGGTTACTGCCCTTTATTCAGCAACTGTTCAGTACTATAATGGTATTGAAGGAGGGAGATTTATGTCAGGTCCATGAAGTTGCAGCCATTGCAGCATCCCTGCAGTCATGTGATCGCAAGCTAGGCGTCCAGGTACCCAACTCACAATTACAGCATCAGAGAGCTGCAGTCATTAGCAGCCTCCTGCACCAGCCTACTCATGTTGTAGCGCCCATCTGCAACTCTTTTAACTGCCAGCCTGCTTGCCTAGGATTCTAGTCACATGAGCTCCAAGATTGCCATCGCTAAGCAATGCAATCACATGACATTATGCTTTATGACTGCACTGTTTAGCCATCCCAATCCCAGTTGCCATCATAATCCTGAGGACTATCTTTACACTAAGAGAAGTGATGGAGAAAGACAAAGACTGAATATAACCTAAGCCAAGTACAGATACATATCTGGGCCTATATTGTGGTGATAGGAAGAGAAACACTGTTTCTCCACTGATAGAATGGTGCATTGCAAGAATTATAGCAATAGCACATATACCACTTCATAGTACTTTACAGCAGGGGTCCCCAACCTGTAGCCATGGCCGAGGGGTTTGCAACTGGGCCATGGAAACAGCTGGCAGGCTCGCGCACATACGCATCCTCACTTGCCCAAGCAGCGGGCCAGAGGATGCATATGCTCCATTTGCGGGAATAGCAGGCACGCATGCATGCCGCTTGCACAAATGGAGCTGCGTGCGCAGTTGCACATTTGCCAGCCACTTGTGTGAACTATCCCCTTCCCACCCCTGCCAGTCAGCAAAGCCAGAAATGTTGGGGAACTCTGCTTAACAGTCCTCTCTAACTGGTTTAGAGTCAGCATATTGCCCTCAACAATCTAGGTCCTCATTTTATCGAACTCAGAAGGATGGAAGTCTGAGTCAACCTTGAGCCAGTGAGAATTGAACTGCTGTTATAGGCAGAGTTAGCCTGCAATAATTATGTCCAGTGGCCTAATTCTAAAGGGCCCATTTCTCACTAGAGAAGAATGAGCAAGAAGACTCATTCTGTACTGTACTGTCTTGCAATGTGTACCTGGAATTCTGTTCGGCTTATCGAGTTTCTCCAAACTTATCGGGTTCTCTGCAGCACAAGGACTGACAGCTGCATGTTGAGATACCATCTGGGAATGGTATACATGAAAATCTGAACTTGTTAAAGGAATGGCTGGAAAGCATTTCCACAAGTCTCTGTCTTTCTAACCCTTTTTGCATCTGTAAATCTCCCTCAGACATTTACCCACACCTCAACACTGTAATGCAGTCCCAAAACTCTGATTTTCACCAGTCTGTTTTCTCTGTTTCCTCCACCAGTCCCCAAAATGAAATGAATTATCGCCTAAGGGTAAAGGTAAAGATTCCCTTCGCACATATGTGCTAGTTGTTCCTGACTCTAGCGGGGACTAGAGTGTTCATCTCTGTTTCAAAGCCGAAGAACCAGCGTTGTCTGAAGACATCTCCGTGGCCATGTGGCTGGCATGACTAAACGCCAAAGGCATACAGAACGCTGTTACCTTCCCACCAAAGGTGGTCCCTGTTTTTCTACTTGCATTTTTTATGTGCTTTCGAACTGCTAGGTTGGCAGAAGCTGGGACAAGTAACTGGAGCTCACCCCGTTACGTGGCACTAGGGATTCGAACCGCTGAACTGCTGACTTTTCGGTCAACAAGCTCAGCGTCTTAGCCACTGAACCACCACATCTCTATATCACCTAGGTTTCCCCTAATCCTCATGACATGAGTAAGAATTATTTTTTCCAGTCTCACCTCCCAAAGCTGAAGAATTTCAGAGAAGGGAAATTCTCTCTTGAACCAGATCAAGATCCATCGGAAACAGAAACATAAGCTGCCAGATTCCTTCGAGTCTTTGGGAACCAGGAAAAATAGGGCAGAAGCAAAAGGAAAAGATGGAATTATGTAGATAGATATTCATTGATGTAAAATATGTTAAATTTTTTTGAGTATTTGTAGGACAAATTAAAGAAAAGAGCCCCTGAATAATGAGACTTTTTTTTTTTACACTACATGAAATAAAGAACAAAAGCATTCTATCTCCACAGATGTCTATCTCCACAGAAATGGAATTCCTTAATTTTTAACTTCTCTACACCTGTAACCCCTGTAATACACCTGTACCTAGGAAGTCACAGAGTGGGGGATCCAGCACTCTAAGAAGCAAGGTGAGCTGGGAAAGCTGGCGTTTCATGGACTCCTGGCTTTCTTCAAAATTGTGGTGCTGCAAGCAGAAAACAGAAGACCATGAAAAAACCGGTGGGGAGAAATAATTATTGTTAAGTAAATGTATACAGATTTTTTAACAAGCAAAATAAATGAGGATGTCAGATTCACTTAACAACCGTGTTACTAACTTAATTGCAGTGATTCACTTAACTGTGGCAAGAAAGGTCATACAATGGGGAAAATTTCTCTTAACAAATATCTCACTTAGCAGCAGAAATTTTGGGTGATATTGTGGTTGTAAACTAAAGACTATCTGTATACCAGCCTCTTTCCTAAAAGTAGTCTTCAAGGCACTTGCTAAAATACAAAACCAAGATTATAATCCAAAAACATATTTTTTAAAAAATGAAACTAGTAGCAAATCAGGTCAAAGACCCAAAGCTTCCTTAAATTAAAATGAGGCTAAGGATATATTAATTAATTATGGTTACAGTTATTATTTTGACCCAGGCAGCATACGCACCACCAGTTCCATGAAACCACAGAAGCACCAGAAGGCATCGACTTCATTCTGGGTGATATAGAGAATGGGGGACAGGAGATCACTCATGCCTTGTACATACCCTGTTCAGGCAAGCAAAAGAAATAATGAACAACAACAGTGTTAATTTCTTAATTTGAGGTGATTTTTTTCAAGCTTCAAATTAATAATGCTTGTCTTTTCTGCAATGACTCTTTAAAAGAACATGCACCTTTTCCTGGGCTTACCCGGTTCTAGGAAACATGTTAAGAAGACAGTGATGAACACAAAGACTGTGTTGTGTGCCTTGGCAGTGCCTCACTAATTCAATCCTGTCCTAGGTCACATGGCTGCTGGCTCAGCTTCCCAGGTTTGTGCCTTGTTTACGGAAACACTGATGGTTATAATAAGATGCCCTCTGAAGCACTCTTTTTAAACCCATAGTTGCACATGATTACATTGTATCTATTCCTTTCTACCCATACTTCTGTTTCCTTCCATCTTTGCCTATTAGGCTTCCAAAAGGCAATAGTTTCAAATATTAAGCAAAAATCAAGAATATGGGGGCGTGACCTCAAACAGACAGGAGGGAAGTTCAAAAGTAATGTTAGAAAATATTACTTCATAGAAAGAGTAGTAGAAGCTTGGAACCAACTTTCAGCCGAGGTAGTGGGTCAATCGTCAGTAACTGAGTTTAAACATGCTTGGGATAAACACATGTCTATCATCTGACAAAAATAAAATAAATAAAATAAAATAAATAGAAGTAAAAAAATAATGACTACAAATAAAAATAAATCAATGATGGACCATTTGGGGTGTTTCTGCCATCAGTTTTCTATGTTTCTAAGAGCCCCCTCTTAAGCCATGACGATTTGGACTGGTGCCTTTCCTTGGAACTCACCTAGATCAAAGTTGTACATGCAGTATGTCATCAACACATCATTCAAGAGTACCAGTCCAGGATTCTCACTGCCCTCATAGAATTTGTTGTTTCTATCTGTGCGACTGACATCTCTTTCTGCAAAGGCACAAGTACAACTTTATAAAACTCACCTGTACTGCCCCCTTACAAAGAACGTTCAGAAGGATGACTTAGGAAAGGAATTTGTTTTTTAAAAAAAAGGCAAACTAAATCAGGAAAATAAAACAATGTGGAAAGGTGGAGGCATTGTATCCCAAGGAAAGAACAAATGGTCATACACACAGTTTAGACAATGTAGACTAGAAAAAGGGTGTTCCAAAATATTAAGACAAGCACTGGTGGGATTCAATAGAAATCAATAATCAATTATGTTATGAATGAGGGTCCTGAGAAAGCAGAAATAGAGATCAGACTCATTGCCTTATAATGAGCCGTGGTGGCACAGAGGTTAGAATGCCATTATGCAGGCTGACTGCTCACTGCCAAGAGTTCAATCCTGACCAGCTCAAGATTGACTCAACTTTCCATCTTTCCAAAGTTGGTAAAATGAGGACCCAGATTATTGGGGCAATATGCTGATTCTGTAACCACTTAGAAAGTGCTGCAAAGCACTATGGAGCGGTATATAAGTCTAAGTGCTATTGCTATAATGTAGCATAAGGGTCCCCAATCCCAGGTCCATGGACCAGCATGGGTTCAAGGCATGCCAGAAACCGGGCCATGCAAGCGAAGCCCCATCCACAGGGTGTATGGAGTATACGAAACCAAGCCCCTTCCAGACAGTGGAAAAAGCTCTCTCCACAGAACAAATACCTGTGCCCAAAAGGTTGGGGCTGCTGATGTAGCATATAAGAACTTGGAAATCACTCACTGAATCTGATTGGCAACAGATTCAGGCCATATTCAAGGAAGCACTGATTTATATAATGCATAATTTATTCATACAATGTACTGTCAGAAGTAGTGGTGATGGCTGCTGTCTTGGAAAGCTTTAAAAGATTCTGTCTTCTGTGCACTGATTATTAACTATTAACCAGAGCAGATAATGGGATGAAGCTCCACATTCAAGGGGAAACATGGTTTGCAATATTAGATACTGGGAAACAATAAAGGAAGAAAGGATTGTGTTTAGAAGCATCTGGCTGTAATATGAGAATAGATTTTTATGAATAGAATGATTTTGCTTTAGGCCAGTAGCTCAGTATAGCTAAGAATTCCAGGAGTTGCGAATCCGGCCACTGGCAAAAAAGATGGGCAAAAACAAATTAGCCAGGTGCTGTTACAGAATGAGAATAAACCTCAAAACCAACAAGTAGAATTTATACCAACCAATAAGGCTGCGATAACCTCGCAGTAAAGAGTTCCGGAGCTCCTGTTCCTCGCTGACCGACTTCCACTGTAACTTCATGCGGAAGTATTCATCTCTGAAGAGAAGGTAGAATGAAGTGGGAAAATGCTCAGATTCAGGTCATCTCTGCAAACCCAATAGTCCTTGCCAAGCACCAGGACTAGCTCTCCTTCAAACAGGCCACTCCCTGATGAAGAATTAGGCTTACGTTTTCCGTCTCACTTGTGCCTTGTTCTCTTCGCTGGTGTTGCCCCAGGAATAATAGTTCAAAAGGTACTTCCACACTTCCTTACGTAATGACATGCTGAGACCCTGAAAGGGACAAAAAAAAATAGTTCAAAGGAAGAAAGCAATGAGCCACATTATTAAAGAACAAAGCACCTACCTTGCATCAATTCTTAAATCTGTGGTAGGAGTTACAGGTGGACCTTAACTTACAACTGTTTGATGTTATGACAGACCCCCAATTCAAAGTTCAGACAGCTTGGCAGCCTTTGCAGTCACATAATCACATTTTGGGCACTAGCAACCAGCCTGCATTTACGTATGTTTGCAGTGTCCTGCAGTCACATGACTATGATTTGTGAGGGTTTTGTTTTGTTTTTTTGCCAGAAACTGGCATTTACTTCCAGTTTCCGGCAAAGTAATGCCAAATATGGACAACGGGTTTTCTATACAACAGTGCTTACTTTACAACCATCACATTCACTTTACGACCATCATAAAAAAGTCATAGGTCGAGACTATCCAGTAAGCTACTCTGCCCAATTTACATGGACATTCCAATAAACAGCCACAATAATTTCTTCTTGTCTTCTATTCCAGAAACACAAGGCATGCTGGTCCAGCTGCCCTCCGTCCCACAAATCTCACCCCAGCAAAGATCCTTTTCCGCAATCCAATGGGATCCAGTACACGTCCATCAGGATCCAGATGTTGTTCCCATTCCTGCTCGGTAACTGGGGTCTCCCTTTGAACAGTGGGCCGTTCTCCTAGTTGTGCCTGCTGCTAGGAACAAAGTAAGCTAAAAAAACAATTGTATCTGAAGAAGAAAAGTTCCTCAAGAGGGAAGGAGGGAGAAAGGATAATGATTAAAACTTTCCTTCTTTTGAATTAGAGGGACGTTGTAAAGCTGAAGAGCCTAAAAAACTCTTTCTATAGTCAAATGTGCCTACAAATTGCAAATTCTTTTCACACTGAAAAGTTCTAGAAGCAACTTCCCAGTTTCTCTGCAGTAGATCTACAAAGGAGAAATTCTGTTGTGAATCTGTTAACTACTATGATAGTTTTATTTATTTATTTATTTATTTTGTCGCATTTCTATGCCGCCCAACTCCCAAGGGACTAGTTACCTTGGTACTCATCATTAATTGGTTCCAAAAGGTGCGACAGATAATATAAACGAGTTCCAAACAAACCACATAATTAACATGTGATCCTTTGTTTCAGCTGGAAAGGGTTGTGACTCACAAGATAGCTGACACCAACAAGTTCTAGCTTGCATGACTACCAAACAAATGATAAGTACCAGAACAAATTTTTCGTGTCAAAATGCATTGAGTACCAAATTTGATGAGTTTCAAAGCAGTCGAGTGCTGACGTAGTACAACTATTTTTCCCGCTCTTATTGCGTCTCCAGAGAATCGCCCAGCAGCCCTGTTTAGGGTGATCCGCTCCCTTCTCCATTTGGGAGCGAGGGAAGACTCCTTGCAGGGTAGGGCTGAGGATTTTGTGCAATTCCTGCATGAGAAAGCCCCTTAGATTCAGGAAGGCCTGGACTCCGATTGGGTAGATTTAGAGGGGGTGACGGAGGTGGGTCTTGAGAGTGTTATCTGGGAGGGGTTTGACCTTATGACTCCCGAGGACGTGGACAGGATTCTGGGTAGGCTTAGCACTGCCACATGTTTATTGGACCCGTGTCCCTCCTGGTTGGTGCTGACCTCCCGGGCGGTTACATGAGGCTGGCTTCAGGGGATTATTAATGCTTCTTTGAGTGAGGGTTTCTTCCCTCCCTCCCTAAAAAAGGCGGTGGTGAGGCCCCTCCTCAAGAAGCCTTCCCTTGACCTGGCTGTATTAGCGAACTAACGTCCAGTCTCCAACCTTCGTTTTGTGGCGAAGGTTGTTGAGAGTATGGTGGCGCGACAACTTCCCCAGTACCTGGATGAAGCTGTCTATCTAGATCTGTACCAGTCGGGCTTCAGGCCGGGGTACAGCATGGAAACGGCATTGGTCGCATTGGCTGATGATCTCTGGAGGGCTCAGGACAGGGGTTGTTCATCTGTCCTGGTCCTATTAGATCTCTCAGCGGCTTTCGATACCATGGTATCATGCTGCGCCGATTGGAGGGGTTGGGAGTGGGGGGCACTGTGTTGTGGTGGTTCTCCTCCTTCCTCTCTGATCGTACGCAGTTTGTGTTGGCAGGGGAACAGAGATCGACCTCGAGGTGCCTTGTTTGTGGGGTGCCGCAAGGATCGGTTCTCTCGCCCTTCTGTTCAACATTTATGTGAAGCCGCTGGGTGAGATCATCCGTGGTTTTGGGGTGAAGTTCAATCAGTAGGCTGACGATACTCAGCTGTACATTTCCACCCTGGACCACCCCAATGATGCTCTTGACATGATGTCCCGGTGCTTGGAGGCCGTGCGGATCTGGATGGGGAGAAAGAAGCTCAGACTCAACCCTTCCAAGACCGAGTGGCTGTGGTTTCCGGCGTCCCTATATAGCCAGCTAGCCCCATCGCTGACTATTGGGGGCGAGATCTTGGCCCCCTCAGAGAGGGCTCGCAACTTGGGTGTTCTCCTGGATGCACGGCTGTCTTTAGAAGACCATGTGAAGGCTGTGGCCAGGGGAGCTTTTTATCAGGTTCGCCTGATTCACCAGTTGCGTCCCTTTCTGGACCGGGACGCCTTGCACACGGTCATTCACACCCTTGTCACGTCACGTCTCGACTACTGTAATGCTCTCTACATGGGGCTCCCCTTGAAGAGCACTCGGAGGCTCCAACTGGTCCAGAATGCGGCCACGCGGGTGATTATGGGGGCGACATGGCGCACCCATGTAACACCCCTCCTGCGCAAGCTGCACTGGCTCCCGGTGGTCTTCCGGGTGTGATTCAAGATGTTGGTTACCACCTTTAAAGCGCTCCATGTCTTAGGACCTGGGTATGTACGAGATCGCCTTCTGCCACCGATAGCCTTCCACCAGCCAATACGTTCCCACAAAGAGGGACTCCTCAGGGTGCCATCGGCCAAACAATGTCGACTGGCGACACCCGGGGGAGAGCCTTCTCTGTGGGGGCACCTGCCCTCTGGAACGAACTGTCCCTGGAGATTCGCAGGATCCCCAACCTACGTGCCTTTCACCGTGCCCTTAAGACTCTTTTGTTTCAACAGGCCAGGCTGGCTTAGAAATTGAATTTTATTTATTTATTTATTTATTATATTTCTATACCGCCTTTCTCCCGTAGGACTCAAAGCGGTGTACAGTCAAGAAAAATATAGACACACAAACATCATAAAATTGCTAATTAAAATTATTACTTAGTTTGGCCAATTAAATAAAAACCCAGAATTAGATAACATTTAAAAATCATTCACATGTTCATATGTTTAGCCCCGCCTGTTGGAACATCAGGGTCTTGAGGGCACGGCGGAAAGCACGGAGATCAGGGATATTCTGTATCTCCGAGGGCAGTTCATTCCAAAGGATTGAAGCCCTCACAGAGAAGGCCCTCCCCCTGGGAGTCGCCAGTCGACATAATTTGACTGATGGTACCCTGAGTAGTCCCTCCCTGTGAGAACGAACTGGTCGGTGGGAGGCTATTGGTGGCAAAAGACGGTCTCGTAGGTACCCAGGTCCTAAGCCATGGAGCGCTTTAAAGGTGATAACTAACACCTTGAATCGCACCTGGAAGACCACCGGGAGCCAGTGCAGCTCACGTACGAGAGGTGTTACATGGGCGTAACGAGCTGCGCCCATAATCACCCGCGCGGCTACATTCTGGACCAGTTGGAGCCTCCGGGTGCTTTTCAAGGGGAGCCCCATGTAGAGAGCATTACAGTAGTCCATACAGGAGGTAACTAGGGCATGAGTGACCGTGCGCAAGGCATCCCGATCCAGAAAGGGACGCAACTGGCGGATCAGGCAAACCTGATAAAAGGCACCCCTGGCCACGACAGTCAAATGAACTTCTAAAGATAGCCGTGAATCCAGGAGGACACCCAAGTTGCGGGCCCTCTCTGTGGGGAGCAAGATCTCATCCCCTATTGTCAGTGATGGTACCAGCTGACTATACCGGGACGCCGGAAGCCACAGCCACTCGGTCTTGGAGGGGTTGAGTCTGAGCTTGTTTCTCCCCATCCAGATCCGCACGGCCTCCAGGCAACGGGACATCACAGCAAGGGCATCATTGGGGTGGTCTGGGGTGGAGATGTATAGCTGTGTGTCATCAGCATACTGATGAACACTCACCCCGAAACCACGGATGATCTCGCCTAGCGGTTTTACATAAATGTTAAACAGAAGGGGTGAGAGGACTGACCCTTACAGCACCCCACAAATAAGGTGCCTAGAGGTTGACCTCTGCCCCCCTGCCAACACAAACTGCGAACGGTCAGAGAGGAAGGAGGAGAACCACCGAAGCACGGTGCCCCCTATTCCTAACCCCTCCAGCCGGTGCAGTAAGATACCATGGTCGATGGTATCAAAAGCCGCTGAGAGATCTAATAGGACCAGGATAGAGGAGCAACCTCTGTCCCGAGCCCTCCAGAGATCATCCACCAACGCGACCAATGCCGTTTCCGTGCTGTATCGTGACCTGAAGTCCGACTGGAACGGATCCAGATAGACAACTTCATCCAGGTATCGGGGTAGTTGTCGCGCCACCACACTCTCAACAACCTTCGCCACAAGCGAAGATTGGAGACTGGACGATAATTTGATAATATAGCCGGGTCTAGGGAAGGCTTCTTGAGGAGGGGCTTCACAACCGCCTCTTTCAAGGCGGCGGGAAAGACACCCTCACTCAGAGAAGCATTTATAATCCCCCGGAGCCAGCCTCGTGTAACCTCCCGGGAGGCCAGTACCAACCAGGAGGGACACGGGTCCAATAAACATGTGGCAGCGTTAAGCTTGCCCAGAATCCTGTCCACGTCCTCAGAAGTCACAGAGTCAAACTCTTCCCAGATAACGCTCTCAAGACCTGCCCCCGTCTCCTCCCCTGGATCTACCCAATCGGAGTCCAGGCCTTCCCGAATCTGAGCAACTTTATCATGCAGGAATTGTACAAAATCCTCAGCTCGACCCTTTAAGGGATCTTCCTGTACCCCCACCTGAAGTAGGGAGCGGGTCATCCTAAACAGTGCGGCTGGGCGGTTCTCTGCAGATGCAGTAAGAGCGGAGAAGTAGCTAGACTTCGCCGCTCTGATCGCCACTAGGTAAGTCTTAATATAAGATCTCACCTGTGTTCGGTCAGATTCAGATTGGCTTGTCCTCCAATCGCTCTCCAGGCATCTTTTCCGACACTTCATCTCTCTCAGCTCCTCGGAAAACCAAGGAGCTAGACGAGATCGGCATCGGGTCAGAGGCCGCAAAGGCACGACGTGGTCCAAGGCCGCAGTAGCCGCCCTGTCCCAGGCGACCACCAGGTCCTCAGTTGAGTCGTGAGCCAGAGTCTCAGGAAATGGCCCAAGCTCCATCAGGAACCTTTCGGGGTCCATCAGGCGCCTGGGACGGAACCATTTGGTTGGTTCCGTCTCCCTGCGGTGGGTGGAAGTGACTTGAAAGTCCATGTGAAGGAGAGAATGATCAGACCATGACAAGGGCTTGATGTCTATATCCCCTATTCTTAGATCATTCAGCCACTGATCAGAGACAAAAATCAAGTCCGGAGTGTGATTCCCAAGTGGGTGGGGCCTTGAACTATCTGGGTCAGGTCTATGGCCGTCATGGAAGCCATGAACTCCTGAGCCGTCTCCGACATCTCACCAGTGGATGGCAGGTTAAAATCCCCCATAACAATAAGTCTGGGGGTTTCCACCGCCACCCTGGCTATAATGTCGAGCAGCTCAGGCAGGACCGCTGTTACGTGGCAGGGAGCCAGGTATGCAATCAGTAGGCCCATCTGAATTCCCCGACCCCACTTCACAAGGAGTGACTCACATCCGGCTATCTGAGGAACAGTGGCCTCCCTCGGGCAAAGACTTTCTCTAATGATTTCTGCCACTCCCCTACCCCTTCCCTGAGTCCTTGGCTGATGGAATGCACGGAAACCTGGCGGGCACATTTCCACAAGGGGAACTCCTCCCTCCTGGCCTAACCAGGTCTCCGTAATCCCTGCCAGGTCAGCACCCCCCTCTGAAATAAGATCATGAATGAGGGGGGCTTTATTTACCACTGACCTGGCATTACATAACATCAGCCATAGACCCAGGGTCTGAGACTCTGAACAACCTGGGAAACGAGCAGTGCTTATGGGGTCGGAGTGGGCAATCGCTCGTAAACAACGAGTGCGCACTCCCGAAACATAATATGGCCCCCTGCAGCCGTCATATCTGCCCCTCCCACTTACTATACTAATGCCCATCGCTTCATCCCCCTGCATGAATTTTAATTGGGTGTTTGTAGTTTTTAATAGAAGGGCCAAATTTTTATATATTTTAAATTGTTTTTAAATTTTATGGTATATGTTTGTTTTAATATGGCTATACACCGCCCTGAGTCCTTCAGGAGAAGGGCGGTATAAAAATTTAATTAATAATAATTTATTTTATTTATTTTATTTTATTAAATTTCTCTACTGCCCTACTCCCGAAGGACTCAGGGTGGTGAACAGCCACAGGATAAAACACATAAATACAAAAATTTAAAATAGAATAAAAATGAATTAAATAATTTGGCTGAACAAATTTAAAATACCTCAAAATTTAAAAACAAATTAAAATTTACATTTAAAAAGGGGAGAATATTTAGGCCAGGCCAGCTTGATGAAATAAAAAAGTCTTAAGCGCGCAATGGAAAGTGCGCAGATTCGGGATCCTCCGTATCTCCAGGGGGAGCTCGTTCCAGATCGTAGGTGCCCCCACAGAGAAGGCTCTCCCCCTAGGGGCCGCCAGTCGACATTGTTTGGCCGACGGCACCCTGAGGAGCCCCTCTCTATGGGAGCGTACTGGCCGGTGGGAGGCTATTTGTGGTAGCAGGCAATCCCGTAGGTAACCAGGTCCTAAGCTTTAAAGATGATAACCAAAACCTTGAAGCACACTTGGAAGACCACCGGGAGCCAGTGCAGCTCGCGCAGGAGAGGTGTTACATGGGAACTCCACATCGCTCCCATAACCACCCGCGTGGCCACAATCTGCGCCAGTTGGAGCCTCCGAGTGCACCTCAAGGGGAGCCCCATGTAGAGAGTGTTACAATCGTCCAGACGAGAGGTGACGAGGGCATGAGTGACTGTGTGTAGAGAGTCCCAATCTAGAAAGGGACGCAACTGGAGGATCAGGCGAACCTGATGAAAAATCCTCCCGGTCACGGCCGTCAAGTGCTCTTCTAAAGACAGCCGTGAATCCAGGAGGACGCCCAAGTTGCGAGCCCTTTCCGTGAGGGCCAATGATTCGCCCCCAATAGCCAGCGATGGCACCAGCTGACTATATCGGGACGTCGGAAACCACAGCCACTTGGTCTTGGATGGGTTGAGCCTGAGCCTGCTTCTCCCCATCCAGATCCGTATGGCCTCCAGGCACCGGGAAATCACTTCAAGGGCATCGTTGGGGTGGTCCGGGGTGGAGAGTTACAGCTGGGTGTCGTCAGCGTACTGATGGTACTTCATCCCGAAACCACGGATGATCTTGCCCAGCGGCTTTACATAAATGTTGAACAAAAGGGGCTAGACGACCGATCCCTGTGGCACCCCACATATGAGGGGCCTCGGGGTCGACTTCTGCCCCCCTGTCAACACAGACTGCGACTGGTCAGAGAGAAAGGAGGAGAACCACCATAGTATGGTGCCTCCCACCCCCAACTCTTCCAACCGGTGCAACATGATACCATGGTCGATGGTATCAAAAGCCGCTGAGAGATCTAACAGGACCAGGACAGAGGAGCAACCCCTGTCCCGAGCCCTCCAGAGATCATCAACCAACGTGACCAATGCCGTTTCCGTGCTGTACCCAGGCCTGAAACCCGACTGGAACGGATCCAGATACGACGTTTCATCCAGGTACTGGGGAAGCTGTCGCGCAACCACACTCTCAACAACCTTCGCCACAAAGCGAAGGTTGGAGACTGGACGATAATTAGCCAATACTGCCGGGTCCAAGGAGGGCTTCTTGCGGAGAGGCCTCACCACCGCCTCCTTCAAGGCGGCGGGGAAGACACCCTCACCCAATGAAGCATTTATAATCCCCTGGAGCCAGCCTCGCATCACCTCCCGGGAAGCCAGCACTAACCAGGAGGGACACGGGTCCAACAAACATGTGGTTGCGTTCAATCTACCCAGAATCCTGTCCATGTCATCTGGGGCCACAGGATCAAACTCATCCTAGATAACATTCTCAAGACCTGCCTCTGTCACCCTCGCTGGACCTACCCACTCAGAGTCCAGACCTTCTCGAATCTGAGTTATTTTGTCATGCAGATACTGAACAAAATCCTCGGCTCTTCCCTCCAAGGGGTCCTCCCGCGCTTCCTGGTGGAGCAGGGAGCGGGTCACCCTAAACAGGGCGGCCGGGCGATTATCTGATGATGCAATAAGAGCAGCAAAATGAGTACCTTTTGCTGCTTTTATCACCACTAGGTAATTCTTAATATGAGATCTTACCAGTGTCCGGTCCGATTCAGAAAGACTAGCCCTCCAACTACTCTCTAGGCGTCTTTTCTGGCGCTTCATCTCCTTCAGCTCCTCAGTGAACCAAGGAGCCAGGTGAGATCGGCGCCGGGTCAGAGGCCGCAAAGGCACGACTCAATCCAGAGCTCCAGTGGCTGCCCTGTCCCAGGCAGCCACTAGGTCTCCAGTCGAGGCGTGAGCCAGATCCTCAGGGATTGGCCCAAGCTCCATCTGGAACCTATCAGGTTTCATCAGGCGCCTGGGGCGGTACCATCTTATTGGTTCCGCCTCCCTGCGGCGGGGTACCGCAGTTCGAAGGTCAAGGCGAAGGAGAGAGTGATCCGACCATGACAAGGGCTCGATGACTATGTCCCCTATCTCAAGATCACTCAACTACTGTCCAGAGACAAAAACCAAGTCCAGTGTGTTTCCCCCCATGTGCATAGGGCCATGAATTAGCTGGGTCAGGTCCATGGCCGTCATGGAAGCCATGAACTCCCGAGCCACCTCAGACGCCTCACCCACAGACGGCAGGTTAAAATCCCCCATGACCATAAGTCTGGGGGTATCAACCGCCACCGCAATGATAACGTTGAGTAGCTCGGGCAGGGCTGCTGCCACGTGGGAGGGAGCCAGGTACGTGATCAGCAAACCCATCTGAACCCCATGGCCCCACTTCACAAGGAGGGACTCACAGCCGGCCGTCTGAGGAACAGTGGTCTCCCTCGGCCTAAGGCCTTCTCTAATAATAACCGCTACTCCCCCGCCCCTCCCCTGTGACCTCGGCTGAAGGAATGCATGGAAGCCTGGTGGGCACATTTCTACCAGAGGGATCCCTCCCTCCGGGCCCAACCAGGTCTCCGTAATACCTGCCAGGTCCGCTCCACCCTCCTGAACAAGATCACAAATGGGGGAGGGGGCTTTATTTACTACAGACCTGGCGTCTGTATAATAATAATAATAATAATAATAATAATAATAATAATAATAATAATAATAATAATAATAATAATAATAATAATTTATTTATTTATTTATTTATTTATTTATTTATTTGATTATTTTTACTTTTAAGAGCATAATCTTTTGAAGGAAGCTTATAGAATAAACATATTAGCATAGTATAATCATTTTCAATATAGTTAGCTCTTCAAGCCAGTTCCAAGTATGACACACTTTTAAAATACCCTCAGCAAATATCATTCAGTTAAAATTCAAAAAACACAAATGTAAGGTTTGAAATCCTCTTAAGAGCAACCACAGCTGCCATTTTTGCTGGAAGAAATCTATAAGTTAAGGGCTATCACCCAGAAGCTGAATCAGATTCTCAGTCCTACAAAACTTTATGAGTTTTTATAAAATGTCAAGATACCTTGGACGTTAAGCTACTAATACAGCAGCTTCACACTGGGCGTGAAGTTTTTTTAGTCCTCATGAATCACTTGTGTAGTCACTCCACTGATGGGAGCACTAGGTACACAAATATATAAAACTGACAGATGCATGTATAAACATGACAAGGCAGCATAAGCCACTCTAACAAACTAGCTGCCACTCCTCCCACACATCATTTCACAGATTTGTTCTAAGGTTGGAACAAATGGGTCCATTTAAGCTTCTGTGTTTAAAGACTGGCTGGCTGCTCTTTGATCAAGGGGAGGGGATTTTCTTTGAAGAGTTTGCTTGTAATCTGCTCCTTCTACAGTGTTCCATTTGTTGCATTTTTACAAGCTCCCCCCACAACATGTCCACATCTTCAGTAACTCTATGACAGTTGAGAAAACAGGTGGCAGAAAGGATAACCAACCATTCCTTGAGCCAGAAAACACCTCTTCCCCCTTGACTGGTTGCCATCTCTGCCAGTTGTCAAAATTGCCTATTTCAACACTCACACAGGTGATGACTTCAAAGCCTGTCTCTTCCTCCACATTGGCAGCTGCTGAGTCACCAAGTGAATGGTGGGTGAGCCCATCTTCCTGGTGCAGAGCTCCACGGAAGAAATTGGTAACTTTGGAGAAGCCGCCAAACGTGGCAGCATAAGGATCCTGCAGGAATCGCTAGGAGGAAAAACAACCACAACGTGTTTATAGCTACAGGTAGTCCTCACTTACTGCCTCTTTTAGCAACCATTTAAAGTTACGACAGTGCAAAAAAACAACAACAACAACTTTGCAACCAACAAGCATTTACAACCACTGTAGCATACCAGTCATGTGATCGCCGTTTGTGTGCTTCACAACTGGCTTGCAATAAGCACAGTTATTACTGTGTTATTACAGTTATTACTTCTCTATCACAGAGAAGGTGGAAGTAAAATCATTAAGTCACAGTCACATGACGCTTCATTTAGCAACTGTGGCGCTTGGCAATAAAGTTGCCAGTCCCAATTTTGGGTCGCTAAGGGAGGACTACTTGTTAAACCTCACTGCATCAAATGCATGTTGCATATTATTCATAGCGCCTAATTAATCTGTGGTCTAGGAGTGTCTGGCGCTAATCATCTCAGCAGTACCCATGTATCTGAAACTCTGCAGTTAGTAGTCAGGATATAATTGCAGCCCTCTCCAATATAGTTTACTTTCTTCCAGTGTAAATAGCAGCTGGTGGTGTGAATAGCTGCCGAAGTGGCTAAACCTCTTTTTCAACTATCAGTCTATAATCCACTTCTTGAAACCTGAACTCAAATCATGTTTGCCCAGAACCTGATGGTGCAGCTTCACACACTCAATCGTTAAGAGAGGAACAGAATCCTGATCACATGAAGTGTTAATACTGCTTTATAAAACTTTGGTAAGACCACATCTGGAATCCTGCATCCAGTTTTGGTTATCATGTTATAAAAAAAGATGTTGAGACCCTGGGAAGAGTGCAGAGGAAAGCAGCAAAGATGATTAGGGGACTGGAGACTAATGAAGAACAGTTGCAGGAATTGGGTATATCTAGTCTGGTGAAAAGGAGGGCTAGGGGTAATATGATAGCAGTATTCCAATATTTGAGGGACTGCCACCACAAAGAGGAGGGGCTCAACTTATTTTCCAAAGTACTAGAAAGCAAGACAAGAAGCAATGGATGGAAACGAACCAAGGAAAGAAGCAACTTAGGACTAAGGAGAAATTTTCTAACAGTGAGAACAATTAACCAGTGGAACAACTTGCCTCCAGTAGTTGTTGGTGCTTCATCACCAGAGGCTTTTAAGAGACTGGACAGCCATTTGTCTGAAATGGTATAGATCTGCTTGAGCAGGGGGTTGGACTAGAAGACTTCCAAAGTACCTTCCAATTCTGATGATGTTCTATGTTCTATAATTTCTAGTTCTATGAAATCTTTGTAAATATTTTTCTTATACACCATTTTTGGATGCAGGAGTTGAAAAGCATAGTACGAATAAAAATATCCAGCCTGCTTGAGTTTTCAAAAGATCAAAGACACAGTTCTGGATTCTCACTTGCTGCCTTATTGTCTAAACCCAGTGTTTCTCAACCTGGGCAACTTTAAGATATCTGCACTTCAACTACAAGAACTCCCCAGATATCATGGCTGGCTGAGGAATTCTGGGAACTGAAGTCCAAACATCTTAAAGTTGCCAAGGTCGAGAATCACTGATCTAATATATTAAACTAATTTCACATCCCTGCTTAAGAGTATGCACAACACCTTTATTGAACATTTGATCCCTTTTGGTTCAAAATAATGCACAAAACTGTTCCCAAAACATTCCTAAACCAAGGCTTCTGCCTGAAAAAAAAACCCATATTAACAGCTTGTCTTTTTTTCCACAAAGCCTCATTCTGCTTTTAGTTTTCCTTCATTCCTTTTCCAGAGTATGTGACTCCAGGTAAGGTCCTTCAGAAAACAGTCTTACCGATACTAGATTTGATGAACTGTCATCAAAGAGTTGAAGCTCATCAAAGGAATGAGAAAGAGCATCTGAGTCATGTGTATAAACCAGGTAGAGCCGAGAATCTTTGGGGGAGCTACAAGAAAGAAAAAAAAGGAAATAAAAATGGGTTTTTTAAAAAAAAAAGTCTGGAAGAGCATTTCCACACTGCAATAAATTGTCGGGTGCATTATGTATTTTTTTTCATTGTTTACAAGAATTAAAATCATCGTAGTATAAAAATGCAGATGAAAATAAAGATGACAGGAAAATGGGAAAGAAAAAGGAAAGAAAGTTGTAGGGCAAAGGGGGAAAAGAAAGTGAAAGCACTGAATTCTAACTTTTTACAGTACAGGAAAGTACAGGTAGTCCTTGACTTACGACTCACTGTTAAGTGAGATATTTGTTAAGTGGGAGTTTTGCCCCATTTACGACCTTTCCTGCCAATCATTGCAGTTGATAATTTAGTAATATGGTTGTTAAGTGAATCTGGCTCCCCCATTGATTTTGCTTGTCAGAAGATTACAAAGAGGCGCTCACATGACCTTGGGACGTAGCAGTGGTTTTAAGTATTAACCAAATGCCAAGCATCTGAATTCTGATCACACAATCATAAGGATGTTAGAAAGGTTGTGTGAAAAATGGCCATAAATCACTTTTTTTAGTGTCGTTGTAACTTTGAATGGTCACCAAATAACTGTTGTAAGTTGAGGACTACCTCTACAGAATAGAATTACAGTCTCAACTTTTTACTTTAGCAACTTAACAAGTACTAGCCATTTCTATAAAAGCAAATTATATTAACTGGCATCAAAAATTCATTTTTTTCTGTCTCGAGCACAAAATCTAGACACAGTTTCCAAGTAGAAACAACGCTGGATATGTTTATTAAAATAGTCAGTTTTGCCATTTCTGCAAGCACCATCATTTTTTCATCCATTCTCCGGTTTTGGGATTGGTGCATCTTTCCATTTCTGTGCATACAGAATTCTCACTGCTGTCAAACAAACATTCCAAATTTTTTTTTCTAACCCATTTGTTAAGAAATGGCTATTATCTAACTAGTTGGTCAGGCAATATATAAACTATCAATGCATGTTTGTCAAAAGGTATTACATTGCTTTAAGACTGTATTGCATCATCCTGTATCCTCATTGGCTAAGCTCTGTAGCCAATGTACTTAAGGAGAAGCCTGAATCATCCCTTGTGGACACTACACCATTTTACCTGCTTATTTGCTGTTATTCTCTACCTGTTCTCTCTCCATGATCACTGTTTGATCATTGCTACTTGTAGCTTTCTACTATTTATTGAATGTTTTAATTAATTAATTTATTTATTTAATTTGATTTTATGCCGCCTTATCTCCATAGGACTCAGGGCGGCTCACAACAATTAAAATCAAACCAGATAAAAACATATTAAAATACAAATTAAACGTATGTTAAAACTCATTAAAATAATCAAACCCCATCAGTCCAGGCTGGGTGATTTAAACAGCCATGTCTTTAGTTCGCGGCAGAAGGTGCGAAGGTCAGGGGCCAACCGGAGCCCCAGGTGGTTCCAAGGGTGGGCGTGCCCACAGAGAAAGCTCTACCTCTGGGGGCCACTAGCCGACATTGTCTAGCCGACGGCACCCTGAGTAAGCCCTTCCTGTGAGAACACACTGGGCGATGGGAAGCTGTTCCTGGTTGCAGATGGTCCGACAAATATCCTGGGCCTAAGCCATGTAGGGCTTTATAGGTCATCACCAGCATCTTGAAACTCACCCGGAGGGCAACCGGCAACCAATGCAAGTTGCGCAGGAGAGGTGTAATATGGGAGTATTGGGACCCTCCCATCACAACCCACGTGGCTGCATTCTGTACCAGCTGAAGCTTCCGAGTGGTCTTCAAGGGCAGCCCCAAGTAGAGAGCATACTGAACTTGTTCCTGCTTGAAACTCAAGAAGAACTGTTTTATTGTGTAATGACAACAACTGGTAAGACGACTTTGTACTTGGAATATCCCTGAACTGATATTTTAACTATCGCCTTATCTATGTATGACTTGGATTGTTATTGGACTTTGCTTGACTTTTTCCTAAAAGTAAAAGACTACCACAACTCAGTGTGTCAGTATATTAACTGTGATTATTCATAAACACTCTCAGCCGTTTTCATGTGCATACTCAAGGGGTACTCTGCTCCATAACCCATAACATCGGTTATGAGCCAAGAATATCTTTAACACCATTGTGTCCATAATTTAGTATAAAGTCCTTCTGGAACTATTCTGCTTCTAACTACAGCTGGAGATTCCTATATTTTAACTGTTTTTTGCAACGCAAAGAAAACTAGCATGTTGGAAAAATTACTTTTGCTTTACTATTTCCCTTAAATAATATAGAGCAAGGTCACTTTACTTTATACACAGGAACAAGACTATGTAATTAGAATGCTTAGAAATTGCATTTCTCTTATAAAAAAGTCTATAAGGTGTGTAATATGCTATCTTCTGTACTGATCTGGAGTACATAGAATGGTCTCTACAATTTAAGACTAATTCTTATTCAGTTGTGAAGAAACAATTTGATTCATTTGAAAAGGACAGGGAGAAAGGTCACTCCCATAGTCACCAAGCATGGCATCTTAATAATGCCCATTAGATGACTACAAGAAATCTCAAACTTCCGGTGGCACCGCAGGCGTCGGCGGCAGCTCCTTTGGGAGCGCTAACCTCCGCGATTTCGTAAAGCCGCTAAAGCAGCGAAAATCAGCTGTTCTAGCGGCTCGGAACTTTCCCCTTGGGAGAAGAGGGGAAGGCGAGCAGGCAGGTGTGGGTAGAGCTCCCCAAGACCCCTAGGATTAATCCTGGGGCGCAGAGGGTAAGAGCTCCCCAAGCACCTGAAGAAGCTCCGGATCCGGGACGTGTCTGTTTTTTAACAGAACAAGGCGCCGCGACCACCCCTGCGAACTAAATGATTTCACAGCGATTGGACGTAAAGCAGGCAGAGCAAGACAGGAGAAATCAAAACTGCAAGTACTAAACTTTAACTCTAATAAATTACCACTTCCTTCGGAGCTTGAGATGGGAGAAAGTTAAAAAAGATGGTGCTGAGATGCTTAAGGGCGTGAAACCGAAAGTTAAAAGAGAAAGTGCTTGTTAACGCTCATTAACGCTCGTTAACGCTGTCAGTACCTCTTAAAAGACTTTGTTGGGGAATTTTGAGGATTGGAAATTAAAGAATACAATATTGACTTATCAATAAGCCATAATAATTATTAAGGACTAAGATTAAGAAGACCTGTTAGTTCTGCTGAGTGGTTGGTGGGCAAGTGTTGGAGATGGCTGCGAAGCAAATAAAAACTGTTGTGACTAAAAGTGCGGGGACTTCTCCAGCTCAAACATCAAAAATGCAGTCTTTGTTAGCCCCACTAGATATACAAACACTGACACTAGAAGTTCTTCAGGGAGCTTTAAAGAAACTGACTACTGAATTGTCTACTGATTTGGAAGAAAAAATCACACTCCGTTTTGAGGAAAAAATTAAAGGAGTGTCTGAGAATTGCTTGAAATTAAAGAAACAATTCAAACCCAAAATGATGCAATAAGAGAAGATATTGTGGAAGCATTTAAGGGACTGGTGGGTCATGTTACATCATTGGAAGAAAGGGTGGATGAAATTGATCAGTTTAATTTGAATGTGGAAGCTAAATTGGGGGAGGCTCAAAACAAGATGGAAAAGGCAGAAGCAGAACTCATAATGACACAATACAGAGCGATGGAATGGGCAGTAAGGGTCAGAGGCTTGAAAGAAAATAACCAGGAAAATCTCAGAGAGATTTTTGCAGAAGCCCTTGCTCAGTTTACTGGAAAGTCTAAAGCAGAGTGTGACTGGCAAATAGACAAAATTTATCACGTTAATTCATGGATTGCCAGGCAGAGACAATTACCAAGAGATATTGTGATTTACTTTATCACAATAGGAGAACAAGAAATGGAGTTTTACAAGTCTCTTATAAGAAGAAACTTCAAGTGTCAGGACAGGAGGTTTCAGTAATGAAGGGAATTCCCCCAAAAATGTTGAGATCTCGAAAGGACTATGCATTTTTAATTGATGAACTTAGAAGGCGTCAGTTGCAGTACAGATGGGAAGGTCCAGCCGAATTAGTGGTGAATTATTTGGGTGAGAGACATCGTCTCAACTCAGTTTGTAAGGCAAGAGATTTTTACACTACCATACTAAAGGCTGGAAACCCACCATCTCCAGATGTCAGAAGAAGGAAAGAACCAGGAGAGGTCAGAAAGGGGGAAAAGGAAATTATGCAGGCACAAGCTCAAGGAGATGTTTTGACTACTCAACAAGAATTATTGCAACTCTCAGAGGATGTTCAACTTTTGGATTTATTTGAAAAAATGGAAGACCCCAAGGATCAAAGACAAACTCGAGCAGCAACCAAACGTAAAGAACAAGAATTAAAGAAGCAACAAAGTCAAATAATAACCCAAGAAATTGCAACTACAAATATGGAAGCTGTGGGAGGAGCTAGACCGAAGAGGAAATTCCAGGAGGACTTCCAGTCAGTGCTCCATAAACTTTCAGGGGCCAAGGATGGCAAATAAACTTTTGACCTGGAATGTTAATGGCCTAAACTCACCACAAAAGAGAAAGAAAATATTTCACTATTTGAAACAGTTTAAAAATGATGTAATCTGCTTGCAAGAAACACATATTAGAACAAGTGATCAGAAATACTTAATAAATGCTAGACTGGGCAAACACTTTGTTGCATCAGCTCCTGAGAAGAAAAATTGTATAGTTATATACCTAAGAACAGATTAATGGCTAAATTAATTTAATGGCTAAATTAATTGAAGCAGATCCACAAGGAAGATATATAATGATTGAATTATTAATAGAAGGGAAGAAAATACTTTTAGTGGGAGTATATGCACCTAATCAACAACAAGAGAAATTTTATAAACTTTTGCATAAAAAATTAATACAAATGGGTTATAAATTATGTATAATGATGGGTGATTGGAATGGCGTATTGGATACTAAAAAAGACAAAAAGACCCTTTTTCCAAATGTTCAAACACGGGCTAAATTGCCTAAATCTTTTTTTGACATGATGGATGATATGGAGTTGAGAGATATATGGCGTGAACGAAATTTTAAAGCACAGGATTTTACTTTTTTTTCTGATAGGCACCAATCTTTTTCTAGAATTGATTTTATACTAATTACAAATGATTTTCTTTCCAGGGTAAAGAAGACGAAAATATGTCCAAGAACTTTAACAGACCATAATCCGGTGTGGATGGAATTAGAGTTTGGGGAGGGGTCTAGGAGATCTTGGAGATTGAATGAAAACTTATTTCGATACGAGGCAAATGTGATAGAATGTAAAAAGTTAATGAAAGAATTTTTTGTTTTAAATATGCATAAGGGTACACCTGTGGAAATGGTATAGGATGCAAGTAAAGCATATATGAGAGGAGTTTTAATAAATTTGAATAATTCCTACAGACGTAGACAGGGGAAAAAACGGAGGGAATTGGAAGAGGAAATAAAAAAGAAGGAACAGGCGTTAGTGGATAAACCAGATGACAAGAATATAAAAGAAGCCATTACAATATTGCGAGGACAGTTTAATATGTTGATGTCAGATCAAGTTGCAACGAACTTGCAATATGCTAAACATAATATTTTTTGTAATGCAAATAAACCAGGCAGGTGGTTAGCATACATGTTAAGGAAAAAACAAAAATCTCATACAGTAGAAAAAATAGAGTATAAAGGAGACTTCCGGTTGGCTCCGCACGCTTCGAGACGCTCCTCCGTGAGCGCTCGATCCCTGGTACCGTAAAAGCCTCCAGAACAGCAGAAAAACAGCTGTCTGGAGGCTGGAAACCCTCTCCCCAGGCAAAGGGGAGAGAGGAGAGCCGACAGGCGGAGGTAGAGCCCCCCAAGTGCCCTAGGAGAACTTCTGGGGCGCAAAGGGTAGAAGCCTAGAAGCCTGTCAATCTGCTCCGGACCTGGGTCAGCTCTGCTAATTAGCAGAGCAAGAAGCTGCGACCAATTCTGCTAAATACAAATGAGGGGAACTACAACATCCTGAATTGCTGCAGGCAGAACAAGCCAGGAGAAGTCAGACTGCAAGTATTTAACTGAACTCCAATATTTACTGCCTCCTTCGGAAGTAACAATTTAGTAAATTTGCATCAAAATGGCGACTGAAGCTTGAAAAGGGCGTGGAGAACGAAAGTTAAAGGAAAGTTTCGTTTCGTTGGAAGCCTCTTGCTTGAAAAGAGCTTTTGTAATGAGAGAAGGAGGATTTTAAGACATCAGTTTAAGATTGGAGAAAACCTTTGACTTTGAAGAACTTTTCGTTTTGGCTTCTGACTAAAATATAAAGATTAATTTAACCTAAACTGAGAATGGCCTCAAAACCTGTAAATACTGTTTCCACTAAAGGAACTAGGAGTGCTGGAAGTTCCCCAGCTCACACTTTTAAAATGCAAGCCTCTGCACCCCCAACAGACCCACAGACTTTAACGATTGAAATGATACAAGAAGCCCTAATAGCTACACAGACTAAACTTGCTACTGTGATTAACGAAAAAATTAATGAAACTAATGAAAAAATACAGGCTGTTTCAGAGGACATTACAATTTGGAATCAGCAAATTAGGGAAGATATATTACTGGCATTTAAAGATTTGGCAGGCAATATTGAAATATTGGATGACAAAGTTGAAGAAATTAAGCAATCTACAGAAATTTTGGATAATAAAGTTGCAGAGACTCAGAATAGAATTGAAAGGGCTGAAATTGATGTAATCATGGTTCAATACAGGGATATGGAATTCGCTTTAAGAATAAGAGGGGTGAAGGAAAACAAACAAGAGAATTTGAAAGAAATGATGTCAGAGGCATTGGCACAGATGTTAGGGGAGAAGAAAGTGGAGTTAGGCTGGCAGATTGACAACATATATCGTGTCAATTCGGGGGTGGCCAGACAGAAACATCTACCAAGAGACATTGTAATATATTTTACTACAAGGAGACTACGCAATGAAATTTTACAGGCTACCTTCAAAAACAAGCTTCAGGTGGAAGGCCAGGAGGTGATGACAATGAAAGAAATTCCTCCCAAAATGTTGAGAGTTAGAAGGGATTATGCCTTTCTGGTGGATGAACTGAAAAAGCGTGAGATACAGTATAGATGGGAAATGCCAGCCGGCCTAGTGGTGACATATTCGGGAGAGAGATATCGCCTTAATACAATATGGAAAGCAAGTGATTTTTATGTCAATGTGTTAAAGGCTGGGACATCCAAATCACGAGAAGGAAAAAGAAAGAAGGAAGTAATGGAAGGAGAGAGAGAAAAGCTGATGACAGTAGTCCAGGGGGGAGTTTCAACGAGTCAAGAAGAATTATTACAGATTGCTGTTCAAGATTTGGATTTAATTGATATAGCAGAAGAACCGAAGGATCAAAGACAGACTAGAGCAACAACAGCTAAATGCAGGGAAGAATTAAGACAGCAGCAACTTCAGATGGTAACTCAAGAAACTACCAAAACAGAAGCTGTGGGAGGAGCCAGACCTAAAGGTCAAATGAGGCAAGAACATCAGAAAGTGCTCCAGATGCTTCAGAGGCCCAGAGATGGGAACTAGATTTTTAACCTGGAATGTCAATGGTTTGAATTTGCCACAGAAGAGGAGGAAAATATTTCACTATCTTAAACAATTTAAGAATGATGTAATTTGCTTACAAGAGACTCATATTAGGATACAAGATCAAAAATATTTGACAAATACAAGATTAGGTACACATTATGTAGCAGCAGTACCAGAGAAGAAAAACAGTATAGTTATATATTTGAAAAGAGACTTAATTGCCAAATTAATTGAAGCAGATGATCAAGGAAGATTTTTAGCGATTGAACTTTTAATAAAAGGAGAAAAATTATTGGTAATTGTCCCGAACCAACAACAGGAGTATATGTCCCGAACCAACAACAGGAAAAATTTTATAATCTTCTACATTCCAAGTTGATACAATGGGGATACAAGACTTGTATCCTACTGGGTGACTGGAATGGTAAAAAAGGATAAGAAGGGACCTAAGCAAAATGTTTTAACAAGAGCAAGATTGCCCAAGTCGTTTTTGGAGATGATGGACTATTGGGAATTGAGGGTTATTTGGCGTGAAAGAAACCCAGAAGAAAAAGATTTTACTTTCTTTTCGGATAGACACCAATCCTTTTCAAGGATCGATTTTATACTAATTACTAATGATCTTTTTTCTAGGGTGAAGAATACGAAGATTTGTTCAAGAACATTGACAGACCATAGTCCAGTTTGGTTGGAACTGGAGTATGGAAAAGTCCTCCAGGAGTCCTGGAGGTTAAACGATAATTTGTTTTGATATGAAGAAAATGTAAAAGAGCGTAAAAAATTTATGAAGGATTTTTTTGTTATGAATATGCAAAAGGGTACATCTATGGAAATGGTATGGGATGCAAGTAAAGCATACATGCGAGGCATTTTGATATATTTGAATAATAAATATAGGAAAAAACAGGGGGAAAAAAGAAAAGAATTAGAAGAAGAGATTAGAAAACAGGAACGAGCTTTGATAGCTAATCCAACAGATAAAAAAATTAAAGAGGCAATTAATTTACTGAAAGGTCAATTTAATATGTTAATAGCAGACCAAGTGGCAACTAACTTACAATATGCTAAACATAATACTTTCTGTAACGCTAATAAACCAGGTAGGTGGTTAGCATATATGTTAAGGAAAAAGCAGAAATCAAGGACTATAGAGAAAATAAAACACAAGGGTAAAGAGGTTTATGAGCAAGAACTGATCAAAAAAATTTTTTTAGAGTTTTATTCAAGGCTGTATGCCGGTGAGAAAATTCAAGATATAGATGTAGATAGATATTTGCAGAAAGAGAACATCTACATAACTTCAAAAGAGCAGAGGGATAGTTTAAATCAATTGATAACTTCAGAGGAAATTTTGTTTGCAATTAAGCAGTTGAAAGTGGGTAAAGCTCCTGGGATGGATGGTTTGACAGCTGTTTATTATAAAAGCTTACAGGAGGAAATGGTGGAACCATTGAAGGAATTATTTAATAACATACAACAGGGAGGAGAGGTACCTCCAACTTGGAAGACAGCTTTTATTTCTTTGATCCCAAAAGAGGGTCAGGACCATACAGATCCAAAAAACTATAGGCCGATTTCACTTTTAAATACAGATTATAAGATTTTTGCTAAAATATTAGCAAATAGATTAATGACAGTTATGCAGCAAATGATTCATCATGATCAAACTGGTTTTATAAATGGTAGACAAATGAAAAGTAATGTAAGGCAAGTTGTTAACTTATTAGAGTATTTGGGAAGGAACAACCAGGTCCCCGCAGTGCTAGTATTTTTGGATGCTGAGAAAGCCTTTGATAGATTGAATTGGCATTTTTTATTAAAATTAGTAGAAAGGATGCAATTTGGAGAACATTTTATACAATCTATTAAGGCAATATATCAAAAACAAACAGCACAAATAATAATTAATGGTGGTTTAACAGATATTTTTAATATAGAAAAAGGAACAAGGCAAGGTTGTCCCCTGTCTCCATTATTGTTTATTTTGACGCTGGAAATTTTCCTGAGTAAAATATGTGGGACGGATATAATAAAGGGAATTAAAATTAGACAGCATGAATATAAGCTACGGGCATTTGCGGATGACCTGGTTGTTACCTTAGCCCAACCAGCACAATCGATTACAGGCTTGATGGATATAATTAACTTATATGGACAAGTATCTGGTTTTAAAATAAATACAGCTAAAACAAAGATAATAGCTAAAAATATGACTAGAAGCCAAAAAGAAGAGATAGAAAGGCTAACGGGATTTGAGATAGTTAAGAAGGTTAAATATTTAGGGGTTTATATTATGACCACAAATACGAAATTATATCAGTACAACTATGAACCGTTATGGCAAAAAATACAGAAAGAGATGGAAAATTGGAAAAAACTACAACTGTCTTTGCTGGGTAGGATAGCCGCAATAAAAATGAATGTTTACCAAGGTTTTTATTTCTTTTTCAAATGATACCTATACTTAAAAAAGATGAAAATTTGAAGGAATGGCAGAAGGGCATAAATAAATTTGTTTGGGCAGGGAAAAAACCACAAGTAAATCAAAAGATAATGCAAGATACAAGAGAAAGAGGAGGTCTTAAAATGCCCTATTTAAAATTGTACTACGAAGCCGTTGCCCTCTCAGCAATTACTGATTGGATAAATTTAACGGATGAAAGGATATTAAATATTGAAGGATATGGTCTGGTCTACGGCTGGCATGCTTATTTATTGTATGATAAGAAAGTAGATAAGACTTTTAAAAGTCATATATTAAGAAATGCTCTATTATGTGTCTGGAAAAAGTATCAATATAAATTAAATGATAAGTTACCAATATGGACAGTACCCAGACACGCGATAGAGAATATAAATTTGGAGCAAAAGCAAGATAAGATTACATACAAAGAACTCCTTTATAAAGAAGGAGTCAGACTACAATTAAAACCTATTGAGCAATTAAGAGAAGAAGGAATAATTAGAACTTGGTTTCAATATGGGCAGCTGCAGGCCAGATGGAGAGAAGATCAAAAAATTGGTATTTCGCAACAGGATGAGAATTTGATAAAACAAATAAGAGACATAAGTCAAATGCATATAAAAAGGTTGTATAATGTGTTAGTGGAAATAGACTCAGAAATAGACTAGTCAAGGACTGTATGATAAAATGGGCACAAAATGTAGGAGAACCAATAATGATGGAAACATGGGAAAAGATATGGGTTAGAAATGTAAGATTTACACAAGCTCAAAACTTAAGAGAGAACTTTTATAAAATGTTTTATAGATGGCATTTAGATCCAAAAAAACTAGCCTGTATGTATCCAAACTTACAACCTAAGTGTTGGCAATGTGGATGTGAAGATGCTACATATTTTCATATATGGTGGACATGTAAAAAATTAAGGCTTTTTGGATAAAAATATGGTGGATTATGCAAAATATTTTAAAGAAAAAGATTAAATTTACACCACAGTTTTTTTTTTGTTGGGAATAGTTACAGATTGTACTGTAATAGAAATTAAGTTGGTTTTGAATTTAATAACAGCTGCCAGGTTACTAGTGGCACAGTATTGGAAGAAGGAAGATCCACCTACTATTGAGGAATGGACACTAAAAGTCGTGCATTTGGCAGAGATGGCTAAAATTTCAGCATATCTTAAAGACCATTCAAATGAAAGATACATAACGGAATGGAGAAGATGGATTGACTATATTCAAAACAAGTATCAGACTAAGAAGATTCATATAGATTATGAGTGAAACATTTTTAACTTTTAGCTTATGTTTATAGTGTTTTAAGTTATAAGGAGTTAAAGACCTAGAAAGAATCTGAAGTCAACAATTTGTTAGCATATTTTAGTTTTATGTTTGTGGATTCTATACCCTGTGCTTGTTCTGGGAAGTCAAGGGAGGGGGGTGGGGGGAAGGCTGAGGGGTGATGGGTGGGGGAAGGGCGGGGGGAGAAAATGTTTGTATTTCCTATAAAACTTTTCAATAAAAAAAAATAGAGTATAAAGGTAAAGAGATATATAACAGAATATGATTAAAAAAGCATTTTTAGATTTTTATACGAGGTTATATGCTGGTGATAATATACAAGGTAATGATAGAGAGATATTTGCAGAAGGAAAATATTCCTGCAATTACTGATGAACAAAGGGAAAGATTGAATGTATTAATAACCACTGAGGAAATTCTTTTGGCAATTAAACAATTAAAAAGTGGAAAGGCTCCTGGCACAGATGGTTTGACAGCAGTGTATTATAAAAATTTTCAATTAGAAATGGTAGAGCCTCTTAAGAAGTTATTTGCTAAAATACAATGGGGAAGAGAAGTGCCACCATCCTGGAGAACAGCTTTTATTTCCCTGATTCCAAAAGAAGATCAAGATCATAGTCAACCGAAAAATTATAGACCCATATCATTGCTTAATACAGATTATAAGATCTTTGCAAAAATTTTGGCAAATAGACTAATGTCAGTCATGCAACAAGTGATTCATAAAGATCAAATTGGATTTATACAAGGGAGACAAATGAAAAGTAATGTAAGACAAATTGTTAATATACTGGAGTATTTGGGGAAGAACAACCAAGTCCCTGCAGTGCTTATGTTTCTGGATGCAGAGAAAGCGTTTGATCGATTGAATTGGCAGTTTTTAGTGAAAGTAGCACAAAAGATGCAGTTGGGAGAGGATTTCATACAGTCTATTAAGGCAATATACCAGAAACAAACAGCACAAATAATAGTTAATGGTAGTCTCACAGAAATGTTTAAAATTGAGAAAGGAACAAGACAGGGATGTCCCTTGTCTCCACTACTGTTTATTTTAACTTTGGAAGTATTGCTGAATAAAATACGGGACTTGGATAATATACAGGGTATTAAGATCAGGCAACATGATTATAGATTACGAGCATTTGCAGATGATTTGGTTGTAACTTTAACCCAACCAGTAAATTCAGTTACAGGTTTGATGGAGATAATTAGGCAATATGGTCAAGTGTCAGGGTTTAAAATAAATATAGGTAAAACAAAGATGATAGCTAAGAATATGAATACAAATCAAAAAGAAGAAATGGAAAGAGTAACAGGATGCGAGATAGTGAAAAAGGTTAAGTACTTAGGAATTGTTATTACAACATCAAATGGGAAATTATACAAGTATAATTATGAATTGTTATGGCATAAAATACAGACAGAGATGGATAAATGGAAAAAATTACAACTGTCTTTGTTGGGAAGAATAGCAGTAGTTAAAATGAATGTTCTGCCCAAGTTTTTATTTCTTTTTCAAATGATACCAATACTTAAAAAGGATGCAAATTTGGAGGAATGGCAGAGAGGCATTAACAACTTTGTTTGGGTAGGGAAGAGTCCGAGAGTTAAATTAAAAATGCAGAATACACGTGAAAGAGGAGGTTTGAAATTGCCCAATCTAAAATTGTACTATGAAGCAGCTATTTTGTCAGCAATTAGTGATTGGATTAATTTAACAGATGAAAGAATATTGAATATTGAAGGGTATGATTTGCTATATGGTTGGCATGCCTACTTAGTTTATGAGAAGAAGGTGGATAGGACTTTTAAAAGTCATATATTAAGGAATGCTCTCCTGCGTGTTTGGAAAAAATACCAATATAAATTGAATGGCAAGATACCCATGTGGGTAGTACCCAGACATGCAATAGAAAATATAAGTATAGAACAAAGACAGGATGTAATTACTTATAAAGAACTTCTGTTTACAGAAAGAAATGTACTACAGTTAAAGCCTCTGAATGTACTAAGAGAGGAAAGGGCAATTCAAACCTGGTTTCAGTATGTACAGCTGCAGAATAGATGGAAAAAAGATCAGAAAATTGGTATTATACAAAGTGAAGAAAATTTGATAAAACAAATTAGGGAACAGAGTAGAATGCATATAAAAAGGTTGTATAATATTTTGATAGAAATAGACTCAGAGACAGAATTAGTTAAAGATAAAATGGGCACAAAATTTTGAGGAACCAATAATGATGGAAAATGGGAAAGGATCTGGGTAAGAAATGTAAAATTTACACAAGCTCAAAAATTGAGAGAAAATTTTTATAAAATGTTTTATAGATGGCATTTGGATCCTAAAAAGTTAGCTTGTATGTACCCAAACTTACAACCTAAATGTTGGAGATGTGATTGTGTTGATGCTACCTATTTTCATGTTTGGTGGACTTGTAAAAAAGTTAAAGCATTTTGGATAAAAATATGGTGGATTATTCAAAATATTTTTTAAAAAAGGATAAAGTTTACTCCACAGTTGTTTTTGTTAGGTATAATTACAGATTGTACGGCTATAGAGACTAATTTGATTCTGAACTTAATAACTGCAGCAAGACTCTTGGTGGCGCAGTACTGGAAGAAGGAAGATTTACCTACTATTCAAGAATGGAAATTAAAAGTAGTAAATTTAGCAGAAATGGTGAAAATTTCAGCATATCTAAAGGACCATTCAAATGAGAAATATATGTTAGAATGGAAAAGATGGATTGATTATATTCAAGGCAAATATCAGACTAAAAAATTTCAAATAGCTTATGAATGATTAAAGAGATTTTATAAAGTACTTAAATTTAGTTTAGTAAAAGAGGAGTTAAAAGTTCAAGAGGGGGATAGGAGGCTATAGATAATTAGCTTATGTTAGCTTATGATTTTCAAATGTTATACCCTGTATTTTGCTCTGGGAAGTGGGGGGGGGAGGGAGGGGAAGGAGAGGGTTGGAAGGGGAGCAGGAAGGGGGAAGGGGAAATGTCTGTAAAACTTTTTAAAACTTTTCAATAAAAAAAAAAAGAAATCTCAAACAAACCAGGATAACCAAATTTCTCTTGCTATTGCTAGATATCTGGTCCTTACTTGAAACTTAGCCAGCACTTTGCTCAAAGCATCCAATGAGACAAAGAATAATGTCGACCTTGACTCCCAGTAACTTCAGGGACAAATTCAAATAATTTCCTTGCTAACAATGTAAAAGTGATTTACTACTGCTTTCCTCCTGGATATTTTTCCTCATTTCCTAAATTAATCCACAGCCTTGGAATATCCTACTATCTAACAAAGGCTTTCAAATTTTGCTTTCAGAAGCTGATATTAGAAAACATTCCCCTATTCCATGCAACAAGTTTAAACCAGATGGAGACTACATCTTATTTCTTTAATGTAACAGAGGTTGTGATGTAATCTCACTCACGTGGCTAATATAACATATTTGCAAAGAGCTTTGAGAAGGGCCTTCGTGCCTCCACGGTGGAAATGCAGAGCTTGAATGGAAATGCCTTCTTTGGTGATGAAGATGAGGAACGACCAGCCGAGGCCTGGTTTACTCTTACGGATGGATTTCAGATCAGACAAGCTGAGAGAGAAGGCCCACTGACCACGAGGGACTGGAGATTTTGACCCAGAAACTGGTAGGGAAAACACAGGAAAAGCATAGTGACAAAGGAAAGAGGAAATCCCACAAAATCCCACAATTTCTAGCTACTGTCTTTTTCTCATCCCCATGTTCCATTCGTTATTGCAACGTCATCAGTAAACCTAGATACACACAACTGAAATTCATAAAAGGAAACTAGTGCTTCCTCTTTCAATTTACCAGCAGTTTCCTCCTGAACCCGAGACCTTGTCCCCACAGTACTGATTACAGCCCAGTCTGGTTCATATCCTGGATCAAAGTGTTCTTCCTCAGCTTGGGGGCCAATGGTATCCTAGTAAAGAGAAAACAAGATTAGAGGGCATTTCAATGTTTTTAAATATGTCCCTCATAAGTGTCTTCAGGGCAATGCTCCTTTAGGTCCTGTCCTAAATTGTATCCATAGCAAACCATTGATTTGCTTAATGACTGCTGGAAAAAGGTTGTAAAATCTTGTCTTTTGTGTGACTCACCCATTTTACAACTATCACAACTTACAACCATGATGGGCAGGCTCCGTTACAATAATTCAAGGACTACCTTTACAATGATTCTAGGAGAATTTAAGACACGTATAGTTGAAACCCTAGCATTGTTCTTTATTCTTATAACTATTTTCTTCAAGAGACTGAGGTTTTTTTTAACTTTTATATAAACTGAAAGGATACCATAACATATTACTCTGTGAAGAACAAGCAACCTATACAGTATTAAAGAAGAAAAACTACTAATCTAAAGAAATGTATTTTTGCTTCTGCCAAAATATAGAGAGCAAATATATCGCAGAATTTAAGTACATTAAGTTTCTATCCTTGGGCTGTCAGACTCTTAAACACAACCACAATCACTTCACGCACACGCGGAAGCATATGACTAGTTTTTCTTTTTCTTTTTTCCCCTAATTACTTGCATAGGGATTATTCTTTATACTATTTATGTTGTTTGTATTTTTTTGTCATGGATTGCACCAGTGAGGCTAAAACCAATTTCGTTGTATATATGATGTACAATGACAACAAAGGCTATACTATACATATAGGTAGATGATTAAATCAGCAGAAAGCCTTACCTTTTTAGTGTACATGATTTGAGCAGTATCTGAAGATTCTTCCACAGGGGTCCATTGTAGTAAAGTATCTGAACCCTGAATAAAAAGGAAGCAACATTACAATAAAATATTCCAACAAAATCCCTCATCCCAAAACTTGGTTTTTAAATTTTGAAATTTAAGTGATCAAATGAGTGCTGAATTTCACGTGTTTCCTCCTTGAAAAGCAGTTGATGCACAAATACTGAAATACTGCTCATCCCCCACTTTGTTATCTAAAATATCATCACAACCTGCCTAATGCTTTTTTATGTGCACTTAAATCATAAATTGTGGGAAACTTAAATTTTCTTCTGAAATATTGAAATCTTTTATGTACTACATAAACTACTACTTGTGCACATGCATTAATATAGCATACAGGTAGTCCTCATTTAGTAACTGCCTCATTTAGCTAGTTTGCAATTACAACAGTGATAAAAAAGTAACTTTGCAACCAGACCACACATTTACAACTTTCTCAGGTCTGCAAAGCAAAGGAAAACTGAAGCAAGATCATTACATTGCGATGTTTACTTAGCTTAAATAATACTTTGTTTAACGGCCGAGTTGCCAGTCCCAATCGTGGTCACTACATGAGAATAACTTGTATTAAGAATAAACTGTAGAAACCGCTGGACTCAAATACAAAGCTTCCGCTATTCTGACCAGTTTTGTTCAAATTAATCCTAACTACCTTTAACCATAATGTCACAATTAGACAATATTACGAAGCTACAAAAGCCTCAGATTCTTCCTCCAGCATCCAAAAACCAAAGTGGAAAAAAAGTCTTGAGCCTGCTTTAGCCCATTCATTTAATGGTAAATAAGACTGGATAGGATCCCCCAAGGTAACCAATACAATACTCCAATACCCCAATTTTCTCACCACGACCACTTCCGTTTTACAATCCAATTGGGCAACCTGTCTCGACCCACCTTCTCAATGATGCGGATAACTCCAGGTATGAGGGAATCCTGGTCAGGATGCCGCTTTGCACTGGTGTGTAAATAGACTCCATCTTTCTCAAACGCAATCTGAAAAAAAAAAAAATCAGAAGAAAAGAAATGGAAGAAATGGGCAGGAAAAGGACCAGAATTCCACTCCTCCAGTTTTTACCCCCAATGTGCAGCTCAAGTAACAAGATCCAAACTTCTTTAATGGTTTATTGTCAAAAGCCTCAAAACAACACCAAAAAAAAAAGGGGGGGCTCATTTTACATAACCGTAACGCTGATAACCAATTTCTACATACTACCAGGGGGGAAGGAATCTCAATACATATAGGAGGAATATCACGTCTCCCTGCAACTTCCAAGGCGGAAGAAAGCACCTTTCCCCATTTCTAACCAACCACACTTTCCATACGGAACGACACAGCCGCCCCTCGTCTCCCGGGAAACCATTTTCGGCTCATGCTTGAAAAAAACCCCTCAATCCTTTTTCCTTTGAGAGCCCATTTTTGCTTCAGGGAGCCTAACGAGGACCCCCCCCCTGGAGGATTAAAGGCCTTTCTTACCCTGCAGCCCCCTAACTCCATTCTGCCTGACAGCTACTTCCTGAAAAACAAACACGTCATTTCCTGCTCCGATTGACACCCCCCCGCCCTTTTCACAGAGCCGTGTTCTGTTTTTAATGTTTCGTGAAGCCGCCATCATTGTTTCTGGCGCGGAAAAAAAAATTCAAAAACTGGAACGGTGGATGTCTTGTCTGGAAACGCAGATGAAGCGTTGGGCGCCATCTTTGTAAAGGTCAAAGTGCCTGGATCTTTAAAGTTGACTTTATCACCAATATACAAGTAAAATTAGATAATTATGCACCGGTTAAGGAATGTTTTACACACTCGAAGAACTTAATAAAGCATGAAATAGAAAACATATTTTATGATTTAACTAGGGGAGGCTGGCACGTGGAAACATCTGGGTGATTTTGGCCTCGGAAGCTAAACTGGGGTCCGTCCAGGATGAATTATAATATGGTTGGGAGTCTTTTAAGCAATATCAATACTGGATATCGGGGTGGGGGGGAGTAATGCCAATAAATTATTACCAAGAAAATTATGTCCATGAAATATTTGAAACTCATCTAAAGTTCCTTGCAATTATTATCAAGGGACCGCTCCCTTGGTGCGGGAAAAATGAGGGAATTTTATTGAATGAAATAATACGTCTATGAAATTAATCTTGCAGCAGATTGCAAGATTAATTAATCTTGCATCTTTATAGATGGTGGGGGGAGTTTTCTATCAAATGACAAATAACTTAACAAACTTTAGAGGAGTTTCCGAGTGGGATGCTTCCTGAGATTTCAACTCCCAGAATTCATAGCAAACTGGCAACGTTGGCTGGTGTTCATACTATATTTGGAAGTTGATAGGCAGATTGATAGCATCGTATTTTAGCAACAGAAGTGTTTGATGTTGATGATGATCCAATATATATCTTTTCTGCTAAGCACCATCAAACAAGACACACCTATCCTAGGTCCTTGCGAAGAGCTAGATAAAAATGCCAAATCCAGTTTAAACATCTGGCTGGCTGTACAATGAAACCTAAGAAATGCCTCCCAGCTCTCGGTGACTATGGACAGCTCACACAACCAAGCAAACAAATCAGAATAATATCAATAATACATTAGAAAAGCTGTGCCAAGCATGGTGAAGCGAGGGATCTCAAACTCCAGACTCCCAGGTCTGACCAGGCGATGGCAGCAAATAGCTTAAAGCACGTTTTATCAACCTTAACCACTTTAAATTGGGTGGAATTCTGGGAGTTGAAGTCCACAAATCCTCAAATTGCCAAGATTGATAAACACTGGCTTAGAAGCTTCTGCCTCTCTTTGCTGCCACCTGCTGTTCGTTAGAATATCTGCAGCATAGCAACATTTTGCTTTTAGGAACCTGCAGGGTTTTAGTCGCCCTGCCTGTAGCAATCCGCTAGTGACTCCTGGCGGATACGGTTTAAATGGCGTGCGGAAATTCTCAGCCGAGGGTGCCATGTTTTAAACTGAGATTCTTTTAAACTTGAGATTCTTCAACTTTCACGTGGGTGTCTTGAAGTCCCTCTCTCGCCTCCTCCTCCTTTACAGAAGTTCGGCGGATTTCCTACTAAGTCCACAGTCACATGTAGCTTTCTCCCTCTCTTCTAATATGCCCTCTCTAGAATTATCGGTATCTCTTCGCCGCCTTTCGGATTTTGATAAGCCCTCGAAATTTAAAAATAAATAAATAAATTTAACATGGCAATGTGAACTTGGTTTCATAAACAACCACACGCATGCGTACGAGGAAACACTCCCTCCCCGCTTCCGATGCCATCTTTGGGCCGGGCAAAAGAAGGCCAATCCACGTTCTCGACTCCTTCCCTTCCCCCCGCCCAGACGCCCTCCTTTGTTCCCCGCCTTCCATCTTAGAAAAGGGCAGCGTGTGGGCGCTGGTCTCATGTCTTATAAGGGCGGTCGGAGGAGGCGGAGTCTTGGGGGTGGGGAAGGGGAGGTGGCGGTTGTTGTTTAGAAGAGGAGGAGGAGGAGGAGGGGGCGGCATAAGTGTCCTGGGAAGGGTTAAAGGTGAGAGGTCAGCATTCCGGCTGCTGACCCCCAAGGGGGCTGGGAGGGAAGGGGTCTCCGGTGCTTAAGCGAGGGGGGTGGGGTAAAAAAAGGTAGGAGAAGGTAATATGCGTCACCCACCCCTCCTGCCGCTTCCTTTCGGAGCCCTGCTCGGGGAGTGGGGGGTGTCTGGGGAGAGAAAGGAAAGATTTGTGCCGGGGGGCGTCCCTTCTTCCTCACGGTGCTGTCTGTCTGTCTGTCTCGGTATGTGTCCACCCCCCCCCCACCCTACCCCCTTGCTTTTATTCCAGGGCTGTTATCATTTGCTTTGGTGCCCTTTTGGGCTCTGCCCCGTTGGGAAAAGGGGGCTTTTCCACCCTGCATAGCCTCCTCTGCACCCCCCACACCCTGTGCATGCTCTTTTCCAGAGCAGGCTTCCAACACCTGAACCCCACTTTCTGCCCTGCACGCTATCCTTGTTTGTTTGCCTCTTGCAAGCTCTTGCTTTGGCGGCTTCTCTCCGTGAAAGAACCCAGCTTCTTTGGCTCTTCCAGGTGTGCTTGTGGCTCCTCTCTTGGTTTTCATACGGGCTGTTCACGGTGGCTTCTTAACTTTTTTCTTTTTTAACTCCTGCTCCACACCAGGTGTTTTGAATACAGGCTCCGGTTACACTGCTCAGCTGAACTCCCTCTCTGGAACAAACCAGGTTTCTTGGCCTTCTGTTCCTGCCCCGTTCCTAGTTTCTCATAAAAGTGCCTCCGGGTGAACCTGGGCTGTGACATTCAGCTGATAAATTGGCTAGGCAAATTGACTAAAAGTATTTTGCTTTTCGACTGGGCAAAAGCAACCCTAGGCGGTAGAAGCTGTCTTTAAAAAAAAAGGCATTGTGTGAATTTGAATGCCTGTTGCAGTGCGGTATTTGTGTCGCTTAGAAACAGGTGTTTGTTTTCCTCCTGCGAATATTTAATATTTTCATCAGCTCAGCTTTTTAACTATGGATGTGTTCTGTTCCACTGTGCAATGGTTTAACCTCAGTGTCTTTCTTGTTTTGTTTGCCTGCAGAATGACAGCTATGGCAGATAATCATAAGGACAATTGGGTAGCCCTGGTGGCTGCAGCAGAACAGTACCGGCGTCAAACAGGCAACGAAATTGTTTTGCTCACAGCCTTCCGGGCACCACCCCCCGGCAACTACAGCTATGCGCACCATGGGAGTGGGGCTCTAGCAGATGCCGTTCAACGCTACCTCGAAGATATTGCAGTGGTTCATAAAACCACTGCTTTCACCTATATTGCCCGCCCTCCCTCAAACCCTCATCCACTTCCCCCACTAGGATCCTATTCCCAAAGTTACCCCCCTACTTATGCTCCAGATGAACTTGCCCCACACAGGACGCCTACCTCCCAGGGAGGCCTGCCTCAGGCTTCGGGAGGCCAAGAACACGAAGATGAAGATGATGAAGGTGACAGAAATACATTGACTGAACTGGAACAACCCGGTGGGAAAAACCCTCCTAGTGACACTACTGGTATGTCTCTGCAACAAGTTTGCATTTATAGCTTGTTTTTCTATAAATAGTTTCAAGTAGCCTGCAATAAATATATGTCAAATATCAACCAAGTAGGCTGCTCACCCCAAAGCTTAACTTGAAAAGTCAGGCTTGGACAACACTGGCAATTACAGCGTAGGGGTAGAGAGAGACTTAGATATGCACTGCTTTTTGTAAAAAAAGTTCTAAGGTCAACCTTCCCCAGTCAGGAGTTCTCCAGATGTGTCAGACTTAACTCCCAGGACCTGCCAGCCAGCATCTGGATAAAAAGGCCCAGGGGTGTTAAAATTCAACCACCGGATGCCTGAATGTAAGTCCACAATAAATATTAAGAGTGTAGTGGACTATACAGGAAGTCCTCAACTTACGACCACAATTGAGCCCAAAATGTTGTTAAAGGGAGACATTTAAGTGAGTTTTGTCCCATTTTACGACCTTACATGCCACAATTGGTAAGTGAATCACTGCAGTTGTTAAATTAGTAACCCGATTGTTAAGTGAATCTTGTTTCCCCATTGACTTTGCTTGTCAGGTCACAAAAGGTGATCACATGACCATGGGACAGTCATAAATTTGAACCAGTTGCCAAGCATTGAATTTTGATTGCATTATCATGGGGATGCTGCAAAGATTGTAACTATGAAAAACAGTCATAGGTCACATTTTTCAGTGCCATTGTAACTTTGAACGGTCACTAAACGAACTGTCGTAAGTGGAAAACTACCTGTATTTTAACTGGATCTGTTAAGAAAAGAAACCTGATTCACACATTGTGCCAAGCCTTGACTGGCTTAAACATAGTTTTAGAACAAACAGTGTAGGCTTGTATAATAAGAAAAGCCACATTGAATTAAGGCTTAGTAAGATGCCTGAAGGCACTGGCTTCGCATCACATTCTTTAGCAGGATAAACACTAACTGTACACTAGTAGCACTTTTCCTATCGTTACAGTTGTGACAAAACTTGCCTCTGTTGAAGTGAGAAGGCACATCCCAAGGTATTAGGTTTGACAGAACAGTGGGTAGCAGTTTGAGAATGAAGTGAAGATACGATTATGCATAGTCCCTTGCATTCATTTCTCTCTCCCCCTTTTGGCCTTTGTATTTTATTTTTCTGCTAAAAAGGACTTGCAAATCAACAAGCAAAAAAAAATTAACAGGGTAACTTTATTATAGCTAATTAGCCAATAGAAGGGAAACAGAATAACAAATTGTTGGTGTGTCAGAGTTTGAAAGGGAAAAAAATGAAATCATATCATTTAAAGGTCCCTTGAAAAAACAATTTCTTAATAATAATGGAGAGCAATTTCATTTTGGGAACAAAATGAAACTCCGGATGAATGAGTGTTCCAGAATTGGGAATCTTCTGCCAAAAAGGCCCAACTATTTATCTGCTGCAGCTCAGAGCCAAGTCTCAGCTGAAGATCTCACATTGATAGGTTGATATATAGAAATATAAAATTTGAAATTGGTTTTGTTTTTTGAAAGATACAGTACAGCTATTTTAAGTGTGTGCATTTATCTAGTCAAAATAATTTGTATCAGATTTATAGATGTAATAAATTACATTTAGCTATCACTTTTTCAGGTGCTGAGAACCATTTCATGTAGCTTAATTTGAGAATCCTCAGAATTCTTAAAGGCATTTCGCTCATATTTCAAAAGAGATTGGAATAGAAGCCACTTGTGAGCACATGGCTGAAAAAGGAGATGGAATACTTTCGTGGCTTCTAGTCTTAGCTACTGCATCCCAGTGGGTCCATGTTGGGTGTTTCTTTGTACCTTGTCCTCTGAACCTTTAGCCTCTCTTGCTGTGTGTTTAATGCACGCAACTATCCCAAGTGAAGCCTGAAGAGTGCAGAAATATATTTTTAGCTTCCTGGCGTAGGAGAACCCATTTGATACTAGCTGGGATTGTTGGGTTGTGTGAAGAAGGGTGTTGGCCTGCAGTTTGCAAAGTACATTGTCCCATGTCTCCTAGGCTCCATTTTGAGTCACTGAATCTATCTTGTAGAGCACAACTAATTTCCTGCAGGCTGCAGCCAGGTTTCAGTCTTCCTCAGTTGGCCTGAATGTTCTTAGCAGTGCCAGCAATAGAGATCCTCCATATGTGCTGGATGACAATAAGGAAAGTTTATCATATACATAATTACAAGTAATCTGGAAGACATAGAGTAGGACACTGAATCAAATAGATCTGCTATGTGTCTCTGCCCTGACATATTCCTGCCTTCCCTCAGGAGTGACCTGAAAGTATTTGGTATAGTTTCATCTCTCAGCAAAACAAATCTGAGTATAGTGAATGCTTGCCTGGAGATAATTTAAGATTATTTCAAGAGAAGCTTTTCCTCATGTTGTTGGTGTGGGCATGGTTTTATTCTGTCCTCCTTTCAGGCCAATTTGGTTTCCTTCTACCATTTGTCTCAATTTATATTTTACATTTCTTCTCATCAAGCACTCAAAAGGCCAGAACACCTTAAAATCTCATAAAAACAATTACAAGAATTATTAAGAAAGCTGAAACTGAAAAATCTGAAGGGAAAGTTCTGGACTCCTTTCATAAAAGAAAGAGCAGGAGTTGAGTGTGATTTTCCTTGAAGTGCATTCTGCAGTTTGGAAATAAGATAGAAGCCCAACGAATGGAGCTCGGAAAATGAGGCCAGAGGGATGTCTTTAAGAAGGCTTCTTCTGTTGACCTTAATTTTCAAACAGAGACATGGCATTAGGAGTGCTTGAGATATTAAGACTGTAACTTGTTTTAAAAACAATCTACTGCAGCCACTGTTGTTATCTTCATTGCACCCCTTTGAGATAGACTAAAAGGCAGTAACTGATCTAAATAAGATATGTGACTGAGGGATGGCACTATAGTCTCTCTAGAATTAGATCTAACAACTAGACTGTAAAGTCACACTGGTTGACAGTATATTTTGACTTGCTTGCAAAATAGGTCATTAGTTGTGCAAAGCCGAAAATATTCCATTCCTCCTCCAAACTATTCTGATTCTGGTTGTTCAGCAAATAACCGTGGAGCAATCCAGAACAGCCAAAGTTCAGAGAAGGAGTAGAACGTTTACTGCCTGAGAACATTAGGTTGTGCATGTATGTATCATGTATGAAAGGCTATCTCCAAGAAAGCCTGTTTGGCCTCCCCTCTTTTTTTTTTTTTTTAATTTGATTTATATGCCGCCCTTCTCCGGAGACTCAGGGCGGCTTACAATGCGTTAAGCAATAGCTTCATCCTTTTGTATATTTATACAAAGTCAGCTTATTGCCCTTATTGTCAGCTTATTAACTGGGTCCTCAATTTACCTACCTTAGAAAGGATGGAAGGCTGAGTCAACCTTGAGCCTGGTGAGATTCGAACTTACAGTAATTGCAGACAGCTGGTGTTAATCACAATGCTATCAGTCTGCTGAGCCACCAGGCCCTCTTCTCCTAGAGCTTAAGTGAATAAAAAAAGAATCTTTGCTAAGCCTTTTAACTATTGATTTTGATTTTATTGTTTTCATATTTTATACTTTGCTATAGCTTTATAAGCTACATTGAGGGGTTATAATAGATAGTTGTCAACATATGACCACAATTGGAACCAGAATTTCTATTGCTAAGCAAGATGGTTATAAGTGAGTCATGCCTGTATTTATGATCTTTTTTTGCCACAGTTATTAAATGAATCTGACCTCTCCCATTGCCTTTGCTTGTCAGAAGTGCTCTGGGAAGGTTGCAAACAGCCATCACATGATCCCAGGACACTGCAAGCATTATAAATGCCTGTTGCCAAGTGCCCAAATGTTGATCACATGACTGGGGATGCTGTGACCGTTTTAAGTGAGTGCACCAGCCATAGATCATTTTTTTTAGTGCTGTTCAAATTTTAGAATTCTTTATTGGCCAAGTGTGATTAGACACAAAGAATTTGCCTCCGGTGCATAAGCTCTCAGTGTCATACAACAATAGTGATAGATCATTATCATAGTCACTGTAAAATGGTTCCTAAATGGATGGTTTTAAGTCAAGAACTACTGATATAAGCAGAAATATGTGCTATAATTATTTGACATATCCCACCTTTATTTTACACGTAATATAAAATACATTTTTATAGCATGCATACTTCTCCCATTTTCCCCACAACAACAATCTTGTAAGGTAGGTTAGGCTGAAGAGATTGTCTGACTCAAGGCCTCCAGCTGACTTACATGCCTAAGGGAGGACTAGAACTCATGACCTAACACTTTCTGGTTTAGTATCTTAGCCACTGCATTATCCTGGCTCTCTTTAATGTCCCCCAATTAATACCTTCCTTTTAAAATTGGCTTCTCATATTTGAAGTGCATTCCTTTCAGATGTCCTATTGTCATCTGCTGACATGAAAGAAGTCTGTGTGAAGGAGAGGTCTACAGCAGTGTTTCTCAACCTTGGTAGCTTGAAGATGGGTGGACTTCAACTCCCAGAATTCCCCAGCCAGCGCTGCTGGCTGGGGGATTCTGGGAGTTGAAATCTACCCATCTTCAAGCTACCAAGGTTGAGAAACACTGGTCTACAGACTCATTTAGTTGCGATAATGTAAACTTTAATCCACATTTACTAAGCAGAGCAGACCTATTAAGCTATTAAGACATCTTGTTCATGATGTACTTATTTTTCTTCTCCATCCATTCCATATTGTTCTTGCCTCACCTGAGGGTTGAGGTATACTTTCTGACTTTGCCTTCAAGGAAATGTATAAATTAAAATAAAAGATAGGACCTTCAAGCAGCCATTGGGTTTTGTTTCAGGTTCCAAGTCAGTTGCTGAAAACTATTATATTGAGCATGATTGGTTCTAACTGGTCTTTGTTTCAAACACACACACAAACACACGCCAACATTTGTGCTGCATTTAGAAAACCTTGGTGTTCATCCAAGCTTGTTGATATCTTCCAGCTGTGATGGTATTATTTTTGGATACAAAAAGATTAATTCTTTAAAAAATGGTGGTACGAGAAAGGCAGCATTTCCATTCACCTGGTATGATAATCCACATTTATGTTGCGGGACAGGAGTGTATCATGAGGGATCTTGTACGAACAGCCACTGTCATTCTATATTTTAAGATAACTATTAATTTCTAGGTCTGTTTGTGATGGACGAAGATTCTCCAAGCCAAGATTATGAGCCTTTTTTTGATTCTGATGTGGAAAGCACTGACGGTGAGTGGAGTAGCCCTGTGTAAGAGAGACAACACTTTTGAGTTTTTCCTTTTGAGTTTTTCCCTATTCTTTCTGTGGACTAGGTATTCTCCCTTCTCAGAATGATCAGTCCAAACCACCTGCGAATTTTTGGTTTCAGCTTCTTCCATGAAGTCCTCTTTCGTTGTAAGGATCTTCTTGACAAGCCCAATGACATTCAATTACAGATAGTCCTCGACCTACGACCACAGTTGAGTCCAAAATGTCTGTTGCTAAACAAGACAGTTGTTAAGTGAATTTTGACCCATGTTATGACCTTTCTTGCCACACTTGTTAAGTGAATCACTGCAGTTGTTAAGGTAGTAACATAGTTGTTAAGTGAATCTGGCTAACCCATTGACTTTGCTTGACAGAAGGTCGCAAAAGGGGATCCCATGACCCCGGGATACTGCAACCACCATGAGTATGAGTCAGTTGCCAAGTGTCTGAATTTTAATCACGTGACCATGGGGATGCTGCAATGGTCATAAGTGTGAAAAACAGTCATAAGTCATTTTTTTCAGTGCCATTGTAACTTTGAACAATCACTAAATGAATTGTAAATTGAGAACTACCTGTACTCAAAAATGAGAGCAAATATATGTGTTCCAGGATAATGTTGAAGGATCCAATCTTAGCCACTAAAACTATGCTGGTTACAGTACAGGTAGTTGCAGAATCCAATCTGGGTGGGTCACCAGGATCAAAGGTTTTGTCTTCCGAGCTTTTGGACTCATGCTGGAGCCCATCTTCAGGGAACTTCTCCTTAGCAGAGTGTTTGTTGTTCTGTGTGTGGTATTTATAGTGCCTGTTTAGGCTGTTTAGATATTGATTGGGGTGTGTCAGAACTGGCTTTTAAGTTATTAGCTGTCTTTTGCTTGTGGTCCCCAGCCCTCAACTTCTAAGTACTTGGTAGGCTGGTGGTAAATCAACACACCTGTTGATTGACGAGTGGCCTGTTTCCCAGGCTTCAATCACTTCCCTGGCTGTTTTTGTGCCTGCTCGTCCAACAAACTTAGTAGCTGCAAAATTGAATGTGTGTCCAGGTTCATGGCAGTGTGAGGCTTCCAACGAGTTCGGGTCTCCTCGTCTGACCACTCGCTTGTGTTCTTGCAATCTGGTGATTAGCTTCCTCCCTGTCTGTCCTACATAGTCAGAGGGGCAATCCATGCAGGGGATTTGGTAATTACATTGGAAGTACCTCCCACCTCCAAGGGATCTTTACAATGCATAATTTGTCCTCGTACATATGTTAACCTCTGGGCAGTTTGCAATTCCCACTTGCAACTCTGGGAAGCTGCATTCAATCCCCTGCATGGATTGACCCTCTGACTATGTAGGACAGACTGCCATGAACAACGACACACGTTCAATTTTGCAGCTACTAAGTTTATTAGACGAGCAGGCACAAAAACAGCCAGGGAAGTGATTGAAGCTTAGGAAACAGGCCCCTCGTCAGTCAACAGGCGTGTTGATTTATCATCAGCCTACCAAGTACTTAGAAGTTGAGGGCTTGGGAGCACAAGCAAAAGACAGCTAATAACTTAAAAGCCAGCCCTCAACATACCCCAATCAACATCTAAACAGCCACTTACAGCAGGCACTATAAATACCACACACAGCAAACACTCTGCTAGGGAGAAGTTCCCTGAAGATGGGCTCCAGCAAGAATCCGAAAGCTCAGAAGACAAAACCTTTGATCCTGGTGACCGACCCAGATTGGATCCTGCAACTACCTATACTGTAACCAGCATAGTTTTAGTGGCTAAGAGAATAAAAAAGATCTGTTCAGCCATTCACTGGATGACTTTGGCTAGTCTAGCATACTTTGCAAATTTGTTGAAAAGAGAAAGAAAGAGGGAACTCCTTTATCTGTTCCTTGGAGAAAGGATATAAATGTGAGGGATAATTAAACAAAGATCCACCTAATATGTGTGGCTTTGTCTCCTCTACCCTGTTGGCTCCCTTAATTGCTTGGTCTAATTAGTCTTTAATGAGACTGCTAGGCATGGTTAAGTGGATCCAATTTACTTTGTTGGAAAAGCTTGTTCTCAACTTTTTTCCTTATATTTAATGTCATTCTCCACAGTTTGTATATTACAAATTATAACTCCTCGCTATTTATACATTTGACATTTTTGTAAATAATCTGGATATTATCATTTGAGTTTTCATTTTTAGTTTTCAAAAACTAGAAGCTGGAATTCTTTATGACAGCCATCTCCAATTTAACAGTATTCAATCCAGCAACCAGGATTTCCTATCTTTTTTTATATTGCCAGCTGGGAATTCTGGGAACTGTAGTTGCAATATGATTGGAAGATGCCAGATTAAGGGAGGCTGCATAAATGGAAACTTCATTAATTGACTATAGTGGTATTTGAAACCCCAAGAAGTTGCTTCATTTCATTTGTCTTTTCTAGATCTTCCATATTCTTGTTGGAATTGACACTGTTACAGGGTGAGAGGGAGTTTTAAATTATAGATTAAAGGTTGCTCTACTGATGAATCAATGTCTGGCTTCCTGGGATTTTCAGGAAACAGAATATGGAGAAGTGCTGAATGAGAGTAGCTTTGGCCAGGTCTAAAAATGAGCATTTTGGGTATTAATTGATAAAAAATATCCTCAAGAACATATACCAATAATCTATGCCAAAGATGCTTGTACACGCTTGGATTTTTTTTTTGAATAAAGTTTAGAGAGAGATGGAGGATCTGGATAGCTTGTAACCATGGGTGTGTTGCTAGACCCTTCCATTGTTAGACCCCTCCAATGCTACCCACTTTTTGAAAAAGGCTTGTCATAAGAAAAAAGGAAGGCAACATGCTGCACAATGACGCACTTGCCTTCTGCTTTGTATCTATTTGCAGGAATCCCCTTGAGCTTATTAAGGCATGATAGAGAACATCCTAGTAAATGAGTGTTTTGTGATGGGCCATGAAAGTACATCTGCCACATGCTGCCAAAATCCCAGATGTGCCTTTTGTCTTAAGAGGTTGCCCACCTCTGCTCTAAATATTGTTGAATCGCAACTCTCGGTAGCCTCAGCCAAACGTGATCAAAGATTAACGATTCTGGGAGTTGTAATTCAACCAAATGAAAGGGATTAATCTAAACCAGGCCTCTCCTGCTTTTGATCAGGCTTCGGCTGCTCACAGCTCACTGTTTTCAAATGTTGCACAGTTGGTCTAAGCTGCTTTTTCCCCCCTCCCCCCCCCCGAATCCCCACTTTTTCTCAGATGGGAGTCTGAGTGAGGAGGCTCCAGGACAGACAGCTCCTCCACCCCCAAGCCATCAGTATGCCAAATCCCTCCCTGTCTCCGTGCCCATCTGGGGCTTTAAAGAACAACGCCAAGAGATGCGATCCTCTGACGAAGAGAACAGTAAGGTGGGTTGAAGTAAGGATGTGAACCTTGAGAGGCCATCCCCTGGGGAAGCAGAATGGCTCTCAGGGCCCTTTCCTTTTCCTTGGGTGTCATTGGAGCCTTGCTGACGGAGTACGGGTGGTCCTCAAATTACAACCATTTATTTAAGAGACTGTTCAGAGCTACAGCGGCACTGAAAAATACGACTTACGACTGGTCCTCGTACATATAACTTCCCCAGAATTCCCATGGTTAGTCATCCACATTCTGGCAACCAGTATGTATTTACAATAATTGTAGTGTCCCAGGGTCATATGATCACCATTTACCACTTTCCCAGCCGGCTTCCAACAGATAAAATCAGTGAAGAAAGCTGGATTTATTTAACAACCACATGTTTCACTTAACTGTAGTGATTTGCTTAACGACGACGTGGCTGGAAAAAAAGGTCATAAATCAGGCACATTTCATTTCACCATCACTTTGCTTAGCGGCGGAAATTCTGGTCCCAATTGTGGTCATAAGTCAAGGACTACCTGTAATAAAATCTTTGAGGGGAGGTTGTTGTGGCTGAGCCTGTCTGAAAGTAGGGGAACAAAATATTTGAATGCTTTTAAGGAAGACCCAGAATTTGCAACACATTAAAGAAGGTTGCTCAGGCACTAAATTACATATTTGGAGAGAAACTGTGGGAACATTCTATATTTGTGATAGAACCTGAAAGAATGTCTGACAGAAAAAAATTAAAAATCTGTTCTACATCTCCTAAAGGATGGAACACAGGAAAATGCTCTCAGGTTACAGGAAGGCAGATCAAAGCAGGCAGACTGAATTGTGTGGAGGACTTTCTAACAGTAAGAGCAGTTCAAGCCAAATACTCAAAGATGATGTTGGCTCATTGCATTAGATACGTTTAAAAAAAAGTCAGGCAGCAATTTTGTCAGCCATGCTTTAACTTGGGTTCCTGGACTGAGCAGGGCATTGGGCCCAATCAAACTCTCCATTTTTCATAGTCCGATGTAGTTTGGAATAGCAGATGCACAGAAATGCAAGAGGCTAATGCAAAGTTTCCCAATCTTGGCAATTTCCAGATGTATGGACATCAATTCCAAGAATTTCTCAGCCAGCATAGCCATTTCTGAGAATTCTGGGAGTTGAAGTCCACTCCTCTTCAGTTTGAAAGGTTGGGAAACTCTGATCTAAGGGTTGGCTCTTTCTCCACTATCTTGGCCATTTAATTGTGCCTAATTCAGTTGTGACTTTTGGCTTTATTTGTCCTTTCCAAACTCATCTCTATATCGTTTACCCATAAAGCACTTAGGTAGGTATAATGATATAAAGGGAAATCTTACAGTTAGATACTTCAGAAGAAAAGAGTTTACAAAAAGGGGCTTGAAACCAGTTTCTGGAGAAAAATCAGAAGTGGCCTGCAGTTCCTTAAACACGTTAAAGCTTTCATCCTTCCGAGCAGGTAATGGAAAATGGCATATAGGTGGTCCTTGATTTACGATCACATTTAAGATCAGAATTCCCATCTCTAAGCAAGGCCATTAAATGACTCACACCCAATTTCACAAACTTTTTCGCCATTGTTATGCAAATCACTGCAGTTGTTAAGTGAATCGCAGTTGTTAAATGATTCAAGCTTCCCCCATTGATTTTGTTGGAAGCCAGCTGAGAAGGTCACAACTTCAGGTGATACATACACACCTAGCTACAACTATCTTAAATAGACATCTGTTGTTTAGCAACCAAATTTTGATCATGTGACCTTGGGGTGCTGCAATGGTCATAAGTGCGAGAATCGGTCATAAATCACTTTTTTCAATGCTGTTGTAACTTCAAACAGTCACTAAACTGCAAATCGAGGACTACCTGCAAGGAGCATGTTGTGTAGAAAACTAGCTTTCCAGGTTGGTTTTCCTTATCTTCCTAAGGGTATAGAAGGAATACAGGTAGTCCTCGACATACAACCACAATTTAGCCCAAAATTTCTGTTGCTAAGAGAGAGATTTGCTAAGTGAGTTTTGCCCCATTTTATGACCTTTCTTATCACAGTTGTTAGTGATACAGTTAGTGAGTGATACAGTGATACAGTTCAGGGGTGGGTTCTACTTGCCTTTATTCCCGGTTTGCAACAGGGCCGCGCACATGTGCAGAAGCATTCTAATGATTTCAGGGTTGGTGGGCAGAGCCTCCCGTCGGTTCTACTACCGATTCTATAGAACCAGTGCGAACCAGGGGAAACCCACCACTGATACAGTTGTTAAACGAATCTGGCTTCCCCGTTGCCTTACCAGGTTGCAAAATGTGGTCACATGACCGCAGACACTGCAACCATCATAAATATGAATCAGTTTCCAAGCGTCTGAATTTTGCTCATGTGACCATAGGAATGCTGCAAGGGTCATAAGTGTGAAAAATGGTCACACAACCCTTTTTTCAGTGCCGTTGGAACTTCGGATGGTCACTAAATGAACTGTTGTAAGTTGAGGACTACCTGTAATGGTGGAAGACAAGTCAGAGTCATAGTGGTAGCTTCTCATGATCAGTGACAGCAGGAACACGGGAAGGAGTCGAAAGAATTTGGAGATGCGGGAGGAAAGGCAAATGAGTTCTCCATTTTCTCACTTCCATTCCTCTTTTTGCAGCATTCGTCTCCTGACCTCGAGAAGATTGCTGCCAGCATGAGAGCTCTGGTGCTGCGGGTTTCAGATGGCACAGAGATGTTTGGAGACCTGCCTCGGCCACGCCTGAATACGAGTGACTTCCAGAAGCTGCAGAGGAAATATTAATAGATCTGGCCATTGATCCTACCACCTCGGCACCATTTTCCTCCACTACCAAAAATCGGTAGACAGGGTTCAGAGCTCGTCTCAAGCCATACTGTTCAAATTCTGCCCTCCGCTCCTCCAGCCATTGCTCCCACAAGCTATAATTTAAAATGGGCAACCTCAATTTCACACTACAGATGGGCTGGAGGGGTTATAATTACCTCCTTTTTTTTCCAAACGGGAAGCCTCCTCCTCTATGATTTGAATACAAAAGTCAGTGTTTCTCAACCATGGCAACTTTAAGGTGTGAGGACTTCAACTCCCAGAATTCCCTAGCCAGCTGTGATTCTGGGAGTTGAAGTCCCCACACTTTAAAGTTGCCATGGTTGAGAAACACTGACCTTAGCTATAACAGCCCTTCTGAGAGGGGCTTCTGACACACCATGACACACAAGACAGGAACACTAGAGACACCCTGACAAAAGTAGCTCTTCCACCATGCCTCTGCCGCGCCAACCCTCTCCAACCGATCTTTCTTCAACAAGCTATTGGAAATTCTCCATCTCCTTTTTTTTTTTCTCCCCAATTAAGTGTCTTAAAGGAAGATCCTTTGCACACGAAGTGGGCTTGTTTATACTTTGGTTTAAATTAACCATCCCTTTGAGGAACAGTGAATGGAAGGAGGGTTCTATGCCATTTTGCTGTTCTTCATTTTCTTTTCTCCCACATGTAAATCTCTCCCCATTTCCAGGAGTAGAATTTCAGGGTCCTTTTTACTTTCGGGGAGGTTGGTGCAAATGTGTCCTTCCACCCTGTGGCAGGTGGGATGCGAAAGAGGGTCTAGGGGCTGTGCACAGCCTCGGACTGATCCCACTCCAACCCAGCCTACTTTTGTATCAGATTTTCAAGAGCCATTTCTGGCTCAAACCCTCTATTTTTGTCCAAAGACGATTGGCGAATTGGAAGAGAGAGGATATTTTGTTCTCCTTCCTGCCAACCTATAAGCCAATAAAAATAATAATAATAAAGTTGTCTTTTACCAACTCCTTCTGCTGTATTGTCTTGAGTTTTTACGGTAGAAATCAGCTGTTTTGGCTTGGAGTTCTGAAGCGCAAGTTGGAAAAAAATAATTTAAATAGAAAAAACACCAGGGAAGTTTCCAGAAAGTTAAAACACTGAAATTGCACTCCAAGTAATGTAGTCCTCGACTTACAACAGTTCATTTAATAACCACTTGCAGTTACAACAGCACTGAAAAAAGCAACTTATGACCATTTTTCACTGTTATGACCATTTTAGCATCTCTATGGTCATGTGATCAAAATTCAAATGCTTGACAACTGATTCATATTTATTATGATGGTTGCACTGTTCCCGGGGACATGTGATCACCTTTGGTGATGTTCTGACAAGCAAAGTCAATTGGGAAGCTAGACTCACTTAACAACTGTGTTACTAACTTAACTGCTGCAGTGATTAACTTAACAACTGTGGCAAGAAAGATCTTAAACCGGAGCAAAAATTACTTGACTGTCTTGCTTAGCAACAGAAATTTTGGGCTCAATTGTCATAAGTCGAGGACTACCCGTAATATGAAAAGACAAGAGGGTGACTTCTTAAAACTGCCTAACATTTAAAGGCTTCAACGGAAACTTTGTTCGATGAAATACTGCCGCTTTCCCCATTATTTTTAAAGTCTTCAATGGGAACATTGCCATTGAATTCATTTGCAATGTTGTCAAGGAAAACTATAATGGGATATGAATAATATGAATAATTCTAAGACGTTTTTACCTTCCAAATCTCCAGTTTTTATTTTCTCAGCCTCCCAGACTTTTTAAAGTTCAGTTGTAGGTAGGACTAAATCATAACATAAACCAGAAACAACAGGTGCAATGCAGTTTCTAAAAGATAAATACTGTTTTATTGGTACTTGGTATATTTTTGTTATATACAAAGCAGGAGATTGGAGGGGCTACATTATAAAATATAGGGAGAAGTCAAAGTGTAAAGAAGAGCTTTGCTTAGGACTTAAAACTTATGAACAATAGAAACAGAGACAAAGTTCTTCAGGAGAACTGGTTATTTTGGAAAGAGAAGGCCCCTCTTGCATGCATGGTATGTATGAACCTACCAAGTGTCAGAACTGGCTTTCGCCTGAAGAATAGAAACAGAAAGATGTGGGAAGAGACCAATGCAAAAAAAAAAAAAACCTCCAGAAGAGCAAAACTGCTCTTGATCCATCTGCATCTCATGTCCCCAAGATTGAAAGGACAAATAATGGACTTGGATGGAGTCAGTCATAGTATTTCTCTACCCTCCGAACTTGGCAGTACATCAGCATGGAGAACACGATGCCCAAGACCTAAAGGAACAGAGAAAGATTTACTCAGAAAAAGAACAAAAGCCCTAACCCAGTTTATCTATACTGTCCCCTTGGAAATTCCTGTTCCTTGTGCTGCTCCAAAACACAAGCAGGTACTGCCAGCTCTTGTCTTGGGCCTTGAAGTAATCCTACTGCTTGACATGTAGAAGCTAACTGATCATATTCTAAACTAATGCTTCTCATTCTTAGTAATTTTAAAATGTGTGGACTTCAACTCCCAGGATTCTCAATCCCTGTGATGGCTCAGGAATTCTGGGAGTTGTAAGTCCACACATTTTAAATTTGCCAAGATCGAGAAACACTGTTCTAAGCCCAGCCCCATATGACCTACTTCATCTTCAGTTTTGAGCAGCAATGGATGGGTGCAGAAGGTATACTTTCCTGCCTCTCTTTCAAACTATGTTTAACCAGGTTTAACTAGAAAGTGACTGGAGAAGGGAGGGCCCTTCTTTGCACTTTCTCTACCAGCCATCTTGCTGCCTTAGTGGAATTTTGGATAGTACAAGAACAGGTAGTACATGTTACCATAGTAACACAACTTTTCTCAGTCTTGCACTCTCCACATGGGTTGAAAATTACAGGGATCTGGCTGGAGGTATAACAGCCAGGTGCTGGATTTGAATTGACACAGTGGGAGACTCGGGTTCAAGTTCACCTCAGCCAAGGAAATTCCCTGGCAGTTTTGGGCCACTCCTCCGCCAGTAGAGATTGTGGGAATAAAAAGGCAGGAAGGTTTCACTATATATGCTGCCTTGAGCTCCTGAAGGAAAAGGCTAGATGGAAGCCTAACAAATCTTAGTGAGCTGAATATTCTCTCTGGTGTTGGTCACATTTAAAAAGTAGCTTTAAGGCCAATTCTATTATCTTCTTTCTATCAGATCTGCAGCTAGGCTATGACTATTGTAAAGATTATGCAAACATTAGATGCCAGCGGAGGAATACTGAAGCTACCTCTTTCCTGCCATCCAGTGGCCATTGAAAGTTTTCCATCTTAGATATGTTAAAACCCAGATAAATACTATGATGTATGCTTAATGAAATCTTGGAAACCAGCTGGCCAAAAACTTAAATCCTTTCCATTATTTTTATATTTAATCTACATACTGTTTTTCTAATTCCATTGCTGTCTTGCGCACCTTTCCTATTATATTATGATCTAAATATAAAGATTCTGTCTTTATGGAACCTACATAACCTTAATGAGCTGTAAACTGGCTTTCCTTCTGCCTGCTGTTTGCTCTGTTTCTCATGATAGGTAGCCTCCATTTTTTAAAAGAAAGAAGCACACTTTATTGTACGTATTTCTTTCTATCTTCCAAGTGCAACAGAAGACATTGAGGTGATGTTTGGTATCCTCTGAGCAGGAAAAGATTTAAATGTCGTCCATTGCTTTATCTTAGGCCAGGGGTGGGCAACTGTGGCCCTTTTACAACCTGTGGACTTTTAACTCCCAGAATTCTTGAGACAGTCAAGCTGTCTCAGGAATTCTGGGAGTTGAAGTCCACAGGTTGTAAAAGGGCCACAGTTGCCTACCCCTGTCTTAGGCTAAAGAAGATTAAGCAAAAAAAAAAAAAAAAAGTACATTAAGTCTAGGAAGACTGCAAGCCTGTTTTTGCTTGTTCCTCATTCAACTTAAAATTGTGCACTCAGATTCTCAGGTATAATTTTGAGAAATTCAGGGGGGGGAAACCTTCCTAAGAGATTGGGAGAGATCCTTGCATTCCCTTGTTCTATGTCAGGGGTGGGGAATGATGTCCTTTTTATGACATAGACTTCAACTCCCAGAACTCCTGAACCAGCATGGCTGGCTCAGGAATTCAATTAATCAATCAATTGTAATAGAACTGGAAGGAACCTTCGAGGTCTTCTAGTCCAACCCCCTGTTCAAGCAGGATACCATTTCAGATAAGCTAATGTCCACCTACAATGATGAAGCACCTACAATTTCTGAAGGCAAGCTGTTCCACTGGTTAATTGTTCTCATTGTTAGGAAGTTTGTCCTTAATTCTAGTTTTTTTCTCTCCTTGATTAGTTTCCATCCATTGTTTCTTATCCTGCCCTCTGGTGTTTTGAAAAATAATCCCCCTCCTTTTTGTGGCATCCTCTCAAACACTGGAATATTGCTATCATGTCCCCCCTAGTCCTTCTTTTTTCTAGGCTAGCCAAACCCAAATTCTGCAACCCATTCTTCATATGTTTTTGTCTCCAGGCCTTTAATTATCTTAGATGCTTTTCTTTTTGCACTTTTTCCAAAGTCTCAACATCTTTTTTGTAATGTGGTGACCAAAACTGGATGCAGTATTCCAGGTGTGGTCTTTCTAAGGCTTTATAAAGTCGTACTAATACTTCACATGATTTTGGTTCTATGCCTCTGTTTATACAACCAAGGATTGTATTAGCTTTTTTGGCTGCTGCCGCACACTGCTGGCTCATATTTAAGTATCGTTGAAATCCACAAGTCATAAAAGGGCCATCGATCCCCACCCCTACTCTATATTGTGGTTAGAATAGAGAACGTGCAAGGAAATCTTGCTAGATATCTAATACAGTGTTTCTTAACCATGGCAATTTTAAGATGTTTGGACTGCAACTCCCAGATTTCCCCAGCCAACATGCTGGATGAGGAATTCTGGGAGTTGAAGTCCACATATCTTAAAGCAGCGAAGATTGAGAAAAACACTGGTCAAAATTACTTCATCTACCACTTGTGCTTTGACCATCTCACCTGGACAACAATGATACAGGCAGCAAAAATGCCCATTGCAAAGATGTTCTCCGCTAGCCAACGTTTCACCTTCTCATAGCAAGGCTGCAAGGAAAAGGACAAAATAAGCAGAAGCACATTAAACAGTGGTTAGGAAACCTTGGGAGGAATGTCCCATACAGGTAATTCTCGACTTACAGCCATTCGTTTAGTCACTGTCCAAAGTTATGGCAACACTGAAAAAAGTGACTTACAACCAGCATCCCCTTGGTCACATGATCAATATTCAGATATGTGGAAAGCAGCATGTATTCACAATTTTTGCAGTGTCCCAGGATCACAGTTTGTGACCTTTCCAGCTGGATTTCAACAGGCAAAGTCAAGCAGAATTGACTTAACAGCTGCAGTGATTCATTTAACAACTGTGGCAGGAAAGGTCATAAAATGGGGCAAAACTCACTAAGCAACGTAACTTTTGGGCTCAACCATGGTCGTAAGTCGAGGACTACCTGTACATGCTTACTACACACACTATTGTTATCTACTGTTAAAATTAATAGACATCCTTAAAAATCATGAACAGACAGAGAAGAGGACAAGCAGCAGCAAGGTGGAATTTCAGGTTGTGCATTGTTGCATAAACAAAGTGCATTGGGGTTGAGGAATCTAGAAGGCCACCCATGCAGGAAGGAGATGTCTGCAGGGCCTTCCACAATTCTATGTGCTTCAGTCTGGCAGTGAATTTTACAGATTCTCTTAGAGAAAGTGCCAGTTTGGAAACCACTGCAGGGAAGGGAATTCCCAATAATCTCCATGTACTGATAGCATTACCTAGTTTGGTAATGAAATGTCTGCATGAAAACTACCAAGCTCGAGAGCACCAAGGACTCCACCATTCAAACCTAAGCTACAAATATTCTCTTCTATCAGTATAAATAATATTCAGCACAATCCTTTGTTGCCATCTCACCTCTTTCCACCAGCTGGCACTATCCCTTTGACAATCATTGCTTCGCTGTAAGCAGCAGGACTCAGGAACCCAAGTGCTATTCTGCACCTCAAACCAATCGGTGTAGTTCCGTACCCCGCAACAACGGAACTGCAAAGCAAGAAGATAAGAAGGAGAGGGAGGTATGTATAACATTGTATTGCTAACTAGGGCATACAAAACCTTTGCCAGACCAATTCTTGAATACAGCTCTTCCACCTGGAACCCACACTACATATTGGACATTAACACGATTGAGCGGGTTCGGAGGTATTTCTCAAGAAGAGTACTCCACTCCTCTACTCACAATAGAATTCCCTATGCCTCCAGGCTTGAAATTCTGGGCTTGGACAATCTAGAACTGCACTGCCTGTGGTCCGATCTAAGCATAGTACATAAAATTGTCTGCTACAACGTCTTGTCTGTCAATGACTTCTTCAGCTCCAACCACAATAATACACGGGCAAACAATCGATACAAACTCAAGGTTGCAGAAAATGCGACTTCAGCAGCAGAGTGGTCAACGCTTGGAATGCTCTACCGAACTCCATGGTTACAGCCTCAAACCCTCACAGCTTCAATCTCAAGCTGTCTACCGTGGATCTCACCCCATTCTTAAGAGGTCCGTAAAGGGGGGGCGTGCATAAGCGCAACAGCGTGAGTATTGTCCCTGTCCTACTGTCCCCATTTATCTGTACTTACTTCCTTTGTTCATGTTTATGTTCATACCTATACTTGTTATCTTGTACATGTTTGACAAACAAATAAAATAAAATAAAATAAAATAAAATAAAATAAAATAAAATAAAATAAAATAAAATAAAATAAAATAAAATAAAATAAAATAAATAAAATAAAATAAATAAAATAAAATAAAATAAAATAAAATAAAATAAATAAATAAAATAAAATAAAATAATAAAATAATAAAATAAATAAAATAAAATAAAATAAAATAAAATAAAATAAAATAAAATAAAATAATAAAGTAAAGTAAAGTAAAGTAAAATAATAAAGGAAAGGAAAGGAAAGGAAAGGAAAGGAAAGGAAAGGAAAGGAAAGGAAAGGAAAGGAAAGGAAAGGAAAGGAAAGGAAAGGAAAGTAAGTAAAGTGTGTGTGTTTGTGCCTGATGTCAAGAAAAACTCCCAATGGTTTCAAACCAGGTGGATACCATACTAAACCATTATTTTTACGCACTCACCTCATTTTGCGCCAGGTCCCATGCTTTGGTTAACCCCACGTTGTCGTCTGTGCCATAGAGCTTGAGTCCTTCCTTGAGGTTAGACTGGGCATATCGATCAAACTGGAGGAAAGACATACTACATGCACCAATGGATTTATTTAGTGTCACAAGTAAATGTCTCTGGATAGGGGAAGTACCAATGAACCAAGTTTTCAGTCATCACAGTGGTGATTAAGAGGCCTTCTCCCCCCAAAGTTGAGGGGACTTGGAATGCCCTAGGCTGAAACAGGGTACTTTTGGCTGGGTAGAGTCCTGAATAGGGAAACTTGATATTAAAATACTTTATATACTTGCAAGCCATATTTCTATAAAGGTAGTCCTCGAGTTACGATCACAACTGAGCCCAAAATTTATGTTGCTAAGTGAAACGTTTGTTAAGTGAGTTTGCCCCATTTTACAACTTTTCGTGCCACAGTTGTTAAGTAAGTCATCGCATTTTTTAAGTTAGTATCACGGTTGTTAAGTGAATCTGGATTCCCCATTGACTTGGCTTGTCAGAAGGTTGCAAAAGCTGATTCCTGTACTTAACACTTCAGTCTGTTTTTTTAATATCACCTTTTAGATTATCAAAATACCATTATCCAGGAACAGAAACATCATGTAATTTGATCAAAGGGAACTTTTATGGGATGGGGAACTCCAAAACAAACCAGCAAGTTTTTGTATGGACATGGAATGGAGAATCCTATAAAAGGGCACTTTTGCTGGCTGAGACATCCTGCAACAAGGCAGGCTAGGGGAATTCTGGGAGTTGAAGTCCATATACTGTTGTGTTTGAGAAACTCTAATCTACACTCAGATGCAAATTTTCCAGTTTCTTAACAGATTTCTTAGACCCACAATTGGAAAACAGGAGAGGTTGAAAGTAAACCTGCATATATTTTTTCTCTCATAACATCATTATTATCATCATCAGTTCTGGACACATTAAGATAGGAATGGATGGCTAGTATGACTACATTGGTGTACGACTATTAAATATTGTATTTTCTGACACATGGCACCAAACTGTGTATGACTGACATGATCTCTTGACCACATAGAAGCAAAGAAGATGACTTAGCCGGTACAAAATTGTTTCTCCCAATTGTTTTGTTTTTTAAAAAAAAGAATAGGAAAATTTTTGAGAGTGTAAAACGTAACCACATGACCAAAGGATGCTGCAAATGTCAGAAATACATGCCAGTTGTCTAGTGCCAGAATTTTGATCATGTGACTGCAGATGCTGCAACGGTTGTAAGTCCAAGGACCAATCGTAAGTCGTTGTAACTTCAAACAGTCTCTAAAGAATGCTTGTAAGTCGAGGACTACCTGTGCAATGGATTCTTTCCTCATTCTGTGAAATTGAGATAGATGTTCAGTCTGTATTACATACTTCTTTGGATACTTGGAAATCATACTGTGATACACATTTCTGATATTGGTGATGGCATAATCAGCTGTAATGCAGAGCACTGAGGATTTTCTTTAAGCAATCTCTTTAGCAATTTACCCCATTCCTTCTATTTTTTTTAAACAAAATATGGAAATAAGGAACCTTACCTTATCCCGGCAAGTGAAAAAAACTAGCAACCCAACTAGTTCAAGCAGAAAGAGGGTAGAAAGGACCATGAAGAACTAAAGAAAAACAGACAAATTTATCAATCTAGGATGGACAGGTTTATGTTTAGGTACATATTTTATATTTATACAGGCAGTCCTTGACTTATGACTACAACTGAGCTCAAAATTCCTGTTGCTAAGCAAGACATTTGTGAAATGAATTTTGCCCCATTTTACGACCTTTCTGCCTCAGCAATTTGCCTCCTTGCAACAAACAGCAAACAGCCTACTTTAGTTTCATTTCCATTTTCAGCACAGCCAGATTAGCACAAGAAAAAAAATCTGCCTCCCAGCAACTTGCCTTCTTGCAGAAAACAGCGGAGGCCCACGTGGCAATAGGCAATAGCAATCCCTGCAGCCTGAAACAGCTGAAGGTCGGGAGGCCGATCCAACCAACAATCAGCTGCTTGTGCTAATCAGGCTGTGCTGAAGCTGAAATGGGCTGATTGCTGTTTGCTGCAAGGCGATAAATTGCTGGGAGGCAGAGGCCAAAGGGTGGGGGCCGATGGGTGGGCAGGGCTACATTCAGTGTATAAGACGCACCCAAATTTTCACCCTCCTTTGGGGGGGGAAGTGTGTCTTATACCCCAAAAAATACGGTAAGTCATAAGTCACTATTTTCAATGTTGTTGTAACTTTGAATGGTCACTGAATGAACTGTTGTAAGTCAAGGATTACCTGTATAGTTATGTACATATCTCAGCTAAGGCTATTTCCATCATGTGAACCTTTCTGCTCAATATTTTTAATGGACTCACAGGATTTTTCTGTTAGAAAAATACCTTGGAACATAACCTTCCTCAACCTGATGCTCTCCAGATGTGCTCCCTAGCTGCCAATTACGTCCAGACTTCCCTGCACATAATCAACACCCCAAAAGTGCACATTTTTAAATTCTATTATTAATTTCTTTTATTAAAGCCTTTAGACACATTTTTTATTCGAAACAATCCCTACTGTACCAAAGGTGCTTTCTTTTTCAAGAGGCAACTAGACTTTCTGGTTTTCCTTTGAAGACATTTCACTTCTCATCCAAGAAGCTTCTTCAGCAAAGAAAAAAGAAAAAAAGCACAACCATGCATCGCAAACCATGGTTTGGGTACAACCATGACCTAGATGACTGAGAATCTCCATAGACAAACCCCTACCGTAATTTATATATGAACACAGGAAAAGGAATCCCTGCCTTGCAATATAAAAAGATCCAGCACAAAAAGATAAACGTTTCAGAAGAAAAAGGAAACAAGTAAAATCATGCATCCAAAAAAGACTGAAAGCAATTCTTAGGAAGGTTGTCTGAAATGCAATCAATTTAGAGGAGCAGAAAAAAACAGGGGAATGTCGTTCACATGATTGAGGGTCGCCATCTTGATTTTTTGATTCTCTTCTTGGAGATGTCCCTGCTCAGAAATTTATTGCTTATGAATTATATTCCAAGACTGAGGATGCCTGGTCTTTAAATAAGTCCTGTAGACAAATCTTGCTTCAGATTAAGTCCTGTAGATGCCACCTTCCCTGACCAGAAGTAGTTCCTGCTTCTGCCAATGGCCTTATTTGACATTCATTCCATCTGACTCTTGTTCGTGCATAGAGTACGGTCCACAGAGATACTACTTACCGTCAGCAGGAGACATCGATGTTCTGTGGCTGCCCCCAAGCAACCAAGGAACCCCACCACCATGATGATGGCACCTGTTGCCATGAAGAGTCCTGCTGCTGACAGCGATGGGAAGGAGAAGGATAAGGTAGCAAAGCGGCCCTGGGTGGCGGCCAGCCATATGCCCACGCCAAGCACCCCACAGCCACCCAGCTAAAGGGAGAGACAAAGGAGAAGGACATTCACATAATCAAGAATGGATGCTCGACTCTTCTCATTGTGTTCGACGATACAGTTGCAGGAGAAATAATTAGCTTAATTCCCAACAATTAATTTTTGCCTTTCCAATTTATCAAACTCTTTCCCTACCACCCCAAAGGATCTTCCACTTCCGCAATGGAAACAATTCTAATGTTCAATTGTTGTGGAGTTCCAATGTTTATAAACATTCCATGACATCAGACAAGAGTTTATAACTCTCCTACAAGACAAGAGTTTATAACTCTGCTGTTGTTTAGAAGACCCATGAATTCCTGTTTTTTTTACCCAGCCTTTCAGTGAGGGAAAATGAGACATTTCACCATATTGTGCTTGCCATCTTTTATCTTTATTGATTTATTATAATTTTTTAATTATTCTGAACTGCTCAGAGCTCTTGAGAGTTGGGTGAACTATACATTTCATAAATTATAATTAAAGTTATTATAATAGTAAGTTCCCATCCAGGAGATAATATGAATGTGAACTGGATCATCTATTATTATTTTTCATTGCTGATTGTTTTTTATTTCTTGCTTGTTTCTCATAATTTGTTCTCAGTCACATTAATTGTTAAATTAGAGAGAGAGAGAGAGAGAGATGGATAGATGCTAGATAGATGCTAGATAGAAAGATAGATAGATAAGAGATAGATGCTAGATAGATAAGTGATAGATAGATAGAGATAGATAGATTAGATAGATAGATAGATAGATAGATAGATAGATAGATAGATAGATAGATAGATGGATGGATGGATGGATAGATATAGATAGATAGATAGATAGATAGATAGATAGATAGATAGATAGGATGGATAGATAGAGATAGATAGATAGATAGATAGATAGATAGATAGATAGATAGATAGGATGGATGGATGGATGGAGAGAGAGAGGGAGAGAGAGAGAGAGAGAGAGAGAGAGAGAGAGAGAGAGATGATAGGGGATGGATGGATGGATGATAGAATACTCATTAATAGAAAATATTCCTAATCTGGAATAGATCCGCTGACTTGTAAGGGATGAAGATAGCCTGTTGCACAGGAAGGCTCTCTGATACATTATTTCAGCTTTAAAATCAACTTTAATTCAACTTTAAAATCACTCAAATTCATTATAGAGATGCAGACTTGCCATACCTACCCAGAAGATGAGATTGAACAGAAACATTTTCACTTTAACACAAAGCAAACATCCTCGGCTCACCCCCATGATGCACAAAGATAAATCTAGAAAGAGATGTGGATGAAACTCAATGACACCTAATATTTCCACACATTATTCAAGACAAAGCTTGATTTGCCAGTAAAAATACCATGGCTTAGACAACAAACTTAATAAATCCAAAATCTATTGTGGATACTGCAAAAATTGAGTTCTCCAAAGTAATTTGTCATATTAGCAGAATGAAAGAGAAATACAGTAAATACAGAAATACAGTAAAAACTTAAGCAACATATTGTATCATATCACTGCCTGTAAAGAAACAGTAATATATATTGGGCAGAACAACAGAACTTATATTATAATAAAAATACTGATGTTTGGGAGAGAATCACTTGTACCATCTTATGAAAACAAGAGTTTAGAGATTTTTGATTTGAGAAGTATTTTCTAGTTTTTATAATTCTGTCTAATTACTGAAAACTAAGCCTTTTGTCTCCAAACAGGAAAGGAAAGCCTGAAAGAAAATTAAAATGGGAATCAAAAAATGTAAAAGTAAGTACAGGTAGTCCATGACTTACAACCAGTAACCCTTTGATGGACACCTCCCCCTCCCCAAAACTGGTTTCAAAATCACAGCCACTGAAGCAGAGGTGGGTTTCAGCAGGTTCTGACCAGTTCTGGAGAATCGGTAGCGGAAATTTTGAGCAGTTCAGAGAACCGGTAGTAAAAATTCTGACTGGCCCCACCCCCATCTATTCTCTGCCTCCCAAGTCCCAGCTGATCGGGGGGGGGGGTGGAAATGGGGATTTTACAGTATCTTTCCCCTGCCATGCCCACCAAGCCACAACCACAGAACCGGTAGTGAAAATTTTTGAAACACACCACTGCACTGAAGCCATTCACCTCCACAGTCATGTGCACAACATTCAAGGGGATTCACCCTTATGACTGATTGCAGGGACATTGTAGCAACCCCTCACTTTTCTCCCCACCCCCACCCCATCATAAGCGAGGCTTGGCCTACCATCACCACTTGTGACTGTAATTGGCAGGCTCCCATTTGGTCATAACTCGAGGACTACCTGTAAGCATGTTTGCTGGTGAAGAATAGGGACAAATTTCCAGAGTATAATATTTCTATGTTGATATAATCCTGTTTCTAAGCAGCGAAGTGCAATTCTAGGTCTTCAACCTGTCTTTTCTTAATGGCCGAGTTGGTTCTATGCTTACGCAATTCAGGCAGTATCCTAGGGCACCAAATTTTAGAGAATGCCAAAATTGAAAAGAATTCCAAAATACACAAGTATAAAATCAGATAATCTTTGCTTATGGCTTTAGAACATTTTCTTTCCATGCTTTTTGGAAAATACCCACAAAGTCAGATAAGTGATAGTAAATAGCACACTAACCAGAGGTTGCAATTCCTGAAAAATTATTATTACAGCTAGGGACTTCAGAAAGCTGATAATATTAGACATAGTGTTGACATTAAATTGCTGAATGAGAGAATCACATGATGAGCAAGTCATGTGCTCAACAGCTTATTAAAGTTATAAGTGGTAGTAGAGCATGCTCCATGCCAGTGGTCCAGTCAAGGGTTAAATATAATTTCACAGAATAGCCGTCATATGACCACAATGGGTGCTGATGTAATTAAAATTATTTACTGTAATTCAGAGTAAATAGGGAAAAATGTCCAGCAAAAGAAAAAAAGGAGTAGGAAACCCTAAAGCTAAAAAACATGAAGAAAATTGTCATTTCTAAGAAAATTGGAAGATGAACAAAACTATAGGAGAACCCATAATATGCCACGGGCATCGACATGTCTAGAGCTGGGCCTGATAATGGACTACAGTCTCTTGTAACTTCATCTAAGGTCGTATTTTTCAAACCTAGCAACATTAAGATGTATGGACTTCAACTCCCAGAAATCCCAGCCACCTACCTTAAAGTTGCCAAGTTGGAAAAATACTGATCCAGGAGATGATTATTGTAATCAGTTGGTCTCAGTGGGACTTGTGGCTCTTCATATATAGGACCCATTGTTAAATGAAGAGCAAATACTCTTTATGGTCTTATTTGAACAACATGCTCAATTGAATTAAGAGTGAGACTTGCATGCAAACATGAAAAACAAACTGTATTGGAGCATAAAAGGACATATTTTAACCCAAAATAATGCTGGGCTTGTTCCATCTTATATTATTCTGTCCTGGTGAAGCAAGCCAAACTGTTGTAATTAAGTAGCAATTTGAATTTGGTCTCGTTTTCCCCCAAGTCCCACAAAAAAAATATGTCATTTTTCTATACATTTGCCAGCTTCACATTGTTTCCATTGAATTATATATATTAAAAAATGGTGGGGCTTCAATTGCATATTCACAGCCACTATCTTGACTTCTTAAACACACACACACACACAAAGATGCTTCTGCCCCATTTGGTTTGGTGTTCCTCCTCTTAAGGAAGCACAGCAGTGGTGGGTTTCTACTGGTTCGCCCCAGTTCGGGTGAACCAGTAGTGGCGGCGGTTGGAGGGTCCACCCACCAGCCTGGACGTCATCAAGGACACTCTGAGCATGTGCAGAAGGTTCTGCACATGCACAGAAACACCGTGCGCGAGCAAAGCAAGCACATGTGTGCATGCACTCACAGTTCCGAACCGGTAGCAAAGGTAAGTGGAACCCACTACTGAAGTACAGGTAGTCCTTGACTTACAACAGTTCATTTAGTGACCTTTAGAAGTTACAATGGCATAAAAAAGTGACATGACCATTTTTCACACGGACGACCATTACAGCATTTCCATGGTCACGTGATCAAAATTCAGAGCCTTGGCAATTGACTCATACTTATGGTTGCAATGTCCCGGGAACATGGGATCCCCTTTTGCAACCTTCTGACAAGCAGTCAATGGGGAAGCCAGATTCACTTAACAACCTTGTTACTAATTTAACAACTGCAGTGATTCACTTAACAACTGTGGCAAGCAAGGTCGTAAAATGGGGCAAAACTCACTTAACAAATGTCTCACTTAGCAACATACATTTCTGACTCAACTGTGGTTGTAAGTTGAGGACTACCCGTATCCATCTGCATTCACCCATCTGATGCCATCCAGATGTGGAGGCTGTGGAGGATTATAATCCTCCACATCCTCCAGATGTGGATTATAAATATTAATAGTCACATTTATAATTCCAGCACAACCAGGTTTAAGAAACAGAAACCAGGCAGTGTAGAAACTGACCATCTCTACACAATGGTGAGGAGAACTAAATAGTTTAGATCCATTATCTTGGTTTAAAAAATTGTAAGAAATGAATTAAACCATTATGATTGATGTGGTGGAGCTCTCATTGTCATGGCCGGAAGCTGTCAGAGTCTAGAAGAGCAAAATAAGAGGATAATGGGTCTGGAGGCTAAATCGCATGACTAACAGTTGAGGGAGTGATGTATGTCAAGCCTATCAAAGAAAAGGATTGGGGGGTACATGAAAACTGTCTTCCAGTATTTGAAGAGCTTCCACAAACTGGGCAATGACGCTAAGGCACCTGAAAGCAGGACAAAAAGTAATGAGTGGAAGCTTGTTAAAGAGCGGTCCAACCTAGAAGGAGAAATTGTCTGACAATGAGTGTAGAGGTAGGTCAAAGTTCATAGTGCCCGCTAAGAGCAGCACACTGCCTTAGCTCATGCTCTGTGAATCTTGTCTGCTTACCTCATTTTGGCTCGGATCTAGATTATCTCATCTCACCTTCAGAGAGGATGGCATCTTGAGAGGGGGGTGAATAGTTTCTACCAATTAGGATACTGTTGCTGTCCTTCCTTTTTATCTGCCTGTGTAAAACTGTATAAAAAATAAAGCTCTCTGCGAGAGCGGGAGAGACATCTTGGAACAGAGCAAAAGCCTGGATCTCTGATTGACAACAAATGAGAACAATTTATCAATGCAATTGTTTTCTTCCTGAGGTTGTGGGTGCTCCCATCACTGAAGGTTTTCAAAAATAGAGTGGACAACCGACTGGGATGGTATAAGGCTCCTGCCTTGAGCAGGGGGTTACACTAGAAGGCCTCTGAAGTCCCTTCCAGCCCTACGATTCTAGGTTTCTATGCTTTTATGTGTAAGATGGAGCCAGATGTCTTCCAATATAAGTTGCCATCTCTGATCCTAGATGGGGTTGTGCTACTGCCCTGAAAGGGCAGGATCACAATTTAGGAGTTCCTGGACCACACCTCCTGCTAGAAGAGCAAGTGGCAGATGTGGTCAGAAGGACCCAACTATGGCTGAGGCACAAATTGTACCTTTTCCTGAACCAGGTGGCACTATGCCAGGGGTTCGCATACGGTCTGCTGAAGCCATTAATCCACCCCCCGCAGGACCATGAGGCTGCCCCACCCACATCACCCCGCCCACCCACTGGCCCCCACCCTTCGGCCAAGCACAGGACTTACCTTCACGAGCCCCACGGGCTGGAATTGGAAGGTAAGGCCAACATTTTTGGCCTGCAGTGCTTCTGGAGACAGGGGAGGTGAAAAACAGGGCGCGTGAATGCCCCGGGAGGCCACAAAGGGCCCGTTTTTGGCCTCCCCGGCCTCCAGTAGCACTGTGCAGGCCAAAAATGGGGTGCATGGAGGCCTCCCGGGACATCCACGTGCCCCATTTTTCACCTCCCCTGCCTGCAGAAGATAGACAAAGAGAGAGAGAGAGAAAGAGAGACAGACAGACAGAGATAGACAGAGAGAGAGAGGGAGGGAGGGAAAGAGAGACAAGACAGAGAGACACAGAGACAGAGACAGAGACAGAGAGAAAGAGAGAGAGAGAGAGAGAGAAAGATAGACAGAGAGATAGAGAGACAGAGAGAGAGGGAGAAAAAGAGAGAGACAAGACACAGAGACAGAGAGAGAGACAAAGAGAGAGAGAGATGGAGAGAGAGTTAGAGATAGAGACTGGGGAAGAGAAAGAGAGAGAGAGAGACAAGAGACACAGAGAGAGAGAGAGACAGAAGGAGAGGGAGAGAGAGAGAGAGACTTGTTGATTGTAAGCTCCTTGGGGCTGAGAAGAATTGCTGCAAAACTGAGTTTCCTGAAGTGGACCACTAGACTCCTAAACAACTGAAAAAATTATCTAGTAAAAAGAAAAGTCAACCAAGAGTAACATGCAAACAAAAGCAAATAAAACGTCCCTAGGAGTAAAACAAATTAAAGTTTAATTTGTGTGCATTGTTTAATGGACTGCTAAATTGGCCATGCCCATCCAGTCACATGACTTCCTAGCCACACTCACCAGGTCACATGACCACCTAGCACGGTGATGGCGAACGTATGGCACGCGGAGCCATATCGGTGGGCATGCATGCGCACGCCGGCCAGCTGATTTTCGGGCCTTCTGGGCCCACTGGAAGTCGGGAAACAGACTGTTTCCGGCCTCCGGAGGGCCTCCGAAGGGATGGGGAAGGCCGTTTCCGCCCTCCCCAGGCTCCTAGAAAGGCTCTGGAGCCTAAAGTGGGCAAAAAAACGGGCCTACCGGGCCACTGTGCCATTGCATGCCAAAAGCGGGGGCAACACAGGGGGGGGTTGGGCACACATGCGCAGGGGGCGGGGTGCATTGACTTATAAATGTGAGCATGCACATGCGCGACACCCCCCCCCCAGCACTCCCTCCACTTTTGGCATACGGCAAAAAAGTTAGCCATCACTGACCTAGCCAGTCTGGCTGCTCCAATAGTCTGAGGGACCATGAATTGGCCCCGTTTAAGAAGTTTGAGGACCCCTGCACTATGCAGTCTTCCATATTTTGTGAATCTTCAACTGTGGATTACAAGCCAGAAAGGTTAGGGACAATGTATCATCTTTTAATGACCCCATAATCCCTTGCAGGGTGGAGTTTGGGCAACTGAAAGGAGCTAACTGAAAGGAGTGTTTAATGGCCGGATGCCCTTCCTGTCGCCAATACAAAGTTTTGTTCAGCAGATATATTCTCATTTTGCCCAGAGACAGAAATATCTGCCACTACCTAGGATCGAACTCAGAGCCTCTCAACTGTGAGGCGAGAGCTCTACCTCTAGGCCACGCACCACTCCCTAATACAATGTATAAAGTGTAATAAAGGGAGTTCTTGACTCACAACCACAATTGGGACCAGAGGTTTATCTATCACAAAGCTAAATGTAAGTTTCCTGCTTATCCTGAGTGGAAAAAATATTTTTTTAAAAACGTTTTATAAATCTAAAATAGGCTTAACATAATTTAAAGTTCTTCCCCTTCACCAAAGGCAGAAAACTTTAGCCTTGCCAATCTCTGTGATTCTATTTTACATTTTTAAATGTAAAATTGCACGAGGTATCAATTCCTGCCTAAAACACACACCTGCCCTCTCAAATGGTTGTCCATTCTTCAGTTTACTACTGAGTAAAATATTTTTATCATCACCTTTTCATAGTGGTGAAATCCACATTTTTTTACTACCGGTTCTGTGGGCGTGGCTTGGTGGGCATGATGTGGCTTGGTGGGCGTGGCTTGGTGGGCATGGCAGGGGAAAGATACTGCAAAATCTCCATTCCTACCCCACTCCTGGGGGAAGGATATTGCAAAATCTCCATTCCCACCCCTCTCTGGGACCAGCCAGAGGTGCTATTTGCCAGTTCTCTGAACTACTCAAAATTTCCACTACCGGTTCTGCAGAACCTGTCAGAAGCTGCTGGATTTCACCCCTGCCTTTTCAGTTATTGAAGTTGATTTAAAAATTGAAGCCCTTCAATTTTAAAAGAATTATCTATAAGGGACAACATGCCTATGTTGTCAATGCAGGTTAAGATGTTTAATTTCCTTTTAATATGATTTTATGGTTGGTTTTAAATTTTGATGGATTTTAAATTGATAAATTTTAAACTATGGGCCAAATTTAATTATTTTAAATCTATTTTTTAATCGTACTTATGTATAAATGTTTTTTTATTCTGGCTGTTCACCGCCCTGAGTCCGAAAGGAGAAGGGCGGTATAGAAATTCGAATAATAAATAAATAAATAATAATAATAAATAATAACATGGAAGAAACTAATGACTTGAGCATCCAAACTGGGTAACTAGGTTCACTTAATTGCTCGTAGTCTTACACCATATCGTACTTCTGAGAACAGTGATTCTCCATTCTGCTCTGACACCAATCTTCAGAGACGAGTCATCTTAAGTACTGTATCCATGTTCTTGCAGTTCACTGGATGGCTGAATTAAGAACCTCAATCTTTTTAGAGAATTTAGAGAAACGGAACCTCATCCGTTTCTCTAAATTGTTGAATCAAATCAGATTGAGACCGTGCAGAAAGAACCAACGTGATAAGGTGCTTTAGAATTGGACTAGGAATAGGGAGACCATGATTCTGGTCAAGACTGGCTGGCGAATTCTGGGACTTGAAGTCCACTCATCTTAAAGTTGAGAAACTTGAAAAACACTGCGGTCCACTCTCAGGCCTGGACCAGTCATTCTCAATCAGCCTAATCTATCCCAAAGGATTGTTGTTGTTATGGAAAAAATAGTTCTAGTATAAGCACACTTTAAATAAAACCATCAGAAATGTTAAATAGTATGCTAAAAATGTGAGTTAAAAATGAAGGCTCACTGAAATCAAAGAAATTATTTAGAGCAGGGTTGTCAAACTCCATTTCACTGAGGGCTGCATCAGGGGTTTGTTTGACCTTGGGGGGGGGGGGGGGCGATGGTGGGCATGGCCATGGTGGGTGTGGCCAGTCAACATCACTCGTGTTGGGGGCGCCTGTGGCGGCCTTCCTGAGCTCCATTTTTGCTGGCAGAGGGTTGCAGGAGGCTGTCGCAGCCGAAAATGGAGCTCAGTAGGGCCACATGTAGCCCTCCTGAGCTCCATTTTCTCTGGTAGAGGCACCACGGGCCGGTCCTTCACTGTTTCCAGGGTGGCCCTGCAAGCCAGATCTAAGCACTCCACGGGCCAGATCTGGCCCCCAGGGCCTTGAGTTTGACACCCTGCTTTAGAGGAAAAAGGACAGAATATAATGGCAGATTGTCTATAAAATCAGAGAACACCCCTTACTCATAACTTCCCCATATGGATGATACAATCTTGGGTTTTGATAACCATGTATTTGCTCTTTTTTAAACATTGTATTTATGTCTTTCTCAATTTCTTCTTGAAAACTGATCACTTATCATAAAAGGACTGAAAAACCTAAAATGCAAACCACTTATTTTGTCTTTCAGTGTGGCGAGAAATATAGAAGTAATCTTTCAAAGTTACAAACATAATGACGTTATCTTTCAAAAAAGCAGAAATATATAGTATTTAACATTTTAAAAATAGAACCTGTTGCATTAAATGTTATATGCATACACATGTGAGAAGTCCTGATAAAATCTTGTTATTCTCCTCTATTTCTATAGTTTTGGGGTTTTTTTGCTTGTTTTGTTTAATCCCCTCTAGTTAAAAAATAGAAACACATGTAAAATGTAGTGAAGCAATAAAAAAAAATCAAGCTGAAGTCACATGAGACTAATCTTAGTTCTTCCAGAAGTGGAGAAACTGAGTCTCTATCCTTATTCAAAACCATATAAAACAGCCACATTTTGGCTTTAGCTCCCTCCATTTTATGATCTTTCCCCCTGCCATATTTCTTGCCATATATTTCAGTTTCTCTTCTCGCTCCCTCTCTTGGCATTTTGGAGAAATGTACTCCTCCACTTTAGACAGACCAAATAGACTGCTCTCTTAACTGTAACTTTAGTTGAACAAGAAATCTCAGATTTTTTGACCTCTGGTAAACCTGTATTTGGTTAACTTATTCAGATGTTTGTTTTAATCACATATAATCCATTTTTATTTAATGGGTGGACTTCCCCTCTCCCTGCCCCTTTGGATAATAACTCAGAAAGGAGAGAGAAATAAAGAATCTAAAACAACAAATTACTTTTTAAAAAGTCTTTAGAACAAGGCCAACTTTTAAAACAGCACACATACTTACAATAATTATTTGGGTCTCCTCTCCCACCCATCCAGCCACATTACATATATATTTCTCACTACATTTAAAGAAAAAATATATGGTTGGCCTTTTAGTTTTCCAGTCCTGATGGCTTTCTATGATAAGTGTTATCAATTTTCAAGAATAAATTTAGAAAGACATAAATACAATATTTTAAAACGAGGATCAATCCCTTCCAAATGGAACATAAAGGGCAGAATTACCTCCACCCTGGGAAAGTTTCTTCTGTTTATTTTTAGAGCATCTTTCCAGCCTTAGTGAAAGAGACTGCTTCTCTCGCTCAAACTCCCCCCCACAGGCTTATCCCCCCTCCCCAACATAAAAACTATCAGATGTGCCCCTCACCTTTACTTTGGCTCACAGCAGTTTGGAAGAAAAAGTGGATTTGGAGCACCGTCCCGTCCCAGGTACCTCTGAATCTGAACGTGGCTCCTTCGGAGAGCAAGATGCAGGATGGAAAGGGAGGGGGAGTGAATTCCAGGCATGGGACAGGGGAAAGGAAATGGGCGGCGGAGGGGGGGAAAGGGGGCAGCCATGGGGGGCGGGTTTGAGCATCTGGGGAGGAGTCCAAGGGGCTCTGGCAAGGATCGTTTGCTAATCCCAGTGAAACTTGGGTCATCTACACCAGTCTCAATCCGCCCCCAATCTAAAAATAATACTGTAGTATAATAGTTTTTCTGGATTCACGTCAATTCACTTCTGTGGAATCCTTTTTGGTTAGCAGAAGGGAGAAATGGTGGGTTTTTCCTGCCCCTCCTGCTTTCCTTCAATTGTTTCACCATTCTGTTACACACACAAGCAGACAAACATTTTGTGTGTCTAAGTGCAAAGGCTTCTTAGAGAAAAACAGGGAGTTTTGAGGCTAAAGGATTCCCATTCTTTCAAGAGTTGGGGATGCAGATACAATCTGCATCGGCTGAGTGAATGCATGCAGAAGGGGGAAAGAGCAAAGCCCCCAATCCTGGGTGCCCATTCACACGATCACACCAGGCAAAACAAAACAAAAGGTTATAAAACAAAAAGGCTAAGCCACTGGGTCCCTTGGTGTGTTTCCTGCCACAGAGTAATGCCACTACTTCTCTGCAAGTCACCTCACAAATTAATTGCCAAAGAATTTGCCTTGCAACCAGTGCTCAACTTTACGCAGCCTTTCCCTAGCATTTTTAATGCACAGATAGTCCTCGATTTACCACCATTCATTTAGTGACCATTCAGAGTTACAAAGGCACTGAAAAAAGTGACTTATGACCATTTTTCACACTTATGACCACTGTAGCATCCCCATGGTCACATGATCAAAATTCAGATACTTGGCAATTGGTTCATACTTATGACTGTTGCTGTGTCCCAAGGTCATGTGATTATCTTTTGTGACCTTTTGGCGAGCAAAGTCAATGGAGAAGCCAGATTCACTTAACAACCCTGTTACCAACTTAACAATTGCAGTGATTCACTTAACTGTGACAAAGAAGGTTGTAAAAAAGGGCAAAATTCACTTAACAAACATCTTGCATAGCAACAGAAATTTTGGGCTCGGTTGATTAGCTTATGCACTGGATTCAAATTCCTTGTGCCCAATCACACTTGGCCACTTATTCTATTCTATTCTATTATGGTCATAAGTTGAGGACTACCTGCACATTTCTCCCCTTCTCTAGTAAAGCGCTTCCCAGCTGCCCCTCTCTTGGCCAACTTTTGAGGGCTTTTCCTAAAAGCCCTCAAGGCGAGAGGTGTAACCCACAATTTTGCCTCACCTGGAGTTACTCAAGAGGAGACCCATTACCACCCTCCACGTGATTAAAACAGCCACAGAAACTTAATGAGTGTGTGTGTGTGCAAGACAAGCAAAGTGATTTGCACACAATTGCAAAATCCATTAACTATATTACAGGCGGTCCTCGACTTACGACCACAATTGAGACCAAAATTTCTGTTGTTAGGCAAGACATTTGGTGAGTATTGCCCCATTTTATGACCTCTCTTATCACGGTTGCTAAGTGGATTGCTACAGTTGTTAAATTAGTAACAAAGTTGCAAAATGAACCTGGTTTCCCCCTTGACTTTGCTTGTCAGAAAGTCAAAAAAGATGATCAGGATATTGCAACCGTCATAAATAGTTGCCAGGGATCTGAATTTGCTGCAGGCGTCGTAAGTGTGAAAAATGGCCATAAGTCACTTTTTTCAGCGTAACTTCCAACAGTCACTGAATGAACTGTTGTAAGTCGAGGACTACCTATATTCCTAGGAACGAAAGACAGAAAAGTTAAGCCAGCCCACAACAACAACAAAACACAGCCCCGGGTTAACGGGATCGCTTGTTCAGACGAGCAAAAAGTCCTCCGGGAGGAAAGGGAGGAGCTTCCCTCCCCCTCCCCGCGCAGCTTTTCTCCGCCTTTTGCGGAGATTCCGCCGCTCTGCAGCGCCCTCTAGCGAGCCGAAGCGCGAAGGAAGTGACCGCGCGGCTGCCTGCGCCACACCATTTGCACCGCGATCCTAGAGAAAAGCGGAGACCGGAGAAAGGTGGGAGCGGAGACGGGGGAGGGTTGGCGAAGAGAAGGGTTGTTCCGCCCTACGACGGGAGGGCAGAGAGAGGGCTCGATCGCTGCAAGGGCCCGGCTGGTTCCTGCCGGAAAAGGGAGAAAGGATCTGCCGGAAAGAAAGGGCCGATTTAAGGGGAGGACGCGGGACTTGAGAGTTGGCCAGGGCGGGAGCCATCCTGAGCTTCCGTCACCTCGAAGCTGCAGTCCATTATGGCCCAAGAGAGAGTGGGGGGAGGGAGGGAGAGAGAAAGAGAAAAAGAAAGAAACAAGGAAGGAAAGAAAGAGAGAGAGAGAAAGAAAGAAAAAGTGAAAAAGGAAGGAAGGGAAAAAAAAGAAAGAAAGAGAAAGAGAGAGAGAAAGAAGGAAGGAAGAAAGGAAAGAAAGAAAAAGAAAGAAAAGAAAGAAAGAAAGAAAGAAAGAAAGAAAGAAAGAAAGAAAGAAAGAAATTGAACATTATGTAGGTCAGGTACCTCTCTCCCATTATAGGCAACAATTAAACTGGTAAAGCTATTTTTCCTTCTTTCCTCTAAAGCAAGGGTGTCCAACCTCAGCAACGTTAAGACTTACGGACTTCAATTCCCAGAATTCCCCAGCCAGCATGTGAATTGAATTCATAGGAGTTGAATTGTGGGAGTTGAAGTCCATAAATCTTAAAAGTTGCTGAGGTTGAATACCCCTACTCTAAAGCAAATTGACACAATACTGTAATAGGAAAGCAGCACGTGTTGAGTTGTAAGACTGGCATGCGGGTTTTAACAAGCAGGAAACAGAGGGTTGATGTCTTATGCTCCTCAAAGTAATTTGTGATAGTTATATTTTATCTTTCTGATTACAATAGAGGAAAGTGGGGAATCTTATGGGAGAAACAGGAAGAAGGACTTTCCATTGAAGTGAAAGCATAATATGAATAATTTAACCATCGTTTACTAAATTGTCCCATTTTGGGGATCTCCTGTGGCTTAGTGAATGTCATACCTATTTGGGATTAATTGGTAGCAGCTCAATTTATTGGCTCCCAATAAATTCCATATTGGAATTGGAATTTTCAGAACTGCAAGCCAACATAACTGAAGACTGGGAATGTTGGGGTATGTGATCCCCATATCTTGAAGCAGCCTATCAAGCTCTGTTTCTCAAACTTGGCAACTTTAAGATGTGAGGATTTCAACTCCCAGAATTCCCTAACCAGCACCCATCTATTTTTCAAAACCTCTCCTGTTCCAACTACCTGTACAGTTCAAATTGTTGAGGTCCAATAAAAAGAGTGAGGCCCTTTAGTATCCCTCACTAGGGATAAACTGAGGCAATATGTGGACCAAATATTCATTGGAGGCAGCAACACCCAGCTGCACATCAAGAAGCTGTGGCTCTGATGAAATGTCATAGTGTTAATTGTGGCCTACTGTTTTTTTAAAACAAGCCTTTTATGCTTTCTGCTTTACAAGTGACTTAAAAATGTCCTCCTATTTTATCATTAGCAAAGGGGCAATGGAGATGTTCATTTCTCATGACCCGTCTTAGCCTCATTTCATTCCAAGCTGTGATCTTCCTACCATCTGTAAGTGTGTGATAGATCTTAAAGCAGGGGTCCCCAACCCACAGGCCATGGTCCATTACCCGGGCCATGAGCTGTTCAGAACCAGACCACGGAAGTGGCAGGTAAGCACATGTGCATGCACAAATCCCCACTTGCACAAGCAGCGAGTGAGCACATGACCGCGACAGCAAAAACGGAGCTGCACACACACCCTTGCCTGACATTTGTTCAGAATCATCTCCTCTCCCCACCCCCAATCTGCAAAACCAGAAAGTTTGAGAAATTCTGTCTTAAAAGGATATGAATCTTATTGGGCTCAAAATAAGGTTATTGGACTTATTGGGCATGGATCACAGAAACATTTTATCTCCTGTGAATGACTTGGATATGCTGCCAGATGTGCCAAAAGGTCAAATAATGTTGGTACAAGTTGATCAGATCAATGGGCTACCAAAATCTGGATGACTAGATGATCCGATTGGGACCAAAAACCGCAGCAAGAAGTTTAGGTTCCTCTAACTTCGATGCAACATAACACAGTTTTAATCTCTGTTCTTAAAGATAGGCCATTTGTTTGAGAAAGATTGGAGAAAATAAATTGGGTCCTCTAAGAGGCCTAATTGATTCACAGATTCCTCTTTCTCTCCAGGCTGGTTCACCATGATCATCCCTGTACGATGCTTCACTTGTGGCAAAGTTGTGGGGAACAAATGGGAAGCATACCTGGGCCTCTTGCAGGCCGAATACACAGAAGGGTGAGTTTGGAGAAGGTTTTGATATTTGCTGGCATGTACAGGTAGTCCTCCACTTACAACAGTTCATTTAGTAACCAAAGTTACGACACCAAAAAAAATGATTTATGACCATTTTTCACAGGTATGAATTTTGCACATCCCCATAACCATGTGACCAAAATTAAGACGCTTGGCAATGGGTTCATATTTATGACTGTTGCTGTGTCCCATGGTCATGTGATCATCTTTTGTGACCTTCTGACAAAGTCAATGGAGAAACCAGATTCACTTAACAATCTGGTTGCTAACTTATCAACTGCAGTGATTCACTTAACAGCTGTGACAAGGAAGGTCGTAAAATGGGGAAAAACTCACTTAACAAATTTCTCGCTTAACAACAGAAATTTTGGGCTCCACTGTGGTTGTAAGTCAAGGACTACCTGTATTGATGATGTGCTATCAAGTTGGCGTTGATTTAGCAACCACATTGATCGATTTTCTCCAGGTGGATCTGTCCCAAGTCTGGCTCCTTCGGGTCTTCCAAAGGTGCATTCATTGCCTTCCATTAACTTGGTTACAATAGTCCTCGACTTTACAGCATTTCATTTAGTGACCTTTTGAAGTCACAACGCTACTAAAAAAAAATCACTTACGACCATTACAGCACCCCCATGATCATGTTATTTACATTCGGACGCTTGACAGCTGACTCACATTTATGACGGTTGCAGAGTCCCGGAGTCATGTGATTCCCTTTTGTGACCTTCCAACAAGCAAAATCAATGGAGAAGCCAGATTCACTTAAATGACCGTGTTACTAATATAAGAAATGTAGTGATTCACTTAACAAAAGTGGCGAGAAAAATCGTAAAATGGGGCAAAATGTTGAGGACTACCTGTACTGGTTATCCTTGTCTCTTTCCACCTATCTTTCCCAGTATTAGAACTTTCTCTAGAGAAGTAAGTCTTCACCTAATGTGTCCAAAGTATGATAATTTGAATCTGGTAATTTGTGTCTTGAGTAAGAAATATTTTTTTAATGAACCATTGATTTGTTTCCTTGGCTTTCCATGGTATTCTCAGGAGCCTTCTCCAGCACCAAACATTAATACTCTTTCTAATATGCTTCACAGAAGTCCAACTTTATTTCCGTAGTGTCACAGGAATATTACAGCTTAGGATATTCTGAACTTTGTAGGTAGACATATCACAGCATCTGAATATCTTTTCTAAGGCCTTCACGACTGCTCTGCCATGACTGCTTTCTCCGTGGTGTATTTTTTACTGCTGGTTCCTTAACCATTGATAATTGACCCACCATTTCATTAGCTTTATTGTAAGCTGTTGCTGAATCTGTTTCCGCTAGTTTGGTCTGTATTTGATTTTAACCTTGAACATTATTAGCACATTATATAAAACGCTATAAGAATATGGCTGGAATACAAGTAGTACTCGACTTACAGCCATAATTGATCCCAGAATTACGGTCATTAAGTCTTGCTGTTTAAGCAGCTCATGTGACCATTCCTGATTTTTATTATATTTTTCACGGCAGTCATTAAGGGAATCCGCTGCCTACAATGGGTGTTTTTTTGCTGGAAAGAGAAATGGACACTGGTTTCCAGCAAAAATTGTCATAAGTTGCAATCGTGTGACTGTAGAACGCTGCGAATACCCAATTGCCAGATGTCCAAAATGTGATCACGAGACCACAAGTGGAAGTAGCTGTCAAAATTTTGAATCTGGGTTATAAGTAGCCCTGGGGAGGTCTGTTGTGACTTTGAACGGTCACTAAGCAACCAGTCACAAGTTGAGGACTTCCTGTATGGATAACTCTTGGTAGAGTGTGTGTGTGTATACACATACATACATACAAGAAAGGCTTTAAGTCAGTGTTTCTCAACCTTGGAAGCTTGAAGATGGGTAGACTTCAACTCCCAGAATCCCCCAGCCAGCGCTGCTGGCTGGGGGATTCTGGGAGTTGAAGTCCACCCATCTTCAAGCTACCAACGTTGAGAAACACTGCTTTAAGTTCTACACAATCTTATCTGATGAAAAATATTGAAGCCTGTAGGAGCCAGTGTGCACCCATTAACTAAATGTACAGGTATCAATAAGTAAACCTTTGTAAACATTGGCATCCCACATCTTCTGTTGTTCCTAAATTAGGCTGCAAGGTAGCAGTAGAGACAGGGTGGCAACCTTACGCAGCCTTACACAAAGAAAACAGAGTCATCAAAATTGCCCTGTACAAAGATGAGATACATAATTTCTTATTTCTCCTTTCATTTCCCCAGAGATGCCTTGGACGCTCTTGGCCTGAAGCGCTACTGTTGTCGTCGGATGCTTCTATCCCACGTGGATTTGATTGAGAAGCTGCTGAACTATGCACCCTTGGAGAAGTAGCATTAGTAAACCTGAACCGTGCCCATTGGAAATGGGCTATAAACATGTGCACCCCTTAGCTTGTGCTAAAATGGACACCACCTACCGGATGGCTAACATCAGCAGTAGAAAAAGTTCACTTCAGTGATGCATAATAAAAAAAAAAATACCATGTGCGTGAAATTGTTCCATGATGTGTTGAGTTCATCATCGAGAGAAGTCTACACTCAGTGCTGTTTTGAAAGAATCTTGTAGAGAAGGGAAGGGAACCAGGCCAGGCGAGCAGTGGGCCAGCATTCATGCATGCAGGTTCAACTTGCGCAAGCAGCAGGCTGGCGCACATGCACATCAGGGGTGGGTTCTAAATTTTTTTACTACCGGTTCTGTGGGCGTGGCTTATTTTGTGGGCGTGGCTTGATGGTCATGTGACAGTTCTTTAGGGTTTAGCAGAGGTACTAGTCTACCAGGCTTTTAACTGCTTGCAGAGCTGTACCTTTGTTTTTGGAGGCACCGGTCTATCCATTTATTTTTGGAGGCACTGGTCTACTCATTTGTTTTTGGAGGCACCAGTCTACCCATTTGTTTTTGGAGGCACCGGTCTACTCCTTTGTTTTTGGAGGCACTGGTCTACCCATTTATTTTTGCAGGCACCGCTCTACTCATTTGTTTTTGGAGGCACCGCTCTACCACCACACTGCCTTTTAACACTGATCAGCTGTAGGGCAGCCCTTTGAAGCCCTGTGGCAAGAGTTTAAACAGTTTTTTTCCTTCTAGCCGATCAGCTGGGACTCAGGAGGCAGCAATAGATTGGAGGTGGGGCCAAATAAAAGGTAAGAATAACCGGGGGGGCGGGGCGGGAGGGCCCAGCTTCCGAACAAAAAGAACCGGTTCGGTGACGTCATATTGCTACCGCTACCGGCTTGGCAGAACCAGGCCGAACCGGGAGGAACCCACCACTGGTGCACAAGTTGAGCTGCATGTGCACTGCGCATGTGCATGTGTGCCGGCCCACTGCTCACATGAGTTTCCATGCGTGTGCGCCAGCATGGTGCTCACACGGCCTGGTTCCAAATAGGCCACAGGCCAGCAGTGGTCCATGGCCCAGCGGTTGGGGATCCCTGTTGTAGAGCTCATGAAGAGGACTTCAGCTTTGCTCCATCCTGTTGTTTCTTTGCCACGTTGGGCACTGGCTTTGGGAGAGATCAAAAGCTTTGCTTTGTGCTTCTCGTTGTTTGCTCATAGAGTGAAAGAATAAAGCAAATGTAACGACAGAACAGAAAATGTTGAGCTGTCCATTCTACCTATGCTACCATCAGCAACACCTCCTTCAGGGTCCCAAAAAATAGCGTGTAGCTCTGGAGGTAATAAAGCCACTAAATAAAGTCCTAGACTTACGACCACAATTGAGCCTAAAATTTCTGTTGCTAAATGAGAAATTTAAGTGCGTTTTGCCTCATTTTACCTTTCTTGCCAGTTAAATGAATCCATGTAGTTGTCAGTAACATGGTTGTTAAGTGAATCTGGTCTCCTGATTAACCGCTTGTCAGACGGTCGCAAAAGGGGATCACTTGACCCCAGTACACTGCAACCATCATAAATATGAACCAGTTGCCAAACATCCGAATTTTGATCCATGGGGATGCTGCTACAGTGGCAAGTGTGGAAAATGGTCGCAAGTCACTTTTTCCAGTCTTGTAACTGAAGACTGTTTCACATTTACGACCATTGTAGCATTCCCCATGGTCATGTGACCAGAATTGAGACCCTTGGCAACTGACTCATATTTACAATTGCAATATCCCGGGGTCATGTGATCAGCTTTCGTGACCTTTCGACAAGCAAAGTCAATGGGGGAGCCAGATTGATTTAAGAACCCTGTTATTTAATAACTGCAGTGATTCACTTAACTGGAAGAAAGGAGGTAAAATGGGGCAAAATTCACTTAAATGTTTCACATAGCGACAAAAATTGTGGCGTCAATTGTGATTGTAAATCAAGGACTTCCTGTACAATCTCATAAATTGTGACAATCCTAAAGCGGGTCACTATTGGTGACTAGACCCAATTTTATGACTATTTTGCAGTGGTTGTTAAGCAAGCCCAATGTTGTTTGCTATGGGGCATTTTTTGCCAGAAACCAGAAGCAAACACTGCCAAAATGTCAGAAATTGCAGTCGCCTGCTGTGAAGGTGCCACAAATGTCCATAAATGTGGGCCAATTATCAAGTATTCAAAATGCTGTAACGTGCTTGGGGCAGAGGGGGATAGATGTTGGAACTGGTCATAAGTACCTTTTGTGGGAGGGGTCTGTCATAACTTCAAGCAGTCGCTGACTGGTTACAAGTTGAGGATTTGTAAGCCCCAAGGCTGAGTGCCTGTTGAATCCAAGTAGCAGAAGTTTGTTTCCATAGCCAATCAATATTTTATTTTTGCTTTTGTTGAATCAAGTGAAATATTAGCATCTTGATAAAACAGGGTTTTCTTTAATATAACTCTCGATAGCCAGGTTTTACAATAAAAGGAATCGATGGTCTACAGTAAATAAGGGATGGTTAATCTTTGAAAGACTGCGAGTCACAACTCGGCTTCCTAATTTTCTGAAGGATCACAGAAAGCTAGCTGATAATGCTTGGATGTCACCAGGAGCCTTTTCATTTCACATTTAACCACTGGGTTTGGGGGAGATTGTAGCAGGTGACTTTCCTGAGGCAGACCACTCCCATTTCTATTTCTAAAATCATCCAACCCCCCCCCCCATAAAATGGGCTTTGGAGTCAGACTTTCAAAATTCAGTATCAGAAGCTTGGGGTTCTGGGAAGCCTCCAATTGGATGTTGGGGATGCACAGATCCTGGGGGCCAATTCCACTGATTTAGGAAGCTGTCACATTTATTAGTAATTGCTCAAAAACTGGCTTTCCAAAGAAAGCAAAAACATTCAGAATATATTTTTGGGAAAATTAGACAGATATTCTTTTACCCAGTAATGTAGTATTGAAAATGAAAACGGGAAAACAAATCCTACTTTATTGCATCTTCCCCATTAAATTCCAACACCTCTTCATCCATATGTGTTGGATGTCAGCATCATCTACCATCTTAGTTATGCTAACTTTGATTTTTCATTTTGAGACAGAATGTGAAGAATTGAGGTTGATTTAATACACTTGAGCTGTTTAAAGATGATTGAATCCACATTTGTAATGAGTGGAGGAGTTATATGGGAAATGCTCTTGGTTTCACAATTCAGATAGTTTAGGATAGGAGTGTCCAACTTTGGCCATGTTGAAGCCATGTTGGTTGAGGAATTCTGGGAGTTGAAGTCCACAGGACTTAAAAGTGGCCAAAGTTGGACATCCTGATTTAGGGCTATTACACAATTGGAGCAGTTGCAAATATTAGGGGCACAATGTGGCCTGCATTGTTCTCCTAGGCTAAGCCTTCTTTACCTGTGTGTCTAAGGAGTCTATGTTGCAACCACTGCTGAAGATACAATTTCTTAAAATTAATTTTTATACATGGAAAGGCTGGGGTGCTATTCTGTCTCTTGGGACTAGCTTGTAAAAAAAATTCTACAGCTGCATCAGTAACAGGATGGAAGTCCTTTGTGTTCTAAACCAGGGGTCCCCAACCTGTGGGCTTTGGCCCACTATTGATCCAGTCTATTTGAAACCAAGCCACGTTAGTGGCTGGCGCATGCGCATATGCACAAAGCTTCACTTGTGCAAACATTGCAGGGGATCGCAGCCCCATTCGGCCCGACCATTGCGGATGCTCAGGGCCCCCCTCGTGTGACCGTTGCAAGCACTCTCAAACCCACTCACGCGCATGCACCTGCCCCTCCCATGAAACCAGTTCCTCTCTCCTCCCTCCCCAGGCTGCCAACCAGGAAAGATTGAGGAACTCTGTATTAAACACCCTGGGTCAGACTCTTTTGGAGTTCTTCACAGTTCAGCCCAACTCTTCATCCCATTCCCACATTTTTTTTTTCTCACAGAAATACTGCACAGAAGATTTAATAGGCAGATACATACATTGTCACATTGTCTTTTTCTATTAAAAGAAGGAGCAACTGGTTTCAACTTCTTTATTTTTTTTTCCTCATGAATGTAACCATATAAAAACCATAAGTTATGAAAGTCACACTATGTCAGCTTTCCAAGGGCAAGGGATTAAAAAAAACACCATCACCCTCCACAGATCTGAACAGGAAATTTAAGAGGGAAAAGTACAAAACCGTCAGTGAAAAAACAACACCCACAAAATGGAGATGCCTTTTTCACCACACCGCCACGTGCCCTCTTGATTTAAAAAAACCTGTTGGGATGCCCATCCTGCTGACTGGACGCCAAATTGATGTATGTACCCCCGAAAACCAAGCAACGTTTGCACTAGAGGTGGTGACAAGGAACAGTATTACACTGAAAAAAACAGGCTGGGAGAGAGTAAAATTTTAGGCAACACAGTTTGGCAGAGAAGACCAACAATGATTTAACAAAAATAAAAATTCATGATGGAAGCCTGCTGTTGGCACTCAAGCCTCAGAACAAACGGACGGACAAACCACGTGCATGTCTTCAATTGTGCTAACAGCCTCAGTTCCTGGTAGCTGGGGAAAGGGAAGCCTTTTGAAAATAAGGGGCAATGGGATTTGGGGTGGGGGAATCTTGGCTATTTCCCCCTTTCCTCTAATACTGACCCTCTCCTTGCTGGCCCAGAGTGCAGCTATAGGGAACTACACAATGAAATGAATTAGTGATACGTCAACGGAATAGGATGACAGAGAGGATTTGCTCTGGGTGCAAGGTTTGTTGAAGGAGGAGAAAAAAAAATCTGTGGGAACAAAGGGGCTAACGCATCCGGTAATCCGTCGAACACGACAGCTCACACAACTGCCCCTTGAAGTCCAAGTCAATGGTGAAGTCCAGATCTCGCTGCATACGGAAAAAGAAAATGAGTTATAACATTTTTTTCCCACACAATGTACTCTACCACACACAGGAAGTTCAATCTCATCTCCATTAAGAGACAAGGAAGATTTACTTCTCATTCCTGTGCTACAAAAATTGTTATATTCCCTTTTCAGAATGTTAGCATGCATTTTGTTGTATTCCTTAACTCCTTCATCACATAACGTGGCTACTGGGACAAACAGGACTGAATTTTAAATCCTTTCCCAATAAATTTTCCACAGCTCCTTCTTGTTCCTCGCTCTCATCAATCTATTTTTTCCAAGCAAAAATAAATTTTGTTGCATCAAACACAACACAGGGTAACCACACACTTCAGAATGGCAATCTCCAATCAAGAATAAACTCTTGTTAAACAACCCGTAAGAACTTGAATATCGATGCAGCAAAAGTTAGCCCTGGAATGAATATAGCAGGAGGAACTTCTTGCAGTAAGGTAAAGAATCCCTGTGGATTTTACTCTGCTAGTCATTGCTGACTATCAGGGGCGGTGCTCATCTTTTTTCAAGGCCATTGAGTCAGCGCTGTCCAAAGTCATTTCTCCAGTCATGTGGCCAGCCTGACCTCACAGAGCGCTGTTACCTTCTCACCGAAGTGGTACCTATTTATCTACTTGCATTTGCATGCTTTTGAGTTGCTAGGTTGGCAGGAGCTGGGATAAGGATGGGAACGCACCCTGGTGCATGGAACTCGAACCTAGGCTGCTGACTTTCCAGCCGACAAGCCCAGTATCTTAGCCGCTAAGCTACTGCACTGCCCCACTTGCTGCAGTACATAAGCTTAATACGTTTAATTTTTGGAACCTAAATATTAAACTCAAAATACACTAAATCGGAACTTTAAGCTTGACAAATCTGGAAAGACTTTAGAGTTCCTGCATGACACTTTAAGCGAGAAAGCCCCAAGTCCCAATTTTATACAGTATTAATTTTATACAAGATCCTGCAGGTGAGTTTTTAACAGTGTTTTTTTTTTTCAGAACCATCTTTTATATATTCACAAGCTTATGCAAATTTCATAAATTATGCCTGAGTCATGACTAAACCTATTTCTTTTCTTAAAATAATAAAAGCTACAGATTAGTTGGCCTTCTCCCACAAGCTAAGTGCAGTCAGTGGTGCATAGATGAGACAGAAAAGAAACTGGATAAACAAACGGGTAACAACATTCTAATGTTTTTTAGGGTTGAAAAATAAGAGGCCAATCACACTCCTTTAAAAAAAAATACATCTTATTTAAACCCCACCAACCAAAAGCATATAACTGAGGAAGAATGGGGAGATTAGGTTGGGGAGAAATCTATTTCAGATCAGCTTTTGGCCTGGATTATAGTAAGAAGCAACCAATTTTTCCAAACTGGAACTTCCTAGACCACTTGTCCCAAAGATGCTTTTTCAAGAAGCAACTGAACATTCTGGTTATTTTTTGAAGACATTTAGCTTCTTATCCAGGAAGCTTCTTCAGCGTTGAAGAAGCTTCTTGGATGAGAAGCAAAACATCTTCAAAGAAAAACCAGAAAGTCCAGTTGCCTCTTGAAAAAGCACCTTTGGGACAACTGTGACCTGGATGACTGAGAATCTCCATAGACTCCTAGACCACTTTTTTCATAATATTGGTGCTAGAGCCAAAGCCCATCTTAAGACCTGCTATCTTCTCCACACGTATTTCATTCATCAGGAACCTTACTTTAATTCATACATTGCCTACTCAGGAATATTTATAAGCTGCTCAAGAGCCAAGAAAATTGCAGGGACTTGTCCAGACAGTCTCCAAAACTGAAAGGAAGAGGAAAAAAATATTTCCACAGGAGTGTGTGTGTGTGTGTGTGTATCTCAAACTGACTTTTCTGCAGCAAGTTACCAAAGCATATATCTGCCACCAAATAATGTATACAGATATGGAAAATTTCCAGAATCAAAATAAAGTAACAAATATTACGAGGACAAAAACTAAACACAAATTTATTTCATTAAAATCTAAAGATCTCTGGTCCCCCTCTGTCACATTAAAATTATATTTGGGTAACCGCGTACACAAGAGCCTGTGGAGTTGCACACACAACTTTCAGGAATTTCGGGTTATGAATATTTATCCAAAACGAGTACTATGCCTAAAGTGTTATCACATAATAGCATTTTAGACAAACGTTCCATTCCAGAACAGAATGTTTCTCTGCTAGTTCGTCCACCACATGCATAGATAAATTTACCTAGACCAGAGGAACAGAACATTTCACGCTTCCCTATTTAATAGGAGTAAGTGCATCTTAATCAGAATTCCAGCCAACCATGGCCTTCTCCAGCAAACCATTTCATCTTTCTCCATCACTGCACATCCAACACTCCATGGCCGTCACTATACTTGTTCCTCGCTGGATTGTTTCTGGTTAGTTACCTTTTGCCTAATATGGCCTTTAGAAAAGAAGCATTTGTATTTTTGCAAATCAAAGAAACAAAGAAGCTTCTATAGACTCGATTTCTATTTGACATTGGAAGAAATTATGTCAACTTTCCAGAAAAACATTTCAGGAAAAGAACCACCCTCCTGACTCACATTGTTCTTGGCGTTGGGCTTCATGCCAATGGTGCCAAATATCTCCTCTCCTGTCTTCACTGTTAGATAGTCTTCCATGTAAAAGACTGTCTGTTTCCAGTGGGTATAGGGAGATTCAGGACCTGAAGGTAATAAGAAAATGAAACTGAACAGAGACGGCAGCCAGGAGGAATAAAAAAATGTACCCAAATACGTCTCCAACCATGTGCTTGATTTAGTTGATTATTGATATTTAGTTGATATTTTCCTCCAGATAAATTGAAGTCCTCCAATAATTCTACTTTTCAATCTCTCAATCAGTAAAATCTACAAGAATGCTACAGTGGAAGGATACCCAAGCTCCTAAAAAACCAGACTAGATTAACCTCTTCAATAGTCCTATCTATCAGCAATAGTTTAGTTCAGTGTTACTTAATCTTAGCCGCTTTGAGACATGTGAACTTCAATTCCCAGAATTTCCAGCCGATATGGCTGGTTGGGGAATTCTAAGAGTTGAAGCCAACTCAATTTAAAGTCGCTAAGGTTGAGAAACACAAATCTAGCCTTTCCAGTAGTGCTGCATTACTGTAAAATATTAACTAGTCATATTTTTAAACTGAAAATTCCATTGGTTTAGTTCTATCCTTTACCAGAATATTAACATTTTAACACCCAAACTCCCCCACACTGGATCAAAGTCCCTACTTGCCCATTTCCCACACTGAGGCAACAAATGCCCTTACTGGTAGAGAATCCAGTTCGTTTGTGGCATCGGGTAAACTCTATGTTGAAATAGGCGACCAAGGCATGGATGTAGTCATTGCGCTTCACTTGGAGACAGAAGGGGGATGTGAAGGTGAGATCCTCCACCTTCACTGTGTAGATGTCTACCTCCTGCCACAGGTGAATTGGAAGGAGAGAAAACAAGACAGGTTGAAAAAAGTCAACATACCTTCATTATCATCTATCATTCAAACAACATCTATCGTTCTTTCTTATAGCAAGCTCCTGCAGATTGCAAAAGTAGCAATCCTTTAGAGCCCTAACAGTAACATCTGAAAGCCAAATATTTGGAGGCATTCTGAGATGAACTAACATTTGACACAAAAAGTGAGCAATCTGTAAAGTTTTTAAGTGTTTATGCATCTGTGTAACCTCACTATGTTCACAGGTAGCCCGCTCTGATCTGGGCCATATGGCAACATATATCAAATCTGATTGTCCCCCCCCCTTTTTTTTTTCCTCTGGGGAACAGAAGAGAATACTCCCTTGCTGCTCTTCAATACAACAATTTAGCATTTGTTCTTAATCCCCATTTGCCTATTTCTATCATCTTCTCCTGGTTATATGCCAGGGCTCTTCTCTCTTGCCTACAAAATTCCCAAAAGGGTTGTTTGCATGCATAATCCAAACCAGCAAGTGTCACAGAAAGACAAAGCATAGAGAGGCCCTACCAAAAAAAAAGGTGAAGGGGAAAAAAAAAAAAGACAATGTTCCTAATGCAGTGACAGGCACTTACAATCTTTATCCACATGCCACCTAAATACCCAGTAAGATTAAGAAAGATTTAAAATGCTGGATAGTAAATCCTCTGGGTTGGCACTATATTTCCTCTAAATTCTGAAAAGTTCCTGGCATGCCACACTGAGCGGCCTTCTTTGGGGATAGCTTAATGTTCCCCTTAATCGGGATCACTGTGCTCGATATTGTTCAATGATTTTTATTGACTGGTCTGAAGACCTACAACAATAGAGAAAGGTGATCAATGCTAAAAGCAACGTATGACCAGTAAGCACCTAAATGCCATTTAAGGTAGGGCGTTCATAGCAATGGCGATTAAGAAAATCAAAGGCAGAAAAAGAGAGTATCCAGCCCATCATACCTTGATGAGACAGGCGTTAGTGACCAACTGCTTTGGGTCAACAACGTCCACCAAAGGCTCTTTGATTGCCACGTCTTTGATGCATGACATGTCAAATCCATATACGTTCTCCCACCCTGCAATAAGAAACACAGAGTTTAGAAGAGGTTCAGATTCTGGAAAGCCTTTGCACACTCACCCACTAACAAAGGGAACAATTAAAAAGAATTAAAAAGCAGAAAAAATGTTTTTCCCCTAAAAGAGTCACTAGGAAATATATTTCCCCCAAATGGATATGGCTCCTTATGTGTTCAAAGGGCCTGGCATCCTTTTTGGGAAAGAACTGGTACTTACAGTGGATCTTGTAATCTTTGTACTGCCGATCTTCAATAGCAGTGATGTACAGCGTGGCACGGTCTGGAAAAATAAGTCCATCTGGGGTCTGGCACAAAATGGATGGGGGAAAAAATTTCTTTATTAGAGGAGTGGGAAGGGGAGGGACACACAATATACATGTCAGAATTCCTGTTTCTTACTGTTATTCCCACTTTCAGAATAACAATACAGTACCAAAATACCCAAATGGCTTACAAGCAGTATAAATCATGCTAAATAAAAATAAAATAAGGACACTTCTAGGAACCTTCCCACAGTATCATGGGTACTAAGGACACTGTAAGGAAGAGGGGTAACTTAGAGAAGTTAACACAAGTGTTAATTATGAAAAGTAAAAATGAGTAACTAATCAGGATTCAAACAACATATTCTGACTTCTGCACAAATTACAAAAAGCAATTTATAATTACTGATACATGTCTGAGGTTTGAAACCATAATACATAAAGAGTCTTTAAGTGCAAAACAGGTAACATTCATTCTCAGAGCTTGTCATCCTCCAAGGTCCTTAAACTGGGGGTCAGGAATCTGTAGCCCTCCAGATGTTACTTAAATTCAATTCTTGTTCCCATCTCTACTAACACTGTAATTAGATCTTCAGCAACTCAGAGGGCTACAGATGTCACAGCGTGTTCTAGTGTAATAATGGTATTAGCATCGATAGAAAAACAACTTCCATTGAAATATACTCCTGAACAAGCTACCATTTCAGAATGAACGCCAAAGGGGCTGCCATCATAGCCTGAGTGACTACAACAGAAGTGGCTTAAATACTCAATTAGATACTTTTGCTCAATGAAGAAGCATGTTCCATTTGCCTTACTTTGAGACAGTCTTTACTTCAGATCAAATCTAATTCTGTATTACAGCCGAAACCAAATAAAACTTATTAAATAAAATATACACAACTGCAAGGTAGAATATAAAGAGTAAATTAAAGTATACCAGATTTTAAAAAAAGTCATACTTGCACTGCTTTTCTATTGGCAACAAACTGGTGTGAAAAAAAAGTTTGCAACTTTTACTTGTTCTTCCCTACTATTCCATTAAGAATGAAATTCGATTCTGTTTTATGTTTTGTAATTAACAGCCAAGGACAGATTTTTCATGAAGCATAAATGTACTTGGGAGACCCATAAGGCATAGCACTTTTGAAAACTAAATACCAGGAAACAGTATGGTTTATAATAAGGATAGATTTTTTTTATGTTAAAGACTACAGACTCTTAGGAACATAAGTCAGCTTGGGAGCAAAACATGTTATTATTCTCTTTCCCAATTTTTACCCAAGAAACTGCAGGTGAACTTTTGCCAGAGGTACAAATAATTATTTCTAACAGGGTTTTGAAAATGAATCAAGAGCTGAACAATCCCCCTGCTATTATAAATGGTGCCTTTCTGTCTTACTGTATTTTTAAAGGAATTAGTACTGTACTGTTCTGAAAGATTAGATGATTTAGGTACTGAATGAGTCTAATGAATCTGACTATAATCTTGAGACTTTACAGGGACAAGGTCACTCTGAAATGTTCTTTTGGTCAAGAGATGAATAGCTATTATTAGTGATGTGCAAATTTCTGAAATTGAAGCATCTTGTTGTGACCTTGAAATAGCTGTTCTGAGATCAAAACAGCTATTCCATGTGCAAAATGGCCTTCTCCAATTATTCTGGGAGTTTTTTGAGTTCAAAGTTCTTCACTTCAAACTAGAAATGCTTCCTAGGCTACCAAATAGTTCTTTTGCATTCAAAATGGGATGCTTCAAATTAAAATAAGTTTAAAATCAAAACTTCTGAACACATCTCATCATCATTATCCCACTACACCTTTGTCCTTTTTATCAAATGGAATTTTTCACAATCCAGATTTGAAAATAAGGTAAAGTAGGGCCAGCTTAGATCTAAGCACCGCTGGCAGAAACCAAGGACTGAGAGACTTACCAGCCACTTATCCCGGGCGTAGATGACAGTATTGAGCATGGACTCATAGAAGAGACAATAGCCCATCCACTCACTGATAATGATGTCAACCTTTTCCACAGGCAACTCCACTTCCTCCACTTTGCCCTTGATGATGGACACCACTTTAGTGGAGAAAAACCACATTTTAAAATTATGCTTGTAAATCAGTTTGGCAAAGATGATTTCTTCATATTATTAGCTCAGTCAAACCCAGCACTCCTAGTTGTAACTGTTAAGCAATCTCACAGGTTGTTAAGTGGATGGAGTCCCCGGTAAGAAACAATTACTTCACTAAAGTTGGGGAAACCCTGGGATACCTGGTGCAGGCTGCGGGCAGGTCTCTCCCTACTCAGGAGCTGAAACTCCTCCCTGCTGAAATCCAAGCAGGACTTTAAACTCCAAACTGGGTCACATGACCTGCACCGTGCCTTCTCCACCTCCCTGAGGCACCCTGTATTCCGTACCTTACCATGCTAACTTTCTGCTCAGGGACTGAAAATCCTGCTTGGATTTCAGCTTCTCCTTGTTTCTGGGGGTTGGCTGAAAAAGTACTTCTCTAAGGATTTCAGCTCCATGCCAAAATCTAAGCAGGCGTGGAACTGAAATGCTTTTGCAAGGAGCTCTTTTATTCAGCCCCCCAAAACGTAAGAATCCTCTTGGTAGGTAGCAGCATCTTGCAACCTTCCCTAACAGCTTCCCCACTGACTTTCTGGGAAAGCCAGCAGAGAAGACTGCAAATCAGGCCCCAAAACAAAGAATGACGTGTGGTCATTCTTCCGAGATGAGTTCTTTTTTGCGTACACATCTATAGACAGAATTTTGCCAAACTAAGCATTTTACTATCTGCATCTACAATACATTCTGGGATTTATTAGGGAGGGGGATGGTTTCACCTTCTTTCTTGCACACAAAATATCAGAACTGAGTTGTCTCTTATTCTCCCCCCCCCAAATCCACCTCCTAACTACATTCCATTGCAAAAATCATGATCACATGATCATGGGGTGCTTGGCAACCAGTTATAAGCACCGACAGGTTGCCACACATTCAGACTGCGACCATATGACTACAGTGTGTGTTTTTTTGTATTTTGCAACATCAGAAGTGCTTTACATAAGCTCATTGTTAATTTGAACCATTGTTAGCATGGTCCTAAGTTGAGGACTACCTCTAAACATCCTCTGCACAACAGTGGTTTTTTGGATACCCAGATAAGTGAAATTGAGGACCTTTTTTAAAAATGACTTTACTTACCATGGTCAAGTTTGTTGGCTTTGACGATTTTGACAGCATAATCAGAGATACTGGAGCATTCAATCTATTAGTTGAGGGCATAAGTGCGGAGCAGGATGGGAGAATAAAGAGAGATGTTTTATAAGATAATAAATTATATTTTTTCTTCCTAAATTAGTAGAAAACATCGCTGGAAATACATGTGATGAAATGGCACTAAAGAATGCCAAGTGTTAGTATAAAATTTCTCTTTCTCTTGCCTGTCATCCCAAATCTTCATAGAAATAAGTAAGATAGATTTGTACAACTTTAATAGCACTAATATAGTGCTAATATTTTTAATATAGGACTCTTAATCTCTGTCTATCAGAGATAACCATTTAGGATTCCATCAAATCCTTTCATCCATTTTGTATCCAATAGACTCCATCACAGAACAGGGGCCAATAGCATATGAGCATTACACTTACTCCAATGACCCGCTTGGCACCAGCCTTGGCTGCAAACATGCAAAGTATTCCTGTGCCACTGCCAACATCCAGGACCACTTTGTCCTTGAAGAGGTGCCGATTGTGAAACATGGAATTTCTGTAGGTCAGTGTACGGACCTCATCTTTCAGCATTTCCTAAGATGCAGAAAAAAGGCACATCAGGGAACTCCCTCAAAATCTATTTACACCCTCCTCCCCAAGATGGACAAGACTGCATCTCATTTTTCATACCCTAAGGCAAGATGAGTGGCAAACAAATTTAATAAATTAATAAATAACCACATCCCCACCAATTCTCTCACCTCATGGATTCCAAAGTGAGCGTAGGAATCAAAGTAATAATCCTTGGAAGTCATCTCTTCTGCTGTTGGTTTGCTGCTGCTTTCTGGCTGGGTGCACGAGACCTGGTGAAAATACAGAAATGCCCAAGTCATCCCAGGACCCCCTAATATAACTTACAATTTCTCCACTTAATTTCATATTTTTTAAGTAAATGTTTAAATATGTACTGCTCAGCTAATAATTTCGTATCAGTCAATATGATCTATAGATGCCTGATTAAATGGATTTTTAAAACACTGATACAACAATGTGCTTTCTTAACAATGTTCTGTGTGCAAGAGGCAAAACACAACAAACATCTTTTCAGAGGTGTCAATAGACTTTATACAAACAAGTATACTGCTTCTTTTAGAATTACAGTTTTTTACTCTTAGCAAATTCATGCAACTATTACATAGATGACGGCCATAAAGAAAAAAGGAGTATTAGTACCTTAGCTTGTAGAAATTCACTCATATCACCCTCTCACAAAATATTTGCAGTTTCTGAAGTAACCCTTTATTCAATTCAATGGTTTGGGGGTTTTTTATTTCATCAAGGGGAAACCAGAGTTCCAATGTCCTTTAGAAAATCTGTTGCTGATACTCTTCTTCTGAATATGTCACTGTGCATCTATTTTAATGAGGTTGAATAGTCTACAGATATTTCAAAAATTCCTTCTTCCCAAGGAACCAAATGTTTGGTTTACAAAATCACTCTGCTTGTATCCTAAAGAGGAGTAGGATTTTGCTTGATGGAGGTTATTAACACATTGAGGAGATACAGGTCAGGGTGGGTTCTTGGAAGTTTCATAAGCTGACAATGCGAAGGGTTAAGTGGGACTCATGTCAGAAAGGTGATGGGTGACCTTGCCATTTTAATGAGAATTTTAATGAGAATTTGGAAGGTAAGGAAAAAAACCACATGCATCTCTCTATGCCTGAGGTGGTCTCAAGATGCTATTCTATACTTTCTGATTTTAGGGAATGTTCTTTGTGCATGCACTGGGTCTAATTCTCATGTTTAATTTGGTTTACACATGTTCTACTAAGTAGCATTAAGTCTGTTCTGACTAATGGTAGCACTTTAGGCAGAAGCATGAACCAAAGACCAGTTATCCAGACATTTTAATCAAACATACAATGGAAATTCTTGGACATTTATTTATTTTTGCAGTTTTGTAGGTGGTGGTTGGTGGAACTGACAAATAAAATGAGGGGATAATTCTAAAAATTCTAAACAAATCAGACTGATTTCCAATTTAAGGGAATTTTCAAGGAGGAAATTAATCCCTTTTAACTTCTGGTAAACCAAGTTGAAATTGCTTAGTGGAATTAACTATTTTATCTTCCTCTAATTAAGATTTCTTAGTCAGAAGAACAGAGAAAGCAGGAAAAAATATAGCTCAAGGCTATATAAGACAGGCCATATATCACTTGAACAGGACATTTTCACAAGTTGCATTTTCAAGCATGTGAAACAGGTTGTAAATTTGGAGGTGGAATTTGAGCCTCTTTAAAAACAAACTTCTAGGGAGAGAAAACTATCATGGACTTAGATTAATATCTTTCACTTATTACTTAAGATTTCAGTCCTAGACAATTGCAACATACTTTAGCCGCTCCCAGTGTTGAGTGACTGAAAGCTATAGCTGATGCAGAGAACAGATGGCTGAATTCAAGGAAATAGGTCGTCACGTAGACGCTAGCAAAGGGTATCAGTATTCAAAATGGAAGGTGTGACTGGATGTTCAAAGTCCTGCCTCTTTTAATATGCATTGCAAACATGTTTCTATCTCTCTCATACACACAGGTAAAAAGAGGAGGTCTTTAATTGCTCCAGTCATGTCCATGATTTTGTCAACACTGCCCCCCACCCTCTATAAAGTGCATCAATATTCCTCTATCAATGCAGATCCTCTTTTTTCGGGGAAACCACTAAAAGCCATCTACAAAGTCACATTGAATTCTCACTGGAATTTCCTGGATTAGAACTCAGTGCTTACTCCACTCTTTTCCAACGTGGTGCCTTCCAGATATATCTATATTTAGTCCTCAATTTACAGATATAACACAGGCTGCCTTTCTTTGCAGCAGTCATTACGGAAACTCATTGCTCACTATAGGGAATTTTTGCCAAATACTGGAAATAAACACAAGTTCTTGGCCAAAATGTGAATATGGGATGCTGGAAAAGTGGGCCAGTTGCCGAGTGCCCAAAAAACAATCATATTAAGGGGCATTGGAACTTCAGAACTGGGTCATAAGTACCTTTTGGAAGGAGGGGTCCATAGCGATTTCAAACAGTCGCTAAGCAACTGATTGTAAGTCAAGGACTACCTGTATTTACAATTCCCAATGTTTCTACCCCACATGTCCAATAAGAAAGTTGCAATCCAACCAATTTTGAGGATGTTATCACTGGAGAAAGGCTACTTTATTATCACTCAGTCAGAAGATCCCATCTTAAACAAGATCCAGTCATCTGCTGCCCACTTCAAATAGCTGTGGCTCTTAAATTATTCCTGCTAAGATATTACCTTTTTCATGATCAGAACCCTAAATTTGAAAAGGAGAAGGTGAATCCACTTTTTTCTCTGCATCTAGAAAAGTGTCCAAAAGTCACAAATCTCCAACCAATAGATGGCCTACAAAAAATTCATACCATCTTTTCTGTGTTCCCTGTTCTGTCCTGGCCACTATTGCCCATTGAGGTTGTCCCGTTGTGTATAAACATTTCACCATGTAGAGTCATTGCCTAGCAGTGTGATATAGTAAGCCCAGCTGATTTAAACCATTTTATAACTAATCCTATACATGTTACTAGACTGCTGGGGGCTACAGATTATAAGGAGCAGCATTTCTAAGATAAGATATAGATAATACTAAGTAGCTTCCTCTTTCTATTACTAGCTTGGTTCAATCACCACCATGGTGTTCTGGAGCAAGCATGACTACCAAGATATAGTGCCTTATGAGCACTATATGAGATGGGGGACTGAGTCAAGTTATTCGAAGTCCTTGGCTGACATCAGAAAGCTAAACAGAAATAGTTCGATGGGATGCATTGAGAAAATTCTGCAGGTACAACTGGGAAGTAAAGTATTTTTGCAGAAGATAATGGCAAATCATGTCCATACTGTTACCAAAACTTCTACGCAGGTTCTCTGTGTAATCTCCAAGAATTGAGCTCAACTCAAAGAGGCTCTTGGCTCTATACAGACAAGTCCTAGACTTATGATCACAATTGAGCCCAAAATATCTCTTAATAAGTGAGACATTTGTTAAATGCATTTTACCCCATTTTACGACTTTTGTGACCTCAGTTGTTAAGTGAACCACTGTAGTTGATAAGTTAGTATGCCGGTTAAGTGAATCTGGCTTCCCCATTGGCTTTGCTTCTCAGAAGGTGATCATATGACCTTGGGACATGAACTAGTTTCCAAGCATCTGAATTTTGATCACATGGGGAAGTTGGAAAGGTCGCAACTGTGAAAAACAGTGATAAGTCAATTGTTTCAGTGCCGTGGTAACTTTGAACAATCACTAAATGAACTCTTTTAAGTCGAGGACTACCTGTATTAAATACTAACAAGCCATAAGAGCACAATATTCCTTTCATCCAGGTTGCTCAAACCCATCTGGAGGGCACCAGACTGGAGAATTTTGTTTTCAAGGTTAAATCCTCAAGGAAGTCAAATTGTTCCCATATTTGCAAAGCTTTAGGCAACCATAGAGAAGTTTTTAATGGAGAAGTTTTATCCTGATCTTTTGATGTTTTATGCTATCCTTAATTGACTTTTTATAGTTAATACAGCCTTGGGCAAAAAGGGGATTGATAAATATTATAGTAACAGAAAAATGACAAATGAAATGCAACTCAACAAACAAGCAATATGTCACAACAAATTTGCTCTTCCCCTTAGCGGTTGTTGCAAGACCTCAGCTGTATGGATTCTTTACCCCCAAAAGAGGGGAAAAAACGGGGAGTTAAAGATCAAGTCTCTGTCCATTTGGCTAGTCAGATGCTGAACAGAGTGAAGTTCGAACTAAAGTGCACCAGCTCCATTTGATGGGAAAAAAATTTCTGACTGACAGAAATAGATAAAAATTTGCTATTTCAGTCTTCTTAGTACCACCATATAGGAGATCAGCTTTTTGTCTCTCCCCTGCCCACCCTCCACTCCCAATGCTCCCAGGGCAATTCTGTCTCATATTCCCACAATGCACAGGAAAGTTTGGCAGGCTTTATCATTAATGGCCTACCTCCTGAGCTGCTCTACCCCCTGAATGTCCCCAGGAGCAGGGAGCTGCAATAAAAGTTAAGGAAAGAATGATCAAGTGCCCCCAATGCAACCAACACCCTGGCTTAGAACCCTCCAGCTCTGCCCCACAAAACTCTCTCCAGTATGTCAATGTTGGGCAGTTAACATTTTGTTTAAACTGACCAACATGAGAAAAAGAGGGGGGGAACCCTGAGATACAAACCCTTTGCCAATACATCAACTAGAAAATAAGTTTGGGTTTTTTTTAAAACAAAGATGCAGTGCAAGACAAATATAATTTGATGCCCATTATAATAATTTCTATGTCTGAGATAAATGATAAAACTTGAAAAGTGGTTATTTAGGAATAGATGCTCATAAAACCTCATGGGACAATACTTGGGCAGCACATCAAAAGTAGCAGGTATGTGAAAATAAAGCAGCTGAGCTAAGTGCAAGTAGTCTGTTTTTTGACCTAACATCCACAACTCCTCCCAAAATATCAAGGAATGCCTAAACATTTTCTACCAACACCCTGAGAAAACAGTAGGAACTGTTTTCCACTTCCAAAAGTAAAAATAAGTGTTGTAGCAGAATACTATTATTGTATTTGCAGCTTTATCAATGGATCAAACAAGGATAGGCTCTAGTCAGTTTCCACTAAGACATAAATACTGTGTTTCCCCGAAAATAAGACCCTGCCTTATATTTTTTTGAACCCTGAAATAAGCGCTTGGCCTTATTGCCATGCACTCAAAAGCCCGATTGGGCTTATTATCAGGAGATGTCTTATTTTTGGGGAAACAGGGTATATGTCCTTTATATAGGCAGCAGGGTGAACAATTTGAAATAAATTACCTGGTCCATATTTTCAACCAGTATAGTTTAATATTCACTGCACACACAAAAAAGGTATGGTCATGAACCCCCTTCTTTTCTCACCCTGCACTGTTTAGTCACTCAGACTGAACAGGCACTGCATCATAGGATTAACTGAAAGATATGGACTAAAAGATGCATACAGAAGCAAGAAAGAAAGAACAAGAATGTAAACTAATTCTGTGAAGAAGGGGGCAAAGAACCAGAAAGTAGGTATATTCTACATCTAGAACTTATGGGAAATAGTGTTTAGTTAGTCCTAGCAGTTTGAGAGAAGGGCAGTACATCTAAGCAAGAGCTACAAAAGCAAGGGGATACTATAGATGCAATTTTAGCAAAAGGCAGATGCGAGGGGGACTAATGAATGATGCATCACCAAGCCGGCTACACAGCAAGGAAAGATTTGGCCTGAGCTCAACCACATCCAGGGTTGAGCACTAGCCTAGTGTTCATGTACTCAAAGGATATTTACATCTTCTAGCGGAGTCTGCAGGCTCATCCCATTAGCCAGCGTGGTTACAAAATTCTAGGAGAGAGAGAGTAACAAGGGAAAGAATGTCAATTCGGAGCTCAACGGGAACTGATCCGGAGCCTGGATCATTTTAACAACTAAGATTTGGAGAGGGAGTAAGGCAAATAAAAAACTGATAAAAGTTGATCAACAAACAAGGAAGCAATTCTGGGATGTCTTTCTATGTGAGGGCATTAATGGTAGTTTCCTGCTAGGCTTGCCAATGGTATCCAGAAAGAACAATTTCCAGAACTGGAAACCAGCATTTAGGATTGCAACAATCCATCTGGAATCACATTATGTGAGATGGGCAGCTGTATTAATTGAATAAATAACAGGGCGGACAAATGCAAGATCGGAGAGGAAGTCTTTAGAAGTATGTCCTCTATGGTAAAAATAAGCTAGCACCCCTCTCTCCCAATAATGTATGCAATTTCTATTCAACCATATCACTAAATAGAACTATAGCACACAGAGCAGGGTTGCCTCCAGTCACAAAGAGGCTTTTTATAGGATTATCACAATCCCATGCCAGGAATAGAAAAAAAAAAAGTCATCTGAAATGCCAGCAGAGTTGCTATGCCAGACATCAAGGTTTCAGTTATACACCTATCAAATGGCAGCTCTTTCCACCACCTATTCCCCTTCAGTATGTTCAGATACAGCATTCCAAGAGGAATTGAGAAACACAACTGTACTGGAAATAGCTACTTAAACATTCAGAAGGTGAAACAGAATGCAAAAGTTGCAAGGGTACATAAGAAATTGCATGGGAGACATCCATTAGGTGATAGGGCCTCCTCATGTGATATTCCTGTTTGGGACCACCTTGTTCCCCACATCCTTAGTAATCTTTATAATTATTTCCATAATACTCTTATAATTTGTCAGCTGACATATATGCAGCAGTTATACCACAAGATGTCAGTACTAGCCTACTCCTCAGGAGGTAAAACTGTAGGATTTCTTTTGGTAGCTTAGTGTGAGTTACCTGTGTGCCAAAGCCAAGCATCATCACTACATGCTTTCTAGCTACAACTACTCTTACATTTGGTTGAAGGAGAATTAAAGCAACCAGTTATCTATTGAGATGATAATCTTCTTTAACAAATGAAGGCAAATATATGTATCCCAGGATAACGTTGCAGGATCCAATCCAGCCTAGAGAGAAGTTCCCTGAAGATGGGCTCCAGCATGAGTACGAAAGCTCAGAAGACAAAAACCTCTGGCCCCAGTGACTGACCCAGATTAGATCCTGCAATCTTCTTTAAATTGAAGGCATTGAAAAAGAAGCTAGTAAGTCACTTATTACAGTTTATTTGGATTCCTATATCAAGCAAGGGGTTAAACTCAATGGGCTTAATCAGCTTTCAATTCATGAACTTTCAAAGTAGTCCCCAATAAGAAATATATGTTGAATGCCGAGATCAAGAAGCTTGGTCTAAATGGATCATTTCAATTCTATGGGCACTATTAAACCAAAAACTAAAGGGGCAGTTGGGATTGGGGAACATCTAAAATAGGATGACCTGGAAGATGGTAACAAGGATACTTTCCCCAGAGTCAACTATTGGGCCCCGTCATTCCCATTCTAGGAAGAAAACCAGCAAATGAAAAGGATCCCCAACAATGGTGTTTCTGTGACAATGTGAATAGGACAGGGGTGGGCAAATGTGGCCCTTTTACAACCTGTGGACTTCAACTCCCAGAATTCCTGAGACAGCTTGAGTTGAAGTCCACAGGTTGTAAAATGGCCACATTTGCCCACCCTTGGAGTAGGAGATACTTCAATTTCTCATTTAGATATACAGTACATACAGGTAATTCTTTCCAACTTTTTTCAACCTCTGTCATCTGCCAATTTAAATAATTCATCCACTCTTCATCCAGTCTTCTTCCAAAATTTGCAGCTCCTTTAAGTCTATAGACATTGTAACCTCTGATGTCCTAACCTCCCAAGTTCAGTTCCTACTCACTATGAGTTTTGCCTTTCACCCAAATCTTACCCCAGCCTCATCCAAGCTTTCTCCCGGAGACCCTGGAATCTTACCTGCCCTCAAAAGATCATTTGTGCAAATCATAACACATCAAAGCAGTTCCCCCTAAAAAATTGCCCATTTTATTTGTGAGGCTTAGCCTCAGAAACGTTTTCCCATCCAAAGTAAACCTACATAAAGTGTTCGGCTACCGTAAGATGCAAGAACCCTCCTAGCATAAGGGAACAATGAGCCAGAAGGCAGTAACTCATCACAAGGCATCAGAGATTTTAAGAAAAGATTGGGCATTACCATTTGTCTGAAATGATATAGGATTTCCTGCCTGAGCAGGGGGTTGGACTAGAAGACACCCCCCCCCCCAAAGATCCCTTTTCCCACTCTTATTCTATATTCTAAATAGAAAAGAGCCTCCTTAGGACAATGAGCACAATAGGCCTGTCAAACTAAAGAGCAACCATCCTGAGGGAAGCAATGGCATTAAGGCCCACCGTTTCCTTTCAGACAGAAGACGGGGGGGGGGGGTTAAAATTTAAGAGGTTAAGGGACCCCTTCACAAAATCATGGGTGGGAACAGGCACCCTTTTTACAGGCAAATTTAGGAGGCTGAATAATGGGCTGGAGAAAAGGAGCAGATGGGACTTGGGCGAAGGAGATCCGTCTGGTGGGGGTTGAATCTGTATTTCCACAAGCGGGAAGGATTCGGCAATCCGTAATTTGCCCATATTACGAGGAACCAGCAAGGGCGCCAAGGAGGCAGCGGGGCAGCCCGTCGAAAAAAGCCGGAGCGCCGGCGAACAAAGAGTTCACTATCTGCGGCAGCAACGGGGGTTTATTTTCCCAGCAGAAGGGAGCGCAACTTAATGGGGGGGGGGGAGAGGGAGGGGTGGCTGCTGCTGCTGCTGCTCCTACACCGAAGGGTCGACGGGCCGCGGCGGGAAAAGCCAATCCATCCGGGGAGCAGGAACCCCACGCGGACGATTAAGGAGGATCCACGGCGGGGGGGGGAGCGGGGGGGGGCGGAGCTCCAGGGGCCTCCCCCGGGCCACGGGGGGCGGGGCCCAATGGAGCAGGCCTGCCATGCGGCTCCCATGAGGAAAGGACCCGTTAAAGTGGGGGCGGGGGGGGGAGAAGCGTGAGAGGTTTTCTGCGGAACGGGATCGAAAGGGGAACCTATTAGATTTGAAGCAACCGAGGCTTTCCCGCCTAAGATAGCCAGCAACAGCGCCATACACGAATCTCGGGGTGGGGGGTGGGGGTGGGGGGGCGAGGGAAGAAGCACCTTTTTGCCCTGACCGCCCCCCCCCCCACTCCTATGTGTGGACGATCCGGAACGGGGGGGGAGGCGGCGGCGACGAAGAAAATGGAACCTTTATGGGAGGCAGTGGGGGGGGGGAAGAAAAAGGCGGGGGTGGTTATTTAAAGGGCCGCTAGAAGGGGAAAAGCAGCGAGGGGTAGGAAGTGAAAGGGGTCTCGGTCACTCGGAGGGCAGACGCTCCCCAGGAGCCCAGTCAAGCCTCGGGGGGGGGCTGGGCTTGTCATCTGGTGGGGGTCTTCGGAGGGGTCTCGGTTGAGCAATCCCTCCCGTTCCTATCGCTTTACGAGGTTCTGGAAGAGACTCGGTGGGTGAAGGATTAGGGCCTCCGGCTTCCCTGTTCTTTCTCTCCCTCCGCTACCCCCCCCCCACTCCCTCACCTCCATGATGCAGTTTGCAGCCTCCGCCATCTTGCGAATGAGACAGAAAAAGAGAACCACTGGCCGGACTCCCCCAGCCTCGTTCAGTCGAGGGGAGGAGACCGGGCGTTCCATTGGGCCGCCTCTCCGTCACTCGAAAAGGGGAGGGAGGGGAAGGAGGGCAGCCCCGCCTCCCAGGTTTTCATTGGTCGGTGGGGGTCTCCCTCAGTCAGTCAGGAAGGGAAAGGGCCCTCCCTCACGCTTTTTCAAACCGTATTGGGCGCATTTGGAGGAAAGGTTCGGCGCGCGCAGGCTCCTTTTTTCTTTTTTTTTTTTGCGGCCCATAGACACAAGTGGGAAATGTCGGGGAACGCCTCCTCCTCATGTTCGTGAATTGCCATTGGTGAAATAAAGAAAGCTTTCACCAATAAGGAACAGAGGCAGTTTCTCGGATAATTTATTGGAGGTACGAAGATGTCACTCACTGCAAAATATCTGCGTTTCTCCGAACCTCTGGTGTCTTAACTTCTAAGGGGCGGGAAGAAGCAGCGCATTGATTACCTGAAGTGGCTGTCAAAGAGCGTTCGCATTCAATCCTCGTATTGCAACCGATGCCACTATGAGGGAAGTGCAATATGACAAAGGACGGGAAGGAGGAGGCGCCATTTATTTTGAAAGGGAAAGAGCAGTGGCTCCTTGCAATGGCCTTCGAAGATGAATATGCCCATCCGAAAACACGATTGGTTATCGAAGTGCCATTCAACAGCAAAACGTCGCTTATTAAACCACTTTTTTGTCTTGGGGTCGAATTGTTTACAATATATTTCATTCGCTTTTCAGCGATCTGTTGGCCATTTTAGATAACGCCATTGGTAGTCAATCAAATATAGCAGGAGTAGTAATTAGTATACCAATTCAGTGATTTACATTCATCTTCCACGTTCTGAGAAGACCGAAGTCCTTTTACTCATAGGTAAAGACACTGGCAATTGGTTGAAATTAGGATCAATTAATAAACTAACAGATATCATTGGCTGCTCTTGTGATCATTCATAGGGCGCGAACCGTCTCCACCAACGAATGAAAGCTTCCTGGAAAATAAGGGGAGGGCCTTTTTAATTCTCTCGTAGAAGCTGGTTGGTAGAAGTTTGGCTCTTTCCTATTGGTCCGACATGAGACCATTGACAAAAATGTGTTCGACGAAGTTGAGAAAACTTCGGGTGAAACATGCTGGGTGGCTTCATGGCCACCGCGGAGGAAGTGTTGTTTTTTAAAGCAAGGTTGACAAATGAAAAAAGTAATAAAATAAAAATCTCACGCAACTAAATCTGTTATAAATTCTATGGTGCATAAAACCTCATGCATGGGGCCACAGCTCTTAGGTTTTGTATAAATAAGCTAGCTATAGTGTTTTTTTCTTCCACATTTTTCCCCTAGAAACTTGCCCATTCTGTGGCTGTTTTGAAACCGGTAAATTTTGCCTTTTCAATTAAGCTATCGTGTGGGTGAATAACAGACATAGAATATAAATCAGGCAAATTTTATAATGTTTATCTCTTAATTGCTTCTCATTGAGGGCCGTGGAATAAAAGCAGAGGTAAAATAGTACCTAAATACAGGTAGTCCTTGACTTACAACCACAATTTGAGCCCAAAGTTTCTGTTGCTAAGCAAGACAGTTTTTAAATGAGTTTTGCCCCATTTTATGACTTTTCTTATCACAGTTATTAAGTGAATCACTGTAGCTGTTAAGTTAATAGTATGTTTGTTAAGTGAATCTGACTTTCCCACTGACTTTGCTTTGTCAGAAGGTCATCAAAGTTGATCACGTAACCTTGGAATAGTGCAACCATCATATATATGAGTCAGTTGCCAAGTGGCCATGTTTTGATTGCATAACCATGGGAATGTTGCAATGGTTGTAAGCATGAAAAACAGTCTTAAGTCACTTTTTTCAGTGCCATTGTAACATTGAACAGTCGCTAAATAAACAGATACTACAAGATACCAGGTACTACGAGGACTACCTGTTTGTTCTTTGTTCTTCATATCAGCTTTAAGATCTGCATAGTTTATAACTCGGCTTACCACCATATCAATCATTTCAGGTCTGATGTCCTGCCTACACTGTCTTCATTAATCTATGTGGGTTAATATTTTGTACCCCAATTTATCTGTTCTACCCTGTGACTATTAATATCCCAACAATAAAAAAATTATTTTCCTGGCAATCTCCATCTACTTGTGACTTTCCATCTTTCTCTAGCCTCCCCATTTCTTTTTATTTATTTTTTCAGTTACTTCCTTTTACCCAGTAATCTTCTTTCCCTTCAAACTTTATCCCGCAGTCTTCACATCGATTCTTCACATCATTACCCCCATTGTTCAGCTACAATCAATTTTTTAATAAACTGTTCTGTCCCTACCTGATATTTTTACTCTTGGTTTTCATTCATTATAGGTAGCCCTCAACTTACGACCACAACTGAACCCAACATTTCTGTTGCTAAGTGAGAAATTTGTTAAGTCAGTTTTGCCCCATTTTACAACTTTTCTTGCCACGTGTGTTAAGTGAATCACTGTGTTTGTTAAATCAGTTAACACCGTCATTAAGTTGATCCAGTTTCCCCATTGACTTTGCTTGTCAGAAGATGGCAAAACATGACCCCTGCATGGGACACTGCAACCGTCATAATTGGGAGTCAGTTCTCAAGCATCCAAAAGTAAATCATGTGACCACGGGGATGCTGCAACGGTCATCAGTGTGGAAAATGGTCATAAGTCACTTTTTTCATTGCTGTTGCAACTTCGGTCACTAAAGTGAACTGTTGTAAGTCGAGGACTACCTGTACTTCCCATCTACCACGTTGTCTTTTTTTTACTTCCGGATCTCACCGTGCATTTATATCCCACCTGCTTTTTTGGGCTTTCTTTCGAAAGCAATTTCCAGGAAGCCTCAATTCTGTTCTTCCCCCCCCCCCCCGCCACCCCCGCGTTCTTGTGACGCTTCTCCTTTAAGTCCTTGGAACAACCTCCTGGGCGTGGCTTCGGGGTCTGCGTGGTCTTAGCGGTGGAACTGGGTGGGGGGGGTTTGGGAGTCCTTAGACTTCGGCTCCCGAGAGGTAAGTGCGAGCGGGCTTCCCCAGACTTTTCCAAGACATCGGGGTCCTCCATCCCCTTTAAAAGGCCCAAAGAACCTTGCTGGTTGTTGGGTTTTCTAATTCACACAACCTTTTTATTCATTCCCAGCTCCTTCCTGCATCCCCGATTTCTCACGGGACTGAATGCTTCAATGCTCCTCTGCAAATCTTGTGACGTTGATTTCCCTCTTCGTTGTCATTAGTGTAACCCCCTCGCAAAACCCTCCCCTCCCGGGCAACTGAGAGGCACAAATTTGGTCTCCCCAAATCTGAGATCTTTCCCCAATTCTCCCCCCACACACACACACACACACTCCCGTTCCTGCTTCCTGCAGCTCCTTAAAGGAACTTAGTTTGCCTGTTCTTTCCTTTGCACGTCACCCTGTCCAAATAAGGGGCTCAGTGTATCAAACGGGGATGGGAGGGGGAGGCCATCGTTGCTTTTAGCCCATTGTCTTAAAAGAGTTGCTTTTAATGATTTAGCATTCTTCTTTCCTGGCTGCGCCCAGGAATCTTATAGAGTCTCTTGGCTAACTCCCAAATGAACCCTCTTTGGAAAGTTCCAGGATATAAATCCCTTGCAACCAACAACCCCCCCCCCCACCGGCTAGGCGATTTCCACCATCTTACCCTGTTCCTTCCCTCAGCTGTTGCTGCTACTCCAGACTAAAAGACAAGCATCTCAAAGATCAGGGGTTGGAAGAGCCAGAGGGAGAAAAAAAATTGGCTTATAATGGTTTAGAACAAGGTAGGCCAGCAGCTGGCTGGGCGAGGTTGCAAGACAGACACATGACATATTGGGGGGTGGGGGGTGGGCAAGTTTAGATAAAACAAGGAACTAAAACGCAGAAAAGCTCTAAAATGCCACCTGCTGCAATGGTCCTGAGCAGCTGTTGGCCTGTCTTTTGACCATGTCTTCCTTTCTCTTTCTCCAGGTTAGGCCCTGAAACCCCCTCCCTACCCCCAAGTCTTCTTGCCCTTGCTTTCATCTTCTTGAGGCCATGCCACTGACCCGCAGCCTGTCCGTGACCTCCCTCTCTGGGTTAGAGGACTGGGAAGATGAACTTGACCTTGATAATGCCATTCTTTTCGAAGTGGCTTGGGAGGTAGCCAATAAAGGTATGTGATGACTATTTTTAAAGAAGATCTTGGGAAAATGATCAGGTTTCCAAAGTTGGGGGAGGAGAGTATTTGGGAATTGGAAGGCCTGAATTTCTTGTGGGAATATAACTGGGAACAGATTCTACAGAGCTATTTGCAAGCCGAAGTATGAGCAGTATTGAAAGAACTGAGACCAGAATTCAAGTATCATTTTGATCATGTGACCATGTGGATGCTGCAACAGTTGTAAGTGTGAAAATCGGTCATAAGTCACTAGTCACATAAGTCACAAAGTTTCAGTGTAACTTTGAACGGTCACTAAATGAACTGTTGTAAGTTTGAAGACTACCTGTAGAAACGAAGACTTATCTGATTGCTGGTCAAAGACTCTTGGTTGAGCAGATAGTAAACGATAAGGCCTAATCGACCAGTATGTTGGCAACTCATTGAATTGTGGAAGGGCGTGATATGGAGACAAAAAAAATATGGGAAACAGGTTGTCCGTCTCTCTTTTTAAAAATGATTAAGCAGCATGCTGAATGTTAAAGCAAAAGGTTTGTATTTTAAAAAACACTCATTTGGGGGGACAGGAAGTTCATGTAATGTTGCAGTTCCTTCCAAGCAACATTGCTCAGCACTTTAGGAGATCCTTTAGGGCTTAGGCCTTTCCCCTCCCTTTGTTGTTCTCAGATCCTCCCATCCATAAATCTTTCATGTATGGGTTACTGCTGTCTGAGATGACCCTACCCTATTATAGTGAACATTTCCAGGGCAGTCCAGTTCAGCAAGCTGCTATCACTGTGTGTTCATTGAGAAGATCCTCTTCTGGAATCAGACGCTACACATCTGGAAGTTTAAGGCACTGTGATCCAAAGGATAATGTTTCAGGCTGACTTTCGCTGTAGTAACGTGGCTGTGTCAAAAAACCAGAAGAGTGCTATGTTCTTTAAAAAAGGATAAGGTTTTCCAGTAAATCTGAATATCTACCAATGTTACTATAAAACTATTCTCATGCCCTTGTTTTAGGAATAACCGCTTTTGAAGCTAATTAAAGATCTCTCGGCCTGCCTTGAATTTTGAGCATCTGCTGTGCATATTCTTGATGTATACTCAATAATATATCTGTGTGTGAAATACATACAACCCCCACTACCACAACCTCACCTGCATAATAAACTTTTTGAAATGTTATTCATTCCTTGAGAAACTGCATCCTTTTAGATTCTCAACTACAGCCCAGGATAACTACTTTGAACAGCAGGTGGCCAGTGAGCCCCAGACATATACTGAATTTTTTAGTGTATTAAAGATTATTCTACCTGGATTATTTTACCAAGCTCTCTAGAGTAGATCATGCCACCAGTCACCGAACATACGCAGGATGTAGGAAACCCAGGATCCTTTTTAAATAGTCCTGTTTCTAATTCTCAAAACCAGTAAAAAGGTGCTTTTGCCTGTATACCTTTGAGTAACTCTTGATTCCTGCTGAATACCTGCGTAAGTCCTTGCAGTTCACTTGGCAACATTTTTAAAAGTGATTTACTATTGCTTTTGTCCTAGGGCTGAAAGAATGACTAGCCTAGTGGCCTATGTCAACCACCTAGCTTCATGCCTAAAACAGGATTAGAACTCATGGTCTACAACAAAATGGTCTACAGAATTGTTGGTGCATGCAGGGACCTGGTGGATAACAATTGTAAACTAGAATCTGTTTAATGCAGCGAATCCTGCTGAATCCAGTGGTTTTCACTTCCAAGCCAATACAAATGGAATTTGTACTGTCATTTTTGCAAAGGAGAATGGGTTTTAATCCTTTTTATGAAGGTACATACCTATATACTATACACCTATTAGATTTTGAAATGCCACATTTCACTTTAAATATTTTATCACCAGGAATGACCATGTCAGAAAAATATTTTAGACAACCACTTGTATTTTCAACTAAATGTTGCAGCGTGAAATTCTGCTGGTCAAGCTTTTTGTCCCTTAATTTCATACATTTCCTCTGTTTTTAATCTGCCTTCTCAACAAACTATTAGTAGAATGACTTTGTGATCTTTTCCCACATTTTTTTCCTATTTTTTTAAAAAAAATCTGCATAGGGCCTTTCCCTGAATTTACCACAGGTGTTGCCTTTTTCTTGTCAATGGGTGACATCATTTTGCTACTAAAGATGATGATCTTCATTGGAATAAGATGATGATACTCAGGGCTATCTCGGCCTCTGCACAAGGTAGATGCCTCGGTTGTTCCCTCAGAAAAGGCTACCTGCATATTTTGTGGCCTATCTCTGTCCTTCGCCCTGTGATCATTTGCAGAACTCTCTCATCACTTATGTCCAAGTAAGTAAGTAAGAATAAAGAGGCATAAGGGTTTTTTTTGCTTCAGGCAAGAATATTTCTTGGAGAAGCCTTGGATCCTCTGAACAGATTGCAAATACATTCAGTAAAGGCTACGTTCACCATGGAATGCAGGATACGAAATCTTGGGTGTGTGATGCAGGCACCCAGAGAAATGGGACAGAGTTCAGCTTATTGTTCATTTTCCCCTCTCTGGACCTTTAGTTGACAACTGACTGCAGCTCCAAGGTGAGACTGGCCTAGAGCTATAGAGAGAGAAGCAATGCCCTGTCATATCTATGTGAGAGTACTTCATTTGCCTAGTTCTAAAATGCCTTAGAAAAGCATATCATATAATTGATGTATGGTAGGAAGGCCAGCCGGAGCTGGTGGGACCATCGCTTGACAGTTGAAGGAAGCATTGAAGACCATCCTTTTGGCTGGTTTCTGGTAACATCTGTCATCCAAAGCCTAAAGGATATGGATTGTGGAATCTGTACAACTTATCTGGATGATGATTATTGGACAGTATTCGTTTTTTGGAAAAGAAGAGTCAGAAAAAAAAGTGTTGATCTGCAGACGAACTTTTTCCCTTGTAAGGAATGCTATTCCCATTTCGCAAAGTATTTTTTTCCATATATTTTTTTCAGAAGTTGCTTTCTGCTTGTCACCAGCACTCCCAACAATCTCATTTGCTCCTAAGAACAACCTCATTTGCTCCCAAGGAGTAGTGAAAAGGCCCTACATCAATTTAAATAAATAAGAATATTTTTATTTTTATTATGAGTGTATTTCCACTTTCCCTGAGTTCTTGAGAGAGCTTCCTTCCTTAACTTTGTGCCCACATCAAGAGCTCTGTAAAGTAGGCTGGCTGGAGCATATAAATGCAATTCCAGACAAGGAGATATGGCAACAAAACCTGGATTATTGATAAATGTTTTATCTAGATCAATCCAGATAAAGGTCTCGTAAATCTTTATCAAGGTGAAAGATCAATTTGTCTGGAAGAGAGAGTTGTTTCATTTGAGGGCAAGCAGTTTCTGATGTTTGAGGGCAGCAGCTCAAGAAAAGTCTCTGAAAACGAATTTAATCTAGTCTTACAAATGAAGGCAAATGTACATGTCCCAGTATAATGTTGCAGAATCCAATCTGGTCGGTCACCAGGACCAGCGGTTTTGTCTTCTGAGCTTTCGGACTCCTACTAGAGCCCATCTTCAGGGAATGTCTTTCTAGCAGAGTATGTGTTAGTTAATCTGGTCTTTTTCATTGTTGTGCTGTTAAGAGTGTTTGACATCTTATGGACTTTGAGAGGGCGGGTTCCTGCCTTGTGTTGCTTACAACATAAAATCTAGTATCCTGAACCAGCAGAGGAAGGAGAGAATAGTGAGGCAATCAGGAAGCAAGATACGATGTGTGCTTCATATCAAGTAAGTAAGCCATGTGCTTACTTTTTGTTACAAAGTGACTAATAGAAGAGTAATTTACTAATTGGGAGCCTTGCTTAGCATTTTTTAGAAGAGTGTTTAGGGTTGCAGTGTGGGTAAGGGAACAATGTGCTATTAAGGATTTGAGTTAAATTAAGATATTCTTGGGTTTTTTCCTCAGGAGAATTGCAGGATATTTCTTCTCAATGATACATTTGAGAGAGATTAATAGGGACCCAGAAAAAGATTTCAGAAGCTATGAACTGGCTATTGTTCCTTCAAGAAAATATCAAGGTTAAAGGATTGTGCCAAGGACTTCATGGAAAATACTTCGTTTTTCATTTTCTTGTTTCTGAGAGCAAATTCATTGCAAAATGCAAAATGCCCATTCTCTTTCTAGCTAGTTCTGCTATAATAAAGAAAATATCTCATCAATTGAACCCATTAAAGGATTCTTCCCCAGCCTAAGTATGCTCCAGAAGTATGGACTTCAACTCCTAAATTTCCCAGATAGAATGGTGACTGTTAAATTTTGGGAGAAATGGACACATATATAGGACACCCAAACTGGAAAGATTGCCTTAATGATTATTTGGGTAAATCTTTCTAAATGCACACAGTTCCTCAGCAATAAGACATTACTGTTTATTCACGATTCTAAACCTTCATCTCTAGACACAGTCCAAGCTCTGTTTGGTTTCATTGCAACGTTTCAGGTTCTTGTGTTCTGCAGTGCTATTTCCTAATCGCTCTTCCCTCATAGAATATTCATGTGAGTGTTTTTATTGCTTTTCCTGTAAAACTCCCTGTTTGGAAGAGGAAGCAAAGAGCCAAGATTCTTAGGCTCCTCAAGAGGGGAGGAGAATTTAGTTGAGGGAGCCAGGGTCCTTGAGAGTAAAGTAAATAGAGTGGTTTGTAAGTGATGACTGGGTTTGCCTGCTTCCCAGGAAGGGAGTTGGAGTCCAGCCACTCAGAGGAGATTGAATATATGAAGAAAGGTCTTTTATCTGAGTTGTATAGCATAAGACAGACACCCCCACATACACACAGAGGGAGAGAGACAAAGGGCTAAGAACTCAGTTACTCTTGCAGCAATCTTCTGTGCTGGGTATGACTGATAACAGCCTGCCTGCTTCCATAATCCATCTGCTTTTATGTGGGGTGCAGGTATGACAAAACCATGGTTTGTTTAGAGGAATGGAACAAAAAGAATTTTAATTTGATCATAAGATTTAATTTTTGCTTTCTGGTGAAATATTTTAGCTGGACCTGTCAAGTGTCTCAAAAATACAATGTTAAAATAGAGTATAAAACAATTGCACATGAAGCAGAGCAGGGGTGGGCTCCTGGGGTTCATCAGGGTTCAGGCGATTGTCAGTGAACCCCCAAATGCCACCTCTGACTGGCCACGCCCACCATGCCCCTCCACACGGCCCATTCATCATTCCAGGTAAGTGCAGGGGCTGCACGGAGGGTCTGGGAGGGCAAAAAACGGGCCTACCAGAGGTTCCAGAAGCCCGGAAATGGGCCTGTTTCCAGCCTCCGGAAGATCTCTGGACCCTGGTGGGAGCTGTTTTCGCCCGCCCAGAGGCTCAAGGAAAGTCTCCAGAGCCCGGGGAGGGTGAAAAACGCCTCCACACACACACACACACACACACACACACACACACACACACACACACACACCCGTGGTGCAGGCAGTCAACTATGCCAAGCCGACCCAGCAACAGGGCAGCGAACCCATTGCTAAAGGATCTGAAGCCCACCCCTGAAGCAGAATCATAAATATGATATTAAGTGAACTTCTCTGGGAAATCTATTTTGTAATTAGAATGTCATAAGTCACTAAAAGGCCAAACCAATCTCCTTGATACTCTCTACCACTTTGCTCATTTGGGAAGATCTCATAGAAATAAAAAGCCCTTTAAAAGGAATCTGGAAACAGACTTATCGGCAGAGATTTTAACAAAGACCCCTCAGTGCAATGGAATAAAAATGGGATGCAATCACAAAGGCTCACCAATTACTTGTACAAATTAAATGGATTTCCAAATTGTTTTTAGAAGTTCTATACCCGTGATGGTGAACCTATGGCACGCGTGCCACAGGTGGCACGCGGAGCCATATTAGTGGGCACTCCAGCTCAGCTCTGGGGCGCATGCGCGTGCCAGCCAGCTGATTTTCGGGCCTTCTGGGCCCACCAGAAGTAGGGAAACAGGCTGTTTCCTGCCTCTGGAGGGCCTGGGGTGGGGTGGGGAAGGCCTGTTTTTCTTTCTTACCTGGCTCCAGATCCTCTCTGTGTATGTGGGAAGGGCGAAAACAGCCTTTCCCACTCCCTTGGAGGCCCTACGGAGGCTGAAAGGGCCCATTTCCCCACTCCCAGTGGGACAGGAAGTGACATTTTTTCCTGTCCCCAGCCTCCAGAGACTCCTAGAGAGGCTCCTACAGACTCGTAGAAAGGCTCCTAGAGACTCGTAGAGAGGCTCCTACAGACTCCTAGAGAGGCTCCTACAGACTCCTAGAGAGGTACTGGAGGCTGGGGACAGGAAAAAACATCACTTCCTGTCCCACCGGGAGTGGGGAAATGGGCCCTTTCAGCCTCCGTAGGGCCTCCAAGGAAGTGGGAAAGGCTGTTTTCGCCCTTCCCATATACACAGAGAGGATCTGGAACCAGGTAAGAAAGAAAAACGGGCCTACCAGGCCATCATGTGCCAGGAGCGGAGGGGGGAGGGGGTTGCGCACACATGCGAGTGGGCACGTGCGCGCGCGACCCTCCCCCGCCCCCCCCCTCTCCTGGCATGCAATGGCAAAAAGGTTAGCCATCACTGTTCTATATATTTAGTTCATTTCAGTTACTGAAACAGCCATTGGGGCCAATAGCCAACAACAAACCAGTTTCCCATGCATTAATCAAAGTTATTTTTAAAGTCATGTTTAGATTGTTAAAATGCTGTAATTCAGCTTTGATCATTTTACCTTGATCTTCATCTGATAAGTGGGTGACTACAATTCCTAGAATTCCTCAGCAGCATAGTTGAAAACATTGCATTAGCAAAATCTCCAGTAATTAAAGAGGGATTGTATGAAAAAATATACTACTTTGTCTCTGCTGGAGCCACCGCTGATGAATTTTATATTTAGAGTCAAGTGAGCATAGACAAATCAGATACTGAAATCTCTACATTCTTAGATTTATTTTAAACAAGGGTATATTGCTTGTCACGTATTCAGGATGTGTTAGCTTATCTATACAATGTAGAAGAATAAATTACATTAAATAAATCTATTAGAGCAGATTTTTCCAACTTTGGCAACTTTAAGAGTTGCCCTGAATCCAGTGGGAGAAGGGCGGTATAAAAATCTAATAAAATAAATAAATAAAGATGTATGGACTTCAACTTCCAGAATTCCCTAGCCAGCAAAATTGTATTACCAACAAATTTACATTGCTCTAAAGCTTCTTGATTAAGGTGGGGTGCTTAGGATAATTTACAAGCTTGCAAGAAAAAAACAAATACCTTATTCTTTCTTCTTTTAGTTGGTGGGATCTTCACTGTTATCCAAACTAAAGCCAAGATTACACTGGATGAATGGGGTGAGAATTACTTCCTGATTGGACCTTACCTGGAATTGAATGTGCGCACACAGGTGGAGCTGATAGAACCTCCCAACCCTGCAATTCGCCGAACCATTGACTCCATGAATTCAAAAGGATGTAAAGTAAGAGACTGCAGGATGGGGGGAAGAAAAATGTGTGGGACTTGGGCCTCAGTGGGCTTAATTCTCATAAACAATTTCTTGCCTCTATTGGGGAGGAAAATTTATGGATAAATTGGTACACCATGAATATTCAATTCAGTTCATTGCAATTCTAATTTAAAAGGGATATTAGATAGCTGGTGATAGGTAAAAGCTCTACTTTTAGGCTGCAAAGAAAGAATTTCAAATCAGAGGAGACGAGAGATTAATAACTTTGTCTCTGAGGAATCTACATAGATGCATATCCAGCTTGCTGTTTCCTCTTGGACTAACCAACATAATGCCAAGCATAGAAAAGATGTAAAAATGATAAGCTGGAGAAATGAAGGCATTGTAAGAAAAGTACAGTTAGTTCTTGACTTACAACCAGAACTGAGCCCAAAATTTCTGTTGCTAAGTGAGACATTTGTTTCCTGAATTTTGCCCCATTTTATGACCTTTCTTGCATTTGTTAAGTTAGTAACATGATTGTTAAGTGAATCTGGCTTCCCCGTTGACTTTGCTTATTGGAAAGTCGCAAAATGTGATCACATGACTCAGGGACACTGCAACCATCATAAATGTGAGTTACCTTGCCAAGCATCTGAATTTTGACCACATGACCATGGGGATGCTGCAATGGTCATAAGTATGAAAAACAGTCATAAGTCACTTTTTTCAGTGCCATTGTAACTTTGAATGGTCACTAAATGAACTGTTGTAAGTAGGGGACTACCTCAAAATTTGCAGAATGTGGTCACAGCAATGACCCACTTGGTTCCAGAAAACTAGAAACTATTCCAAGATTCCAGAAATTATTTGAAAAAGGTAGGAAAACATTATTCACTGACCATATCACTATATTCTGAGTGTCATTCCTTTTAATACAAATAAAATATTATTAATCATATTTGTTACATTTAGCAAGCTTATATGATTCTAATAATAATACACATACGTGTTAAGTTGTAACCTTCCATTATTTAGCTATATTTCAATATGTTATTTTTATGCCAATCGCCATATTATTCAAGCATACTTTATAATACCATCGTTCAGGTTCTGCTTTCCCCTCTTGTTATTACTTCACCTTATTATATAAAAAATGTGTATTCCATTAATCCCCCTCTCTCTAGTTTCCATCCCTATTCTAACTTTTAATTATGCCACTATTATATTTAAAAATATTCTCTTTCTATCTATCGTCTCTTGCCCTCTTTAAAGCTTTAATTGTTTGTTTCTTAGCTTGCCTCCCATATTCCTCTCTTGGATCTTTATCTCGATCTGTTTCCACCTCTTGACCAATCATTTTAAACATTTCTCCCTTCTCTGCCATTTTCCATTGTCTAATTTTCAAAATATCTATTCTTGCCCCCATCTCTCTTCAAAAAAAGTATTCCTGCAACGCCAGTTCCTTTTTTAATTCCCTTAAAATACTCTCCCCTTGGCTTATTTCATCAGTCATTATTATTTTTGTTATCTCCTTCTTGTCATCTTGTTTTATTTGTTGGTTTATCTGTTCTGTTTTTTTTCATCTGCTCTTTCAATTGGCTCCTCCTCTTCCTGAGCGTCTTGGTCACTCCTTGTCCTATGTATCATGTTCTCCAGCTTTTCATATATGCTCTGTATTTTATTCATAATCTCCTTGTAGGTTCTTGTCAAAGTATCCTTAATACTTTGAATTATCGACACCATTTCTTCCCATGTTCCACTTATTTCTTGCTGGTGGAGCATCTCGTTTAGTTTTATTTTTTTTCTTCTTTTGTCCAATAATCCAAAAACCATATATTCAAACCAAAGTTAGTTCTCAAAAAGTTCAATATTCATAAATCTTTACATCTCAAAGCTGATCGACCTATTCCTCTGGATAATCCCAAACTTTTTTCCAGAACCTTCATAAGTCCCTCTATAAGTTCAGTCTTGTGTTGTAGCCTTCAGGGGTCACTTTAATAATAATGTCTTTCTTATTCTCATGTTTAAATCTCCAATAACCAAGTATTTCCAGGATTTTGGGAATATGTTATGCCTTTCTTTTAGCAGCAGCTGGCACTCATAAGTCAAATTTCAATATTAACCAGTTTCATCCAATTTTAATGGAAACAATCCAAAATATAAAGATGTTGTTAGTTTTTTTAATAGTTCCAGCATTTTGAAATGCCTATCTGAAACAATGCCTGTCCAATTTAGAAATCCAATTTTCTGTATTTTTAAAGGCTTTGCCTTTCTTCCTTTGATTTCTTTTTCCTTCAATTTTGAAATTCTTCTCAAAATGTTAAGTCACTGCTTTTAAAAATAGCAGTGAGCCTCTCTTTTCCGGGATATTCTTTTGGAGTTGAGTTTTAAATAAAAAGGATTCTTCTCACCCAGTTCCAGACACTGTTTACCGACTCCACTCCAGTACAGTTCTTAGGTGTTTCTTGGCTGTTCCAGCTTTGTGGCAGCCATCTTTAGGCTGCCTCTTCTCCTCCCCATGGCATAGAGGGAAAAAAGCCCGGGGTTCAGCAAGAGAGTTGCAATGTCTCCCGTGACCTCTTAGGGTGCCCCTCCTTAGCTTCTCCGCCCCTATAAGGCAGCTTTGGCTCCTCTCAGAGCTCACTAACAGGGAGAACTCCGCACAGGGAACGCGGAAACCTGTTCCCTATGTCTGATATCATCACGATGTCAGCCGGAAGTCTCTAAGAGAACTCCATTCTGTTGCTTCTCTTCTGATATATTCAACTTTCATTTCCATGTAAAATGTAGGCAGCATCCATTTTATATCTTTCAACAGACATTCTCATAATAGACCGTATACAGTATATTTTTTTCAACATTTGTACAGCTTAAAATTTGTCCATTTCTCTATATTTAACAAACATCATAGATACAAATTCATCCATTTTTTTCCTTTCTGAATAATTTACAAATGTTCATTTTTGTTGTCAAATGTAAGTACTTTGATTTCTGATAGCAATAACACTTAGACTTATATACCGCTTCACAGTGCTTTATAGCCCTCTCTAAGCAGTTTACAGAGTCAGCATATTGCCCCCAACAATCTGGGTCCTCATTTTACTGACTTCAGAAGGATGGACGGCTGGGCCAACTTTGAGCCTGGTGAGATTCGAACTGCCAGATTGCAGGCAGGCAGCAGAAGTAGCCTGCAGTATTGCACTCTAACCACTGCACCACCTTGGCTCTGATAGAGTATTTAGAGCTGTAGTTCTTATTGTATCATATACTCTGTCTAATATTTGTTGGAAATCATTTATGCACATAAAAATGCACATATATTCATGTCCCCAAACTACACAACTGTAATAATAATTTCAAACATTATCCATGAATGCATTAAGCAATCAAGGGGAGGTCACCCATTCTTGTCTTACTTCCTGTTTAGTGTTGAATCATTACTTAAGAATTCGGTTATAAAATTACAGTTGGGCAATCAACCTTCCTATTTTATAATTTCATGTTTTTACTATTTTCTCCTGTTACATTCCAAGTTACAGTATTTCATAATCATTGATCACCATTGGATGAACCCATGTATCTCTACCATCCAGATTTTGATCAATCCAGATTTTTAGATACAGTAATACTTTTTAATAAGTTGAAAAAGATGTAGACCATGTTTCCTTGTGAGTCAGACCATGTCACATGCTTATAGTATAGAAATTTATGATCAGTTTTGTAATATGTTGGCCAATCTAACAGAGACTTCCTTGTAAACCTATATCGGTAGTCCTTAATTTACGACCACAGTTGAGCCCAAAGGTTCTGTTGTTAAGTGAGACATTTGTTAAATGAGTTTTGCTCCATTTTACATATACCTTTGATACATTGAAAAAGACAAGAAGACAAAAAGAAATGATTCCTAGTTAAATAAATTAGAATTAAGATCACATGAAGCGTTAATACCACTTTATAATGCCTTGGTAAGACCACACTTAGAATATTGCATCCAGTTTTGGTTGCCACAATGTAAAAAAGATGTTGAGATTCTAGAAAGAGTGCAGAGAAGAGCAACAAAGATGACTTAGGGGACTGGAGGCTAAAACATATGAAGAACGGTCGCAGGAACTGGGTATGTCTAGTTTAATGAAAAGAAGGACTAGGGAATGACATGACAGCAGTGTTCAATATCTCGGGGGTTGCCACAAAGAAGAGGGTGCCAAGCTATTCCCCAAATCACCTGAAGGCAGGACAAGAAGCAATGAATTGAAACTAATCAAGGAGAGAAGCAACCTAGAACTAAGGAGAACTTTCCTGATAGAACAATTAATCAGTGGAATGATTTGCCTCCAAAAGTTGTGGATGCTCCAACACTGGAAGTTTTAAAGAAGAGATTGGACAACCATTTCTCTGAAATGGTATAGGGTTTCCTGAGCAGTGGGACACCAGGTTTCCTCAGCAGGGAATTGTACTAGAAGACCTCCAAGGTCCCTTCCAACTCTGTTATTCTGTTAATTAAATGGGACCTCCATCAATGGGAGAAATGGGGCCAGATTATGAGAGAGGTGAAAACTTTGCTTAAAGACTGCTTAGAAGCCTCAATTTTCCTTCAGCCGGCAAAGATGCCTTGGTCTTTTGCAATTGGACTATTTTGCACCTGAACACTTTAACATACTTTGAAAGAAGCTGAGGAAATCACAATTACCCTGCTAGTTTTTTTTGCAGGACTAGGACTGTGGAGGTTCTGCCCAGGTAAAGGCATCCTACAGAGATTTTAATCATCTTCTCCCTCAAAGTAAAAGGAACATTCTCCATCTTTAGACCATCTCCAGGGGTGACTCTAAACATTTCTGCCTGTTGGTGGGCCAATATTTTTCATCTTTACATCAAGAGAAGTTTGGGGTTCCCACATGAGAGGATTAGAAAGAAATGTTATTTGTCGTTGAAGATCTTTCTAATTTGTTTTTACTTCTTCTCAACATCCAAATCCATGAAGATACGGCATGAAAATGGAGATCCCACCCAAATCCGTGGCTCCTGAAAGGCTGCAAAATGTTTTTAGGAAATTTGAGGTAAATTTATGCAACAGGCCATTATTCTACAGACCTCAAAATTGCATTAGCGTGATGCAACTGACAAGTATGGGAAATATTTGCATGGGAAGGCATCTTCTTTCAAGGTGCAGGTGTAGAAGAAAGGGGAATCTCTGGTCTTCTAAAGTTGTTAAACTCCAAACTCAATGACTTGGATGAGGGGATAGTTGGGGAACTCATCAAATTTGCAGACGACACCAAGCTAGCAGGAATAGCCAACATTCCGGAAGATAGGCTTAAGATACAGAAGGATCTTGACAGACTTGAACATTGGGCGTTACCTAACAAAATGAAATTCAACGGTGAAAAAAGCAAGGTTTTACATTTAGGGAAGAAAAACAAAATGCACAGGTACAGTATATGTGGTACCTTGCTCAATAGTAGTAACTGTGAGAGGGATCTTGGAGTCCTAGTGGACAACCATTTAAATATGAGCCAGCGGTGTGCAGCAGCTGCCAAAAAAGCCAACACAGTTCTAGACTGCATAAACAGAGGGATAGAATCAAGATCATGTGAAGTGTTAATACCACCACTTTATAATACCTTGGTAAGGCCACATTTGAAATACTGCATCCAGTTTTGGTCATCACGATGTAAAAAAGATGTTGAGACTCTAGAAAGAGTGCAGAGAAGAGCAACAAAGATGATTAGGGGACTGGAGGCTAAAACATATGAAGAACGGTTGCAGGAACTGGGTATGTCTAGTTTGATGAAAAGAAGGACTAGGGGAGACATGATAGCAGTGTTCCAATATCTCAGGGGCTGCCACAAAGAAGAGGGTGTCAAGCTATTCTCCAAAGCACCTGAGGGCAGGACAAGAAGCAATGGGTGGAAACTAATCAAGGAGAGAAGCAGCTTAGAACTAAGGAGAAATTTCCTGATAGTTAGAACAATTAATCAGAGGAACAACTTGCCTTCTGAAGTTGTGAATGCTTCAACACTGGAAGTTTTTAAGAAGATGTTGGATAACCATTTGTCTGAAGTGGTGTAGGGTTTCCTGCCTAAGCAGGAGTTGGACTAGAAGACCTCCAAGGTCCCTTCCAACTCTGTTGTTCTATTCTATTCTAATTCAGTGAGAATCATGACAAAGATGAGAATGAGGAGAGTTGTGGTTCCATGACTGCTAAAGGACCCAGGGAGTCTCATGTCAGCTTTATAGTCACTAGAACACTATTAAGCAAAAGGTTTGTATTGTGGGATTTTATGCTGCTGCATATCTGTAAGAAAGTCTTGCTAGAAATACATCAAAATATTAAAATAATGCCCAGTTGTCTTTTCATTGTTGGTTATTGTACAAATGCAAATAGCCACATTTGCTGACATTCCTTTCCTGCAAGAAGGTAAAACCAATCAGGCAGGAAAAATATATTGTTATGTTCTAATGCATTTGTGGGGCTTCACACACATATATATAAAGCCAACTATATAAAGCTGTTTAAACCATGATTTATGATTTTTACAAGTCCCCTTTAATTAAACTGTGGTTAATCAATGGCAGAGTCCACCCACTGTGACAAAATTCAGGGTGATGGATACAGCTCCCAAAACTAGGATTATAAATCCGGCACAGATTTGTATATTGTTCATCCAATTAGTCAAGAATTTTGGCTTATCTTTGCATCATTTAAATACTGGTTCCAAATTGGTTACGATAACAAAGATACTATGATCAGCTCCCTGATGAAACAGTTAGTAGTAAGTGAGTAGGAAAACATTGGTGTAAAAAACAAACTTAAATGTATGCTGGAACTATTGAATATAGATATTAACTATTTTGAGTATGGAAGTATATATATATATATTATGTACATATACATATACATACATACATACATACATACATACATACATACATATATATATATATATATATATATATATATATGATACATTCAATACTCCCTCTTGTTTACTTGATTTTTCTAGTTCCTAACTTCATTTCAGAGCAAGAGGTTATTTTGGGTTGCTCAGCAAAAAAACAACCCCAGGCAAGCGACCTTTTATAAAATGGAGATGAGGTAACATGAACCAGACTCTAAATTTAGAGATCTACACACACTTGATGCACATATCTCTGCACATTTTGGTATGTGAAATGAGTGGACAAGGGGTGATGATATCATGGGTTAAAAGCAGGTCTGAGAGATGAAGGAGAAAAAGAGTGTTATGGATTAAAATGGAGGTCACAATTTACAGAGTCCACTTAAAATGAGGAGAATTTGACAGTTAAAAATAAGTTATTGAGATATTCTCATCAGATTTGGAAGTCTGTAAAATCTGAAGTGCAGACGTCATGATCTAAGCCACCTTGCATGTACAGATTGCACACTAAATGTATACATACCGTAAATAGTTTTTAAAAGTTTATTTCATAATTCCATTGATAAATCTAATGGATATAAATTGGGCCCTTGAAGTATTTCAACTTCTGCATAAAAACGGGGATTATATTTCTAGCACACAAAACAAAAAAAACAATGTTTGAACCTGTAAATGGGCAGAGCTGAAAATCCAGATGATTTAAAGTAGAAATATATAGAGAACTTCCTTATATAGGATCCCTCTTCTTTTTTATTCCTCACTTTGATATTTACCTTTTTTTGCTGTATGCAGTGTGCTGATTCATCATTTATTTTTTTCCTGAAATTGTAAAATGTACATTCCTTCAAGAATCTGAGAGATGAAATGCTTATAGAACATAGCCTCATGAGTGTGGATATTATTAAGTTGATGATAAAACTTGCTCAACTGAGCACTGACTTTTACAATTGATACTTTGTTGGTTGTGTTTTAGAGAATATTTCTGGATTAGATACAAAAATATCAATCCATATCTCTCCTATTCATTAATCTGTTGTCTCTAACTTCTTTCTAGGTTTACTTTGGCCGCTGGCTGATTGAGGGGGGTCCATATGTGATCCTTATCGACATTGGGGCAACTGCTTGGAGCTTGGATCGCTGGAAAACTGAATTGTGGGAAAGCTGCTCCATTGGGATTCCTTGGTATGACCGAGAGGCCAATGACGCCGTCCTCTTTGGCTTCCTCACAGCCTGGTTCCTAGGGGAGGTAAGGGAACATGTTTCTATCAGAAAACTTATTCTCTTCCTCTCTCCCAACATCTTCCTCGTCACTCTCTTCTTGTGCTTTTTGTACAGTTTTCCGCACAATGTGAAGAAAAACCATTCATCATTGGTCATTTCCATGAGTGGTTGTCTGGTGTTGGCCTCTTCCTCTGTCGGATCCGGAAACTTCCAATAGCTACCATCTTCACTACCCATGCTACCCTGCTTGGTCGCTACCTGTGTGCCGGCAGTGTGGACTTCTACAACAATCTGCAGAATGTGAGTCTTCTAATCGCTAGAATTGAAAATCGATTGGTGGGTGAGGTATGAAACTATGTGATCGAAGAACAAGGGGAAGAAATAGGAATTCGTGGAAGTGTGGCACTCAGATAAATCAGCCGTCAACAGTCATAGAGATATAAACAACATCTACATATCATTCAAAAGAGACAATCAAAAAGCTAAAAAGAAAACAAAATGACCAAAACAGCTCTTTGCCTGCCATCAGTACTTGGATATCTAGAAATTAACACCAAAATTAATACTAGATCAACAATCGAGCAGTAAGCAATACTCCACTCAAGGAACTACCAACTCAGACAAACAATCAAACAGTAAACAACAGCCTGATCAAGGAGCCACAAAGACCACTCCCACCAACACAATCAGAGCAAGTCTCTTGTACAGAAACAGAGTAAGCCCAACTTTCTGTAGCACTGATAATATTACCTAGTATGGTAATGAAATGTTTGTAAGAAAACCACCAAGCCCAGAGAACACTAACGATTCCACAGTTCAACTCTGAGCTGCAAATATTCTCTTCTGTTGGTAGAAATGGGAAACACTGACCTATCCTGTTTTTGCCTTTTTTATTGCGTGCTTTGGGCTGCTCAGGGAATAAGAACTTTTCTTTCAACTACCCTCAATTCTGCATCAGAGGCTCAAGTTCTTATCTTCCCATCTCCCAAAATTCCTGCATAGGAGGTGGCGATACAGTGCCTTTCAAATTCCTTGTAGGTGTCCAATGATAGCTCTGCCAATTAAATAGATATTAAAAAGCAGCTGCAATCTCACAAAGTTTCTGTTCTTATATGTGCAAGATTTCAAAGTGTTTTTATTTTTAATTTTGAGAGCAAATTATTGCCTGAGGTTACGCCTAAAGAGATTGCTGACCCTTACCATCTTAGCTTTTCATTCAACTCTTTAGCACATAAATGAAGCAGTTCTAGGAAACAGGAATCATTTTTCCCTTAAGGAAGCAGTGGTTAAAGAAATCACACTTAATCAGGCCATAAGTAATATTTTTACTGCAGGGAAAATATGATTCAGTGCTCCTCCCCACCATGTTATGACCCCTGTAATAATTAGTGTTCTGGAAATACGTCTATTGGATTGTCTTTTTTTTTTTTTTTTTGCTTTAATTTATATGCCGCCCTTCTCTGGAGACTCAGGGCGGCTTACAATGCGTTAAGCCAGTGGTTCTCAACCTGTGGGTCGGGACCCCTTTGGGGGTCGAATGACCCTTTCACAGGGGTCACCTAAGACCATTGGAAAACACATATTTTCAATGGTTTTAGGAATAATTTTATTGTTGGGGGTCACCACAACATGAGGAACTGTATTAAAGGGTCCCAGCATTAGGAAGGTTGAGAACCACTGCGTTAAGCAATAGCCTTCATACTTTTGTATATTTATACAAAGTCAGTTTATTGCCCCCACAATCTGGGTCCTCATTTCACCTACCTTTGAAAGGATGTAAGGCTGAGTCAACCTTGAGCCTGTTGAGATTTGAACTTGCAGTAATTGCAAGCAGCAGTTGTTAATAACAGTGCTTTAGTCCACTGTACTACAGGCTCTTGTCTTGAATAACAGTGGACAGTACCTGTAATATTACAATGTTCCATTAGATTGAATACAATAATAAGACCTTGTCACTTTCCATTGTTTTATTTTCTTTAATGAGAATGATCTCATTTCCCACATATGTAATTACGGTAGGCATCTTTGCTCAAAAAGGCAATGTGTCTATATATGTTAACATCTCCAGTCTATTTCGTAGGCATAGTTAGACTACTATCATTTCAGAAATGAAATACAGGTAGTCCTCGCCTTACAACAATTCGTTTAGTGACTATTCAAAGTTACAATGGCACTGAAAAATGCAACTTATGACCATTTTTCACACTTAAGACCTTTGCAGCAGAAATTTTGGGCTCAATGATGGTCATAAATCGAGGACTACCTGTAGTTGGAACTGGATTAATGAGAGAAAACACTAAAAAAAAAAAGCTACCCTCAGTTTTTCTGTCTAGGAACCCATTTCTTAGCACTTGTGAGAAGAATACAGAAGAGTTTCACAAAGAAAAAATGTAGAATTAAGTTCTTGGAAATCAAACTACTGGATTGCAATCTCCTTTTTTTCAACTTTCAAGATAGCCCTTGACTTACGAAAGTTCATTTAGTGACTGTGAAATTACAACTTCACTAAAAAGAAGTGTTTTCTGACTGTTTTTTACACTTAACGACCATTGCAGCATCCTCATGATCATGTGATCAAAATTTGGGTGATGGGCAACTGATTCATATTTATGACGGTTGCAGTATCTCATGGTCATGTGATCACCTTTTGCAACCTTCTGACATGCAGAGTCAATGAGGAAGCCAGATTCACTTAACAACCGAGTTACTAATTACGTAACAACTGCAGTGATTCACTTAACAACAGTGGCAAGAAAAGTCATAAAATGGGGCAAAATTCACTTAACTGTTTCACTTAGCAACATAAATTTTGGGCTCAATTGTGATCATAAATTGAGGACTACCTGTACTATAATTTAAACTGAAAGCTGTATTCTTTCCTGCTTTTACTCCGTGCAATTCTGTGTGTTTTAGGATATTTAATACACTTTGTCTTGTCCCCAGTTTAATGTGGATAAGGAGGCTGGAGACCGGCAAATTTACCATCGATATTGTATGGAGAGAGCTGCTGTCCACTGCACACATGTTTTTAGTACAGTTTCTCAGATCACAGCTGTAGAAGCTGAACATCTGTTAAAACGGAAACCTGGTGAGTTGCCTTAAAAGCTAAAAGATTGCTCTGTGTGACAAGATCGTATCCAGTTTAAGTCTTCTTTGGATTTATGAATATACCAATAATATTACAAGGAAATCAGCTGCTTTGCGTAGAATGCAGAATCTCAAAGTGTTGTAGTTTTTAATGAAATTTTCTAGTCCTTAAACAATGCTAATCAGGCTGTTGGTGCAAGTCGTACATTGAAGCTTGATGTTTAATCTTAGTTTCTTTCTTAGATAGAAAAAATGTCCCAATATAAAATAACAATTTTAGCATTCATTTTAAAAATTCTTAAAAGTATTTTCAATCTTAATATGCACTGTGAATTTTTTACTGCATCCAATGTTTTTTATTAAAAGGACCAGCCTGCTTATTCTTTTTCACACTAAAGAGAGGGAAATGGAGCGGGGAGGAGAATTTATATTCTTATTTGCAGCTAAGACTATTAGTTCTGATTGGCTGGCTCCTTGTGATGTCACAAGACCACTCCCATTCCTTCTCCTTGGGGTCTGTTTTACCCCATCCATTCTTATACATTGAATCAGTTGCTGTCAATGCATTGATCAATTGTATTTCAAAGGATGTTTGAGGAAGCTGAATGCTTCTGTGACTCACATGTGTTTTTCTGCATGGATATCTTAGCCGTTTGGGTAAATTCAGAAACTTAACGTTCTAAAACTCTCCCCACTTTTTACAAACCCATCTCCATATGCATTCCATATCCAGATATTGTGACTCCCAATGGTTTAAACGTCAAGAAGTTCTCTGCTATGCACGAATTCCAAAACCTCCATGCCCAAAGCAAAGCTCGTATCCAGGAATTTGTCCGAGGCCATTTTTATGGGTGAGTTATCATGAACTTCACTTGTATCATATCAATTATAGCAGGTTGCCCTATGAAGTTGAGTTCCTAAGGGAAAAAAACCTGAAGCTAGTAGTGACAAGCGATGTAAGAATATTCATGAATAAGACACTGAGCTTGTTGATTAGAAAAGTCGGCAGTTCAGTGGTTCGAATCCCTAGTACAGGCCTCCTGTGTGAGCAGGGGGTTGGACTAGATGACCTCCAAGGTCCCTTCTAACTCTGTTACTGTTACTGTTAAAAGCAAATGAATATTTGTGGTCCATTCATCTTCCGCAAGGTTAACATAACACACCTTCAAGTGTAAAGTGAAAGCTCTTTTTCCTTTTAAAAGAATACATGTGACTGTAGAAGAAGACACAGAGACTGGGGGTGGAGTGAAGAGAGGAATTAGTCTGGAGTCATTATGTTACCACAAATGATCCAAGTCCAGCCCCTCTTGAATTCTGTTGACTCTTATCTAGTGCCAATTTAAGGCTGACTGTCAGTTGACTAGATTCTTGTGTATAGGCATGATCAATAAATCTTAGCTGGAATTTAACATGTCCTGATTTTAAGCACCTGACAATGACTCAGTTTTGGTCTCTACTTTCTGTATGCCGAGACAGAAATGCCACTTTAACAGCATACAAAAAGGGACAATTGGATGAGGGAGGAACTCTCACAGGAAAGGGAGGATGTAAATTAATGAAAATAGACAATAAATAATGTTAATAACATTCAAAGAAGAGTAGGGGGAATGAACAGATGTTTTTGCTCAAGTCTGGCAAAGTCAGATATTGAGGTATGGAAAAATTTTCCAGGACTCATATGAGAGAAAAATCATTTTTTTCATAAAGAATAAGTTTATAAATGACTAAATCAAGAACTACTGCTTTCTTAATCAGTTTACAGGCATCTGTACATTAATGGAAATAAGACACTGCATTAGATATATAGCTAATCCTTGATTTACAGCCACAATTGAGCCCAAAATTTCTGTTGCTAAGTAAAACCATTGCTAAGTGAGTTTTGCCCCATTTTACAACTTTTCTTGCCACAGATATTAAATGAATCACTGCAGTTGTTAAGTTAGTAACACAGTTGTTAAATGAATCTGGCCTCCCCATTGAATTTGCTGTCTAAAGGTTGCAAAAGGTGATCACAGGATCATGGGACATTGCACATATGTTCCCAAAGCAATTGACTATGGATCTGTATATGCTTCTGTTTTGCTGCCCTCATCTGTCACAGATCTGACATTTTTTCTGTTTTTTTCCCTTCTTATTTTCTTGTCCACTCTCCTTTCTGTTTTTATTGCACTGAAAACCTACAGAAGGGGCTCTATCTCTTTTTTGTTTGTTTGTTTTTCCATTTTGCATTCATATTTTGCATGATGACTAATGTTACTAAATAATAACATTGCAATTGGAATTCAGGGAACTATTAAAATGTTCAAAAAAAGGATTTCAGCCAGCTGTGCAGAATGTGTGTGTGTGAATATACACACACATATATACATGTACCGGTATATACACGGACACACCCCAACTATTTTGAAATATATACACACACACACTTCATTTTAAAACAATTGATTTTTGCTGCATGTTGCTAGGGAAGACTCAAAACTATTTAGGTATTCACATTGATCCCATCCATTTTAAAAAAAAGCATTTCCCAGCAGTTCAGTTTATTGGGAAGGGTGCGTGATATTACCAGAAAAGTATGAACATTGAAGGATGATTGTATTATGGTTCATACAGATTTGGAAACTGCAAATTTTATTATTTCACTTAAACACCACACCAAACTTAGTTTTGATTTCTTCTCACTAAGGCGTACAATCATTTCTGTTGAGCGTAGCGGCACTTGCTTCTTCATCTTGTGTGGGATGATGTTCCACCACTCCCTATGGATTCCCTGAACCATTTTTGCAATGTTGTCATCGTTGATATAAGCAGTGTTGATATTTCTAATGTTCTAGTGCGTCTTTTGTATTTATTTAGCCAATTTATTTGTCTTGGCTGTTAAATAACATAGGCTTACTGGTTTTTCAAGAAGCTCTGACTTAGACTCAGGTCCACCATCACTGCGTTTTATTTTTCTAGGCACCTGGACTTCAACCTTGACAAAACTATTTTCTTCTTCATCGCTGGACGCTATGAATACTCCAACAAAGGAGCTGACATTTTCTTGGAAGCCCTAGCCAGGCTCAACTACCTACTAAGGGTGATTAGTAAAATGGGTGCTGTAAGGGACAGAGATATGAGAGATGGTGGGTAGGCAGTTAGGTGTGGCTGTGTTGAGAGGGTGTGGCCTACAGCAACGCTATGTCCCTGACTGGAACAACTGTGTGTCTCAGGAATTAAATAGCTGTAGCCCAAAGAATTTAGTTGTTGTTTTTGGATTTTGCTTCATGCTTACATTGTTGCGCAGATGAAAGACAATGGAAAGAGCGACTTACACAGGATACATTTGCATGAAAGCAGGAATAATATATTGGAACTATTTCATATTACAAGCTGGCAGGAGTACTAATTGAACCATATCACAAGAATACTCCATGAAAAGATACTTACAATAGACGAACCCCAGTCTGGCTAGCATCTTTCAATCTGTCCAGCTGAGATATTCTTAGCCATTCTGTCCAGGACATCTCCCTTCAGTTAAGCTCTAGGAAAATGGAAAGGAAGTGAGAGGACATACTGAATTTCAGATCTATATTAGGTGTAGATGTTTACACCACCCTTACTACCACCTAGCTGCAGCCTTTCCTGGGGATGCATGGTAGTTTCATGATTCTTGGAGATCCATGTAGCTGTTACAAGGACATCCCAGGAAACATCCCTGATTTATCTATGTATTCATCCACTTTTCCTCATCTTGCCAAGCATATTCAGTTTTTAGGCCACTGTTCATTTATCAGCCTGGAACATGTGAGTGTCTGCTTTCTAACAAGCACCTCAAGACTCCTCATGCTGTAAGACTAATACAAATGATTCATAAAAAACCAGCCACATAGTAGAAGGAGGGGGAGATGGATTTTAAAAAACAAACTATGAATTCAATTGATTAAACTCTCTTAACGTAGGTCAGCTTATCCATTTCTTCAAGGAGCAGTTTTGACCGTACTTAAAAGAACTGTATTGATCTTTCATACCCGGTTTTTGTTGGCTTCTCTCTCTCTGTAGGTGAATGGAAGCCAGACTACAGTGGTAGCATTTTTTATCATGCCAGCTAGGACAAATAATTTCAACGTGGAGACACTAAAAGGCCAAGCTGTCCGCAAGCAACTCTGGTGAGTTTGTGTCAGGTTCTGGATCTCATAAATCTGTCCTTTTAACAGACTTCCTTAGGATTCAGGCAGTGTATTCAATGAAATAAGAATCCATTACACCACCCTTCCTGAGCAGGAAAATTAAATTGTCCATACAAGTTCAGTGCATTTGGAAAGGATGTGCTCATACAAGGAAAATCACTCAGATTTATAGTTTGTTCTCTATACAGGTAGTCCTCAATTTACAACATTCATTTAGTGAACATTCAAAGTTACAATGGCACTGAAATGTGCAATTTATGAGCAGTCCTTGCACTTAAGACGATCACAGCATTCCCCACAGACACAGTATGAAAAGTTGAGCATATCGCAACTGGAATATATGTACAATGGTTGCAGCATCCTGGGGTCATGTGATGGTCATTTGCTATCTTCCTAGCACGCTTATGACAAGCGAAGTCAATATGGGAAGCCAGATTCACTTAACTGCATGATGTACTTAGCAACTGCAGTTATTCTCTTAATAACCATGGCAAAAAACAGTCATAAATTAATGACTGTTAATTAATGCCATCTTGTTTAGCAATGGAAATTCTGGTCCCAATTGTGGTCATAAATTCAGGACTACTTGTATGCAAATTAGAGGATTGCAAAGGTAAAATGGGGGAGAATAGAATTGTTCTTAGGCTTTCTTTCACATAAAGCTTAAGCTTTTAGCCTGATGGCTATTACAAGTAGTCCTTGACTTACAACCACAATTGGGCCCAAAATGTATGTTACTGAGTAAAATGTTTGCTAAGTTAGTTTTAGCCCCTTTTATGACTTTTCTTGCCACAGTTGTTAAGTGAATCACTGCAGTTGTTAAATTAGTAACATGATTGTTGTGAATCTGGTTTTCCCATTGACTTTGCTTGTCAGAAGGTCACAAAAGGTGATCACATGACTCCAGGACACTTCAACTGTCATAATTATGAGTCAGTTCCCAAGCATCTGAATATTGATCATGTGACCTTGGGCATGCTGCAACAATCATAAGTGTGAAAAACGGTCTTAAGTCCCTTTTTTCAGTGACGTCGTAACTTTGAACAACCACTAAATGAATTTTGTAAGTTGCAACTTACAAATGAATTTTGTAAGTTGCCGTCGGCCAAACAATGTCGACTGGCGACACCCAGGGGGAGAGCCTTCTCTGTGGGGGCACCAGTCCTCTGGAATGAGCTGTCCCTAGATGTACATATGATCCCCGACCTGCGCACCTTTCGCCGCGCCCTGAAGACCCTCTTATTTCAACAAGCCGGGCTGGCCTAACATGAATATGAATTTTAATGGGTGTATGCTAGTTTTAATTTGTGGGCCAAATTTTTGTATATTCAATTTTAATGGTTTTTTAAATTTTGTAAATTATATGTGTTCTAATATGGCTGTACACCGCCCTGAGTCCTTCGGGAGAAGGGCGGTATAGAAATCTAATAAAAGTCAAGGTCAAAGATGATTACCTGTATCCCGTCCAACCTACCTCAAAGAGTAAATGGGGATAAAGCTAGTGGGTGACCCCTCCCTCTAAATTGCTGTGAGATTTTTCAAAAAAAAAGGCTGGATAAAAATGCACAACATAGTACTGAAAGATTTCCATAATTCTCACCAGCAGTGAAATCCACTTACCTATGCTACCAGTTCAGAAATGGGAGCACACATGTGCATAGCGTGCACACAAGCCTTCGCATGCACAGAGGGTCAAAAAAGGGACATAATGATGTCCCGGTGGGTGGGCAGAGCCTCCTGCCACCAGCACTACCAGTTCGCACGAGCCGAATAGCTCCAGCCAGATTTCACCGCTGATTCTTACCCATTTTGGCCTTCTGCTGTGCAGTTTATGAGCTATAGCACAGTCCATTCTTTTCCTGAAGCCTCAGAATAGGGAAGGAATCTCCCTACCTGAAGAAATACTAATACTGACATAGTCTTCCTCTTTTCTCCAGTCTGTTAGATGTGACTTAACTCTCTCTAGGGAGAAAATCCCAAAGCCACTGAAAGCCATTTTTCCTCATCCTTGATTCAGAAACATTCAAGGAATCCTAGGTTCTGTCGCAAATCATAATTTCGTTCTCCCTTCCCCTCCCCCCCCTTTTTTCTCCTTTTTTAACTCTAGGGACACGGCCAATGCAGTGAAGGAGAAGTTTGGCAAAAAACTGTATGAATCCCTCCTCGTGTAAGTCTCCTATGGGAAGGCTAGAAGAAATATGATAAAGTGCTGAGCAACTGAGAATGGGCTGCTGGGTTGCCATGGCTACAGAGAATGGGAACTTAAAAGACCTTCTCTTTCTCTTTGTATTGTCTCTTTTGAGAAATACTGATTTGATAGAAGCCTATTTTCAGAAATCTTGGTTCCAGTATAAAAACTAGAATGCGTGTCCAAGTGAAAAGCAATATTGTAAATGTTGTTCATTAATTTCCACATTATTCACTGTCTGCCTGCTTTTCCAATTCAGGGGGAACCTTCCTGACATGAATAAAATGTTGGACAAAGAAGATTTCACAATGATGAAGAGAGCTATCTTTGCCACTCAGGTACGGGGCATGAAGAAAATGAGTCTTGAAAAAAAGTAATTTGCACATGAAAAATGAGATTTTCACATTAATAAAACAGCTAATCCTCAATTTACAATCATTCTTTTGGAGACAGTTCAAAGTTACAATAACACTGAAAAAAGTGACTTGCAACCAGACTTCATACATACGATCTCTGATCAAAATTCAGGCCTTGACAACTGGCACTTACAATGGTAGCAGCATCCTGGAGTTATGTGGTGGCCATTTCCAATTTTCCCTGTCAGCTTCAAATAAAAGTCAATGAGGGAAGCCAGATTAGTTGTATCAACTACACAATTCACTTAACAATTGCTGAGATCTGCTTAACAACTGTGGCAAAAAAAAAAAAAATTGGGCACAACTCATAACCCCTTTGCTTAGTAATTGGTCATAAGTTGAGGACTACCTGTAACCTGTTTATATGACTTCTCATCTCACACAAAGGTTCTGGGCAGTTGCAATTAGGCTGAGGTCTCTTAGAAGGACATATTGCTAGATGAGTGGGAAGAGTAGATTCTGGGAGCCTGGATCTAAATTCCTGGATTGTATAAATTGCTTTCATTCAGCCTCCCCATATTGGCTGTGTGGACCTCTGACTCTCAGGATTGTCAACAATGACCATTTTGGCTCTGAAGATAGAAAACACTCTTGTAATTGAAGCAATATTAGAACAGAGATGATAAGGATATTGGATTTGTGCTACTTAATTAAGATACCTTGGTTTAAGATATCTCAGTTTCTAAACTTATCTTAGAAAAAAGAAAAAGATGAATACTGTTTGGGTTTGACGAAGGTTCTAATGTTTTGTATAAAATAATATTTACTCCTACCTCCCGTTTCCTCTCTCTGTCTAGTTTACAGCTCAGTCTCTGGTTTACCATCTCTGTAAAAAAATAAGCCAGGATATTCCAATATAAAACCCCACATTGATATGTGTGGAGATGGGAGAGCTGACTTCTTTCTTTCCAGGGCTTCTAAATGAGGAATAAGATCCCCCAGAAACATGGATGTCACCCGCTTTCCTACGGTTCCAGAAGGCCTTTAAAATCTAGTTAGCCCTCAGGCCTGGGTTAGTGTATCTGGGAAGCCCCTATAATGTTTTGCATTATGCTTTTATTGGTATGGTTGTTTTTAATCTTTCATATATTTCTTTTGTGTGTTTCTTAACTGTTTTCAACTTTTGATATATATATTATAACACCATCCAGATTCAGCTAGAGTAAGTGGCAATAAGAAATGTGATTAAATAAATAAACACTGATATATGTAAGATTGCTAGTGATAAATTCTGCACAGGCTCTAGATACACTTCATATAATCTATGATTAGACAGGAAATCCAGAGTCTTCGCTCAGAAAACATGTGAGGAAAGAGAAAGAGAGAGATTATCTTTAAATATAAAGTGATTCCGTCAAGTAACCGTAATACACTGCTCAAAAAAATAAAGGGAACACAAGCAGAAGACATCCAAGATCTGAATGAATGAAATAGCCTTATTAAATACTTTGTTTGTTACATACAGTAGTTTTGTGTTCCCTTTAGTTGTTTGAGCAGTGTATAAACTACTGTATGTAAAGAACAAAATATTTAATAAGGCTATTTCATTCATTCAGATCTCGGATGTCTTCTGCTTGTGTTCCCTTTATTTTTTTGAGCAGTATATATTGTCCTGCCAGATTTATTCAGAAGGAGAAGCAGAAAAAACACAGAAGCCATCTTGGATTCAATTTAATGTGTGAATTACAGGCTTTGCTTCTCTTCCAGACTTAAGGTTTTAAAAATGAGCTGTTAACATCTTTCTGGATTTTTTTTCCCCCTCTTCAATCAGCGCCATTCTTTCCCCCCAATCTGTACTCACAACATGCTGGACGATTCTACCGACCCTATTCTCAACACCATCAGGCGCATCGGTCTCTTCAATAGCAGTGCCGACCGTGTCAAGGTGAGTAACAGGTGTATGTCCATGTCAGGTGAGGAGAGATATTTGTCATACTATATTTTTAAAAGAATTTTAAAATATTATAATTTTCAGCCATTTTTTAAGATGCTGGGATATTTAGTACCTGATTTTATCTATTAATTTTTGTCTGTTAATTGTCCTGTCCCATATTTTATTTATTCTTGTGAATCTAGAAGTTCAGACTTTTAATAAGCCAAAATGATTGAAGGAAAAAATGGTGAAGTCTATTCCGAATTTTGTGTGCTATCATTTTTTGAATTCAGGCTCTTTTTTTTTAGTCTTGGTGTCTATAGTCGCTGTAAATACCCTGTTTCCCCCAAAATAAGACATCCCCTGATAAGAAGCCCAATCGGGCTTTTGAGCACAAAGCAATAAGGCCAAGCGCTTATTTCAGGGTTCAAAAAAATATAAGACAGGGTCTTATTTTTGGGGAAACACGGGTAATACTAAAAAATTTTAATGGTTGCAATTTATTGGATATATATCCAATGTATTTAAATGTTTTATTGTAATTGTAATATATGGCCATATTTTACTACTGTTTTATAATTGCCATGATGCTATTTTTTCTTTTTGGCTTTATTCCTAAAACAGAAGTTATGTTTATCAGAATCTTTGTACTTTTAGTTTGCTTTTTAACTATTTATTTTCATGAAATATATTATTGTTAAAAAGGATCCTGTTAATCCCCTATAGACCCATGAATTGAATGCTAGCAGCGTAAAGTTGAATCAGCTATATGAACATACATAAAAATACATATGGACAAAATGCAGTACAGAATTTTAAGGATAGCTCTGCTTACAAGAGCAGAAATTATATAGATTTCCAAATGTATCTGTCAGGGTTCTGATCGATGCCCTAATTAAATCATGAGCCAAGAACCAAGCTTCAAAAGAAATCCAGTTATTTATTAGGAGCTTCATGTTGGCATGTTCCAAGTGAAGCCAACTCTGACCTCACTTAATTCACGCCCCAGCTCTACCCTGTTCCCACCTCCCCCCAAGGTGTGTCATCAGTCACATTCCCCAACGAGGCAATTTCGTGGGTTGTAGAAGTCCCTCTCTCCAGCCACTGTGGGTCTCGTTGGAGATGACCTTGACATAGTGATGGCTGGAATGGCTTTTTTTTTTGACTGAAGTGCAATTCCCTTGCTGCAGCTGTGAGACTCAGTTCCCCATCCCTCTGCCTATGCAACTCGAGAGCAGGTCAGGAATGCTTCACGAGTTGACAGCATCATCACTACATCATCTCGGAGTGAGGTCTCGAGATGGCACGGCAGTTGATTGGAGCATGTGATCTACTGAGGAGTGAGGGGATGGTTTTGGGGGTTTTGATTTACTGAATAGAACTTTGAAAAATGCTTGCTTCAGAGTCTTTACTTGGAGTTTTTTCTGGAATGCTGTCAATACTCTTTCTCTTTTTACTTTTCTTCTCCCTAGGTCATTTTCCATCCAGAATTTCTGTCTTCCACTAGTCCGTTGCTTCCTGTTGATTATGAAGAATTCGTTAGAGGCTGCCATTTGGGGGTGTTCCCTTCCTATTATGAACCATGGGGCTACACACCAGGTAGGTGGGTTGTAAGGGCAGATTTGTGGGCATTGACTCAACCCCTGTTCAAAATTACAACAACATTGAAAAAAGTGACTTATCATTTTTTACACTTACAAGTGTTGCAATATCCCCATGGTCACATGATCAAAATTAAGGTGCTTGCCAACTGCCTTGTGTTTATGACAGTTGCATTTTCCCAGGATCATGTAATTCCCATTTATAACCTCCGAAGCTGCCTTCCAACAAGCAATAGGAGAAGCCAGATTAGAGAAGCCATATAGGAAAAGCCAGATCCTTCCAATAGGAGACGCCAGATTCGCTTAATGACTGCATGATTCACTTAACAAATACAGTGATTTGCTATACAGCTGTGGCCAAAAAGGTCATCAAATGACATACAACTCAGTTAACAACTGCCTTGCTTAGCAACAGAAATTTTGGGGTCAGTTGTGGTCATAAGTCGAGGACTCCCTATATATGAATACAGGATTTTATTTTTTTTTTACATAATTAAGTGGTGTATAGTAGTGATCAGTTTTAACTGCCAGAAAAGAGGAAATACAAAAAATTGAAGGAGCAGTTGGAAATGAGAATAACTAGGAAAGTATTCAGACAAAAGGACAAAATTATATTTTGACCACCTGATTTTTTTTTGCAACAAAACTGAAATTTCCAGGCAATCTCCCCAACTATAGCCTCTTCGGAATAAGGCAAATACGTATTTTGGCTGTACTTCAATTTTTCAGTTTCTGTTTATAAACAGAGGCCAAAAAAATTACCTTCTACTAAAGTGCTGGTTCGTATAATCTTTCACTGGGTGAAATGGTGTATCATAGGACAACATTTTTGAAACAAGGTATGGGTTCAGAATGGGCAAATATTATAAAATGTTTTATGACAAAAATTATCATAAAACAGTTTATGACATAAAATAAAATGCTTTGCAACATTTCCTGTGCTGTTTGACTGTTATACAGTTCATTATGGGCTGTTTTCAAGACAGGTACCTTTATGAATGTATCCCAACTTTTCCAGTGAAGGCAATACATTAGAAACTCTCTTCACTGTTAAAGGCATTGAGGAATATGGTAAGGCAATATCTCTGAAAGGGCAACCAAACAAGCACAGGTTGTCAGTGAATACTACAGTGTCACAAGATTGCACTAGGTATGTTTGGCACATAATTATGGCTGCATTTTGTTAGTCTTGAGGCCTGGTAACTTTGCTTTCCAAAAGTGATAGAAGAGAAAGAGCCAACATGGTCTTGAATTTTTCATCTGAAATTCTTTTCTTTTAGTGTATTTTGTCATTGTTTAGGCCCACTGCAAACAATAAGGCCTTTTTTACCCGTTCACACATGTTTTTCCACTTAATTCTGCAAGTATTTTCCTAAATGATGGCTTTTCCTTCATTTTTCAATTTCAGTAGCTCAAAGGAGCTATTAAGAATTATGGAGGTGTGTGTTTTATATACAATTAATTAGGAAAACTTTTCCAGAATAACTAATATGGCATCAAAATGCATTAGAATTTTCCAAGTGGGGATGATAAACATTTTAGTAGATTGCTAGTGTTTTTAGCTATTAGACAATCAGCTTTCCATGTAACTATGCAGTTCTCATATCGTGTCATATCATATTATATATCATGTAAATCATCCAGAGTCACTTACAACTTGACCGTCCAGTGAGGAGGAGAGGGGAACTGGGCATGCGCACCAACCCACTACTTGCACAAGTTAAACTGCACGCTCATGTGCACTGGCCCACTGTTCGCCAGCCACCACTTTCGCAAGTTGAGCTGTCTGCATGCATGTGCCGGCCTGCTGCTCGCACGGCCCAGTTATGAACAGGCCACAGCCCAGTAGTGGACCAGGGGTTGGGGACCCCTGACCATGGTGTATAAATTTGATTAATAACTAAATAAATAAATAAAATATGTGAGCAATGATGTTTTGGCTAGAAAAGGATGAAAACTCTGAACCTCATTAATTGAAGAGATGATAGAAACAAGTTTGCATTGTGAATTGTGGCTGAAATGAATAGAGGGACAGATAAGTGAATGTAAATTGTGAGGAAAGCACAGGTTCTTGTAATGCCTAAAACAAAGTTTTGATGATAATAAAATAGCTATTTATTATTTTTAACATGTACATAAAATCTATAGGGACTGGAAAAATTTAGTAAACTCAAGTGACCAAAACTGAATAGGCTGCAAGGTAAATTCTTGAGATAGTGCATATCCCCAGGATTTAATCCATGTCCTCCGATGACCTCTCTCTTATTCCCCAGCTGAATGCACCGTGATGGGGATCCCCAGCATTTCCACCAATCTCTCTGGCTTTGGCTGCTTCATGGAGGAACACATAGCAGATCCATCTGCTTACGGTTGGTATCATTTCGGGATCTCTGGGAACAGGTATTGGCACAATGGGAGCCTATGCAATCCTTACTCGACCACAGGATAATTCCTTCAGATGGAGAATAATTTGGGTGGGTAGATTAACCTATACATTTCTGGAGGGAAAAAATGGGTGCAATAGCGTTTAGATTTATATACCACTTCATAGTGCTTCACAGCCCTCTCTAAATGGTTTAGAGTCAGTATATTGTCCCCAATAATCTGGTTCCTCATTTTACCAGCCTCGGAAGGATGGAAGGCTGAGTCAACCTTGAGCAGGTCAGGATCGAAGTGCTAGCAGTCAGCAGAATTAGCCTGCAATACTACATTCTAACCATTGCGCCACCATGGCTCAGTTGGTGATCTAGAATGATTCCATTATGCCTGTTCTAGCCGAGACCTAGCTGATTAAAGCAACATGCGCTTCGATGCAATAGAGCAAGAATTCAAATATTAGCGAAATTAAGCCATTTCAAACCACTTTATATGGCAGAGCCTCATAAAGGCAAGTGTGTACTGTATATATATAAACCATTTTTCATTATAGGCAACTCTTGACTTTCGACCATTCGCTTAGTGCAGTGGTGGGTTCCTCCCTGTTCGGCCCGGTTCCGCCGAGCCGGTAGCGGTGACGATATGACGTCAACGAACCGGTTCTGTCCCCCCCGCCCCCCTGCATTATTCTTACCTTTTATTTGGCCCCACCCCCAATCTATTGCTGCCTCCTGAGTCCCAGCTGATCAGCTAGAGGGAAAAAAACTGTTTAAACTCTTGCTATGGGGCTTCAAAGGGCCGCCCTACAGCTGATCAGTATTAAAAGAAAACAAATGAGTAGACTGGTGCCTGCAAAAATAAATGGGTAGACATGTGCCTCCAAAAACAAATGAGTAGACCAGTAGAGCTCTGCAAGCAGTTAAAAGCCTGGTAGACCAGTAGCTCTGCTAAATCCTAAAGAATTGTCACAAGACCCTCAAGCAACGCCCACAAAATAAGCCATACCCACAGAACCGGTAGTAAAAAAATTTAGAACCCACCCCTGGCTTAGTGACTGTTCTAACTTACAACAGCACTGAAAAAAATGATTTACCACCAGTCCTTGCACCATCGCAATGTCCCCACAGTTGCATGATCAAAATTTGGGCACTTGGCAACTGACATGTATTTATGACAGTTGTACATTCCGGGCTCACATGATCACCATTTGCAATTTTCCCAGCTGACTTCCAACAAGCAAAGTCAAAGGGAAAAGCCAGATTCACTTAGAAAACATGTGATTCAATTAACCACTATGATGATTCACTTAACAGCCACAGCAAAATAGGTCAGGAGTGATTTATTTAACAACCTCTCACTTAATGATGGAAGTTCCGGCCACAATTTTGGTTATAACTTGAGGACTGTCTGTATATTATTCTCTAGCACTGTGATGGCGAACCTATGGCATGCGTGCCACAGAAGACGCACTGAGCCATATCTGTGGGCATGCAAACTTTGCCCTGGCTCAGCTCCAGCGCATATGCACAGACCGGCCAGCTGGCTTTCAGGTCTTCCAGGCCCACCGGAAGTTGGGAAATGGGCCATGGGGATTGGGGGGGTGGGGAAGGCCATTTTCGCCCTCCTCAGGATCCAAGAAAGCCTCTGGAGCCTGGGGAGACAAAAAAACAGGCCTTCCGGTCTCACCGGAAGTCGGGAAATGAGCCATTTCTGGCCTACAGAGGGCCTCCAGGGGGGAGGCCATTTTCGCCCTCCCCGGGCTCCCAAGGAAGCATCTGGAACCTGGGGAGAGCGAAAAACAGGCCTACAGGGCCCACTATGCCATTGCGTGCCAAAAGTGGGAGAGTGCAGGAGGGTCATGCGTGCATGCACAGGGGGGAAGGGCGCATTGAATTATGGGTGTGGGCACGTGCGCACACGACCCCCTGCGCTCCCCACGTTTTTGGCACGCGACTGCAAAAAGGTTAGCCATCACTGCTCTAGTATCTCAGGCAACAACCATTCGGTTGGGCAGAAGAGACTCAGCCTTGTCTTACGTTGGTCAATTGTCAGCTCTCTGTATTGAATCAAGGTGAAGCCGCTTCTTTGACATCTTTTTGGTTCCCACCAGGGATCTACATCTTAGACAGGCGTTTCCGGGGCTTGGATGAGTCGTGCACACAGTTGACCTCTTTCCTCTACAGCTTCTGCCAGCAGTCACGGAGGCAGCGCATTATACAGAGAAACCGCACAGAGAGGCTTTCTGATCTCCTGGATTGGAAATATCTAGGAAGGGTGAGCTTTTTTTTCACCGTGACATGCCATTGTGATAGTCCTTCTCCTCTACCCTTTGCATTTCATTTGCTTTATTGTCTTCCTGTGTTGTAATCTCCATGTTTGCCTCCAGAGGGCATATAGTGCAAATACTATTTTATCCATTTTTTTTAGTGATGGACCTTTCTGTGCTCAACCAGTCCTTTAATAGGATGGTAACTTGTCTTCTCTGTGCAATTTCCTGGAAGCAGAAATAAATTTGAGGTCAGATCAGGAATATTACCAGCTTTTTTGGTGGGGGAGGGGGGGTGTTAAGTAAAAGCACCTGTTAGGAGATTATGGGAAGTAGTACAAACAATTATGTGCATAATTATTTATTTATAATTTATAAAGTCTCCAATAAGTTTTTCCCCACCTATAACAAGGCTGGTGTCAAATTATTCTCATCAACGCATCTTTGAAAAGTTGGGTAAAAGCTCCTTGAAAGGGTTTTGTTCCCAATATATTCTGGTTCATGTCAGAACATAACCCTGCATTTGAAGCGTTTGGATTATTTTCCTTTCTTAAAGTAAAAATAAATCCAGAAAGGAAAAAGTGTCTACTTTATAAACTATCATTATTAAATATTTTTTACCTAAAGAGTAAATTTCATATACAAGTCCTGAGTTCTTAATTTAGAGAAAATCTAGTACAAATGAGAGAGAAAAAATTATTGTTCTTACTTAACTATATTGTTATAACTTAACTTTATAAATGAAGTCCTTCAAGCAAATGAGCATGATAGATGCATATTCCTGTGGCAACTGCTATTCACACCAGTGGCAATCCTGTGCATGTACTCCCCTAAATGAGAATAACTGGAAGTGTCCTCGTACAATAATACAAATAGTCCTCGACTTAGGACTATTTCTTGAGCAACCATTCGAACGGTTATAACGGTGCTGGAAAAAGTGACTTACAACCACATTTTACAGTTATGACCATCAAAGTATCCCTGTGGTCATATGATCAGAAATCGGGGGGGGGGCACTTGGCAACTGGCATGGTTTTGTGTCAGTTGCAGCATTCCCCACCCCCAGTGAGGGGGAAACTGGTTTCATTTAGCAACCATGTGATTCACTTAACAACTGTGGTCATTCACTTAAGGACCATGGCAAAAAAGGTCATAAAATTGGACCCAGTGCACTTAACTCCACCTTGCTTAGTGACAGAAGTTCTGGTGCCAGTTGTGATCACAACCCTCGGACTACCCATATTTTCATTATAAGAAAAAGGTTACTGTAGATCTACTGATCTAGTATCTTCTTCAAAATAATTCATTTTTTAAATGGAAAGATATATTTCTATAGGAAAGCATTCCACCCCACAAGCTGCGATATAAAGTGACATTGCTACGAACATGAATTAATTTCATTTATTCAGAAATATGCAACATCTTATTGTTTTGATGTTTATGAAGCCTTCATTATGGGGCCCAAAGTTCATTCATTATTAAAAACAAAGGGAAATTAAACAAATTGTTAAAAATATAGTACATATTATATATAGTATAATATTGCCCTTATCCCTCGCCTGTCTCTTTTCCACAATCATCTTGTATTTCAGGAAGTGATCTGGCATTTGCCAATTTGCTGGATTCCTTTTTGTAGGCTGACAAAGGCATCTCTGTTTCACCACCTACAGAAAAGAAAGTTGGGTAGTCGGGAGAAGAACTCTGTGTGGGGAAGATGGAGACCATGTTTTGATCTCACCCAGCATTTGTTTTGAGCCATATCAACCTAACGGTAGTCATGGATTTCAAAGAGGGCTACAGTCCAGCAGCCCCCAACCTTTTGGGTACCAGAGACCAGTTCTGTGGAGAGAGGTTTTCTGAGGACATGCTGCCTACATCCGGTGGATGGGGCTTCGCTTGTTTAGGCAGCCCAGTTTCTGCAATGCTGTGGCCCGATGCCAGTCCACGGACCAGGGGGTGGGGACCACTGGGTTACACAGATGCCAGTGTCCCAAAGGCACTTTTTCAACTGGACTTCCTTGTTTTTTCTTTGAAGACGTTTCGCTTTTCATCCAAGAAATTTCTTCAGCTCTGATTCGACGGTGGGAAATGGAAGGATTTATATTTCTTGCAGACAGCTGGTCATTTGCATCCTTTTAGAGAGTCATTGAGGCCACTTAGATGTTTGTCTGTGTTCTCAGGGTCACATGAGTGGTGCAAATAGGAATGGGACCTTCTTGGCTGCAGGGTGTTTTCTGCCCTGTGTTCCTTCACTGTTGAAGACAGACGCAGGCTATCGGGGATGAGTCTGTATTGACTGCATCTCAAACTGAAGTGCAAATGGTTCCTGTAGTCTGCAATTTTTCTGGAAAACCGTTCATACTCCACACCATTCACCATTCAAGAAAAAACAAGGAAATCCCAGTTGCTTCTTGAAAAAGCACCTTTGGGACAACTATGAACTGGATGACTGAGAATCTCCATAGAGAAATGCAAAAGCAACATAAGAATTGAGCTGCCCAGGGCAAAATATGCCACAGTTTAAGTGTAGATACAGAGAAAGCTCCCCTGCTTATCCTCATCAGACCCCACCCTCCTCCTTCCACCCATCAAAGAATCTGAATGTAGGCAAACCTGATCCCATCAACCCTTGAAGACGGAAATCAATTGTTTTAGAACCAAATGGATGATTCTGCAGTTCTGGGGCCAGGGGGGAATATTTTCCACATGTTTTGGAAACCAGAAGTGTGTTGACTGCCTGAATGATAATAGGTTCTGTTGCTTGCAGTGGGAATGGGAAGAAATTCAGCGGTGGGGGCAGAATGCCAGCGTTCATTTTCTCTTTTCTCCTACCATACTTTTCTTTGCAGTATTACATGTATGCCCGGCATATGGCCCTCGCAAAGGCCTTCCCTGATAACTTCATCTATGAGCCACACGAAACAACCGCGGTGAGTGAGGTGCCTCATGGGAGACGAAAGAGACATAAGCTTTATATTGGGTCCCCTTACAACTTGATTTACAACTGTTCATTTAATGACCATTCAAAGTTACAATGACACTGAAAAAAAGTGACTAAGACCGATCCTCGCACTTATAATGGATGCTGTATCTCCGCAGTCACATGATCAAAATTTGAGTGCTTGGCAACTGGTGTGTGGTTACCAGAGTTGCAGCATCCCAGGGTCATGTGAATGCCACTTGGGACCTTCCCAGCTGGCTTCTGGCAAGCAAAGTCAATGGGGGAAGCCAGATTTGCTTAACGACCACAGGATTCACTTAACAACTACAGGTTTTCGTTAAAAAAAAGTGGCAGAAAAAGGTGGTAGAATTTACTGCGATTCACTTAACAACCCCCTTGCTTAATTCTGGTCTCAATTGTGGTTGTAAGATGAGGACTTTAAAATCCAGCATCAGCTCAGATGATAGCCCACTACAGGTAGTAACTGTTCAAAGTTACAATGGCACTGAAATATGTGACTTTTATGATCATTTTTCACACTTAAGACCATTGTGGCATCCTCGTCACATGATCAAGAATCAGACGGCATCTGACTCATATTTATGACGGCTGCTGTGCCCAGGGTCATGTGATCCCCTTTGTGACCTTCTGACAAGCAAAGTCAATGGGGAAGCCAGATTCATTTAACAACCATGTTACTAATTTAACAACTGCAGTGATTCACTTAACAATTGTGGCAAGAAAGATCATAAAATGGGGCAAAACTCACTTAACAACTGCCTTGCTTAGCAACATAAATTGTGGGCTCAATTGTGGTCATAAGTCAAAGACTACCTGTATCTAGAAAAATATTTTGCTTTGCTAAAAAGCCCTAAAAGGATTGAGGGGATTTTTGTGTGATTTGGTTCTACTACTGATCACAAACTCCTAGCTGAGCATATTATCAGAGGGGCCCTGTCCCAAATTTGTAGGATCTGTCTATTTACTTGAGCCAGTTCCAGTTGGTGAACTTCAAGGTTCTAATAAAAGGGCAAAATAGATTCTACTTTAGAAATATCTTTTGCACACCTTGAGCTAAAAGTCCATGATGCAGGTCCTAGTAACCCTCTTTCCAATATTATCCCTGAGTTGCAAACTGCTAGAATGAAAAAAACAGTAAATACAAGTGGCTAATGAAAGCGAATGCTATTTTATTGATGGCATTTCATAACGATGTATCTGTTTGAATATGGACCTGGTCACTACTTGTCCTGGCTCTCTCTCTCTTGCCTGGAATTCACTTGTCAAAGACCAGGTATTATTCCCATCTTGGAAAAATGGACTAGAAGTTGAGATGCTGGTCCTGCAGAGCGTGATTTGAAAAAATGAGTTCCGGGATTCTGGGAAGTGGTTGAAGGCATTGAGGGAGGGGGGGAAGGAAAAGAGACTCTGTGTGACATTGATTGATTTTTTCACCATTCTTTCCCCCCCCCCCATCCATTCTGTTCCCATGTCCTCAACCTTGCAGGCTCAGGGCTTCCGCTACCCACGCCCAGCCTCGGTCCCACCCTCTCCTTCCATCTCCCGCCACTCCAGCCCCCATCACAGCGAGACCGAAGAGGATGATGAACGGTACGACGAGGAAGAAGAGGCAGAAAAAGACAGGCAGAACATCAAACCCCCAGCCATGATGGGTCCGGTCCCCGAATGGCGAAAGCACTCCAAGAAGGGGTCTAGCGAGGCCAGCAATTCCTCCAATGCTAGCACCCCCACTATCCCCAGCAGCCCCAGTGACCTGAGCAGCCCCACCAATTCTCTTATCGAAGAGAAGAATTAGGTGAGCAGGATAGTTGTCCTGACTCGCCCGCCTGCTCTTTTCCCATGCCTCCCCCTATCCTCAAGAGCTTGTTAACCTAGTGCTGCATTCTGAAAAAAGCCTAGAGTGTAAGTTCTAGGGTGTTCCAGACAGAAGTGCTCACACTCGACGTAGTTCGGTTAAAGGACAGTAAGGCAGTCTTCTCTGGATCCCAGAATGCCAAGGGTGGAGGACCTCTTCCTCTGGAAGGAGTCAGGAAGTGACCCATTGGCTCAACACAAGATAACATCTTTGTGTTGAGCAAGAGTAAGAATGTAAGGTCATACGTTTTCCTCCTCCCAAACACCCTCCATATGCTGCTGATGTTTTGGAAGGCATTCTCCAGGTCTTAAGAACCTTGCTGAATTTTTTTTAAAAATAATAATAATAATAATGGGAGAAAAGGGAAAATGGGAGGCCTTCATGGGAAGGACACAGGAAAGATATCGCCTTACCTCCCCTTCCCTACCAACAAAGGTTTCATTGAACCAGAAACAGAGCAGGCCTTTTAAAGGCTGCTCATAAAATGAGTGAATCTAATATTATTGTTTTGTTGGGTAACTCTAGACGGTTGGCATGGAGGCCCAGTGAGGATGTATGTTCAGCAGGATTTTAGAATGATCCGGGGGACTATGAAAGACAGAATATTGCTCAGAGTTTGGAAACTTCCTTTGAAAGCCATGACTCTGCTGTTCTTTAGGCAGAGCCTTTTTTTTTAAAGAAAAAGAAAAAGGACATTTCATAATATGTCCAGACAATCTGAATTCATACTTTGGGACTGCTTGTCAGTTAGCTCTGTCTGTTTCTGGAAAGGAATTTGCAAAGCTATTTAGAGCAAAGATTCTAACAAAAGGTTTTCTGAAAAGGGCAGTTGTAGAAAGAGTTGAAAAAGTCCCCATGGAAGAGGATATGGGATCCGACTGGGGGAAAGAAGAAGCTTTCCTGTTTGATAATTTTCACCCTGTTCTCCAGATGTGCTGAGCTTCAGCTCCCATCATCCTCGACCAACATGGACAGGGATCAGGGATGGATATTGTAAAGTGTCCAAAGGATCTGAATGTGTGTTTATATGACCTTCTAAGGTCCAAGGGGGCTTAGGAGCACCCTGCCACATAAATTGCACTCCTGTGGCTCTATCATGTCACAGAGATCCTAATTCCTTTTCAACAGATTTTTTAAAGTTAGTGGTTTTTAAAACTGCTTGTGGAAGTTCGTTGTTTTTTTTTCCAATCTATATCCCCGTGGGCACTCAAGAGCATTCTAGAACGATTCCCAGGGTGGTGATATTCATTCTGCATAGACTGTGATGAATTTCAGAAGACTGTAGGGTCAAGGCCAGCAGAATGGACTGCATGCTTAAAACCTCTGAAACAGGCTAGAGGATAGTCTTCTAAAATACACTTTGCTTAAGGAGAGTAATAATAGAGCTAGATACCTTTCCAAGTTGGATGCCACAGATGTATGCGTCAACTTCACAATCATCCTAGCTAGGTTTTATGGGAATTACAGTCTAGCACATCCCAAGAATAAGCTAGTCTAAAATCCACCAGCTCTCCGGCATCCATCTTTTACTCTTAATGAAAGAGAGAAAGCGTTCTGGAGTCCAATCACATTGCCCATTAGGTTAAACTCTCTTGGCGGTTTCTGTTAGAACGATGCTGACTATTGACGCTCTAGACTAGATAGGTTTGGTTGGTTGCCTCTGAGAATCAGCCACAGCTGTTGAACTGTCCCTAACCTATACTGTAATGTTTGTGATGAGGGTTTTTGCTGACGATGCAGTACAGAACGGTGTGACCCTGCATCAGGGATGACGTAGCTATGACCAAAGCAGGTATTATAGTGCAGACAGGCAGCGAAGAAGTGTTCCTGGAGGCTGGGAGACTTAATTAGCTGTTATGTGGATAATACCCATCCTAGCATGAGTGGCAACTACCTCAAAAGGCAAAGCAGATGCCAACACACTCAATAATCTTTTCTGTTCTCTTCTCCTGCCAATTTTATTTATCAATACGGAAAACCTTTTTTTTTTTCTTTAAACAATCTTGGGAACTTCATTTCTCACAGTTCTGTGATGCAATCATGCACGAAGAACCAGGTGTCTTGGGATGCAGCCTTGCAAATTCCCGACCTACTTGGCACTAAATTTGGGGAGAGGCAGTTTTAACAGAGCAGGATATTGGTTTGGGCCTTAAATCCCTTTTCTCTTTTCTCCAACTTTCCCCATCTAGATTTTTATTTATAGATGTCAAAAAAAAAAAAAAAAAAAAAAGCTTGAATTTTGTTGTCTTTCTCCTTCCCCCTTTGTGTGGAAAAACAGACTCTGAAGAAAACAAAATATGATTTCAGAATAAAGTTTGCTTTGAAAATTGTTTTGGAAAATGGGAAGTGTGTGCCTTGTGCTCTTCTGAATCTGCTGGCTTTCAAATCCTTCTTGGGACTTCGTCCTTTGCAGAAATAGCTATCACAAATAATAGGCACTAAATTCTAAAGCCTGCCGGATTGCTGATGATAGCGCTGGAAAAGTAGCTCCTTCATGGGAAGGGATGGCCATGATTCAAAAGGCCTGAGAAAACATTCTCAGTGTTAACACAATTGATTTGTATGTTGCAGGCTCAAGGTTCTGCTTTCACCTCTAGTTCCAAGTATTTTGAGAACACAGTACACAAATTAACTTTCTGATGGGTGCATTAACTGTGACTTTTTCTTTTTTACATGCAGATAGGGCAACTATAGGTACAGTTCTATATGCTTAATGCTTAGGCACAAAACATATTTGCCCATTTAAATTAACTCAAATCTTAAGCTTCATTGTAATTTCAAATTCTGCAATCAGAACTGATTGCAGTCTTCTAGTACTTGAAGAGCTCACACAGAAGGGGTTGTGTAGTCATCCTAGTCTCCAAAGCACCTGAGGGCGGGACAAGAAGTAATGGGTGGAAGATCATTAAAGAAAGATCCAGCCTAGAACCAAGGAGAAATTTCCTGACAGTGAGAATTAATCAGTGAAATGGCTTGCGTCCAGAAATTGTGTGCGTTCAGTCATGGGTGGTTTGCAAGAAGAGATGGGTCAGCCAGATTTTCAGGAATGATCTAAGATCTCCTGCTTCAGCAGGATGTTGGTCCTGCAAGGCCTCTTCCAACCCTGTTACTCTATTATTCTGTTAGATGAGCAAAATTGGGTTTTGAGTTTGCAAAATGCAGCAAGCATGGACACTGGAAGCTGCAAGCTGCAACCACACAGCCTCCTTTGTGAGCACTTTCTAACTAGATCGGCATCTACAGGTTCATTATTCTGCACTGAATTGGCAACACGATCCCTTCTGACCACTGTTGGTGTAAATTAGCAATGTAATTTCTTGCAACTTAGTGGGCAACAGTATAGATGCCATAATAAGTGAAAGACATTTAAAATCCTCACTAAAAGCCAGCAAAAAAATTGTCCTACCAGCATTTGTGATAGTCCTGTTAATTTCTTCTGCATTCCTCACCTAGAACTTTCAATTCCACATCGCTGTTATCTCAAATCTTCCATTAGCAGTAAATGTACTTTATGTTAGGAAGATTGTGTGTTTGATGCTGGTTATGTGTGTTCACTGGTCACTATTTCTGACTGGATCCTGGATGAAACAAATCTTTGTTCTAATCTAATGTAAGAATCGCCACACATTATGAAGGACAGTCTTATCCATCATACATTCTCCCAATTAAATAGACATACACAGGATATAGTGCTTAATGCCAAGTTTATTTAATGCCAGTTACAGACTCCGCTCCTTCCCCCCCAAAAAATGGATAGGGGTTCAGAGGCCATATTTATTGAGCAGCCAGCTTTTAATTCATTTAAGGCTGTAGGAGCTGGGAGGGAGTCAACGCCTCTAGGCTCAGTCGCTGGATTCGCCCAGGGTGAGACGGTCAAACAGGTATTCCCCAAGGCCTTCCTCCTGGGCGTTCACACGCTTCAGGTTGGTCACATGGTCTCCCAGCTTCTTGATCAACTTCACCTCTTCATCCAAATAGTGAGTCTCCAAGAAGTCACAAAGCTTAGGAAAAGAAAGGAGTTTTAATTCAAGGATTCCACAGAAAAAGCCTACCTATATTAAGTAGTCCAAGGATTAGAAGGACTAATGCCTGCCTATCATCCAATCTATCAAGAACTAGAAGGAACCTCAAAATCAGCTGAGCCTATCTTCTACCAATATAAAAAAATCCACTGCATTCTTGATAGTTGGCCAGCTGACATCTTGTTTCAGGGCAATAGGAATGCAGAAAAGTGAGACACCATGCAAAGAACTCATCCATAACACCATTAAAAATCAAAAGCAGATGTTGAGTTCTTCAAAGAGGATGGTGCGTCCAAGGTGTGTCAATCACACTTCACTTAATCAGCAGCCACCCAAGCTAGATGGTTTGGGGCAGTGGTGGGTTGTTCCCGGTTCGCACTGGTTCTATAGAACCGGTAGTAAAACCGACGGGAGACTCCGCCCACCGATCCCAACATCAAAATGTTTCTGCGCATGTGCAAAAACGCACGTGGCCCCGTTGCGAACCAGTAGTAAAGGTAAGTAGAACCCACCTCTGGTTTGGGGTGGATTAAATGGGGAACTCATGATGCTCAGGTGTCACTGAATCTCAACTGCCCCTAGTACACTACCACCCAGCTTAATTAATGAGGAATACTTCTTGCAGGTTCTCCATCCTTCCTTCCCTAACTAATCCTGTGTGAATGCGCCAAAACAAAGTTTGACAAGTGTAATTAAAAAACGTATTATTCCAAAGATACCTTGGTGGGCATTACTGTAATAGAAAAATGGGACTGAACTTAACCCTGCAAACCTTCTCCTGTCAACTTACATGGGGATCTGTATGGCGTGAAGCAATCTGATGCAAATCCAGCAGGGCCTGGTTCAGGCTCTTCTCCAATTTCAGCGCAGCTTCCATGGCAGTGATTCCATTCTTCCATTCATCTTGTTCTGGTTTCTGGAGCATTAGAAAGAGTTAATCATGTCTCAGTAGCACTAAGCTTTATCAGCCAACCACTGGTTTCATTTAACCTCTGTGTGCCCCAATGTACTTCCCCATTCTCACCTTGACATCCTGCAGGACAACTCTTCCCCCACGACGGTTCTGGAAAGTCAAGAACTTCTCTGCTTGTTCATGCTTCTCCTCAGACAGGTGATGGAAAAAGGAGGCGAACTTGGACAGTGCCACATCATCCCGGGTATAGTAAAAACTCTGGGCAGAAGAAAGAAAAAGTTTAGAATTGGCACAGGTTTAAAATTGCCTTTACGCCCAAGCTTCTATAGGATTATCACTCATAGTCACCATTGCATACTTCCCCAAAAAGAGCCAGCCACCCTTTAATTTAATTCACATATTGTGCTACATTATAGTATCATTTGTTTCAAGGTTTGGTTTTATTGCGTGAATAAATCACTTTATGAATAAATCACTATGATTTATAAATCATAAGTCCATGGCTTTTAGCATGCTACATTCCCAAATGCTGGTGGGTTCAATCCAGCATGCTTCATACATCATGGGTTGGAATCAATAGTGTAATTACGGTTTGATAAGACCCCAAAATAGAATAATAGATTTGTAACTAATCTGCAAAGCCAAAAAGCCTATGATTTGAAATATAATACATAACCACATTTTACTGCTGTATCTTATTTTGGGGGGTGGCATGAGTTACACTATCTAGATACACTATCACAAATATACTTTTTTTTTTTAAATGACATTGTTTTTACATGCTGCCATGCATAGTGATGTTTTGCAGCTCTGCTTCCTCCCCCACCAACAATCCCGAGAAGACCAAAAGCTAGAACAAATAAATATAGCTTGACTTCCAGATTCAATGTAGTAATTCATTTCCATTATTACACCAAACCTGCAGTTTGATGCAATGCATAATTGAGCAGTTGCCTCTATGTGTTTTTTTAACAGTCACTTGAGGAAGAAAATTGGACATACTTCTGGAAAAGCACTAATCAGCAGTGATATAGGTACATGAACCCTATGTAAGAATTGCCTGATTCAACCCTGATCAGCAGCATTCCTAACTTAAGTCCTTTGAAAGTTTTATCTAGGTCTCTGCATATTGAAAGACAATCTCCCTGCTATCTACCATATGGATGGACCACAAGTGTTAAAAATGAGAGGAATTATGGGTACCTACAAAAAAAAGTTTATTTGCTTCTAAAATACGGTAATTTAAATTTTATTACCAATAACCAAAACATTCTATTTATGACTTAACTTATTGTGAAAATCTGCCCACTGTGGTTTATAAATTATAGTTCATGGCTAACCAAACTTAACTGTTGTCATACCCACACATCATAGTTAAACCTTAGCCAAAATGCCCATTGCCCCTTCCTCAGCTTATCAGTCCAGCCTTTGTTTCTAGTTTATGTACTGATAAAGGAGTTTGACATAATTAAATCATTAACCTCACCTTAAAACCATTCTAGAGGATGCAACAATGGGTAAATATGAAGGGGTGGACTTTGTATCAAAACATAAATTGCGTAGAGCTCCTTCCTTGCCAAAACTAAGTATACAGCAAGGACAAAAAACAGGTATCTTATTTACAGGGCAAAAAGGACTATTTGCTATGGCACTTTTCCTAACCAGATACCATCTGATAGTGGGATACAATTTCCATCATCCCCAACCAGAACAACCTGGTGAACTAGACAAGCACTCTTTTTAATAACTTGATAAAGAGCTGAATTGTGTGTGTGTATACACACACATCTATATACATACACACACACACACACACAGAGTTAGGATTTGAAGCAAACCCAGCACAATCTCAGGGCACATCTGCACAGCATTTAAAAACAGGACTGTGTATATATAATTAATGGGGCTTATCAAGAATCTCAAAGGGAGCTGCTGGTGGTATGATAAAACTGGAGAAGCTGACGTGCAAAAAGAGCTCACTCACAAGATTCAGCCAGCAGAATCAGAATACTAAAAGGATCAAAAGCAGAGGACAAAGAAACCTACAGCGGTTGGTATAGCCCCACAAAAAGATGGGGATGATGGGGCCTGAAGTCCCACGCATCTGGAGATGCAAGATAGGGAAGATAAGCTTCATGGCTAAATAAAGTACCCCATGAAAAAAGCCTTTCCTCTTTCTCCTACAATGCGAAGAGAAGAGCTGCTGGAAAACTGTGTTTCGGTCTCCATGGTTACTGCAGGAAAAGAATAAAGCAAAGGGTGAATTTTCTGGAGGAAGAAAGAAAGAGGCCCATCTAAAACCACTGCCTATGGTGGGGGAAGGAGGGGGGCGGGGGCAGTGTTTTTCATACGCAGTTTATAAACAGAAGAAACCAGACTCGACGGATTTTTTTTTAAAAAAAGGACTCGATGGGTGGGGCTATGGTACACAATAGCACATCACAACGCACACAAGAAGTCCGCCATCCTGGACCATAGGAAAGCGCAGTATTTTTGCTAGTTTCTTCCAATAAAGCAATCGGGCCCCTCCAACCACGAAAATGTGTAGCCACCATTTAAGTGGAGAGAAAAACATTTTCTTGGCTTTGCTCACCCACAGAGCGGCTTTTTGGAAAAACAAGTGGGGGGGGGAGGGGGCGAAGCAACCTGATGCTTTCCAGAGGCACAGATCTGCAACTCACATCATTTGTACCAAGAATGGGTACGGATGGTGGGAGCTGTATTCCAAGATCAATATAGGGCGCCGGGTTAGGCAAAGCCAGGAAAACATTAGAGGAGGGGGAGAAAGGGGCGGTTTCTACCTTTTGATACTCACCAAGGACAAATAGGTGTAGCTGGACTGAAGGAATTGATTGACCAAGCGATTCACGCCTGCTTCGTTTTCGGCTTGGTAGTTCTGGCGGATCTGAGAGCTCATGGTGCAAATCGAGGTTGGTTGGACTGGCTGGCAAAAGGACTTAAGGATGGGGTGGCTGCGATCCTGCTCCGTTCAAGCACTGTTGAAGCAAGAGCGAAGGAACGGAAGCCAAAAGCGAGGTCCGGACTGAACTCGGCAAGCCCGGGGCGAGACTTTTATAGGCAGCCGGAGCCTCTTCCAGAACCCACCCTCCGCGCCGTCTGCAAACGCAAGGCTCCGCCTCCCGGGCTAGCCAAAGGAAGGCTGCTAGATGGGAGGGGGTACTGGGGGGGGTCTGAGTTGGGATTGTGCAAAATCTGGTTGCGAGCGAGTCTCTGGCTTCCCTTTCCCTTCCGAAGTGCTGAAAATGTGGAATACGATCAAGTGACCAAGTGACCACAGTAGTGGCATTAATTAGGACTGATCCTAACTTGGAGGGCACAAATTTAGAGACTCAAGGCCAGTATTGAAGATGTGCGGACTTCATGTCTTCAAGGGGCAAAAGTTGAGAAACACTGTGCATAGGTCACCTCTGTAGGCAGCAGCATCAGGGTGGGCAGAAGCCCATTTGGATGAAGCCTGGATGGTGGATGAGAGACCATGAGGAGATCCTAGGCTGAAGGATAGACTGGGTAGTTGGAAAAGTTTTCTGGGAAAAAGATAGTGGCAAACCTCTTGCAAATTGTTACCACATCAATGACATGGATATATCCATCATCACCAGGACTCAGGTTTGACTTAGAAGCACCTTTAAAGTCTTTCCATTTTATTAACTCCAATTACAGGATTACAGTAATGCGTTGTGTGAATCAGCAAAGGGCATACCAGGCCATGATCCTTTTCCTCATAATAGCCTTTCTTTTCTTTTCTTTCTTTCTTTTTTTTTCTGTAACATGCGATTAACAATTGATGGGCAAATGTTTATTTAATTTTTAAAACATTCCTATTATATTATCTTGAAACAAAGTGATTCAGCCCATAAGACCGTGAAGTCCATCCATGGCATTTTTAAAAAGTGCTTACACCGCTCATAATGTATTATTAAAAAAACAGTATTGCCTGGAGAGGAAGTTCAACAGCTTGGAGTATCATATTACCCCTCCCCTCTGGGTACTTCCCTCATCAAAGTGACTCAGCAAAAAGAGCTCCTACAGAATCCGACCCCCAAGAAAAAAACCACCTCAGGATGATTCAGCAATATACAGATATACTTTGTTCCTGTTCTTTGTGAAATGTTAAAGCTGTTTTGTCCATTAATCCTTGATCTCATGGGGGAAAAAACTTCACTGGAATGATACAGGGAGGTGGGGGACCAAATATCTTGTATTTTTAGCAAAACTAGGCTACCCCACTTCCATAGACTAATTCCCCCATCAGTTCCCCCAAAGTAACCCCAAGTGAGCTGGATGTTGTGAAGGATAAAATAAGAAAAACAAGAGAATTATAGACCCACCATCCAGATTAACGTCAAAGCACCAGGGAAATTGGGAGATCCAGGCAGTTCAAATGTGTATAAAGATTTATTGTAAACTTAAGCTCTCTACAAGAATCTGAGCTACTAATGGTCAAAGGAAATTAGTGGGAGTTAAGAATAGAAAGGAATTCAAGGTAAACTGGATTTAGATCTCTTGTAGGTATGCAAGGATTCATGACTGATGACATGTTTGACCCCCCCTCTCATACTCAGCTTGGTCATCTCCTACAGCATGACTTGCATAACAGCCATCTTGCTTAGCAACAGAAATTCTGTTCTGAATTGTGGTTGTAAGTTGAGGTCTAACTGTACTTTGCTGTAATTATATTATGCTATGTTTACTTTTTTTAAACAAAATATAGTTACAGGTAGTCCTCGACTTACAGCCACAATTGAGCCCAAAATTTATGTTGCTAAGCAAAAAAATAGTTAAGTGAGTTTTGCCCCATTTTATGACCTTTCTTGCCACAGTTGTTAAGTGAATCACTGCAGTTGTTAATAGCAATAGCACTTATATACCACTTTATGGTGCTTTACAGCAGTGGTAAAATCTAAAATTTGTTACTATGGGTTCTGTGGGCGTGGCTTGGTGTGTGTGGGGGTAATGTGACTGGGTGGGTGTGGCCATTTTTTTTTTTTTTTACTTTTAAAACCATTTTTTCTACAACCTCTTTGGCGAAGAGGTTGTAAAAAAATGCTTTCAAAAGGCTCTGATGATCCCAGCTGAGTTGCCTGATCGGCAGAGACTTTTTTCTTTTAAATGCCTCTGACGATCAGGCAACTCAGCTTGGATTGTCAGAGGCATTTAAAAGAAAAAAAGGGGTTTTTTTCTTTTAAAAGCCTTTGAGGATCCCAGCTGAGTTGCTTGATCATCAGAGGCTTTTTTTTTTTACTTTTAAAAGCATTTTTTCGGCCGAAGAGGTTGTAGAAAAAATGCTTTTAAAAGTAAAAAAAAAAAGCCTCTGATGATTGTGCGGCTCAGCTGTGCATGGGGGGGAGGGCAGGGATTTTTGCTACCAGTTCTCCGAACCACCCGCCTCCATCGCTACCAGATCAGGCGATCAGGTCCGAACCGGGAACATTTCACCCCTGCTTTACAGGCCTCTCTAAGAGGTTTACAGAGTCATCATATTGCCCCCAACAATCTGGGTCCTCATTTTACCGACCTCGGAAGGATGCAAGGATGAATCAACCTTGAGCCAATAAGAATCAAACTCCTGGAGTGAGCAGTGAGTTAACTTGCATTACAGTACTTCACTCTAACCACTGTGCCCACACAGATAACATGGTTAAGTTAGTAACATGGTTGTTAAGTGAACCTGGTTTCCCCACTGACTTTGCTTGTCAGAAGGTTGCAAAAAGTGATCACATGTTCCAGGGACACTGCAACCATCATAAATATAAATCAGTTGTCAAGTTGTCATATCAGTTGTCATATGAGTGTAAATCATATGACCATGGGGATGCTTCAACGGTTGTAAGTGTGAAAAATGGTCATAAGTCACGTTTTCAGTGCCATTGTAACTTCAAACAGTCAGTAAGCAAACTGTTGTAACTTGAGGACTATCTATATTATTTTACACCTCAAGAATTATAGATACATATATACATCTATTGGTCTAGGCCAGGGATGTCAAACTCGTGTCGTCACATGGTCACATGACGTATCATGATTTTTTTCCCCTTTCGCTAAACAAGGGGTAGGCATGGCCCGCGCATGACACTTCCGGCCCGCAGGCTGCACGTTTGACACCTCTGATCTAGGCTTTCACAGCTGATATCTGATGGGCAGTGTTAAGGTTGAGGGTTTACTGACCAGATTTCCTGTGATTTCCCCAGCAACAGCAACTGGTAGAACAGGCCACTTTGCATTTAAAAATGCACCCACAGTGGCTTGTGAAACATTTAAAAAATATATATATAAGCCATAATTAATAAACCCTGAAGCTCAATACTGATTAAAGTGTTGAGCAAATTAAAAATGCAATTTCCTACATTTAAATTGTGATTTCTTTAACTATAGTTTACTGAACTAGTCCATTGTTCTGACAGAATTGTAAATCATAAATTGTAAAGTGGAATGACTGGGTATACATATGTCACTGAGTTAAAACTAGGCTGGCAAGCTAATAAGTGAAAGATAAAGGGAAAAGCTGATTATTAGGATTGTGTGTTGGCAAGCTTTAGTTTATTGTTTAAAAACTGAATTGCTTATAATGAGGGTTTTTTAATTTTTTTGCGTCCTTTGGAATATTTTTACTTTTTTATGCATTTGGCTCTCTATTTTGCTATATTTGCCTTTTCCTTTTTCTCTGTAGATTTTGGGAATAAAAATTAAACAAAAAAGGGATGAGTGTACTCTGCCACTTTTACACAGAAAATGGAATTTTCCATCTTTGTAGAATCTTAGCAGTCAAAGACAGGTGTCTGGTAGATTTTTTTTTTTTCCACTCACTCTCATTTTTTCAGTAGATTGGAATGTTTAACCCCATATAATTATAGACAGTTGCAAATTTATCCTGGAAAAAAACAGCATCTGCTAAATTGTATCCTACCAAAACAATGTTTGCCTGTCTATTAAATTTACTTGCTAATGTCTTTGGGTGTTGTGATGCACTTTTTAGAAAACGTGAGTAGTTTGTGATGAAGACAAACCAAAATATTTGTATACTACTAAAACTCTCCTGATTGTCTGTTTATAACCTATGTTTAGGCAAAATGATGCATCCTAAGGCAACAATTTTTGAACCGACATCTCTAAAATGGGTTAACTTAAAGAATGTATCCAAAATTTAGGACACATTACTCCAGTGGGATGGAAATTTGGCAAAGCTGTGTCTGTTTAATGCCACTATGCCATTGAGCTACCATAAGTAGCTATATCCATGTGGTCATTTTCAATGTTTCCTGCCAGCTTTCCACAAGGAAAGCCAATGGAGGATCTGGCAAGAAGTCTTTCCCACTGCTTTTTTGCCGCTTGTGGTCATTCTGTTTCTCAATTTGGATAAGGACATATCTCTGAAACAATGACCCAAAGGGTCAGGGGGTTGTCTATTTATTTCTCTTCTCACATTAGAACATGTATATAGATTTTTGTCTTCTAACCTTTCAATCTCTTGAATACAAAATCTCTAAGTTACCTCTGCACTAGCATAGGCCACATGGTGATGACCTTGGCAGAATAATTGCACAACACAGAGCCCTTAAACAAACAAAAAGAGAAGCAAAACAGATCGTTATTCCCCACCATTCTCCTCTTAGTCAGTTTATTGATGCCTTATTTCCAAGAACCTTTGTTTCCCTGCTGTCTGCCAGAGGTTCACAGTTCTATGTTCTGCAGCTGTTAGTTAAGAATTGTGCAAATTGTGGGAGGCACCTATGGTGGGGAAGCTGCCATATAGTCTAGATCTCTTTTAAACTTGTCTCTCCCAATCTCATGTGACTAAGCTATCCATTTGTGACAGTGCACTTTTCCCCCGCCTGACTTGTTTTTTTTTTGTTTGTTTTTTTTTAAGATGACAACATTAAACTCATGATGAGTTATTGTGAAAGATCTGCAAAGGAGCCATGAAAAGAGGAAATTAAATTCTTGGTTTTGCTGCCTCCAGGAAGAAGAGAAGAAATGGATTTATAATAGGTTTGCATAAAATTTAAGGATATGAATAAATGAAAATTTCATTATGGCCAACTTGTTAAGGAAGTTAGCTTGTAGCCTAGCTTGCTAGATGAACTTAATCAAATGAAGAGATGTGAAATCTGCTTGCACGGGAGGAAGAGATGTTGGAGATCCTGAGCTGGCATAAAAATGGATTGTATCACAGGAACACCTTTTAGAAGAGGGGTCAAGAACTGCAAGATGGTGGACAGTCACAATCCATTCCCCTTCCCCTTTTGTATGGACATGAGGTGTTAAGGCTAATACTAAGGCACTTAGTTTGCAGTGCCACAGATTTTGACACATTTTTCCCTTTGGCCTTGCAAAGTCCTCCCAAGTGCCAGTGTATTTGCCCAAAAGAGAAGGAGAGAGCGGCCCACTCTCCACCCACATTATGGCCTGTGACTTGAAGATGCATAGGTTGCCATCACCCGTGCTAGAGGATATAACAACATTTATACCAGTGGTGAAATCCATTTTTTTTTTACTACCGGTTCTGTGGGCATGTCATGGTGTGGCTTGGTGGGCGTGGCTTGGTGGGCATTGCAGGGGAAGGATAGTGCAAAATCTCCATTCCCACCCCACTCCAGGAGAAGGATACTGCAAAATCCCCATTCCCTCCCCACTCTGGGGCCAGCCAGAGGTGGTATTTGCCGGGTCTCTAAATGACTCAAAATTTTTGCTACCGGTTCTCTGAACTGCTCAAAATTTCCACTACCGGTTCTCTGAACTGCTCAAAATTTCTGCTACCAGATCTCCAGAACCCATCAGAACCTGCTGGATTTCACCCCTGATTTATACCCCACACTTGAGTGTCATCAAGTCCTAAGCTATACAGTACAAATCATTAATATCCCTCAATTTGTGTAATGTCCTGGTCACAGAGAATGAGGTTGGTCAGTTTCTCTGGACTGGAATTAAAACTAGAAGGTTAAAACTTCACACATTTATGACAAAGATCATATAGTTCTAAAGTAGCTTCTTGGGTGAAACAAAGCATTCAATCAAAGATTTTGTGGTGTAGTTATGAGGAATGTTAGTTCTATGCAGCTGTGTGGAGCTAGTTAAAACAGAACATAGATAGGAAATCTCTCTCCCCTACTTTCCATTTTGAAAACCCAACAATGATTTAATATAGTTTCACAAATTCTATGAATAATTTCCAAGGACCATTTTCTCCCTACCAGATAAGATGCCTAGTTTAACTGTGAATAGTAATTATGTTTCAAAATCATTTCAAAGTTTTGAATAAAATGTTGCATGTACACATTAATGTTACAAAATTTACAAGGACCATTGTTTTTTTTTCTTTCTTTCTTTAGTTCATCTGTAACCAAGTAGAAGAAATAGCTTTATTTCCCAGTCCCTAGTAAACCAGAAATAATAATAAAAAGAAAAGAAACTGAACTGGTAATGTGATAGGTGCGCACACTTTCTGGATTCCTCTGAATTCCCAATCTAAAACATATCACAGGCATTGAGATTTGGGGGTGGGGGTGGGGATGGGGCGCTCACACTGGATGTGGTTGATGGGGTAAGAAGACTTCATCCCTGTGCTGTTCGTCTCTTAGTCGTGGGTTTTTGTTTATTTTTAAATTTTTAATTTGCATAGTTTTAACATTTTAATTACTTTTCTATTTATCATTTTATAATCTGTAAACCACCCAGAGTCATTTTATAGGGGTGGCATAATTAATGGATGAATGAATGAATGAATCAATCAAGCAATCAATAAAAATTGAGACAGAATCTTCCATTCAAGTACTTATCAGGCCAAATCCTACTTAGCTTATATTGTAAAACCAAACAAGATCACTCAAGCCTTGCTAGCCATTATGGTTTTAAATTTTAAAAAGCCCTATACTATTTGTATGACTTCTTCTCACCAAAGCAATATAAAAACATTAAGAGTTGCAATGCCACAGTGGTTAGAATGCAGTACTGCAGGCTACTTTTGCTGCCTGCAATTTAGCAGTTTGAATCTCACCAGGCTCAAAGTTGACTCAGCCTTCCATCCTTCCGAGGTCAATAAAATGAGGACCCAGATTGTTGGGGGCAATATGCTGACTCTGTAAACCACTTATAGAGGGATGTAAAAACACTGTGAAGTGGTATATAAGTGCTATTGCTATTGCTATTAATACAGGTAGTCTTGAACCTATGATCACAGGTTCAAGACCAGAATCTCCATTGCTAAGAAAGGCACTTGTTAAGTGAGTCATGTTCGATTTCACATCCTTTTTTGCCATGGCTGTAAAGTGAATCACAGTGGGTGTTAAATGAATCCAGTTTCTCCCCCCAACTCCTTGACTTTGCTTGTCGAAAACCAGCTAGAAATGTTGCAGTCACATAACCACAGGCACTCCAATTGTAAATACATCTGTTGCCAAGCACCCAAATTTTGAACATGTGACTGCAAGGATGCTGTAATGGTCATAGCTGTTAAGAATCTGCCATAAGTTTTTTTTAAGTTCCATTCTAGCTTTGAATGGTTGCTAAACAAATAATTCATTATTTGTGTTATTTGTATTATAAATGTTTACCCTTTTTCTCACTATCTCACTTTTTGTCACTATCTTTCATGTTGAAAATTAAAATGTAAATTCTTTGGAAGATTGATTTATATTAAGCAAAATTTGGTACTAGCCACAACATTTGCATAATGGTATAATTCACAATTCACAAAAGCCCCTTCTTCAGCAGAAAACTGCATCTTTTTCAAAGATATCTTTGGAGCAGGAAAAACCCACATAAATTTTTAGAGCGGTGCATTATTTTTTTAAAAAATGTTTGCAGATATAAAGCATCCTGGAAATTGGATTTCTTTTTAGAATGTTTAACCTAGGCCAAGGGATAAGGCTGCTATCTGGCAATATCCAAAGAACTCTTTTTATATGATGTATTTATAAAATTAATGGAAATTTTGAGCAATGTCACCTGTAATAAAAGAATACTTAGATAGTTAATAGTTACTACATATATTGATTCTGCAATTATAATAATATGAGAACCAGTAATTATCAAATCCAACCTTGTATGACTGTTCTGTTCCAGATGCATAATGATCTATAACACATTAGAAAGGTATTTGTGCTGTGAATTTACAGTTATTATAACCATGTAAGTGGATTACGGGTAGTCCTCAATTTACAATCAAAATTGAGCCCCAAATATCTGTTGCTAAGCAAGACATGTGTTAAGTTAATTTTGACCCATTTTACAACTCTTTCTGCCACAGTGAATCACTGCAGTTGTTAAGTTAGTGAATCACTGCAGTTGTTAAGTTAGTGACATGGTTGTTTAGTGAATCTGGTTTCCCCATTGATTTTGCTTGTCAGAAGGATGCAAAAAGTGATCACATGACTCTTGGACACTGCAACTGACATAAATATGAATCAGTTGCCAAGCATCTGTATTTTGATCATATGACCATAGGGATGCTGCAATGGTCATAACAGGGGTGAAATGCTCCCGGTTCGGACTGGATCGCCCAATCTGGTAGTGATGGTGGCGGGTGGTTCGGAGAACCAGTAGCAAAAATCCCTGCACCCCCCCCAGCTGAGCTGTGCGATCATCAGAGGCTGTTTTTTTTACTTTTAAAAGCATTTTTTCTACAACCTCTTTGGCCGAAAAAATACTTTAAAAGTAAAAAAAAAAAAAGCCTCTGATGAGCACACGGCTCAACTGGGATCGTCAGAGGCTTTTAAAAGCATTTTTTCCTGCAACCTCTTCGGCTGAAGAGGTTGTAGAAAAAATGCTTTTAAAAGTAAAAAAAAAAAGTTGGCCATGCCCACCCAGTCACATTAGCTCCCCCACCAAGTCACGTCCACAGAACCAGTAGTAACAAATTTTACATTTCACTACTGGGTCATAAGTGTGAAAAATTGTCATCTCACTTTTTTTCAATGCTGTTGTTACTTTGAACAGTCATTAAATGAACTATTGTAAGTCAAGGACAACCTGTACTTTTTTTGTGCAATTACATTTGCAAACACTCAAAGAATATACAATAGTTTACGAATATAATTTAATGGGGTTTTTTTTAATAGAGTTGAGTAAGTTTGTATATCAGACTCTGGAAGAGACTGTCAAAAGAATATTGGCAGATATCTTTTCCTTTTGCTCTTCTTACATTCCATCAGTTTCCTTGACAAAGCAGACTAAAAAAACAGTGGCTGTGAGTTCACATGTTCCTTTACAAGACAGATGGAACCATAAAAATTAGGTGAAGGAGAAGAAAAATGGGAGGGAAGGCTTTGTAATTGGTTTAGGCGACAATATAATACATGTATTGTTCTTCAGCTGATAAAATCCAAGGAGATAAGCTTGATACATTGTGCAAAGAATAGTAATTCCAGGGTTTTTATCATTGACACACCTCTTGTCATGCAAGCTAGAATTTGCTATCAACGGTAACCCAACTTGTCTAAAGGGCAATGTTTATGGAGAGGCTTTTAACAGTGTGTTTTTGAGGACACAGTTGAATGAGTATTTTGCTATACAGGAATAATTGCCAGTCACCTGACTCTACAATTTTTGTTCCTTTAGATTCAGTGCTGTCTAGCTCTGAAGGTTAGCTACATTTAAGGATTTCGGGCAATTTTTTTTCACATCACATCTTACCTGTTTTCTTTTAATTGGAAGAGATGCAGGGTTTTTTGAGGATCCCAGTGGGGTGAAGACAAAACCTTTATTTTTGATAAGTGGCTCCTTAGAATGTGTTCAGTGACCAACTCCTTAAAAGCTCTGAAATGTAGGAGCCCTCTATCCTGCATGGTGGACTGCATCTCTAGGCCCAGTGGAATGGGGGCATCTCTAGGCCCAGTGAGTTGGGGGCAGACTAGGGGTAATATCATAGTAGTGTTCCAATATCTCAGGGGTTGCCACAAAGAAGAGAGGGTCAACCTATTCTCCAAAGCTCCTGAAGGCAGAACAAGAAGCAATAGATGGAAACTAATAAAGGAGAGAACCAACCTAGAACTAAGGAAAAATTTCCTGACAGTTAGAACAATTAATCAGTGGAACAACTTGCCTTCTGAAGTTGTGGATGCTCCAACACTGGAAGTTTTGAATAAGATATTGGACAACTATTTGTCTGAGATGGTATAGGGTTTCCTGCCTGAGCAGGGGGTTGGACTAGAAAACTTCCACGGTCCTTTCCAACTCTGTTATTCTATTCTATTCTATTCTATTCTATTCTATTCTATTCTATTCTATTCTACTCTACTCTACTCTACTCTACTCTACTCTACTCTACTCTACTCTACTCTACTCTACTCTACTCTACTCCACTCCACTCCACTCCACTCCACTCCACTCCACTCCACTCCACTCCACTCATTACAATATCTGGGAAGAGCTACTGATTCCTCTTAGCCCTTCTCTGATTGCCCCTTTCTTGAAGAACAATGGTTTGTGTATATGTATGTGCTTGTGCACAAGCTCACAGATATATTCCGAGGCTTATTCTGCACTAAATATGATCCAGTCACCAATGATGAACCAACAACTAGCTGATCAGATTCTGCAGGTGGGGTAGGTAAGATGAGCACATCTGGTCTTTCACATGAGGTGGGGAATATTTTTTTGGCTAATCCTGCTCCTTATACTGTAACTGAGAACCAGGTTTGGCATCAACTTCCACAATCTTTAAGCTAGTGTTTCTGAATTCTGTGAGCTTTAAAATATGTGGACTTCAACTCCCAGAATTTCCTAGCAGAACTCCCCAAGAAACCCACATATCTTAAAGTTGCCAAGGTTGAAAAACACTGCTTTAGGCAGTTCCAAGGCTCAATCAATCCAGTACAGGAATCCTCGACTTTCTTTTTTTTTTTTAAATTTTTTATTGAAATTTATTATAGTACAATACAATACAATACAATCAGTCAGACAATGTTACTTTTCTACACAGATTAGATTGATTCTTCCTTTATGTTTCATAGTTCCAGATTCATATATATATCTTAAGATTTGTATTAACTTTCATCTATTCTTTATTTGGTTATCAATCCACATGTACCAATCATCCTACATCGTATAATATTCTGAATCCTCTTTTTCGTTTAGTTCTAACGTTAATTTGTTCATTTCGGCACATTCTAAAACTTTCTGAATAATATGTTCCTCTGGTTCCTCCTTTCCTTTCCAGTATTGGGCATATGCTATTCTCACTGCAATGAGTACAGTATATGTATAATTAAATATCTTCTTTTTTTCCTGTATTTAGTCTTTAGTATTCCCAGGAGAAATGTTTCAGGTGTTAATTCAATTTTTTAATTAGTTGATTCTTGTAGCCAATTTTGTATTTTTCTCCAATATCTCTTTGCTTCGGGACAGGATATATGAAAGAAGGTACCTTGGTGATATCCACACTTCCAACATTTAGGGCTTACATTTGGATAATTTTTTGCTAATCTTGCAGGTGCTAGATGCCATCTGTATAACATTTTATATTGGTTTTCTTTGTATGTTGCCGCTTTTGTTAAGGAATCCTCGACTTTCAACCATCCTTTTAGTGACCATTTGAAGTTACAATGGCATTGGAAAAAGTGACTTATGACTGTTTTTCACACCTATTACCATTGCAGTATCTCCATGGTCACATGATTAAAATTCAGATTCTTGGCAACTGGATCATATTGATCATACAGTACTTGCAGTTTCCTAGAACCACGTGATCCCCTTTTTGTGACTTCCTCCAAGCAAAGTCAATGGAGAAGCCAGATTCACTGTACAACATTACTGTTACTAATTTAACAACTGCAGTAATTCACTTAACAACTGAGGCAAGAAAGATAAAATGGGGCAAAATCTCTTAACAGCAGTCTTGCTTAGCAATAGAAATGTTAGGTTCAATTTTGGTTGTAAGTCAAGGACTCCCTATAGCCATTGTCTTTTCTTCAGTCATTAATTATGGTCTTCCAGAGGTGGAGTTCAGAATCCATTGTTTTTGGCTTACAGCCATGCTGGCTAGTGATGAGAGATGAATGTTAGGTTGAAAGTCATACATTTGTCACTGACATGACATTGTATTCAATGCAGTGCCTTTTGTTAAGTTCATGCAGTTTGTCGATTCTTTCATGCTTTCTGCTTGTTTCACATTTTTCCATGGGACATAATTTAAAACTTTTAAAAAATTGATCTGATAATTCTAACTACATAGTATTTCTCTTTTTTTTCCCCCCTGAATATAAGAAGCCTTCTAAAAATACCATTTATTGTTTGAAATCCAGTTAGGTTAGCAGTCATTTTGCAACCAAGTCATGTCATGACAGCCAGGAAGGAGGGAGAAATGACTTCAAAGCGGCATTTGATTTAGCAAACAAGGTCTCAAAAGTTTCCTTTCATTTACAGAGTTCAGGAGTGAATTTTGTGGTTGTTCAGTTGCTAAATCATGTCCGACTCTTTGCAACCCCATGGACCAGAGGTCTCCAACCTTGGCAACTTTAAGACTTGTGGACGTCAACTTCCAGAATTCCTCAGCCAGCAAAGTTGCCAAGGTTGGAGATCCCTGCCATGGACCATAGAATGTCAGGCCCCCAAGTCCTTCACAGTCTGCCAGAGTTTGCCCAAACTCACACCCACTGTGTCAATGACACTATCTAACCATCTCATCCTCTGCTATCCCTTTCCCCTTTTGCCTTCAATCTTTCCCAACTGCCGGGTGAATAGGGAACCTTAAATAGTCAAAATGGCCCATTTGTACACAAATGTACATAAAAAGGAAGTAACAATGATTTTCAGGAACTGAAAGAGTGCTTTAAGTACAGAAGTAAGTCTAGATATTAAAAAACAAAACTAGCAGGACCAAAAACCACCCATTTCAGTCTGAAAATCATACAACTGGGATCCTCAGCCCTGGTCTATGGACCAGCACTGGTCTGTGGCATGCCAAAAACAGGGCTGCGCCAACAAACAAACCCCGATCTGCGGGATGCAGGCAGCATGTGAAACAACGGCCCCTCTGGTCTGGGGGAAAAACCTCTCTGCATGGAACTGATCCCTAGTGCCCAAAAAATTGGGGATGACTGTCTTATAGTGTGTATCTACAAAAGGGCCCATACGAGAAGGAGGAAACAATGGAGTATTCTGAAACTGATTGTCTGTAGAGATGCTCAGTCATCCAGGTCATGGTTGTCCCAAAGGTGCTTTTTTCAGGAGGCAACTGGACATTCTTGGTTTTTCTTTTGAAGACGTTTCTCTTCTCATCCAAGAAGCTTCTTCAGCTTCTTCTTCTTCTGGTGACCCCGAGGACACAGATAAATCTCCAACTGCTTCAACGACTCTCTAAAGGGTGCAAACTACCAGCTGCCTGCAAGGAATATAAATCTTTCCATTCCCCACTATCCTATCAGAGCTGAAGAAGCTTCTTGGATGAGAAGCGAAACGTCTTCAAAAGAAAAAACAAGGAAGTCCAGTTGCCTTCTGAAAAAAGCACCTTTGGGTCTGAAACTGATTGTACTTTGGCTGGAAAATAAGAAGAGAACTAATTCACAAGGCTGGGCTTCATACCCACATATCTAGTCTAGCATACTATCTTTGACTGCAGATGGCTTTATCTAGAACAGCAAAAGCAAAATTTGAAAACCACCCAATATTCATTTTTTAATAGAAAGCCTAGGTAGGCCTAATGAATGAGCAACATATCTCATTTCCTCAAATGTTACCTAAACCTACTTCCTTTGTCTTCTGAAATGGTAGCAGGGCCCCCTCATAATAGGAACTTCTTTGAAAACTCAGGCATTAAATAATAAATGGTCTCCCTTGCAATTTGTCTTCAATCTGTGGCATTCAGTTACATTTTTTCTGTCTGTGGATGTGGCAATCAGCCTATTAATCAATAGTATGCTCATTCTTTATTTCTTCTATGGTAATTTAAGGCTTTGTATAATTGCAAAAGATAACCACTGGATAAATTAATTGTGCATTGTTTGAACATGTTTTTGATCCTACACTTACTGCCAATCAGCCCAAGTTCTAATAAGAGAAAATTGTCCTCCATACAGTTCCGCATTTCATAAACTTCAATCAGGACTACATTTAATTTATTTTTCCTTCTTAAATTACCAGAACAGACATGTATCATACCACAAATCCTTGAAGTTTGCTTTCATTTATAATAAAATCTTAACATGCCCTAGTGGTGGTGTTTGTTCCTTTTTTGATGTTATTCAATTACAATATTTCAGTAATTAAACTACAATCAAGAGCATAATTAAAGCCTTATAGAGAATATAAAGAAGCCCTTTGTTCGGGCCAATTATTAAATCTGTCCCATCAAGTTGAAGTCTAAACTTCAGTCCAGTTGTAAAGAAAATGGGTGGGTGGTTTTCATAGCAAAGGCACATAAACTGTCCTAGCAGCTTCTGTATTCTTTCATGGAATGGGAGGAGGGATTGAAGCAGTCAGAGAACAGCAAAATAGCTTGAGAAGTTTGATATCTCCCACCTCATTTAAGTTACTTAGTTTTTCTGCATATTGGATCATATGATCTAGCTTTATATCTGGGCTGTCTATATATCTATTGTGATGGTATTGTCTGGAGCAGACTTCAAGCATTTGCTTTGCACAATGTGAGTTAAAACTTGTCTTAATTTGCCAGTTGTGTTAAGAATTATTTAAGGAAAAGGGAACATGAAGGGGTTTGTGGCAAGAGGATTTGAACAGCATTAGGAATGCTGCAGACAACATTATACCAGCTGATTTATATACATTTGTTTCCCTTCTTTCTGCCACTTAAGTATATGATCCAGTACAAAGGCACAGATTATGGATTTATAGTTTAGCCCAAAGAATTAGAAAATAGAATGGGTACAATTTGACACCTAACACCTGTAATATAAATTAAGCTGCTATACAAACACATCCCATTGCGTAGAAGACAAGAAATAATTGCAGCCTAGGGCTGTATCGGCAGCCAGGGGGAAAAAAGTTTAAGTAAAAAGTCCCTTCTTCCTTTTGAAGAGGTAGGTTATAAGCCACATTTTAACTCATGAAGATTTCAAGCAATAGAGCTTCATTATTGCTGGAGGCCAACCTTCATGAAATTCCATTATTTTCTTCTCCATAAAAGAAAATAACATTTTCTTTTATCTATTTTATATATCTAATTTATCTAGTTTATTAGATTTTTAGCCTGCCTTTATCACTTTATTAGTAACTCAAGGTAGCCAATAAACCTAATGTCCCTCCTTTCATTTTCCCCACCATTATAGTCCCATGAGGTAGTTTGGGCTGAGAGAGTGACTAGCCCATTGTCACCCAGCCAACTTTCTATGTACAAGTATACACACAGACACAAAAGTTAAACAGATGAACCCTTGTTTATTGGATGCATGCCAACTGAGATGGCAGGTAGGAGCCCTCCTTGACTGGGGCACAGCAAAAGTGATGGATGTGGGCTGGTTTTTGTGGGTTCATGGGAAGTGACTCCCAGGAATTGGGGAGAAGGTGAAATCAGCTGCTGCTGCTCTCTCCTAGGGTGTGCTTGTCAAAGAGATAATCTCCAAGACCTCCCTGGGATGTACCCAAGCGCCGGAGATTGGTAATGTAGTCGCCCAGGACTTTGATAGCTTTGACTTGCTCGTCGAGGTAATGAGTTTCCAAGAAGTTACACATCTGGAAAGAAATACAGATAACAGAGTTATACACTGCTTGCAGTCTCCGTGTTTAGGGCAGGGTTTTTCAACCTTGGCCACTTTTAAGATACGTGGACTTCAATTCCCAGAATTCTCCATGCTGGCTGGGGAATTCCGGAAGTTGAAGTCCATCTATTTTTAAGTTGCCACGGTTGGAAAACCCTGCTCTAGGGTCAGCATCATTCTAACCACACATCTGTCCATTAATTTTTATCATTTACTTCTTCAAAAAGCACACGATTAATCTAACACAGGACTCAGATTGGATTGGTGCCAAGTCTCAGATTTACAGCTTTGAAGGGACTTTGTGGATCGCCATTAAATCACAGAATGGAGTTTTACTGCCAATTTGCTCTCTTATCTCCACTGCCATCACTTCAGCTACATTACAGTGGTTCTTCTATTTTTCCCTTGAATGAAGTAAAAGAGCATTTTCAGCCAACTTTGTGTGTGTGTGTGTGTGTGCAAAGGAATCTTATTTAGACTGGTGACATGAGCCCCTGGCAGGAATTTGGTGGTGAGGGGGAAGAATCCTGATCATAATACCCCCAATCATAAGACTCACTTGTGGGTCTCCCTTGTCACTCGCCAAACCGTGCAAATCCAGAAGGGCCTGGTTGACACTCTTCTCCAGCTGGAGTGCTGCTTCCATAGCATTCAGGATGCTCCCCCAAGAATCTTTCTCGGGCTTCTGTAGAGGGAAACCACCTTGTTTAGATCTTGTAGCTACTCTTTTTATGGCTGGATACGTTTGATCCCATAATAACAACTTTGGCAAGGCTAATTGGGGGGTGGGGGGGTGGCACAGGCCTGCTGTTTACCTATTATGCTAGACCAGAGTTCACACACCAAAGTTGCATTGTTCATAGATAACAATGCCTGGTTTGATCTAGTGGCTAAGGCACTAGAAACCGTGGGTTAAAATCCTGTTTTAGCCAAGAAAGCCAGCTGGGTGGCTTTGGGCCAGTCACTCTCTCTCAGCTTCACACACATCACAAGCTGATGTGTTGTGGTGGGGAAACTAGGAGGAGGAAGGTGTGCTGGCTATGCTCGCCACCTTGAGTTATTTGTAAAAATAATAAAGGGGAGGATACAAATAAATAATACTAAGCCAACCCCAACAACGGCTGAGTTTGCATGACTAGCCAAATGCACATTAATGCATGACCTGATCAAACCCAAATAGCATAGTCAGTTTATGGTCAAATGTGTTTATTAAATGTAGAAGTCTGTGTGACTGCCTGATGATTCTGGGAAGATTACATAAATAAAGCAACTTTTTTTTTTTTTTTAAAAGAAAGGAATGTGTGGAAACAGGCTTAACACACATTCCCTTACCAAAAAAAAATAAAAAATCCCCAGGGGCCAAAACAAAAGCAAACTCCAGGCCTTGGAGCAAATACATGTTTTAAGGATCTGCAGAACCTTGTAGGCCCCTTGCATTGTGGATATCAATCGTAGTTAACTGATTCACCATAGTTAAGTTATTCAAGGATGATTGCATTGTATGAATACAGCCATTATAGCTCAGTGTGATATATAAATCCAGATTCAGGGAGGACTGCTAATCTTGCTATAGGCATCCTATAACACCCACTTCCCCAAATCTTCTGCGACTAGAATTTCCATCAAACTCAGCAGAACCACACAGACCGTAGGCTCAAAATAGCTGGCAAGACCAAGCAAATCAGAAATGACACTAAATTCAGAAAGGGATATTTAATGCTAACCTGGGGTAAATACAGGTAGTCCTCAACTTACAACAGTTCATTTAGGGACCATTTGAAGTTACAACGGTATCGGGAAAAGTGACTTTTGACTGGTTTTCACACTTACAACCATCGCAACATCCCCATAATCACATGATCAAAATTCAGATGCTTGGCAACTGACTCATCAGTTGCAGGGTCTCGGGATCATGTGATCAGCTTTTGCAACCTTCTGACAAAGTCAATGAAGAAGCCAGTTTCACTTAACAACCTTGTTACTTAACAACTGCAGTGATTCACTTAACAACTGTGGCAAAAAAAAAAGTCGTGAAATGGGGCAAAGCCCATTTAGAACTGTCTCGCTTAGCAACAGAAATTTTGGGCTCAATTGTGATCGTAAGTCAAGGACTAATTGTACAGATGTTTGAAAAATATAAGAGGAAATTCTCAGTTGTACTTCTTAATTAAGATGGAATCTCTTTGAAACATTTTTTTCTTAATCTTCCTAATCAGCACCTGGACAGAGTTGTCATTTCTGGGACCTCCTTCCAGCTTAAAGTTGCCCCAATGTCCCCCCCACAGTGTTTCATCGAGTAATAGAATTTTTAGGCCTAAAACATCTGGAAGGCAGCCAGACTGAAAAATACTATTTTCTCAACATCTCTTAGAGAAGCAGAAGTTTGGGCCATACTTATTATACCTTGATATCTTGTAGGAGGACTCGGCCCCCACGCTGGCTCTGAAACTTCAACAACTTGTCAGCATGCTCCCTCTCCTCATGTGACTGAGACCGAAAGAAGCTGGAGACGTTTGCAAGAGCCACATCGTCCCGGTCAAAATACGAAGCCTGCAAAAAGGAACAGAAATCTGTCTTTGTGCTCCAGTAGGCTTATCTCTATATTTCTGGTGTAGATCCATCCAACGGCTCCTTGGACAAATGAGAAAAGACAGCAGGACTGGAACAAGAAGAATAGTAGCAGCAGGGTTAATCTATAGTCTACACCAGTGTTTTTCAAACTTGGCAATGTTAAGATGAGTGGACTTCAACTCTCAGAATTCCCCAGTCAGCATGGAGATGGTCTAAAGAAACTGACATTCTTCAAACTTGACGTACCTGAAGAACATTTCTCAAAGTTAAATGAAAAAAGGAATAAAGATCTTAACATTTTATGATTATAAACCGTCATGTTGAATCACTAGATTCTCACAGAACTCCGGAAGTTCCAAGCAGCATAGTTTGTGTGCCCTTGGTCTAGATCAGCGTTTCTCAACTTTTTAGATATGCTGGACTTCAGTCCCCATAATTCCTCAGTCCCCAGATCTTAAAAGTTGTTAAAAGTTTGAGAAATACTGGTCTACAACCATGGCGATTTTAAGATGTGTGGACTTCACTGCTGGATGGAAAATTCTGGGAGTTGAAAGTCCACACATCTTAAAATCGGCACGGTTGAGAGACACTGCCTGGACTGAAACTATGCGAGATGCATCATCATCAGGTAAGCTGATTTCTACTGTTTAAGATAGATCTGTACGTGAGAAAGGAGGCGGGTGGCACCTTCCCTTCGCTTTCCAGCGCGCCCGTGCGTCTAAAATGCACGTGCGTGTGCAAAGTCAATTACTGCGTGTGCAAAAGGCTTAGCCTCCGTGCTGTTTACCTCTTCCCCCGAATCTAACCACTCTGAGCCTTCCCGGTCGCCACCATTTCTTTTCCAAGAGAACAATTCTCTAATAGTTTTGCTCAGCGAAAGAAAAGCGCCTTAGGTTACTTAGCCAAAAAAACGAATTACTGCACTAACCGCCTGCGACTACGCCTCTCTTTTATCAGCCTCGCACAGACTTCCAGATGGGGAAAGGGATAAATTCCCACCACCCTAAGCTAGGTTGGGGATAGGGGGTGCGGAGGCAGGCTGCTCTAGATCCCCCTTCATTTTTATAACTAAGCGCCGAACTTACCTAATATTTATAGGGTTTCCTGCCTGAGCAGAGGGGTTTGGACTAGAAGACCTCGAAGGTCCCTTCCAACTTTGTTATTCTATTCTAGTCATTCTATTCTAATGCACTTCTCCTATTTTCCCACAATAACCACCCTGTGAGGTAGGTCAAATTAGAAAGGCACTGACCCAAAGTCTCCCAACTGATTTGCATGCTAAAGTGGGACTAGAACTCAGGCTCCTGGCTAACCATTTGACCAAACTGCCTCTACGCAAATTGCCCCGTGCCTCCTCCTGCCCCTTTACCCACCATGGAGAGGTAGACGTAGCTGGCATACAGCTCCATGTTGACCATGCGGTTGATGGCAGCTTCGCAGTCGCGGTGGTAGTTCTGGCGGATCTGGGAGTCCATTTCTGCGGTGGTCTGGAAGAGGAGTCCGGCCCAAGGAGATCCTGCTGGGGGCGGAAGATCGGCAAGCAGCGAGTCGCTCCCTCGTCTGTTTTCAACTCAAGGAAGGAGGTAAGAGGCGATCCAAAACGGGGAGGGGGAAAAGAAGAATAGAAAAGGCGGTGGAACCAGTTCCGTTCAAGCACTGTTGAAGCAGGAACCGAGCTCTGCGGGACAAAGGGATTCGCGCCCCTTTTATAAAGCGGCTGAGCGATCCAGAAGGACGTGCGCAGCCGCCACTGACCACTCGATCTCGCCAGCTCAGGCCGGAGGTTTGCTAAAGGCGGAGTCTGGGCGGGGAAAGCACCGGAGTCCTAGCGCCCGCCCTTCTCGATTCACGTGACACACCATCCAGACGGTCTCCTTCCCGCTGCCTAAGTGAGTGGGTGGGGAGGGGCTGCTTTACAGTTAATGTCGTTCCTCCCTCTTAACCTGGCAGGATAGCAGTATCCCAGTATTTGAGGGGATGCCACAAAATACAGGGGGGTCAACTTATTTTCCAAAGCACCAGAAAGTAAGACAAGAAACAATGGATAGGAACTAATCAAGAAGAGAAGCAACCTGGAATTAAACAGAAACTTCCTAGCAGTGAGGACAATCAACCAGTGGAAAGGCTTGCGTTCATTCAGAAGTTATGGGTGCTTCATTACTGTAGGTTTCTAAGAAGAGACTGGACAACTGCCTATCTGAAATGGTATAGGGCCGTGATGGCGAACCTATGGCACGCGTGCCACAGGTGGCATGCGGAGCCATATCTGTGGGCACGCAAGTGTTGCCCTCGCTCAGCTCCAATGCGCATGCACACGCTGGCCAGCTGATTTTCGGGCCTTCTGGGCCCATTGGAAGTTTGGAAACAGGTCATTTCCGGCCTCCGAAGGGCCTTCGGGGGTGTGGGGAAGGCCGTTTTCGCCCTCCCCAGGCTCCAAGAAAGCCTCTGGAGCCTGGGGAGGGTGAAAAACGGGCCTAACAGGCCCACCATGCCATCACGTGCCAAAAGTGGGGGTCGTGCCAGGGGGATCGCATGTGCATGCGTGGGGGTTGGGGTGCATTGAATTATGGATGTGGGCACGCACACGCGCGACACCCTCATGTTCCCCCCGCTTTTGGCACTTGACGGCAAAAAGGTTAGCCATCACTGATATAGGGTCTCTTGCTAGAGCAGGGGGCTGGACTAGAAGACCTCCAAGGTCCCTTCCAGCTCTATTCTGATTGGATTGGACCTGGGAGCTTGCTCATCTGGATAGAATAACTGTGCATGGAGCAAATGAAAACAACTATTAGGGCAGTTGAGGACTAGATGTTTTCTTGCAATTAGACGAAGGTCCACTAGAAGTTGAGAAACAAAATCCTTATTGCCACAGTTCTATAGTAACTAAAGAATTTTAACCACTTGGATTTATTTTCTTGCTTACTAGACTTCCGTGGCTACCTATCTCATAGCATAATTCTAGGCTGCTTGCAACAATCCATTAAATGAGAAATAACCCAGGCACCAGACCAAACAGCCTCCCAGCAAAAGGCTCATGCTAATCCAATGTTTGAGGGGAGAGCCATGTCTTCACGACCTTCCAGAAGGTGAAATCCGATCTCAGATGGGAGGCTGTTCCGAAAGTCGGGTGGCCACCGAGGTCTCAACAGATGAACATATAAGGAAGGGGGCCTTTTTACTTACCATAGTGTCTTATTCTTTCCAACCTTAGAAATCCCACGAAGACTATAGCCCATTGCAAAATTGTTTTGTCCTGCCAACAGGATGACTTGTGATCTCTATCTGCTGTGGGATCAGACCAGCTTTCTGCCATTGCTTGACCCTCTCCAAGAAACACAAACAGAGTTTGAGTTATGTGATGGGATCCACCGTGGTGGATCACTTTTTGAAAGACATCAACTTGGTGTTTTTCAAAAAGGCCATGGAAATATATGAAGAACATACTGTAAATCAGGGTTGGAACTTTGCTTACTGAACGTATTCCCAAATGATTTCTGCATGTTTCTTGTTAGAGGAGGAGGTCTTGTGAATTTTGGTTTGGAACCTTTCAAGCATTATTAAGCAGGTCTTTCACATAACAATCAATCAATCAGAATAGAGCTGTAAGGGACCTTGGAGGTCTTCTAGTCCAACCTCTTACTCAAACAGGAGACTCTGTACGCTTTCAAGAAAAAAAGATATCTATTAATAAAAGATGTTTGGTGCAGTGCTACTTCTCTTGTGTTAAAAATAAAATATCTACATTTACATGTGTGGTACAATACTGAAGGGGTTTGTTTTGTTTTCATTTTTTATCCAGAAACATTCAAAGTAGATCTTCCATCTATAGTCTGATGGTGACCATCCATTTATTTCCAGGTTTACTATTTTTAAACTGGAGTTCTCTGGATGGCTGGAGCTACAACTTCCATCCCAAACCAAGAAAGAATTTACAATCGCACTCACTTGTAGGGCACCAATTTAGGCAACAATATGTATTAATCTAGGAGTCCTGTCTTGAAACAAATACACAAGCTTGATATTAGCTAATTGCAGTGTGTATACCAAGCCACAATATCTTCTGCTTTTCAGACTTGTCTGTTTTATTAATACAGGTAGTTCTCAATTTATGACCACAGTTGAGCCCAGCATTCATGTTATTAAGTGAGACATTGAGTTTTCCCCCATTTAACAACCTTTCTTGCCACAGTTGTTAATTGAATGACTGAGGTTGTTAAGTTAGTAACACAATTAAGTGAATCTAGTTTCCCTGTTAACCTTACTTGTCGGAAGGTCACAAAAAGTGATCACATGACCCCGGGATACTGCAACTGTCATAAGTAAGAGTCAGTTGCCAGGCATCTGGATTTTGATCACATGACCATGGGGATGCCACAACAATCATATGAAAATGGTCATAAGACACTTTTTTCATTGCCATTGTAACTTTGAATAGTCACTAAATCAAGTCGAGGACTACTGTAATCTATAGGTTTCCAGCGTAGTATTGAAAGTATAGTGTGGCCATATCAGGATGTTAAGGCAATATTAAGCTTTTTTTCAGAAAAAAAAACTTAACACTCTTCTGAAAGAGTGTAGCTTAGGAACGGGGAAGGAATAATGGACCATTAAGGACGGAGTTTCAGAAAAAAAATTGCTCATTCCTGAGAAAATGGAAAATGAGAAGCAACCACAAAATAAAACTGTCTTGATTTTGTTTGGTGAAAGATAGAAAGAAATGTTCAAGGTTTTGCTGCTCTACCTTGCTACAAAAAAAAGAGGTTTTTCTAACATGCCCATTTATTAATCTTAAAGGGCCTGGTCCTCACCCCAAATACAGCGGGGGTGATTTGCCACCTGTTAAATAGCCTATATTAAATAATACGCGTTGCTGTTTAAAGAAAGAGACCCTGGATAGACTCCACTTGAGTGCAAAAGTCCTAAGCTATAACCTCAAACAGGGACATGGTGGCTCAGTGGCTAAGACACTGAGCTTGTCAATCAAAAGGTCGGCAGTTCAGCGGTTCAAATCCCTAGTGCCGTATAATGGGGTGACTCCTGTTACTTGTCCCAGCTTTTGCCAACCTAGCAGTTCAAAAGCACATAAAAAATGCAAGTAGAAAAATAGGGACCACCTTTGGTGGGAAGGTAACAGTGTTCCATATGCCTTTGGGGTTGAGTCATGCTGGCCACATGACCAAGGAGACGTCTTCAAACAGTGTTGGCTCTTCGGCTTTGAAATGGAGATGAGCACCGCCCCCTAGAGTCGGGAATGACTAGCACTTATGTACGAGGGGAACCTTTACCTTTACCAATGACACACGTCCTGTGACATCTTCGTGTAAAAACAGCATCTCAAGTCTGTGCATTACAATGTACATTAATGGCACTATTCACATTGTGAGGGACTTGTTGGTCCCCATTACAAAAATCCATAACTACTGATCAGGAAGAGAAGTTCATTTTGAAAGGACTTCTGAGTGAACATAGAAAGAAACTGTAACAGTTGTCTGCAGGATGTTTTCAGAAAAGTCAAGGTTTTTTTATGAGTGAGGCCATGGCAGCCAGCTTCTTGACTAATTTAACCACATCCTGCAGACATTCCTGGACTGCAGTCTCAGAAGAGAGTGATGGTTTGAACATAGAAAAGAAGCCCCAGCTTCAGGACTTGGGCTCCTCATAGATAAACTACTTGTAAAGTTGAAGAGTCGCTATGTGTTTACAGGCAGTCCTCGACTTAAAACCATTTGTTTAGCAACTGTTCAAAGTTACGACATTGAAAAAAGGGACTTTTAACAGATATTCACACAGCCATCGTAGCATCCCATCATATGATTAAAACTCGGAGGCTTGGCAACCAGCATGTATTTGCAATGGTTGCAGTGTCCTGGGATCACATGATCGCCATTTGCAATCTTCTCAGTTGGTTTCCAAGAAGCAAAGTCAACGGGGGAACCCAGATTCGTCCTTAATCTTAAAGGGCCTGGTCACCACCCCAAATACAACGTTGTTGATTTGCATGATTCACTTAACAGCTCTGACAAAAGAGGTAAAATTGGGTGCAAAGTCATTTAACAGCTGCCTTGCTCAGCAATGGAAATTCTCATCTCAATTATGCTTGTAAATTGTGGACTTCCTCTATTTAAAACCATGTGCAAAGTTTGCATCTCACTTATTTTGGCTATGTCATGCGGAGGAATTCACTTGAGAAAGCAATTATGCTTGCAAGAGTTAGGAGTAAAAGGAAACCAGGCTGCCAAAGGACACAGTGGACGTACACCATCAAATGGTGACCAGTCAGAGCATAGAAGTAGTGCAAGATCAGAAGACATGGAGAGCCTTGGCCCATAGAATCGCCCAAGAGTCGGACACAGCTGAATGAATAATATCATCACCATTATCAACCATTATCACCATCATCATGTAAAATCATAATATGTTTTGTAGTGTTTCTGGCTTAGACCCAGTCATTGGGATTTGCAAACCACGGTTTGCGGTTTAGTATATTGCGCAAATTTAGGCAACTACGATTTGCTCAACAAACCATAAGATGTTACTTGAGCTTAGCCGCCATCAACAATACTGCATAGCTGGACTGCCTTGCCATGAAACTTTTTTCCTATTCTATTTTAGGACAAGTCCCAGCATCTTGTAACTAACGTCCATCCAGGCCTACCTTCTCATTTACCCCTCTTTCCCCGTTGAATCCCCCCCCCCCAAAAAAAACTTTCTGTCATTTCAAATTCCAGCAGAATCCATGTTGTTTTTGATGACAAAAATTACTTGTTGCAATGTTTCTTAAGCTCAGCAACATTAAGAGATGGGGACTTCAACTCCCAGAATTCCACAGCCAGTATGAGAGGCTGTTGTGGAGGTTGAGAAACACTGGATAAGAAAAAGATCAAAAACTGCATTTATTTTTGTGTTTTGCTTAAAAAGAGAGAAAAATTAACTTGTGACTTATGGGTTTGAAGATTAGAAAGGACAGCTTATGGAAAGAAGAAAATTATGATGCAACTTTAGAGAGAAGGGGGGCATAACATAAATGTGTTTATAATTGCTGAAGAAGATCAGGAGCCGCTTCTCTAAAAATTTATATTTTCTTTTTTCACTACTTGCTATTTTTCTTTATTATCTTTCCTTTCTTATATGGTTCTACTTTGAATCCATGTTGTTTTCCTGATAGGCTTTGCATGTTTTGCTGGACATGAAGCTGTGGTGTTTCATCACCATGAGTCAGCATCAAGCAGAGCTGTAAAATGGAGGGAGGGGGGGCTAAGAAGATCTACGTGCAAAACTCTCCGTCCTCCCATTCAATCAGGAAACTTGTTCGGACTAGATTAACTGGCGTCAAAACATTCGAGGCATCCAGCTCCATCTTCAATTAGTGCCTCTCCCTAAAATCCTGTATCAGCCTGCTGTCCATCAGTAGCTAGCCTCCACTGAATTTCCAGAGCCTGGGAAACTACAGGAGACTGCAGGAGAAGCCCTTAATGGGACAACCCACCACAGTCAATTTACCACGGCCAATTCACTGCGACCAGCTCACAGGCTGTTGAATTGAATTGTTGAATTCAACAATTCAATTTAATTATTTAAAATAATTCAAAAACTGTTTTAATTGTTGTCATTCACATTTCATTTTGTCCCTCCTTTGGCATCCTTCCTTTAATGATTCTATTCGACTGTTTCTTCGATATAAGTGTAACTCTTGTCCCGTGGCAAACTGTCCCGCAGCGACTTGGCAATGGCGAATTGGCCACACCAAGTTGGCTGCACATTGACCCTTGAGGGAATGTAATTTCTTCTCCTCCTCCCACCCTCAGCACACATGTGCACATATTAACCCTTTCTGTTCGTAAGTTGAACCGTCAGCAAAGGCCACAACCTGGGCCCAAGGCGTGGGAGTTATTAATTGCTAATTAAAAGCCACTAATGGCCCTGCAGTTTGCTGAATTAGAGCTTTCCACTCTCATGGCCTTAATTAGACTTCTTAACCGATGACATCGTTTTGAGTTGCAAGCCGTTATCTCCCCACCCTTTTGGTTTAATCTCCAAGGACCGGGTATTTTGCTGAGGGTGGCAAGGAAAAAACTCTGCTGACGGCAGTTCGGCTTTGGCGGTTTGCAAATGGCACACTCAGCCAATGGATTTGCTGAGACAACTGGTGGCATGGAAGAGAGATACGAGGTCTTTCCACCGCCTTTATGTCTATCTTTGCATGTCCTAAAGATCTTAGAAGTTTATCTGTTGGAAAGAAGTCAGCTTCTTCAGATAATAAAGGCAGTTTTTCCCTTTCCCTTAAACCAATTTTTAAAGGAGGAGACAAATTGTGTTTATGGAATATCCTGAAACAAAAATCAGCAAGGTACATTTCCGCTTAGCCTGTTGCGAGGACTTAAATGCCATGCGCTCATAATTCAAAAAATTAGGTTGAATAAACCTTGTGTAAAGTGATCAGGTATTGTAAACAGAATATGCAAACTCAGCCAAAGGAGACCAGTTACCAGTTGGACCTTGTGTTTTAGTTACTAATAATTTGGTGAAAGGTGAATATTTACTCGAAGGATCTTTGTTCATATTCTGTAGCTGACTGCAGAACTTTTCATCTTACTGAAGTCGTTAAAATTACGTCAGATAAGCCTTTCTTACATAGCTCTTCAGTATTTTCATGTTTTTGATACTCACCCTGCCTTTCTACTCACGATAGTACTCAAGATGGCTATAACGACGTAATGGCTGGTCTCAATCTGCCCATTTCCAAATCAAAGGGGTTTGCTTCAAAAGTTTGTTTCTTGGCCTCATATCCTGTCATATCCAAGCAAAAGCTCCAAATAGCTCAAAATGTTGATATTATGGATGATTTCTGTAATGCTGCCTATATTTTTATCCTCCTAAGACCAGGGTTGCCCCACCCATGCAGAGAAAAAGATAGTGACTAAGAAAACAGTGAGCCATAATTTGTGGAAGTAGAATCACTGTATGTTCTCCCAGGTGAGATGCACGTTAATTCCAGTGGTGAAATCTAAAATTTGTTACTACCGGTTCTGTGGGCGTGGCTTGGGGGGGTAATGTGGACTGGGTGGGCGTGGCCATTTTTTTTTTACTTTTAAAACCATTTTTTTCTATAACCTTCAGTGAAGAGGTTGTAAAAAAATGCTTTCAAAAGGCTCTGACGATCCCAGCTGAGTTGCCAGATCAGCAGAGGCTTTTTTTTCTTTTAAATGCCTCTGACGATCCCAGCTGAACTGTGCAATCACAGGGGCTTTCTTTTTTTATTTTTAAAAGCATTTTTTTCGGCTGAAGAGGTTGTAGAAAAAATGCTTTTAAAAGTTAAAAAAAAGCCTCTGATGACTGTGCGGCTCAGCTGGGCATGTGGGGGGGGCAGGGATTTTTGCTACCGGTTCTCCGAACCATCCGCCTCCATCGCTACCAGATCGGGCAATCCGGTCTGAACCAGGAACATTTCACCCCTGGTTAATTCCAATTGTGCCATTGTTCACGTCCAGAACTCTGATGTCTCTTTCAATTGAAGGCCAGCATGCAGAATCTCTTACAGGCTATTCAGAAAGATAGCATGGAGAAAATAGGGAAGAGCATAAGCCATAATTTAATTATGGCAGGATATGGAACGATGGTAAGAAGTAGTACCAATCAGGTAAACCAAATGGGAGTGGAGGGCTGGATCTTTGCATTGCCCAGATTGCTCTTCATTAAAACCATCTGTCTTGACACATCTTCTTATCATTGAGGTTCAAAGAATCAAGAATTTGAAGCTTGAAGTCTTCAGGTTCTCTATCCAGTAGAGGGTGGGAAGCATCTGGCCTGTGAAATTAATCTGGTTGGCCTCATTGGAGCAAGGTGTCTTACCAACAAGTCTTAATTGTAAAGAAGCGTAGGGAATTAAAATAACGTCATCATCTAAATCTCAGGATATGCTGCTCAATTCAGAAGACAATCAAATGCCTAGAATGTGCAAAACAGCAATGTTTAAGAAGACTGAATGTACATAGGATATACCTTTTCTTTGTTGCTTAGTGAATAGTCAACAGCAGTCTTCCCATACATGTAGGGCTGCCAGAGGGAAGAAGGCATCGATTTATTCTCCAAAACACCTGAGGGCAGGATAATAAGCAATGGGTGGAAGCTCATCAGGAGATCCAACCTGGAAATAAGGACAAATTTTCTAATAGTAAGAACTATTAAGCAACAGTTTGGCTCTTGGAGTTTTGGGTACTCCATCACTGGATGTTTTCACGAAAGACTGGACAACCATTTTTCTAAGATGATATCAAGACTTTGGGCAGGAAGTTGGAGTAGAAGACCTCCAAGGTCCCTTCTAGCCTCATTATTCTATGATTCTATGAAATTAGAAGTTTCTTCTTTCAATTGCTATCATTTCTTTCTTTCCGTATTTTTGTTTTTCACTTTCACTGTTCTCTTTATTCTGTATTCATGGGGCGTGATGGCTCAGCAGCTAAAGACACTGATCTTGTCAGCTGGAAAGGTGACAGCTCGGGTTTGAGACCTGAGCACCTGTGATGGGGTGAGCGTCCATTATTACCCAGCTACTGCCCACCTAGAGTTCAAAAGCATGCAAAATGCAGGGAAATAAATAGGTGGAAGGAAACAGTGTTCCATGCTCTTGGCAGATAGTCATGCTGGCCACATGACCATGGAAGTGTTTTCAGACAATGCTAGTTCCCTTGGCTAAAAAACAGAGATAAACACTGCCCCCTAGAGTCAGACAAAACAACTGGACAGGAAAAATCTTTACCTTTACCTTTTTATTCTATATTCATTAGTATTGTCTTTATGTTCTCTTTAAAATTGTCTAATAAAAATTTATATATAAAAAACAAGGAGGAAAATTCAGGTAGTCCTTGACTTACAATCACATTTGAACCCAAAATTTCTGTTGCTAAGTGAAACATTTGTTAAGTGATTTTTGCCCCAATTTAAGACCTTTCTTGCCACAGTTCTTAAGTGAATCACTGCAGTTGTTAAGGTAATCACATGGTTGTTAAATGAATATGGCTTGCCCACTGACTTTACTTGTCAGGTTTCAAAAACTGATCACATAATTCTGTGACACTGCAACTGTCATAAATATGAATCAGTTGACAAGTGCCTGAATTTTGATCATATGACCATGGGGATGCTGCAATGGCCGTAAGTGTGGAAAAACAGTCATAAGTCACTTTTTAAGTGCTGCTGTAACTTTGAACAGTCGCTAAATGAACTGTTGTAAATCAAGGACTACCTATACTTACAGGCCATAGATATTCCAGCAAGTTTTCTGACATAATAGTTTTTGAAGTATCCTGTCTTCAAATGAAGTCTGTCTTGTAGTGACTCACAAGACAAGTAAATAAGCAACAGTTTCATTTTATTATTATTTCTGGTCAGGGTGAAATCCATCCAAGGTTTCCCAAAAGGAATCAATAATTTTCTTAGCCTTCCACACAGCAGGAATGAGAAATACCAATCTTTCCAGATTTCTGTTCTTATGATGGGAAAAAGTTTAGTAGAGCATTCTGAAAAGAAAAGGAAAAAAAAAAAAGAATGGAAACATTTGAATGCAAAGGGTAGCAAAAATATTTAACCTGGCAGGAGAAAAGTCAACAAATGTTTCCCAAGCCATTTTTTGTTGCCTTTCTATTTCCACAGAGTTTCTGTTTTTTGTTCTATAACCTTTGCAGTTTCACCTCTGCAATTTTTCACAGCAGAAAAGTATCATCACATTTGGGGGACATTCTTATTGTTTAGGAAAATCTGCATCTGTGCTATCATTTAAATACTGCTTTATAGAATTAAGGAAAAAAGTTGGACATGAAATAGTTCAATAACACTTTTGCAATGCCTGACATGGCTCTTAATGTTGCCTGAGGTAAAATTTATCCTAATTTGTGGGTTGGCCAGCTGTAATTTTGAGGCTAGAAAAAGTGTAGCTCTTGTTTTTTTTACCCCATGACCAGCTGGCTGGCAGGCAGCAAACAGAGCTGTTATCTCCCTGCTATGGTAAGGAAAAAAGGAAAGGGAAAGGGAGGATGTTGACAAGTGGTAGATTAATTCAAGAGCATCACCAGTAAGATCTGTGTGCTTCTCATTCATGACCTATTCAGGGGAAGCAATAGGCACTGGGGGACGATGACACATATAAATGATTCATATTTGATGGGATAAGGTAGTTCTCAACATACAACCACAATTGAGAGCAGAATTTCCATTGCAAAGCAAGGTGGTTGTTAAGGGCCTGGTGGCTCAGCAGACTAAAAGCATTGTGATTAACACCAGCTGTCTGCAATTACTGTAAGTTCAAATCTCGCCAAGGCTCAAGGTTGACTCAGCCTTCCATCCTTTCTAAGGTAGGTAAAATGAGGACCCAGTTTGTGGGGGCAATAAGCTGACTTTGTATAAATATACAGAAGTATGAAGGCTATTGCTTAACGCATTGTAAGCTGCCCTGAGTCTCCGGAGAAGGGCGGCATATAAATCAAATTAAAAAAAAAAAAGTGAGTCACTGCAGTTGTAATGTGAATCAAGCAGTCATTCAGTGTATCTGGCCTCTCCCATTGACATTTGCAACTTTGGAAAGTTGCAAATGGCAATCCGATGACAATGGGATACTGCAACTAGTATAAATACATTGCCAAGCACCCAAATTTTGATCATGTGTCTGTGGGGATGCGGCAACGATCGTAAGTGCAAGGACTGGTCATAAGTCACTTTTTTCAGTGTTGTTGCAGCTTTGAGTAGTTGCAACAACGAATGGCTGTAAGTGGTGGACCCCCTGTATTGTATGGGAGGGAATAGGAACAATATTTATCTCAGAATCAAGACTGCACTGCATCTTCCAATGATGTTAGGTACATGTCCAAAGTCACATTTCAAAAAGATGGGAGCAAGATCAGGGGAAAAAATGAAATGTTGGATTGATGTCATTTATAATAACATGAGTTAAAAATGTTTGATATAATTATTTTTCAGACACATTTTCAATTTCACACTTTTCCCCATATCACATTCATAACAAAAGCTCAGTAGCAAATTTTGGTGGTATCCATATGAGGCTTTTGGGGGGGGGTGTCCTTGTGCAGCAAACTCTCTAGTGAAACAGGGGAAATGTAGGCTGTGAGTAGTATATCAATCTACTGCATAAACATTACATTAACAGTATCTTTAAAAATCTGTATTAACATTGTACCATTTGGAAGAAAATATGTTGCATCTTTTTACGGTTGAGTTTTGGATCAGTAACAAGGTAGTGATTTTTGTTTAAAAATCAAGCTATTTTTTTTTAAAATAAAAAGATGAATTCTAAAGTAAAATTAAATTATATGCCTATTTTCTATTTCTGCTTTCCTAAGTAGCTATAGAGTCACATGGACTCCCACAAAAAAATCTTACTATTAATTCCTACTTTTAGATAATTCGCCCAACTGGCTTTTGCTGTCTCAAGGACTAGAAACATTTCTTTAAAAGACAACTGGTAGTTTTTAGGATTCCGAGCCCAGCTGTGGTGTGGACAAACTGGCTTCATGGAACACAAATTCTTCAGGTAACGTTAATGTTCCTAAATTGTCTATATTCTTTTGAACTGGATGACACTTTCCACAAACACATCCATGTAGCTGCCTGGAGTCAGGTTTAATTCAAAGATACCTTTATCTTTAACTTGGGTTTAGCCTGACATGGCGTGTCTGCCCCCTGTTGGACTTCTTGGGAAGAAGCTGCCCCAAACAGTTTCAAAACAACATCCGCATGAACGGTGGTTTCTTCAAGTCATTCAACAGAGAATTAAAAAAATCACCCACACAAATGCAGCTGTTAAAAAGGAAGATCAGCTAAGAGGATTTGGTTCTTATGAGCACATGAGTCAGGTACACTAGCCAGATTGTGCATCATAGTTTAGTGAGCAAAGCACAATTCTTCGGTTCCCACAACACATTAAGGTAAAATGAATGAAAACAGCATTATGGCTTTGTTTAAGGTTGCCCTACTTTTTCTAATCAGGAGCTGAACTCTTCCAGGTCATGGGATCTTCTGGAGATGCTGTGGCTTTCCAGATATTGCTATATGATAATTCCTATTACTGAGAATTCATGCTAATTGGGGTTGATGGATCTTGAGGTCCAATGCTAAACAAGGCTGTGTTCTACAGCTGACCTAAGTCTACATTTTTAACAAAGTCTTCTCAAATCTTGGCTAGAAGAGAAACACTCAAAGGATCCTCAACCGTGCCACTCACCCAGCCTCCCTGCTGTTCGATCCAGAGAGCCAGCCGATCCCTTAAAAAGTTCATGGCCCAGTCCATCACATCCCTGAAGAAACTGGAGGCAGACTATGGGTGTAGAAAAGAAGAAAGACCAAACATTATTCAAAACAGAACCTAAAATGTGTAAGCTTTGGCGATCTTTTTTAGTCAAAATATTGAGGAGAGAGAAGGTGGGAAACAAGGGCTAGAAAAATCAGATTAGGAGTTTCTTGGCTATGAATTAAACCTACTTGTCAAAAATTCAACAGAATGTGTTCCAAGATTTGTAAATTCACTAGCTCATTCCAACCTGGTGATCAGTAAATTAGGACTTCTTAATTTGCAGTAACCATGGACATTTCAGACAAAGGAGGCAACTGTATGCATTTATTAATTCAGAAGTAAATCAAGTGTCAGATTTATTCTGAGATAAGTGTGCAAAGGGACATAATTTTTCCCAATCAGTTTCTAGGGATGTTAATCTGTGAAAAGACACATTGAGCTAAAGAAGAACAAATGCTCTTCTAGCCACTTAAAAAGAGAGAGGTCAACCATGTTTTAAATCTGCTTCTAACACTGAGTTGAGTGCATGACTTCTTTCTGAAAAAAATGCCACGGTCAATTCTGTGGTTGAAAAGCTAGGATGGCATGGCATGTGACTTAAAAGAAACAGAAGAATAATTACTTAATGATTTAGGGGCCTATTTCTTTTCTAAATAGGTGGGGGAAAAGTGAAGGATAAATGGGATGAGTGAAGACAGAGGCGAATTGGACCTGGAAGATTTGAAGAACACAATCGATAAGACAAAACAGGCAGGCACCTTAAATCTTGCAGAGCTTTCAAACATACAAAGTATCCCAGGCAAAACAAAAACAAAAAGACTCAAGTATCTTTTCTGTTTGTTTTTCCTTTAAAATAGGTATACAATGGCTTGAGCAGAATAACAGTCAATGTGAATAGGACAGTCAATGTGGATAGAAAGACTACCCTTTTCCCCGTATTCTTTCTTTTTAACTCTCCATTGGCTTGTTGATATAAAAGAAATATACAGAGTCATTTGGCATTACGTTGAAGGGAAAATGACATCTTGTGTGTCATCAAACATATCAAAACAGAAGGAGCTTTAAATATCATGACGGAAGCCTACAATTGCATCATTTGCATTGTGATGACTTACATGTCATCATTTTGACATCACGTCTAGTAATGAATGGATCCAAGTGTACAGAGCCGTCCCGTCTACCATTTTCTCTGGAAAACTAATGGTTCCTTCATTAAAAATTAGCCAGTAATCTGGATTTGGCTAGCACACCATGCCATGAATAAGGTGAACTAGCCAAAGCCAAACCATAGCTTTGGCTAGTTGTTTACATGGTAAACAACATATCTGACCAAGAGATAATAAGCAAAAACTATACTATGTCTTAGTGTGACATGCAAGTAAGATGAGAAGGACCCAATAAAGATTACCAATAAGGAGAGATGGACTACTTTAATTAACAGATGCTTCATCCTTATAAATCTTCTCTTTCAGGCAAGGGAGAATAATTTATGGCAAAAAGGCCTCATGTGTCTGTCAAGTTGCTTTTCTGTAGCACAGTGAGTTCCCCTCACCATGTCTGCTAAAAAGCTACATCAAACTTATCATTCTGGAGCAGGAAAAAAAAACCATAATGCTGTTTCCTTAAAATGAGCCCTTAAAATACAAAAATAACTTCCAATTTTCCTTTCTCCCAATCCTGCCACCTGCATCCATGTGATAAACCTCTCTCCCTTTGTGACATTCAGCTCACTTAAGAGTTTTAAGCAACTTTGCCTTACGCTGGCACTGTTTGTATGGGTCTTACTACAACTCCACTGATTTCAGCCGATATTCTTTTCTTCTCTACACTTTGAGGATGTTGAGATAACAAACATTATGCCTTCAGATTTCTACCTGTCTGCCAACTTCAAATGTAAAGTAGAAGAAGACAACGATCCGTCCCCAGTTGACTCCAGTAGCAAACATCTCCTCTGATACTTCAGCCAGACCGTGGAGTGGATTTTCACTGATTACGCTTTCTGCCATTCTGCAATGGGAAAAGGACATCTCAGAGAAGTACAGGAAGTCCTCAACTTACCACCACAATTGAGCCCAGAATTTATGTTGCTAAGTGAGAAATTTGTGAAGTGACTTTTGCCTCATTTTACGACTTTTCTTGCCACATTTGTTAAGTGAACCACTGCAGTTTTTAAATTACTAACACCTTTCACCAGAAGTAGCTGGTGCATCTTATATCAGAACTGGTAGACTGTCCACTATATTCCATACAATAGATTATTTTTTCTTCTTATTAGGAACTGTATCATCAAACAAAGGGATGCAGTGGCTCAGTGGCTAAGACGCTGAGCTTGTCAATCGAAAGGTCGGCAGTTCAGCAGTTCAAATCCCTAGTACCGCATAACAGCGTGAATTCCTGTTACTTGTTCCAGCTTCTGCCAATTTAGCATTTCGAAAGCACGTAAGAAATGCAAGTAAAAAAATAGGGATCACATTTGGTGGGAAGATAACAGCGTTCCGTGCGCCTTTGGTGTTTAGTCATGCTGGCCACATGACCACAGAGACATCTTTGGACAGTGCTGGCTCTTCGGCTTTGAAACGGAGATGAGCACCGTCACCTAGTCAGGAACGACTAACATATATGTGCGAGGGGAACCTTTACCTTTACCTTTATCATCAAACACAGCTGAAAATGCAGTCATGTAATAGACCGGATATTATTCATCTGTGTTAATAATCCAGAATATACTTTCTCAGGCAAGAGCTGTAACGAACATCATCTGAGGAACCATCTCACTCGAATAAGATTGGCTGTCCCACTCACTCCAGCAGAAGGATCCCGTTGGCCAAGGAATGTTGGCAGTCAGGGTCCAGAAAAACCTTTTGTGCTGTTACTCCTGTGGAACAATGTGTCCCTTGGGGTAAGATCTATCCCTAACCTCTTGGCCTTCCAAAAGGGCCTGAAAACCTGGCTCTGCCAATTGGTCTTGGAGCCCTGATGGCGGCATCCCACATTGGAAGTGGTTACTAGAATCATAGGGCTGGAAGGACCATAGAGATCTTTTCATCCAACACTCTGCCCAAAGCAGCAGTCCTTATTCCATCCCAAATGATTGCCCAATCTTTTCTTGAAAACCACCAGCGATGGTGGGAGTGATGGGAGTTCCCACAACTCTAGGAGGCAAGTTTTTTAATTAATTGTTCTCACTTTCAGGAAGTTTTTCTTTAGCTCCAGGTTGGATCACCCTCTGACTACCGTGTTTCCCCGAAAATAAGACCCTGTCTTATATTTTTTCGAACCTCAAAATAAGTACTTGGCCTTATTTTTAGGGGGGGGTCTTATTATTTGGGGCACATGGAGCTAGATGGGGATCCTCTTGCCGTCTTACCTGATTTCCAGCTCTGTGTGTAAATATTTTTGGGGAGGGCTTATTTTGGGGGGGGAGGCTTATTTTAATGCATGCGCTCAAACCCTGATTGGGCTTATTATCAGGGGATGTCTTATTTTCAGGGAAACAGGGTAGTTGCTTCTTATCTTGTCCTCAGGTGCTATGGAAAAGAAATCAACCCCCTTTTTCATTTGAGAGCCCATCATGTATTTGAAGACAGCTATCATGTTATCCCTAAACCTTCTCTCCGTTAGGCTAAACATACCTAGTTTGTTTAGCCATTTATTGTACGGTTTAACCCCCAGCCCCCTTATCATCTTTATTACTCTTCTTTATGATGCTCAGAGTCCCTCAGTAGTGACATGGAAGCATATAAATTTAATAAACAACAAACAAACAAACAAACAAATGCAACCAATCAGAGATCCATTGGAAATTGGCCTTCTTCCCAAAGGGGAAATCAAAGTGTCCCACAGATGTGGGCTGGATCCAATTGGTTTTCTATCCCTACCTGGTGATATCTGCATTACTTCTGAGTTCCTGTAATATGCGGAACATGTGCTCTTGCAATGAATACACCTGGGCAGCATCTGGCTCATCTCCCCCATTTGCTTGTTCCCCTGGCAAGCGGTCTCTGCCAAACTGCTCCAAGGGGGCCGGGTGGGGAGAGCAAGCTGCCAATCGCTGCCAGAGAGTCTTGATGAATCTGCCAGAGAAAAAGGCATGAATAGATGTGGCGTTTGAGCCTGACACTTGAAGAAGGTGGAGTTAGCACTTTCCTAAGCATACCATCACTGGGTTCTGGATGGGAGATTCAACGTCACGGGCAGAGATGCTAAAAAGGAACAGTGAAAAGACTCCTTAAAAACCACAGAGCAGCCTTACTGACAAAGTGATGCTCCTGAATGAGTTCATTTGATTTTTTTTTTAATCTTCCCTTTATTACTTTATAAGTGACTCAAGGTGGTGAAGATACACAAGACTTCTTCCTTCTCTTTTCCCCACAACAACAACCCTGTGAGGACAGTTCTCTGAAACATTCCCTCCCCATCAACTTGCCCTGCAGCTGGACCTTCTGGGAGGCCCAAATTCAGCACATCTGGACTCTGCTCTATTCAATTAACAGAGAAAGCTTGGAGAGCATTCATTTATGCTCAAAATGTACTCATCATATCACTTGTAGGGTCATATGGGAGCTGCTTGAGTTGGTTATGAGATGGGCGGCTATATAAACATTATAAACAAACAAACAAATAAATAAATAAATTCTTGCCTACCCCCACAGCAAGGCTTTCCCAATTCGAAGGATGCATGAGATGCTGTCAGAAAGTCCTTGGGAGAAAGAGAGAAAAGATTTCAGTTGTTTACTTTCCATTTGCATCGGATCGATCTCTAATTCATTCTCCTGCAAACTTGCTAAATCAGCTTTCGGTTTTCTGAGAATTTAAGGAAAATAGACAGCAAGTTCCCTCTGGGGAAGACTTCTTCCTAGGCTGGTGAATCAGACCACCCATATTAAGAAATATCTTATTGGGGAAGAGATGGGTTGGGCTCACCCAGTAGGGAAATATAAAATTTGTTATTACCGGTTCTGTGGGCGTGGCTTGGTGGGGGGAATGTGGTTGGGTGGCCGTGGCAAACTTTTTTTTTACTTTTAAAAGCATTTTTTCTACAACCTCTTCAGCCAAAGAGGTCGTTAAAAAAAATGCTTTTAAAAGCCTCTGACGATCAGGCAATTCAGCTGGGATCGTCAGAGCCTTTTAAAAGAATTTTTTCTACAGCCTCTTTGGCCGAAGAAGTTGTAGAAAAAATGCTTTTAAAAGGCTCTGACGATCCCAGCTGAGCCGCACAGAGGCTTTTTTTTTTTTTTTTTTACTTTTAAAAGCATTTTTTCGGCTAAAGAGGTTATAGAAAAAATGCTTTTAAAAGTAAAAAAAAAAGCTTCTGATGATCGTGCAGCTCAGCTGGGCATGGTGGGGGGGGAAGGGATTTTTGCTACCGGTTCTCCGAACCACTTGCCGCCATCGCTACTGGATCAGGCGATCCGGTCCGAACCGGGAGCATTTTACCCCTGGGCTCATCCATCAAGACTAAGTCAGCCTCAGATTCCCTTTTGTGGCCCCTGGAGGCTCTTCTGATCATGAACATAGAAAATCTATGGCATGATTTCTTGTCATTCAGGTGAGAAACAGATGCAGAACTTCAGGATAAGTCCTGCAATAAATATACCGTATCATCATTTAAAAACAACAAAGAAAATTCCTTGGGAAAAGTAACCACTGCATCTACTCCACTATGCCTTACTCAAAAGCTAGGAACAGTTCCTTGTCTACTAGAAGGTAGAGGCTCATCCCAGATTAACCCATAAAATGGATGATTTATTGGCTTGGCATGTTGTAGGAACTCAGTCATAATAGAGCAAGCTATCCATAATTCAGTCTCATGCGCAAATGCAGCTTATAAAACTAATGTTTTAATATACAGTATATGTCATAGTTATTCTTTTGAATAATATCTTATTTAGAGTAAGCTAAAAATTAAAACAGGTAGCTGCAGACTCCAGTGTTTTGCCTCTCATTGGCAATGTTAGTGAAAAGCAGGAACAAATATTCCTTTGGGCAAAGTTCTATCCATATATGATGGCAGATTGGCTCTTTTTCATATTTTTCTAAGTGTGTCTATATATGAAAACAACAAACACACATAAGGTTAACACTTAGGAAAGGAATTTAGTATATACAGGTAGTCCTTGACTTAAGATCACAAAATTCTGGGACCAGAATTTCTATTGCTAAGCAAGGCAGATGTTAAGTGACTCATGCTCAATTTTATGATCTTTTTGCCATAGTTGTTAAGTGAATCACTGCAGTTAAGTCCAGTTAAGTTGTTAAGTGAATCCACCTTCTCCCATTGATTTTGTGTATCAGAATCTGGCTGGGAAAGTTAGAATCATAGAATCATAGAGCTGGAAGGGACTTCGGAGGTCTTCTAGTCTAACCCTAGGAGTGTTATACCATCCCAGTCAAATGATTGTCCAATCTGTTTTTGAAAATAGCAACGCTAAAGGTGATCACACAACCCTGGGATGCTGTAACCATCATAAATAGATGTTGATTGCCAAGTGCCCAAATTTTGATTGCGTGACAGTGGGGATGCTGCAATGGTCAAAAGTGCGAGCACCGGTGGCAAGTCACTTTTTTCAGTGCTGTTCTAATTTTGAATGGTCATAAATATATGGTTGTAAATTGAGGACTCCCTGCAGAATAGCTGGAAATCCTGTCACTTGTGCCCTGACATCCCTGAACAATCTCAAGCTTCCGTTGCACCAGAAGCAGGGAAAAACGTTTCACAGATGCAGAGATCTGTCTCTTAAGAGAAACTTCCCAAATACTAATTTGATTGGGCATAGCTGGTTACATGAACATAGCAATTTAAGCTGTCTTAGTCCAAATTCAGGGGTTAGCTGTTGTATGGATTCAGCCAAGAAATTATTTAGTCCCTATTTTAAGGAACTACAAGGGCATTTGAACTGCTTGATTAAAGAACCTGCGTAAGGAGTCTTCTCTCTTTAAATAATGTATGGATTACACATTTAACTTGCTGAACTGTTCACATACCTTGTTTAAAATACAGGTAGTCCTCAACTTACGACCACAATTGCACCCAGAATTTCTGTTTTAAGTGACACATTTGTTAAGTGAGGTTTGCCCCAATTTATGACCTTTCCACAGTTGTTAAGTGAATCACTGCAGTTAAGTTAGTAACATGGTTGTGGAGTGAATCTGGCCTCCCCGTTGATTTTGCTTGTCAAAAAGTTGCAAAAGGTGATCGCATGATCTCAGGACAGAGCAATGGTCATGATCCAGTTGCCAATCATCTGAATTTTGATCACATGATTTTATTTTTATTTATTTTATTTATTTATTTTGTCAAGCATATATAAGATAACAGGCAAAAATATAAGCATAATTTGAATACATTGAAAAGAGTAAGTAAAAAGCAATATTAGGACAGGGACAGTAGGCACGCTGGTGCACTTATGCACGCCCCTTACAGACCTCTTAGGAATGGGGTGAGGTCAACAGGAGACAGTCTAAGGTTAAAGTTTTGGGGGTTAAAGTCATGGGGAGGCTTCAAATGTCATAAGTGTGAAAAAGGGTCATAACAGTCACTTTTTTTTCCAGTGTTGTTGTAACTTTTAACGGTCACTAAATGAACTGTTGTAAGTTGAGGTCTACCTGTACATCTTGTTTTAGAAGCTTGTTCCATTCCCCCGTGGAATCCTATAGCCCGGGATTATGCATACTCGCTGTACACGCTGACCGTGGTTTCTCGATGCGTAGATCCCTGGTTAAATTAACTATTTTTCTCAATTTATCCGAGTGCAGCACCGTAAACTCTGAAGCAGCGGCATGGACCGCCTATGCTCGAACCCGCCTCTGCCTGTACCGAGGGGTGAGGCTGGCTGAAACAGCCCCGGAATCCGAAACTTCAAGTCCTTCCTTCACTCCCTCCCATTCTCCGCTGGGGGCATAAATCAGCCGCTCTTTTGCACAACTTTCTTACTCGATTCCCCGGGAATTGCAACTGAGGCCATCGGCCGGTTCCTCCCGCTTCCCTCAGCAGCCATGTCGAAATCCAGACGATGACGATCGGCCCCCTTTGCAGAGTAACTTCCTCTGCCGGTGAAAATGAAAGAGGGAGCCAACTAAAGGCGTTCCTGAGGGGATTTCCACTCCATTCCCGAAATGTGGAAGAATTGCAAAAAGTCGGGTGCAGTTCTTAACCTAAGTGCACTCTTGCACTTAACTTCTGAGGAGGCACGAAGTCTGCACCATGAACCTTGGATCACACGTTGCTTAACCCATCATAGGCTTAATCGTGGTTTGTGTATGCTACAGTTGTCATTAAGTGCCCTCCAAAATCCACAATGAGAAAGGGGTACTTTATGGCAGGGGTCTCCAACCTTGGCAACTTTTAAGACTTGTGGACTTCAACTCCCAGAATTCCTCAACCAGCAAAGTTGCCAAAGTTGGAGACCCCTGCTTTATGGCAATGCTTCTCAAGCTTGGCAATTTTAAGAGGTGTGGACTACGACTCCCATAATTCCTCTCCTGGCTGAGGAATTCTGGGAGTTGAAGTCCCCTCCTTTTCAAGTTGCTGAGATTGAGATACACTCCTTTATGGCAAACTGAAGTTTGTGAACTCGGACCAAGAACAATTCTATGCACCAGTTCTAATTGTAATATATCGTTAATGGGCATTCTTAACATGCCCAAATAGAATGCCCACTATTTTCCCCACTTATGCTAGATACAGTTGTGTATGAGGCCAGACATGGGTGACTGAAGACAGGTGGGTTTGACTGATATCAGCAAAGTTTGGAAGACATTATCAAGCAGGGAGCTGTTGAATATTTAGAAAAGAAAGTGTTTTAAAGCTGTATAAAGGAATTTCATAGGTTTGTTGAAGTAAATGTAAAGAGGATCCTTTTTTATCATCTACGATGAATTTGTGGCAAAGCAAAGAAACATTGGAACCAGATCTTTATTTTAATTCAGAGGATTCTTAATATAAAACTGAAACCAGATGTCTTTCTTTCAGGTTTGTTGGATAAAAAACTTGAAAGAAAATTTGGAATTTTGTTACTATATATGTAGACAGCTGCAATAATGTTATATGCGCAAAGATGGATAGACACATCGACTCCTGCATGGAAGAATGGATGGTAAAGGCAATAGAGTTGGCGAAGATGGCAAAACTGTTTAATTAAAGAGAAGAATTTATCTATTCGAAACTACTTCTGAACTCCAAATTTGGGGGGCGGGGAATGAAAAATTGACTTTAAGTTTGTATTGGATTTCACTTTGTTACAGAAATGGTTTTAATTAAGCAGAAATTAGAAGCAAACAGTTGAAGTTATAATTTTTCCTGTAAATGTACTCTATCGCTCTGAAAAAAGTTAGAAGTCACTGTTTTCATAAAAATTAGAAAATAATGCATTGTCTGATAATGTATACTGTAAAGCAAATGAACCCAATGCTCTTTTTTGCTAAAATGGTCATAAAACACTTTTTTCAGTGCTGTTGTAACTTTGAATGGTCATTAAATGAACTATTGAAAATCGAGGACTACCTGTACACTCTACCTTGATTTCTTGATGCTCTGGTAGAAAAAAATAGCTGTGTTATTCTACAATTAGATGGATACTGTATAGAGTTGGTTAACAATTGTACTCAACAATCCATTAATGGCTCTGTCAAATTGATGATTAATCATTGAGTGGAGTACTTTCTTGCTAGATCTATGTTGTGCAAAATAATTATAAATAATCTGGCTGAGGAATTAGAAAATAGTTATCAAATCTGTGGGCTAATGGCTACTGCCTGAAAAACAGGTGGCAGCTCCAGTTGGGGAACATTTCCTCAGCTCCAGATGATGCATGGTATGGTCCTTTCTAAACCTGGTAGGTGGGCTAGATGATCTCTAGACTTGTCTACTGCAATACATTCCACAAAACTCTTTTAACAGTGTGTGCAGGTAGGAAGAAAAGTTTCCAACTTCATCTCCTTGAATACAGGTTCTTCACAGGTCTGTGTCTTGAGTTTGCTACTATTCACCTTGATGACCCACGACAGCTGTGTCAAATCGGCTACAAATCATATTGTGAAGTACGTGGATGACACAGCAGTGATGGGTCTTATCCGGGACGACAATGAAGATGCTTATAAGGAAGAGGTGAATGATCTGGTGGACTGGTGTAATAAAAGTAACCTGATTCTAAATGTTTTAATAAAACAAAGGAGATCATTGTAGATTTTACAAAGAGCTGGCATAGTCATATTCCACTCAGTATCAAAGATGCAGATTGAGAGGTGGCCAACATATTAAGTATCTGGGGGTACAGATAACTAACAATCTGAACTGGTCTCTCCACATGTCATCCTTAGTGAAGTGTGCAAAGATCTGCATTTCCTGCGTTGGATGAAGAGAGCACATCTTTCTCCTTCGGTCGTGGCCACATTTTACAGAGGCATGATTGAAACTGCATCACTGTTTGGTTTGGTGGCAGCAGTGCCTCAGATAGAAAGTCCAAACAGAGAGTGGTAAGGACAGCCAAGATGATTATAGGAAGCTTGTTTCCTGTCATTTAAGATACTGCTGATAAGCGCTGTGTCTATCAAAGCATGGTTAGAGACTCCACACACCCAATTCATGGCTTGTTTCTGTTGCTCCCCTTTGGGAGGAGGTTTTGAAATATTCCTAGCAGGACTACCATTCTGTAACAGCTTTATTCCCTATGCCATCCATATTGTAAACTTGCAAGATTCATTTTTCTCACCATGTACATATATATACATACATATGTATATGTACATGGCGTATACATGTATATTTGTATACATGTATGCACCATGTACAAATATACATGTATATTTGTATATACACATGGTGTATACATGTATATTTCTCACCATGTACATATACATACGAACTAGACTGTGTTGTTTCTGTGTCAAAAGCTTTTATGAAGTGTGATTTTAACAATACCGCTGTCACTAGTGAAGGGGTATCAAGACGAACGAATTATTATGGATTTTATGATGTATTATTTTTTTGAATTTTTATTTTGTGAGTTGCTGGGAGTTTTTGGGAGGCCAGCATTATATATACCTAAACACTTAAACAAATGCAGGCAATCCTCAACTTACAATCATTTGTTTAGTGACCACTTGAAGTTACAATGTATTTATGACGGTTACAGTATCCTAGGTCATGTAATCTTTTGCAACTTTTCCAGCCGGCTTCCAAGCCAATTCAAATCTGGCTCAGGGGAAGCCAGATTTGCTTAACAACCATGATTCACTTAACAGCAATGATTCATTTAACTGTGGCAAAAAAGTTGTAAAATTGGATGCAACTCGCTTAACCTCCTTGTTTAGCAATGGCAATTCTGGTCTCAGTTATGGTCATATGTTGAGGACTACTGTATAGTGTATGTCCAGGAACTGTGATTAGCTAACCATGTTTTACAGCTTAGTGCAGTGTTTCTCAACCTCAGCCACTTTTAAGATGGAATAGAATAGAGAATAGAAAAGAATAACAGTTGGAAGGGACCTTAAAGGTCTTCTAGTCCAATCCTCTGCTTAGGCAGGAAACCCTATACCATTTCAGACAAAAATGGTTGTCCAACATCTTCTTAAAAACTCCCAGTGTTGGAGCATTCATAACTTCTGGAGGCTAGTTGTTCCACTGATTGTTCTGTCAGGAAATTTCTCCTTAGTTCTAGGTTGCTTCTCTCCTTGATTAGTTTCCATCCATTGCTTCTCAACCTGCCTTCACATGCTTTGGAGAATAACTTGACTCCCTCTTCTTTGTGGAAACCCGAGATATTAGAACACTGCTACCACGTCACCCTTAGTCCTTCTTTTCATTAAATTAGACATACACAATTCCAGCAACCATTCTTTATATGTTTTAGCCTCCAGTCCCTTAATCATCTTTGTTGCTCTTCTCTGCCCTCTTTCTAGAGTCTCCACATCTTTTTTACATCGTGGCAACCAAAACTGGATGCAGTATTCTTTTCTATTTTCTATTCCAAGTGTGGTCTTACCAAGGTGTTATAAAGTGGTATTTATATATTTCAATTCCCAAAATCCCCCAGTCAGCAGTGCTTTACTGAATACACCAATATTGGATGTGTAGCCTCTCTTGGTGAACATAAGGAAGGTATGGATGAGACTCACTGGGTATTTCTTCCAACTAGCTTTGCAACAATAGACCTAGAGACGTACAGTATAACTAAGTTTTTAGTCCTAAAAAACTGACGTACATGATGTGCTGAACAACATTTACATCACTGAAGACACAAAAATCACATTTTCTGAAATCTACTGAAGTGATGTTATCAGTTGTAGTTTCTTAGGCCATCATTTCTATACAGACAACTCTGGAACATGCATGTTAGATTTTTTTTTTTCATTTTTAATTTCCACACTAACAAAAAAAAATCCATTGTAACTTCAATTGACAGATTAGAGATGAATCAAACATTTTTTAAAAAAATTATAAAATGGTAAGGTAGTTTTCAAAAAAACTTTTTTGTTAAAAAAAGTGTAGAAACTATTGCCTAAGTAAGGGAAGGGTCAATTGCATAGAAAATACAGACATGAATAAACTTGAACAGTAGAACAGCTAACCTGGGTGCATGTTAACGTTGGCTTTACAATCAGATGTGACTGGATTCCACCCTTAAGAGGCACAGCTACTCCCATGTCAGCCACTGTGTCTCAGGCCTGCAGACCTCTTGCGGTTTATGTCAAACCCCAGAAATATGCATAATTCAAGAATTTAATTCCTGATTAAAAACATGACAGTTTGTTAGGATATATGATTAAGCAGGCAAAGATACCAGACTGAGGCCAGCTAAGAGAATAATATTCTGTCTAAATTGCCCACACGGCTGACAGTTTCAAATATTGTTTCCTTCCTTCATTGCCTTCTGAACAAATAAATGATCTGAATCCGATGGAAAGGATGAAAAACTTAAGCTGGCTGAGCAACCATCAACACTACCTCTGGCTAACCTTAGAGCTTTGGAACAGGAACTTTTGGCCAAGACTTACTCTTCATCTCAGCAGTCTATTGATGTAGCACAGGGGCCCTGTGCTGAGTTGAGGGGATATGGAGCAGGAGGGCGTCCTATGAACAGTTCCTCTGGAACTTGCCCATCCATGAAGACTGTTGTCTAAGAAAGGTGGACGCCCAGAGGCAATCCACCCAGGATTATTGGTAGCTGCTACTTGCTTCATATTGGCTACTTGCCCATGTGCAAGATGCGTGTATTTTTACCACTGGGTGGCAAAAGAAAAATTGAACATGCTGATGCAATGACAAGGGCCCCCCATATATTTGGGGAAGGGAAGCATGATACAAAATAAGCATCTGAACAAAAACAAAGCATCATCCATATGAAGGTACAAATCCAGGGTGACACAGCACAGATTTAGGCATAACTGAACCTCAATTGACAATTAATAGCCAACTGGCCAAAATTCCCACAGCATTGTTGCTGCTAATCCCAAACTAATGCCATAAAACACAGCCATGCTATCTATAAGCCACACCTCCTCAAAGAGCCAGAGATCTTAAAAGAAAAAAACCCTCACAGCTTGAAATATCAAAGCACTACAAAAAGTAAGCCAAAGACCTAGATAAACCCAATCCAACCCACCCCTAGTCCAGTAAATTCACACTCCTGGACTCTTTTACTTCACAATTCCAAAATTATTATATTATGAAAATCCACAGCACCCCAAAATACTTTAAAGAATTACAACAGAAGCCTCAGCGTTCACAAACCCATGTTTTTTTATGTATTGTTCTGCTTCTGGCCCTTCTGAGAAAAATGGAATTTGTCCAGTCTACCTAAACCCAACCCTTAATGGCAATTCATTCCCTCCCTAACCCAACCCCCTGAGGTAACAAAATCCCTCCCCAATATAATTATTCAAGTACAATTAATTCATATTGACCCACTCCTGCCTCCACTGCATTCATTGCCCCTAAACCTTATCTCTCATTTCATTTCTCCAGCCGCAACTTGTAGCATCCAGCTGAACCAATGTGCTTGGATGAATAGAAGGGTCATTCGCTGGCTAAATCTACAAAAGATAACTAAATAGATCTCAGATGTTAGCCTAGCTTGATGCGCTGCCATTATACTGTATAAACTGAGCACAACAACAGAGAGAAGAATGTACAACTGTATCAGGAAGTCTGACAGGGATACCCCACTTAGAATTGGCAAGAGGATGGAGAAAAACCAGGTTTCTAGAACTGGATAACCACCTCCTTAAAAATCCTCTACCACATTTGCAACAACCATTTCTTTGCAACTAAGAATGATCTGGAAGAATTCCCTGACTCCTACTTGAGGGTTGCCACCTATCAATGTCTGACAGATTTGGCGGTCCTAGCACTATCATATGATAGCTTATGTTGGCTTTGTTCACAAAACATGCTGAAAAGTAAGCCACAAGTGGCAGTGGGGGAGGGGGGCAGTTTAAACCCCATGTGCCAGCTTTTTTTTTTTAAAAAAAAAACAAACCAAAAAAAAAACCTCAGATCTCTGATGGATGGAACCATCTGGAAGTTCTCAATGGTTATACCTTGGCTTTCTTTGACCAGGAAGTCCACGATTTGAAAGTACAGCACCAGACAATTTATGGTGAGTGAAGAACATAGTGAGCTGGTTTTTTTTTTAGGGGGTGCAAATTGGCACACGTGCTCCCTCACTAGCAGAGATTACTTGCTCAGGGCATCATACAAACAGGGCTAGGACTAAGTTGTGCGAAAGACACCAATAGTCTAAGGCCGAGGTGGGGAATTATGGCTCCTTTATGACTTGTGGATTTTAACAATCAGAATTCTGGAGTCCACCAGTCATAAAAATGCCATAGTTCCCCATCACTGGTCTAACCCAATGTAGGATACCAGAGCTAGGTATGCCATCTTTCATTCCTGAAAGCTAAAACAACAAAGATGTCGTGACAGCAACAGGGAAAACTGATGACCAAGTCACCGAATAAACAATAGAACTGGGATTGCTGATTATTATTATTTTTTTTTTTTGGCGTTTCTCACTTCGCTTGATACACCACAACAATTTCAGTACCCTAACTCTTGGTCAAATAGTTCAACAATATATTATTTGGCCCACCCACACCCCTGGTTCAATATAGCTTGAAAAGATTCATTTGGAAGGCAAACATTGTACAGAAGTGTAAAGACACATTTTGATTATCCATTGATCAACTGGAAGATAAAAGTGAGTGTAAACACTTTTGGGAAAAGTTCAAAGCAGGGGTGGGAATATGTGGCCTCCTCATTAGAGGCTGCTGAAGCACAATTTCCCAACAACACCCATGGAGGCTGAGGCAGTTGGGATTTTTAATTCAGCAGCATCTTGAGCAGTGTTTCTCAACTGTGGCAACTTGAAGAAGTGTAGACTTCAATTCCCAGAATTCTGGTTGGGGAATTCTGGAAGCTGAAGTCCACATGTCTTTAAATTGCCGAGATTGAGAAACATTGACCTGGAGTCCCACAGTTGTCCCATCGTTGGGCAAACTATGACATGGATGACTGAGACTCTCCATAGGCATTTAACCATTGATCTGGAGGATCACGTTTCTATTCCTGATCTGAGAATGATAAATATTTCCTGCACATCAATAAATATCAACGTGAAATCCATAATTCAAGATGGATATCAATATGTGGGCATACTTTGTGGGCATATATGCAGACACTCCATCTTTTGCACATAGATCTGCAGTCACAATGTTTATCATTGCACACATGAAAATAAAGAAGTAATGTAGCCAAAAAAGCAAACAACCCCACAATAGTCACATGCAGCCAAATGTCTCAACCGTTATCACAGCTATAATGAGATACAAAGTACTAGGACATGGTAGAAGAGAGTATGATTTGCTGGATTTCCTGGAGATTTCTTTTTTATTTGGCCGAGTCTAAAGACTAAAGAAACCCCAAGGGTGATTCGAGTCAACAGGTTTCCTTAACTTGGCCCCTTCTAAATCGATTAAGAATGCAACTTCCAGAATTCCCAACCAGAATATTATTTGAGAAACCTCCGGAGATCACAAGATTGGGGAAGGCTGAGGTAAAATATAGAAACGGAGAAGAAGCGAGCAATGAAAAAAAATTCTTGTAGAATAAATAGATCAGAAGCCCTTTGCATTCTCTCTTCTCCATTTCTTGACTCAGATCTCCAAGGCAAGTGAAAAGTTATTTTCTATGAGGACAGAATGAAGCAGTAAAGGGAAGGGAATCTTCCAGTCATTTCGTCTCAATCTTGTGATGCCTTCTGTGTTCCACCTGGAGACATGTTGCTTTTATAAAGCATTTTTCTCACCTTCTGTTTGTTTGGACTGGGGACAGACCCATTTAGATTAGAACATGTTTCTATTTAGTGTCCCTCAGAGCATTTCTACAGAAAAACACAGATCTGGCAGAACGAAGGATGGCTTCCAAATTCTCATTTTCCAGCAATACAGTTCCTGTGTAAAAAGTCAGCTCAAAAAGTCCTGTACACATCAATAGTTGCAAATGTTTCCTCTACTTTGATTGTGACCAGATCAGTGACCTGTTGTTGTTGGTTTTTTTTTTTTTAAAAAAAAGATTTACCAGCAGAAATGTAATTTATTCGAAGTTTAATAAGGAGAGAACTTGGTTTTCTCTCAGGATATTGCCAAAATTCAGTTTCTGTTCGAGGAAAGGAAAACATAAAGTATCAAAACTTGTTTGCACGGATCCCTTAGAAAACATCTAATCTGAGGATGCTGGACAAATGCACTGCTCTGACTGCTGGCAGAAGAAATCTGGGATTAATCTTCCAAAAATCAGTATAAACATTTAGCAGTCATTTGCAAGTTGTTGGCAGAGAGAACAAATCACTGCCATCCTTTAACCTTGTTCCCCGTCATTGTTTCAAAACTGTAGAATCTTAATGTCTTCGGACCTCTAAGTCCAAGAGGCTGATTGATTGGAAAAAGCAAGCAAGAAGTACACACTCATCAAAACAAAAAAGTGTGTACCTTTTTTGAAAAAAAGGCACCAAATATGAGCAACAGCATTTGTTTTAAAAATCACAGGTCTGAAAAGGAATCCTAAAACGTTTTCTTTCTTGGTTAGGAAATGGTGGGGGGGGGGAACCTGCCCCTCCTCCACTTGTTCTTGTAAGGAAAAGGTCCTCTTTGAGGAGGAGGAGGCTGAGGATTAAGACATCTTCCAGAAGGTCAGTGAGGCAGTCAAGACCCCTGCAGCAAAGACAGCAATGGTTTGCCAAGTGGGGGTGCCAAAAAAGGAGAGGAGGCCTTCCTGGAAGGGACAAACAACAAAGGGAGCGAGAACAGAAAGACATCTTATGGTGAAACATTACAGCAATACAGATAATCCTCATCTTATGACCTGTGGCTTATGATGGACCTTCAAAAACGTACTGACAACCTGGTTTCGAAGTTCTGACAGCCACAAGTCATGCGACTGCATTTCAGGCAACCGGATCACTTTGATGGCCATTTGAAGTGTTCCTACAGGTATGTGACCGCAAGGCTGAAAATTCTCATTTACTTCCACTTTTGGGCAAAAAGGCCCCATAGCAAACTATCGGTTCATTTGATGACTGTGGTATTCACTTAATGACTGCGCAAATGAAAAAAGGCTGAAAATTGGATTGGCCTTTTTAGGGTCAGGCTCCATTACATTCATAAATTGAGGATTACCTGTACAAGCATCAAGATAAAAACATCATGTTTACAGTTGCCCCATGAAAGCCCACATCACTGCGTTTCTATCTTCACAGTGGTTTTGTGGAGGAGACTGGGCTGAGACAGAGCACCTCCAAAACATCCAGCAATAGTGGTCTTCATTTGTCAAGACCCCCCCACCAGCCAGGGGTGAAATGCTCCCGGTTCGGACCAGATCACCCGATCCGATAGCGATGGAGGTGGGTAGTTCAGAGAACCGGTAGCAAAAATCCCTGCCCCCTCCATTGCTCAGCTGAGCCGCGCAATCATCAGAGGCTTTTTTTTTTTTTAAAAAAAGCATTTTTACTACAACCTCTTTGGCCAAAAAAATGCTTTTAAAAGTAAAAAAAAAAAGAAAAGCCTCTGATGATCGCACAGCTCAGCTGGGATCATCAGAGCTTTTAAAAGCATTTTTTCAACAACCTCTTCCACCGAAGAGGTTATAGAAAAAATGTTTTTAAAAGGAAAAAAAGCCTCTGCCGATCAGGCAAGTCAGCTGGGATCGTCAGAGGCTTTAAAAGCATTTTTTTTACAACCTCTTCAGATGAAGAGGTTGTAGAAAAAATGGTTTTAAAAGTAAAAAAAAAGAAAAAAGTTGGCCATGCCCACGCAGTCATATTACACTCCCCCCACCAAGACATGCCCACAAAACCGGTAATAACAAATTTTACATTTCACCACTGCCCCCACCCCTGTCAGAATCAACCCAACCCCTGAACCACACAGGCTCTCTTTGTTTCCCAGCTACTGTATGGTTATGGGGAAAGAAAGTTTTTAAACAAAAATCCATGACGGCTGAAAATTTTGGGATGGCGTAAACTCAAGAAATGTTCAGGAATTGTTCAGCTGGGAGAAAACACATAAAGGAGGTAGTAAGAAGAGAGGAGCTTTAAGAATACTTCTCACTTCACATTTTTCCTCTTTTTTTGTTATTGTTAAATATAAAAAGGAATTTAATTACTTGACAGCCTCTGTCCCTGAGTGAACTACTAAGATCAATATGACCAGTTCTCACCACATACTAAACCACCATGTGATTTGTCTGGTTTTAACTTAGTCTGTAGGAATTCAGGACCCAGATTGTTGGGGGCAATATGATGACTCTGTAAACTGCTTAGAGAGGGCTGTAAAAGCACTATGAAGCGGTATATAAGGCTAAATGCTATTGCTAATTCAATCATTTTTAAAGCCATAGTATATGGTTTAGTGTACTGTACACACTCAGAACTGTGGATTACTAAAACATAGAGTTTTAATGGGCCAAGCAAACTCATCTCAATATATGCTTGTGCTCAGAATTAACTATACTGCACAAAGCTTTAGTTTGTGGGCCCTGGAATTTTGGTATTAAAAAACTGAAATCTGCTTACATCTTTGATAAAGGTTTTCTAATCTGAAGGAAGTCAATGTAAAGTCCCTGTAAACTCTAAATGACTTTAAATGACATTTACACTGTAAATGAGAGCCAGCTTGGTATAGGGTTTAAGGTGCTGGCCTAGAAACCAGGAGTCTCTGAGTTCTAGTCCCACCTTAGGCAGGAAAGTTGGCTGGGTGACTTTGGGCCAGCCACCAGGAGACTGTGAGTTCTAGTCCTGTTTTAGGCATGAAAGCTGACTCGGTGAATTTGTGCAATCACTTTCTCTCAGCCCAACCCATCTCAAAAGGTTGTTGTGGGGAAAATAGGAGGAGGAAGTAGTATTATGTATATTTGCCACCTTGAGTTACTTATAAAGTAATAAAGCTGGGATAAAAAAAATCTAGTAAGTAAACTCACCCATCCTCCCTGGGCTTGGATCCAGGACAGGACATGTTCCTGGATATATTCCATAGTCCAGCTGATGACAGTCCTTAGGAGCTCTGGTAATTTACTGCACACTACCTGTTGAAAAATGACAAAACCGAGAAAGAAAAAAAAGTTAGTTATTAAAAACAGCCAAGATGGGGAGATGTCCATGAAAAAGGAAGCCAGAAATGAACAGCAACTGGGAAGGGTGTATGAAAAAGGGGAAGACTAGAAATGACATACTTACTTTTAGGACCAACTTGCATGCAAAATAAAACAATGCCACCACACGGCCCCAGTTAAAAGCACCGTCCGAGAACATCTCAGCAGCCACTCGAAAGAAAACTTCCTTGGGGGGATACATCTGAACTTGTTCTATCATCCTGTAGGGTGCAGCAAAAAAAAAAACCCCAACAGTCTAAATTAGAGACAGTCAAATATTGGGATAAGCTCAGTGAACCTAATACAATGCAGTTTTTTAAAATGATCCATGCAGAGTTAAATTTTGGCCACCTCTAAAGCTAAGCTCTTTGAAGTCATTTGTAAAAAATTCACTAGATCTGGAAGCAGAGTGAGAGAGTTGTCAAGCTGAACAGAAATAGGCAGCTTTTATTTATTTATTCATTTATTTGTAACCTGCCTTCATTATTTTCACAAATAACTCAAAGCAGTGAACATATCCAAAACACCATCCTCCTCTTATTTTCCCCACATGAACCCTGTGCTGTGGGTTGGGCTAAGAGAGAGTGACTGGGCCAAAGTCACCCAGCCGGCTTTCATGGCTAAGACGGAACTTGAATTCATAGTTTCCTGCTTTCTAACCTGGTGCCTTAGCCACTAGACCAAACTGGCTCTCTTTTGCCATCTCGCTTTTGCCACCCAGACACCTTCCTAAAGTACTGGGACTACAATTCACTTCCAATAAAAGCTCTGTATGTGAAGAATCAGGTAGATTACAAATTGCATTATCCAATTAAGTCAAATTTCCTCTAAGGAACTCCCAGGCTCACTTAGCATCAAATTGGCAATATTAAATAGATACATACTATTCCTAGTTCTGGTACCTCTGCCTTGCAACACTCAATCCAGAGCAATTCACATGGCATTAGTTTTGGCTTGGGGGCTCCTACCAAAAATTATTAATATAATTATTTTAAAAATTGTCCAAGCATATCTGTACTCTGTATAGGATTTGTTCAGACTACAATGTTCTGTAACAATTTACACAGCATTTAGAGACTTCCGGTTGGCACCGCAGGCTTCGTGGACGGTTTCCTCAGACCGCCAGCCCTGTGTCTTCGTAAAAGCCGCTTTGACAGCGTAAATTGGCTGTCTGGCGGCTGAAAAACCTCCCCTTCGGGAAAAGAAGGAGAGGAGAGCCGGTGGGTGAGATTAGAGCTCCCCAAAAGTCCTCTGGAATATTTCCAGGGGCTTGGAGGGTGAGAGCTCCCCAGTCAGTCCGCCAAGAAGCTCCGAAGCCGGGATGACCTGCGAAAGCAGAGCGAGAAGCCGCGATCCGATCCTGAGTGAGTGACTGATTACGAGCACAGGCAGAGCGGAAACAGGAGAACAAGCTTTAAAAGTACAGAACTTAACTCCGGAGTTACTTTGTTTCAAACTGAATTTCATTGAGCTGGAGGCTGAAGATGGCGTCTTTGTTATGGTTTTGAAAGTGAAAGCCAGAAACGAAAGTGCTTATTGAGAACTTTGCACTGGGAGAGTGGATTAGCTGCTTATTAACTGCTGGAAAGTGAGAGCTTGTGGAGAAAAAAAAACTATCTTGCCTGATAAATTAGAGACTATAAATTACAAACATTTTATAGTTTTTTAAGGGACTTTGTCGCTTTGGGGAAAAAAAAGAGAAAAAAATATCTTTTTAAAAGGGGGGGGGGGAAAGGCTTCTAAACAAGTGAAACCAGGAGTTGTTAAAGGAGGGGGAGGTTCTCCAGTTGTGTCAGTGGTGACACAGAAAGCACAACTTCCGGCTGATTCACAGAGTCAGGAGGCTGCTCTCAATGATTTTAAAGAGTTTATGAAAGAAGCCATGAATAATCAAGCAACAGCAATAAAAGAAGCTATGAATAATCAAGCCACAGCAATGAATAATTTAACAGTACTTGTGGAAGGGAAATTAAAGAAAGTTGTGGAGGATATAAGATCAATTAAAGAAGTGGTTGCAGAAAAACACGATGAAATAAGAGATGATATTGTTTATGCTGTTATCAGGATTGTCAAAACTTGTTATCCAGTTTGATGGGAAAGTGGAAGGAATTAATGAAGCCAATTTAAATTTGGATAGCAAAATGGGAGATGTAATGACCAAAACAGAGAAATTGGATGATGAACTGGTAATCTTACAATACCGATCCATGGAATTTGCTTTGAGATTGAGAGGCCTGAAAGAAAACAGCAAAGAAAATTTAAAAGATATTTGTGCCGATGCTATTGCAGAGATAATTAAAGAAAGACCAGAAGATGTGGCAAGCCAAATTGATAAAATTTACAGGGTTAACTCCTGGCTGGCAAGACAAAGACAGCTGCCAAGAGATGTGGTGATTTATTTTACAACCAGGAGGATCAGAAATGATATTTTACAAGCTTCCTACAAGAATAAAGTTCAGGTGGCTGGGCAAGAGGTGGTAGTTTTGAAAGAGATTCCTCCAAAGATGCTGAGAAGTAGAAAAGACTTTGGCTTTTTGATAAATGAGCTGAGAAATCAACAAGTGGCATTCAGATGGGACGTTCCAACTGGTCTAAGAGTGACTTATAATGGAGAAAGATACCGGTTAAACACAGTCTGGAAGGCGAAAGATTTTTATGTAAATGTTTTAAAGGCTGGATACCCACCCTCACCAGGTGGGGGAAGGAAGAAAATGGAGATGATACAACAAGAAAACGATGGAAAGGAGATACAAACTTATGCGGAGGTTGCAGCTGGAGGAATTATCATGGAAGAAGATTTGGATCTTGGGGGTTTACCCCAACCTTGGAACCACCTAAGAAGGGAGAGCCGAAAGCACAACGACTGACCCGATCAACTTATAAACTTCAAGAACCCCAGACATGCAATAGAAAATATAAGTATAGAGCAAAAAATAGAGGTGATTACTTATAAAGAGCTTCTTCTTTTGGAAAGGGGTAAGTTGCAACTGAAATCTTTAGATGAATTAAAAGAAGAAGGGATAATTTATACTTGGTTTCAGTATGGTCAGCTTCAAGCTAGATGGAGGGAAGATCAAAAAAATGGTGTTATGCAAAATTAGGAAAATCTGGTGAAACAGATTAGAGATCAAAGTCAGATGCATATTAAAAGGTTGTATAATGCATTATTGGAAATAGATTCCGAAACGGAATTGGTTAAGGATTGTATGATAAAATGGGCACAAAATTTTCAGGAACCAGTGATGATGGAAACATGGGAAAAGATTTGGGTCAGAAATGTTAAATTTACGCAAGCACAAAATTTGAGAGAGAATTTTTATAAAATGTTTTATAGATGGCACTTAGATCCTAAAAAATTATCATGTATGTACTCGAATTTGCAAGCTATGCTGGAGATGTGAATGTAATGTATTATCATATATGGTGGACCTGTAAGAAAATCAAGGCATTTTGGATAAAAATTTGGTGGGTGATGTAGAATATTCTGAAAAGAAGGTTGAAATTTACTCCTCAATTGTTCCTGTTGGGTATAACGACGGATTGTACAGTATCAGAGACTAATTTGATTTTGAACTTAATATCAGCAGCTAGGCTGTTGGTAGTGCAATATTGGAAGAAGGACTCTTTGCCTACTATTGAAGAGTGGATACTGAAAGTAACGAACTTAGCAGAAATGGCGAAAATCTCAGCATACCTGAAGGACTATACACAAGAAAGAGACATATCGGAATGGAGAAGATGGATTGATTATATTCGAAATAAGTATCAGAAAAGAAAATATCAAATAGCTTATGAATGAACGTTAAGTATTAGAAGTATTATGTTATCTATAGTGGAGTTAAGGTTTCAGGGGGGGAGTTAATAGTCTAAGGATAAGTAGGTTAATCTAGTTTATGATTGTTAAATGAAATACCTTGTATTTTGCTCTGGGAAGTCTGGGGGGGAGGGTGGGATGAGGGGAGGGAAAGGGTGGGGGGAACATGGGGGGGAAAATTATTTTTTTTTCTGTAAAACTTTTCAATTAAAAAAAAAACAATTTACATAGCATTTGAACAACTGATATAGCCAATTATATAGTATTTAATTTTTACTGTGTAATGCTCTGCAAACTGCAGTACTTAAATATAAATAAAACTGATTGATTGATTTAATCAGTTCAGGATTACACAGAGGTGTCAAACGGATTAACAGCAGACAGAAAAGCAATAACTATATGAATGCAAAGCTTACTTCTATTAGGCAGAAGACTAATAGCAGCTATATATCTGAACTTTGGGGATTTTATACGACAGGTATTCCTTGACTTATGACTTAGCAACTGTTCGAAGCTATACTGTCCTCCAAAAGGTACTTATGACCTGGATTTCAAAGTTCCAATGGCAGCACAGACACACCCAGGAGCCATATGATTATATTTTGGGCGCTTGGTAACTGGCTCACATTTATGACTATTTGCAGCTTCCTATGGTCATGTGACCATGATTTACTCTGTGTGTGCGGCGCGCACATGTGCATTTTGCTGGAGAGGGAGGGAGAGGGAGAGAGAGAGACAATATAACTTTATTGTCACTTTCAATGTATACTAATCGGCATACATTAAAATGAAATTTTGTTGCATACAGTTCTCAAAAGGTAACCACCTCCAATATTTTACTTCCAGTTTCTGGCAAAATCTGCCCATTATGGATAATGTATCTAATAATTTTAAAAAATGGACAATGGGCTGCTACTACTACTACAAAATATATCATAAAATTGGGTCGGCCAGATGGGTGCCTCAATTTATGATGTACAATGGAAATTCTGGGGCTCTACTGCATTGTAAGTCAAAGTCAAAGAGCCTGGTGGCTCAGCAGACTAAAAGCATTGTGATTAACACCAGCTGCCTGCAATTACTGCAGGTTCGAATCTCGCCAGGCTCAAGGTTGACTCAGCCTTCCATCCTTTCTAAGGTAGGTTAAATGAGGACCCAGATTGTGGGGGCAATAAGCTGACTTTGTATAAATATACAAAAGTAAGAAGGCTATTGCTTAACGCATTGTAAGCCGCCCTGAGTCTCCGGAGAAGGGCGGCATATAAATCAAATTAAAAAAAAAAAAAGTTCTCTCTCCCCCACAACCAACTGTTATTGTTTAGAAGTGTTCATGAATAATGGGACTGCAAATAACAATTTAGATCTTCTAAAAAAGAAATAATGGCTATAGTGGTGGTGCAACAAACACTGAAATTTGATCACGTTACCTCTGCAGCTCCGTGTTTCCATCCAGCTCATCTCCAATCCGGCGCAGGCAGTCACTTAGTGATTTGGTATTGGAGTTACAAGCCTGAGCCTCTGGATTGTTAAGCTCTGCCATGGTCACCTCAATGCGTTCCGAATCTCCACAGCACTGTACCCGATCCCTGATAAAGCTGAAACAGGATCCCAATAAGATAAAATAAATCATACGAGAATTTTCAGCCCGAGATCTCAACCAGCTCTGTCACGGCAGGTCTTTGCAGAAGAATCAACAGCTCAAAGTTTTGGCTTAGTTCGTCCAAGAGGGGAACTATATTAGTGGCAAAATCCAAACTTTTTTACTACTGGTTCTGTGGGCGTGGCTTGACGGGCATGGCGTGGCTTGGTGGACGTGGCAGGGGAAGGATACTGCAAAATCTCCAATCCCACCCCACTCCTGGGAGGATACTGCAAAATCTCCATTCCCACCCCACTCCTGGGGGAAGGATACTGCAAAATCTCCATTCCTACCCTACTCTGGGGCCAGCTAGAGGTGGTATTTGCCAGTTCTCCGAACTGCTCAAAATTTCCGCTACCAGTTCTCCAGAACCTGTCAGAACCTGCTGGATTTCACCCCTGAACTATATGCCTCTAGAATACCGTGTTTCCCCGAAAATAAGACAGGGTCTTATTTTCTTTTGACCCCCCCAAATAAGGACTTGGCCTTATTATCGGGGGGGGGGAGGTGTTCCTTATTATTTTGGGGGTGCAGGAGGCAGTAAGCGTGGGACTGGATGTCCTGTTGCTGTCGTCGCCTCCCCTCCCCATTCTTCGCATTGGCCACTGCCCTGACGTGTTCCGCCACCGCTGCTTCCTCGTGGAGCAGGACTCTGCAAGGCTTGTGCCGTTGCATGCATGAACTGCAGCACTGCCACGAGCTTCATCATACCGGCACAGCTGGTGTTCTGCTGCTTGCGGCTGTGCCAGTATGTCAAACCTCGCGGCTGTACTGCAGTTCCTGCATGCAACGGCACAAGCCTTGCAGAGTCCTGCTCTACGAGGCGGCAGCGGCGGCGCGACGAGTATCACAAAGGCTCGTTTCTGGCAGGTGAGATGGGGGAGAAGCGAGACACTTCTTGCCCACCTCAGCTACCACCCCCAAATTGCACCCTAAAGGGGGCGGGTTGCTAAGCAAGGGGCAGGAGTCCCGTCATGCCCCGCGGGGCGAGTGGGGCACGTAGTTGGTGATGGGGGGACTTATTTTGTGGGGGTGGCATATATTATCACATGTCCTGAAAAGTCCGATTGGCCTTATTTTCAGGACACGTCTTATTTTCAGGGAAACACGGTAGTACCTCTCAATCTTAGCTTCTCAACCTTAGCAACATCAACTCCCAGAATTCCACAGCTCTTTAATCTCATCAAGGCTGAGGAACCCTGGTCTAGATATTTGCTGAAGATATAGAACTCACCTTTTGAGAAGAATGGTTCCTGTCTGAAGGATTTGATCTGAACTTGTGCCTGAAAGGGACAAAAGCACATGAGCTATGAGGAGAAGAAAAGGTCTCTAGGATCAAAAGAGTCAAGTTAATTAAGATCTAAGCTCTGCCCAGCTCAACATCCTGCTTCACATCATTGAACTACAGGTAGTTCTTGATTTACAATTATTTTTGTTTAATGACTATTCAAAATCAGAATGGAACGATAAAAAAGTGACTTGTGACCAGTTCTCAGACTTATGACCGTTGCAGCCTCCCCACAATCACACGATCAAACTTCAGGTGCTTGGGAACCGGTGTACATTTAAGATGGTTGCAGGGTCCTGGGATTGTCATGTGCTTCCTAGGCAGCTTCAGACAAGCAAAGTCAATGGGGGAAGTCACATTCACTTAATGACTGCCCAATTCACTTAACAACTATAATGATTTGCTTAACAACCACAACAAAAAGGTCATAAAATGAAACATAACTCACTTAACAACTGCCTCATTTAATAATGGAAATTCTGGGCTCAACTGCGGTTGAGGACTCCTTGTACCGGAATCCCACTCCCAGGATATAAAGAATTTCCATTCTCTATGACTCATCTAATCCCTATTACGGTCTGTCATCACATCTTGCTCAGCAAATGGCAGAAATCAATTGACTGCACTATGGGCCACGTGCCGTTATTATATGTTTATATGTTTTGTTATGACATGCCTAATAAATGGCAACAGCTTGAGTTGTTTAACAAGATAAGCCAAAACAAACCTAATATTAGGGAGGACCGGGGAAAAATTCAAAAAGACTTAGGCTAGAATAGCAGGCAAGAACAAGTAGATTAAAAATAAGTACAGGTAGTCCTCGACTTACGAACATTTGAGCCCAAAACATATCTTGCTAAGTGAGACAGTTGTTACGACAGTTATTAAGTGAATCAGTACAATTGTTAAGTTAGTTAACACAGTTATTAAATGAATCTGGCTTCCCCATTGACTTTGCTTGTCAGAAGGTCACAAAAAGAGATTTCATGACTCTAGGACATTGCAACCATCATAAATACGAGCCAATTGCTAAGCATCTGAATTGTGATCATGTGACCATGGGGATGCTGCAATGGTCGTAAGTATGAAAAAGAGTCATAAGTCACTTTTTCAGTGCCCTTTGGACGGTCACTAAATGAACTGTAGTAAGCCATGGTCTACCTATAGGGGGAAAGGTAACTAGGTAAGGAAAACGAGAGACGTGTGTACAAGATAGGATAAATCTGGTTCAGAAGCGGCACTTGTAAGAAGTACTTAGATGTACTAATGAATCACAAGCTCAACCTATTCCAATAGGGCAGGGGTGGACAATGATGGCCCCTTTACGACTTGTGGACTTCATTTCCCAGAATTCCTGTGCCAGCATGGTTGGCTCAGGAATTCTGGGAAATGAAGTCCACAAGTCGTAAAGGGGCCATAATTGCCCACCCCTGCAATAGGGTAATGCAACTGAAAAGAAGGCCAACAATCTCTTGAAGAGCTTCAACAATCTCTTGAAGAGCTTCAAGAGGAGCGTAGAGTCCAGATCACAGGAAGTAATTGTCCTTTCTGCTCTGCCTTGGTCAGGCCTCAGAGTATTGTGCTGAGTGCTACACTTGATAAACAGAAACAAGTCTAGAGAAGAACTATCAGGATGATGAAAGATCTGGAAAACAAATTAATCCTATGAGGAATGGTTAAAAGAACTAAGCATGTTTAGGTTGGAGAAGAAAAGATTGAGAACGGGCATGATAGCCATCTTTAAATATCTGAAGGGTTGTCATACCTTTCCAAAATGACCGAAGGGTTGTTGTAGAGCAGGGGTGTCAAACTCAATTTCATTGAGGGCCACATCAGGGTTGTGTTTGATCTTCGGGGGCGGGGGGGCTGGGGTTGTGTGGCCAGGGGGGGTGGCCAGCTCAACGTCAACTCGTGTTGGGAGTGCCTGTGGTGGCCCGAGCGCTCTGCCAGCAGAAATTGGAGCATAACCCACCCAAGCTCTGTTTTCGCTGGAAGAGGCACCACAGGCCGGTCTTTGCTGTTTCTAGGGTGGCCCCACGGGCCAGATCTAAATACCCTGTGGGCGGGATCTGGCCCACAGGCCTTGAGTTTGACACTCCTGTTGTAGAGGGTTAGGGTTAGGACGATTCTCCCTTGCTCTGGAGGGTAAAGCAAAGCTAATGGGATGAATCTTCCAGGGATGTAGATACAGATTAGACATTAGGAAGAACCTGAGAGTAAGAGCTTCTGGTCAATGGAACAGGTTATGCATTACATAGAGTGGTTTCTTAATCTTCCCTGGTGGTTTTCATCTACCGGACATGGGGTAGTGGATCTTGCAGTGTCCAAGGGGATGGAACTGATGACTGATGAATCGAAACTAAGGGAATGATGAACAGAAACTAAAAAACAAACTTACGGAGTAGCATGTGAACCTTTGTACACTCTTACTCATGTCAACATGGTTGACTCATCTTTTAATCGAGAAACCCCTTTACCACAGCCCGAAATTTACCCGTTGCAAATGTCAATAAAAGTTGATAAAGAAAATCAAATTCTTCCTTCATCAGTTCTAACAAATAAGCCAATTTCCTTTTTCATTTCTTTGACGTGCCACCCATTTCCTTTCAAGACAGTCTCATCATGACTAATTATTTACCTAGCAGCATATTCCATGTGATCGTTTCAAGTATCAGTTCATTATTTTTGGTCTCTCCATAGAACTAATAAAGAGACCAAGGATCTAAAACACTCAGCCAGAAATAATTCATCTCTAACTTCAACATTCTTCTACCTGGCTCACACAGATGTCAGGGTGACCGGAAGACGGCAAAGCTGCCTTCCAGCCATAATGTAAAAATGGTTTGACTTAAGAGTTTCTTAGAGCTTTATGCAGAGCTTTATCCTTGATTTAGCCTGGAATTATGGTTGCAAATCATGCTGTTTGCTGGTGACCATGGCCAATTTTACAACCTTTTTTGCACCAATCATTAAGTGAATTACCATGATTGTTACGTGAGTCTGGAAAATTGAAAGTAAATGGTGGTTTCTGTCAAAAAAACACATTAAATCGTAGTCATGTGACCACGGGACACTGCAAATGGATGTTGATGAGGGCCAGTTACTGAGCACTCAAAATATGATTACATGACCATGCTGGGGGAGGGGGGGAGAGATGGCCATTGGAATTTTGAATTGTAAGTAGCCCCAGGGAGGTCCATCATAATTCAGAACAGTCACTAAGCGGCCAATTGTTAAGTTGAGGCCTACTTGTACATATATTTATTATTAATTTGTATGAGAAAATGCCTTTGTTGTTAGAGCAACGTGAAACCAAAACCTGTTTTTAAAATATGCTCCGCATGGCTAAAGTAGATATATAAGTTAGCAGTGATGCCAGGTTCACAAAAAGTTCAGAACTTACTTAGCCATTTTTTCCCTTAACATTTGTTTGTATTCTTGAGTCTTTGCACATACATGTTCCTACCTCCCATGTTTTCTATTCTGTCAACACTTCCCCATGATCAGCAAAGAATCTGATCTAGAAAGAATCTTTGCCTGACAGAGTAATACATCCTTGCCTCCCATTCACCCCGCAAAAATGCGCCAATTAAAAATGTATGTTTTACACCGGAGTAAAACTGAATTTTTCTGAAATTTCAATACAATCTCTAGTGCCTGGATCCTCATAAAACATGCTGCAGGTTATGTCTTCCTGTTTTTTTTTCACATTTATACCTTGTGCCTTTTTCAACCCTCCTGATCTAAATTTAGATTGTAAGTTGCTAACAAGCAGAGACTTGTCCTTTACGTAATGATCACTAACTTGATTTTGATAAAGTAATGAGACAGATTTACGAAAGGCACATCTGATAAGATGATTATCAACCAGAGAGCCAAAAAGAACTACTTCCAGAGGCAATATTCCTCTGAACAATAATCTAGCAGTGTTTGTGAATTTTGACAACTTTTAAGATGTGTGGACTTCAACTCCCAGAATTCCCTAAGCAACATCCTCTGGCTCCTAAGTAGTTTTTAGATTTCTGTTTTATTTTCCTGTGGCCAAAAAAAATAAAAAATGAATTAGAAATACTATTATTTAATCTGATTAAGCATGGCCTTTAAAGAATTAATTAGGTATTTAATACATGTTAGCACCAATACCTATAGTAAAGACCATTCATTTATTTACATGGCTGCCCATCTCTCAACAGAGATTCTGGGCAGCTAACAGAATTAAAAGTCAAAAGAAACAAACCCGTAACAAAAAAAAATTCAATATAGGTTATAACAAAAAATAAATAAAAAACACAAAGGGCCACAGCAAGAACTACAACACCCATCTCAATGGCTAGGGAAAAACAAACCCAATTCATATATCAGTTTTGGTGAAATGAATTTTATTGTAAAAAAAATACAGTGGCAAATTATTTGATACATTTCTAAAATTTAGTTCAATATCATTTTTGCTGGTTTTGATTTCTGCCTACCAAAGGATCCCTGTTGTTTTGCCTAAAAATGGAGAATATTTTTTCTCTTTATTTTCTCAAATTTGGAAACATAGGCAGAAATAAACAAATACAGGTCAAGTACTAAACTATAAGATCTAAATTAACAGAACTACCACCAAAGTATATTATCAAATCATCTTAACAGGCAATCAAGATGGATTAACTGTTTTTCTTAAAAATGAGGATCTTAGTTAAATCACATTTTAAAATGTTATTGAGATCTTATTTAATTCAAACACATCAATATGAATATTCATTTGAACTTTGAATTATATTTTATCAGCATATTGGTTAATGGTAACCAATTAATTGACCTTGTTTGACAAGACACACCATTTTCTTATGTCTCTTTGTAAAACTGAGAAGACAAAGATGGAGGGAGGGGAAATGGAAGAGACTTGGACAAGAGGAAGAAGGGGTGGTGGGCGTACAGTTTCTTAAAATAAATTTCTGAGTTCTGCTGGAGAAAATGTAGGAATTAAATCCTATTGAGACAGCACACCAGAGTCACTTGAGAATAATTTTTGAATCTCCAGATAAGGCAACCATGTGTATCAAATGCCAAAGTAATTCTATTTTTCAGAAACTGAATCAAAAAGTACCAAAGTACTGAAAAATATATTTCTATATCAAAGTACAAGAAAGTAATTATTCTTAAACTAGTGTTTTAAATCAAATCTATCATCCTTTAAACATATTAAATCTTCACTCCAAAAGATCTATGTGAAAAGCAAAACCGAAGCTGAACATTTGTAACTTATGGTTATGAGATGGACACTTATCAAGAGCAAAGTCCCATTACTATTAAAAAGCATTGCACAGCTATTCCATCTTTCTCTTTATTACTGGATATTATTTGTGTATGTGTTGTGTGTGAGAGAGGGAGGGAGGGACATAAATAACAGTTTTAAAAAATGGATGTATTACAGTTGGAATAAATTTGGAGCACTTGCACATTCAACTTAAGAAACGGAAAGCTTAGCCCAATAAAATCCTCATCTAGAAACACCTGAAATATAGCTTCACTACAATACCATTTTTTTGCTTTCCCTCATTTCATTTGTTAAGAATTCAAAAGTTTCCGTGCCGATTTTGTGACATTTTAATTAACTTCCTGAAGACACTGCCCTTATATAGATTTTCAGTTTCTACTTTGATGCTATGCTAGCATCCATCGCCATCTCACGTTTCAATGTTCTGTTGTGGCTTTGATTTTCGGGAACTTATTGTGCTCCTTTGTGCACCAGCCACTTGAAATATAGTGACTATAACAATTTTAACAAGAAAAGACCGTGCAAAGAACCTTTTCAAACACTTCCAACTCGGTTGCAGCACCTGAAATCTGCCCTGGCATCGCCCACTCCCACCCAGAGGTTTGAATACTGACAACTCTGCTGTCTTTGAAACGGGCTTTTCCCCAAATCTTGCAATAATTTGGATTTATTCTTGGTAATACATCTATTTCTATATCTTCCTCCTTCTCCTCCATGGGGTGGAGGTGTGTGTATTGATGTACTGTGATTTTGTTTTCAATTTGAATCAGAGTTGCTTTCCAGTCGGGTGGCTTTAGGAATCTAAATAGTCAATTGACAGATTCTCATCGGAATTGTTAATGCATTGTGGCTTTGTTTTTAATTTGAATTCAAAGTTGCTCTCGAGTGGGGTGGCTCTAGAAATCTAAATCATCAATAAGCAGATCCTCATCGGAATCCGGGCTCAGCATCTTTGGAGCGCTAAATAAAACTCTCCTGCTAGCTAGGTTTCCCCTATTGTCGTTTCAAAAATCCTTAATTCTGATTTAGTCACCCTCAAGCAAGAATAAAGCCTCCCATAGATGAAAAGCACCCCGAGGAGGAAGCAGCAGAAGCCCAAAGGCAGCCGAGGGTTTTTGTTTTTTGTTTTGCCCGCCACTTGAACCTACCTGGCAGGGTTGTCGCACGGACACAAACAAAACATGCCCACGGCCCTGCCCTTCTACAACCCTCCGACAAGCAGAGGCAATGGGGGGACTCGCTGGGTGGAGACGGCGACTGTCGGGAGTCGGTCTCCTTAGGAAGGCGCTAGGCTGGAGAGGAGCAGCATCAAGGCGCTCAGGCTAAAGGGCGAAGGGAGCCATGGAAATCTTCATGCCCGGGCATGCCCTCGTCTTCGGAGAGGCAGCTCGCGCGTGTTTTGGCGTTCAGCCTCCGACAGGCTGCCCCGGCAGCCGCGCCCCGCCTTCCCTGCTCCCGGAGCCCCGGCACGCTCACCCTCCATGCGAGGCGGGAGCTCCCGCTCCCTCCCGGGACCCGCCGCTGCCGCCGCCATCGCTCCACTCTACTCAGCTGTGCCCGACTCAAGGCGGCAACCCGCTTTATAGAGTCACGTGATCCAGCGGCCGGCAGGGGGACAGGAGGAATAATAATAATAAAAAAAAAAAAGTGAGAGAGAGGAGAGGGGGGGGAAGAAAAGCAGCGCGGAGAATGGGAGAGGGTCATTGCCGGTCACGTGACGATGCAGCGGCACCCGAGAGAGGGAGAGGCGGGCTGAAGCCATGACATCCTCTTCTCTGGTTGCCGGCTTGAAGAGCAGAGGAGGGAAAGTGTGGGGGGGGGGAGGGAGGCTGGGCGGGTAAATGCCACCGCGGAAAGTTCCGTCAGCTCATGCGCAAAACTGTTTTCGTAGCAAATGCATGTAAGGGCATAATCTCCACCCACCCAGTCCACGACTTTGCGGGTCACGTGACCCCGGTGCCGTCGTTCCTTTCTAAAAGAAGGGGGCGAAAGTAAAGCGATCGTGCGATGCGAAGTAAGGGATTGTGCGAGGCGGAGGAGGCCCCGCCCCGTTCGAAGAAAGACTTTTTAATCCCCCGGCACTGCCGATAGGGGGCAGCAAAATGAACTTCAATTTTAAAAATGTTAGATTTGCTTCTTGGGTAAACGTCCAAGGTTGGACTAAAATGGCTAAAAACTAACCAGGCGGGATTGAATTCGCACAATAGTTAGTCCTCAGATTACAGCAGTTCACTTAGTGACTTCGAAGTTACAATGGCAATGAAAAAAGTGATTTATGACCAGTGGTGAAATCCAAGTGTTTTTTTTACTACCGGTTCTCTGGGTGTGGCAGGGGAAGGATACTGCAAAATCCCCATTCCCTCCCCACTCCTGGGGTAAGGATATTGCAAAATCTCCATTCCCATCCCACTCTGGGGCCAGCCAGAGGTGGTATTTGCCGGTTCTCCGAACTAATCAAAATTTCCGCTACCGGTTCTCCAGAACCTGTCAGAACCCGCTGGATTTTACCCCTGCTTATGACCATTTTTCACACTGATGATCGTTGCAGCATCCCTGTGGTCGTGTGATTTACATTTGGATGCTTCACAAGTGTCTTACATTTATGACGGTTGCAGTGTCTTGGGGTTATGCCATCACCTTTTGCAACCTTCAGACAAGCAAAGTCAATGAGGAAACTGGATCCACTTAACAACAGTGTTAGTAATTTAACCTCCTCAGTGGTTCATTTAATAAATGTGGCAAGAAATTGTAAAATGGTGCTAAACCCACAATGAATTTCTCACTTAACAACCTAAATTTGGGGCCCAATTGTGGTTGTATGTTGAGGACTAACTGTATTGTACACCCCATCAAAATACAGTTGGCTAGTAGCTTAATCATGGTTGTGTTGAAGTGAACAGTTTTAAGAATTCTTCAATGAGCTAAAATAGAAAGGCAAGGCAGGGAAAAACCTCTTTAGTCAAAGTGAAAAACTAGATATACTTTGAAATGCAGGAATCGCAACTATTTATTAGATTTTTATGTCGCGTGTATTATTAAAACATAAATTCGCCTTCCTCTTATTTTTCCCACAACCACCCTATGAGGTGGGTTGGGCTCAGAGAGAAGCACTGGCCCAAAGTCACCCAGCCGGCTTCCATGTCCAAGGCAAGACTAGAACTCACAGTCTCCTGGTTTCTAGGCCAGCGCCTTAATCACTACACTGACTGGATATGCAAACCACCAAAAAATGTCCATATTGTTGCCAATGAAACTACTTACGAACATGTTATATCATCAAGAATTGAATTCAACTTGGGATATTTTCTTTTAACTTGTAAAAAACCCTATGCTCTTGATTTTAAACTTTTACTTAATTGTTGCTAATTTTAATCTTAATGCTTTAAAAGTTTTTATAATTTATGCTTTTATTCTATTGTAAGCATTCCAGAGTTACTCAGGACAATGAAATGGGTTGCATACGAATTTAATAATAAACAAACAAACAGCAGTCAAATTGCTTAGAATTATCTGGTGTTTGGAAGGAAATAGATGTGCTATCAAGTTGGTGCCAACACTTAGCAACTACATAAATAACTTTTCTCCATCAGAAAGAAAAGATACTCAAAAGTTTCTCCTTCCTGGATCAAATAAAAACATAGATTCTGATTTTTCAGTTTTAGATGCCCTAAAGTTGAATAATTTGTTACCCTTACTAGGATATCAAGTATATCAAAGGTATACAACCTAAAGTTTTAGGGATTTAAATGATTATTAACTTGCAGAGTTCTCCAAATACTACAAATAAAATATGGAGGCATTTCAACTATGGGGTCCTTGGTGCTCTCTGAGCTTGGTGGTTTGTTTGTAGATGTTTTATTACTGAACTGGGTATAGCAACACCGGTGCAAACTCCTCTCTTTTAGCACTGATGATGTTACCTAGTTTGGTAATGAAATGTCTGCAAGAAAACCAAGCTCCGAGAACAGTGAAGTCTCCAGAGTTCTGCCCAGAGCTACAAATATTCTCTTCTATCGGTACATATCAACTATGTTTTAATTTCAATTACATTAAATCAAATGCAGTTTTTGTACTTCCTTCATGCATTATGAGTTTATACAATTGGAATAGGCAGCTGGTTATTTTAAAATCATTTTTTTTAAAAAAAATCTGAAAATGTAGTCACATCAGCTCCTGTACGGCATTGCCATTTTATTTTGACCATTTTGAAATACTCAAAAGTGATGTAAGTTTAACGACATGGATCATATATGTGGTACCTGAAATTTTGGGCTTCAGCATTTTTAAAAAGGCGATACTAGCACTTTTAACATGGCAGTTTAGGCCTTTTTTTTAACTTCAGAAAAACACTTTATTTCTATTTTTGGCCAAAACCATCTTTGATATTCAGGAATTTGTGTTTTTGCTGCTAAACAAGACAGGATATTCTGAAAGTTCTTGAATATACCCACAAGTTTTAAGAAAGATACAAACTCAGCTGAAGTGCAACCCATAAATTTGCCACTTTTGGTATCTAGTTGTCTAGAATTTTCTATTCGAGTCTCACATACAATTGTTATAAGATAGAAATCCAGCTGAGAAAGAGTAACATAACCCATAAATCCAGCTGGGTTTGTACCTGTCTTAAAACTTGCAAGTGTAAGTCTTTTATTGTTTATAACATATAACAATAAATGTTTATAACATATAACAATAAATTGTCATTTGTTTCTGTACCCCATAAAAGGACTTGACCATCATTTAATAAATGCTTTTTTGCTTTGCCTGAATTACTTGGTGATTTGTACTTTTGATGATTCATATTTTCAGGTGGGCAAAGAAGCCCTTTTGCAAAGGTAAAAGTGTCTCTCAAATTCAGGGATCAAGTTCTTATTAGCTCCACATCAAACTCTGGTGCCTGAGTTTCAAGGCAACAGACACAATAGGGAAAATATTATATTTTGAACCATTTGGGGTACACCATTTCATGAAATCTGATTCTGAATGGGGAATTCCGAAATCCCTGAAACAACCAGTTCCACATTTTGGAACTTTTATAGCACAAAGAGTGACTGAGATGTCCTTAGGTTGCCCAATTAAAATGAAATAAATTGTGACAGCTATATCTATGTTTTTAAGTGCCCTAATTTGAACAAGGAAAACTTCCCTAATTCTTTATTGCCACTGCAGTTCTTTAATGTATGATAAAGAAGTTTAAATCAACCAAGATAGAAATCAGACACATTTTCCCATCCCAGGAATTTAATACAATGCAATTGTTTGTGCTAAACAGCTTTTATTGAAGAGAAAGGGGGAAACAATTAAATATGTTTTCTTCTTTAAGGCTCATTTGTTGACCTCAGGTTCTGTTCCCGCATAAGAAATTGACACCTGTCGTCAGAACAGTGGAGTTTTAATTACTTGCTTTGTTCTTTCCTGCATTAGGGAAGTCCTCAAAACAAAATTTAAACCCCAACATACAGTTCATTTATTGAACTATTGAAAAGTTCAGTAATTCCCCATAGAGAATATTATAAAACAAGCAGTCTGTTGACTACTTCTCCAAAGCTTTTAGCTCTTTGAGCTATAATCTCTGACAGAGTACTGGAAAAGTCCATCCTCCCCTTTATTTCCCACTGAAGTAGAATCATACAGAAGTAAGGCTATGATTTGGTTATGCAAGGAATAAATACACCACTAGTAGTAACTGAGAGTTCTCAAACTGCACCACCATAACTGCTTACAGCAGCTTGTGCATCTAAAACAAGGAGCATAGCTGGCAATATGTTTTGACCACTTTGCTCTTCCAATTTTAAAAAAAATATTTGTAACAACCCTCCTAAGAGGTCCCAACCCAGAGCTTCTTCCAAGTCACCAGTGGTAACGATTAGTCTAAATTAGTTTAAAACAATGTTTCTCAATCTCAGCAACTTTTAAGAGATGTGGACTTCTAGTCCCAGAAGTCGCCAATCAGCATGGCTGGCTGGAGAATTCTGGGAGCTGCAGTTCACATATCTTAACACTGCCAAGGTTGAGAATACTGCTTTAGAACATGAAAGGATGTAGTGTCATCAGATATCAGGTGGGACATTGCTCTTGAGGAGCTTACAATCTAAAATGAATTTTGGGAAATAGGGAGGAACACATACCAGTGTGAGACATAGATGCTTTAGCATCAAATGCACCTGGACATCAGGCCTTTTCTTCCTGGATCTTTCATTTTCTTGGCAGAACATGATGCTGCTATCTGTTCAATCATGTCCAATTCTCAGGAATTCCCAGTGGTCTCTGCATTTTCCTGTTTTGTATGGTTTCTTTCTTGTTCTATGCTCTTGCTGGTGTGAACTTTATATCATGGTGTCTAGCCATGATATTTTTTAATGGCCTCATTTCCTTTTACCACTGATCACTGGAGAGCATAGTGCCTTGAAATCCAGTAACTGTAATTTTCCAGTCAGAGTTTGTCCAACCAATAATTTTTAAAGATGCCTTCATGGGGAACAGAACACTCTTTTGACAGTCGTTCAAACTGTAAGGTGGTTCACCAAAGTGAAGAGAGTCCACTTAAATATATTTTATTTACAGGTCCTTTATCGTTCCATTTTTCATTTTTACTGTCTTCCAGCACAAGTCATGTGTCTTCCAAGATGATGATATGGAATTGTTGTGTGTTGTTCATTCACATTTATTGAAAAAGGGGGCTCATATGACAAACTATCCATTTGGAAGCTGGTTACGTTTTCCAAATGTTTTTTCTGTCCTCACAAAGATCATATGAAGGGCAGATTTTTTAAAAGAATGGAATAATAGTGCAATCTTCACTTTTATAGATATCCTTAACAATTGTCTTCTTTTGTATTTTTAAAAAATGTTTAAAGTTACAACTGTTTATAGTGCCCTATTAATTTTTTAAACACACCAATTGTGTTACTGTTAACTTTTTGATTCTTTCCAACCCAGTGAAATACTGCAAAGATACTATGTAAAGGGACTTGGGACTTTATCTGCCTGTTCATCAGCAGAATAAGACCAAATTTGGTGTGGGAGAAGTCGTCCATAAAAGAAAGGTCAAATGTAAAGTGATCCAGATCAGGCCAGCATTAAAAAAAAAAACTGTCAGAAAAATCCCCTGTGTATCTCTTTGGGAGATATAGTTGGGACAGAAGCTTGGAATGTTGCCCACTGATCTAAGCTTTGTTTCCTCTTAATCACATGACCCACAATAGGACTATCATTAAGGGCTAAAAAAAGACTTCTGGAAACCCTTTCCTCACACTTTGCTACTTGGTTAAAGAAGTCTAATTTCCATTTTAAATTATTTTCCCCCTCTCACTCCCATCTTAACCTTAAAAAATATACTGTACACTGTGATCACATAGATCATATACATTCAACTTTTAGGAATGGGTAATCAGGCTTTAACGAATAAGCGCTTAGCATTAAATACTTGATTTTGTTTTTAAATGCTTTGCTTGGAATTCTCTCCCTACCAATAGCCACTCAGGTTCCATTCCACCATTATGAATGGAATAGGTGTGGACGAGCATGACTCTGAGAGTGCTGAAAATTGAACATTCTATACAGGTAGTTCTCGCTTAACAATTGCCGCTCAATAACCTTTCAAAGTTACGATGCATTTCAAAATAGCTGCTTAATGACTGCTGAAAGTTATGATGGACTTCAGAAAAGCTATTTATGACCCTCCTCCAAGTTATGACTGCCGCACTCTGCTAGAGTCACATGATTGCATTTTGAGTGCTTGGCAACTGACTCGCTTGTATAACCGGTTGCAGCGGCTTTCGGTCATGTGACCACAATCTGCCATGGTTTTTTGCCATTTTCTAGCAAAAAAATGGCAAAAAACGCCCATCCGATATATGCTAGATTTGTTTTATGACCCCGGTTCACTTAATAACTGTGATTGACCCACTTTATGATTGTTGTAAAATGGTCATAAAATCAAGTTCGGTCATGTGATGCCTCAATTTATGACAGCAATGACTTATGACCAAAATTCTGGGCTCCACTGTGGTTGTAAGTCGAGGACTACCTGTACATCACCCATTCTATTCCTGCCTTTCTTCTGCAGGCACAAGCAAGTAACCATTGCCTGGGTAATCAAGATCAGCTGGACTTTCCTTTTCTTGCACCCCATCTTCTTCTTCGGTGGGAACAGGTATCTGGCCAGAGTTGTGGCTGTGTTGGGCAAACCGATCCAGCAAGAGCTGCCTAAGAAACATGATTGGAATGGGTAGAGCAGCCACAATGATCAGACTAATGAGAAGGCCCAAGGCCCATGGTGGGTATTCCAGCTGTTCCTCCTCTGCCTGAAATGGGAAGGGAGAGAGTAAATTTTAGATGCATTATCTCCCTTTTACATCAGGCCTCTTCTGTACATTCCCTGATTGTGTCAACAAGAGAATTCAGTGGAAAAAGATCTTCTCCGCATGCTGCTCCATAAGTAAGCCATAATATGATGCATTTGTTTGGGCTTAACAATCTGAACTGTATATATGATCATTAAGAATTGTGCATTGCTTCTGGTGGCACCGCAGGCTCTGACAGACGCTCCTCTTGGACCATCAGCCCCGCGATTTCGTTAAAACTGCCAAGACAACGCAAATCAGCTGTCTGGCGGCTTGGAAACCTTCCCCTCGGGAGAAGAGAGGAAGGCGAGCAGCCGACTAAGGTAGAGCTCCCCAAAAGCCCTAGGAGTAATTCTGGGGCTTGGAGGGTGAGAGCTCCCTGGTAGTTCGACTGAGCTCCGAATCCGAGGCTTTTCTGCTTCAAGCAGAACAAGACGCCGCGACCACCCCTGCAATCAACATTCAGATTCAAAATAAGCTTGAAGCAGGCAGAACAAAAACAGGAGTCCTAGCAACTGCAAGTACTGAACTTCAACTCTGTGTCTATACTTCTTCCTTCTAAGACTTTTAAAACGAAAGCAAAAATGGTGCCTGAACTGTAACGGCGTGAAAGTGAAAGTTATAGTGAAAGTGATAGTTAACATCGTTAGCGCTTCTAAGGCTGTTTAAGATTATTGGATTCTACACCAAAGAAAGAAAGATTTAAAGTGGAAAGACTACAGTTTGGACTTTAAATAAACTATAATACTTACAAAAGATTTAAAAACATTTGGACTTATTGATTTGGTTGCTGTAGGAAGTATAAATTGAAAGCTAAAAATGGCTTCTAAGCAAATAAAATCTGGCTTTAAAAGTGCTGGAGGATCGCCAGCACAACCACCAAAATTACAATCTTTGTCTACTTCAAATCCACAAATATTGACTTTGGAAGTTCTACAGGAATCACTGCAGGACGCTTTGAAGCAACAAACTTCTTTTTTAGAGGGGAAAATTAAGGGAGTGTCTGAAGAAATGGCTGAAATTAAAGAAGTTATACGAATTCGGAATAAAGAAATAAGAGAAGACATAGTAATGGCATTTCAGGGTCTGGCAAAACACATTGAATTGTTGGATGAAAGAGTAAAAGAAATTAATCAGTCCAATTTGAATTTGGAAAATAAAATGGATAAAGTTCAGACTAAGGTGGATAGGGCAGATGATGAAGTGGTGATGTTACAGTATAGAGCGATGGAATTTGCTCTGAGAGTAAGAGGTTTGAGAGAACACAATCGAGAGAACTTGAGAGAGATCTTTGCAGAGGTTTTTGCAAAGATAACTGGGGAGCAACAAGCAGATCTCTCATTGCAAATTGACAAAATATATCGTATTAATTCCTGGTTTGCCAGACAGAATCAATTGCTAAGAGACATTGTGATTTACTTTACAACGAGGAGGACCCAAAATGAAATTTTACAAGCTTTCTATAAAAATAAACTTCAAATTGCAGGACAAGAGGTTTTAGTGCTAAAAGAAATTCCCCCCAAAATGTTGAGAAGCAGAAAGGAGTTTGCTTTCTTGGTGGATGAACTTAGAAATCGACAGATTCAGTTTAGATGGGATGTTCCAGCTGGACTGGTGGCGAATTATATGGGAGAAAGGTATCGCCTTAACACAATTTGGAAGGCAAGAGATTTTTATACTAATGTATTAAAGGCTGGATGTGCACCATCTCAGGAAATGAGGAGAAGAAAGGAAGAACTGGCAATACAGGGACAGAAGGAAAGTAAACAGCCACAAGCTGCAGGAGAGACCTCGCTTATTGAAGAAGATTTATTAATACTGATTATAAGATTTTTGCTAAAATACTAGCAAATAGGTTAATGGTAATTATGCAACAAATGATTCATAATGACCAATCTGGATTTATAAGTGGGAGACAAATGAAAGGTAATGTAAGACAAATTGTAAACTTATTGGAATATCTGTAAAGGAACAACCAAGTCCCTGCAGCGCTTATCTTTTTGGATGCGGAGAAGGCATTTGATAGATTGAATTGGCAATTTTTATTGAAAATAATAGAAAAGATGCATTTTGGAGAATACTTTACACAATCTATTAGGGCAATATATCAGAGACAAACAGCACAAATAATAATTAATGGTGGTTTAACAGAAACTTTTAAAATTGAAAAAGGAACAAGGCAGGGATGCCCTTTATCACTATTATTGTTTATTTTAACTTTGGAACCATTACTGAATAAAATACGAGGGTCAAATAAAATGAAGGGAATTAAAATTAGACATCATGATTATAGATTAAGAGCATTTGCGGATGACTTGGTTGTTACTTTAACTCAACCAGTACAATCAGTTACAGGCTTACTTGATATAATTATCCAATATGGTCAAATGTCTGGATTTAAAATAAATAAACAAAAAACAAAGATAACAGCTAAAAATATGACGGTAAAGCAAAAAAGAAGAACTGGAAAGACTAACAGGATTTGAAATAGTAAAAAAGGTTAAATATTTAGGGGTCTATATTACAGCCTCAAATGTAAAATTATATAAAAATAATTATGAATTGCTATGGTAAAGAATACAGAAAGAGATGGAAAATTGGGGGAAATTACAATTATCTTTGTTGGAGAGAATAGCAGCAATAAAAATGAATGTTTTACCTAGGTTTTTATTTTTGTTTCAAATGATACCAATACTTAAGAAAGATGATAATTTGAGGGAATGGCAGAAGGGTATTAATAAATTTGTTTGGGCAGGGAAAAGACATTGAATAAAGTTAAAAATAATGCAAGATATACGTGAAAGAGGAGGTCTTAAAATGCCTAATCTAAGATTATACTATGAAGCAGCTGTCCTAACAATAATTAGTGACTGGATTAATTCAACAGAAGAAAGAATATTGAATATTGAAGGATATGATTTGTTATATGGCTGGCATGCTTACTTATTATATGACAAAAAGATGGATAAGACCTTTAAAAGCCATATACTAAGGAATGCCTTGTTACGAGTTTGGAAGAAGTATCAATATAAGTTAAATTATAAGATACCTATATGGGCAATACCCAGACATGCGACAGAGAATATAAGTGTAGAACAAAAGCAAGAGGTGATTACCTATAAAGAGCTTCTTAAAATGGAAGGGGGTATATTGCAGTTAAAATCTATTAAGGCATTAAAAGAAGAAAAAATAATTCAAACTTGGTTTCAGTATGGACAGTTGCAAGCTAGATGGAAAGAAGACTAGAGAATTCGTATCATGCAGAAGGAGGAAAATTTGGTAAAACAAATTAGAGATCAAGGTCAAATGCATATAAAAAGATTATATAATATACTGATAGAAATAGACTCAGAAACGGAATTAGTTAAGAACTGCATGATAAAATGGGCACAAAACATTCAGGAACCAATGATGATGGAAACTTGGAAAAAATATGGGTTAGAAATGTAAAATTTAACGCACAAAATTTAAGAGAAAATTTTTATAAAATGTTTTACGGATGGCATTTGGATCCTAAAAAGTTGGCTTGTATGTATCCGAATTTGCAATCTAAGTGTTGGAGATGTGATTGTGATGATGCTACTTATTATCACATATGGTGGACTTGTAAAAAAGTTAAAGCATTTTGGATCAAAATATGGTGGATTATCCAAAATATTCTTAAAAAGAAGATAAAGTTTACTCCACAATTGTTTTTGTTGGGTATAATCACAGATTGTATGGTTATAGAGACTAAATTGATTTTAAATTTAATAACTGCAGCTAGACTTTTGGTGGCGCAATACTGGAAGAAGGAAGAATTGCTTACTGTTGAAGAATGGACATTAAAAGTGGCAAATTTGGCAGAAATGGCGAAAATTTCAGCATATTTGAAAGATCATTCACAAGAAAGATATATATCAGAATGGAGAAGATGGATTGATTATATTCAAAACAAATATCGAACTAAAAAGTATCAAATAGCTTATGAATGAATAGAAAAGTTAAGAGTATGTATATTTAGTTAAGTAAAAGGCGAGTTAAAGTGTCAAGGGGGAGATAAGAATCTGTGTAGTTAGTAACTTAGCTTAGCATATGATTGTTAATTGTTTTACCCTGTATTTTGTTCTGGGAAGTCCGGGGGGTGGGGGGTGGAGGGGGGAGGGGAAATATTTGATTTTTTTTCTTTTTTGTAAAACTTTTCAATTAAAAAAAAAAAGAATTGTGCATTACTATTTGTAATATTTTTCAAATTATATCTAAGCAAAGATGCAATACTATGTAAATAATATGTAAATAACATGTATTTATATATTAACACCATGGAACCGAAAAATGTTGAATTGTATTACTATATTTCATAACAATCTGAACTGTGTGTTTGTTGTTTTTTTTTAATTCTAACTGAAGGTTAAGGCTAAACATATTATGTGAACCCACACTTTAAATCAGAGGTCCCCAACCCTGGGGCCTGAGCCCAGTACCAGGCTGTGGCCTGTTTGGAACAGGGACGTGGAAGTGACAGGTGAGTGTGTGCCTGCAGCTCAATTTGTACAAGCAGCAGGCATGCATGCCCACCACTTGCGCAAATGGAGCTGCATGCACGCATGCATTTGCCTGCTGCTCACAAGGAACCATCCCTTCCCTCCCACACCTGCCAGTCTGTAAAGCCGGAAAGACTGGAGACGACTACTTTAAACAGTCCCTAGATTTCATTTTATTTTTGTTTGTTTTCAAACAGAAGACAAGCAGGCCAAGTGCAACGCATGAAACACAAGAGGAGATAAAATTTCTTACCTTTTCTCGGTTCCAGGCGGTGTAGGTGGGGCGTTTCATGACCAGGTACACCAAACTCGCTAGCAACAGGCACAACATTGCTGCCAGACTCACAAAGCGCCACATGTAGCTGTAGATTTTCCACGGCCGCCAGCCCAGCATGTTTTCTATGTCATCCAAGAACCTACAGAAAGAGAGACATACAGGCAAAAGTAGCAGAGAGCTGAACAAGATTGTTTGCGCAATTTTGCCGATTAAACCAGCAGTGAAATGCTACTGGTTCACGCGAACCGGTAGTTTAAAAAAAAGCTACCAGTTCCTTCAAACAGGTATTTTCGATGATCAGTTGTGCTGCGCAATTTAAAATCGCTAGAAAGCAAGAAATCATGCTTTCTAGTGAATCTAAATGGTGCGACACAGCTGTTCCCCTCCCTCGCTGTTCTATTTACCTTCCCAAGCCTCCTTTTTCCACGCAAAGCGTGTGTTTAATGCATACTACGCATGCACGCAGTGTGCATTTGTGTACAGTGTGCATGTGTGCACAGCATGCATTTGGCATGCACCGTGCATGTGCGGGCAGTGAACTGGCGGCAAACCGGGGAAGATTTCACCACTGGATTAAACCCCACCTTTCTTTCTCCAACTTCCCACCACACAAACAAATTGGAAACATGCAGGGATCGGAGGAAAGGTAAGAGAATTACCTGTCAGCTCCATAGACCCAGCCTATGGCAAAAGCTTCGCCGGCTACAACAATAAGCAGGGGCAGAGTGGCTGAATAGTCATCAAACATAGTCACAAAATAGTTGCCTGAGCCTTGAACAAAAATCAAGCCCAGCAAGAATCCAATCATGCAGCACAGGACTGTAGGGAGAAAAAACATAAAAAAATATTGGCATGAACAGGTACCTGTCAGAATGTCTGGATCAGTACAGACAAAAGAGAGATGCCATTGCTATTTTTATTTAGCATCACAGGCATGATCAGAGAGTCATAAGCAGCATAACATACACGTGGCAGCATTTTTTAAAATAGGAGATGCTATCTGGATCACAGCTAAGGGTAACGTAGGCATGTAACCATTATTTTAATGGCCTATCGTCATCAGATATCTACAGCCAGTAGATATCTCCATCAGAGAGCCTATGTCAAACAGAGTTGTGAGCAAAATGCAAGGTGGCTGAGCCCAACTACTTTGCTGCAGTCTTCCCACAGAAGTTACAGCATGACAGAAGAGGAGCAAGAGTACAAAAGAGCTGTGGGACCTGGAAGAGATTGACATCTGGGGACAACAACCAGCTGCTTGGTTTTTTTAAGCCCAGGTTTGGGATGCCTGCTGGTTATATAAGCTGGGATGGAGAAGATACTATCAGATCTCTTGCCCAAGATTCAGAAAACATGGTACCAGCCCAAAGGAAAATATAGAACTGGAGGCCAGACTAGGATTATGTACCAGGGGTGAAATGTAAAATGTGTTACTACCGGTTCTGTGGGCGTGGCTTGGTGCGGGGGTGGGGGGTGGGGGGTAATGTGACTGGGTGGGCGTGGCCAACTCTTTTTTTTTTTTTTTTAACTTTTCAAAGCATTTTTTCTAATGCTTTGAAAAGCCTCTGGCGATCAGGCAACTCAGCTGGGATCGTCAGAGAGGCTTTTTAAAAAATTCTTTGAAAAGCCTCTCTGCCGATCAGGCAACTCAGCTGGGATCATCAAAGACTTTTCAAAGCATTTTTTTTACCACCTCTTCGGCCAAGAGGTTGCAGAAAAAAATGCTTTGAAAAGCCTCTGAGGATCCCAGCTGAGCCATGCGATCATCAGAGGCTTTTTTTTTTTTTTTACTTTTCAAAGCATTTTTTCATCGGAAGATGTTGTAGAAAAAATGCTTTTAAAAGTAAAAAAAAAAAAAGCCTCTGATGATCATGCGACTCAGCTGAGCATGTGGGGGGGGAGGCGGGCGCAGGGATTTTTGCTACCGGTTCTCTGAACCACCCGCCACCATCACTAGCCGATTGGGCGATCCGGTCCGAACCAGGAGCATTTCACCCCTGTTATATACCAATCATCTTCAATATACAAGCATTTATTTAGCAACCGTTTGAAGTTACAACAGCTTTGAAATAGAATGTTTTACGACAGGTTCTTGCACTTATGCTCATCGCGGCATCCCCAGTCATATGATCAAATTTGGGCACTTGGCAACCAATATGCATTATGTATTTATAATGGTTGCTGCGTCCACGGTCACATGATAACCACAATCACTCATACCTGTCTTCCTACAGGCAAAGTCAATAGGGAAAGGTGGATTTTCTTAAGAACCGCACGATTCACTTAACAACTGTGATGATTTGCTTAACAACAAAACAAATCATAAAATTGGGCATGACTGACTTAATGACTGCTTTGCTTAGCAACAGAAATTCTGGTGCCAATTGTAATCATAAATTGAGGATTATCTGCATGTTAACAGAGGTAAAAGCCCAAAATGATGTTTTTTCTCATGAAATACTTTAGAGGGAAAATTCCGATTGCATGGATTTAAAATGAATTGTAGTTGGAGCATTTGCTGTAAAGGAATGCCTGGTTTTTTTGCTTCATTGTGACATAAGAAATATGGAATTTGCATATCATCTTTTGTTCCTTCCTTCCCAGTGTCCTGCATAGTACCAGATTGATTTAAAGATGATTTTATTTTAAAATGCATTCATTGTCCTCTGGCACTCTAAAATAGGGAAATAGTAGCACCCAAATTCTGACCCAGCCATCTGAAGTAACACCATCAACAATCAACATTACTAGCATCCCATTTTAAATGCAACTCATTCTTCTGGAATCTAAAATCCTATCACCTCATCTTGCAGAATATTTTAAATCCTATCACCTGCTTAGCCGCCTATATTCTGTAGAGCAGGCTTGAGGAGAGGGAGGTGCAGCTGGTACTGTCAGCTTTGGAAACCATATGAGGCCGGAGGCTTCCACACTGCCACCATCTCATGTGTGGGAAAGTAGGAGGGGGGGATTTAGTAGAGTGATTGTATTTAGACAAAATAGCATTCTTCCTTTCGGTCAAGGTCAGGAGGATCCTGCCTCTGGAGGAATGGTTGGAGTGATGTCTCGAGATGGGACGGATGGTGATTGGAGCATGTGATTGACTGATGAGTGAGGGGATGGTTTTGGGGGTTTTGATTTACTGAAGGAAAACCCGGAACTCTCAGATTCAGGTTTTCCCAAGATGTGCCAGTATACCTACTCTAATAAATGGAACTTTGAGAAAATGCTTTCTTCAGAGTTTTTAATTGGAGTTGGGGTTTTTCTGGAACACTGACATTAACTCGAATTGTTCCGTGGCCCATGGAGCTCAAAGGGGGCCCATGAAGGGGAAATTTTAAAAATTATTTTACAAAACCAATTTTTTAAAAAGAAAAACAATATTGGATATATAGTTCATACTCTATACTTTGTGTGTATAGCAAAACCGCCTTGCAGTCTTGTTTGACATAACCTTTATTAATCTGAAACTCAGTGAACAGTTATTTATGTAATTTATTGAATTGAATTTCATTACTTGTTTATTTAAGTTTGCAAGTTTAGTTTCATTTCATTTATGAATATATTTTATTTATTTATGTAATTTATATGCCGCCCTTCTCCCGAAGGACTCAGGGCGGCTTACAAAGAACGGAACAAAAATTACATAAACATTAAAAATCCAATTAAAAATTGATTAAAATTATTTAAAATCACCCCTGCGAATCAGCCCATTTGATGAAAGAGCCACGTCTTCAATTCGCGGCGGAAGGAGAGGAGATCAGGGGCTGTCCTAAGGCCAGTGGGCAGCCCATTCCAGAGGGTCGGTGCTCCCACAGAGAACGTTCTCCCCCTAGGGGCCGCCAGCTGACATTGTCTGGCTGACGGCACCTTGAGGAGGCCCGCTCTATGAGAGCACACAGGACTATGGGAGGATGGCAGGAGATGATCCTGCAAGTACCCCGGGCCTAAGCCATGTAGGGCTTTATAGGTGAGCACCAGCACATTGAAACAGACCCAAAGGACCATTGGCAACCAGTGCAGCTCACGCAGGAGAGGTGTCACACGGGAGTAACGAGAAGCTCCTGTAACAACCCGCGCAGCCGCATTCTGGCCTAGCCATAGCCTCCGGGTGCATCTCAAGGGCAACCCCATGTAGAGGGTGTTACAGTAGTCCAACTGAGATGTAACAAGGGTGTGAGTGACCGTGGCAAGGGCATCCCGGTCTAGGAAAGGGCGCAACTGGCGCACCAGGCATACTTGTGCGAAGGCCCCCCTGGTCACGGCTGTCAAATGATCTTCTAAAGATAGCCGTGAATCCAGGAGGACACACAGATTGCGGACCCTTTCTGAGGGAGTAAGAACCTCCCCTCCTATCACAAGTGACAGGACCACTAGATCACGAGATGCCAGTATCCACAGCCACTCAGTCTTGGATGGGGTTGAGTCTGAGTCTGTTTCTTCCCATCCAGGCGCGTACCGTTTCCAGGCAGCGGGACATCACAGAAAGGGCATCCCCAGGGTGGTCCGGGTGGAGATATAAAGCTGAGTATCATCAGTATATTGATGGTACTTCACCCCGAAACCACGAATGATCTCACCCGGCGGCTTCATATAGATGTTAAAGAGCAGGGGGGAGAGAACCGACTCCTGCGGCATCCCACATGTGAGGGACCTCGGGGTGGATCTCTCTCCCCCCGTCCATACAAAATGCGAGCGGCCCAAGAGGTAGGAGAACCACCGTAAAACGGTGCCTCCTACCCCCAACCCCCCGAGTCGCTGCAGTAGGATACCATGGTCAATGGTATCAAAAGCCGCTGAGAGGTCAAGAAGGACCAGGATGGAGGAGCAACCTCGTCCCGGGCCTGCCAGAGATAATTCACTAGGGCGACCAATGCCGTTTCCGTGCTGTAGCCGCGCCTGAAACCTGATTGGTCCAGGTCCAGGTAGTCAGTTTCCTCCAGGAACTGCGGGAGCTGCTGTGCCATCATGGACTCAACAACCTTCACTATGAAGCGAAGGTTGGAGACTGGACGGTAGTTGTTAAGGGAGTCTGGATCAAGGGTGGGCTTCTTAAGGAGGGGTCGAACCAACCGCCTCTTTAAGTGTGACGAGGAAGACCCCTTCCCTTAAAGAAGCGTTGACAACTGCTTGAATCCAGCCTCCGGTCACCTCTGTGGCTGAAGAAACAAGCCAGGAGAGACAAGGGTCCAATAAACACGTGGAGGCACCTGGTCGACCCATAATCCTGTCCACTTCATCCATCGAAACAGGCTCAAACCCAACCCAGACGTTACCGTCTTTATATTTCATTTCAGTTTATGAATGGTTATGAAATGTCATCTCAAAAATCTGGAGCTCAAGAACGCAAGGAAGAACAGAGACATGATGAGATTAATAAAAAGGGGCGACAAACACTTTTTCAATTTGGCGTTAAATGCAAAACAAGCGAAACTAATCAAAATGAAACTTTAAATTCAGAACAATGTGAGACAAGTGCAGAACTGAAACAAAGGTCAGAATCACATGAGGCCAGTTTGGATTTTCAAGAAACATCAGATCTCAATTTAAAGATTTAGAGAGACAACTGAATGTTAGGGATGAGAGTACTATATGAGGGGGCCCATATCAGTCTTGTCCCAGCACTTAATAATCCTCTCTAGGGCCCTGCTGTAGAGTCCAAAGTACCGCAACCTAAAATCTCAGCCCTTGTGGTATATAACACACCCATGAATTTTGGTCTTGCCCCAGAGACTGACTGCCCCTTTGCAGTACCTGTGAAGAGTGTCCGCCGACGCTGGAGGCTTTGGAAGTTGTCCAATAAAGGAGTGATGATTCCTTGCATGTTACCTAACATGGTGCTCAGCCCTAAATTGAGCAACATAAAGAAGAACAGCATAGACCAGAAGGGGGCTGTTGGAAACAAGGTCATAGCTTCTGTGAAGGTGATGAAGGCCAGGCCTGTCCCTTCCACACCCTGAGGGAGAAAGAGAGAGAAATATGGACAATAGGAACTGTAGCAAATGTCAAATTTAAAGCAAATGGAAAACTTAATAGAGTCTTGCCCAATCTGGATTTTTTTCCAGATGTGAGGATTTCAACTTTTAAGATTTCCCCAGCCAGCATTTCCCTAGTTACACATCCAGAAGACACCAAATAGGGTGTCTGGGACAATTCTGGGAGTTGAATTCTGCAGATCTTAAAATTGCTAAGGTTGAGAAACACTGTGCTAAACTGGAAAGTTATGTTTTGACTGTCAAGTCATAATATATGCAGGGCCAATAGTTTGACTTCTTTTTATCCTAAATGCAGCTCTTTGCTTCTTAGGGTGAATTTCAGCCCAGCCATGACTGGGTCCACACACGTCATTCTAATCCATAATTTTGCTATTTTGGTTTTGCTGAACTCAGCCACTCAGATTTATAGATCCTGGTTAATGGTTTAGCAGCATGCTCTTGAATGATCTATAGTTAGCCACATTTGTGAGTCCATCCCTTGTCTACCTATTCACCTTATTCATTTCATCTTCTACACGACAGTCACCAAGTTTCCACTCCTGCAATTGCTTCTTTGTATCATTCCATTGATCCTGATACCAATTGCTGTATTGAGCAGGTGAAAATTCAGACAGATTTGCAGGAAGCAATGCCGAGAGGGAGCCATTATTCACCAGCTCTGTCAAAAGATCTGCATTTCTGCCAAACAAATAAACATACAGTAGAAAGGCTAGAAAACACATGGACCTCCAAACAGAACATAAAAACCCAAACTCAGTGATCCGGAAGACATTAGACAAAGTTTGGGCAACCAAGGCTTGGAGGCAATATTGGAATTTCAAGAATAAGTTGGGGGACAACACTGGAATTTGATGTCCAACACATCTGGAGCAATGGTGGATTGCTACCGGTTCACTCCAGTTTGGGCGAAGTGGTAGCAGCAGTGGCGGGAGGCTCCACCCACACACCCGGACATCATTAAATACGATCTGCGCAGAAGTGGTGCACACGCAAACGAAACCAGCACATGCGCACGAGCGAACTGGTAGCAAAGGTAAGTGAAACCCACCCCTGATCTGGAGGGTTCCAGGTAGAGTTTTAACTGTTGCAAGCTAATTGGTGGTATAGTGGTTAGGATGCAGTATTGTAGACTAACTCTGCCCACAGCCAGGAGTTTGACTGGCTCAAGGTTCACTCAGTCATCCATCCTTCTGAGGTCAGTAAAATGAAGACCCAAATTGTTGGGGTTAATATGTTGACATTTGTAAAGCATTCAGAAAGTGCTGTTAAGCACTATGGAGTGGTATATAAGTCCAAGTGCTGTTGCTATTTTTATGATCACATGCTTACATACAACAAACAATCAATATATATAAATATGTTTTATGGACTGGCCATTAACTCTAATAAGGAATGTCCAATAAGGCAGAGGTGTCAAACTGAAAAAAAGTTCACTCAATCAATTCCAATTTCTCATGAAAGAAAAAGATCTCACAAAGTTGGAATTGATTGTGTGAACTTTTTTTTTTAGTCCCACAAACATGTTTTCCTGCACAGGGTGGTGAGAAGCATGATAGAGAAACGTGACGGAGCTGGAAATCAGATAAGCAAAGAAATGCTTGGGGCAAGTGAGAGCCTGGGCAGTGGTAGGTGGGGCAAGCTGGCCTGGGCGGTGGTGGGTGGGGCAAGCTCTGAGGCATGGTGCTGCAATGGCAAAACAGGCAACGGAGTGGCCCTCTCTTCTCCCCGCTCCTCCTCCTTCCCTCATGTTGGCTGCTCCATTTCTCATTTCTACATTACAGTGCAGCGCTCAGGATCCACTTAGATGGGGGGGGGGGAAATAATTTGCCTGACCAAAATAACCCCGCAGTGTCCCCTGCATTGGGCTCAGCTTCGATCGGGGTTGGTCGGTGGCTCCATCAGCAGCAAACGAAACAGCCCTATCGTGCTGCGTCTCCTCCTGCCGCCAAGCACGCCCAGCCGTGCGTGGCCTTTCCTCTGCCTTTCTTTCCCTCACGGATCGTGATGGACAAAAATACAACGAAGCTGCCCACTATAGTCAAGGCCAGCCCCGCTAAACAAGTAGCAGCCACGGTGGTGGCGGAGCGTAGGACAGAGAAACAAAGGGTATAAATTGTACATGTACTTTTCAGCCCAAGACAATCCTAGGATTTGCAATCCTTGGGAGAAAGGTATTTGGGGGGAGTGGGGGAATAAGCATATTTCTTTATTGGAACCACTCATCAGACAAAGAAGCAGAAGAAAAAAAGCTATCTGGTCTCCATACAGTGGATTCAAAGCATTCCTAATGTTGTCTTTTCCTGCAAGATACAGGCCATGTACCAATAGCTTTGCCCTCCCCACTTTCTTGTTTTGGGATAAGAAAATGAAGATTAAAAACCAAGAAATGATATTACAAAAGTTTTTCTTTTTAGCTGTTGCTAAACGTATTTCAAAAGCAGAAGAAAAAAAACCTGAAGGGGCCTAAAAGTGCATTTATCACATTTTTCTCAGAACAATTAGCTGAACTCTGCATTGTTTATCATTATTTTAGGTAGTAAAACTTCAGTATTCAGGTTAAATTACCGTGTTGGCACTTTGCGATAAATAAATGGGTTTTGGGTTGCAGTTTGGACACTCGTCTCTAAAAGGTTCGCTATCACTGGCTTACATCCTGCAACAATACCTTTTAAAACCATCCAACAACATTGGCCCATCCCAAATCCTTGGGAAGGACTTGATAGGTAGATTAAAATGCCAAATGTAGTCTAAACATCTGGTTGACTGTGCAATGAACCATAACAATATCCAGTTATTTCCAGGCATAACTGGGAATAATACCTAATACTATCTCAAGCTGTGAAATGCCCTGCCTTTCTCATAATTAGCATGAAGGCGACAAAGTCAGTCAAGCCATTTTAACTGCAAGATAGGTAACAGCAATGGGTACTATAAATCCAATATGCCACAAGAAGGAGGGATGGCTGAAAGATGCCCATTTTTCTGGGAGTAAATAAGACTTGTCCCACTTATATCTGATACACGTGGAGCCAAATAGCCCAGCCAACTTAGGACCTACCTTCTGCTATTACACCTCCCCTTCAGTACTTGAAAAGGGGTATCATATCCCCACTCAATCCTTTCTTGCAGGACTGATCATAGCACTTAGACTTATATACCGCTTCACAGTGCTTTACAGCCCTCTCTAAGCGGTTTACAGAGTCAGCATATTGCCCCCAACAATCTGGGTCACCATTTTACCCACCTCGGAAGGATGGAAGGCTGAGTCAACCTTGAGCCAATTAGGATCGAACTCCTGGCAGTGAGCTCAGTTCACCTGCAATACTACATTCTGACCACTGCGTCACCAAAGCTCTTAATTGCATTTATCCTCCTTTAACCCACAGTTAGGTGGACACTAACCTTACAACACAGTTGTGTGCCAATACATTGGCTCGGAAACCCAGCACGGCAAAAACCACCAGTGTGGCCAACACCGAGGTAAGGAAATTGATGCCAGACACAAGCAACCCATCGATGTGGCAGTTGTTATGCTGAGGATTGTAGCTGGAGTAAGCAATGATGGTGCCGAAGCCCAGGCCCAGAGCAAAGAACACCTGGGTGGCTGCCTGACGCCAGACCTGCATATCTCCCCAAATGGACAGCTTGGAGAGTGGGGAAAGGTAAGATATTGTGAGGAAGGGACAAAAGGCATCATTTCGTATTTCTGCACCTCTGGCCCTTTTCTCATGTGCTGAAAGGCATAAAAAAAACCTCAAGATGTTTTGGTCATCTCATGACTGGACTATACCATGCATTACACACAGGATTGCCCTTGAAGACTATCTGGAGGCTACAGATAGTCCAGAATGTGGCAATATGGACAGTTATGGACAAGCCCATGTAATACCCCTGCTTCATGAGTTGCACTGCAGGCCAGCAGGCCTCCGAATGCAATTCAAGGTGTTGGTTATCATCTATAAAATCCTATTTGGCAGTGTTTCTCAACCTTGGCACTTTGAAGATGTGTGGATTTCAACTCCCAGAATTCCCCAGCCAGCTATGTTGCCTGGGGAATTCTGGGAATTGAAGTCCACACATCTTCAAGGTGTCAAGGTTGAGAAACACTGCTATATGGGATAAGAATTGGATTTTGAGGGATTGCCTATTTCTGCCTGGCAGAGCTAGCAAACTCCAAGTCCCGTCAATTAAACAATGTCATCTGATGGGACTCATCTCTGACATGAGATCTATATTATAGAACACCATCCCAACCTAGGTTTATTTGACTCCTGTCCTCACTGCAGGATTGTTTAAATGAGCCTTTAAAACCTGACTCAGTTCTCAGGTCTTAGATTAGAACAGATGTTGGGCCCCTAGTGGGATGTTTTCTTATTCAATTGATCTTAATTTTCTCTGGACTTCCTTTTGGTTGACATAAGTCATTTTTCTGTACAGCAAAAGCGCTGAAAAAAGTGCCTAATTTTAATGGTGTGAAGACATCTTGGCTGCAGCATTCCCATGGTTACATCATTAAAATTAGGGCACTTTGCAACCAGTATGTATTTACAGCAGTTCCAGAAGTCATGTGATCGCTATCAGCTGACTTCTGACAAGCAATATCAATGGGGAAGCCGATCAGTTTAAGGATTGCATGATTCCCTTAATAACTGCAATAATTCCCTTAACAGCTGTGACAATAAAAAATGTAAAATGGAGGCGACTCACTTAATAACCACTTTGCTAAGCAACAGAAATTCTGCTCCCAATTGTGAATATAACCCGAGGACTACCCATACTTCAAAACCAGGATGGCGCCCAAGGCTGGAATCTCTTACCGTAGGGGTGAACATGATCTTGATTCCATCAACTGCCCCTTCTAACAGCAAAGCACGTACTAGGAAGCACAAGAGAACCAAGTAAGGGAACAGAGAACTGAAATACAGAACCTGGGATGGAGAGAAATAATTTACATAATCAATAATCAATAATTTACATAATCAATGTCAATAATTTACATAATCAATGTAAAAATCAAGGTGTGGCGAGAATCATGCTGGCCGACGGCGCACAAGGGTAACATTTTGTTTTCATGTTTCTGTAGCTTCTTTTCTACAAATGTATGTATGTATGTATGTATGTATGTATGTATGTATGTATGTATGTATGTTTTATTAAACTTATACAGGCAGTCCTTAACTTACGACCACATTTGAGCCCAAAATTTCTGTTGCTAAGTAAAACAGTTGTTAAGTGAGCTTGCCCCATTTTATGGCCTTTCTTGCCACAGTTAAGTGAATCACTGCAGTTGTTAAATTAGTCAAATTAGATTCACTGTTGTTAAGTGAATCTGGCTTCCCCATTGACTTTGCTTGACAGAAGGTTGTAAAAGGGGCTGCAATGGTCGTTAAGTGTGAAAACTGGTCATAAAGTCACTTTTATCGGTGCTGTTGTAACTTTAAACGGTCACTAAATGAACGAAGGACTATAGGTATAGCTGCCCATCTCATACACAGCGACTCTGGGCAGTCTACAACATTAAAAATCCACACTTAAAAATTCACAGTTCTCTTCATTCAGTCTATAATCCAAATTATTTGGTTCCCCTTCTTATGCCTCTTCTTCCCCTTCCTTCCCAATTCCCTTCCTCCCTGAAATCCCAAAGTAAATGCAAATTTCCTCAGCTATAAGATCAGCTAGTGAAGATGAAAATGTGGTCCACAGTATCTAGGTTGAGGAAGAGAAGACAACTATATGCAAGGTAATGGTTGGGATGTCTATTACAGGTAGTCCTCAACTTACGACCCATCATTTAGAAACTTTTTGAAGTTACAACAGACCTCCCTAGGGCTACATAGCCTGGATTTGAAGTTCTGGTGCCCCCTCCCCACCCACCCCCCAATCAAGTGATCATATAGTGGACGTTCAGCAAGCAATCTACATTTGCAACAGTTTTCAGTGTCCTGAAATCATGTCACCATGATTTACAACTTTTTTGCTGGAAACCAGCATTTACTTCCAGTTTGCAGCAAAAAAAAAAAAACGTCCATTGCGAACAATGGATTTACTTAATGACTCAATGAACCCTTAACTGCTGCAAATCAGATCATAAAGTGGTGTTCCGCTTAATGACTGAAATGGTTTATGGCCATAATTTAGAGCTCAGTTACAGATGTAAGTCGAGGACTACCTGTACAGTGGTGAAATGAACTTACCTTCACTACCGGTTGGAAATGTGAGCGCGTGCATCTCTTCTGTGCATGCACAGAGGGTCAAAAATGGGATGTAATGACATCCCGGTGGGTGGGCAGAGTCTCCCGCCGCCAGCCCTACTGGCTCGCGTGAGCTGGGTAGATCCCGCCAGATTTCACCGCTGTACCTGTATGAAGTTTCTGAGCGAATATTTTGTGTTAAGACAGAAGAATGGACACAACCCACCTTGCCTGATGATTTAATGCCTTTGATCATGGCGAGACAAACCAGCATCCAAGCAGCAAAGAGGCAGCCAGTAAGGGCTGGGTCAAGACCCCCACTCTCCTCTATGGAGTTGGTAATGTGCAAGGCCTTTCGGTTCCAGAAATAGATAGTGGGAGAACTGTCCGTGCATTCAGATTCTGTGACTGAAAAGAGAGCGAGAGGGAGAGGAAAAGAAAAAGAAATAGAGAGTCTGTTAGGGTTAAGGATAAATGACCAGCTTTTCCTTTTCCAATGATGTTGTAATAAAGAAAACAGGACATTTATTTTGGAATATTGTGGATAAAGTTCATGCGTGTCTAGTACATTTAAATATATTGATTTCCAGGATGCCTCTGGAAATCTATCCCAAATGGATGTTTCTTTTTCTCATTTCATGGCAATTCCATGTTATTTTAGAACTGTAAAGATTACAAAACTGACTTTAGCAAGTACAGAAAATATGAGCAAAGGGCAGATTTATTTGCAGTTTTTCTTTCACTAGCCAGCCAAATATATAAATGCAGAAGTATTTTCAGAAAAGGCAGTGAGGGTTTTTCCATTTTGAGGCTTGTATCCTTTAGTCTTCAGTTCCTGCATTGTTTGCACTTGAAATGTTCGGTAATTTGATGCATTCAAATGTATTTTCCCAGACTGCAGCTATGGCGTGCTTTTCGGCATGCAGAAAGTCTCAATTTCAAATTATAATCTATTTTTTGACACCTAAGCAGGGTTGGGAAAGATTCTTCTCTGGGAATCTGCAAAGACTGATTCTCAGCATTCCTAAACAAACCTTGACAGCCCCAAACAATCCACGCTGAAAACGGAGTTGGCAAATGGTTTATTTCAGCTGCAAGGTAGCTCCGAGGCAACACTAAATTACATTAGTTTAAAGTTGGCGCTGAGAGCAGTCGCCTCTCTGTGCTTTTTATATGTCCGCACAGGCTCCACCCGTCCCACATACATAATGAACAGCTGAGCTAGTCTCAGCTGATCGAGGCATTCAAATGGGCTGCCAATTATCCCTGCGTCGGCCCGTGATGTCATTAAACACTGCTGTCGCCTCCATTCGCCTGTGATCCTCCACTGCCTCCATTCGCTGCCGATCCTTTCCTCGACACGTCTGATCACCTAACACCCGGTGTCACCATCACCAACCGCTGTGAAGAGCTTCCCCATTTCAGCTTCCAGATAGCTTGAGTTTGCGTTCCCATGGCCTCCTCTTCACCTCCCATATGCATTGTCGAGCAGGAGACTGGGCTCGACACTGATACTATTTAGGTGTAAGACACTGGATGGACCAATTGCCTATTTGGATTAAGGTAGCTTCCAATGTGTCTCAAGTTCTTGCAATTTTCCTAAACAATTCAAATGCTGTGCCAATTTTCCAGGGTGAACAGATAAAATATGTTGAGCCTTTTCACAAAGGTAATCAACTATAATTTAAAAAAAATATCTTCCAATGTCTGCTCGTTACTACTTCTTTTCAGAATAAAGAGCAATTTATCATTAAAATTCCTCAGCTTCAGTTCTGAGCTACAAATGCCTGTAAATTTCAAAGTTTCTACTTTTATGTATTTCAAAAGAAATACTTTGTTATAAAGAAAGACAGAGAAAATGTTATAAGGAATATTGTAAAGTCTTCTTCCTTTTCCAGCAGCGGCCAGCTAGGTAACACCCAATCAAAGAAATTTCCTCTCATTTCCAAAGTACCTAAAACAGACAATTTATTTTATTTATTTAGCATATGGGGTTGTACATTGGAAGCCAGGAGTCTACAATGTTATTACAGAATAATAGTTTGGCTACCTTAAGATGATAAGGCTTAACAATAATAAAATCGTAACAACAATAAAAGAGAAAGCCATAAATAACATAGCAAGAGATCTTTTTTTAAATAGAACTTGCTTATGACTAAATACTGTAGAAAGAGTTTAGTCCATGGAAAAGACTGCTGACTAATATAGCAAGGTTTACTGTACTATCTAAATGACAAAGATCTGCATGACCACTAGATGGCAGCAGTTGTTTCTGTATCATTTTCATTTTCTTTAATACTGCAATAGTTTTCCAATATTGACAAGCGCATGGATTTCATTTCCCAGAATTCTCTAGCCAGCATGTTGGTGAGAATATTTTGGGAGTTGAAATCCTTTCATTTTTAAAGTTGCCATGGTTGAGAAATATTATTTTAATAGTTGCCTAGATTTTTGCAGTCCAAGTACGGACTTAACAGTGGGGAATCACTGTTAATTTACTTAGACAATTTCTAAAGGATATATAATGTAGAAACTATTATTTAGCTCCTTCTGTATCCAGGATATGACATTTCATGGCACTGGGGCGGGGGGGGGGAAGACTTTTTTTAAGAGATCAAGTTTAATTCCTGGTTATCTGTCAAGAACTCAAAAGATTGCTGTGTTCCAACTCAACCTTCTGGTTTATTTATAATCTTCTATCCCTATATTCTTTCATGGTGGATTAGCAAGATTATACTGTATATGCCCCCCTTCATGGATCAACTGCCTTGTCGTGGCGAAGGGGCTCGCGTAGCTCAATGAAGCTATGAACTATGCCGTGCAGGGCCACCAAGACAGACAGGTCATAGCAGAGAGTTCTGACAAAACGTGACCCACTGGAGAAGGAAATGGCAACCCACTCCAGTATCTTTGCCATGAAAACTCCATGGACAGTACCAAAAGGCAAAAAGATATGACGCTGGAAAATGAGCCCCTCAGGCCGGAAGGTGTCCAATATGCTGCTGGGGAAGAGCAGAGGGCTAATACTAGTAGCACCAGAAAGAGTGATGCGACTGGGCCAAAGCCGAAAGGTCGCTCAGCTGTGGATGCATCTGATGGTGAAAGGAAAGTCCGATGCTGTAAAGATCTATTCTCCATAGGAACCTGGAACTTAAGCTCCATGAATCAAGGCAAGCTGGAGGTGGTCAAACAAGAGATGAAAAGACTGAACATCGACATCTTAGGAATCAGCAAACTAAACTGGACAGGAATGGGTGAATTTAATTCAGATGACCATCAGGTATACTATTGCAGGCAAGAATCCCTTAGAAGAAATGGAGTAGCCTTCATAATCAATAAAAGAGTAGGAAAAGCAATACTGGGATGCAATCCCCAAAATGACAGAATGATCTCAGTTCGAATCCAAGGCAAACCATTCAATATCGCAGTTATCCAAGTCTATGCCCCAACCACTGGTGCTGAAGAGGATGAAACTGACCGGTTCTATGAAGCCCTACAGCACCTTACAGAATTAACACCAAAAAATTATGTCCTTATCATCATGGGGGATTGGAATGTTAAAGTAAGAAGCCAAAAGATAACCAGAATAACAGGCAACGTTGGCCTTGGAGTACAAAATGAAGCAGGGCACAGACTGATATTTTGTCAAGAGAATATGATGGTCAGAGCAAACACTTTTTTCCAACAACCCAAGAGACGACTCTACACATGGACATGACCAGACCACATGACCAGACGGTCAACACAGAAATCAGATTGACTATGTGCTCTGCAGCCAAAGATGGAGAAGCTCTATATAGTCAGTAAAAACAAGACCAGGAGCTGACTGTGGCTCCGATCATGAGCTTCTCGTTGCAAAATTTAGACTTAAATTGAAGAAAGTAGGGAAAAGCACTAGGCCACTCAGGTATAAACTAAATCATATCCCTGATGAATATACAGTAGAGGTGACAAATAGATTTAAGGAATTAGATCTGATACACAGAGTGCCTGAAGAACTATGGACAGAGGTTCACAACATTGTACAAGAGGTAGCAACTAAAACCATCCCAAAGAAAAAGAAATGCAAGAAAGCTAAATGGTTGTCTGAGGAAGCATTACAAATAGCTGAGGAAAGAAGGGAAGCGAAAGGCAAGGGAGAAAGAATGCAGTTGAATGCAGAATTCCAGAGAATAGCTAGAAGAGATAAGAGATAGAAGAGATAAGAATGTATTCTTAAATGAACAGTGCAAAGAAATAGAAGAAAACAACAGAATAGGGAGCATCAGAGATCTCTTCAAGAAAATTGGAGATATGAAGGGAATGTTTCATGCAAAGATGGGCGTGATGAAGGATCAAAATGGCAGGGACCTATCAGAGGCAGAAAATATTAAGGTGGCAAAACTACACAGAAGAACTGTACAAGAACGAGTTTAACGTCCCTGATAACTACAATGGTGTGGTCACTGACCTTGAGCCAGACATCCTGGAATGTGAAGTCAAATGGGCCTTAGGAAGTCTGAGCAACAACAAAGCTAGTGGAGGTGACAGTATTCCAGCTGAGCTATTCAAAATCTTAAAAGACGATGCAGTAAAAGTGGTACACTCAATTTGCCAGCAAATTTGGAAAACTCAACAGTGGCCACAGGATTGGAAAAGGTCAGTTTACATTCCAATTCCAAAGAAAGGCAATGCCAAAGAATGTTCAAACTATCGCACCATTGCACTCATTTCATATGCTAGCAAAGTTATGCTCAAAATCCTACAAGCTAGGTTTCAGCAGTATGTGGACCGAGAACTACCAGAAGTACAGGCAGGATTTTGAAGAGGCAGAGGAACTAGAGATCAAATTGCCAACATATGCTGGATCCTGAAGAAAGCTAGGGAATTCCACTTCTGCTTCATTGACTATACTAAAGCCTTTGATTGTGTGGATCACACAACAAATTGTGACAAGTTCTTAAAGAAAGGGAGTACCAGACCATTTTATTTGTCTCTTGAGAAAGCTAAATGCAGATCAAGAAGTAACAGTGAGAACTGGACACGGAACCACTAATTGGTTAAAAATTGAGAAAGGAGTCCGGCAAGGATACTTGTATACTGTATACTTGTATACTGTCACCCTGCCTATTTAACTTATATGCAGAGCACATCATGTAACTTTGTTGCTTGTATCCTTATGATTTATATTGATATTGATTGTTTCCTAGTATGATTTGATTGCTTATTTGTACCCTACAACTATCATTAAGTGTTGTACCTATGATTCTTGATGAATGTATCTTGTCTTTTTATGTACACTGAGAGCATATGCATCAAAGACAAATTCCTTGTGTGTCCAATCACACGTGGCCAATAAAGAATTCTATTCTATTCTATCATGAGAAAGGCGGGGCTAGATGAAGGAGCCTTGGTGGCGCAGCGGATTAAAGTGCTGTTAAGTAGCACTTAGCTGCCAGCTGCCTGCAATTACTGCGAGTTCAAATCTCACCAGGTTCAAGGTTGACTCAGCCTTCCATCCTTCCGAGGTAGGTAAAATGAGGACCTGGATTGTGGGGGCAATAAGCTGACTTTGTATAAAAAAGAACACCGCTTAGGGGGGGGGCCAAAAGCCCTACTAAGCAGGTATATACAAAAGTATGAAGGCTATTGCTTAAAAGCATTGTAAGCCGCCCTGAGTCTCCAGAGAAAGGCATATAAATCGAACCAATAAATAAATAAATAAATGGAATTAAGATTGCTGGGAGAAATATCAACAACCTCAGATATGCAGATGATACCACTCTAATGGCAGAAAGTGAAGAGGAACTAAAGAGCCTCTTAATGCGGGTGAAGGAGGAGAGTGCAAAAGTTAGCTTGAAACTCAACATTAAGAAAACTAATGTCATGGCATCCGGCCCTCTCAATTCCTGGCAAATAGATGGGGAAGAAATGGAGGTAGTGACAGATTTTATTTTCCTGGGCTCCAAGATCACCCCAGATGGGGACTACAGCCAAGAAATTAAAAGACGCTTGCTCTTGGGGAGGAAAGCTATGGTAAATCGAGACAGCATGCTAAAAAGCAGAGACATCACCCTGCCAACAAAAGTGTGAATAGTCAAGGCTATGGTTTTCCCAGTTGTAATGTATAGCTGTGAAAGTTGGAGCATAAGGAAGGCTGAGCACCAAAGAATTGAGGCCTTTGAACTCTGGTGCTAGAGAAGACTCTTGCGAATCCCTTGGACTGCAAGGTGATCAAACTGGTCAGTCCTAGAGGAGATCAACCCTGACTGCTCTTTAGAAGGCCAGATCCCGAAAATCAAATATTTTGGCCACCTAAAGAGAAGGAAGGACTCACTGAAGAAGAGCCTAATGCTGGGAACGATTGAGGGTAAAAGAAGAAAGGGATGACAAAGAATGAGGTGGCTGGATGGAGTCACTGAAGCAGTAGGTGTGAGCTTAAATGGTCTCCGTGGGATGGCAAACGACAGGAAGGCCTGGAGGAACGTTGTCCATGAGGTCGTGATAGGTCGGACATGACTTCGCAACTAACAACAACAACACAACAACAACTGTATATGCCTACTTCAAAGCAGATCAGGAGTCTGTCCCTTTTTTGTCCACCCTGACTAACAGCAACTGTCTGCGATTCAAAAGTGTTTTTCTCAGGCCTATTTAGAAATTTTGCATCAAAATCATATGCTTTCCCTTTGAGTTAAAGCATGGTGTCCAGCCTTTTGGCTCCACACATTGAGTAAAGAGAAATTGTCTTGGACCACATATAAAGTATGTAATATAGTTAATGTATATAAATCACACAATAATCGTAAAAGTTTACAATCTTTTGGGAAAGCATTAGTAGCTGTCCAGGGCCACATGTGGCCAATGGACTAGACCGGGGGTCGGCAACCTGCAGCTCTAGAGCTGCATGCGGCTCTTTGGGCCCTCTCCTGCAGCTCCCTGTCAGATGATCCCACCACTGGGTGGCCCCTCCCCTCCTCCTCACTCCTCGCCTGCCCTGAGAAGAGAAGGGCAACTGCAGCGGATGGAGACTTCCTCTATATTCCAGAGTGGGAGTGAAGCGCTTCTCTACTTGCCTCTTTTTCCGGCCCTTGTTGGTGCTGTGCACGCTTTGGCCACTGGGGGAGATGCGTGACTTTGCTCTGCGCCAAAACACTGGCTGGGCCACCCGGCTGCAGCCGATGCTGCGTGTTGTAATGGGCTCCAGGAGGAGGAGGAGGAGGGGACACCGTCTCCCCCATTGTGCAGCGCGCTAAGTTTAAGTGCAAGAGCAGCAAGCAGCCACAGAGGCAGAGAGAGGAATGTGAGGAAACGCGCCCCAACCAGTGTCTCAGGGCGGAGAAAGTTGCACATCTCCCCATGTTCCTTATTCCTTAGCAAGCTGCACAGAGGAGGAGACGGCATCCCCTCCTGCTCCTTCTGGAGCCCATTACGATACAGAGCATCGGCTGGGGCGGCCCAGTTGGTGTCTTGGGGTGGAGAAAGTTGCGCGTCTCCCAACAAGGTTGTTTGCCAGAAAAAGAGGCAAACAGAGGGGCATTTCGTTTCCCCTCTGAAACACGAAGAAAGTCTCCATTCGCCTTCACTGCCTTTCTCAGGGCAGGCAAGGAGTGAGGAGGAGGGGAGGGTGAGGAGCGGGAGGCCCAGCCAGCCGTCAGGGAGCCATAGCAGGGGGATGAAAGAGCTTCTTTTATCTGGGAAAGAAAAAGAGATGGGGGAGAAAGATGAGAAGAGGGAAAGGGAGGGAGAAAGATGAGAGAGAGAGAGAGAGAAAGAGAGAGAGAGAGAGAGAGAGAGAGAGAGGGAGAAAAATGAGAGAGAGAGGGAGAAAGAGAGATGGGGAGAAAGATGAGAAAAAGGGAGGGAGGGAGAAAGATGAGAAAGAGAGGGAGAGATGAGAGAGGAAGAAAGAGAGAGAGGGAGAAAGAAGAAATGGAGAGAGAGGGAGAAAGATGAGAAAGAGAGGGAGAGATGAGAGAGGAAGAAAGAGAGAGAGGGAGAAAGAAGAAATGGAGAGAGAGGGAGAAAGATGAGAAAGAGAGAGGGAGAAAGATGAGAAAGAGTGAGGTAGAAAGAAAGAGGTAGAAAGATGAGAGAGGGAGGGAGAGAGAGAGGGAGATAGATAGAGGGAGGGAGAAAGAGATGAGAAAGGGAGAGGGAGAAAGAGGGGGGGGAGAGAGCTGTTTAAAAGAAAATACCTGGAGCCACAGAACCTGGATAGGAATGTCTGGGGGGGTGTCATGTGACTGGGTAGGAGTGAGTGATGTGAGTTGGCCATGCCCACCCAGATTTTGTGGCTCCCGGTGTTGTTTTTTGTGGGAAACTGGCCCAAGTGGCTCTTTGAGTGTTTAAGGTTGCAGACCCCTGGACTAGACACACCTGAGTTAGAGCCAACCTATACAGGTAGTCCTCGACTTGCAACAGTTCGTTTAGCGACCATTCAAAGTTACAATGGCACTGAAAAATATGACGTAAGACCGTTTTTCAGTTACAACCTTTGCAGCATCCTGATGATCATGTGTTCAAAATTCATGGGCTTGACAACTGATTCATACTTATGACTTCTGATCAGCAAAATCAACGGGGAAACCAGATTCACTTAACAACCGGGTTACTAATTTATCAACTGCAGCGATCCAATGAATAACTGTGGCAAGAAAGTTGTAAAATGGGGCAAAATTAAGTTAGCAAATGTCTCACTTAACAACAGAAATTTTGGGCTTAAATTTTGTGGTTGTAAATTGAGGGCTACCTGTAATTGTCAAACCACAGTTGGGACTGATCTACTCAACCAACTCCTGATATTTCAATATCAGTATTCTGAACAGTCTTAGAGGCTGAAACTTAGTTAGGAGGGGAAGAGCTGATTAAACCACTGTTCCACCCCACTTCTCAAGGTTGGAAACGGTGTGGAGGAATCCTTGTTAAAAGCAGCATAATTTTGTGATACAGAGATGCCACAAAAAACCGAAAAGGCCATGAATGGCTGTTGTTTCCTGTGTTTCCACTTACCTGCAGCTGTTTCGTTTTCTGCTCCTGGGCAATCACTCCACGGAAGGGGAAACTGGAAAGAATTACCCAAGTAGAAAAGACTCCATGCCATGATGACATTATAATATAGGGCAACAAAAGAACACACCTAAAAGGAAAGGCAAAAGGAGTCAGCGTTCCACATTATCCCTGAACATGGATACTTATTTTGATGAAGAGGGACCATTTGCAGACAAACTACAGATTATGTCAAAAACGTTTGAAAAGGAATGTGTTTAGAACATGCTAAACTTCTGAAATATTCCTATTTTCCAAAACAGAGATATGCATTTTTTTCAGACCTATGGACTAGCCATTCCAAGCTTTTCCAGGTTGAGGATTACACTCTAAACAGTAGGGAGCAGGCCAAAATAAAACTAAATTAGGTTTGGTTTCATCTATGATTTCATTAATTCAAATTAAATATTTTTAATAAGATAGTTCTCCAGTCATGTGTTCTTTTCCTTCTATCACATCACAAGCAAACACAATCTAAAAACATTTGAAGACGCAGCGGTTGCTAAACAAACCCATTGTTTGCTATGAGTTTTTTTTTATTAAAAACTAGAAAAAACATCAGATTTCAACTTTGCAGATTGTGCTCATGTGATTGTGGGACACTGCAAACGGCTGCAAATACAGGCTCATACAGGCTCACTGCTGAGCATCCAAAATGTGTTCAGATGACCACAGGGAGCCTTCCTGGCTATTGGAACCTCAGAACTAAGTTGGGTAGCCAGTATAATAATAATTTTTTAATAATAATAATTTTATTTCTATACCGCCCTTCTCCCGAAGGACTCAGGGCGGTGTACAGCCAATTTAAAACACAGGACAAAACAATGATTAAAAATTAAAATAATTAAATAGATTTGGCCGATTTAAAACCCCAAAAATTAAAATACCCCAATTTAAAATTATTATGTTGATAGCCCTGCCTGGCGGAACAACAGGGTCTTCAGTGTGCAGCGAAACACCCGGAGGTCGGAGATCTTACGTATTTCTAGGGGCAGTTCATTCCACAGGGCTGGGGCTCCCAAAGAGAAGGCCCACCCCCTGGGTGTCGCCAGCCGACATAACTTGGCTGATGGCACCCTGAGGAGACCCTCTCTGTGGGAACGGACTGGTCGGTGGGAGGCTATTGGTATAATTTTGAACTGTTGCAAAACAACCGGTTTATCTTTTTTTAGACCATAAGAGTATGCTTGTAGGTAGCAGAGGGTAAACCAGGGGTGAAATGTTCCCGGTTTGGACCGGATCGCCCGAACCGGTACCGATGGAGGCGGGTGGTTCGGAGAACCGGTAGCAAAAATCCCTGCCCCACCCCATTGCCCAGTTAGCTGTGCAATCATCAGAGGCTTTTTTTTTATTTTTAAAAGCATTTTTTCTACCACGTCTTTGGCCGAAAAAATGCTTTTAAAGTTTAAAAAACAGCCTCTGATGATCGCGCGGTTCAGCGGGATCATCAGAGGCTTTTAAAAGAGCCTCTTCGGCCGAAGAGGTTATAGAAAAAATGTTTTTAAAGGGAAAAAAAGCCTTTGCCGATCAAGCAAGTCAGCTGGGATCGCCAGAGGCTTTAAAAGCATTTTTTTTACAACCTCTTCAGCCAAAGAGGTTGTAGAAAAAATGGTTTTAAAAGTAAAAAAAAAAAAGTTGGCCACGCCCACTAAGTCATATTACCCCCACACACACCAAGCTACTCCCATAGAACCGGTAGTAACAAATTTTACATTTCACCACTGGGGTAAACATTTCCACCCAATAGATAACCTTTATTGTCACTATTTTCTATGAACACATTGACATACATTAAAACAATGAAATCCTGATGCCCACAAGTATGTATTTATATGCATGCATGTATGTGTTTGTGTGTATATACACACACACACACAATGTATGTATCTGCATGTATACGCAAACACACACAATCACAGACCATTTAGAACACGAGTTCCCCAACATTTTCAGCTTTGCAAACCAGCAGGGGGTGGGGAGGTTTGCATAAGCGGCCGATAAGTGTGTGCGCAGCTCCATTTGTACATGCAGTATGTCTGCCTGCCTGCCACTCACACAAATGGAGCATGTGCGTATGTGCCTGCCCACTGCTCGCTCAAGTGAAGATGAACATATGCGTGCTGGCCATTTCCATGGTCCAGCTGCAAACCCCTCACAGCCCATTAGTGGGGACCCCTGATTTAGAATACATAATGGATAAAAAAAGAGTCTTGAGATTTAACAAGGTTGATACTATCTGGTATAAAGCTATTATAGAATCTAGTTTTTCTGCTTCGGATGGTGCGAAGCCTCCTCACAGAAGCTAACAAAGAAAAACGGGTGATGGGGAATAGGGAAAATATATAGGCTGTAATCTGCCAAGGATTGCCTGGTGGCAAGACAGGCAGCAAACAAACAAATAGTAAGGAAGTATGTAAGTTAAAAAATAAAAAAGTTCCTTTTGATTACTAGAAAGGTTAACCAGTTGTATTTTTCTCACCGGTAGGTTTATTTTGAAGGGCTTTTTTTTTTCCCCCCAAGACATACAAATAAATGTCAGACTTGGAAGAATGGTGACATGGCACTCACCACACAGCTTGCAAAGCCGATGCCTACTAGGCGAGGGCTGATATGTTTCCAGACGCCAATGCTGCCTTGTCGGATAATCTGCCCAGCAGCCAGCTCCAGGAAGAAGAGAGGGATTCCAATGATGAAGAGGAGCAGCAGGTATAAAAGCAGAAAGGAACCTGTCCAACAAGAGGCAACATTTTATGGATTCCAGTCGTTCTGGCAATTATTCCACAAATAACAGTCTCCTGAATCAGGCTAAACTAAGGGGAAAGGTGATGCACCAGTAAACTAGTAGAGCTTTTTTGTTGTTTTAATGTGTTCCTTTAAGTCATTTTGTGACTTCTGGTGACTGCCTGGACAAGTCCTTGCAATTTTCTTGGCAAGATTTCAGAAGTGATTTGCCATCGGTTTCTTCCTAGGGCTGGCAGAGAGTGATCAGCCCAAGTCACCCAACTGGCCTTGTGCCTACGGTGAGACTAGCACTCAGGGTCTCCTGGTTCCTAGCTTAGTGCCTTAATCACTACACCAAACTGGCTGTAAACAGATTAAGCAGATACGGAGGATCCCGGATATACGCACCTTCCGCCACGCTCTCAAGACCTTTTTATTCCATCAGGCTGGCCTGGCCTAATTTTTTCCCTTTTTAAAACGCAAATTTTAATTTGTTTTTAATTTATTGGGGTGTTTTAAATCTGTCTTCGGCCAAATTGTTTAATTCGGTTTTATTCTGTTTTTAAATTTTGTATTTATGTGTTTTTATCTTGTGGCTGTTCACCGCCCTGAGTCCTTTGGGAGTAGGGCGGTGTATAAATCAAATAAACTAAACTAAACTAAACTAAACTAATATAGTTTGTGGATCAAAATTCTGAATGTCTCTTGCATTTATGCCTCTGTCCTCTTTCTGTGCTTTTTTTCCCCCCTTAAGCACCTATTTAACCAGACATTTATATCAGTGGTGAAATCTAAAATTTGTTACTACCGGTTCTGTGGGCGTGGCTTGGTGGGGGGCTGGGGGTGTAATGTGACTGAGTGGGCATGGCCATTTTTTTTTTAACTTTTAAAACCATTTTTTTCTACAACCTCTTCGCTGAAGAGGTTGTAAAAAAATGGTTTCAAAAGGCTCTGAGGATCCCAGCTGAGTTGCCTGATCGTCAGAGGCTTTTTAAAAAAGCCTCTGCCAATCAGGCAACTCAGCTTGGATTGTCAGAGGCAGTTAAAAGAAAAAAAGGGTTTTTTTCTTTTAAAAGCCTTTGACGATCCCAGCTGAGCTGCGCGATCATCAGAGGCTTTTTTTTTTACTTTTAAAAGCACTTTTTAAAAAAATTTGATTTATATGCCGCCCTTCTCCGGAGACTCAGGGCAGCTTACAATGCGTTAAGCAATAGCCTTCATACTTTTGTATATTTATACATAGTTAGCTTATTGCCCCCACAAACTGGGTCCTCAATTTACCTACCTTAGAAAGGATGGAAGGCTGAGTCAACCTTGAGCCTGGTGAGATTCAAACTTACAGTAATTGCAGACAGCTGGTGTTAATCACAATGCTATCAGTCTGCTGAGCCACCAGGCCCTTGTGCCCGAAGAGGTTGTAGAAAAAATGCTTTTAAAAGTAAAAAAATAGCCTCTGATGACTGTGTGGCTCAGCTGGACATGGGAGAGAGAGAGGGGGAGGCAGGTATTTTTGCTACCGGTTCTCCGAACCACCCACCTCCATCACTACCGGATCGGGCGATCCGGTCCAAACTGGGAGCATTTCACCCCGATTTATATCCATATATAAAGCACGGGTCCCCAACCCCTGGGCCAGTCAGGCCACGGCCTGTTCAGAAACAGGTTGTGCAAGTGGTCCTTGCACATGAAGCTCCACTTTTGCGAGCAGTGGGCACACACACTCGCGTACAAAGCTCCATTTGTGTGAGCAGTGGGCTGTGTACACATGCATCTGCCACTCACCCAGAACATCTTCTCTCTCCCCACCACGCCACCAAGCTGGAAAGACTGGTGACCACTACCTTAAAGTTTTGAACCCTTTTAAAGCTGATGAAATGGATCACATGTATGATAGATTTATTGTTACAATTAAAAGATGATTGTTTAAAAATACTGTTTCCAAATGTTTTAGAAAGGGGGATAATTTTCTTTATTGTAAAAAGCATCAATTTGACACAACACTGTTTAGAAACTGAGTGTGTGGGTGATCTTTGGAAGCTTGTTCTGGACAACTAGATAACTAAAATTGTGAAAATCCAGAGTATCCAATTCTCACACCACAGTATTTAAATGGTAGAGAATGTATTCTGTAACAAATCCACCACTTCGGTTGTCTGTCTGCTTTTGGCCAAACTGCTAAAGTGGTCTATTTGCTATTTCTCAAATTTGCACTTCAACTCAGAAAATCAGTCCTTTTCCATTTACAGGGAACTAATAGATATTACATACATACAGAATAGTAAAAGGATGAAGATACCAAAATTATAACAAGAGCTTTATAAGATGCTACTTCAGAGTCATTTCTGAGAAGTCATAATTTCTTAGAAATAAGGAGAGAATCTTGCAATAGAATCCAAGTCCCAAATTTGGCAGAACTGCCCAAGTCAACTTACCTCCACCATTTTGATGACACAGGTAGGGGAAACGCCAGACGTTGCCAAGTCCAACAGAAAAGCCAACCTGGGCGAGAATATACTGAGCTTTTGATCCCCAGGTAGGGCGGGCATCTGGTTCCTCAGACAAAAGATCTTGATGGGATTCACCCTCAGGATCTCCAGCTACTTCTAGGTCTGCTTTGGATTTCTCCATCAAGGGAGAGTGTGTGCAACCAAACACACCAATGAATATGTGGATACACACTGTGAATGTAGAACTTATGTTCCTTTGACACACCTAAATACTAGTCTCTGCTTGATTAGAAGTGTACACAGCAGCTTAGAAGTGTACACAGCAGTTTTCCCTCTTCCCTGATCTTCTTCTTCTTCAAGTGTAGCACTAGAAAAAGCTTAACTACACTCTTCTAAGTGTATGGAATCTTTGCACATTGACAATAGATCCCTTATTTGATAGGAAATGTATGCGCATACGTCAGGTATTTAGTATCTGAAAACAGCTTTTTGCCCTCACACTGTCATGCAACTACAGAGGCACTAGCATGTCCTAAGTATATCTGAAAAGATAAAATGTGTATGTGTGTTATGTGTGCATGTATAGTATTAATACAATACAAGAAGTTTTTGATGATATGTTCAGCACGTATTTCAATGAACTTATCTGTCTTTAGTCATAACCTATCAAATTTGTTTTGGGTCACTGTGTGCATGAATAGCAGAATTTTAAATGAGAAAAAATACTTTATTTGGCTTAATGAACTGCACATGTAATATGATTTATTTATATACGCATGCTGGAGGATGTTCTTCAAGAAGCAAATCTAGAAAAAGAACAGCAACAGAAAGGTTGAACAAATGGACAACCTACCCAAAACAATTAGTTGAAATGTTAAGATTAATTAAGGAGCCACAATCCTGGCTCTAAAACACCAGTTTGGAAAAAACAGAAACGTCCCTCAAATTCAGAGAACTGCCAGATGATTCCTTCCTTTGTATTAGTGTTTCTCAACCTTGGCAACTTTTGACTTCACCTCCCAGAATTCCAAGCCATTGGGGAATTCTGGGAGTTGAAGTCCACACATCTTAAAGTTGCTAAATTTGAGAAACACTGCTCTCTCCCTCTCCCATCCATCCATCCATCCATCCATCCATCCATCCATCTATCTATCTATCTTCTACACACACCAGTGTTACTCTAATAGATCAATGTTTGTCATGTATGTATGTATGTATGTATGTATGTTCGTTCCTTTTTCTGGCCTGGACAAACGAAAGGTGCCTCCAAACCAGGAAATGAAATTTAATTCAAAATGTAGGTTCAACCAGGTTAGAAGTTTAAGGATAATGTCCTCAGCTCAGTTTGCATGTAGCTTGCAGGATGAAGAATGAAAATTGGGCCACCTTCCCAGTGAATTGGTACAGCAAACATAAAAACAACCTAGTCACTGGCCACAAAGGGAACCTGCTTTCAGGATCCAAAAGTAAAACAAGGGAAAAGTACCACTGATATAGTACTGGAGAAAGGACTAAAAGGCACCAATAATTGCCTCAGCAATTACGTCTGAAGAGGAAAATCTTTTTAAAAATTCAGACTGGCCACATCGGGATAGAATGTTCTGTGAAGAGCTTACCAGTTTGTTTTGGCAATATCAAACTGATCTCCCTTCCCTTCTTTTGTGCGTGTAAACTTTTGGCTGATAACCTTGAGGATAGGGCCCATGCCCAATTTTAATTGCTATACCAAAGTAAATTCTGTGGAGCACTGCATTTCTGAATTCTGATGTGAATGTGTAAGAGAGAGGGGAGAAGGAGGTGGAAGGAGGAGGAGAAGGAGAAGAGGAGGATGTGGGGGCGAAGGGGGTGGGGAAGGCGAAGAAGAAGAGGAAGAGAAGGGAAAGGGGTGGGGAAGGGGAAAGGGAAGGAGGAGGAGGAGGAGGAGGAGGAGGAGGAGGAGGAGGAGGAGGAGGAGGAGGAGGAGGAGGAGGAGGAGGAGGAGGAGGAGGAGAAGGAGAAGGAGAAGGAGAAGGAGACATAGTAATACACATTTTTTTGCCTGAAATTGAAGGGAAAGTAACAGGGGAGATAAATCAAGCCCTTGCCTGTTCTGGAACTGTTTTTGGTCCCATATTCAGAAACTTAATAAGCATTCACTTTCATTAAGTGAAAAAAAATGCTTCTTTAGAGCCAAATGTTCCCCAGAACAACATGCTTTTCAACCCTCTTTTTTGGACATGTCTCCAACTTGGTCAGGGAGATTCAAACTGCTTCAAAGTGTGCATTCTTCTTGTCCTAATGGTGGTTTCTAGAATTATTCAAATTGACATAAGCACATATAATTTAGATGCTTTACAAAATGTCCTGGTAAATTTGAAACTTTCTTTTTTTTCTCTCTCTCTAAACAAACAGAATGGCTGTTTGTGGCTGAGAAAGAAAAGCAAGCTCTCATGAAATAGCCGGAGATGGAAAGAGAAAACGTGAGGAAATTCTCCATTTGTCGGGGGAGGGGTAGTAGATTTATCTTGAGGAAAAACCTGGATTTACCATGTTGAATAAAGATATTCATTCATTTTTTTCTACAGACTATTAACTGTCAGAAACACTTCAGTTATTTCTTTTAGTTATAAGAACTAAAAACATTAACAAAAATAAATTATTCAAATCTATTTCCGCTTAAGTCTTTTATAATATAAAGGAGAATACAAAAGAAAAAAGCAGTAGCTATGTAAACCTCATTAAAGGAGATCAAACTCGCCAATCTGACAATGAGATTTACATAGCTACTTCTCGCTCCTTTCTTGTTCTCCTTTATAATCCTAGGCAAACTTCCCTACTTCTTTTCACTTCTGCATATTCTGAGTTAAAGTTTGGTTTCAGATCTGAGTGGAGCACTGAAATAGTTTGGTTGCTATGAATAATGATCCTCAGAAAGTGCTACTATGCAGATTCATGTGGATCTTTTGACATTACTGATCATGGAATATCAGTGGAGTAGTAGCTCTGTGAATGAGGAGCTGGAGCTGGAATTTTTAAGTTATAGTGGTAGTGGAAAGTTACTCCATCCTCAGCGTGGTTGCACTGTGGGAGCCTTTATTTCAGGGGTGTCAAACTCACGGCCTGTGGGCCAGATGCGTCATGCGCTGGGTACCCCACCCCCATTTTAGTGAAGGGGGAAAAAATAGCAATACATCACGTGACAACGTGTCATTGCGAGTTTCACACCCCTGCTTTAGTTCTAATTTGCTCCTCTGCAATAACCCACAAGGGATGGTCATCTAGACATGTGAAGTGTGACGTCATCCGTGTGCAGATGGTAATCAACTTCCTCCACATACTTTCCCTTCAAACAGGAAGGGCTAACCAGGTGTCTGACAATTGTCTGAAGTGAATGAGGGCTAATAAAATAAAGCTGAATCTTAGTACAGACTGTCTCCGGTTTAAGAACAAGTTCCATCCCTAAATCTTTTTTTGAATTTGTATGTAAGTGGTATTTATGAATGGACTGTTACTAAAAATGATGGAAAGTGTTCTCTTCCCTTGAGCTGACAAACTGTATATTAAAAACGCATGGCTTCAACACTTCATGAAAACACTGCACAGCTTCAATGGTTTATCATCTTGACAAAGAATACCCTCCACCGTTTTTAGTAACAGGCAGTCCATTCATAAGTACCAAGTTTATTTATCCCGTGTTTGATACTTTATAAACAATTGCTTTAAATAAATAATTACTGTGTTTATTACTTTATAAATAATTCAAGGCAGCAAACATACATAATACTACTTCCTCCCCCTATTTTGTCTGTAACTTGGACATTCTTAACTGGGTACTTACTGCCTGAAACATATGGGGGCTCCGGACTAGTGGTGGGTTGCTACTGGTTCTTCCTGGTTCAGGAGAGCCGGTAGAGGAAATCTTGATGTGAGAGCGAACTGGTTCGCCCTGCCCATCAGCTGGGCCCTCCCCCGCCCCGCTCCCCACGGTATATCTACCTTTATTCCTTTGTTTTTTGCCCAGCTGCAAGGCACGGCAGAGCGAATTGCCATGCCTCAGCTGTATTTTAATTGAATGCACTTGCATGTAGCGCACATGTGCAAAGCACATGCGCAAAGCGAACCGGTGGTAACACCGGTTAGAACCCACCACTGCTCTGGACAGATGATTCTTCAGCTTAAGAATAAGGAAGGTAGCCTGATCTGAATGAAATGTCATTCCTGCTAAAGCAAGAGTCTCCAAACTTGGCAACTTTAAGACCGGTGGACTTCCAGAATTCCTCAGCCAGCCATGCACAAGTCTTAAAATTGCCAAGTTTGGAGATCCCTGTGCTAAAAGAGCATACACATAGCCTGGGCCTAATCATCTCACAACAGGATTGTTGTCATATAGTCTATAGGAATGTTCTTTTTAGGACAGAGAAATTCCAGATGGTGCAGCATGCAACTACTCCATTGGTAAATGGAATATAGGACCATACAATACCAAAACTGAAATTGCTTTCTGGAGCCCAAGTGATGATGCTGACATTAGTCTGTAAAGATCTAAAAATCAGGATTATTTAATTAAGCATTATCGGTCAATCCTGAAGGAAATCAACCCTGATCGTTCTTTGGAAGGACAGATGCTGAAGCTGAAGCTCAAATACTTTGGCCACCTAATGAGAAGAGAGGGCTCATTCGAAAAGAACCTGATTTTGGGAAAGATTGAAGGCAAAAGGAGAAGGGGACAGCAGAGAATGAGATGGTGAGATAGTATCATTGGTGAAATGAACATGAATTTTGGAAAAACTCCGGGAAACAGAGGAGGAAGTGGGCCTGGCATGCTATGGTCCATAAAGTCAGACTGAACAACAAAACTGTGTGTGTGTGTGAGAGAGAGAGAGCAATCTTCATTAGGAAAGTTAATTCCAACAATAAGACTGGCTTTGTGCCAGTGGTGATCCTTTGTTCTCTGCTCTCTCTCTTTTTTTTCCAGTTCCACCGTCTATGCAAAAAATTATTCCTCATAATGAGAAACTGAGGTTGATCTAACCTTCATGGAATAAGGGAAGCCAAGGTTAGATATGAAAGGCAGCAATGGGTGCCAGCCACCAAGGGAGAGGGAATTAAAAAAAGGGAGTAGTACTGGAACAAGATTATAAGTGCCAGTTGTCCTCTGCAAATACTCCATGGCTTTGTTTGCTAATCTTAATCTACCACAAATTGGGAGAGACCTTTCTATCTTTAGCTGTGCAAATTACACACAAATGACGGTTCTTCAAGGCAGTTATCTTACACCAAATTATGAAGCAAGACCAGTGTGTTTATGGGTGTTTGTGGGTCAATTACAAAAGAGCTTTCACATGATATGGCAGTTGGTTTCCTAAGCAAAAGTGTTCAGGGTACATTTAATTGCCTCTAATAGATAAGGCTAGGGAGAGACAATAGTTCAATGCTGAACCGAAGAATTGAATTTATAATATTTTGCAGATCACTCCAGGCTTTAACCTGTCTTCAGAACTTTATCAGAATAGAGAAAACATCTGGAATGAGAGGAAACTGTAGATGAATGTCAGGTGGTGTATTAGTCCAAGTCTCCTTATCATTTATTTTTAATAAAAGCCGACCAACCTATGAATGGCACAGAGGTATTTCTAATTAGCTTCTATATTTGACTCCTGATATTTCTATCAAAAATGTCAAGAATGGAATCTGGGAACTTTTGTGTGCAACATAGATGCTCTAACACAGCTCTATAATCTTGTATTTTGCAAAGCCCAAATTTCAGGCTTAGTTCTGACTGTTCTGTTCAAACAAGTCCTGTTAAAAGGACTGTGGAAATAATTATCTTTGCCTAAAATAGTCCTTAGCAGTAAGAACAAACAATCTTGGTTTGCCTAATATAGTTTGATTCTGTTTCGCTTATGATAAAAAGGGACAAAGATAATCCTGGTTCCAATTAAATCCCATTTACTCAAGAGGATACAGGGTCTGTGAACTTACCTATGAAGTAGGCTTTTCATAGGATCACACAAGAATGCAGTGGGCAAATGTGTTTCAGGGCAGTGTGCCCACCTTCCTCCGTTTTTGCAGCTTCTGGATTTTTTCACAGAAGCTCACTGGATTCTGGATTTCACTGGATTCATTTCACAGAAATGAAATTTCTGTGGTGCAGCAGTCTCTGAAACAGGGTAACAGCCTTAAATTAATATTGTTCATTCAAAAATTCATTTATTTGTATATTTGCTATTAAAAAGCCTAAAACCTTACAAGCGACATAAAATTACACAATTTCTCCAATTTCAATGAAACAACCATTTTAAAATGATACAATCTGACCATGGGTTGAATAAGTATGTTTGATCTGATGCCAATAAAACAAAATATAGCTATAAGGGATTAGATAGCATGCTAAAAATATGGAATGAATACAGCTGAAAAATCCAGATTTATCATTACTTCTTTTGATATTAAATATTTAATTTTCTGGAGAATTGAACAAAGACATTTGAATAATGGGGAGAGAATTAATACAGACTTCAAAAATTATTAATAAAACAAAGATGAAGTCTTTTGAGATTTTCTCTCAGAATGGTAACAGACAACACACTGGCTTTAATACGTAAAATAATCCCAAAGAAATTCCAAAATAAGATTTGACATATAACATGAAAACATATAATATGAAATCTATCACTCAGATCATTTTATATGTTATACTGCTGAAATATGGTTCAGAAAATGAACAAGTTTAGACTGTATGATCAATTGAATGCAGAATTTTAACAGAACAATTGATACCCAACAATGGGAATATCAAATAGAACTTTTGTTATTAATATTAAAATTTATTTTCTAAAAAGTGCTGGAAATGCAAGTCAGGCTGGATCATTCTTCCACTTTTGGTAACAATGTTGTATGTAAGGCAATTCCACAATTCTGGAAAAGGATTTATAAGAGAATGAATCAGAAATTAAAGATGGATTTTTCTTTTCTATTATCTTTTTATAAATTAATACTAAAATTTATGTTCATACAAAATATACTGAACTGAGTTTGTATAGTACAATAGATGGGAACATCTGCTAGACTATTCTGTCCTTACTGAAAGGATGAATAGTTCCTTCTATAGAAAAATTAAATTGTGGAATTACGTAACAATGTCAAAACAACTTTATATTTAGAAAATAAATTTGCTATTGAATTTAACTGAGTTTCAAGGTTCTTTTTAACATAAGAATATAGCATCTAATCTATAAACATTAATTTTTGGTGATTTACTAAATTGTTACATTTTTCCAAAACTACAGATCTTGTTATTTTTCTTTGAGTGGTACAGTAATTTATAAATCCACTTATACTGGTCAAGGCTGCGAATTACTCTACAATGATTTAATTGTAATTTGATTTACTTTAACACTAATTCCAACTTTCAAAAGTATATTTTAGTATTTATATTTATATTAATGCCATTTTAATTTAATATGTTGTTACTTTCATTGTGTTTCTAAACCTTTTTATGTACAACTTGCTTTTTCTATACCTCTGCTGCTTCTTTTTTCATTATATTATTAACCTTAATTAAAATCTTAAGATATTTATTAGTAAAAAATAAAAAGCTAAATGCCAAGGAACAACATATAATTATAGATTACCTAAAGTGTTTTAAAGCAATTTCATTCCAGGAAGAACTCCACAAAAACTTTTGGGAAAAAGCCATTGGAAATTAAATAATTTTAGGACCTGTCTGAAGCCCTGAACTGCTGAGGCCACAGCTATAGTGATTTGTACAAACATGGAGAATGATTATCAGCCCTTCTTCTTTTACACTTAGCCACATCTGGAATGGTGCAGTATGGATGCTATGGTGGTGAACTAGGTTAGGCACGGGATTTTAGTACCATAAATGGATGCTTTGGAGCCATTTTCTAACCGAAAACCACCTTCCATGGCAGAGAATTGGTGAGAGAGCCAACGCTATGGCCAACACTTCAAATATACCCTACCACCTCCAAAAGACTGTCTTTTTTCTGGTGAATTTAACTTATTTAATTTAATAACTTAAAACCATCACTAAGCCCAAAGTTTTCATTGCTAAACAAGACAGTTGTTAGGTTTTGCCTCATTTTATGACCTTTCTTGCCACAGTTGTTTAGTTAGTAACATGATTGTTAAATGAATCTGGCTTTCCCATTGACTTTGCTCATCAAATCACAAAAGGTGATCATATGACCCAAGGACACTGCAGCCATCATAAATAGATGGCAGTTGTCAAGCATCAAAATTTTAATCATGTGACCACAGGGATGTTGCAATAGCTGTAAGTGTGAAAAATGGTAGCAAGTCACTTTTTTCAATGTCGTTGTAACTTTGAACAGTCACTAAATGAATGCTTTAAGTTGTAAACAAACATCTGAAGCAGTTGAGTGAGATAACTAATAGCATGTTAGTGGATGCAGTGGCCCTTGTATTTTAGTAGTGCAAAGATTTCCAGCATAAGCAGAAAAACTTTGGAAATAACTCAGTGGATGTGTTCTTCCCCCTAGAAATACATATAAAATGAAATTACATTGTGATTCAATTTTTTGATAGTAAATTGTACCTGGACAATGAAACTGTAGTGTCTACTTTTGCCTGTCTTTAAATATAAAACTAATTTAAAGAAGAGATGACCAATTTCATTAAGACAATTTTTAATGTCTGGCATATAACTTTTTCAGGAATATGTGATATCCAATGTTCAAGTTCAATATATCCAATGATTTTTATAAATTTGAAATATTCCAGATTTGGGGGATATTATTTCATATAATTTAAGTAAATCATGGCAAGATAAATTTTTAATTTGATTCCACTCAAATATTTTAAACAGATTAATATATTATTTATGAAGGTGCCAATATCAAGGATATCCCTGTTAAAATTACATCTCTATTATGGTGATCCATAATGACATGGTTTATTCATTTTTAACTTAAATGGGTTGTGTGTGCCCACATCTTCTCTTTGTCTATTCTCATGAAAATAGGGTTTCCCTCAGTAGGTTGACTTCCTCCTTCCCTGAGCTGCCAACTATCTCTTTTTAATCCAGTTGAGAAGGCAGGCAACCAATCACACAGATTTATACTTCTGCCCAACCCCTCAAAGCAGCTGCATTTTTGCCCCACATTGTGTGGCCAATCCTTTAAAGCAATGTTTTCCGACTTTAGCCATTTTAAGACATATGAACTTCAACTCCTAGAATACCCCAACTAGTAATGCTGCCTAGCAGCCTAGGATATTCTAGGAGATGGTCCCTACATCTACTTTAAAGACTGTACCTCTATTTTAAAGAGAGGTAGGCAGGTATAACCCGTGGGCCCCTGGTTGCTTCAAATAACTGCCTTTCTACCAAATCGCAAGAGCTTCACAACCCTATTGCTCAATGTTCTGGGTTCGCATGATAGTGAACCAGTGTGATCAGCTTGTGGCTGAGTTTTTCCACGCAAATCCAGTCATGTACAGAAAGATGACACAATCGATGATGCACTGCTGGCTGCTATAGTCCTCTCAGCACCTTGGCACTTACTTCCTTGCTTGCTTTCTCCAAAGAAAACATACGGATGAACAAGCAATGGAGTTGTTGGCTCAAAATTCTCCTCTGGGACTGCAATGGAAACTGATCTAGATCAAGTTAGGCACATCATATCTGGACTGCAAAACTCCAGATGACCTGTAGAGGCAGCAAAAGTATCCCTTTAGTGCCTTCTAATGATCATCTGGATTTTTGCAGCCCAGATATGGAATGCTGAGAATTGACAGGAAAGGAGAGGAATTAAGAGGAGACAAAAAGCCGAAGGGGGCCCTCACAGCACATTATATTCAAGGAGACACTAGATGTGGTCCTGAGGGGATGTTCTGGTCCTACTGGGCAGAGGAGTTTGCTTGTCTCTGATAATATCAATTCAATACATTTTGAAATCCTACTTTTAAATGTTATTAATTTATCAAAATATAAAATACAGAAATACAAAGAAAAATGAAAATAGTGGTAAAATAAGGAAGAGAAACAAAAAGAGAGAAAAGTGTAGGACAGAAGGGGAAAAGAAAAAAAAAGCACTGACTTCTGACTCCTTTTGGTGCAATAGAAAAAGATAATAACATATGACACCTCAACTTTTTACTTTTATATAATAATATATACTAGCCGCTTCCATAAGAACAAATCTATCTAATCAGCAAAACCTAAAATCAGTTTCATTTTTCTTTTCACTTCAAGCAGTCCTAAAGTGGTTTTCAAGTAGAAACAAAATTAATTATGTTAATATATCGTAGCAGGAAAAGATATTCCTCCGTCTCGTCTTTATTCCCAAATGTTTTCCAGAAGAAGGAACCAACACATAATTGAATTTCCCCCCCCCTTTTTTTTTTTTAAAAAGAGAGAATTCCATCTGTTTATAGCCTCAAGCAGTCAGGTTCCTCTTGAACTGGTTTTTGGTGATCTGAAGTCAGCTACAGAAATGCTAAGGGCATGCTGGTATTAGACTCATTTTATTTTGTAATGTATGACCGCTTAGCAAGAGGCAGCATGTTATGGTGGTTAGAACATCAGAGCAGGCCTGGGAGAGGTTTGGTGCACATATCACACTAAGTTGTGGCTTGAAGCCACAATAGATGTACTTACGGAACATACTAAGTTAACAAGAAGCAAACATGATCTGCCCTTGATGGTTGTGGGAACCAGTCCCTCTTTCAGCCTATTCTAGCTCTCCCAGGATTGAGTTTCCCATAATAATAACATAATATTTAAATATTTAAATACAGATTCCAATCTTTGCCCATCTACCAACCTCAAATCCCCTATTCATTTCATGCTTTAGCGATACGTTCTTAAATTGAACATACCTGCATATGACTGTATTTATGTCCTCAGAAGATGGAAAAATATTTGCCAGAGTATTGAAATTGGCAGCAGTTAATATCATCCAAGGCCAGGTTCCTCATCACGTGTGATATCCATACATTTTGGTCACTTGGAAAAAGCATCCTCAAAATTTCATAGGCGGCTTTAATTAACATAGTACAAATATCCTTGACTTACAACCACAACTGGGACCAAAACATCCATTGCTAAATGAAGCGGTTGTTAACTGAATCACCTCCAATTTTATGACCTCTTTTACTGCAGTCATTAAGTAAATCATACTGTTATTAAGCAAACCTGACTTCTCCTACTGACTTTGACAATCATGCAATCTCAGAATGCCTCTACCATCATACATACATGTCAGTGCCAAGTGCCCAAATTTTGATTATGCAACCGTAGGGACTATGATGGTCATAATTGTGAGGACCAGTCATAAGTCACTTTTTTCAGCACTGGTTTAATTTCAAATATTTGTTAAACTAATGGTTGTAAATTGAGGACTACCTGTTATACATTTGCAGTGAAGGAATAGTCCTCTCCATTCATATTGACTCAGCACAGACAGAACGGCCTACATATGGCTTTGCATATTCAGATGTAATGCTGAAACAAAACAACCATGTAAAATCTTAATGCAAAGATAGCAGGTGGGTTGCCATAACTTTTTGAAGTACTAGTTAATGCCTTGGCAGCCTGTTACAGGGTGCTGCATGCAGCCAGCCTAAGATTTTGGAATTCAATGTACTGAAGCCCATAAATTTCTGCAGCAAACTATGTCCACGGTTCTCTAATCCGAAGTGGCACAAAGTCCTAGTCCCAGAGCCAGTTTCAAAATCTCTGTACCACCCACCTTCTTGTGCCCAGTTTAGCATCATGTTACAATGTGACCTACAAGCCTTGGCACTGAAATCCTAAGTCACTTTAGAAGCGTTCGCTAAAAAAGTGACACAAGCCATCAACCTGCCACTTAACCTTCTCTTAGACTATTAGAAATTAAGATTGCTCTACCCTTGCTCCTATTCCCCTTCTAAACGTATTTATTCATCATATTTATATAGCTGCCCATCTCACAATCCAATGACTCTTGGTAGCCTACAGCAAGTTAAAAACCAAACATATGAATTCATTTTAATATTGTTAATATTAAAAACATGAACATTATAAAAGGCACAAAACAAGTATTTTAAATTTGAATACTTTTAATTTAGATTGGCCTTTCTCATAATCAGTTTTGTTTTCCTCCTGGTTCTATAAATGTGGTCACTCCTTAAGCGAATTCGGCTTCTCCCATTGACTTTGCTTGTCAGACTTTGCTTGTCTGGGAAGATCACAGACGGTGATCGCATAACCCTGGGATGTTGTAACCTTTGGAAATATGTGACGGTTGCCAAGCACCTGAATTTTGATCACATGACTGGGAGATGTTGCAACAGTTGCAAATGTGAGGACTAGTCATAAATCACATTTTTCAGTGCAGCTGTAACTTTGAACAGTCACTAAACAAACGGTTGTAAATTGAGGACTATTTCCTTTACTAGCTAATTGTAAACTTAGCTTAACCATGTTGTTCCGCCAGGCTGGGCTATCAATATAAAGATTTTAATTGGTTTTAAATTGGGTTTTTAAATTCGGGGTTTTATAAATTGGGCCTACTATTTAATAATTTTAATTATTTTTAAATATTGTCTGTCTTTGTGTTTTTAATTAGGCTGTACACCGCCCTGAGTACTTCGGGAGAAGGGCGGTATAGAAATAAAATAAATAAATAAATAAATAAATTAACATTACAGGCAATTATCTTCAAGTTTGTTACTGTCTGATTACTTTTGACCAAATCTCTTAGTCTGTGCCATAGCAGGTGGTCTTGGGTGAGCCTGGAAAAACTAAGGACCAGAACATGGATGAAATGCTATCCAGAATTCTCAGTGTTAGGGAAGGAAAAAGAAAGCCTAAGAAGTCCATGGGAAATCATTTCCATATTATGAAATCATAGACACATGTATGGGGACTCATTAGCAAATCAGTCTGTCTTGAGAGAGTATGCTAACCCACATGTAAGTTAAACAACAATTGATTGAATTATTATAGAATACAGGGCACTTGCATTCTCAACATATTGCCAACATTGAAAAAACAGTTTTGGGCTGTATTTGTATGTTATATAGTATTTTAAGAGAAATAATCAAAGCCATTAAAAAGCTAAAGTTAGAATACTTTGTGGACATGGGATGCGACACCCAGAAAAATACGGCATCCTTCACTTAATCCTCCAGGGAAAGATTGAAGGAAAACAAGGTCCAAGCAGAAGAAGATCATGGCTTCAAAACTTTAGGGACTGGTTTGGACAAAACTCAGCAGCACTTCATACGGCTGTTAACAAAAATAGGATTGCCAACATGATCGCCAACGTCCGATGACAGATATGGCACAAGAAGAAGAATATAATATTTTGCCAGGGTTAACTGAAATATACTTTACTCAACTTATTTTTTATAATTTACCCATATATGAACTAACCTCACAATCAAGGTCCCCACAACACACATCTAAAATATGGCTATTAATCTCTTTGTGGTCCAGTGTAGGCAATAATTAATAAATTAGTGGTCCGTTTAAACAAGGACATGTATATAAAATCCCATCAATATTTTAAAAAATGCAATTATTTGGCAAAGGAAAAAATTTACACCTAAAAACTTTGTTTAGTCAATTCATAACAACTGAGTTATTTTGATCTTCTTTTAGATATTTTGTTACTGAATCACTTTATGCCAGCCATTTTTTAAACCTAATCTAACTCTGTGTTGTTTAATACTGATCGCATTCCTACCCAAGTGTATTTACTTAAGATTAGCAAACATAATGTGGTCACTTTTCTGAAAAAAATGAATAAACCCAGCCTTTCTCACAGAGTTATGAAGAAAGACAGGAGGAAGTAGCACTATGTGCTTGTACATATTTCCTTCTTTTTTTTTTGGAAAAGTTTTTCAGTTTTATTTCTTATACACCTAATATAAAATGTACATTTTCTTATACATAATTAATCCTACATATACATGTTTTCCTTAAAGAAAGCATTAAAGTAAGGCATTTTAATTACATTCGGAGTTGCTCTTCTATCCTTTCTTCCCTCATTTCGCAACAACCCTTCTTCTTCTTCTCCTTTTTCCCTTCCCTCCCTCCTCTCCTCCTTTTTCTTCCCTCCTCTCCTACCTCATCCTACTTCCCCTTCCTTTCCCCCACTCCTCTCTTCTTTTCCCCCTACTCACCTTCTCTCCTTCTCTTATCCCCTACCCTTCCTTCCTCTCCTTTTCCCTTTCTTCCATTCCTCTCCCTCCCTCTCCTCTTCCTACCCTCTACTCCTCTCTCCTTTCTATCTTCTTTGCAGTGGAATATTCTCCTTGTTTGGTCATATATATGGACATATTTCCTATAGAAAAGGCAGTATTGAATATATTCAATCACCAGGCTGTTGTGCGAACCCAACCAATGTGTTTGATTTATGTTTTAATGTGAAATTAAATTATGTTATGCAAAGGCAGTCACTGAGAGTTCATCTCCAGGGTCTAACACTACCAGAAAAGACAGGTGTTCATCATGAATAAGAATGTCGTAAGAGTATAACTATAATAGTTAATGCTGTTGAAACAGATGCTGCAAGGGAATTCCTGATTGGGCTTGAATTTTATTACTGCATACACCACTTCTGGAATGAGTCCCTCTTGCCAGGGCTTTCAATGGAAGTGCCTCCAAACCAGTTCTCTTTTTCACTATGGAAAAAAAAATCCTCCTAAACTCTTATCACTATCATGGGCACATCTGTTACTCCTTTGGAATAAAAACTACTCCACCCTCAACCCCAAGCCACACACCACAATTGCTTGTGTCTAAATACTGTTGAGTCCATGGGAAACATATCTCTGCCTTTACCCTCATACATTTATTTCCCAGACTTTTCCCCTCGCACAAGCACACATACTAACATTCTAATTCAGGCTGTATTTGCACAACACATGTCCCTATGATCAATTGAATCAATTTTTTTATTCATTCATTTTCCTAAAGTTAAAGCTAACCAAGAATTGTTATAACCTTAAACACAAATCTCCATCTGCCTAAATCCACAATCAATTATTTCAAATTCTCACCCACCCCCAACAGCATATTTTAGGTAGGACGTATATTTGGCAGCTGTTAGTGTTAAACAATTGGTTAATAATAGTTTTGTGACACGGAAAATCTGTACAGGAAATGAATTCCTTTACCATCAAAGGAACAATCCAAACTTAGCTGCACAAAACAGTTTTATTTCATAGACTAATGTACTTCTAGCATGACCTATTGATAATTTTTCAAACTCTGTATGTTTGGTTCAGCATATCCCTCAACCTATGGGCATCTGTGACATATGACTGAAAACTGCAAGTGGTAAACATGGCATTGCTGTCGCCTTTATAAGGGCTGACCGACTCTGATTCTCCTACCCAAACACCACTGTTTGCACCCAATTCCAAACATAGCTCTACTGCTACATATAGGTGTTATAATAATGTATAGGGTATGTGTACTGGACCACATATTAATGTATAGAATACAAAAGAATCAGAAGGAACCATGGAGGTCTTCTAGTCCAAACAGGAGACCCTATACCAGTGCTGGCAAACCTTTAACTTACTGAGTGCCAAACCAGAATGTGCTTTGCACCCCGCCCATGCTTGCGTGCCATCCGCGGTAATGCGCGGCTTCTCCCCACATGCTGTGCGTGCAACTGTACCATCTGCACATGTGCAGTTTTACGCATGCGCACTAGCTCACACTGCACATGCAACTGCACCATATGCACATGTGCACAGCTTTTGTGTGCGCAGTGCATATGCACAAACGCTGTCTGCGCATGCGTGCACAATCTCACGCGCATGCACAAACACATGCGCATGCGTAGGAGAGCTCCAAAGACCAGCTGAATTGCACGCATGCGCACCAGAGGCCTAAACACCAGCTGGGGCGCGCGCGCATATGCAGTTTCAGGTGAGCTTGGCGACGGCTCGTGTGCCCAGAAAAATGGCTCTGCCTGCTACTTCCTGCATGCATGCCATAGGTTCGCCAACATGGCCCTATACCATTCCTGAGAAATGTCTATCCAATCTCTTCTTAAAAGCTTTAAAGGAGCACCCACAACTTCTGAAAGCCAGTTGCTCCACTAATTGTTCTGTCAGGAAATTTCTCCTGAATAGAATAGAATAGAATAGAATAGAATAGAATAGAATAGAATAGAATAGAACAGAACAGAACAGAACAGAACAGAACAGAACAGAACAGAATAGAATATTTTATTGGCCAAATGAGATTAGACACACAAGGAATTTGTCTTGGTGCATACGCTCTCAGTGTACATAAAAGAAAAGATACGTTCATCACGAATCACACAGTCATAGGGTACAAATAAGCAATCGGGAAACAATATCAATATAAATCATAAGGAACAAACAACAGGTAATTCTAGGCTGGCTCTCTCCTTGATAAGTTTCCACCCAATACTTCTTGTCCTGCCCTCAGGTGCTTTGGAGAATACTTTGGAGAATAGATTGCCCCCCTCTTCTTTGTGACTGCCTGTCAAATATTGGAGGGCTGCTATCATGTTATCCCTAGCCCTTCTTTTTGTTAGACTAAACATGCTCAGTTCCTGCAACTGTTCATTGTATGTTTCAATCTCCAGCCCCACAATCATCTTTGTTGCTCTTTTCTGTACTCTTTCCAGAGTCTCAACATCTTTTTTTGTATCATGTTTTATTTAAAACATTTAGGTACATGAAGACAGGTATTTTCAAACCATGGGTTTATCTTCGTGTACAAAATTAATTATTTCTCTAAAGTTACAGCCAAGAAATATACATCTTGATTTTAATACTTTTTAATCCATATATCATAGTTCTGAATCTTTGCAGTACAATTGCCAATTGAGAACTTCAAAGATGTTTTTTTTTTTTCTTCAAAAGGCAACTGGACTGTTTTTCCTTGAGGAAGAAGAAAATATTTCTCTTCACATCCAAGCAGCTTTATCAGTCCTGATGAAGTTTATCAGTTCTTCCTAAACAAATAATGAAGCTTTTTGGATGAGAAGCGAAATGTTTTCTTCTACCTCAAGGAAAAAACAGTCCAATTTCCTTTTAGAAAAAAAAAGCATATTTGAGACAACTCGGACCTAGATGACTGAGAATCTCCACAGACATTTTGCCAACTGCACACTTGCAGGGTCAGGAGCAAAATCTAGAGCAGGTTTTGTTAACGTTTTCATTTTTCTGCAGAAGCCTAATTGGTTTTAAAAATTAAAAAAAAACTGCTCCCCACCACCTCCACCAATGTTTTTACAAGCCTTAAATGTTTCTGACCCATAATTTGAGAATTCCTGTATCAAGGCACAATTCCAGTGTTAAGTGTGTAGATGTGGATGATGTCCAGTGGATTTATGAGTTGTCATTTGAGAAGGCTAACTAAGATTCTATTTCAGTGTTGACCAAGCATTAAAAGTGGCCATAAAAAAATAGCATTTCTAAAAACCCAAACCCAAAGCTTTTTTTCGCCCTATAGATGAACTGTGATAGAACTCACTTTAGACAAAGCATTTCTTCTTGATCCTGGATGCACTATGGACAGTATACTACCTTTATTACCAGCAATCACGCATTTCAGTCCTGGTGAGAGAATCATACCTCAACTTCACGAAATGCATACAGGTAGTCCTCAACTTATAACCATTCATTTGAAGAGCGTTGGTGGCACAGCGGACTAAAATGCTGTTAAAGTAGCACTTAGCTGCCAGCTGCCTGCAATTACTGCGAATTCAAATCTTACCAGGCTCAAGGTTGACTCAGCCTTCCATCCTTCCGAGGTAGGTAAAATGAGGACCCGGATTGTGGGGGCAATAAGGTGACTTTGTATAGAAAGAACACCGCTTAGGGGGGGCCGAAAGCCCTACTAAGTAGGTATATACAAAAAGTATGAAGGCTATTGCTTAACACATTGTAAGCCGCCCTGAGTCTCCGGAGAAGGGCGGCATATAAGTCGAACCAATAAATAAATAAATTTAGTGACCAAAGTTACAACAGTACTGAAAATGTGTCTTATGGACTGTTTTTCACACTTACAACTGTTGTGTGATCAAACTTCGGATACTTAGCAAATGGTTCAAATTTATGACAGTTGCAGTGTCCTTGGGATCACCTTTTCTGACATTTTAACAAGCAATGTTGACGGGGAAGTCAGATTCACTTAACAACTGTGTGACTAACTGCAGTGATTCACTCAACAACTGTGCAAGAAAGATCATAAAATGGCACAAAACTAATATAACTGTTTTGCTTAGTAACAGATGTTTTTGGCTGAATTGTGGTCCTATGTCGAAGAATACCAGTGTTTGCGAACCTGGAGAACCTCCCTACCATATGCTCACCATCTAAGGCCAACCCTTGGCTTTACCTTAGGCAAGACTATTTAACAGATCAATATCTTATTCTGTATGTGTTCAGAAGGGGGAAAAACATTTGCATCTTATTGATTGACAAATTTTACAGCCACCAAAATTCCAATGTTGTAACAAACCTGCAAGTGTTGAACAGGTTCAGCAAAGGCGATACCTTTCTTAAGTATTCCTTCAGAAAGCATAACATCCTGGGTTACCTCTGCACTAGATCAGATGGATGCTGTGGCTTTAATTATTACATTAAGAATTCTACAGGTGAATTTCGGTACCTGTGTTAAGGTGTTCCAGGGGCAGAATGCTAGAATTGAAACTGGATAAATAAAACATGCTTTAACTCCAAATCTCATAAAAAGCCTATGCAATACACTACCATTTAATACATTGCAATCCCTACCTGCCTCACATTTTACGCCATAAGAGCCCCTCCCCTCCGCCTCTTTTCCTAAATTGGGAGCTATTCAGAACTCCTTTGTCTCGGCACCCAAAGGTCGTTATTCGTTTTATTCTATTTATGGCTCTCATCAGCAATTTTGGACAGGTAGCAGACCGAACACCAATAGGGGAAGCAATCGTCAATAGAGATAATGTGCATAAATGGGCTGGAAAAGGGAAAAAACAAGGAGCTTTATCTTTGCAAACCTTCCCTTTCTAATCCTGCAGCTGACCCAGCGATGTGATCCGCGGGCATGGAAACTTGTTCTCCCCACGTTTCTTCTCCCTCGTTCACAGCCTCCTGTTCCGAGGAGCTTTTGCCCACCTTGCCCCGGTTCTGCCCTCCTTACCCGTTCCTGTGAATTCCCGACGTATCGGCTTCACCGTGGCACGAGGAGCCCAAATCCAGGCTCTCGGGCTATTTGCAAGCGTGGCCACGTTGCATCAGCCAGCCCTCAGGGCGGGAAGGGGCGAGGCGGAACCAGGCCCAATCCCCGCTCCTGCCTCGCGCTATGGGGAGGCGCGTCCTTTCCAGTCATATCAACGAAGCTCCTGTTTTTTAAAGGCGGAGGGGGAGACGATCCGGGTCCTACATTTGAAGTTTGCTAAGGGGCAGAAAGATGTAGAAACAGCTTCTGCCACTACAAGAATATAGTAACAGAGTTGGAAGGGAACTTGGAGGACTTCTAGTCCAACCTCCTGCTCAGACAGGAAACCCTAATACCATCTCAGACAAATGGTTGTCTGATCTTTTCTTAAAAACTTCCAGTGTTGGAGCATCCACAACTTTTGGAGGCAAGTCCTTCCACTGTTCTAACTGTCAGGAAATTTCTCCTTAGTTCTAGGTTGCTTCTCTTCTTGATTAGTTTCCGTCCATTGCTTCTTGTCCTGCCTTCAGGTGCTTTGGAGAATAGCTTGACTCCCTCTTCTTTGTGGCAAACATTAAGATATTGGAACACTGTTATGTCACCTCTAGCCCCTCTTTTCATTAAACTAGACATACCCAATTCCAGCAACTGTTCTTTTATGTTTTAGCCTCCAGTCCCCTAATCATCTTTGTTGCTCTTCTCTGCACTCTTTCGAGAGTCTCTACATCTTTTTTACATCGTGGCGACCAAAACTGGATTCAGTATTCCAAGTGTGGCCTTACCAGGGCATTATAAAGTGGTATTAACACTTTTTTTTTTTGCTTTAATTTATATGCTGCCCTTCTCCGGAGACTCAGGGCAGCTTACAATGCGTTAAGCAATAGCCTTCATACTTTTGTATATTTATACAAAGTCAGCTTATTACCCCCACAATCTGGGTCCTCATTTCACCTACCTTTGAAAGGATGGAAGGCTGAGTCAACCTTGAGCCTGGTGAGATTCGAACTTGCAGTAATTGCAAGCAGCAGATGTTAATAACAGTGCTTTAGTCCATTGTACTACAGGCTCCATGTGACTTCATGTGATCTTGATTCTAATTTATTTAACTGTCATTTCTTTTTGTCTTCTTGTCCTTTTTAATATATCAAAAGTATACAAAGTGGAAAAAAAGGAAAACTAATTTTAAAAAGAAACATATGAATTTAGAAGAGCTGTTTCAAAATGTTCATGTAGCCCAGAGTTATTTATTACACAAAAAGTGGTCTTACCAAGTTGTTATAAAGTGGTGGATGTTGCTTGTAGTTTAGAGTGTAAAGGTGCTCCACTTATGACCACAATTGAGCCCAACATTTCTGTTGCTAAGTGAGACAGTTAAGTGAGTTTTGCTTTATTTTATGACTTTTCTTGCCATACTTGTTAAGTGAATCACTGCAGTTGTTCAAGTAATAACACAGTTATGTGAATCTGGCTTCCCCATTGACTCAGACTCATTGATTCAGAAGGTCGCAAAAGGTGATCAAATGATCCCAGGACATTTCAACTGCCATATATATGAATCAGTTGCCAAGCATCTGAATTTTGATCATGCGACCATAGGGATGCTGCAATGGTTGCACGTATGAAAAATGGTCAAAAGTCTCTTTCTTCAGTGCCGCTTTGCGCACTTTGTGTACTTTGTGTCCTATTCATGCTAACCTGCGTCTCCTCCCCGTGTGCTGCGCATGCAACCACACTGTCTGTGCACAGCGTTTGTGTGCACCCCCATGCACTGCACATGCAAGCACACCATCTGCACATGCACACGGCTTTTGTGCAGCTCCCCCATGCACTGTGTGCAATCACACCATCTGAGCATGCATGAAAGCACAGCATCTGCGCATGCACATGGTTTTCACGTGTGCAATGCACATGTGCGAATGCCATCTATGCATGCGTGCTGCATGCAAATATTGATGCGCAGGCGCAAATGTGCGCACCTGCACAGAAGAGCTCCGAAGACCAACTGTGTCCCCTGAACTGTGAGCATGCACACTGGAGGCCTGAACACCAGCTGGGGCGCGCGCATGCTCAGCTGCAGGTGAGTTGGATGACAGTTCGTGTGCCCGGAAAGATGGCTCTGCGTGCCACCTTGGCCCTGCATGCCATCACGGGATTAGAGGATATGAAAGGCTACCAGATCTGGGCTGCAAACAACTTGACAAACACTAGATCCGGCCCACGGGGTGCTTAAATGTGGCCCATGGGGCTGAAAACGCCCCCCGGCGACCTATGTTCGGCCGTCAGGCTGCTCTAGGGGCCGAAAATGGCCTGCACATGCCCCCTCCCCCATGGCCCATTTTGGCCAGCAGAGGCACTGTGGGCCTGTCCTTTGTTATTTCCAGGCTGGCCCCACGGGCCACATTTAAGCATCCCGTGGGCCGGATCCAGCCCACGGGCCTTGAGTTTGGCACCCCTGATGTAGTGAGTCACAAGGTAGCGAACACCAAGAAGTTCTAACTTCTGCGTTGAGTACCAACAAAAGATGAGAACCAGGACAAAATTTTCACATCTAAATGTGTTGAGTACCAAATTCGATGAGTTTTAAAGCAGTTGAGTACTAAGGTACCATTGTAATTAATGGCCTCTGCACAGTCAGATGATTCATTCAACTACAGGCATCTGTTTTCTCAGAGGCTTTTTTTAAAACATAGATGAAAGAAAATGAGAAAGGGGAAGCAGAAAAAAAAGAGGAAAAGAAATATACTATTTTGAAAGTAGTGGAAGTGAAAAATCAGCACTTCCTAGTATGAAACTAACAATGGAATCCAACTGTCATTGTATATATCGTGGTACTATATTAAGGAAAATTATTTCATTCATACATTTTGTTAGTATAACATTAGGAAGCCGGAAAAAAAAATATTTTTTTCCCAAATTTCCTTATAAGGAGAATTAGGTTTACGAGGCAAATTTCTTGGTAATTGAATCACATTTATAAAATTAACTGAGTTAGCTAGGTATGCACAACCCAACTGAGTTAGTTGGGTTAACAATATGTAAGAAATGATCAGGCTAAGACACAGGGAGGGGTTAAATGCGTCATTAGTTTGGAGACCCTTCAATCCCACAAGAGATTAATGTCCAGCCTTCCTTGATTCCATTGACTCTTATCTACTGGCAATTTGCTTTGACTGTTAGTAGTTCAGATTAAACCTGTACTCATTTGAACAACCTTGGTTCTTGATTTCTTGTACCTGACACAGTAGTTAGGTTAATGTGTTGCAAAAACCTGATGATTAAAAAAATTATATAAAGTATGAACTATATCATAATGAATATAGCCAATTGTAGCTAACTGAAAGCCATTATTTAAAAAATAGGCGGCCCAGTTCCTGAGCTGTTGCACATAAGAATCAAAGATAAAAAATAACTTTTTTAATTTGTAAGATACTAATGCTAACATCCATTTGACACTAATAAATCAAATAAAAAATATTAAACTTGTATGCCACCTGACTCTTAACAATTCTGGGCAGCTCACAACAATCCAAAAAAAGTACAATAAAATCACTGAAGATGTACTGATTATGTTACCTAGTTTGGTGATGAAACGTCTGCAGTAAACCTACCAAGTTCAGAGTGTACCAATAAATACAATAAAATCAGTAAAACATTTTATGTTTAAGTTGTAAATGTTACAGTGCATTGTAAACCAAACAAATCCCCTTATGATTCAGGATAGGATTGAGCAATCTTTCACCGAGGTGGGAGGCTATACTTCCTCTTTCTGTCTTGCTTAGAGGTCAGATGAGGCATGAATTTGTGACCCTGGAATGTGGAAATGTGGAAAACTCCAGTTTTTAAAATTCCTTTTTTAGCATGGGGAACAATTTAAGGGGACAACTTTATGTACAACATATGGTCTCTATTCTGCATCCAGCCCTATGAGTAGGCCATGTTGAGTCCAAAGTCACCCCAATGATTGAGGATGGACTGAAAACCCAAGTCTTGCCATTCCGAATCCAGTGACAACACTCACTCATTTTGCCTGTTACTTTATTCTGTATGTACCATCATACTGGACATTCTTTTAACTAAACTAAATCAGCTAGTGGTACCTGAACACACTTGTAAATGGATCACAAGCTTCCTATCAGACAGGAAGCAGCAAGTGAAGCTAAGCAGAATCACATCAGATACCTGTACAATTAGCACAGGGCCCCCCCAAGGATGTGTGCTTTCTCCACTTCTCTCTTTATACCAATGACTGCATCTCAAACGATCCATCTATTAAACTACTGAAGTTTGCAGATGATACAACAGTAATTGGTCTCATTCGAGACAACGATGAATCCGCATACAGACGGGAGGTTGAACAACTAGCCTTGTGGTGTGACCGGAACAATCGAACTGAACACATTCAAAACCGTAGAAATGGTGGTAGACTTTAGGAGAAACCCATACTACCACCTCTTACAATACTAGACAACACAGTATCAACAGTAGAGACCTTCAAGTTTCTAGGTTCTATCATATCTCAAGACCTAAAATGGACACCTAACATCAAAAACGTTATCAAAAAAGCACAACAAATAATGTTCTTTCTGCGCCAACTCAGGAAGCTCAAACTGCCCAAGGAGCTGCTGATACAGTTCTACAGAGGAACTATTGAGTCTGTCATCTGCACCCCCTATAACTGTCTGGTTCGGTTCTGCAACCCAACAAGACAGACACAGACTTCAAAGGATAATTAGAACTGCAGAAAAAACAATTACTATTAACCTGCCTTCCACTGAGGACCTGTATACTGCACGAGTGAAAAAGAGGGCTGTGAAAATATTTACAGACCCCTCACATCCTGGACATAAACTGTTTTAACTCCTACCCTCAAAATGACGCTGTAGAGCACTGCACGCCAGAACAACTAGACACAAGAACAGTTTTTTTCCCAAACACCATCACTGCTAAACAAATAATTCCCTCAAACTGTCAAACTATTTACTAAGGCTGCATTACTATTGCTATTGGTCTTCTCATTGTTCCTGTCACCCATCTTCTCCCTCTTGTGACTGTATGACCGTAAGCTGTTGCTTATTTTGTTGTTGTTAGTCGGGAAGTTGTGTCATATACATCCTGATCCCATGGACAACGTTCCTCCAGGCCTTCCTGTCCTCTACAATCCCCCAGAGTCCATTTAAGCTCACACCTACTGCTTCAGTGACTCCATCCATCCACCTCATTCTCTGTTGTCCCCTTCTTCTTTTGCCCTCAATGTTTCCCAGCATTAGGTTCTTCTCCAGTGAGTCCTTCCTTCTCATTAGATGGCCAAAGTATTTGAGTTTCATCTTCAGGATTTGGCCTTCTAAAGAGCAGTCAGGGTTGATCTCCTCTAGGACTGACTGGTTTGATCGCCTTGCAGTTTGTTGCTTATAGTCTTGCGATTTATATTGATATTGTTTCCTAGTTTCCTAGATTTGATTGCTTATTGTACCATATGACTGTCACTGGGTGTTGTGCTTTGTGATTCTTGACAAGTGTATCTTGTTTTTTTATGTACATTGAGAGCATATGCACCAAAGACAAATTCCTTGTGTGTCCAATCACACTTGGCCAATACAGAATTCTATTCTAAAGAATTCTATGTACAGTAGCAAATTATGCTTCTGTCAGCCAAGAGAGAAGCAATCAAACATGGTACAGGTAGACCTCAAGTTACAACCATTCGTTTAATGGCCATTCTAAGTTATAATGGCACTGAAAAAAATGATGTATGACTGTTTTTCACACTTAGATGACCATTGCAGCATTCCAGTGGCCATGCGATCAAAGTTTGGATGCTTGGCAACTGGCATGTATTTATGATGATTGCGATATCCCAAAATCCCTTTGGTGACCATTGTGGTGATTCCCCTGACTTAATTTAATTTACTTAAGAATGGTCGTAAAATGAGCACAACTCACTTAATAACTCTCTTGCTTAGCAACAGAAATGTTGGGCTCAATTGTGGTAATGAATCAAGGATTACCTATAATTACAATTAGACACTTATCTATTCAGTTCCGTGTCTATGTTTGTTTTCACTTTTAATCACTCTGCTCTTAGTGTCACATTAGATGAAAAACAGAACAAGATCTAGTTTTCATACCTCTGCTTTGGTTTCTCTAAGGGTACAAAGTTATACTATAAATTATTATATATTGTTATATTATATATATATTGTATTCTATATTCTATATTATAGATATAAATTAAATAATTTTGAATACACGCAAATGGATCATTGCTTGCTTAGTAGAGCCATAAACTAACGACTGTATCTTCACAATATGAATTTGCCATAGTTTACTATACAACGTAAAATATGATTTAACCATAATTGTCAATTAGCCCTGTCAATTGTCAATTAGTCAATTAATTATCTTTTGATTATCCTAATGCTACTCAAGATCAGATGCAGATTTGTTCTTGCATATAAAACCAGGAGAAAAAATGGTTGTTGTTGTGGAGAAATAGGACAAAAGTGTGTTAGATATGAGTTATATAGTTGAAATATTTGTAAAAAAAAAAAAAAAAGGTGGGATACAAATAAATAAATAAATAAAAAACCTGTTTGGGATTATACAATACTTGGGATAAACACATGTCTGTTATCTGACAAAAATTAAAAATAAACACACGCAAAAATAATTAAATAAAAATAATAAACCAATAAATAAATAAAATGCAAATTTAATCATTAAAAAGAAATAAATACATTAAAACGAAAAAAAATAAACCTTAAAGGGCAGACTCGATGGATCACTGGGTCTTTTTCAGCCCTCAGTTTTCTGTTGTTTTTTTAAAAATAATTTTTATTAAAGTTTTTTTTAAAAAAACAAAAAGAGATATTAACACTTTCTTCTTTTCAACAGTTTCACATTGGTGATCCATCCTTATACATTCTCTCTCTTATCTTAGTATATCTTTTATACATATATTTCTAATATATCATATATATACCATTATATTATTCTAATTGTTTTATTTACATTTGACATAAACGTGTACACAATTTCCTTTCCATAATTTTTATTTCTTCCCGTTTGTTCCTAGATTTCTCCACCTAATTCAACCGGTATTTAGTCTTCCCTTGTCCTTTTTTCCCTTTTCCTCCAACTATTTCTACCATCTCTCCCAGACTAGGTAATACTCTGTTTCCTCTTTTTCTTGTATCTCCTTCGTGAGCTTATCCATTTCTGCACACTCCATAATTTTTCTGATCACATTGTCTTCTGATGGTGTATTGTTATTGTTATTTTTCCAGTTCTGGGCGTAAACTATTTGTGCTGCTGTAATTATGCGAATGATTAAATATCGTACTTCTTTTTCGTATGACCTGAAATTATTCCCAGTAAGAAAGTTTCTGGCCTTATTTCTATGTGTTGATTTATAATTTCTTCTATTTGTGTTTTAATTTTTTGCCAGTAATGTTTCACCTTATGACAAGACCACCATAGGTGGTATTGTTTTTAAATAAATAAATTAAATTAAATTCTAGGGTTATATGCTTGGCTGAAAAGTCAGAAAATCAACTTGAAACAAGATGGCAAATGGCCTTTGCCTTGGCCAAGAGAACTACCTAGCATTCCACTAAATTAGCCAGGAATTGAACATGAAAGAGACTGTATATATTTACTGAATTAATTCAGTTTCCTGGGTTTCTACAGCACAGAACCTTAATTATATCATGGTTGCACAGAGCTGCATATGTAAAATTAACTGTCACAAAACCCCCATCCCATTTTAACACAGAACATTGCATAAACTCAGACAGTAAGCATTCTTGCCTCTATATGTCTTGCAGACCATTTCCTTCGCACGTGATATGTGGTTTTACTGTTTTCAGAACATCATCCTTCCTGCCTGATGAACTTTTTTATGATTTGAAATTTGCCCCAGGGAGGTGGAAAAATGGCTGCATTCCGGCAACGTATCAAATTAAAATGGGGTTTACTTATTTGGAATTTAGTACCTTGGGGAACTCCATAAGCAAGGAGAAACAAGATGGAAGAAAGTGAATTCTATATTGATTGTAGTGTTTCCTGCCAGTATTTGTGTATTATGCAAGTTATGCTTCCATGTAAGATGTTACAGGAAGTAGTAAATATGAAAGAATCAAGTAAGTTTGAAGTCGATCTGCAATGGGGGATTGTAGTTTAGAGAAAACAGACAATGCTAGATAATATACAGGTAGTCCTTAACTTATAACCACAATTCAGCCCAAAATTTCTATTGCTAAACAAGATAGATGTTAAGTGAATTTTGCCCTATTTTATGATCTTTCTTTCTTTTTTTTTTTTAATTTGATTTATATGCCGCCCTTCTCCGGAGACTCAGGGCGGCTTACAGTGCGTTAAGCAATAGCCTTCATACTTTTGTATATTTATATAAAGTCAGCTTATTGCCCCCACAACTGGGTCCTCAATTTACCTACCTTAGAAAGGATGGAAGGCTGAGTCAACCTTGAGCCTGGCGAGATTCGATCTTATTTTAATTGCAGACAGCTGATGTTAAATTACAGTGCTTCTGTCTGTTGAGCTATCCAGGCTCGTTTCTTGCCATGTTGTTAAGTGAATCACTGAAATTGTTAAGTTAGTAACACAGTTGTTAAGTGAATCTGGTTTTCCCAGTGATTTTGCTTGTCAGAGGGTCGCAAAAGGGGTTCACATTACTTAGACTTTTTTATTGGCCAAGTGTGATTGGACACACAAGGAATTTGCCTTTGGTGCATATGCTCTGTGTACATAAAAAGAAAGAAAAAAACTGGGGGTCACTGCAACCATATGTGTCAGTTACTAAGCACCCAAATTTTGATTGTGTAACCATGGGGATGCTGCAATGATCATAAGTATGAAAAATGGTTGTCAGTCCTTTTTTCAGTGCTGTTCTAATTTTGAATGGTCACTAAATGAATTATTTTAAGTCGGGGACTACTTGTAATTTGTTGTTTCTCATCCTCAGCCATTTTAAAAATGTCTGCACCTTAATTCCCAGAATTCTATAGAAAGCAATTAATCCCAGATTACTGTTTATACCTAGAAGCCAAATAACAACAACCACCAATCCCAGGCCTCCTAGCTCTGAAAATAAGAACAGGCAGTCCTCAATTTACAAAAGCTCCTTTAGTAACCATTCAAATTTACATGAGTGAAAAAAAGTGACTTATTTATTATTAATTAATTTATTAATTTAATTTATATACCGCCCTTCTCCCAGAAGGACTCAGGTCAGTGTACAGCCAAAATAAAACACACAGATATAAAATTTAAAAAACAATTTAAGAAATATTAAATAATTTGGCCCATATCTAATTAAAATAAAACTACTCGTTTTGGACATTTAAAAGTTAACGATTAAAAATTTAAAAATTAGGCCAGCCCGGCTTGTTGGAATAAAAGCGTCTTGAGGGCCCGGCGGAAGGTGCGTAAGTCGGGAATCCTCCACATCTCGGGGGGCAATTCGTTCCAGAGGGCAGGAGCCCCCACAGAGAAGGCTCTCCCTCTGGGGGTCGCCAGCCGACATTGTTTGGCCAACGGCACCCAGAGGAGCCCCTCTGTGGGAGCGAATTGGCTGGTGGGAGGCTATTGGTAGCAAAAGGTGGTCTTGTAAATACCCAGGTCCTAAGCCATGAAGTGCTCTGAAGGTGGTAACCAATACCTTGAATCGCACCCGGAGGACCACCGGAAGCCAGTGCAGCTCGCGCAGGAGAGGTGTTATATGGGAACGCCATGACGTTCCCATAATCACCCGCGCGGCCGCATTCTGACCAGTTGGAGCCTCCGGGTGCTCTTCAAGGAGAGCCCCATGTAGAGAGCATTACAATAGTCCAGGCGGCACTGTCGATTCCATACAAAGAAAATTTATACAAGATATTTTATAGATGGCACCTCCCTCCGGCACGTTTGGCTAAAATGTTTCCAAACACATCACCAATGTGTTGGAAGTGCAAGACACAAATGGGGACATATTACCATCTCTGGTGGTCTTGCAGGAAAGCACAACGCTACTGGCAAGAGATTAAGAGAATAATCGAAGAAACAACGAGGCAAAGTGTAGAAATGAAACCAGAATTCTTTCTATTTGGAATGACTACACCACAGTGTACCAAGGAGATAAAATATCTTACCATCCACATATTGACAGCGGCACGTATAGTGTACGCTCAGAATTGGAAATCCGAGATAATACCAACAGAAGAAAAAATAATAACAAAAATAAATGAATGCGCAGAGATGGATAGGCTCACAAAAGAGCTCCAAGATAAAGAGAACACTGACTTTTATTTAGTTTGGCAAAAATGGTACACATGGTTAGAAAGAAGGATAGGGCCAACAACATAGGACATTAGGAGAACATAACTCAAGAATTGTAGAAATAGATACATGAGATGAGCCGTAGGATTGTATAAATAAATGGTTAATATGTTTGTAGAAAGATACTGCTGAACTTCAATGAATATATTAAGGTATAAGCAAGTGAATTTGTAAATAGTATGATTAAGGAAAATTGGTTAAATGGACATTAATCACCGATGCGAAGGTTTTCTAGAAGTTAGTCGATTGACTCTTTGTTAATATATAAGTGTTTACATGTATTTGTGTTTTATGTTTGTTTATGTTAATAAAACTTTAAAAAAAAAAAATAGTCCAGGCGGGAAGTGACGAGGGCATGAGTGACTGTGCGTAGGGAGTCCTGATCCAGAAAAGGACGCAACTGGCGGATCAGGCAAACCTGATAAAAAGCCCCCCTGGCCACGGCCGTCACATGTTCTTCTAAGGACAGCTGTGCATCCAGGAGGACACCTAAGTTGCGAGCCCTCTCCGTGGGGGCCAACGACTCGCCCCCAATAGTCAGAGATGGCACCAACTGACTATATTGGGATGCCAGGAGCCACAGCCAATCAGTCTCGGACAGGTTGAGCTTGAGCCTGTTTCTCCCCATCCAGACTTATGATTAATCCAGACTTATGACCATTTTTCACACTTATGACCATTTCAGGGTCCCCATGGTCATGTGATCAAATCACAGTTGGAAACTGACTCATATTTATGACCGTTGCAGTGTCCCAGGGTCATGCGATTCCCTTTTGCGACCTTCTGACAAGCAAAGTCAATGGGGAAGCCAGAATCACTTAAGAACCATATTACTCACTTAACAACTGCAGCGATTCACTTAACAACTCTGACAAGAAAGGTCATAAAATGGGGCAAAACTCACTTAACGAATGCCTCGCTTAGCAACATAAATTTGGGGCTCAGTCCTCATAACTCAAGGACTATCTGTTCTGTAATTATCAAACCTACTGGCAAAATTCTGATTCCTGCTAAAAAACTGGCAGTTTCCATGGAGAAGTGTAATCAAGACGAACGTTCTCAATGACGCATATATTTACATCAGTTTCACTCAGAGAGAAAATTCTACAGAATTCATTGGTATTCCCCCTCGAGTATCTTATTTCTATTGCTTTACTAAAAGCATACTACTCATTAGGAGCCGGGCGTGTACAGTATTATATTCTTTTGGAGTTTTTTAAACACAGGTGTGGAAGGCGCAGGAAATGAACGTCATGAAACCATCCCAGGCCCCTGCCCCCCCCCCCCAATTCAACAACTTTGTTTCCGTAATGAATGGAAAACCCTTCACAATTACACAGGAAAAAAAAATCCGGGGGCGGAGAAAACCGTCTGGAAACTACAAAGCTGCGGATGGAACTTTGGAGTCTATTAATTATTCATGTTTGAGCCACGCCTACCTGCTTTTACTCGCAACCAATGAAAAACGAGAGAAGGAGGGGGCGCCCTGGGGGGAGGGAGGCAGGGATGGATGAAGTTTGGAACTAGCTCATCAGAAGACAAAAAGGAGAAAAAAAAGACGATTTGTACTCTGATAGTACAAGTAGTAGCAGAAGCGGGAGGCGAAGCCTGTTTGGCTGATAAGGTAGGTTCAAATGAGCGAGAGGGTTGTAGGGAAGGAGAAAGCTGTTATGATCTAGGTTAGGTGAGAAGGGCATGGGGGGAAGATTGTTGGAGAACTGGTCTAGGAAGTACTGATTTCCCACCCCACCCTCCATATGTCTCTATTGATTACAAAGGAGTGAATCACCTTATGAGGAATGCATATCCATGGTCTGAGTTTGGATGGAAATGCAATGTATATGTGTGGGTGATGAGTTTAGTAGGCCAGGGCTGAAAGAGGGTCCTTGGAGTGTTGAGCTTAAGGACTGGAGAGTTAGTGAGATCTTTGAGACCAGGATATAGATTCATGCTGGTTTAATACTAGCTAAATAAAATAAATCTGCCTTTCCAAGCCTAAGACCTTTCAGTTAGTTAAATTACACAGTCTATTATGTTTGGGCATCATGGAGGAGAAGCTATTGTAGAGGGTTACATGAAACTGGAGGTGAGTGGTGGGCAGATGAATGCCGTTGTTGAGTGGTTTAAAGGTGGTTGTGTGAATTGTTTTTAGAATGAGTAAGATGGGAACAGGAAAGAAAGTGCTCCACTGATTGAGAATATGAGACCACACAAAACTGGAAAAAAGGCATCTTAGCTGTGTTAGTGTACTTGTGCATTTGGACAGCCCAGAGAAAAATGTCCTTGAATAGTACCGAGTAAGTTGGCTTGCAAGAAAGTGAAAACTAGTGTGTGAAAGTCCAAATGCTGCTTCTAAACATGCATGTAGGACAGCAAGCTTGCACACACAATCTCTGGTGCTACTTAATATAATTATGTGGAGTTATGTAAGTGGCACCAACTGCAGAGACACCACATGCATAATGAACAGCATCATCTGAAATGTTTTATGTGAATTAGGGTGTGAACGAGTGGGGCAAAAGACCACCTCATGTTTTCAAAGAGACAGGTCCATGAATCTAAGTATGGGTTGTCTTCAATTTTACATTAGAAAATGAAGGGTATAAGTACTGTACACAGAAATAATTGTGGTGAACACATGCAAAGACATAAGCGGATCTGCAGCAGAACTGAATACTATATATCTATTCCATATCTTTTGGGAGAAATGTGCGGAAAAAGGGAAATAACAATTTAATAGTGTAATTGGCTATCTTAAAATGGGGATAGTCTGTGAAATGCGCAACTTGCATGAGAATAAATGTATGAAGTCTGTTACTTAGCTCATCCGACAGATGTGTATCAGCAAGGAAGCTAAAATGGCACCTCATCAGTTTGTGTGAAGGAGGGGGTTAGAATCACTTACATCAGTACCCCAGGAAGTGAGTCTATCTTTCGGAGAATCTGTGACACACTAACTCTGAAACATAGCACTTCCTCTTCTGCTTCGTTCTGAAATGTCTTATGAAACTTTTTCAGTAGTAGGAAAATATAATCTATGAGGAAATTACAATGAAAGTCCCCCTGATTTTCTGAAGTACCATATCTTGTCTACATGTGGTTTTTATCTACCTGTTTTCTAAAGCTTAAATTCTGGGCATGAGAGTAATAGCATTCTCCTGATGTTACTTCAGCAACCCCCCATCCAGTTTTTCCTACCTCCCCATCATCCCCATATTGTGGACTCTCAATATGCTCAGTTCTCATTGATTTGGTTTGTATTTATTTCTCCCAATTTTTTTAAAAATAAAGTATGCTTAGTTTCTTTTTTGGTTTGTTATTTGAATAGACCATGGAGTTCTGCAATCTTCTGATATTTTCCCCTCCTTATGCTTTTGCACATCCATGTGCAAACATATTAAAGAGTTTGGTTTTGTTATTTATTGTATAGAATCCTGTTGATGAACACAGGAAGATCCGTACAGTATAATTACAAGAACATTTCTAGGCTAGCTTTCATCACTTGGATACCATACTAATATGTCAGAAGGGAAAAAGTGGAGAAGAAAGTAAAATCTTCAGCCTTGAAAAAAAGTGGATTAAACTTTATTAATAAATTAATACAAGTAGTCCTCGATTTACAACAGTTCCTATAGTGACCATTCAAAATTACAAGGCATTGAAAAATGTGACTTGTGACCATTTTTCACACTTATGATTGTTGCAGCATCTCCATGGTCACATGATCAAAATTCAAATGCTTGGCAATTGGTTCATATTTATGACAGTTGCAGTTTTCCAGGGTCACATGATTCCCTTTTGCAAACTTTTTGACAAGCAAAATCAATGGGGAAGCCAGATTCACTTAACAACCTAATTTAACATCTGCAGTGATTCAGTTAACAACTGTGACAAGAAATGTCATAAAATGGGGCAAAACTCACTTAACAAATTTTTCACTTAGCAACATAAATTTTGGGCTCAATTGTCATAAGTCGAGGAGTCCCTGTAAAATGGAAAATTATGAGAGTTGAAATTCAACAAGCTTGGAAGATATCGGGTTGGGGATTGCTGTGACATGTCTCTAAATATAATTTAATACCTGTGAAATGACTTTATTCAGATGTTGAGCAATGCCTCATGTTTCAGTTCTGATGAATTTTCAGGGTCATCCTCAGAATGTGTTTTTGTGTCAAAAAGTAATCGCTTTTCCTCTTTTTTATATCTATCACGTGAACAATATATATAAAAAGGGGGTGGGTTTTGATCTGTTGCTGTTACCCTTTTGGCTGATATTGACCAACTCTCTGGATGCTCCTGACCATCTAGCACTCCTTCTATACTGGGGTGATTGGAAGAAGGAAAAACAACATATGCAGGAGCAATTTGATATACCTCAGTATTTCTTAAATCTGGCAATTTTAAGATGGAGTTAAAAGTCCAGACAGCTTAAAGTTGCCAAATTTGAAAAATATTCATGTACAGCCATGTTCTGTTATTGCTGCACCTTAAGCTGTATTCAGAGATACAGCTGCAATATCTCCTTAAAAAAAACTTCAAAATTTAACTTAAGGGTGGGGCCTGTTAATCATTTGGAAACAGCTGGCAGCTGTCATTGTTATTATCAACAAACTTCCTTGTCAGTGAATAATGTTTTCCTACCTTTTTCAAATAATTTCTGGAATCCTGGAATAGTTTCTAGTTTTCTGGAACCAAGTGGGTCATTGCTGTGACCTCATTCTGCAAATTTTGAGGAAGTCCCCTACTTACAACAGTTCATTTAGTGACCATTCAAAGTTACAATGGCACTGAAAAAAGTGACTTATGACTGTTTTTCACACTATGACTCTTGCAGCATCCTCATGGTCATGTGATCAAAATTCAGCTGTTTGGCAACTGACTCCTATTTATGACGGTTGCAGTGTCCTGAGGTTATCTGATCACCTTTTGTGACCTACTGACAAGCAAACACAATGGGGAAGCCAAATTCACTTAACAAATTGCAGTGATTCACTTAACTGTGACAAGAAAGATTGTAAAATAGGGCAAAATTAATGTAACAACTATTTCACCTAGCAACATAAATTTTGGGCTCAATTGTGGTCATAAGTCAAGGACTATCTGTAAAGACTAGGCTTTCATTTTTAGAATATTTCATTTTTTAAAAAAATAAAGTCTCTCAGGAGATGGTCTGGATATCACCTATATTGATGTAGTTGGGGCCTGGAAGGGGAATGGCAGAAGTAGAATAAAACACCATGTTTTTTTCCTTCCAACAGGAAGAAGATAATGTCTCACAAAGGATGTCTCAGTGTTACAAAATACTTCCTCTTTCTCTTCAACCTTTTCTTTTTTGTGAGTATATGGCTGGGGGCCAGTTGGATAGCCAGCTATAGAATTATTATTTGTAGATAGTTCATGAAGCTGTGTTTATGCAAGGTGGGAAAAGAGGAAAGAATGGCTACTGTACATAGATGTATACTTTAAAAAAACAAAACAAATCAAAAATCTTTTTTCCCTTTCTTCAGATTCTTGGAAGTCTGGTCTTCAGCTTTGGCTTATGGATACTTTTTGATCAAAATAATTTTGCTTTTACACTTGGTAAGTTGCAGGGGCTTATTCCGACTTTACATAATTGAATTTGAACCACGTGCTAAACTAATGTTTCTAAACTTTTTTGCTCTTAGGACATCTTTTTCCATTTTTAAAAATTATGCAAACCACGAGAGCCTAGTTGTCACTTAATAGAAACTATTAAGTAGTTAAGTAGTTAACTATTAGATTTACAAACTATAGTGGCTACATTCATGCATCAGGTTAAACCAGGGCTCGGCAACCTTAAATACTCAAAGAGCCATCTGGACCTGTTTCCCCCAGAAAAGAAAACACCGGGAGCCATAAAACCCTTTTGACATCTTAAATGAAGATAACACTCCATATATTGTTTTTTACCTTTATGCTATGTATGAAAAAACGATAATGTGTTGCATTTATGAAATAAATCAATGAATGGCTACAGAGAAAACAAATTTGTATTTCTGCATGCAACAAAAACATTTTGAACTCCGAAAAAAAAAAGATGGGTCAAAAAGCTCAATAAATCACGTGCCGGCGAGTGTCACACGTTGGCGGTTGTGACGCATATTTTGAGTGACAGGGAGCCGCAGCAGAGAGATAAAAGAGCCACATGCGTCTCCAGAGCCACAGGTTGCAGACCCCTGGGCTAAACCAAAATTAAACAAAAGAAAACATGGTTTTGTACAATATATCATCCAGTAAATCTGTTCTTCCACTTAGTATTGTACCCCACCCTCCAGACTCTATGAGAGCCTTGGACTAAGGGGGAGCTGAAAACAGGCCTTCATAAAGGCCACACCCTTTGCTTCCCAAATAACATTGCACTGTCAAATCCTTCATCTTTATTTACTTATTTATATTTCATGCTTCTTAACTGTCCCATCTCCCTTAGAGAGGGGCTTCCTTTTCTAAGTACTGTAGAGAATTTAGGATCATAATTGGGGCTGGAAAAACTCATTGTTAAGTGGTGCAGTCATGTGACCACATCTTTACGACCTCTTTTGCCATCATCATTAAGCGAATTATCATCCTTGGGGGGTTTTTTTAAATTAGTTTATCATACAAAATACAAAAATACAAAGGAAGTAAAATAGGGGAGGGAGAAGGAAAGGGAAAAGTTTGGGGAAAGGGGAAAGAAGAAAGAAAAGGTGTTGACTTCTAACTCCCTTTGGTGCAGTAAAATAAGTTACTAGCATCAAACCTCAACTTTTTACTTTTACATATGGTAATAATATAAACCAACCATTTCTATAACAACAAATCTATCTAATTGGTAAAACCCAAAATCAAATTTTCATTTTTTTCCCACCTCAAGCACAAAACCCAGAAGCGGTTTCCATCTAGAAACAAAAATAATTGTGTTTTTTTCTTTAATGAAAGCAGTCAGTTTAACCATCTCTGTTAACTCCCATCGATTTTTGCAGCCATTCATCCATTGTGAGGATCAAAGCGCCCTTCCATTTCTGTGCCTAAAGTAATCTTGCTGTTGTCAACATATATAACATCAAAGTTCCAACAAATTTTTCCAAATCTTTTTCCATTAACTATCATGTTTGTTAAGTGAGATGTGTGATCTCCATTTCTGACCATCCCTGCCAGTTTCCCCATTAACTTTGCTTGTCATAAGTAGCAGGATGGTGCAACAGTAGTAAATACATGCCAGTTGTCCAGCACCAATCACATGACACTGGCAACACTGCAGCAGTTTTAAGTGCAAGGACCAGTCATAAATCATATTTTCCGTGCCATTTTGGTGTTGAACGGTTACTAAATGAATGGTTGTAAGTCACCCGTAGCTCTCTTTCAAAAGACTTATACTTCTTTGGACATAGGCCAGTGAATCAGGCTTGGTTCTTCCAAACATTTCTGTCAGTTGAGGAATAGAGGCTGCTTATTATTATTATGAATTTCTTTTCTATCATTTGTACTATTTCAGTTCTTGATTGTTCTGATCTGTTTGTTTCTTCCTTCGCAGGGTCCTCATATTATGCTCTCAAGATATGGTCTTATGTTTTCTCTGGTGCGGGCATCCTAACAATGTTTTTAGGATTTCTTGGATGCTTGGGCTCTCTCAAGGAAATCAAGTGTATGCTAGGACTGGTAAGTAGCCACATAGAAGCAGTGGGCCTCGATTCTGTTACTCTCTGAGAAAGGGAAATAACATTTATTGGGTTCAGTCAGGTGGGAACATCATGTTGCTCCTGTATCCAAAATGATTCTTCCCCTAAATTAAAAAAAATTTTTTTTAATGCATTATAAACACTTCACCGAATGGAACGGGTTTTGAAAGATTTTGGTGATCTTTTCAGGAAGACAATAACCTGATGTTTTGGGATGAAACATTTAAGTTCTAAGAAATTGGGTGGGCAATTTGAGAAGAATATTTTAACCATATGATGCAGATGTGTGGGACAGAGTTTAAGTGGGAAAAGGTTGCAACTCCTGGATTAAAGCACAATTCTGAAAACTGGGATTTCTCTGGAAATTGGATCTACAGGCTAAGACAATGTAGCAACATGAAAGTAAAGAATTCCATGCAATTGAAAAATTGAGAAGAATAATTACTATGGGGTCCGTGGTGCTCTCTGAGCATGGTTGTTTTCTTACAAATATTTCATTACCAAACGAAGTAACTTCATCAATGACTAATACTGATGATGTTACCTAGTTTGGTAATGAAAGGTCTGCAAGAAAACCACCAAGATCAGAGAACAACCAGGACCCCACGTTCAACCCCGAGCTACAAAAATTCTATTCTATTGGAATCATTATTGTATAAAACAACTGAAAAAGCTGATATAAATTTATTTGGAGGGTAGGTATAATTATGATGACACTTACATGCCATTCAATTACAGAGAGAATTCATGAACACTATATGTGGATATTTCATCTTTAATATTACACTGATATATTATACTGATAAAATGATGGTGCAGCATTCTAGTTAATTAATGGCTCAGGTGATCCCTCAAGACACAGGTAGAAATCTGGTTGTGTACTTTTTAATAATGCAACAGAAAAAAGGAAGGAGAACCTGTATAGTGCATGATGTGGTAATTTCCCAAGAGACTTTTGTAGTGGGAAATGCAGAAAGGTAATTATGCTCTGTCGTATTTTCCCTTTGTAGTTATATATTTGGTATTGTATGATTTAGCTGCAGGTGTCTGCAATGTTTATGGCAGTGGTTCTCAGTTTTTAATGATGACTGGTAGCTTTTTTTAATATTGATTACTTGGAGGTCTCATACAGCATGTGTCTGTATTTTAATAATATTTACCAAGTATAGGTAAGAATGCAGATTAAAAATAAATTTAGCATGCTTGTTTGTAAGAATCTTGAAGAAATGTTCACGTGAAATGAATGGCTAAGGAAGGAAGGAAGGAGGGAAGGAAGGAAGGAAGGAAGGAAGGAAGGAAGGAAGGAAGGAAGGAAGGAAGGAAGGAAGGAAGGAATGATGCCATGGTGATGTTGACTGATTTTGCTGGCTTTTTCTGTCTCCATCAATAGTACTTTGCCTTCCTACTGCTCCTGTTTCTTGGTCAAGTCACCATTGCAATCTTGATACAAACACACAGCAACACGGTAAGCAGTGTAATAAATCAGAAGATTTCTCATAAGATGATCACCATAATCCTGTTTGAACTATGCCTCTTTCTATCTGGAGAACTTTCCCCCCACTTCTCATTCCCTTCTTTTTTTATTTTATTGCTAGTCTTTGATCTGGTTTACATATTGAGTAACAGCCTTCCCCAAGAGTATGCCTCTTGATTTCTGAATGGTTCTCGGCATAAACAATGGTCGACATATGCAAGGGAATCTAATGTCCTCTAGATCAGGGGTCCCCAATCCCCAGGCTACGGCCTATTCAAAATGGGGTCGTGTAAGCGGTGAGTGCGTGTCCAGAACCATCCCCTCTTCCCCCATGCCCCCCCCGCAATCACCGGTCTGTAAACCCAGAGAAGTTGGGGACTGTTGCTCTAGATGTTAAGTCCCAACTAAACAAACAAACAAACAAACAAACAAACAAACAAACAAACAAGGTTTGCTGGGCAGAAGAGATTTGTAAAAAAGCATCTGGAGAGAAAGGCATTTCTAGTCTAGCTCCCTACTTACATATCCTTGTTTTCCATTAATTTCTGTGGGGGGGAAAATGATATAGTCCTGCAATGTGATGTGAAACAGAATATTGTGTTCCACCATCTTGCACCATCTAGACCAGAGGTGTCAAACTGGTGGCCTGCGGGCTGGATGCGTCACGCACAGGCCACGCCCATCCCAGCTCCACAAAGCGGGGGGGGGGGGAATTGCGAAACATCACATGACGGCATGAGTTTGACACCCATGATCTAGACCAAATCCTTTCTCTTTTTATTTTTCATTTTTCTCTTTCTCTCTTCCTCTTCCCAGAACTCCCCCCACCAAAAAAAACCCCCAACAACCTGGGGTGGGGGAGAAATGATTATGGCTGGTGAAATAGAAGAGTCAATTTAGACCCATCATTTCTCTATCCTTAATGCTTGTGACTCACAGATGAGGGGTGGGGACATAAGAGAAGATGTATGGCAGGCTATATAAAAGAATGAGAGAAAAGATATGTAGATCTTGTCCAGGAGTAAGTGTGATGTTTGTAAAAATTATGAATACTTTTTTTTTTTTGCCATGCTGTATGCTGTAGTTTAGCCAAAGTTAGCAGTATCCCTCTCCCGTCCTTTGTGCAGGCTTTGGGTTCTTTAAACTCCTTTCACAGGCATGCATACTGTACGTTGATGCCATTAATAATTGGTTTGGTGCCTTAACAAAAATAATTAAGGCTTGGGGTTAAAGTCTTGCATGATGCAATGAGTAAGAGAACTAGCTCGCTTTCTGGAAGGGCCGGGTGATCAGCAACTCTGTAGGGCCTGTTGAGAAGGTGGAAAAGATTTGGCTTTGTAGTTGCTGTCATCACTGCTCTCCACTGCTGGATTCTCTGGGAAAAGAAAATAAACCTTGCGTCCTGTTCGGTTTGAACTCTTTTGTCCAAAGAGTTTGGGCAGAACCTCCCATTCTACTCCAAATATAGGTAGTCCTCAACTTCCTGCAGTTCATTTAGTGACCATTCAAAGTTACAACAGCACTGAACAAAGGGACTTATGACTGTTTTTCACATGACCATTGCAGTATCCCCCATGGTTTTATGATGAAAATTTAGATACTTGGCAATTGACTCATATTTTTGGTGGTTATAGGGTCCCGGGATCCTGTGATCCCCTTTTGCGACCTTCTAACAAGCAAAGTCAATGGGGAAACTACATTCACTTAACAACGGTGTTGCTAACTTAACATCTGCAGTGATTCACTTAACTGCTATGGCAAGAAAAGTTGTAAAATGGAACACAACTCATTTAATAAATGTCTCATTTAGCCACAGAAATTTTGGGCTCCGATGTGATAGTAAGTTGAAGACCACCTGTAAATATAATCCAGTTTTTATTCCTAATTGGGTTTTTCAAAGAAGTGGGTACTTGATTTATTGTGTTTGAAGCAGTGGTGAAATCCAATTTTTTTTACTGCTGGTTCTGTGGGTGTGGCTTGGTGGGCGTGGTGTGGCTTGGTGGGTGTGGCAGGGGAAGGATACTGCAAAATCTCCATTCCCTCCCCACTCCAGGGGAAGGATACTGCAAAATCCCCTTCCCTCTCCACTACTGGGGGAAGGATATTGCAAAATCTCCATTCCCTCCTCACTGTTGGGCCAGTCAGAGGTGGTATTTACCAGTTCTCCGAACTACTCAAAATTTCCGCTGCCGGTTCTCCAGAACCTGTCAGAACCTGCTGGATTTCACCCCTGGTTTGAACTAACCTCTATCTATGAATGAAGAATTGTCTCCTCTTCTGCACCTGGGAGGACTCCAGGAAAAACAGGGTGCTGATCTGTCAGTGATAGACGCACCTTTGTTTTTTTATATAATATAAAGAGCCTACCTAAGATTGCTATTTCTCTCACATGCAGATCAGTTCAACAGTGGCTGGACATGTAAAAACCATCATTGCAAGCTATGGAACGAATTCATCCCTTTCAGATCAAGGTGACAGCTGGGATTTTGTGCAGGAGCAGGTAAACTATCTTCTTGTTAGGACATTCTAGCAATAATGGTAGTTTTACATCCTTTAGTTCCATTGATGCGATTCTTTGGGGGAATATTTGGCATTTCACAGAGAGGCTCATATAATGTGCTAAGCCATAAGATGGTTTGTTCAGATTTGGCCTAGTGTATGGGTTGGGCCTAGTTTTATGGCTTGAAAGTCAGGATATATGAATCCTAAAAATTCTGGTTGATTGACATGATTAAAGCCATGTTGGATGAGTACAGCCATAGAGTTGACCTAACAACTGAACTTAGTTCGTTCATCAGGTATGGCTATGATGCCATATTTACTATTATTCATTGCATATATATGCAGTGCTGTGGTGGCACAATGGTTAAAATGTAGTATTGCAGTTCAATCCTCTGGTTCAAGGTTGACTCAGCTTACATATTGCTGAGGTCAGTAAAATGAGGACCCAGACTTTTGGGGGCAATATGCTGACTTTGTAAACTGTTTAGAGAGGGCTGTAAAGCACTGTGAAGTGGTAGATAAGTCTAAGAGGTATTCAGGGGTGGGTTCTACTTACCTTTACTACTGGGATCGCAGAAGCTTCCGCACATGCGCAGATGGTCTATGACAACATCTGGGTGAATGAGCAGAGTCTGCCCCTGGTTTTGCTACCGGTTCGCAAGAACCGGACCAAACCGGGGGCAACCCACCACTGGTGCTATTGCTAAACAGCCTGCTTTTCCTCCATATTGGAGCTCAGATTGGCATAGATAAGAGCAGTTGTTCTCAACCTTGGCAACTTAAAGATCTGTGGACTTCAACTCCCAGAATGCCCCAGTGAGCGTGTCTTATCATTTAAGAGTTCTGGGAATTGAACTCCACACAAATTGTCAAGGTTGGGAAACATTGGATAAGAGATTTTATGGAGTGTCCCATTTAGGCATGGATCATGCTCATACCTGCTTAGTTTCAGCGAAGTTGTGATAATTTGTACTGGATCTTTTCCTCTAGTGGTTTTTTTCTGTTGCAGGATTAAAAGCAATGACTTTCTTAAAATGGACGATTCCAATATGCAGACAGGAAAGTTTTGTCTCTCCAACTATCTTCTCTTTCTCACTGTCTTCAATCCCTTCATTTGTTCTTAGTTCCAATGCTGCGGCTGGACAGGCTGGGCAGACTGGATGGAAAACAGCAGAGTCAAAAATGCCTCAGATAAAGAGTACCCCTGCTCCTGTCGTAACACTTCTGCTTTGCACTCAGCCAGCAACAGAACAACTGCCAAGCCAGCCTTGTTTTGCCAAGCAGAGGCACAGTTGCCAATCAACAATAGAGTGAGTAGCCCACACATTGTTCTGGGGGTGCGTGCACAGTGCAGTCCAGCTCCTTTGGGTACTTCTGATGATAGTTGTATATCTCTGTTGTCATAAAACAGTTTTTAAAAACTTGACCCAAATCCTGCAAGGGAAAAAAGTCAAATGCCAGCATTCTCTATGCCCACCGATATTTGTATCCAAAATGTTTAGGCAATTGTTTAAAAGTGGGCAGGGAGGCATACAAGCGATTGTATGACAGTGTCTGAAAAGATTGCCAGTTCCTGCTCATTGGGAAGAGGGAGAATTGGTCCACAAAATATTAAGTTTGTCATGTTCGTTCTCCAGTTTAATTTCTGGAAAGAGAAGACATTGGTCCCCAACCCCTGGTCCATGGACCAGCACTGGGTCATGGCATGCCGGAAACTGGGTCATGCAAACAAGCGAAGCCCCATCTGTGGGATTCAGGTACCATGCGAAACCACGACCTCTCAGGTCCATGGAAAAAACTCTCTCCATGGAAGCGGTCCCTGGTGCCCAAAAAGTTGGGGGCCACTGACTTAAGAGACAATTGGGTATGGCAGATTTTTGTAAAATAAAAAAAGAAATACATAGGAAGGAAAGCATATATGGAACAACTTATTCCATTTTAGGAGATGCCAAATTGAGGGAAATTGTAATAGTTCTTCTAGGGCCCTCGACCAGAAAAGAGGAGTTCATATTGATTGATTGATTCCAATTTTGAGATTGCCGAACTCCTTGTCAACTGACTTGTTTACAAATAAACATAGAAAACATGGCAAGCAAGAAGAACAAAACTAAACTAAATAATTAAAAGATGCTTCCAACCATCCTCTCCCAAGGCCCTGATGAACATCCAGGTTTTTAGTAATTTCTGGAACATCATAACAGCTTTTGCCCAATTTGGCACTTTCTAGGCAGGTGATTGATTTATAATAATAAATTTATTTACGGTCACAGACCAAAATGCAAGCATAGCTACAGAAAAACATAGGGAAAAGAACATCACGAACAGCCGGCCACCGGAAGCCCCGGCTGAGAGGGACCACAGCGCTCTCCTCTAATGGTTATGGCTCTTAGAAAAAATTTTGAGACCTGAGAGGTAGTGTATGAGGAGCCATCCCCTAGACAATACAAGGCCAAATCACTATCATTGGGCCAGGTGATTGATTTGATTGTAGCATAAAATGGGAACGTTCAGAAGGAAAAAAAGATTTTTTTCTTTTGTCCTATCCACTTTTTTTCATGCATTGATTTCCACATCACTGTGCCATTGTGCCTTGTCTTACTTTTTCCAATCATTAACCTATTTACAAAAAGCAATTGTACAGAAGAGGATTACATACTATTTTGGGGGCCACAATTGGTATATCCTTTTGATGGAAGTATTTATTTCTGAGTAGCATGCATTTCTGTTTACAAAAATGGTATAATAAAATGAGAGGCAGTTGCACGTGATTATAATAACGTTATTTTTTTAAAAAACAAAAGACTACTGAGAACAAAGCATCTAGACACAACCCAGAATGGGGGTTCTAGCTTATAATGAAAGCCAAGTCTTACAGCTCCCCTAACCCATAACAGGATAGGGCTAATTAGATCTCGGGGTTAGGTTATTCCAAAGAAGAATGGCTGCAACAGAGAGCACTCTGCATCTTGGACTTTGTAAACAACCTCTTTAAGGGAAAGGGCTTGGAGTGAATCTCCCCTCAATCTGTTTGGATGGACACAAACTACTGGGGCAAGTTGGTCTTCTAAATATGTAGGCCCTTAGCCATAGAGGTATTAATTTCAGCCTCTTTCTGCTGAGTCCGTAAAATGAACTGCCAGTCGGTGTGGGAGTGATGAAAGGAAATAGGTATTCATACATTGCAAAAGTAATTTGTGGGACTCAACACTTCCTGATATGGAGAAGGACGGTGCCATGGATGTTTCTGAGCATTAGTAAACCAGGTTCTAAAAGGAAAGGACTAGAAAAGGCAAGGGTAGGGCCAGAGTGCAGAAAACAAAGGGGGAGGGTTCTTTTCTTATTTTTGGAGTGAGTTTTTGGCTATATCTGATGGGCTGCAATGTGGGAGCGAGTGAGATGTTCCTTATAATTGATGTGACAAGGATTGTCCTTGGAATTCCATTTGATGCTCCTTTTTAATCTACCTTTGTCCATTTTTAGGGCTGCAAGGACAGTGTCCAAACCTGGCTGAACAACAACATCATCAGTATTGTAGGGATCTGCCTTGGGATTGCTCTCCTAGAGGTAAGCGCTCCTGAATGACAACTGGGTATAGCTACATTTCTACCAATGGTGCTGAAATAATACAGGGAGGGGCAAATATTGATAGGTTTGGAGACCTCCCAAAATCATTACAAAATCATTCAAGTTTATACCAACCTTGCATGGCATTTATTTTCAGGACTGTCCAAAGACATTTTGTAATAATCACAATCTTTTTTCCAATCAATCCCAATTATATCAAGGCATGTAGCACTGAAGTACAGTTGGGTCTTGTACACAGAAACTCCCATACAGCCCTCCGGAATATTAAGCTAAATATTTTAAGTATTTGATACTGCATTCAGTTTTGAGTGTTTTGAGATCTAATTTTTTTTTGAAAAGATTTTTTTATTTTTAAACAAGCAAACATAAAACCATCTTCAATTGCAAACAATTAGATTTTGAGATCTAATTTTTTAAAAGTGTCCAATGGTCATAGCTCCTTAGCTAGTTTGCTGTTTGATGATGGAATGATCCAAACCTAGTTTGCTTCTGCCCGGCTAAAATGCCATTATATTTCTGCTGTCAGTGCTATTATTCAAATCATGTATTGCCCAGTGTTGTCCCTACCAGTCTACTCATTTGGAGCAGTAGGCATTGCTGGTAGACAACAGAAATGTTTATATGTGCTTGATTGTGAGTGCATTACGTGATAAAAAATTGAGGTCTTTATTTCTCCATCCTGGATCTTTCTTGTAGTTACTGCAGCTGATGTGCATGTTGCTGGTCACTGCATTAGAACACAAGGACCTGCATAGTGGTGGCTCCCAGGAGATCCCTAACAGGTGGCTAAAGGGAGTGCATAGATGTTTCCAGCTTTCTGCCATGCCTTGTTATTTGTGTCTTCCTGTGTTGGGAAGGATGTGTTATTTCTTCTCTGTGCATGTCCTGTGACCTGTGTGATTCATGAGTGCAGTGCAGGGAATGCTGATTTTTCTTGGGTGGAAGCATTGGCCAGAAAAGTTGCTGTCATCCCTAAATGCCATGGTGCCATGCTTGTCTATTTGCAAGGAAGATGCTAGCAAGACTTGGGCCACTGAGAGATCCCATATGAATCCTTGTGAATTCACCTAGGCCAGGGGTGTCAAACTCAAGGCCTAAAGACTGGATCCGGCCTGCGGGGTGTTTAAATTTGGCCCGCAGATCTGGCCTGAAAATAGCAAAGGATCGGCCCACTGTGCCTCTAGCAGCCAAAACATGGTGTGGAGGAGACTCCACACACACACCTCCCCCATGCCATGTTTTGGCTGTTAGGGTGCTGCAGGAGGCGTCCGCCCCGTCTCCCCCCCCCCCTTAAGCCGGTCCACAGAAGAGAACTACAGTGCTGATCTGGCCCTCCAAGAAATCCAGTTTGACATCCCTGACCTAGGCAGTTTCTTCCATCTGGCGTTCTTCAAATTTGCTGGATTATAATGCAGAATAGTGTAGTAATTTTAGAAGTATGATTTAGGTCAGAAAGACTTGGGAGCTGTGGTGACGCACTGGTTAGAATGTAGTATTGCAGGCTAATTCTGCTGACTGCCAGGGTTCGATCCTGACCGGCTCAAGGATGAGTCACCTTTCTATCCTTCCGAGGTTGGTAAAATGAGGACCCAGATTGTTGGGGGCAATATGTTGACTCTGTAAATTGCTGAGAGAGGGCTGTAAAGCACCATGAAGCAGTATAGAAGTCTTAGGTGCTGTAGATATTCCAACTGTGTAGTTTATTGGCTAATGTTGGGCCAAACTTAGAGAACGGTTATTCGTTAACATAAAAGGAGACCCTGTGTGGTGCTGCCTTGAACTCTCGCACAAACAATGCAAGAGATAACAATTCCTATCATCCCAAACCAGCACAAACAATGGTTGTTGAAGATGATAGCCAATGTAGTCCAACACAAGTAGAGGAGGCAACAAATAGCTTTCTCTATGAGCATATGTGGCAATTACATTTCTGGGAATCTGTTGTTTTTCTGGCTGAATTGGCTGGAAGACAATAGATTTTGTGTGTATGTGTGTGTGTAGGTTAAAAGTAGTTTGCTTTGGAAGATTACAAATGATTGTGTTACTTCCATTTTTTTAAAGAAAAGTAAACACAGCTGTTTGTGCTGTTCTGTAAAGTTTTTAATGAATTGGCATATATCCTAAGGGCCTGGATTTTAAAGGAAGACGTAGAAGAGGAACAAAGTGTTTTTCTGGTATTCCCCAATGAGAATCACATAGATTTGGAAAGCCCATGAAATTAAATCTACTTTCTGATGCAGATCTATATTTAGAAATCAGAGATGCTTACAGTTCTTTTTCAAAGTCCCCGTAATGGATTCTGCTTCTTTCATTATTCCTCCTGTCTGCACATTGAATGCAATCCAAGAAGAGCTTTTGGGGCCTTTTGGGGTAAGCCCTGCCTGTGGTTGCAGCCCAAACACCTAGCTGTTCCAGTGTGCTTTTGATATGCTGATATATGGATATGCCTGCCGTGTTTCTCAACTCCTACACACCCTATTCTTAGCATAGGTCTGGGCATGTCTGAAAAGGTGAAGTGTTGATTTGCTTCCCAAAGTGATGCATGAGCCCCTGGGTTATGTTTGTGCTACTCCTTAATTCTTCCTCATTTCTGAAACCTCTTTCCATGAGGGTGAAGGTTCGTACTCCAAGCTTGTGGGTTGGTTTCTGAACGTTTCATTACCAGACTAGGTAACATCTTCTGCAGAGTTTAGGAGATGCCATTGTCAGTGTTCTTCTGTTTACAAGGGCTTTCTGTGGTGCGTAGGTCTTGTAATGGGTCAGGTGTGGGTGTGTCAAGTGAGGGTCTTGTATGGGTTAGGTTTGAGTCATCAGTGAGAGACTTTTGATGGGTCTTGTGATGGTGAGGTTACATCAGGTCAGGGTCATTGGGAGGTGCTGGAGGTGGGGGGGCTTGCATGGGTTAGTTGAGGGTCAGTGCTGTCTCTGGTTGGCTGTGTGGTTGGTCTGGATTCTGAAGGTTTTGTAGGTCCATGTGTCTGTTGATGGAATTGCTTGTGGAATGTCAGGCTTCGATGGACTCACGAGCGTGGCAGGTGGTAGCATGGCCGATTTTTGTGTTGCTCCAATTGAACTGGTACTGTTTGGTGTCGGTGTGGGTAGAGATTAAGATTGTTCTCCCATAAGCTCGGAGAACGAACCTTCACCCTCATCCTATCCCTGAACTACAGATATTCACCACTATTGCAAACCTCTTTCCATTTTTATAATCACTTAAATTATTTCACACACTTGCTGCACAGAGAGATCTACCTGGAGTTTTGGCAAGGTAATTCATTCCAGGGCATTGTCAGGCCTGAATGTTCCTTTAGTACAAATGTGTCAATGCCCACAATGCTTTGTTTTCCCCACCTCATTCCTCCTTTGCAGGTTAATGTCTTGCTTGCATCTTGTGCTGTTGCAAAAAAAGTTTTGCTGGCTCCCCCAGGGCCAAAATGAAGCATACAGTATCATGCCAAGGGCCCCAAGAACTACAGGGGCTGCTTGAGCACCGATAAGGAGAGGGCAAATATAGCAGAGAACAAAACAAAACAAAACAAAACAAAACTGTAAGATGCTACAGGGCAGATTCACCCTTTTTTAATCATTGATAGTCATCTTTCTTCCTTTCAGAAAGATACATTCTATGAGCCATTCTGATCTCTGTAGCTTCTTTCCATCTTGTGTATTTACTTTCCCTATGGTGGATTATATTTCAAGAATTCCACAGTCAGCCTGACCATTGCTGATCCATGTATCTGGGGAGCACCTAGATAAGGGCTTCAAGGATAATGGGGATTGTAATTCAGCACACATGAAAGACACCTGGTTGGGTTCAATAAGGATTCAGAGATAGCTACTATATTCATGAGTTGTAATTTCAGGGCTTAGGTCTAGGCGCAGAGTGGGCAATGATGGCTTTCTTACAACCTGTGGACTTCAGCTTCTGGCTGGCTCAAGAATTCTGGGAATTGAAGTCCACAAGTCGTGAAGGGGCTATCCCAGTATCCCACCTTCCCAATGCACTGGATTCCCAGTGGCCAGAAATCTTAAGCAGAAATACTGGAGGTTGAAGTCCAATACTTTTGAAAGCCATGGGATCAAATTAAGAATCTTATTTAATCTTATTTTTAAGTTGCTTTACAAACTATCCCAAACATGGAGTTTAGCTTTTCTTATGATAGATGTGTGATTGCTGTTTCTTTTACTAAAATCTCTCTTTTTCCCCATAGCTCTTCCTCATGATGGTATCGATGTTTCTGTGTAGAACCATTGGCCCCAACTATGACAAGCTTGCTCGTTATTCCTAGGCAAAGAAACTTTTGGGGGAAACGGCATCGAAGAACATTGTGTCTTATTCAGGGATTCAACCAGGATTTTAAAACAGTATATTGTAGGTTATGTATATACTGCGGTTATGTTCAGCAAGTTTAGTATCTAACTTTCTTGTCCTAATAGATCCAGTCTTGAGATGAAACTTTCAAGAATCAGAGCAACCAATAAGAAAACACAGTACTATGAAACAGGTTTTTACTTTCACTTAGCTAAAGATAGTTCAGCTCTTAGATGGCCTCCAAAAATTATAGCCGTATCGGCTTTTGGCTTTACAGTAAATCCCTACAATAAGATAGAGTTCTATGTTTTTATATTGCATTGTCTGGGAATGCACAGATTTTAACAGACAAGCCCTGATCTACTTTTGCATGAGGAGAACTATTTAACCATAAACCACTTATATTGCTAAGACCTGTCAAATACAACCTGGGAAAAATTATTTGTTAAAAGCATATACATATTATACATTCAACAATGCCCCCAAATCCTTTGATACAGCTGTTTTAGACCTAAAGCTAAAAAATTTACTTTTTTAAAAAAGTGAAATTCACAACATATTATTTAGTCAACAGTTCAGGCTGTGAATTAACAGTGGTGTTGATGCACCTGATTGGACCAAGAGTTTTTGTATCATTTCTGCTACCATTGAGGTATGATCTATTCAGCCAGACTTCAAGCATTCTCAACCATATGTAAGATATAACCAAACCTAAAAGTTGTATGTTTTATGCTACTCCTGGCATGTACTTTAGTATTTAGTCTTTTATACTGCAATCTTGTCTTGATTTGGTTGAATTAACCTATGTTGAAAACGGCTCGGTTAAGCTGCATTTCTCCCTTATGTTTGGACTAAACTGTTCCATCACCAGCCTTTTCCTCTTGTTGGATAAAAGGCATGAGGAACCTGAAATCCATCTGATATTGTTCACTGGTGGCTCCTAATTGTCCCAGCTTTACCACTGGGTAAGGAATGTTGAATGACAAGTTCCACAGCACTGAATCCGCAAACCTTTGGAGCTCATGACCCCACTAGCTAGTTCAGAAGCAGGATATACCTGGTCTGGAATGAAGAGGTCTTATCAGCACTGGGAATACATTGAGATAGCCATTAACACTTCTGTGGATTTTTGAATGGTGCCTCTTTACTGCCCCAGCAGGTGTAAACGAAGAGGATACCTTATCTTTGAACCCCAAAAATTGGATATGGTTTTGTGTTGTGCCTTGCACACTTACAACCCTGTGCAGGGCAGATGAGAAACTTTCTTTCTTTTTGCTTCTTTTGTGGTATTTATATATTCAGCTTCGATGTTTAAAACAGAAGTATAGAGGGGGAAATACTTTGAGGAAGAGGATGCAGGTGGAATGCGGTACATATATAATTTTCACCTCCTTTCTCAGTTTACTGTGGTTTGTTCTTGGCAGAATTAGGCTTTTTAAAATTTCTATTTTGTAAATAAAAATGATCCATAAACAGTTGTGTTTGATTCTTTGAACTTGGATGTAAAATAGTTTTTAGCTATAGGTAGTAGAGGTAGGACGCTGTGGCTCAGTGGCTAAGACGCTGAGCTTGTCGATCGACAGGTCGGCAGTTCAGTGGTTCGAAATCCTAGTGCCGCATAATGGGGTGAGCTCCCTTTACTTGTCCCAGCTTCTGCCAACCTAGCAGTTTGAAAGCACGTAAAAAATGCAAGTAGAAAAATAGGGACCACCTTTGGTGGGAAGGTAACAGTGTTCCTTTGATGTTTAGTCATGCTGGCCACATGACCATGGAGTCGTCTTCAGACAGGGCTGGCTCTTTGGCTTTGAAATGGAGATGAGCACCGCCCCCTAGAGCGAGTAGCGCATATATGCGAGGGGAACCTCTACCTTTTTACAGGTAGTCCTCGACTTCTTACAAAGTTCATTTAGTGGCTGTTCAAAGTTACAGTGGCACTGAAAAGTGACATGACCATTTTTTACAGAATCGTTGCACTGATCACATGATTTACATTCGGATGCTTAACAACTGTGTCACATGACGGTTGCAGCGTCCAGGATCATGTGATCATCTTCTGCGACCTTCTGACAAGCAAAATCAGTTGGGAAGCCAGATTCACTTAGCAACCGTGTTACTAATTTAACAACTGTGGTGATTCACTTAACAAATGTGGTGAGAAAAATCGTAAACTCGGGCAAAACTCAATAAATGTTTCACTGAGCAGCATAAATTTTGGGCTCAATTGTGGTCGTAAGTTGAGGACTACCTGTATTTGCGATAGTGACGAATATCTGTAGCAAGGGTGGAGGGCGAGGGTGGAGGTTTGTTCTCTGAGATTTGTGGGTTGGTTTCCAAATGTTTCGTTGCCAGGCTAAGTAACATCTTCAGTGTAATTTAGGGAAGTTATTTAGCTATTCCACCAAAAGAATAGATGTACTATTGATAGGTCAATGATCAGTCAATGTTAATTGGCTGGTTTTGAGTCATTAAGGAGCCTCCTGAGATGTAACAAATCTCCATTAAATGAATCTGGCTTCCCCACTAACTTTGCTTGACAGAATGTCGCAAAAGGAGCCTGGATAGCTCAACAGACAGAGCTCTGTAATTTAAGACCAGCTGTCTGCAATTAAAGTAAGATTGAATCCCGCCAGGCTCAAGGTTGACTCAACCTTCCATCCTTTCTGAGGTAGGTAAATTGAGGACCCAGTTTGTGGGGGCAATAAGCTGACTTTGTATAAATATACAAAAGTATGAAGGCTATTGCTTAACGCATTGTAAGCCGCCCTGAGTCTCTGGAGAAGGGCGGCATATAAATCAAATTAAAAAAAAAAAAGATGATTACATGACCCCATGATGCTGCAACTGTCATAAATATGAACCAATTGCCCAGCATCCAAATTTTGATCATGTGACCATGGCAATGCTACAACGGTCATGTGAAAAATGGTAATAATTCACTTTTTTCAGTGCTGTTGTAATTTCAGAGAGTCACTAAATGAATTTTACATTGAGAACTACCTGTATATCGTCCCCCTTTCCTACCAAAGAGGAACAGACAGAAGCACCTGTGAATGCCAAAAAGATGATAATCATGAACATACAATTAGCCAGATAAGGCTTATTCAGATTGAACATATAGAAAAGCTCAGTTTACTTTTATATTTTTGTTTCGTTTTAAGAGTGGGATTATGCGTGGAATAGAACAAGGTGGTAATTCTGATTCGGGAGCTAAAAACATAATTTCATTCTCCAAAATTTGGGACAACTATTTTTTTAAAATGCTTCCTTAGATATAAAACTAAGGCAGCAGAAGGCAAGAGAAAGAGGGCTCAGAAGACCATTTTTTCTGTTTCCAATGGTTAATTGGAATTGCTGATCTTTAATTATTCATATGAGTAATATTAAAATGCCTCCCACCTGTACTTCAAAGATACTGTACATAGCTGACTACATGATCTCATGCTCATTGTGTAAATGAAGCCTGAGTTTTGCAAGGTAAGAGGGACACGGTGGCTCAGTGACTAAGACGCTGAGTTTGTTGATCGAAAGGTCGGCAGTTCAGTGGTTCAAATCCCTAGTGCCGTGTAAAGGGGTGAGCCCAGTTAACTTGTCCCAGCTTCTGCCAACTTAGCAGTTTGAAAGCACGTAAAAAATGCAAGTAGAAAAATGGGGACCATCTTTGGTGGGAAGGTAACAGCGTTCCGTGCGCCGTTGGCGTTTAGTCATGCCAGCCACATAACCATGGAGACGTCTTCAGACAGCGCTGGCTCTTCAGCTTTGAAATGGAGATGAGCACTGCCCCCTACAGTCGGGAAGAACTAGCACATATGTGTGAGGGGAACCTTTACCTTTACCTTACCTTCCTACAGTGTGAATTGTTCTCTACTTTTGAAATGGTACCAACTCCTAGGCAGCAAAGGAGAAATTAGGCAACTGAGTCAAGAATTTTGCTAAGCAAGATGGTTGTTAAGTGAGTGAGGTCCAATTTTACAATTTTTTTTGTCATGGCTGTTAAGTGAATCGTTAAGCGAATCTGTCTTCCCCCATTGACTGCTTGTTAGAAACCAGCTGGGAAGGTCGCAAATGGCAATCATATGACTCCCAAATGCTAAAGCCCTCATAAATATATGCTGGTTGCCAAGCACCCAAATTTGATCACATGATCATGTGGGTGCTGTGAAGTCATAAGTGGTTGTTAAGTCACTTTTGAGTGCTATTGTTAACTTCAAAAGGTCACTAAATGAGTAGTTTTAAGTCGAGGACTGTACTCCACAATGGAGATTAATTCAATACAGGACAAGAATTCAAATTTGATTTAAAACTTGTATTAAACAATATCATTACTGCCACTGTATATAACAATCTTCAACTTGAGTCACATTAAACCCTACCGTTTGTGGTGGGTTCTTAAAAGGATCTTAAAAGTGAATCGAGAGCCATCAGGTTATGCATTCCTGATATAAACCTTTCCCTAGAGTCTGACATGATAGTGTAGGAATGGGTTCACTCTTCAGCAGTTTGTGAGAATTAAGTTATAATGTACATCAAAGTCTGGCTGTCATACAAAACAGGAGTGCTAAGAAATACCGTTTCTTCTTACAATGGAGTGTTAAATCCCAAGAAGCAAAGACATGGGACAATGTTCTCCCAGGAGATTTAGAAAGATACCCATGGAGTTGAGATTAACTATTGTCCTCAACATGCCCGAGATGATTTGACCAAAAGAGTATTCTTCCAGAAGTACACCTGTTCAAAGGACCATCCCACCTGTAAGATGGTCTACTGAGCTATCCCACATTTAAGATGGTCTACTGAGCAATGGGTTCAAGCCTTTCAAAGGTTTAGGTCTAAAGCTTGGTTTTGTGAGAAAAACCAAGGCAGAAAAAAGAGAAAAGTATCTGTTAGTAAACTTAAAAGTTGGTATGAATGGGGTCAGCAGTTTTTCCGCCATCAGTTCTGCCATCTAGTATGATGTGGAGATAAGAGGAAGATGGCTTGCTGGCTGGGGTTGATTTGTAGAATATGGTGAACTATTTCTCAGTCCCGGCCCAGCCGATAGATGTGATGCTGTGATCCCCATTCCTTTGCAGAAACTTCAAACACAAAGGCCACACACAGTAGCAATTCCTGAGTTTCTTGATCCCGCAAAACCTGTTTGGAAATGAGAACAACAGTTTTTAATGGCAGAGTTTCCTACTTGGTTCATGAAACAAACCAACCCATCACACAGAACAGATGCATTTAACCTCTTAATGCACTTGAGGGTAGAACAAGAAGCAATGGGTGGAAACTAATCAAGGAGAGAAGCTCCTTTAGAACTAAGGAGAAATTTCCTGACAGAACAATTAATAAGTGGAACAACTTGCCTGCAGAATGCCCCAAACACTGGAAATTTTTAAGATGTTGGATAACCATTTGTCTGAAGTGGTGTAGGGTTTCCTGCCTGGACCGGGGGTAGGACTAGAAGACCTCCAAGGTCCCCTCCAACTCTATTCTATTCTATGTATTTGAGAGTTGTATTGTCCCGGGATCATGTGATCACCTTTTGTAACCTCCTTAAGATAGCTTCTGACAAGCAAAGTCAATGGGAGAAATCACATTTCCTTAGTGGCTACATGATTCTCTAAACTATGGTAAAACCGGTTGTCACTTACCAGCTGCCTTGCTTAACAACAAAAATGTTAGGCTTAGTTGTAGTTGCAAGTTGAGGACCACCTGTAATGTCAAGGCCTTCAGTGTCTCCCTAGTCAGCTCTTTTATGGTAAGGGAGTAGCCATTGAAACTCTATACTTGATTATGAGGCTGTTCTTGACATTATATTCCCTTATGTAACATGTCTTTCCTCATTGTTTGATGCACTGTAGCATTCCACTATAGGCAGTCCTCAATTTACGACCACAATTGAATCTAAAATTTATGTTGCTACGTGGGACATTTGTTAAGTGAGTATCATACCATTTTGTGACCTTTCTAGCAACAGGAGCTAAGTGAATCATTGCAGTTGTTAAGTTAGTAACACGGTTTTTAAGTGAATCTGGCTTCCCCATTGACTTTGCTTCTCAGAAGGTCACAAAAGGGGATCACATGATCCCAGGATATTGCAACCTTCACAAATATGAACCAGTTGCCAACTGGCCATATTTTGATCACATCACCCACAGGCAGTGGTAAAATGTAAAATTTGTTACTACCAGTTCTGTGGGCGTGGCTTGGTGATGGTGGGGTAACGTGACTGGGTGGGCGTGGCCATTTTTTTTTATGCTTTTAAAAGAAAAAAAAGCCTCTGACAATCAAGCAATTCTGCAATTCTGCTGGGATCGTCAGAGCCTTTTAAAAGCATTTTTTCTACAACCTCTCAAAGAGTTTGTAGAAAAAATGCTTTTAAAAGGCTCTGACGATCCCAGCTGAACCGCGCAATCATCAGAGGCTTTTTTTTTTTATTTTTAAAAGCATTTTTTCTTCTGCCGAAAAAATGCTTTTAAAAATAATTAAAAAAAGCCTCTGATGATTGCGCGGCTCAGCTGGGCATGGGGGTGGGGCAGGGATTTTTGCTACCGGTTCTCCGAACCATCCGTTGCCATCGCTACTGGATCGGGCGATCCGGTCTGAACCGGGAGCATTTCACCCCTGCCCACAGGGATGCTGCAATGGTCTTAAGTGTGAAAAATGGTCATAAGCCACTTTTTTCAATGCTGTTGTAATTTTGAATGGTCACTAAATGAACAGTTGTAAGTTGAGGACTACCTGTAGTACTACGTCGTACAGGACTACCTGTACAAGACAATTGAATCTAAGTGCATTACACATATCTATGACCATTCTAGAGGACAGACTTTGGGATCACGTACTGTCTCCTAGATGCTTTCAAGTAGTTCCTGGCGCACTCAACAACATCAAAATAATATATATTTAAAACGGACAATTTAACATCTCAACGTTTCCAAATCTCACTGAATCTAGGGCGTACAGAAGGTGTATCTTGCATGTTATTGATTTTGTGATTTCAATTTATAAAAGAATAACTATTAATATAAATTAATAGTCCTCCAGGCATCCCTAGGAGCATCATGTTGCTGAATTTATTTATTTATTTATTTTATTTGCAAGTATTTATATGCCGCCCTTCTCCCGAAAGGACTCAAGGTGGCGAACACAGGTAAAAACAAATAAACAGATAAAAACATACAATAAAAACCCAATTAAAACCAGTTAAGATCGAATGATAATAAATAATAACACCCAAGAATCTAAATCATGATGGCTTATGCTGAATGATGGCTTATGCGACAGTTGTCTCAGAAACACTTTCAGTGATGATGGAGAAAGTCATATAAAAAAAGGCTGGAAACCAATATTTTCAATGATGCATGTATGAATCACAGCAGGCTGCACAACCTTTAAAAAGGCACTACCTTCTTAACCCAGGATGGCTCTCTGTCAATAAATGGAACTGATAATTAGCGGTTGTTATATAAGCATATAAAGTATCTTTTTATCTGCTCAATTAAATCGGGGACATATTTAAAACAACAAAACATTTAGTAACTATTCTCACTATTTAATTGATTGAATGTTCCAGACATAGCCTTAATTGCATCTTACTCATTTTGGGATGCTGAGAAAGAAGGGATCAGATAATCTCCATAAAAACTAACAGGAGAAGAGTTCCTGGAACAGGTTTAACTTGCCTGGCATTCCCAGAGAAGCGACTAGCATAACTAACTTTTTGTTAATGAAAAACAAAACCTATCTAGCTCAAATATGCTCTCAAACAGGCAATTTTGTAAAAAAAATTACACTAAGTTGGTGTTTGTCAACCTTGGCAACTTTAAGACATTTGGAATTCAACTCCCAGAATTCCCCAGCCTTCATATGCTACCTAGGGAATTTTGGGAATCGAAGTCCAAATGTCAAAAATTTACGAAGTTTGAGAAACATTGAACTAAGCCCATTGAGAACTAGAAACTAAAGTAAAACTGAGGTTTGGGCAAAATTTTCTGTCTCCCCATTCCTTCCCTGTGGAAGTATAATTTTGACTTGTTTCTCACCCTCCCCATAATTCCTTTCCCAAATACCTGCAGGATGCTGAAATTTTCAAGCACACTATCCATCATTAGTTTTTCTGGTAGTGTTCGTAGTTTGCGAATAAAATTAATGAGATACTCGCAGAGTGGTGAACGTTGCAGACGGAAAACAAAGCGGCCATCTTCCCAGTGAGGAGGCTGGGCTGTCTGCAGAATCAAGGGGATGAAGTGGGACAGATATTAGAAAGTAAGACAGATCAGAGAGAAGCCCCAAACCTACAACCATACATGCATACTTTCAACGATCATTTTTTTAAAAAAATATTTTTTTTATTCCAACATTATTACTTTTATAAGTAATTCAAGCCAGCGAATATATATAATACTCTTTCGTCCTCCTATTTTCTCCACAACAACAACCCTGTGAAGTGCGTTGGGCTGAGAGGGAGTAACTGGTGCAAAGTCACCCAGCTGGTTTTTGGGCCTAAGGCAGGACTAGAACTCACAATCTCCTGGTTTCTAGGTCAACATCTTAACCACTACTTCCAAAATGGGGATACCTTACGAAAGTAACATGAGATTCATTATTCTAACTGAAAAACAAATAAAGTCATTTCATTGACAACAGGGACACCTTAAAAAAAATCCAACACCTCCCCCTGCCCCAATTCTCTTGCCTGTCTCCTTTCGGGTCTTGCTAGCATCCAGATCACTGGTAGGTTTCAATTTTTTTTACTACCGGCATGGCTTGTTTCGTGGGGATGCCTTGGTGGTCATGTGACTGGGTAGGTGTGGTTTGGTGGTCATGTGACTGGGTGGGGCTGCACCTTGCTGTGAGTGACATTGAGTTGGCCACACCCACTCATTCACATGACTGATGCTGAAGAGATAGGGCGATTTCCTAGTACCTCCCCTCCTGCTTGGGCTGACAAAATAAAAGCCTGCCTGCTGAGCAGCCTGGACTGGAAAACACATGGCTGGAACGGAGGAATGTTTAACAAGCTCCAAACTGTTGCTGCAAGCTTTGGTTTTGTTTTGGGGTGGTTTTTTGGTTTTTTGCCAGCAGACCCTCAGAGATGAACAATTTCTGTGCTACCAAATTTTACTGTACCTCGTTGTTGCCACGCTGCTTGTTGCTACTGTGGTCATCGGGGCTGCCCAAGTAAAGAACCGCACCAGCTCAGCTCAGGGCGACTGTGAGGAGCAAGAGGGGAAGCCAAGGCGCTCACCCCACAGTGGCCAACTTCGCGTGCTCTCGCTCCTGTGCGCGCTTTCCTGTTCCGGTTTGGCGCTCCTGGTGTGTGCAAGGAGTGTGAAGGGAGGCAGACACTGCGCTGAGAAGTTGAGAGCAAAAGTAATGGCAGCGAGGGCGACAGGGGCATGTGACGTGTTCCTCCGCGGTCCCCTCCCGAGTGATAGCCAGGGTTTCGTCAACTCTTTTTCTCAGGTGTGATGTCTGCCTCCAAGTCCTTGCAGAGGGAGACACACACACACATGCGCCTGTCGCCTCCGCCCCTGCTACTTTTGCTCTTGCCCCCGCTACTTTTGTTCTCGGCTTCTTGGCGCTCTTGTCGATTTTGAAGAGTGGAAGACGTTTCCTTAGATCGCTGCCAAATTCATCATTGGGAGAGTTGTAGGCCAGCCCTGAATATACGAGAAGTCTTGGGCAAAGGAGTGTGAAGGGAGGCAGACACCGCACCTTTGAAGAAAAGAGGAGGCTCAGAGGCACGTGTCTGCCTCCCTTCACACTCCTTGTGGAGGGGGACACACACACGCCCATCACCCCTGCTGCCGCTACTTTTGCTCTTGGCTTCTTCTCGGCGCTCTTAAAGTCGATCGCCAGAGTTTCCTCTTTTCCTTAAAGGCATGGTGTCAACCTCCCTTCACACTCCTTGCAGAGGGGGCCACACACACACAAGCCCCTGCCAGCCCCGTTGCCGCTTCTTTTGCTCTCGGCTTCTTCTCGGTGTTCTTAAAGTCTATCACCAGTGCTTCCTCTTTTCCTTAGAGGTGGGTGTCCGTCTCCAAGTTCTTGCGGAGGGACACACACCTGTCACCCCTGCTGCCACTACTTTTGCTCTCGGCTTCTTGGCGCTCTTAAAGTCGATCTTGAAGAGCTGGAAGACATTTCCTTAGATTGCTGCCAAACTCATTGTTGGGAGAGTTGTAGGCTAGCCCCTGAATATACGAGAAGTCTTGGGCAAAGCTCTTCCAAAGTTTGGCCAAGTCTTCTCCTCCTTCTCGGCCTTGTATCACAGAGCAAACACACACAGTCGCACACACCTCACGGCACACGCACGTCATGATGTGCGTGTTTGCTCACACACGTTAAGGCCGAGGAGGAGAAGACTCGGCTGAACTTTGGAAGAGCTTTTCCCAAGACTTCTTGTATAGTCAGGGGCTAGCCTACACCTCTCCCAACAATGAGTTTGGCGGCGATCTAAGGAAACGTCTTCCAGCTCTTCAAGATCGACTTTAAGAGCGCCAAGAAGCCGAGAGCAAAAGTAGTGGCAGCAGGGGTGATGGGTGTGTGTCCCTCCGCAAGAACTTGGAGACAGACACCGCACCTCTGAGGAAAAGAGGAGGCGCTGGTGATCGATTTTAAGAGCGCCGAGTAGCCAAGAGCAAAAGTAGCGGCAGTGGGGGCAACGGGCGTGTGTGTTTGTGTCCCTCCACAAGGGACTCAAAGAGGTGGTGTCTGGTGCAGGCCGCCAAAAAGTACTGCTGCCGTCTCCGCCATGTTTTGTGTGCATGTGCATCCATTGGACTTGCAAGGCAATGGGATGCACATGCTCAAAGAACTTGATGGCAACAAATATGGTGGGTGTGGCAAGCGAGCGGCAACTGGGGGACCGGTTTGGGGGCATGACTAGCCGGCTATCACTACCAATTCGGTGACCTTGGCCGAATTTCCGCCAATGGTTCACATGAACCGGTGCAAACTGGCTGAATACCACCTCTGATCCAGATCTTTCCATCACTGTCTTAAATCACTGCAGCTTTATTTCCCCAAGCCTAATTTTATGAATCCCAAACTTTTTGCAAACAAAACTAAACATCTGATTTCCTGTTATTGGGCAACTACCAGATGTGTGGATTTCAACTCCCAGATTCCCCCAGGCAGGAAGGCTGACTAGAGCATTCCGGGAATTGAAGCCCATACATACAAAAGTTGCCAAATTTGAGAAACACTGTAGATAAAATAGCACATCAAGGGGAAAGATTTTAGCCCATCCAGTTCTTGCTATGGCAGTTTTCTGCCAAAAAATAATCTAACATAAAGCCAATTTCAAACTTGTTCTGCATCATACCTTGGAGTTCAATATACCTGCATACATATATGGCCTAAAACTCTTAATAGTTAGTGGTTTTTGAGCTCAGTTTTTTAAAAACAATGCTTTTAATCTGAAAGCCTTTCCTGCCTAAGCCCAAAATGAATCAATTCCTGAGGTTTTGTTTACTTACGATGCAAAAAGAGACTATTATGTAGAAGTCATATTCAGTATGAGGGCTGGTTTAATTATGACACCCCCTGACACGATTGATCTGAGTTCTTAAAGTCAGCAACCAGAACAGATTATAGTCTTGCTGGCTGGGGGATTATGCGAATTCAACTCCAGTACAAGTAAAAAGCACAAGTGTTAGAAAGACTAGACTAGACCAAGACATCCACAGTGTAAAAAGTAGCCATAGTCTAGTTCTCTGTATTGAGAATCCTGAATTTTCTCTTGGAGAAGGACTGAGGAAACCAAAACGAATTACAAGGAGATCCCCCGAGGAATTCCTAGTGACTTTTTTCCTATTGATTATTTCCCTCACCCATTCTTTATCTTTTAAGATCAGCCAAGATGAACTTTGTGGTCCTTCCAGACTACAATTCTTTTGCCAACTCTGGAAGTCAGATTCCAAAACTGAACACAGAGAGAAAACCCACATATCTTTATGTCTATTTATTTTTATTTTATTTATTTGTCAAATGAAAATTACAAATCCAAATGAGCAAACTGAAAAAAAATAAAAATAAAATGTGACAGGGATGATAGGCACATTAGTGCACTTATGCACACCCCCTTAGGAATTAGTATTAGAATAACAGAGTTGGAAAGGACCTTGGAGATCTTCTAGTCCAACCCCCTGCTTAGGCAGGAAACCCTATAGTATTTCAGACAAATGGTTGTCCAATCTCTTCTTAAAAACTTTCAGTGTTTGAGCATCCACAGCTTTTGAAGGCAAGTTTTTCCACTGATTAATTGTTCTAACTATCAGGAATTTTCTGCCAGAAATTAGGTTGCTTCTCTCCTTGATGCTTCTTGTCCTGCCTTCAGGTGATTTGGTGAATAGCTTGACACTCTCTTCTTTGTGGCAACCCCTGAGATATTGGAACACTGCTATCTTGTCTCCCCTAGTCCTTCTCTTCATTAAACTAGACATACCCAGTTCCTGCAACCGTTCTTTATATGTTTTAGCCTCCAGTCCCCGAATCATCTTTGTTATTCTTCTCTGCACTCTTTCTAGTCTCAACAACATTTTTATGGTGACCTCCCTAGAAATTGATTACAATTAAGATGGTGAAAGTTCATAGCTGAGACAACTTAATCAGATAAGATATTCCAGGCTTTGACCAGACTGCCTGTCTCCTTCACTCTTTCTGCTGGAAAATGTCATTTTGCTTCAGCAAGCCAGGCCCAGATAATGCTGTGTGCAGGCCAAATACAGTAAACAGACTTGGAACAAGGCAGCTTTTTAGCATAGTTGCATGCAGCAAGCTTGGCATTCTAAGGCTGGGTTTCTTAGCACATATAAACACTCTGCTCCCCACATCCCACCCTGGCTCGTCCCAGCATGGCCACCCTCATCTCCGCCCTCAGTCTCAGAGCTCCACCCTCACCTCACCCACCTCCAATTTTTCCACCACCTGTTTGCCAAACGAGCAGACTTTGGAGGTGCAACTGAGAGTCAGAGCCCGTGGGCCCTCGTATCGACTGCTCACCCCATAGAAGGCCCCTCCTCTGCCTCCAAGTTCTTCTCCAGGGAGGGAAAAGCTTAGGTCAGCCTAGAGCAAGAGATTGGAAAACAGAATCAGAACTGTTTTTAACAACTGACGCAAGGTGGGACAAAGATTATTGAGTGTTAGTCTTTAAAGCAGCGGTCCCCAACCTTTGTGGCCCAGCTGGGGGGGGGAGGAGAGGGAAAGTGGTCTGTGCAAGCAGTGCACTGGCACATGAGTATGCAGCTTGATTTACACGAGTGGCAGGCTGGCATGTACGTATGCAGCTCAACTTGAGCAGATGCCAGGGCCTGGTAGTGGGCTGTACCCCTGCTCTAGAATAATGCAATGACATCCCCCGTTATTAAAGCGACATATCTATTTATTTCAGAAGCTGGGAGCAAACAGCAGGTAAAAAGGCATTGTTCATCATAACGGCCCAGTTTACCATTTTCTTAGAAAATACAGGTAATCCTCAACTGGGACCAGAATTTCTGCTGTTAAGCAAAGAGGTTATTCAGTGAGACTTGCCCAACTTTGCAATCATTTTAGCCATCTTTGTTAAATGAATCACTGCAGTTAAGTGACTCACACGATGGTTAAGCAAATCCAGCTCCTCCATTGATTTGCTTATTATCCCAGAACAATTGCATAAATGCCAGCTGCCAAGTGTCTGATTTTTGAGATCACATGACCACGGGGATGCTGCAACAATTGTAAGGGTGAAACCAGGTCATAAATAACTTTTTTTAAAGTGCTGTTGCAACTATGAACAGTCACTAAACAAATTGTTGTAAATCAAAGGCTGCCTTTATAGAATTCTGGATTAAGCGCAGCATATCCCCAGAGTCCAAGAAAAGCATAAATAAAAGCAGAAGCAAAAATTATTTCTGATTCGTACGTAGCACAAGGGATAAATATCTTAAATTACATTAATCTGTTGTTGATTTTAAAAATAATGATGTTATTTGATCATGAAGATGTGACTTGGAGCGCTGTATTGTGGAAGAGGGAATATGTGGCTGGGCAAGCAATATAAAGTTTTAATGCATTCAATAGTTCTAATATTTGTTCTTGATATAAAGCTGTCTAAGGTGACTTTTAATTATACCCAGGGTCAGAATCCAAATATCTCAGCAACAGTTTTATTGACAAAGCCTCCCTGTTTCTAATTTACTAACTGTGAGGAAGTAAGACTTGAGGATTGCCACTCTTCATAATCGAAAAGGGATTTGTACTGAGGTCAAACACCAACCAACAAGATGTTGTTTAATTCATTAGCTTAGTTTTAAATTCAGTCTTGAGAATGACTTGATTGCTGCTGTTAACCAACAAGCATATATGTGTTGCAGCAAGTCATTTTGAGGGGTGCGGGATGATTGTTTTCAGTTATATCCTTACAACAGTTCATTTAGTCACCATCAAAACTTACAACAGCACTGAAAAAAAGTGACTTATTACTGTTTTTCACTTACAAACATTCCCATCCTCATGTGATCAAAATTCAGACGCTTGGCAACTGATTCCTATTTATGACAGTTGCAGTGTCCTGAGGTTATGTGACCACATTTTACAAGCCTTCTCACAAGCCAAGTCAACGAGGAAGCTGGATTTACTTAACAACTGTGTTACTAATTTAACTACTGCACTGATTCACTTAACAATTGTGGCAAGAAAGATGGTAAAATGGGGCAAAATTCACTTAACAGTGGTCATGTTTAGCAACATAAATTTTGGGACCAACTGTAGTCATAAATCAAAGACTACCTGTGTAACCTAACTACCAGCTCAGAACGTCTAAAACATGGATAAGCAACATGCAAATGTCTGAACTACACCTCCTACAAGTCCTTGCCACTTGCCATACTAATTAGAGTAGGTAGGGTTCAAAGTCCCAAGCATCTGGAATACATCAGGTTGGTTGCCTTCCTCTGCTCCAAATCTATCTACTGATCCCTGCAATCTGGATACTAATACCAACAAGACACACTGATTCATGTGAGCACTGATCATAAGTCCCAGGGGAACCTGCTTGTATTCCTGATGATTTGGGAATTCAATGAGCAAAAGAGTTCTTACCCAGAATTTGACCAAGAAGAAAGCATGAGGAGGGCCTTGATCATATAGATCTCGCAGTCCACCTCCTTCCTCTGGAAATTTGTCACAGATTTGGCGTATGTCCACCATCTCCAAGGGTGACTCAGACATGGGTGCTAGGTCAATGTAAACAAAACGATGCTGCCGCTTAAACTATGGAGAAGAGAAAGGGAAGTCAGAGCTGTCAGATAAACATAGCTTGCCTTATCTCACAAACTGCTTTCTGGAGCTCAGGAACTTGCTGAGGGGTAGGAGAAGCATACCAGAAAGTGTGTCCCCTTTGAATGCAAAGATGCACCAGAAGGAAAGGATGCTGTTTACTGGGGGCAGCTGAGCATTACACTATTGCAAGGTTGGGACTCATTCAGCAATTTCAAAATTTGCATGCAATGGCATCTCTCTAACATACTGACATTAATAGGCATAGCCTTTCCAACTTGGAACCCCTCAGATATCCTGGATAGAACTTTCAGTGTAATTAAGTGGCCATGAGATAGGTTAAGGTTGTGTCAAACTCATGTTGTCACATCATTGTCACATGACGTGGGCTTCCCCCCACTTCGGTAAACCGGGGGTGGCCGTGGCCAGCGCGTAACGCATCCGGCCCGCGGGCCATGAGTTTGAAACCCCTGAGATAGGTGAAGGTTTTTTTCAGATAAACTTGCTAAACCAGCATAGTTTTCATACATGCAGAAAGGACCTGAGAGATAAGAAATTAACTAAAAAGCAGCATCTGCACATTGTATTTGTATTTGTATGAATCCAGCCTTTTTTGTTTGAAATTCATGCTTTTAGATTTTAATGCAAGGTTACTTAATCTTGGCAGCTTGACGATATGTGGACTTCAACTCCCAGAACTCCCTAGCCAATGTGGAATTCTGGGAGTTGAAATCCACATGTTTCCAAGTTGCCAAAATAGAGAAACATTGCCTTAATGTGTTGAGTGAAACCAATTATTTATGATGTATTCGATAAATCATGGTTAAGCAAATGATACTTAGTGTAACACATAAATACATTTACCTACTATTACTGAGACCTAAGCTAACATTTTCATCTCAAACTTTCTGCCAAAATCAGACGACTAGGTTTTTTACCATACAATTTTTCAGGTTTGACTTCTAGATGGTAAGGGACCTGCTGGCATCTTAAAGCTTAAATTCTATCTTTACTTCATCGGGTTCCTGTACCTTTATTCCCAATTCATTCTAATTCATGAGTCCTCAAACTATGGCCCATGGGCCGCATGCTGAAGCAGTTAATCCAGCCCATGGAGTACCACGAGGTTGCCCCACCCACATCGCCCCGCCCACCCTTCAAGCAGAAAGCAGGACTTGCCTTCGGGAGCCCTGCAAGTTGGAACCGAAAGGTAAGCTCAACAATTTTGGCCTGCAGAATGCTTCTGGAGGTGCGGAGTGGTGGTGGTGAAAGGAGGCCAAAAACTGGGCAAAAACAGCCCGTTTTTGGCCAAAAAACCGAGCCGTTTTTGTCTGGTTTTAGCCTGCAGAATGCTTCTGAAGGTTGGGGGTGAAAGGAGGTCAAAAAATGGGCAAAAATGGCCCATTTTTCACCTTTCCTGTCTTCAGAAGATAGAGAGAGAGACAGAGAGAGAGAGACAGAAAGAGAGGAAGAGAGAGAGAGAAAGAGGGAGAGGCAGAGAGAGAGAAAGAGGGAGGGAGGGAGAGAAGGAAAGGGGGAAAGAGAAAGAAAGAGAGGGAGAGAAAGAGAGAGGAGAGAGACAGAAAGAGAGAGAGAGAGACAAAGAGAGACAGACAGAGAGAAAGAAAGAGAGAGAGAAAAAAGAGAAAGAGAGGTAGAGAGAGAAGGAAAGAGAGAGAGATAAAGAGAGAGAGAAATAAAGAGAGATTTCTCAAGCTCTTTGGGGCTGAGAAGAATTGCTGCAAAACTGAGTTTCCTGAAGTGGACCACTAGACTCCTAAACAACCGAAAAAAACAATCTAGTAAAATAAAAAGGCAACCAAAAGAGCAACATGCAAACAAAAGCAAATAAAACACCCCCAAGAGCAAAACAAATTAAAGTTTAATTTGTGTGCATTGTTCAATGGACTGTTAAATTGGCAATGCCCACCTCGTCACATGACCACTTAGCCATGCCCACCCAGCCGATCCGGCCCCCCAACAGTCTGAGGGATCGTGAATTGGCCCCCTGTTTAAAAAGTTTGAGGACCCCTGTTCTAATTGATCGTGATAACCTATCTTTCCTCCAAGAACTTTATCCTGTTTATCCTGTTTTTCCTGGATGAAGTAAAGAACAGTTTTTCTTATTATTCTCTTAATAACTCTGGAGCATTAGGTACTATCTGTTACTATCCCAAATAGGTTACTGAATTTCACATACCAAGCAAGACTAAGCATCATTTCTCTAGCTTTAATCTTATTATAGTCAGTTTTACCATTCCTCAAATTTTTCAAGCCAAGTTTACTTTAGCAGATGGGAACAGCAAGGGAGCATTGAAGGGGCACATGTGCGCCGGTTTTACCAAATCTCCTTCGTTCTGCCACTCCATAAAAGCAGTAAACTCCACCAATCGAAGTGTTTCTGTACCAATATGACCCCTCGGCCAAGGGGTAGTTGTGTTGGGGAGACAACAGCCCATCCCTGGGGTGGTGGAATAACCTGAGAAGCCAAGAGAAAAAGACTTGTGGCTAATGGAACACATCCCCATGTTTAGTAGTATAGGCAGTCCTCACTTAATGATGGTCATTAATGATAGTAATTGGGACCAGCAACTCTATTGCCAAGCAATACAGTTACAAAGAGTGACATTTTATGACCGCATTGACTTATGATGGCAGTTGTGGCAGTCCCAGTTGCTATTGTTAGACCAATCCTGCATGGTCATAACTTCCCATGTTTATGGGATTGCCATTTGCAATCTCCTGCTGGCTTCCTCACTGACTTTGTTTATTGGAGAGCCAGCAGAGAAGGTCACAGATGGTGACCACATGATCACAGGAAGCTGCAGCGTCGTAATTGCGAGTTGTTTGCCAAGCATCTGAATTACAATCATGTGTCTATGTGGATGCTGCAACGATCACGATGACGAGGACCTGTTGTAAGTCCCCCTGGTTCAGTGCCATCGTAACTTGGAACAGTCGCTGAATGGCTAGTTGTTCTATGAGGACTATCTGTAAAGTAACAAATGGATGATGGAAGTAGGAGTAATGCTTACCTGAGGCAGCAAGTGATGCTGCAATTGGTGTGATGGGATATGGGGCCTGGAGGATGGGCTTGATACTGAAGAAAGGGAGGACACATAAAAGTAGCAATTCAGCAGAAAATGTTCCAGAGATAGACATAAACATGCTGGTTGCAAAAATATCAATCTAAAACTTACTCTGGAGTAGTTTGGCCTTGGTTTACATCCTCAGCCCAGAAATGGAAAAAGTCTGTGGATTGCTGAAACCAGAAAGAACATTTAAAATATTCCTACCATTTTTGTGTTATTTAATATAAACCAAATTTCTTTTGCAAATATGGAAATGTTCTTTAATTGACCCAAATAGTACCCATGATTAAATGTATTGACAATTTGTTTTTAAAGGCATGTAGGTTTTATAGATTGCAAACACCAAGTTAGAAAAAGCATTCTCTTATATTAATAAAGCAGAACACCTGCTATGATAGAGGCATAAATCACCAGAAAGCATGTGCTATTTGCTTAAAAATATTCTGATAAACTTGATGCCAATTTATCAAGTACAGGTAGTTCTCAATTTATGACTACACTTGAGTCTGGAATTACAGTCATAAATCATGCCAGTCGTTAAGTAGGTCATCATGTGACCAACCCAATTTAACAGCTTTTTTGTGGTGATCATTAAATGAAGTCATGTTTGTTAAGCAAATCCATTGTCCTTGCTGGGCATTTTGTGCTGGAAACTGGAAGCAAACACCAATTTCCGACAAAAAAATGTCATAAATCATGGTGATGTGATCACGGGATGCTGCAAACAGCTGTAAATATGGGCTCTCCAAGCTTCCAAAATACGATCACATAACTGCAGTTGGGGGACTGTGCATCAGTGACTCTAGGTCATAAGTATTTATTTTGGGGTCTGTTGTAAGTCAAAGACTACATGCAGAGGCAAATAACTAAAGTCAAGGACTACCTAAGGTAAAGGTAAAGGTTCCCCTCGCATATATGTGCTAGTCATTCCCGACTCTAGGGGGTGGTGCTCATCTGTTTCAAAGCCGAAGAGCCAGCGCTGTCCAAAGACGTCTCCGTGGTCATGTGGCCGGCATGACTAAATGCCAAAGGTGCATGGAACACTGTTACCTTCCCTCCAAAGGTGGTCCCTATTTTTCTACTTGCATTTTTTACATGCTTTCGAACTGCTAGGTTGGCAGAAGCTGGGACAAATAACGGGAGCTCACCCGAATCAGCAAATCAGCGGGATTCGAACTGCTGAACTGCCGACCTTTTGATCGACAAGCTCAGTGTCTTAGTCACTGAGCCACCACGTCCCAGTAAGGACTACCTATAGAGAGCCATCTAACTACCATATTTTTCAGAGTATAAGATGCACCTTATACGCTCTGTTTTGGAGGCTTTCAGAGGCAGAAAAAAAAAGTTTTTTCTGAAACAGAGTTTCAGAAGTTTCAAAGGCAGAAAAAAAAGCAAAAAAAAAAAAAAAAAAAAAGCAAGGCACAGAGCTCACAACCAAGGAACTTGTAGCTAAAATTCACCTCTGAGAACAGCTGATTGGGGGTATTCCAGGAGGTCAATCCACCCGCCAATCAGCTTTTTTCTTATTTTCCTCCCCAAAAACTAAGGTGCATCTTATACTCCGAAAAATATGGTAATCAACAGAGAGTTCTTTCACCAGACAAATGTCCTACCTAAGCAAGTCACTTAACAATGTGGTTTTCCCTCAGACAATGCTTTCAGAAAGAGCATGAGAGCATGAGAGAACTAAGTGTTAAATGCAACAAACTCCAATCTGAAATCTGCAGCATGAGAATTCCCCCAAAAGAGCTCCAGAGAAATCCCAGTTCACAGCCTTTCCCCCCACATAATGCTTACATTGGTGGTGCTGGATGGATAGTAGTGTTCCGACAGGTCTACTTTCTCCTGGAAGAGAGTGGCCGAAACAAGATGAGCAGAAGACATGACTGTCATACTCTGCAGTGCTTTGTCCTTTGCCACCTGATCCTGGGAGGCAGAGTGAGGCAGGAAAGAGAGACACATTCTGTATTTTAGGAGATCATTTCTTTTCCTTTATGAACTCATGTTGCCCTTTCCACATAGATTACTCTACCAAGGAAATCTTGCATGCATTGAAATTGTTGTGGGTTTCCTATGAGGAGTGTCATTCTGGGATATCCGGAATTTTGTCTTCCTTCCTTCCTTCCTTCCTTCCTTCCTTCCTTCCTTCCTTCCTTCCTTCCTTCCTTCCTTCCTTCTTTCCCTTCCCTTCCCTTCCCTCCCTCCCTCCATGTTCCTAGCACTCCTCTATTCATCACCACTTAACGTACATGTACCTGCCAACTTGCCACACTCGCAGGGCCCAGTTCCCTCTCTTTCCCCCCAGGCGGACCGCCAAGCAGCAAAGGTTGAAGACCACTGGTATTGGGTTTCTTGCCTGAATAGAGGGTTGAACTAGAAGACCTCTAAGCACCAAGCATACGCTCAGCGAACTGGTTGTTACACTGCTTGAATCCCACTACTGATGTTGGGAAGGTTTAAGATCACTAGCCTCAACCCCTTCATTAAAGCAAACAGTCAAGAACTGTATCTAGAATCTCTCCAGCCTAGACATTTAAAAAAAACCAAAAAAAACCCCAAAGCCTACACCACTTCATAAAAATTTAAACAAAGTTAAAAGATCCCATGATCTCAAGAAATCTAGGATTCCAGATTTGCAATAAACTTTTTCTCCCAATTACTATGCCTCCCACTAAATTCCATTCCCTGCTAGCTGAGAACTGTAATTGTAATAGCTGAGAATTGTAATTCAAATTTCTAATACTTCATCCTATCCTACCCAGGTTTTATATTTTTACTGGAATGCAATCAAACTCATATACCTGAAACTATCTCTTTTCTTATCTGCTGTGACCCTTTCAACCTGCTCTAGAATGGATGGGTACAGAAGATTAGCAAAAGATGACATTTTGCATACATACCGACTTTAGATACTTTATCAGATGCAGAACCAATAAAATATTAATACACTGTGTGCACCCAGTTGCATGAGTAATTCTTTCAGCAGGATAGGCATATGAGCTTAACATGAATTAGTCAAAAGTGATAGGAAAATCTCTCACTTTGAACTTGGTTTGAATTTCTCGTGTTTTTCGCCGGGCCAACACCTGGATGTGACTGGAGACCTGAGAAAGGATTCAAAGAGAGAAAAAAATATAAAACTGTTTGAAGGAGAAAGAAGCAGATTTCATTCCAGCTCCCTCAAACTTAATTCTTATGGCTTACAGCTCCCTGCCCAAACTTTCTTGTTTACCTGTTTCCTTGTCCGTATTTTCCCAGTCTTCAACTTGATGTAACGGGCAATGAGCTCATTACGACCTGCAAGACAAGAAAAGAATTGGGAAAAGAGAAAATGAGAAAAACATTTGGAAAATAAAAAATATTATGTGCCATTATCAGGTCATGTGGGAAAGAACACTTTTGCAGGTCATTCGGTCTGGACATGCCATTATTGGTAAACCAAATGGCTACATTAGCAGAGGGAAAGCTTGGATATCAGATGTCTCAAATTCCAGATCATTTGGATAAGTAGGTACCCAGATTTTATATTTTACAGATAGCTAGCTAGCTGGCTGGCTGGCTGATGGATGGGTGGATGAGGAGTGAATGGATGGATGGATGGATGAGGGGGTGAATGGATGGATGGATAGCTGGATAGATAGATAGATAGATAGATAGATAGATAGATAGATAGATAGAAAGATAGATCTGTCCATGTCATATAACATAAATCTGTGTGGACACAGAACAATAAAGTCATAAAAAACACAACAAAACCCCCAGCACCCAAAGATAACACATTTCAACACACACCGATTCAAATGTACTGGGCTCTTAACTTCACTCATCACTCTGACTGGAGAATTTTGGGAATTGAAGTCCACATCTTAAGGCTGACAAGATTGAGAAACATCGTTCTAACTCTAAAATGCTGGTGATTCCCTCTGCTTTGTTTTTATGAGAGCCTCGAGAAGATTCACTGTACGCAGCATTCAGGACTATGCCATCTGAACATGATTAACAGCTGACTTTGCATTTATTTTTATGTCTGGAGAGATTAGAACCATGTTCATTGTTTTTAATTTGAACCTAATCCTATGTATTTTTTAAAAATTGTATTCTCTAGTATCCACAATCATTACCATACGGAATCATAGGGTTGGAAGGGATTTTAGAGGTCCCTTCTAGCTTTTTATATTTTTAAATTTAGTTCAATTTATATGCCGCCTTTCTCCGGAGACTCAGGGGGGCTTACAGTGCATTTAAAAAACCATTATAAAAACATTTAAAATAAAAATATTAAAAAGTTCACCCCTACTCAGTGCAAGAATGGAAATTTGGGATAGGGAAGCAGAGGCTCAAATGTCTACCTACCATACATCTTTCCTTCATCTGAAAGAATGATTTTGCGCCTCCCACAGGGTGGGTAAATTGTCAGCGCCTCCTGGAAACACTTCTCGATGTCCAAGCTCCACACTCCTTCTGCATCATTATCCAGACCATTTTCCCCAGCATCCCCCATCTCTCTGGAGGGGCTGGCCTCCTTTGTCCAGCTCTAAAATGCGAGAGATACCTAGGAGCAGAGAAGCAGAAGAAATGTTGAATGTGAGTTAAGGCTTCGCAAAGCCAATTCAACATCAGCAAAAGGGAAACTGATCTATTCAAGGAACTGTTTCTAATCTAATCTTTTCTAGATACAGGTAGTCCTAGACGTACAACCATTCATTTAGTGACCATTTAAAATTATAACAGCACTGAAAAAAAGTGACTTAAGATCATTTTTGCATCCCCATGGTCATGTGATCAAAATTCAGATGTATGACAATTGGTAATTGCAGCATCCTGGGGGTCATGTAATCACCTTTTGTAATCTTCTGATAAGAAAATCAATGGGGAAGCAAGATTCACTTAGCAACTGTGCTACTAACTTAACAACGGCAGCGATTCACCGAATAACTGTGGCAAGAAAGGTTGCAAAATGGGGCAAAATTCACTTAACAACTGTCTTGCTTAGTAACAGAAATTTTGGGCTCAGTTGTGGTTGTAAATCGAGGATTCCAATGGATTACCACTGGATTACAGATCCTATCACTTTTAGCCAGCATAGTCAAAACAGAGGCGTTGAAGTAGAAAAAACTAAAAACCAGCTCTCCACACATCCTCAACTTGGGTCTCCCAGTTTTACTGCTTTGATCATATGTTTGGAGCTGGTTGAGGAGAAAAGAACTGTACTCCACCATCATTTGAGGGCCCAAAGCCAAGAACATCAGAGATAAATGATTTTGTGTGGCAGCTCTGAAAAGACAGAATATTTGCAAAACTGTTATAAGTGAAGAAGGAAAGCACCGGCTTATAGATGGGCTAAGAACCAGACCTTCATAAGAGTTGGCATCATTTATTCTAGACCAGTCAGGCTTGAAAAACAAGGTTCAGTTCTCCTGTTTTAGAAAGACAACAAAGAATTTGGTTGCTGACAACCCACCACGATGCACACTTTGTTTTCGCCATTTTTGTTTAATTAGGAAGATATCTGTTGGTATAAAACAAATTCCCTCCCTCCCTCCCTCCCTCCCTTTCCTTCCTTCCTTCCCTCCCTCCCTCTCTCCCTCCCTCCCTCCTTCCTTCCACTGTATTTACAATCCACCTTAATCCCAAAATACTCAGGGCAGTCCACAAAATCACCCAAGAGAAAACCAGAATCATCGTCATCATAAGTAAACTTGAACATCAACAAAAATAACCAAGAAAAGCAAAGCAAAGTTTAAACTCCAGATAAAAATTAACCTACGCTAAGCTGGGACTGAAGATTGAAACAAAACCATTTTAATCTTTTTTTAAAAAAAATTGTGGTAAAATGGGGATTGCATTTAATTTGTATATATGTGTGGGGGAAGTATACTATAAGAAGGTGTTGGCTGACATATCCTGATGCTGTGGAGTTGTTTTAAAGAATGCCCAAGTTGTTGCATTGAGCATGGAAGCCTAACAGCAAGTGAAAACTAACTTTAATATACATGTTATACTGCCAATAATCTTGCTGCTATATTTTATACTAGCTGCAGTTATAGATTATCTTCAAAGTCAGCTGCAGGTCAAGCCCATTATGATGACTACCTCAGTAGTGATTAAGGCATGAGCAATATATAAATGAACAATAGTTCATTTATATTGAAATGACTAAATAACCAGTTCTAAAATCAGCAACAAAAAAGGATCTTTAGACATATCTTTACATCCATAGAGTTGAAATTAGAGGTAACTATAAATTCAGAGCAGTTAAAGTTTTTTTTACCAGGCAAATTTAAATTCTCATGTGTAATCCAATATAATTATTTGGATTCTGCCCTACATACTGTGTCTCTTAGACAGTCAAACTGCCACGTAAAAAAACCAAACTGAATAATTTCAAAACAACCATGTAAGAGAGGTTAGCTTGCAAGGCTAGCCTTTTTCAGTCTAGCTCAGAAGAAGCCCATAACTACATTGACCTCTACTGTTAGATATTTGTATAATTCTCAGGACATTGTAATAGTTTCTGATATCTAGTTATTCTAAAAAAGAGAAGTTACTGTTGAATATAATAATATTTGTTGGAAAACCAGGGATGGACTTAGTGTCAATGGTGGAACAGTTCAGTGCTGGTTCTGAAAATGTATTCTTATTTTTAATTGCTGATTCAGTTCTACAGAGGAATTGAGTCTGTCATCTGCACCTCCGTAACTGTCTGGTTTGGATCTTCAACCTAACTATACAGACACAGACTTCAGAGGATAATTAGAACTGCAGAAAAAACTCTGGCTACCAACCTGCCTTCCATTGGATTGCATTCTACTGCACGAGTCAAAAAGAGGGCTGTGAAAATATCTACAGACCCCTCACATCCTGGACACAAATTGTTTCAACTTCTACCTTCAAAATGATGCTATAGGGCCCTGATGGCAAACCTATGGCACGTGTGCCACAGGTGGCACGTGGAGCCATATCTTCGGGCACGCGAGCCGTTGCCCTAGCTCAGCTCTAGCACGCATGCGCATGCCAGCCAACTAATTTTCGGCTGGCCCTTCCCATGCCACCCCTCCAGTGATGGGATTCAAGTAATTTAACAACCGGTTTTCTGCTCTAATGATTTCTTCCAACAATCAGTTTGCCAAACTGTTCAGAAAGTTAACAACCGGTTGTCCCAAAGTGGTGCGAACTGGCTGAATCCCACCACTGCACCCCTCCCAGGAGTCTCCACGCGGCCTGTTTTGGATGCCAGGTAAGTACAGGGCTCACACGGAGGCTCTGCGATGGCGTTTTCGGCCTCCGGAGGGCCTCCGAGGGGATGGGGAAGCCCATTTTCGCCCTCCCAGTCTCCAGGAAAGCTTCTGGAACCTGGGGAGGGTGAAAAACAGGCCTACCGGGCCCACTGGAAGTTGGGAAATGGGTCGTTTCTGGCATCTAGAGGGCCTCCAGAGGGGGCGGGGGAGGCTGTTTTCTCTCTTTCCAGCCTCCAGGAAAGCTTCTGGAACTTGGGGAGGGCAAAAAAAGGGCCTACTGGGTACACTGGAAGTTGGGAAATGGGCTGTTTCCAGGCTCCAGAGGGCCTCTGGGGTGTGTGTGGGGAAGGCCGTTTTCGCCCTCTGGAGGCTTCAGGTAGGCCTGCTAAGCCCAAAACAGGGTGTGGGGTGGTTGTGTGCGCATGTGCGGGGTGGTTGCACACGCATGCACGGGGGGCATTGAATTATGGGTGTGGGCACGCACACGCATGACCCTCCCCCCACTCCCCCCGATTTTGACACGTGATGACAAAAAGGTTAGCCATCACTGTAGGGCACTGCACACCAGAACTAGACACAAGGACAGTTTTTTCCTGAATCCTATCACTCTGCTAAACAACTAATTCCCACAACACTGTCAAACTATTTACTAAGACTGTATTACTATTCTTCTCATCCTTCCTATTACCTATCTCCTCCCACTTATAAGTATAACCTTGTTGCTTGTATCTCTATGATTTATATTGTTTGTTTCCTAATATGATTGATTGCTTATTTAGTAACCTATGACTATCACTAAGTGTTGTATCTTATGATTCTTGATGAATGTATTTTTTTTCTTTTTATGTACACTGAGAGCATATGCACCAAAGACAAATTCCTTGTGTGTCCAATCACACTTGGCCAGAATTCTATTCTGTCCTGTCTTATCCTGTCCTATTCTATTCTGCCAAACATAGGCTTGGAGGCTTAACATTATTCCAAGTATGTGAGCATTACTCAAATCATTAGCTACAGTTGGTAGATTCTTGACTCAGAAAAGCCAAGAAACATATAAACAAGCCTTACAAGCCTGAGGTTTTGCACTAGGGTAGTCTGGAATTACACTTATTACAAAGATGTTTTGTAGGAAATAAGGCCTCTAACGCAGTGTTTCTCAACCTTGGCCACTTGATGATGTGTGGACTTCCTTAGCCAGAATTGGTTGAAGCTCATACATCTTCATGGGGCCTAGATTGAGAAATACTGCTCTAATGGATGAGTAGGGTGATTGGATTGGAAACCCAAATAAATTTGTCCATTTGGTTTCTCTGTCACTTTCCCATTTTCTCAGGTCAGGTTTCCCGTTGCGAACCAGTAGTAAAGGTAAGTAGAACCCACCCCTGGAGTCAGCATATTACCCCCTCAATTTTGGGTCCTCATTTTACCCACCACGAAAGGCTGAAAAGCTGAGTCAACCTTCAGCCTGATGAGATTTGTACTGCCAAATTGCAGGCAGCCAATACCGCACTCTAACCACTGCACCACGTAAATCTTTTTAAAACATAAACATTAAAAACCTGGCACCAAAGTAAGCCTTCTAACATACTGGTTAAATCCTCTCATCTGCCTCAACTTATTTATTTATTTATTTATTTATTAAATTTATATACCGCCCTATTCCTAAGGGACTCAGGGCGGTGAACAGCGAACGATAAAAATACATGTAATACAAACGTTAATAAAAAACTAATTAAAATATGCTAAACACTCTGGACCTAGATAATTCAAGACATCCCAGTTTAAAATAAAATCAAAAAGCAATATAAAGGGAAAGTTAGGCCAGGCCGGCCTGCTGAAACAGGAATGTTTTGAGGGCACGGCGGAAATTGCGCAGATCCGGAATCTTCTGTATCTCTGGGGGGAGCTCGTTCCAGATGGTGGGTGCCCTCACAGAAAAGGCTCTCCCCCTGGGGGCCGCCAGTCGACACTGTTTGGCTGACGGCACCCTGAGAAGCCCCTCTCTATGGGAGCGTACTGGGCGGTGAGAGGCAATTGGTGGCAGAAGGCAGTCTCGTAAGTACTTATGAAAGCACTTGGAGGAAAAGCCAAGTTTTAAATGCTATTCAGAAGGCTGGAGGGGGCGGGGTGGGTTTGAAGCTTCCTGAACCTCAAGGGGAAGGGGGTTCCATAGGGCAGGGACTGCCATGGAAATGGCATGTTTCCTTAACCCCATAAGAAGGTAATGTTGAAGGGAAGAGACTAGGAGTGTTCCCATCTATCTGACCTTGTAGGAAGGGTAGACATCCTTAGGGAGAGGTTGTCCTGTAGATCAGGGGTCACCAACCTTTCGGACCCTGGGGACCACTAAATTCATAATTTTAAATCCTGCGGACCACTAATATGATCTACCTAATGAATAGCTGGGTGGGCGTGCAAGATGGTCATGTGACTAGGTGGGCATCGCCAACTCAATGTTACTCACATTGAGGGGCACCTTGCCAGCCTCTACTCGCCACTCCATGCCTGCCCATCTGGGCTCCTTAGGGCCCCAACAGGAAGCAGTTGCTGGAGCTAAGCAGCCACCATGAGAAAGAGTTGGCAAACAGCTGACTCAGTTCAAATTGGACGTGACCAAGAAGGAGGCTCAGCAGAAGCACCTCACTGAGGACTACAAGCATAGGCTTTCCAAGCAGAGGAAAGACCTGCGGGAGTACAAGGCCAGGTACAGGTGCCTGGAGGCTCAGCGGGCTGAGATGGTCAGCCAGTTCCAGGCCATGATACAGTCCCACTGGAACAAGCCCCTCCAGCTCTTCACCACCAGCGGCACTTCCCTCCAGCCTTCGCCCAAAGCCTGCACTAGGAGGCCGAAGCAGACCCCAAGTCAGAATTTCTGCCCCCTCCAACCCACACAAAAAGACCCAGAAAGGGGAGACTCTCTGCAGCAACACAAATATTCATTGTATGTATCCATCCCAGGGGCCATAGTTTGAGGACCCCTGATTTAGTGCAATATAAAAAATGCAAATAATTTTTCTACCAACCACCAAAATTTTCTCACAGACCACCAGTGGTCCACGGACCACCTGTTGGTGACCACTGTTCTAGACCAATCCCCTGCTGAAGCAGGAAACTCTGTACCATTTCAGACAAATGGTTGTCCAATTTGTTCTTAAAAACCTCCAATAATGGAGCACCCACATAAAGCCCTCCAATTTACAGATACTGCTTGGAGTGATCCATTGTGCCAAGAGTTTTGCTTACCTAGGAATTAAGCATTGATTTGTGTTTATGAACCACAGCTAATGGCTTAACATTACATAAACCCAACCAATTGTGGTTTATTCAATAAATAATGGTCAAACCTAACTCAGATTACTACAAGGAAGTAAGCTGTAACTAGCTTTCAGTGCCTCTTTGATAATCCCTGAGACTGGCACTCAGAAAGTATCCCCCCTCTTTCCATCTCTCCCCTCTTGGAACACGCCCTTCTCGAACTTGCGCCCTCTTTTGGCTTCACCTCTCCGACACAAATAGCTCGCTCATTCCACCTGAGCCCTTCCCCTACTTGTGTGGAGAACTAATATCATCTGAACATGAGCTGGTATATGATTCCATCCCACCAGCTGAGAGGACCAGCCAAGAGCCTAACCACCGTGAGAGGGTGGCTTGGGCTCTGGGCCCCACGGGCTGAGCTGGGATGGCATTAGCTATTTTGCACTTTGCACTTTGTACCTGCTGGCAGGGGAATGACCATCGGACAAACCGCCGTGAGAGGGCGGATTGGGGATTTATATCCTGGGTGCTGCACTGTTTCTGTTGTATCATCATTCAGCACCTGCACTTTATACTTTGCTGGCAGAGGGACGGATCATCAAATCCGCCGTGAGAGGGCAGATTTTGGACCTATATTATGGGTGCCGAGTGCGCAAGTTGGACCATTACTTCCATCTCACCAGTAGAGGGGGCAGACCATCGGGCCAAGCCGCTGTGAGAGGGCGGTATGACTTATCCCTCCCCCCCTTGGACTGTGGAGATGGACTTGGCCTCTGTTGTGAGAGAACAGCGGACTGGGTCTTGAATCTTTTTGTGGCTCCTGTCTTCTTATGTTCTCCCTCAGACTTTTCTGTATGGACCCTTTAGGGGACGGTCAACCCATCCCTGCGGCAAGATGTACGCAGCAGCGGAGCTTCTTGGTCTGCGAGATTCCCCCCTCTCGCAGGCTTGGCCCTCCACGTTATCGAGGGCCTACCTCGATGACAGATTTTGGAATCCCGAGAGGTGGCATGCCACAAAGAGGGGGCTGAGGGGTTTTTTAAAATTGTCTTTGTGTAAATTTTTAAGGGGTTTGGGGAGGGAGGGTGATAGGTCAGGCTTGGCACAGGGGCACGAACTGGGAGGTGTGTAGCCGGGTGTGGAGGGGCTTAGTGTAAGTATGGAAGAGGGCGATTCCATCAGGATCATGGTTGGGAGGGGCAGATACGGCGGGAGCAGGGGACCATATTGTGTTAGGGGGGCACGCACCCGCTGTCTTCAAGCGGTGGCATGCCTCAGCCCCCAAGGCTCGTCTCGTTTCCTGGGTTGTCCAGAGCTTCAGAGCCCAGGCCTTAGGCTGATGCTGTGCAACGCCAGGTCCGTGGTTAATAAGGCCCCTCTCATCTGCGAGTTAATTCAGGAGGGGGGAGTGGACCTGGCGGGTATTACAGACATCTGGCTGGACCAAGAGGAGGGGGGTCCCCCTCGTAGAAATTTGCCACCAGGTTTCCGAGCCTTTCATCAGCCAAGGGCCCAGGGCAGGGGTGGGGGGGTGGCGGTTGTCATTAAGGAAAGTCTTGATCCGAGGAAGACCACTGTACTACAGATAGCCGGATGTGAGTCTCTCCTGGTGAAGTGGGGCCATGGGATGCAGGTGGGCCTGTTGATCACGTACCTGGCTCCCTGCCATGTGACAGCGGCCCTGCCCGAGCTTCTCAACGTTATTGCCGGAGTGGTGGTTGATACCCCCAGACTGGTGGTCATGGGGGATTTCAACCTGCCATCGGCCGGTGAGGCGTCTGAGGTGGCCCGGGAGTTCATGGCTTCCATGACGGCCTTGGACCTGACACAACTAATTCATGGCCCCACTCACACGGGAGGACACACTCTGGACTTAGTTTTTGTCTCTGGTCAGTGGTTGAATGGCCAGGTTATAGGGGATATAACTATTTAGCCCCTGTCATGGTCTGACCATTCTCTCCTGAGGCTGGACTTTCTGACTGCTGCACCCCACCGCAGGGAGGTGGAACCGATTAGGTGGTTCCGCCCCAGGCGCCTGATGGATCTGGAGAGATTCCAGAGGGAGCTTGGGCCATTTCCTGAGGCTTTGGCTCACGACTCGACTGAAGATCTGGTGGCTGCCTGGGATAGGACGGTCGCTGGGGCTTTGGATCGTGTCGTGCCTTTGCGGCCTCTGGCCCGGTGTCGCACCTGCCCAGCTCCTTGGTTCACCGAGGAGCTGAGGGGGATGAAACGCCGGAAAAGATGCCTAGAGAGTGGTTGGAGGGCCAGTCGCTCTGAATCCGATTGAACACTAATTAGGTCTCATATTAAGACCTATTTAGTGGCGATAAAAGCGGTAAAGTGTGATTACTTTTCCACTCTTATTGCATCAGCAGATAACCGCCCAGCCGCCTTGTTTAGAGTGACCCTCTCCCTCCTACATCAGGGAGCGCGGGAGGACCCCTTGCAAGGGCAGGCTGAGGATTTTGCACAGTATCTGCACGATAAAATCGCTCAGATTCGGGAAGGCTTGGACTCTGACTGGTAGATTCCGGCAGGGTGGCTGAGGTGGGTCTTGAGAATGTTATCTGGGACGAGTTCGATCCTGTGACTCCTGAGGACGTGGACAGGATTCTGGGGAGGTTAAACGCAACCACATGTTTACTGGACCCGTGTCCCTCCTGGCTGGTACTGGCTACTCAGGAGGTTACGCGAGGCTGGCTCCAGAGGATTATAAATGCTTCTTTGGGGGAGGGTCTCCTGCCGCCTGCTTTGAAAGAGGCGGTGGTGAGGCCCCTCCTTAAGAAGCCTTCTCTGGATCCAGCTGTTATGGCTAACTACCGTCCTGTCTCCAACCTTCGCTTTATTGCGAAGGTTGTTGAGAGTGTGGTTGCGCAACAGCTCCCGCAGTACCTGGATGAAACCATCTATCTAAACCCGTGCCAGTCTAGCTTCAGGCCTGGGTACAGCACAGAAACAGCACTGGTTGCGTTGGTTGATGATCTCTGGAGGGCTCGGGACAGGGGTTGCTCCTCTGTTCTGATCCTATTAAATCTCTTAGCGGCTTTTGATACCATCGACCATGGTATCATGCTGCACCGGCTGGAGGGTGGGAGGCACCGTGTTGCGTGGTTCTCCTCCTATCTCTCTGACCGGTCGCAGTCTTTGTTGGCAGGGGGGCAGAGGTTGACCTCGAGGTGCCTTGTTTGTGGGGTGCCACAAGGATTGGTCCTCTTGCCACTCCTGTTCAACATTTATGTGAAGCCGCTGGGTGAGATCATCCGTTGATTTGGGGTGTGATGCCATCTGTACGCTGATGACACTCAGCTGTACATCTCCACCCCAAACCACCCCAACGATGCCCTTGAAGTGACGTCCCAGTGTCTGGAGGCCGTGCGGATTTGGATGGGGAGGAACAGGCTTCAACTCAACCCTTCCAAGACCGAGTGGCTGTGGATGCCGGCATCCCGATATAGCTAGCTGGCACCATCACTGGCTTATTGGGGGCGAGTCATTGACCCCCACAGAGGGGGCTTGCAACTTGGGCGTCCTCCTGGACACACAGCTGTCTTTAGAAGAGCATATGATGGCCGTGGCCAGGGGGGCTTTTCATCAGGTTCGCCTGATACGCCAGTTGTGCCCCTTTCTGAGTCGGGATTCCTTATGCACAGTCACTCATGCTCTCGTCACTTCTCGCCTGGACTACGCTAACACTCTCTACATGGGGCTCCCCTTGAGGAGCACCTGGAGGCTCCAACTGGTCCAGAATGCGGCCGCGCGGGTGATCACGGGAGCGACATGGCGCTCCCATATAACAACTCTCCTGTGCGAGCTGCACTGGCTCCTGGTGGTCTTCCGGGTGCGCTTCAAGGTGTTGGTTCTCATCTTTAAAGCGCTCCATGGCTTAGGGCCAGGGTATTTACGAGACCGCCTGCTGCTACCGATAATCTCCCACCGGCCAATACGCTCTCACAGAGAGGGCCTCCTCAGGGTGCCGTCGGTCAAGCAATGTCGGCTGGCGGCCCCCAGAGGGAGAGCCTTCTCTGTGGGAGCACCTGCCCTCTGGAACGAGCTACCTCCCGGAATACGGCTGATTCCGGATCTCCGCACTTTCCGTAAGGCCCTGAAGACATTTTTATTTCAGCAAGCCGGCCTGGCCTGAATAGGTTTTAGGGGTTTTTAAATTGTATTGCTAGTGGTTTTAAATTGGGGCGGCCGTTTAATTTAATTTATTTTTAATTATTTTAACTTTTATATTGTATGTTATTTTAATTCTCGGCTGTTCACCGCCCTGAGTCCCTTCAGGGAGAAGGGCGGGATATAAATTTAATAAATAATAATAATAATAATGTTGGGAAAAGACACAGATCTGAAATGCAATTTTCTAAAAGGCAGACCAACACCCCCCCCCACTCCTTTTCCCTAGTGGAAGTCCAACATATACTAATTAAGCTTTCTCCAGAGAAGCTATATCCAAGAAAGAAAGAAAGAAAGAAAGAAAGAAAGAAAGAAAGAAAGAAAGAAAGAAAGAAAGAAAGAAAGAAAGAAAGAAAGAAAGAAAGAAAGAAAGAAAGAAAGAAAGAAAGAAAGAAAGAAAGAAAGAACAACCCACCTTCTCTTTGTCCCCCTCCCAATCTTTGCTGTTTCTTGTCAAGTTGAAACCCAGTTCTCTGCTTGGTTACTCCAGTTCAGATGACCTCTGGAGCACAGTTCATCACAAGACAAAGAAGCCTCCAGCCTGGATTACATCTTGCATTAAAGACAGGAAGGGGGTTAATTCTTTCATCTCCAATCAGATTTTTCCTCTTCTTTTTACACACAGCATTCGGGCCTCTGTTTCCTTTGCTTCATCAGCTTCAAGACTCCAACAGCTACAGACAAATAATTTTCTTTTTACAGTATTATGACTATTTTACAAAATCATTTCCCTGGTGTAAGATTAATCACAGCCCCCAGCTTTCTGAAAGCTGGGCCAAGGACATGGGTTTGTAGAACTTAAAACAACTGGTTTGTTTTGACTTTGCTCTGAAGTTTTCCCCCTGCTTTTGAGAATTAATTTCCAAGTACGGTTAGGGAGGAAAGCTGTTATTTTGACGAACATCCCTTCAACAAAACTGTACTTCACACTTCCTGGGAGTGTTTCCCACTCAATTGGATTTCCTGTTGCAACCTCGAAACCACTAATATATAAGTGATTTTCAGAAAGAGGCCTAGTTCTGAAGCAGTGAGCCATAGAAAGATCTAGATCAAAGGTAATTTTGTGTCCCTCACAGAAAAAAAAAGCGAGTCCAAAAAAAGGATGCCTGGCAAACACTTAGCTTACCAAAGAGAAAGAACAATGATTTGCTTCTTTATGGATAAATATTTTCAAAGCAACAGTATCAAAACAAACAGGGGAAGAAAATAGATGCTGAATTGGGCTTTGTAAGTGCTATCACAACACATATCTAAAGCAGTAATTGCCAAAGAAGATGAGTGTACAGAATAGCTGTGACAGTACAAAGCTGAAAGGTTTTACTATAGAAATGAGTCAACCATTCTAAGACGATGCCAATTGCCACCCTAATTCTATATTCTTGCTACAGCAAGTCTACATAAAGATAAAACAAAGAACAGGAAAATGTATGCGTGAAGGGGTGAGATCACTCCAGGTAATTGTAATGCAGAATTGCGCCACTAGCAGTGTTTTGATTTACTTTATGGAGGTGTTGAAAGAATGGCTATCTGGGTTCAGTTCCAAGTGGGGAGAAAGACACTGGAAACATGAAGACTGCTTGAAAAGATGGTTTAATGGTGGACAGGACCACGTGGTTTGGAGGTCCTGGGCAAAAAAGCACATAGGGGTGTGTGTGAGAGAAAGAGATTTATACTCTCTGTTGGGATTTGAATTTGAGCTTGTATTCTGATTGGTTGTCAGACACCCATGGGGTAACTTTGTAGGTTGTCTTTTGAGTCCTAGGCTTGGTTGAGCCTTGCTGGGTGATGCAAACTCCCCAGGTGCCATGTGGTGAGTTCTATGGTTAGATGGGTAGAAGGCTAATCCTATCTTTGTTGGATCTTGGGTGAGTGCATTTGCTTATGAATAGACCTACCTATCTCTTTATCTCTTAAATATGACATCTGCTGTGGGCTATTGAGAGTGTGGGGGCTATTAAGATTGAGTCTGCTTCCTGTCTAAAAAAATCATGTTTCTCCATTTCTCATCCAGGGAGGTATAATATTCTGCCTTTTTAATATTTCCTAGAATATTTCATTCTTCTAGGAGAGGAGTGGGTGCTAACTTCCTACAGAGGGTTTTTAAAAAATAAATAAAGAAATGGTTTGCAGTTGCACAGGAAGTTAAGAAAAGCAGACAGCTTGTGCCCTCCACACAGCATTAATGGGCCCCAGCTTTATCCAGTAATTTGAGTAACATAAGCACCCATGTGAAAGGTCATGTTTGTTTTTGGAACAAGTCACATCAAGGTCTTGGGCAAATGGAAACTGCTGTAGCCAAATCTCTCTCTGTCTTTCAGAGAGAGAGAGAGAGGGAGGGAAACAGAGGGAGAGAGACAGAGAGAGAGTGGGAGGGAGGGAGGGAGACAGAGGGAAGGAGGGAGGGAGAGAGAGAAAGGGAGAGAGGGAGGGGGAGAGAAAGAGGGAGGGAGGGAGACAGACAGAGAGAGGGAAGGAGGGTGGGAGACAGAGAAAGGGAGAGAGGGAGACAGAGAGAGGGGGACGGAGGGAGGGAGACAGACAGAGAGGGAAGGAGGGAGGGAGGGAGAGACAGAGACAGAGGGAGGGAGACAGAGAGACAGGGAGAGAGGGAGACAGAGAGAGAGGGAGGGAGACAGAGAGAGAGTGGGAGGGAGGGAGACAGAGGGAAGGAGGGAGGGAGAGAGAGAGAAAGGGAGAGAGGGAGGGGGAGAGAAAGAGGGAGGGAGGAAGACAGACAGAGAGAGGGAAGGAGGGTGGGAGACAGAGAAAGGGAGAGAGGGAGACAGAGAGAGGGGGGGAGGGAGACAGACAGGGAAGGAGGGAGGGAGGGAGAGACAGAGACAGAGGGAGGGAGACAGAGAAAGGGAGAGAGGGAGACAGAGAGAGGGGGAGGGAGGGAGGGAGACAGAGAGGGAAGGAGGGAGGGAGAGACAGAGACAGAGGGAGGGAGACAGAGAGACAGGGAGAGAGGGAGACAGAGAGAGGGAGAGAGAGAGGGAGGGAGGGAGACAGAGACAGAGAGAGGAAAGGAGGGAGGGAGACAGAGGGAGGGAGGGAGACAGAGAGAGGGAGAGAGAGAGGGAGGGAGGGAGACAGAGACAGAGAGAGGAAAGGAGGGAGGGAGACAGAGGGAGGGAGGGAGACAGAGAGACAGCGAGAGGGAGGGAGGGAGACAAAGACAGAGAGAGAGAGAGGCCTTCTCGCCTTTGAAAACATTAGTAATCATCATATGAAACATCACATATGAAACATGACAACCTAACCACAATTCTATGTTCATCTCTGCAAGAAAGAGAGAAAACTTTGGAGAGTACCATAGTGATGTTGCTGATGCTACCCATATTCTGAAATAAATCGACTTTGGGAAACATTTTTTTCTCTTTTTTTCAATCCCTGCTATCAACTCAAGGTGCATCATAAAAAAACAGTCCTCCTAGAGGCTGTTCTAAAATCTTTTCCTAATTCTGATAAAGGCATCTGTCAGAACAGCATGGGGGAAATTGAACTGACAAAGATACAAAACTGGAAGATCAGGATCTACCAGTAGGATGATTTATTCTATATTGTCAATGTTTCCTGACCCCTGAGGTTTTAACATGACAGCAATAGAAAGGCTATTGACCTATATCTGCACATTTACAGGAGCCTCAGTATTCCTGTCTATAAAATGGGGTTTTGTCTATGCTGGCAAGCAATTTTGTTTCTCAGAATTGCAAGTAAAAATGAACAGGCAGAAAATAGGTACACGATTAGATCTCCTGAACCATGCACAAAAATCACTAGGAATGGAAATAAAGTTTACTTATCGATAAATCCCTGAGTTCTATTAAAAAGCAAAGCTCATCCCCCCCCCTTTCCCCAGTTGTTTTCTTCTGGCATAGAATACAATCCCTGGAAATTACACACAACAGAAAGTCAAATTTGGGACTTCCTACTGCCACAGAATGCAAGAAATTACTTTTGCTTTAGCCCGCATGGATCCAGGTTACAAGTTCTTCGCTGTTCACTGAATTAATTATTTTTTAAAATAATTAGTCTTATGATTTACAATTGGAAAAGTTTTCAACTTGTTAATATGGTTCTGAATTCTGACATGCCCACTGTTTTAAAGTTATCCTCCATCATCCCACTCAAGTTTATCATTATGTGTACTCACAAATAAATATTATTCTTGCAGCTCTTATTATTTTTATTGGATGCCAGCTATGATTGTGGCTATGCGTCCCTTCCTGAATTACAGCCCAGTTTCCCAAGACTAATAAAATGTAATCAGCAATGGAATTTACACACCCCCAATTGAAACTATCAAAGCAGATCTCATTTGCCCAACCAACACCCCCCCCCATCACCACTGTTGCACACTCAGACTTGGCTTAAAAACAAAACATTATCAGTTCCCTCCCCTTTCTCCAAACAAAGAAAAACGTCCAGGTACACAATCCATGTATACAAATGATTGATCCTTTTCTCCAGTTTTTCTCCAAAGCTTTCTCATGTATAATATACTTTTTTCCTCATGTAAACAGAGCTCTCCCTTTGCTCTTTAAGAACACAGAACGAAAGTAAGACATACTCTGTGTGAACAATCTTTTGAAAACCAGTACTCATATTTAGGTTAACAAAATTAGGTGACAAAGGCTGGTTTTCAGAAATATCCAATCAACTGAGAAATAAAAAACAGCAGTTCTACATAGATACCTCCTTAAAATCCCAGATCATTCCCCCCACATTTAAATTCAAGGGTTAAACGTATTTTCCCCCACCCCACAAATACAGAAAAGTTAATTGCAGTATTACTTTCCTGCTGCGCAGCAGAATCCACATTTTTAATTAGTATCTTTTCTAATAGGATTTATTCCCAACAAGAATCTGACAAATCACTGTTTTCTTTAAAAAGGATGAATTGGAAGGGAAGAGTCTTACTTACTTTCAGAAGACACTCAAGAGCTTGGTTTTGTGTGTGCTAGTGAAGGAGAACAGGGGAAAAAGGAAAGGAAAAACTTTATCTGAACTTTGCTTTATTTAAAAAAAAAAAAGTTGTGAAGGGCAAGGGGAAAAAAAGTGAGAGATAATAAAGAAGCGCTCCACTGGTAGGGTTAATTTTGGCTCCTCCAAGAAGTTACTGCCCACTCATTAGGATTGGAAAGAAAAAAAAAAAAAGAGTTAAGATGTGGTAGTGTACGCAAAGAAGCAACAGGCCTGCGTGGTATTTTGGAAAGGTGACAGTTTTCTTCTGGAATCCTTGGAATGAAGCAGAGGAATTAAATTAGCAGCAGTGAGTCAGTTTCACAGGGGGAGGAAGGGGCGGAGTTGGAAGCAGAAGTGGGCGGGGCCTAGAAGACTGATATCATTCCCCCCCCCCGGGAGGAAAATGTTGGACGGGAAAGGAATTTGGAGGAAGAATGTGTCCTATCTTTATCAATCATGATGAGTCTTGAAAATGCTGGGACAAATAATTGGGTCTGCACTGATAATTTTCAGAAAATTTAGACACTTTAGATGGCATTTAAAAGAAATCTGACAAGCTAATATTCATAGATGAGTGCCAGCTAAAATTCAAGCAGTATTACAGGTAAATACTATTTCGATGGCCTTTCCTGAATGCCAATAGCTGAAAACAAGAATGTGCTGTTACCTACAAATTCTTCCTGAGGCATTTAGTTGGTGGTGGAGTGACCCAGGTATTGAAATAAAAGTCTTATATTGGCCTAGATTTGATTTATATAGAATAGAATAGAATAGAATAGAATAGAATAGAATAGAATAGAATAGAATAGAATAGAATAACAGAGTTGGAAGGGACCTTGGAGGTCTTCTAGTCCAACCCCCTGCTTAAGCAAGAAACCCTACACCACTTCAGACAAATGGTTATTCAACATCTTTTTCTTTCATTTCAAGTCCTTTATTTTTATAAATAACTCAAGGAAATGAACATATCTAATATTTCTCTCTCCTCATATTTTCTTCACAACAACAACCCTGTGAGGTAGGTTGGGAGTGAGAGAAAGTGATTGGCCTGAGGTCACCCAGCTGGCTTTCATGGCTAAGACAGAACTTGAACTCCCCGTCTTCTTCCTTTCAGCCTGGTGCCTAACTACTAAACTAAATTGATCACCTCAGCAATTGTGGGTTGTAAACATGAATTATAAAACAGCTTAGAGGACCAGTGATGAGTTTCCTTATTCAATGCCATTGTAACTTCAAACAGTTGCTGAATGAATGGTTGCTAAGCAAGGTTTGTGTAAACCAAACCAATCATTTATTCAGTAAAATATACCATGCAAATCAGAGCACAGAATCGAGACAATTGGTGAAAACTATCTAGGTTCACACATGCTTTAAGCCATGGTTTGTTTTAATATTGATTTTTTAAAAAATATCACAATTCTTACATTGGACTAAGCCCGTGATGGCGAACCTATGGCATGCGTAAGGACATGAGCTGTTGCCCCCGTTCAGCTCCGCCGCATATGTGCACGTGCCTACTGCCGGCCAGCTGGTTGCCAAGTCTCTGCCGCACATGCAGAGGGTGGGGCCGATGCGAGGGGCCCATGTGTGTGTGTGTGTGTGTGTATGTGTGTGTGTGCGTGTGTGTGCAGGGGGCGCGTGTGCATGCGTAGGGCGCATGCACAGGACCTGCATGTGCATTGCATTTTGGGGGTTCGGCCCATGCGCATTCGCGTGCACATGCGCTTTGGGCACTCAGTCCAGAAAAGGTTAGCCATCACTGGACTAAGCCATAAACATAGCTTGCTGACCACAATGGCTGGATTTACATTCAAAGCCAAAACCAAACAAATCTCTTTATTGTTGTAGCTTGGTGAGTGAACTCAGACTCTGACTGGCAACTGCTTTCCGAGAGTTTAAGATAAGGCTGGGAAAGACTTATCTAAAGTTTCAGATACATGTGATTTTGGATCTTTCAGTTATAAAGTATGTCCCATAGCTATAGCATTTCTATCCCCCAATCACAGACAAGATGATCTAATCAAACAAGACTTATGCTTTACTGTTCCCAGGACTCTTTAGGATGTGTATAAAACAAGAAAAAGATAAGAGAGAAAGGATAAAATACTTTAAAATGTGGGATGAGTGATAAGACTTGGGGGACAGAGTGCAATATGTTCAAATAAAGTATTTGAATTCAGCCACATGTATTCACATATAAATTCCTGGATCAGCAATTCTTACTTAGTCACTCATGCCCTAGTCACTTTCTGTCTTGACTATTGCAAGACTCTCTACATGGGGCTGCCCTTGAAGAGCATCCAGAAGCTCCAGTTGATGCAAAATGCAGCAGCCTGCATGGTTTTGTGCAGCCCCCGGTAAGCACATGTATCACCTCTCCTGTGGGAGCTGCATTGGCTGCTGATTTGCTTCCGGGTGCAATTCAAGGTGCTGGTTGTCACCTTTAAAACCCTTAATGGCTTGTGACCAGGTTATCTGAGGGACCATCTGTTGCCAGTCACATCTACCCAACCCATCAGAGCGGAGAGGCAGGGAATGCTGCGGGTCCCATCCCTGAGGGAAATATACCTGGTAGGACCCAGAAGAAGGGCCTTCTCCATGGTAGCTCCCTCTCTCTGGAACATCATTCCCCCAGAGATTAGAATGGTCCCCACTCTAGCACTCTTCCGGAAGGCGCTGAAAATCTGGTTCTGCCAGTGAGCCTGGGGAATCCAGAGTGGGATGGAGCCCATTAAATGGTTTGAGTGATCTGCTGTTGCCAGGGCGGGGTGAGGTGGGGGGTGATTTTATTATATTATACTATATTAATGTATTTGATTCTTTTTATTAGTTTTACGTTTTAAATGTGGTTTTATATTCTGTAAGCTGCCTTGAGTCACCAGGGGTGAATAGGTGGCAATATTAGATAGATAGATAGATAGATAGATAGATAGATAGATAGATAGATAGATAGATAGAGGATTACCACTTTAGGGTAGTCAGCTCACATATACCTGTTGGGTCTTGGAGCCAATGTCCAGAATTACAGGGCCAGTGGGATGCCTTTTGTGTTATGAATCTGGTTTTTAGGATATTCTTAGAGGTAGTTGTTTAGTTATCCTCACATTAAAAGTACAGATAGCAAAAAAGGACCATATCAACCATAATAATATTTTTTTTCATAGGTAGGGTCATTTAGCTTCCATCTCTATGTGAAAGCAGCCATTGTGGTTTGTATGGTGGGTTATAGCATTATTTATTTAAATTTATTGGCTGTCCAATTACAGTAGACTCTTGTCAATGTACAAAAGTGGAAAAAACATAAAAACTGCTAAAATGTTAAATCAGATAGCCCAGATTAAAATAATCCAATGAATGACAAAACCAATAAAACAAAATGGGCCATTAAACAATAAATTTCAGACTTAGTGTGGTATGTGAACTTAAGCTACCATATAACCGAGGAGTGAAATGCTACTGGTTTGCTCCAGTTTGGGCGAACCAGTAGTGATAAAAACTACCGGTTCAGGCAAACTGGTAGTAAAGAAAAGTTACTGGTTCAGGTGAACCAGTAGTTAGCTACAAGTCTGGTTGAACCGGCAGTTTAAAAATCTACCAGTTCAGGCGAACCAGTAGTTAGCTACCGGTTCAAGTGAACTGGTAGTTAAAAAAAGCTATTGGTTCCTCCAAACCGGTTATTTCCAACAATCAGCTGTACAGCAGGGTTTAGTTTTGCTATTAAGCAGGAAATCCTGCTTTCTAGCAAAGCTAAATCTCGTGCCATAGCTGATCCCCCCCTCACTGTTCTACTTACTTTCCCAAGCCTTTTTTGTGTGTACTGTGCATGCACTCACACAACACACACCAAAAGGAGGCTTGGGAAGGTAAGTAGAATAGCGAGGGGGGGGGTATCAGCTGTGCAGCGCAGTTTAGCTTTGCTGGAAAGCAGGAAATACATGCACACGCAGTGCGTGTTTGGCACGCAGCGCATATGCGTGGCCAGTGAACCGGTAGCAAACCAGTTTGGATTTCACCACTGATATAACCATGTTTAAGTAAATCATGATAGAGTATGATCCATGATCCCAGTCTATGTATTCACAGAGCACAGTCCCCTAATTGAAAGACTTGAGGTTATTTCATAATCTATATATATAGAAGCGAGATACCACTCATGCATCATCACAAAATCTCCAGAAGCCTACAAACCTGAAATTTGCCACATATGTTCCTCTTGGCTTCTAGGTGCTCACTAAGAAAGGATTTTTTGAAATGACCACCAGAACATTAGTATTTCCTATATTATTATTAAAATGCTCTGATGCTAAGGAGTTCTACTCCTCCTCTCCACCTGAAAAGAAATCTGTTCCAAATGCAAAACACAAGCAGAGGAGAGGAGTTTCAGTTTCAGTTTTACTTTCACAGCAGAAAGCAGGGGATAGGAGAGGGCAAGCCTGAGGGAGAGAAAGGGTTAGGATAGGATAGGATAGGCTTCTGTGGGGCAAGGCTGAGGGAGAGAAGGGGATAGGATAGGGGAGGCTTCTGTGGGGCAAGGCTGAGGGAGAGAAGGAGATAGGATAGGAGACTTTTCTGTGGGGCAAGGCTGAGGAGAGAAAGGGAGAGGAGACGCCAATCTTAACTACTCATTAATTTTCAAGCTGTGTCGATTTATCAAACCTGATCACATAGTTTTGTAGTGGAGCATGGGTATTCAGCTGGTATCTTCTATATCGATAGCTGTCCAGATTGCATTTAAAGGAAGAGGGCTATAGAACTGTAGAAAAGTTTGATATTGTTCACAAAGACTTGCATATTGAACAAACAGAAAATATATATCGATGTATACAATGCATAAAAATTGTATGCCATTTTTAAAGCATAAACTGGTGCCCTAGTCTTTTGATGTCAGTTTCAAAATGTGCTGCTTTAAATCTATTTTCTTTTAATTAAAAAGATGAATTAAATTTCCATGATGCACAATATAAAAATCAAACTATGGAGTGGGAAAATAGATTTAAGCCTCCTACTTGCTAGTTGCACAGTCTGTGAGATTTGCTGCGATGAGAAAAAAAAGGTGAAATCACAGGTGCTCTGCAACCAAGACTGATTTTAGTATTTCATCCCACAAAACACAAGTATATATAAAAGTATAGGAAAAATAATGAGTTTTCATGCTGATTTGTTCACAATTAAAAGATGCCAACAAAAAATGTGTATGTTTACACAAATCTTTTATGGTTGTATATTAGTACAGTTTTCTTTTAAATTATGTTTTGATTACATTGTTATTTATCATTCTTGTTGAAGGTTGTCAGTTGGCAAAAAGGCGGATTACAAATCCCAAAAATATATATATACCCAATAGAAAGTGTTGCAATATACATGTTGCAAGTGAATATTCAATATTGTTTGGCCAGTAGTAAAGGAAATATTTACTTATTGTGCATTTGTTCAGTGGCACAAACCTCAAAGTTGTAGAAAGTTGGATACATATTAAGAAACTGACCTAATAAAGAGATTAAAATATTCTGTCCCAGATCAGCTTAAGTATTTCACTCTCAGGTTTGGAATTTACTGTATGAACTCAGGAAGGGAGTTCGGAATGATGTAATCTCTTTTTCCCAGTTATGAATATACTCCCTCACTCAATTTTTCCCTGGGGGGGTGTGTAAAACACATTTCCTGGCATTTTGAATATTCGGTAGTAAAAGATTCTAGGGCCAAGACCTACCAGTTTCATCAAAACTCTAGGCTGCCATCTAATGGTAACACAAGAAAACTGGAATTTTATCAGAACTGAAGAAACTTCTTGGATGAGAAGTGGAACATTTTCAAAGGAAAAAAAAACAACCAAGAATGTCTAGTTGCCTTTTGGAAAAGCACAACCATGATCTGGATGACTGAGAATCTCCACAGAGTTTTATCGAAGTTCTTTGTATTGTGGAACTATCACAAATGAAAGTAAATATACATTTCAGGATAATGTTGCAGAATCCAATCTGGGTTGGTCACCGGGACTAGAGGTTTAGTCTTCTGAACTTTTGGACTGGTGCTGGAGTCCATCCTCAGGGAATTTCTCTGTCACCAGATGTAGATCTATCAACCTAGCTACGAGTTTATGAAATAAAATGGCTGATTTAATTCTTGGATTTCAAAATTTCTTGTCTACAAGATACTGTAGGAAGTTAGCACCCACCCCTGTCCTAAAAAAAATGAAATATTAAAAAGGAAAAATATTATATTTTCCCTAAAGGAGAAACATGTTTCTAAAGACAAACTCAGCTCCTTGCCTTCCCCCAGCAGATATTTTGGGGCCAACCTATCTACAAGACAAAGGCTTGGCCATCTTATCTACAAAACAAAAGACATAGCCCTCAGGACATGATAGGATTAGCCCTCACTTAAGATCCAAATCAGGACAAAGTCATTAAGCCATAATAGGAATTGCCCAAAGCCCCTTCCTTACATAATCACCCAACAAGATTCAACCAGGCCTGGGATTCAAGACAATCTACAAAGTTACCCCTGCATGGCCCCGTGGGAGTTTGACAACCAATCAGGATATCTGCCCTTACACAGGAAGAGGAAGCTCCAAGGCAGAGTCCAAGAGAGGGTATAAATCTCTCTCCCTCTCTGTCTCACACACACCCATGTGCTCTTTTTGACTAGGACCTCAAACCATTTGGTCCTGTCCACCATTAAACAATCTTTCCAAGTAGTTTCCATGTTTCCAGTGTCTTCCTTCCCACTTGGAACTGACCCCAGATGGACATTTCTTCCAACAGTACCTTTCTTACAGTTTTTTTTAAAAGAAATCCTGAAAATATCTGTTTCATTGATGGTCTTTGCGCAACAGACCCAAACACAAGGTAGCCAACTACCTTTGACATGCCAGTTCAGGCAATGGTTAGTGTATGATGCAATGTACTTTGTGATCAAAGAATATTGGGTTAACCAAATAAACTATATTTCTCTTAAGCATGGTGTTGTTTTTGTATATTGTTGGTGTTGAATCATGGGATTGAAGGAGTCATCTGATACTGTACCCTCCTAACTGGAAAAGTTTGAACATTTAAACTGAGAATTCTTTTATCCTGTATCTCATTTTCTTGTTTTATCTGTGCATACAATAGAAATTGTAATTTGTTAGGGGAATAGGCCTTAAATACTTAGCCTTCTCCAGATGTGTTCAATCAATGTTTCTCAATCTCAACAACTTTACAATGTGTGAACTTCAACTACCAGAATTCCCAACCAGCTGAGAATTGAAATCTACAAATCTTTAAAGTTACTGAGGTTGATAAACATCAGCTTATGGCTCCTTTTATCTCCAACTATAAAAGCTGCTTGGTAATTATGGGAATTATATCAAATACTTCTGGAATGGACCCAGAATAGGGAAGGGTGAATTTGAAAATAACAGTCTCCTTCTAATCCAGACCAACAATACAGCAGGGTTGGGCAACTATGGCCCCTTTATGAGCTGTGCCCTTCAACTCCCAGAATTCTTAAACCAGCCATGCTGGCTAAGGAATTCTGGAACTTGAAGTCTACAGGTCATAAAGGTGTCATAGTTACCCACTCCTGATCTATAGAGAAACAATAACCTGACCAATGTTCAGTGATGTCGGCAAGTTCTGGAATTTTTTTAAAAAATCAACTGTTGGCTGAAAGGAACAGATTAGAATTTGGTAGAGACGGTGGAGAGCTAGCAGGCTGATCACTGAATCCAGATGCAAGGAGAATAACTTGAGCTATTGAGAAGCAACTGTAGATGGCAGTACTCTTTGTGAGTAGGATTTGGGGAGGAGACAGAGGGTTGTTTAGGCTCAGTTTCACCAATCGGATACATGAATTATTGTGGGAAAAGAGAAGATGATGGAGGAATATTTGGAGGGGATATATAAACAAGCAAGGGGCTAGAGAATAGCTAGAAGGAGCAGTGTTTGTAAGGTATTTCTTCTCTGATCTTTCCTCCTGTTTCTGCCTTTTACGCAGGTCTAGTTCAGGTAACTGCAGAACAGCTGACTAGGCAAAGATGCTGCTACTGGTAGTTTTGTGCTGGCTATGGGGACTGGCATCTCTGAAGCAGGGGGGTACAGCTTCTGCTACTTTCCTCCCCCCCATGGACACACTGTTCCAGAAGATTAGCAACCTCTTCGAGCAAAGTCGGGTAAGGAGCAAAAGAAGAACGATCCAATTCTTTCTGGACAAGTGATAGAGAAGTTCTAGCGCTGTGCAATTATCAGATATTTTCTAAGAAGCTTTGATGTTTTAAACTAAAGTACTACTCTATGGTATCCTTTTAGAAAAAGGAGACTCCTCACAATAAATGGACAACATACTTGGCAGCTCTGTAGAGAATAATTTACATTCAAGCTGATGTAATAATTGCAAGCAAATTTTTGTCTGATTTATGTTCTGAATTTTACACATTTTAGCAAAATTTTGGCAAGTCCATTCTTGGAAATATTTTTGAGGCATAGGATTGTCTGTGCACTTTTTAATTTTCATTGACTTTAAGTATAACTTCTTTACTTTCTCTACACCATACATAAGGACCATTCTTTGCCATTTGTAGGAAGTGCTGGGGAAAGACCAATTTGATACTCCAGTTGACATCGATAAGCTGCCCCCCAACTACCATCATGAGGAGAATAAGCAGCGGAGAGTGGGAAATTCCACTTTTTTCAGACACTATGAAATCAATAAAGTGAGTAAACTATAGAAAATGGGAAAGAAACATATAGGTTATTTAAACATTAAGAATCTTGGATAGCTATATTCACTTGGAAACATTGATAGATGTATGCTATATAGAGCCCTAACTTATGTTCTGAGAGGTTTGTTTTTCAATGTCTTAAAGTTAATTTTCTCTGTTTTGATGTAGAGTCAGCTATTAAAAGTTTTTATGCATTTAAAATATTTATAACCTGCTGCCTTACTTAAAATAGGAAGCAGATTAAAGTGGTGAGGCAAACTGCACAGAATGATAGAAGTAGGATACACTTTTGCTCTCAATTTTAAAGAAAACTGTCTGTGGATATGAAAAAAGCACATAAGGAGGATAATTCTAATTTGGCTCTCTGCCTGGTAGGTATATTCAGCAAAGTTCAGTAAAGCAAATCCCAAACTCTGCTTACTGAAATGACACAATCGATTCTATTCCTTTGGCATTTTTTAATCTTATTCTGTTACAGGTATAAAGGAAGTCCAATATCAGTCAGCATTTTTTGGTACCGTAGTAGCTATAGTTTCAGTGGCTTGCCAGTGGCCTGCACTCCCCTTACAGTTTTGAGATTGCCCTCATTCTTTGGCAATTAGCTCTGCAATTCATCATTTTCATTTTGGCTATGTCCCAGGGAAAATTGGTATCAAGAGTATTATGGGAAATCATAAATATGGCTTTGAGACCTCTCTACTGCCCAGTGAGTGCCTAGTAGTCTCTTACTCAGCAGTGCTCTAACAGAGAGTTCCAGGAAGACAAACTGCCACAGATTTTGTCTAAACTTGAGGCCAGTCATGGCAGGAACCTGATTTAAATGTTCCGAGTTGTATTGCTTCTTTGCTGTGGCTCTCTATATAATCTGGAGCATATTTGAACATACATTTTCCTCTCCTACTGTCTAGTTCAACACCATCAGACAGGAAATCATATTGATGGAATGGGTATTCCCTGTGCATTGGAGGGGATGCATGGAAATTCTGATCAAAAGATCCCATAGTTATGCAATGCCTTAACCATTAGGGTTTTTGAAAACATATCCTTTCTCTTTGCTAATCCCATTCAACCTTATATTGTTCTTTGTAGATGACTGATAACCATACAGGTGATATGATGTTTTCAGAGAAATCTTTGACCTCTATTGAGCAAAAAGAGGTTTATCCAAAGGAGGAGGTCAGTATGCAAAATATGAGCATATTTGCTTACCTTTTCCTGTCAGATTTAGGCTGTGTACTGTACATGTTTCTGTGTATGAGAGAGGAAAAGAATGTGTTGAAGAGACAGGTGGGGATATATTGGTGGTAAGTAATATGTAGCCCTGGAGTCCTCTCTCTGTGATCTTTGGAGTCCCTTCTGACTATAACCGCTGAAAACAGACACCTTTTTTGTTATTCTAAAGTGAAAAATCCATAAAAAGTGTGGTGTAAATCTTGAAATTGGCATATTTAATTAGAAAAAAAACCCTCTCAAACCTTCATCCAACCCCTTTCCCTGCCATTATGAGTTATGTAATTTTGCTACTTTTTCATGTAATTTTTCATCTGCCTTCTTGCCCCTAAAGTATAGACCTGACCACCTAAAGATCGGATACTTTACTGCAAGATTCTAAAATGGGTGGTGCAAGCAAGTGTGCCAGTCATGACTTTTTATCATGACTGATAAGACTTTTTATCTTTTCTAAATGACCATATTGAATTCCTCATAGTGCCTGCCTGCAAGCTTTAACAAATATGATTGGGAAATTAATGTTATATTGTGAGCTATATCTATTTTTTGCATATTAAGGTTAATGGATTTTTTGGGAGGAGGGGGTGTTTTTATGTAACAATAGCAAACAGGAGCATTCTTTCTCTTCTATAATTTGTCAACTGATTATTACCCTCTAATGGACTCTGCTCTAAAGAACTTGAGGCAAGGCAGTGAAAAAAAAAACTGCCAGAACAATGAAGTGGGCATTGTGATGTCATAATCAAGTTTCACCATTTAATACTTGTGCTTCTGTTGCATGCAAGGATGCCAGGGCCATAACTTACATGTTTATCACTTGTCCACCTTGTCTATTATGGGAATCAAAGAAATTAGTAGTGCTGTCATTTTTAATATCTCAACTACCTCTTTTAATGAAATACAAAAATTTCATTAAAATTGAAGCAGAATCCAAACTTGTTAGATATGAGATAAAAAAGGTATAGGAAACTTGACTGATTATTCCTGATTTGTTCTAGGATTTTGTTAGTCTTCCCTCACTAGGATCCTGACAGCAAGCTACTATATCATTTCCCAATGTGAGAAAATTTGGATTTTTATTCACAGGTCTGACAGCAGGCAATTCAATACCTTTTAAAAACATTTAAGCAAGGACCAAAGGCAATTAATTTCTTTGTTCTCTGACCCTTTCCCAGAATTAGATACTAAAGCACAGTTTACTGAAGATGATTTATTCAATGATTAAAGTTAACAGCATTTGTAAAACCTATAACCATCTGTCCAACCCATTTTCATAACCAGAACTCATGAGTCCCTTCCTTTTACTAATCTTTGATTAGACTCGTATTTCCCTATCTTAGAGTTTAGGATCAAAGAATTTGGATTCCAAAATAACCCCCCCTCTTAACATACATTCTCTGATCATATAGGTTTAACAAATTCACTCAAACCTTCAGGGCTACCCTTCTCTAGGATCTTACAGAGGAGTTGGAGTATATATTCTGGCACTTCTGGGCAACGTAATTATTGTGTATCCTTATAGAGGAACAAAATTTTTTGGTGGAATATAGGGTGAGGATGATTAGAAATGTAGACCGCTCAGAAGACAACAATAATACTCCTCTTCCCCATTTTTATTGCTTTTTATCTCCATCTTTCTAGGACAATAAATCAATGTCTAATGAAGAAGAAAACAGTGCTGAGCCAGAGAGAACAACTGCTGGGCTTAAGATCTTCAAGCTAGGTTTTCCTCAGCTTCGGCCAAAGCTAACTTTTTTTATTTTTCGCTTGCCCCAGCATCAGAGTCAGCAGATGCCTGAAGCCAAACTGGTAAAAGAAGAGCCAATCAGTGATAAGAGGCACAGATTGCTGGCCATTCGGAATGGGCTTTTAGCAGCCCCCCATCCAATTAAGAAGGACCTGCCTGTGACCCCAAACCACAAAGTCACTCCACGAAAGCGTCATTTCTTTTTCTTCTGGAGGAAAATATAAGGCATTAAAAACATATGAGGCATTGGGAAAACATAATACCTAGGCAAGTGAAAAATGTTCTAGCTTCCCAAATATTTCTATTGTCACATCAAAAGTTTAAAATGAGGTTGGCCCTACAAAAGGGGGAAATGTTTCCTTCAAAAATTCAAAATAAAAGTTACCCTTTTGAAAAAGCTCTTCATGAAATAATTATTTTTTTCCTGGAATATTATGATGGTGATGATGATGTTATCCATTCAGTTGTGTCTACCTCTTGGGCAATTCTATTGGCCAGATTTTTCCAATCTTGCACTATTTGAGTTCTTCCATGCTCTGGCAGGCATCAACTTTGATGGTGTCAGGCCACTGTATTCTTTGACGATCTGGTTTCCTTTTATCACTAACTCTTCCAAACGTCATGATGGTAGCTGCATGAATCTCTGGGAGTACATTGTATTCGAAATGGTAGGTATTGCAAACAAGTAGACACACTACTTAGGTTCCATAAGATGACACTGTTTGATGGATAGAATCTGAAACACACCTACAGTATCCTCCTCAATCACATCAAACAGACCATAGAAATATATGATCCCTTAGATAGCCAGGCCCCATGCCATACAGTTCTTTAAAATTGATAATCAGCAACTTTAACTGCACCTAGAAACCATCTGGTAACCAGAGCAGATTGTGAAGCAGTACAGGTAGGGTCACAGATTCATGTGCTGCTCCTATCATTACTTGCGCTGTTGCATTCTAGACCAGTTGTAGCTTCTGGATGGTCTTCAAGAGCAGCTCCATTGCTGTAAAACAATTGTGAAGTGGCCAGGGCATGACTGACTGAATAGCCTTCCAACTCAGAAAAAGGTGCAAATGTATCTGTGCAAACCCTCTTGGTCACAAGTGCCACCTGCTCTTTGAATAGGAATTGAGAGTCCAAAAGATTCGAGAACCTATGGAACACAATCATATGGAAAAGTACCACTCTATTGAGAGTTAAAAACAGAATTGTATTCCTAGAAGTGGTGTGTATGGGGGGATGTACATAGTCTTTTCAATACTGAGTCTGTTCCTCCCATCCAGACCCACATAATCTCCATATACTGGGCTAGGACTTCAACAACATACTTAGCTAGGACTTCAACAACATTGCCTACATGGCATAGGATTAAAATTTAGGACTGGATATAATCATCTTACTGATGATATTGGAACTCAAAAATGGATGACCTCATCTGAAAATTTCTTGTAGATGTTAAACAAAAGGTGAAAAAAGCATTGCATTCTGCAGTACTGCTGAAGGGGCGGGCTGCAGGCTCTGTCTCTCTGCCCACCAACACTGATTAGAACTGGCAACAAAGAACCACTATAAAACTTCAACCCTCAAAGCCAATCCAATAGGATACCATGATCAATGGTACTGAAAGTCACAGAGAGCACAAGGAGCACAAGATGAAATGCAGTACCTCTTCCTGTCACCATGGATTATCCACTAGCACGACCAATGCAGATACTTTTATTTTCCTTCACGTTTTGGTAGTTGAAATAGTTAAGTAGTACTATTACTACTTTAGGATATGAATTAAATATCATCTTGAAATAATACTCTATAATATTGCAGTGCAGAAAAGCATTAGGTGACAGCAAAATCTGCTAGTTGACACATTAACCCCATTTCTGGATCTAAAAAAGTTGTCAGAAAATCCTCATGATTCCTAGCAATAAAGGGAGTGCTGCCATTTACAAACCACAATTTTACTACAGTACTAGTACTATTTATTGCTGAAGGAAATAGCAACTATGACTTAGAGGCACATTCTTTCTACAATTCAAGTTTAATATATAAAGTAACTGATAATCCATATTTTTATCCCACGATGTTGATCAACACAAGAGTGGAGGATGGCTATGATAAGAACAGGTCCTTAATATACAGGTAGTCCTCAACTTATGACAATTGAGCCCAAAATTTATGCTACTGAGTGAAACATTTGCTAAGTGAGTTTTGCCCCATTTTATGATTCTCGCCACATTTGTGAAGTGAATCACTGCAATTCTTAAATTAGTAACACGATTGTTAAATGAATTCGGTTTCCCCATTGACTTTGCTTGTCAGAAGGTTGCAAAAGGACATTTCATGACTCCAGGACACTGCAACCGTCATAAAGGTGAGTCGTCAAGCATCTGAATGTAAATCACGTGATTATGGGGATGCTGCAACTGTCATAAATGTGAAAAACAGTCATAAGTCACTTTTTTTCAGCGCCGTTGTAATTTTGAATGGCCACTAAATGAACTGTTGTTAAATTGAGGGCTAAGTGTATTGAAAAAAAGAGATGGCTAATCCCAATGAACCATTTTTTCAAACAAGTAGACCTTAAAATAGGGCATTATTTGCTCCTGGCTTATCCTATCACCAAGTGAACTATCGGTTCCCCGGGGCAAATTAGGGACTCGCATTTGCCAGGCGCTGAGGGATCAGCACCTGCCATTAACTTCCCTTTGAGGTTTTCCCGCCTTCCCCCCCCCGCCCCCCACAAGCGCCTGGAAGAAGGCGCGCGCCCCAACCGCCAAGCCCCTCCTCCATCTTGGCTCGCGCCTTGGAAGAGGAATTGTGCTCCCCTTCTTCCTCCTCCCCCACCACTAATTTCCTTTGTTGTCTGAGGGAAGACGCTCCTTTCCGTCGCCATCGCTCTTTCTTTTCGCCAAGCGAAGGGACGGCCTTTCTCGGAAGCGCATCCAAGGCTGAGGTGGTCGCCGTGAACTCCTCCCTCTTGCTGTAGTAATCCTTCCACGCCGTGAGCAAAAACGCCTTCTAGGGCAGGGGCCTCCAACCTTGGCAACTTTAAGACTTGTGGACTTCAACTTTAAGACTTGAAGTCCACAAGTCTTAAAATTGCCAAGGTTGGAGACTCCTATTCTAGGGTGTAGCGTTTCAAGGACTGCGGTGCTCGCTAGCTTGGTAGCTGCAGGGTTTCCCTCTTCAGTCGATTTAACGCGTGCAGATTTGTAATAATGCTGCAAATTGGTTGTCGGACAAACCTATCTGCTTTCTTGACTGTTCCAAACCGAATTTTAATAGCATTGCCTAATCTACTAACTAGTACAACATGGGGTTCATAGCTATTAACCCTTACAGTGCCTCGTGAGGTATAATCTCTGTTATAATACCATCCTCATAGATTTGAGGAGTGCTTTAAAATTCCTTCTGTCTTCCTTAATGAACATTATTCTAAAAGAATAATATTGCACGGTTGCTAATATACTACCATTTCCTTTAAAAAAGGGGGTCTCAAATGTCCTAGAATCTGCCATTTATAGTGGGATTGGATGAATTGATCGATCGATTATATGCCACCTATATAATCAAATTTTACCAATCACACGGGTTGGAAATTTCAAATCATTTGGCCAAATGAAATAATGTGTTCATATGGAGAGATTAATTTTTAACTGCATATTATGTATTTAAATAAATCTGAAGTGCCTAGTTTATGCTGGGAACAGTTTATTTCTTTCCTAATCTCTCTGTGTGATGAGAAATAAAGTAATATTTTCATTTCTTGACAGTGTGAAGTCTGGGAAATCTGTTCCAATTACATGAAAACATCACAGTGTCCTATGAAAAGGAGAAAAGTATTATTCCTGATTAGAGAGATTTATTACTACATAGTCTAAATCAGTGATGGTTAACCTTTTCCGGACTAAGTGCCCAAAGCGTGTGCATGCGTGCATGAATGCGCGCATGTCCACCCAACTCCCCCAAATGCAATGTATGTGAGGACCCTCCATGCACACTTTTCACATGTGCATGGACCCCCGCACGCGCCCCTCCCCATGCATGTGCGGACCCTGCACATGCCACGCCTCCGCTCATGCACAGCAGAGACCTGAAAACCAGCTGGCTGGTGGGAACCCTGCGCGCATGCACGGTGGAGTTGAACTAGGGCAATGGCTCGTGTCCCCACAGAGAAGGTGTTGCGTGCCACCTCTGGCATGCGTGCCATAAATTCACCATCACGGGTCTAAATACTTCTCCAGTTCTAACAGTATAAGGCCTAAAACAAAGGCTTTTGTTGCACAAATGTAATATATATACTAACCAAGAATGTTCCAACCACTACCGAGAACAAAAGTAAATTCCAAAATATTAACTGATTTTGTAACATTCATATTTTAAATGTTTATCAGGTTTTTGCATAATGAGTAGATAGGAAGCTTTGATGCCCAATTTATAAATGACTTTTTTTTGTGGACATTCCATTAGATATTTTATTACAACCATAAAGGCTGTTATGTAATTAACTAAAGAGACTTCTTTTTTATAGATTGTAGAACTGTTATGATTTGTTTGTTGCAAGATGATAAAAATGTCATCTTTTTCCTATGAAAAAATTCTACTGTAGGTCAAAGGCTTCAGCGAGGAAGTACTCATTAATGATGATGGACAATGCTTATCACAACACTCTTGAGAATACAACAGTTGTGCAATTAACTGCAGTTTTGTCAGCAGGTAGTAAGTATTAGCTATTCCTGAAATTGCTAATATAGCAGTTTATATTTACCATAGTGACTATCTGCTTTATGAACCATTATCCCTTCCTTTTTAACTCTATTAAAATTAATGTACTGTATATTTTAGTTTGTATTGGCATCCTAAGTATGACAAAGTTTCAGATACAACTGGCTGCTAATTTAATTTAAATGAGAAACATTCAGTAACATATCATTATGGCAATTGGATGAGATATGCATAGGCTGTATTTGGGTTATGGATATGCAATTTTTTAGAGGTCAGCGGCATTGGGTGTGTGTGAACATAGTCCTCTTGTCACTACATAGAGACATTAAGCTGATGCCCTGCTGTACGTTCCCCCACGGCTCTGCCTGTCTGTCCTATAGCACCTAGATAATTAAAGACTTGCATTTTTTCAGCTAAAATTTTATTTTGAATCAAAAGAATGTTTATTTTTAAAGCTATGGATTATTTAAATATAGGAGAATATCTAATTTATGTGTTACCAAAATTGCACAATTCCTGACAATTTGTAATTATAAAAATATAATGCACAAAATTAAATTAAACATTAAAATAAACCATAACAAATTTTAAAATGTGATGGCACCAATCCATGTTAGGGCATATCAATTTTTCAAAACCCTCTAGAACAACTCCATTTGACAGGGTTTTTTAAAGATAATGTGACCTCTAGAAAAAGACTATTCCACAAAATAGAGCCCTTAACAGAGAACTGCTTCACGTCTCTCCTAGATGTCATCTCTTGTAGTCTGGGAACCCACCCTCAACATATACAACCAGCAGAACAAATTGGACAGGAAGAGATGGTTTTGCAAATACTAGGAATCAACCATTTAGGATTTTAAATGGTAAAACCAACACTTTCAGTCTGGAAACCTATTAGAAACCAGTACATCACCCACAATATAGATGGTATGGTTATATGGTTACATTCTGCACCAATTCTAATTTTCAGGTAGTTCTCAAAGCACATTGTAGTAGTCTATTCTAGTGGTAATGAGGGCATGAATGAAAATATCATTGCCAAGTATTTTCACTCAGGGTCTCTGTGTATACTAGATGACACTAAATTAAGGCCTCCTTGATATCCTAGCAATGACTTGGAGTCCTGAAGTGTCACAGACCCGTTCTTTCAGGAAGAGTGCTATGCCATCCAGAGTAACTGCTGGAACAGACAGGAGCTGCCTTATTAGAGTTCAGTCTCACTTGTGTTTATCCTGTCTAGATCCTCACAGCTTCCATGTACTGAATCAAGATAGTCATGACATCTGTAAAGGTATTCTTGGAATCTCGAAACAGAAAGCAAAATATGGAAAATGAGGGATATTTCAACCTTAAGAAATCAGCAATGCCTCAATCTAGGAATTTATGGAGGTGGGATGGGGGACAAAGAACACACCTTAATGTACTTATTTCTACAATTGACAACTATGGGTTTTTTTTAAATTTAGTTTTCAAAATAAGGAAGTTACTCATTTCTTCCTGAAATTAAACTGATTTTGTATGAATCTTGTTTCTTTGGATATTGACATTGGGGATTGACAATATCTGGCTCAGCCCAGGGTACAATATATTACTGAGTCTAATCAGCATTCTGATGATATCAATCTTTGAACTAATGGGTGATTAAACAGAAGAGGTAAAAGGAAATCCTCTGTGGGATCATCAAGTGAGTGCCCAAGGGAATCACCCACTTAGGTAGGAGTGGAACTACAATAAAAAGTTCCTCCAGTTTTCAATCCTGGATATGATCAAATGATTATAATTTTTGACCATTGACCATATTATGATACATATGATCATAATGTGATCAGTGGTATTCAATGCAGCCTGGAGATCACAAAGGACCAGGAGCAGTTCGTTGACATGTGTTGAAGTTCAAGCAATTAAAGCCATTCCTGCCCCATGTCTATGTTTGAACTCTAAACTGAAAACATTTCATTGCCTCTAAAAGACTTTACAGCTGGAGTCAAAGCATCTTTGTAACACTTTCCCTAAAAAGATGTTGGAAACAGTAATGATGTAGTAATTAGCAATGGTTCAGATACTTTTCTTTCTTTAGAGTAGATACAAGGATTTGACATATAGAGGCTATAGATATGTAACCATATATATGTATAGCTCGGAGCAAGTATCATTGAATTCAGTTTGATTTATTCCCAAAAGCAAGTTGTAAGATCCTAAGATTTCCTATATATGTTCCAAAAGAAAAAGTTAGCAGTCAATTTATACAACTAAAAGATATAGATTTCAGAATCAGTTATACATATGAAAAAGTTCAGAATCACTGACCATAGAGAATCAGTTAAGATTTTTCTTCTTTGATTTTTTTTTAAAAGAGAAGAAAGGTCAAGAATAGACTGAGCAAATCTTAAGAAAAACATCCAATTTTTTATTAAATGTAACTTCTTAATTCCTTAGCAATGACACGGGACAGCATTGGTATCAGCAATAAGAATATCATTTTGAATGCAGGCCAGTACTCAGAAGAACATGTTCTAAAATGCACATTCAGAGCATGTGACCCACAAGAAACAGGTAAAAAACATTTTAATATCATTTGGAAGCACTTAGCATTTAATCAAAGAATTGCTCTTTATTTTGCTAAGAGTTTTTGAGAATATAATATTATTTTACCAATATACTCCAACAGAAAATCTCAGTTAATGGAGTTTGATTTAATGGTAGTCCTTGCTTAACAAGTGGCCTTCTTAGCAATTGTGTGAAGTTACGATGACACTGAAAAAGTAATTTTACCACTGGCCTTCACATTTAGCATCCCCATGGATACATGATCATCATTTATGTGCTTCACAGCCAGCTGGCAGTGAAATCTCAAGTCACGGTCATGTGACATCTCACTTAATGATCATGTTGCTTAGTGACAGATTATCAGTCTCAATTGTTAAGGGACAGAAAGTCCCAGTTCTTAAGTAAAGACTACCTGTATTTTTTAGTCTTAGATCTTGCTAGCCATTATCCAAGTATATCTTCATTCTATGAGGAATATAAGCTTGAAAAAACAAATGAAACCTAAAATGATGAAGAAACTAACATATAATTTTTTATGCTTGTGTAATATAGAAGCATATACAACAGTCCAGGCTTGCAATGACTTTGTTTATATACAGGTTCTCCTCATTCCAACTAGTGAATTCTGTAGTAAAATATTTTTGTAAGAGGGTAGGTAAAGGGCATTCAAGGACTTAAATCATTTTGTCACTAGACTTAAAGCATTTTTATATCACCACTCAGCAGTTGCTGAAGTGATGTAGGGTCTTTCTGATAGCTCAGTAAAAATGTTATCCACCAGTCCTTGAGCTGACAGAAAAGTATGCTAACATAAATATCCCATTGCAATCCTTATTCTGCCACAGTAAGAAGGTTTGTGAATGGGTCATCTTTATTTATTGTGAGTCAAGTTTAGTCTTTATTTATTGTGAGTCAAGACTCCCAGAGGGAGGGCCTTCTCTGTGAGGGCTCCAACCCTTTGGAATGAACTGCCGCCTGAGATACGAAATATCCCTGATCTCCGTGCTTTCTGCCATGCCCTCAAGATCCTGATGTTCCAACAGGCGGGGCTAAACATGAACATGTGAATGATTTTAAAATGTTATCTAATTTTAGGTTCTATTTAATTGGGCCAAACTATGTTATAATAATAATTTTAATTAGCAATTTTATGATGTTTGTGTATCTATATTTTTTCTTGACTGTACACCGCCTTGAGTCCTACGGGAGAAAGGCGGTATAGAAATATAATTAATTAATTAATTAATTAATTAATTAATTGGATTTTCTGGTTTCATTTTCATTCCCATCAAATTTTTACCTGCTAGCAGAAGAAATATTTACCAGTCACTTTTCTTATGTGTGATGAGGAGAGTTTAAAAGGGTACTTAGAATCCTCTCTCTAGTCCTTTTGCCATCCCTCTTCTGCACCTGTGACCTGTCACATTATTTCTTAACAAGTTTTAGTGTTATTCTGAAAGACTGCTAAGCCTGGGTTCAAAAATAGCCCAGTTGAGAGGTAAAATACAGAAGAGGGATGCAGAGTGAAGAGGGAAGGAGTGATGATAACAAGCAAACCCAGTCTTCAACTAATGCTACAAGGGAATAGTCAGGCCTGCAAAAGGGACTAAGCTTAGGAGTCAATTCTGAATTTATCTGTTGCCAGTTGCACCCACCCAATAACTGGATTAACCTGCATGTACTAATCACACTCAATACCATAGCACCAAAAGACTTAGTAGTTAAAAATAATTAAATTGGAAAAAATATGGCCACCACACAAAACTTCAGTACCTAAAAAAACCATTGGAGTCCTGGGCTGCATCAACAGAAGGATAGCCTCAAAATAATGATAAATGATAATACTGCTTTATTCCACACTAATGAGGCTGCACTTGGAATATTGTGTACAGTTCTGCTCACTATGATATAAAAAAAGATGCTGGGACCCTAGAAAACGTGCAGAGAAAAGCAACAAAGATGATGAAGGGTCTGGAAGCTAAATTGTATGATGAACAGTTGAGGGAGCCCAGTATGTCTAGGCCAGTGTTGGCAAACCTGTAGCACGCATGCCAGAGGTGGCACTCTGAGCCCTCTCTCTGGGCACTTGCACCATCACCCCAGTCCAGTTTCATCGCGTTTCTCCAACCGACCGACTGACTGTAGGGGAGACTGCGGGGTTAGTATGGCCAGGCAAATTACACACACACACACACACACACACACACACACACACACACACACACTATCAAAGTGGATCCTGGGGGCTGTACTGCAATGTAGAAATAGGAAATGGAGCAGCCAGCACAAGGGAAGGAGGAGGAGCAGGGAGAAAAGAGGGCCGCTCCATTGCCCGTTTCGGCATTGTAGCACCGTGCTGTGGAGCTTGCTTTACCCACCACTGCCCAGGACCCACCCACCACCTCCCAGGCCCTCGCTTTCCCTAAGCATTTCTTTGCCTACCTGATTTTCAGCTCTTTCGCATTTCTGTCCCATTTCTCACCATCTTGTGCAGGGAAACAAAAGTTTGTGGGATTAAAAATAGTTCATTCAATCAACTCCAACTTCTTGTGAAAAAAAAATATCTCATAAAGTTGGAATTGATTAAGTGAACTTTTTTTTAAAACTGAGACACATGAAACCCCCACCCAGCCATCCCTACCTAGATTTTGTGACTCCCAGTTTTTTCTGTGGAAAATGAGTCTGTATCTCTCTTCCTCTCTCTCTCCCTCCCTCCCTCTCATTTCTATTCTCTCTCTCTCTCTTTCTTTCTTTCTTTCTTTCTTTCTTTCTTTCTTTCTTTCTTTTTCTTTCTTTCTTTCTTTCTTTCTTTCTTTCTTTCTCTCTCCCCTTCTCTCTCTCATTTGTTTCCCTCTCTTTTCCCCTCTTTCATTCTCTCCCTCCAGCTCTCTCTCATTTCTCTCTCCTTCTCCCTCTCCCTTCTCTCTCTCTCTTTTGTTTCTCTCTCTTTTTCCTCTCATTCATTCTCTCCATCCATTTTTTCATTTCTTTCTTTCTCCCCTTTTCTCTTTCATTTCTCTCTCTTTCTCCCTCTCATTTCTGTTTTTCTCTTTCCTATTTTCCTTCCTTCCTTCCTTCCTTCCTTCCTTCCTTCCTTCCTTCCTTATCTCCTCCTTCTCTCTCTCATTTGTTTCCCTCTCTTTTCCTCTCTCTCATTCTCTCCCTCCAGCTCTTTCTCATTTCTCTCTCCCTCTCCCCCTTCTCTCTCTCTCATTCGTTTCTCTCTTTTTCTTCTCATTATCTCCCTCCATTTTCTTCTTTCTCTCTCTCTCTTTCTCATTTCTCTCACACGTGTGCGTGCAAGGATACCCTCTCTCTTGCACGAATGGGGACACCCTTCGCAAACGAGTGGCCAGGCTCAGTCAAAGCGCAGCGAAGGCCCGTGGAGCAGGAAAAGAGGGCTGGCTCTGCCGAACATTGCATGTCCACCCCATGGATCCAGCTTGGAGAAAGCCAGAGCACCCTTGCCAAAGATGCTCGCCCGTCAGCCGATCAATCCGCCTGCTCCACACACCTTCACTGTGCTTTGGCCAAGCCTGGCCACTCGCTTGAGGAGGGTATCTCCACTTGTGCATGCGCTCCTGGCCCCGCAACAGCCGGCCAGGGAGTCGCGTGAGAAGGAGGAGGAGGGTCGTCTTCAGAGAAGCTGCCACTGCGGCTTGTGCTCCTCAGCTGCAGGCCTGTCCCCCTTTCCATCATACCCTCCTCCCAGATCCCTTCCCACCCTGTCAGCCCTCGTGTTAGTGAGGTTGGTGTTGGCCACAGCCGGGTTGGGCCAGTGTCTCGGGGCGGAGAGCAGGTCGCGCGACCGGGTCAGCAAGCAGCTGCAGGAGAGGTGTCAAAGAACTGCATACAGCTCTGGAGGTGCAGGTTGCCGACACCCGGTGTAGGCTATTGGAAGAGAAAGATTATGGAGGATGTGATAATTGACTTCCAGTACTTGAGTGGTTGTCACAGAGAAGAGCGGATTGACTTATTCTCCAAAGCACCAGAGAGCAGGAGAAAAAGTAATGGGTGGAAGTTTGTTAAAGAGAGAACCAATCTGGAAGTAAGGAGAAATTTTCTGACAGTAAGAACAATTAATCAATGGAATAGGTTGTCTCCTGGATTTGTGGGTGCTCCATCACTGAGGTTTTCAAAAATAGACGGGACAGTCATTTGACCAGGAAGGTATAAGGCCTCCTACCTTGAGCAGTAAGTTGGACTAGAAGACCTCTAAGATCCCTTCCAGCCCTATCACTACATCTTGAACAACAAAAGATTTGTAATGTATTCAGTGTTGATAGAACTAGCAAAAAACATACAGTAGAACCTGTCTGCTTCCCAGTTTAAATCAATCTGTGTAGCACAGTGCTCCTACTTTTTCAAAAGAGAACTAAATCTATGATCAATATGTAAGATCTGACAAATGCTATTGAAAGCCCTGGCTAGGTATTACATGGGCAGATCACTCTGGAAGTATCCAGTGTCTCACCCGATTATAAAAAAGTCATGGAAGGCAGTACTTAGGAGAGAAGGTGCTATGCCCACAATAGCCTAAAATAACCCAGAAATCCTGGGCAGAAATGCTGACCACGTCAACAATGAAAGTACTTTGAGCATATCATATCAAATCCATGGGGAAAATGTTATTGAGATAACTACGGAATGCTGGAAACATTGATGAATCAGCTAGGAATGCCAACCTCATGAAAATATAGTAGAAAAAGTAAATTGCGTGTTTATGCCATCATGGGGGCAAGTGAAAAAGACTCATAACTGCCCCATAACTAACATTTTGTTCAACAGTGACTGTATAAAATGCTGAGAAAATTAGCATAGCTGAAAAATGAACATATTTTTATCTTTTTTTAAAGGTTTTTTTATTAAATGGCATGTATAAAGTTAATGTAGAAAAATAATAAAATATAATTAACAGGGAAATATAAAATATAATTAAAAAGGGATGCGGTAGCTAAGATGTTGAGCTTGTTGATCGAAAGGTCGGCAGTTCAGTGGTTCAAATCCCTAGTGCTGCGTTAACAGGGGTGAGCTGTTCCTTGTCCCAGCTTCTGCCAACCTAGCAGTTTGAAAGCACATAAAAAATGCAAGTAGAAAAATAGGGATCACCTTTGGTAGGAAGGTAACAACGTTCTGTGCACCTTTGGCATTGAGTCATGCCAGCCGCATGACCATTGTGTCATGTGGACAGCGTTGGCTTTTGGCTTTGAAACGGAGATGAGCACCGCCCCCTAGAATGACTAGCACATAAGTGCGAGGGGAACCTTTATCTTAAAATAGGGAAATCATGTACTAAGCTGAAAATGTTTTAAAATTTAGTGAAAATGTTTAGAGTATTTTAGACCTTTCCCTGCTTCTATACTGAGGTTTCAGAATAATGTTTTGCTGCAACTGATTTTCTGTGTTCATAAGAAACTCATTTTAAAAAATGAAACAAAAATTACTCTACATTAAGCATTTCAAACAAAATTTTCTTCTGTGAGTTTTCTAAGACTTTATTGATTTACAGAACAGCTAGTTCATATAGTTTATTGTAGTGGTTAAAGCACCAGGCTAGAAACATGAGACTGGAGTTTTAATCTTGCCTTTGACACAAAGCCAACTGGTGACCCTGGGCCAGTCATTCTCTCTCAGCCCTAGGAAGGAGGCAATGGCAAACTACCTTTGAAATCTTGCCTGGATTTTGTACTCACATTCATAATCCACTTTATTTTGATTATAGGACAGGTTTCTGTTTTCCGCATCATTGAATACTTACAAGAAATGACAGGGCAAAGCTGTGAAGACTGGAGGCTTCAATCTCTCTACAAAAGATTGGACCCTGAAGAACAAGGGCTTACTGTTGATTTTTTTACCTTCTATACTGTTATGAAAGATTGGATTGCAGACTGTCAACAGGAAGGGTGAGTATTGACAGTATTCAGAAATTGACTTACAGTTTTGTTTTGTTTTTAATTTGATTTATATGCCGCCCTTCTCCGAAGACTCAGGGCGGCTTACAATGTGCTCAGCAATAGCCTTCATCCTTTTGTATATTTATACAAAGTCAGCTTATTGCCCCCACAAACTGGGTCCTCATTTCACCTACCTTAGAAAGGATGGAAGGCTGAGTCAACCTTGAGCCTTGGCGAGATTCGAACCCTGCAGTAATTGCAGGCAGCTGGTCTTAATAACCAGCTTAATAACAGGGTGCCTTAAACCCCTGTACTACCAATGGGGCGGGGGAGAAGAGAGACGCATGTAGAGAGATGTGGCTCCACTTGCCGTCTCTTCTCCTCCCCCCTCGCCGGGCATGACAGGGCTCTGCCCCTCGCTTAGCCACTCACTCCCTTTAGGTATGCAGTTTGGGGTGGTAGATGGGGCGGGCAAGAAGCGGGACGCAGGTCTTACCTTTCAAGCTCAGTCCCTTTCCTCACTGTTGTGTCCAGGGAAACATGCTGTAAAAGAAAACCTTTTTGCAAGTTCAATCAAACTTCTCGAACTTCTTTAATTGAAGCACACAGCATGAGTACTAGCTGTTGTTTGACTGCAACAATCTAAGTTTGCAGAAATGTGGTATGCCAATAATAAAGAAAGTAAACTAAAGGTGGAACTCCAATAAATTTATCTCACATAGAATCAATTTTGAGAAGCATATGTTAATTATAAATAAAGATTGATAAAGAGTAGTTTTATATTTTTGTTTAGTTTTCTCAGTAATGCGTTATTAACATGACTAACTAAATGCCATCAGAAATAATAATATATACTAGTTTGAGTACAATCTCTTCAACACAATATAGAAAAAATATGATATACACTAATGCTATTCCAAGATGTATCTTCTGTGAATTCTTACAGTCAATCCTTAATCTCTTGCTAAAATAGTTTTAAAAGGAATTATATGCAACAACATGTTGTGTAATCAGGATAAAAAAAGTTTTTTTAAAAAAAATTGCTTACTTTGTATACACACACACACACACACACACACACACACACACACACGGTATACATATGATCTGGCTATCTGATTTACTATTTGTCAGCCACTATGAGAACTTTTTGAATAAGAAGTGAGGTGAATAATGTTTTAAATGTAAAATAATACTTGTTATAATAGATGACAGTGAAAAGTTACTTGCATTGAACCTGTAGTTTATATCAGCAGAAGAGTGAATTATTGGCAATAGGAACTATTTGTCTATAAGTATTTTGGACCCCATAGTTGTAATGAACTATTTGTTGCTTAAGATAAAATATTTGATCCATATGGTATGTTACAAACCATATATAGAATTTGTAATGGTGAGTGTGGTATAATTAGCATTATAATGGAATATAATGACAAAAATCACTTTCCAATTTATTGGCTTTTTCTGTTTTTTCCAAAAAAGGGAAGAAGCTATTGACTTGACAAATAATATCAAGGACTTACAGCATGACAACAAACTGTTAGCAGTGCAGAATGTTAAACTACAGAGAACTATTGAGGCTGCAGAAGAGCTCAATTCAAGACTCTCTGAAGAGATTTCTCAATTGAAAGGGAAGCTGAGAGGGTAAATGACAGAACTGTCTTACATGGGGCCATTGATAAGGATTAATCTCAAAATGCAACTAATACATTAAAATGTGGGGAAGCACTTAGGAAAAGGAAAAAATAATATGAATGTGTTTATGCAACATTATGCATATATTGCTGAAAGTTAAACAGATAACTCAATGACAGATCAGTACAGATCTTTGAAATATTCTCACTCCACGGAACATGTCTTATGCCTCTATATTTTTCTCTGTCAACATCTTTTTATACTGTTTTTGACTTTTTTCTACAGTACCAGTTTCCCAATATAAGTTTGTGCCTAGGTTACCTTCTTTCTTAATTTTGAGCTTAATATCTAATTATTTCTTCTTTTCATTTTCAACTTTGTTGTCAGTTCATCACAAAGGCAGAGTTCAGGCCATTATGACTGAACACAATTTTTGTTATATTACAGTAACCAGCAAACACTGGAACAAGCTAAAGTCTCAGCAAATGAATTGGAAGATCTGAAAATTTTTTCAAAAAATATGGAGGAGGAAAATAATAGATTACACACACAAGCACGGCAGTTGGTACGTCTCTCTGTACATTTAATTGTATCTTGTAATCTATCAATATTTTTTCTCCTTTAGGAAATCAAAGTATGCATATTTCTTTTAGCTTATATTTATTATTTGTTTGTTTTTGTTTTTTATTGGAAGATTTAAGACTTTTGCAAAATTAATTCTGAAACTATTAGAGGCTTTTCATTTGCACATTGCGGTTGGGCAGCAGAACTGATTAATTTCTTAGCAGTTGCAAGGGAGGTATCACTGCAAACAATTGGTACCTGAAACACTTGAAAGCATTTATTTTCCATTGGTACATGCTCTTGTCTCACTCAAGCACCTTGAATCTCCTGCTTCAGACTGGATTTAAGTCACAATTCAGGGCACCTTTTAAATAGGAAAGTTAAGAACTCAGAATTCATGTCCTTATGGAGTGATTATAAGCATATCTCCATGTATCTTGGGTTGATGCATGTTGGTGGGCATACTTTCAATCTTATGTTTTTTTCCTTGAGCTGTTATTGAAAGATCTGGGGATGGGGAGAATTTCTATCCCATTGCCATGATCAAATCGTGCACTGGTGTAGGAATAAAGGCATTAGGTTAGAAATGGGGACACTGAGTTCTAGTTCTACCTTAGGCACAAAACCAGCTGGATGATCTTAGGCCATTCTCTTTCAGGCCTAGAAAGGAGGTGGGGGCAAATTGCTTCTGAAAAAGCCTTACCAAAAAAACTGCAGGACCACAGTTTAGACCTCAACTCATGACTACAATTGAAATTGGAATTTCAGTTGTTAAGCAATGCAGTTGTGATATCATGTGACAGAATTTCTCAGCAATATCAATCCTGGCACTCCCTGTTCCTGTCATTAACTGAAATCTATTGGTTGTTAGCTGAATATCCATTCCAATCCAAGCCATTCTGTGCTTGGCCTCTCCTGACCTCAAGCCTCAACAAAATAAAGAACTGTTTCCTTTTCAGGTCTTCCCACCTGCATATCTCTTCTCCGTCTGTGCCCTTTTGGCTGCCTTGCATCCTGCCATATGCAGTGGCAAACAGCCCTAGGGACTGTTCAGCTCTGGAACCTCTTGCCACATGGTAAATGTACCTGCAACAGCTGTAAATTTGGAGACTGCTTGTAAGCCCTTTTGTTCAGCACCGCAATAACTACCACAAAGAAGAGGGAATCAAGCTATTCTCCAAAGCACCCGAGGACAGGCCAAGAAGCAACGGGTGGAAACTAATCAAGGAGAGAAGCAATTTAGAACTAAGGAGAAATTTCCTGACAATTAGAACAATTAATCAATGGAACAACTTGCCTTCAAAAGCTGTAGATGCTCAAACACTGGAAGTTTTTAAGAAGATGTTGGAAAACCATTTGTTTGAAGTGGTTTAGGGTTTTCTGCTTAAGCAGGAGTTGGACTAAAAGACCTCCAAGGTCCCTTCCAACTCTATTATTCTATTCTATAACTTTAAATAGCTGCTGAACTAATAGTCATAGGTCAAAGACTACCTATAGTCCAGGCCGTCCCCAGGAGTCAGAAATTGAATCAAAGGCCCACATAAACAAACAAAAGACCCACAATCTAGATGCCTGTTGGTTTAATTGATTTTCAGAAGGCATTCAGGGATTTCCCAGTTCTGATGAGTTGTTTTTTGCAGAATCTTGTAAGCAGCTACCATCAGGCAGCAAACCAGGCATTAAATGTTATTGCTCCCTTGAATCCAATAAAGCATGGATACATGCCTTTATTCAGGCCTACATGATGGTGATGAGCAAGGTGAGGTGTGTCTACTTCTCCTCCCTTACTGCATCAGATAGCTGCTATCCTGTGGTCTTGTATAGGATTATTAACTCCCTACTGGGGGAAGAAACATTTTTGTGATCTTACACGGTGCATGCGCACGCATGCGCAGCAGAGCTGAACAGGGGGACGGCCTGCGTGCCATCAGAGAGAGCACTGCATGCAATCTCTGGCATGTGTGCCATAGGTTCACCATCATGGTATAGTGTAATATTAATGCAGTATCGGGTTTTCAATTCAATTGTGTAGAATGTGAAAGATGTGTGTTTGTGTTTTATTTTTTTATAGTTTTCTTATGTATGATATACACTGAAGAAGGCACTTAATTTTGTTGAACAAGGTGCAGTGACAATAAAGTAAACTTAAACTTTATGTTACACATGCATGGTTTTTATTCTTACTGCATTAGCAGTTTTTATTCTCTACTGTGGATGTTTCAATTTGTATCTTTTATGCAGTGAAAGTTGCCAAGAGTTTCCTTGGATTGTGCCACTATGTTCAATAAATAAGTAAACAAATAAGTGGTTCTTTCAAGTGATAACATGACTCCAAACTGCCTGGTCATTTTAAAAAATTATTGTTAAACAGATGCTGTGTAATGGGGTACTGTCTGTCAGTTTTGGCATTGAGCATTGTATAACTGTTGCAAGAATGGGAGCAGTGAACACAGGCAAGCTCTTTGAATTACTTTATGAAGATTTGAGAAATAAAAAGGGGAGCTTTGTTTAAGTGCAGTCATTAGCTTATGTTGAAACGTAGTGTTGATGCAACTTTTTTCAAAATTCTTGTAACAGCCATTCAGTCAATATTTTTCTTCTATATTCTTTAGGAAAAAGAGCAGCAGCTTCTCTCTGTTAAGATGGATAACCTTCAGGATGAGGTGAGGTAAAGAGGAGAGGGTTCAGAAAATGAAGTTATAGTAGTTATGCCTGAAATAATTGCAGGGCTCACTAATCACTTTAATTTAACAGAATTTCAAAGGCAGCAGAAAATTGTACCAGCTTGAAATTTTCTATCCTCATTGCTGATCCCTATCTAACCCAGGGGCGAAATCTAAATATTTTTGCTACCGGTTCTGTGGGCGGGGCTTGGTGGTGACTGGGTGGGCGTGACCAAGTCAATGTCACTTCTTTGCCCTTTCTTAACCTACAAAACACAACACAACACAACACCCACAATGTAAAAGCAGCTGGGCTAGACTCAAAATGGCCCTGCAACAAGCAGGAACCTCACACAGCCACAAAAAGCCCAAAAAAACAACTTTCACACTTTACACACACACAACACAACACAACACAACTGGCTCACCCACAATGTAAAAGCAGCTGTGCTAGACCCAAAATGGCCCCTGCAAAAAGCAGGAACTTCACACAGCCACAAAAAGCCCAAAAAACCAACTTTCACACTTTACACACACAAAATTCCACATACAGCTTTGTGAGATTTTGTGTGTTTGTGTAGTTAGAGTGAAATACTACAGAAACACACTAAATCTCAGAAAGCTGCACAAATATTATTTCATTTTAATTTATTTTTATTTTTATATAAAAGCAGCTAAATTTAAAACTTCCTAAACTTTAAATGGCTAGGTCTAAAAAAAGAACAACTAAAAAAAACCCAATTAACTTTTTTTTTTTAAAGCTCCCAAAGGGGAAAAAAGCTTACCTAATAGAACAGGGGTCTCTAACCTTGGCAACTTTAAGACTTGTGGACTTCAACTCCCAGAATTCCTCAGCCAGCTTTGCTGGGAGTTGAAGTCCACAAGTCTAAGCAGGAAGGCAAGCAGGCAGAAAGAGCTGCTCACCGATGAGCCTTTTACCCCTGATCTAACCTCTGTTCCAAGTCACTACTATTGCCTGACCTCCCTTTTAGATATTAGATAACAAAGTCTAACCAACATTCTATACCTTAAGGCTGCCTTTGGATAGTGTCAGAATAAAGGTGAGATATTCTTTAACAACTGCACAGCTAATTTTTTATTTCAAAAAGAATCACTGCATGAAATTGCAGTGCAAAGTGTAATTGTGTATATTATCTACTTGTACATTGGATTGTAACATCTTCCTCACTCAGCTGGAAAAGAAACTAATTGAAACACCATCATCACATACTGCCTTGACACAGAGGTAAGAAACATTCATAATCTGTTGAATTTGTCTTCCAGAACAAAAAATTGCTTCTAGAAAAAGAAAGCTCAGAGGGTAAAATCAAAGAGCTATTTACAAAGAAAGCCAAAATGAAGGTATGAATGAGCTGAGTTGTATACATAGCTTATTGAAAATGTCAGTGTACAACTAGTTGGGTAGTTAACTGCAGTACTTATAATTTGGCTATATGATTGCAACTACCATATTTGTATTTTTATTTCCTTGTAGTCACAACTCTCTGAGTATGAAAATCATATCTCTTGCAAAGAGGCTGCCCTTAATAAGGTGAGTAAGGTAAGCTAAATTGAAAATGTAGTTACCTTATTTTTCAGAATATAAGACGCACTTCCCCCCCACAAAGGGTGAAAATTTGGGTGTGTATTATACATCGAATGTAGTTCCCACCCCCACCCTTTAGCTTCTGCCTCCCAGCAATTTACCTCCGTGCAGCAAACAGCCCATTTCAGCTTCAGCACTACCTGATTAGCACAAGCAGCTGATTGTCGGTTGGATCGGCCTCCTGACCCTCAGCTGTTTCAGGTTGCAGGGATTGCCATTGTCTATGGGCCTCTGCTATTTGCTGCAAGGAGGCAAATTGTTGGGAGGCAGATTTTTTTTCTTGTGCTAATCAGGCTGTGATGAAAATGAAACTAAAGCAGGCTGTTTGCTGTTTGCTGCAAGGAGGCAAATTGCTGGGAGGCAGAGGCAGATTTTTTTTTCTTGTTTTCCTCCCCAAACAAGGTAGGTGCATCTTATAGTCTAGAGCGTCATATACTCCGAAAAATGTCACAGTGGGGGTGGGGGTGTAAGATGATTGTGGGTCTTATATTTTGTGCTATTATGGATGATTATAACAGTTGAAACAACTATTGTTTTAAGGTGATGAAGAGTTTTTGCTATCATAGTTACTATAATAAATGCAGGTACCATTTTAAAACTCATCACCACTAATTTATTAAAACTGCTTCACTTTTTCACACTTTTCCTGTGAACCTGAAAAATAGATGCTGCAGAGCTATACATTTTATAGTAATTTGCAATGATTCTTCAGATATTAAAATAATAGATAACCTCAGCCTAACTTGTTTTGTCTCTGCATTTAGGAATCCCTAGATGTCACTACAACTTCAATATTAAATTTAATTTGATTATGAAAAAGAATGATTCCTAGGTTCAGATCATCTTCTTGTTGTGCCATATCCGTCATCGGACGTTGGTGATCATGTTGGTGATCCTATTTTTACCAACTAGGTTCAGATAGCTATTTTCAAAATCTTTACTAGAACACAGTTTGCTTTGTGATACTGAGTTACTTTCTTTAATGGATTTTATTAATGTTTATATTTATAGAAAATAAAACAAATCGAAGAGCTTACAATAACTCTGGACGAATATCGAATGATGGTACAGGTAATGTACATTTTAATTGTGACAAGAAGGAATCTGTCCAGAGTGTCATTAAGCAATCCAGGCACAAGCTTGCTTGGAATGTCCACAGATTATTATCCTAAGTTTCCCATTCCAGTTACATAATTGCAAAAGTATTGGTAACTCCAACTAGGAAGGTGAAGGTTTACAGATTTTTCGACTCCTTCTTCAGTTTGTGGCAAGTGTTCTACATCAGGCAAATTACTGAAATGTTAATGAAATTGAACATTTCTGTAAAGTAACTCTATGCAGATTTGTAGATATTCCTGTTTAGCTACTGCCTTGCTTCTTTCCTCTGCACTATAGCAATTGTTGTAAATATTCTTATATTGTACTGTCCATATAGGAATTGAAACTAGAAGTTAGTAGGCTTCAAGAACACTTATGTCAATCCTACCAAGACTTAAAAATGTAAGTGCTATCAGCATTGGATATTTTTATTGTGAGAGTTTTAAGATGTACTGTAAAGCCTATTGAATGCTAATACTATAATATTTGTTACAAACTGTATTTTTAAAGAAAGATTAAAAAGTGATATTAAATAAATACCATATATAACTGCTATTCCAACAAATCTTGAGGCTAATTTGTAATTACATTATTCCTTTTCACTCTGAATCATGGTCAATCTCGTATTTATTCACAAGAAATTATATAACCCATATGTAATGTTAAGGCTTTTTATATTATATTAACTTAACTATATCTTAATTTTGGGAAGACATATTGAACAACTTATTTATTTCAACTTATTGAAATAAATGATAATATCATATTTTCTAATGTATTCAGTTTTATTATATATATATTTAAACCATTTTTCGTACCAGATGTATAGCTGCAGAAATGTAATAGAAATGGAAAATTTTCTACAACTCAGCAGTAGTTATTTTCTTGATGCAGGCCGCCAACAAACTCTCTACAAAACATGAATAGTCCCATACAGGCATCCGCACAGTCACTCTACAAAGAGATTGAAGAATCACATAGAGTAAGAAGCATTTCTGTTTATAGAATTATGCCGTTGCTTTAGATGAACTGATAATAATCTTGGGTATTTTGAAAATAAATTGGGAATGTATTAAAGAATAGACGACCAGAAATTTATCACAAACTTTTTCCATCTAACTGTACCTTACCCATAGAATGAAATGAATAGAGAATTGCTGCTTGCATTCTTTGAAGTATAAACAGAGCCAAGCAAGCCCTAGCCAACAAAACCAACTCTGTTAGAGTTCTGGAAGATTTGTAAGACCTGGCTGTTTTCCCAGGTCCAATGTTGGAACCCTTCTTGTGGTTTTGTTTGTTTGTTTGACTATTAAGGCTGTTATGTTTTGTTGCTATGCTTTTAATTATTTGAAATTGTAAATTTGCTCAGGATCTTTAAGAATGGGACAATTATATTAAACCTAAAAAAACAGTAAACAATAAGTTTATTAAAATTAAGAAGAAATTTATGAAATAATAGATTAATCTTTGGAAAGAGGGTAAAGATTGGGATTGTTTGGATTTCAGGGCCAAAGAAAGCACTTTTAAAGTACCTGCTTGCAATTCTTTAAAGCTGTCAGAGTTTCACCCAGGATTTGACAAGTTCTGAAAACTCAAATCTGCACCCTAGAGCAATATGAAGAGACAAAGACATGACTCAGATAAATAAGTTACTTTTACTGCAGATAGAAGCCCAGATAATTAAAATCAACTCCTCTGTGATCAAGCCCTCTAAACAATTCATGGTTTAAATATTATAACTCCTCTGCCTGTTTTTATATAGTAATGGACAATCCCACTCATTTCTCAGCCCTGAATGTGCAGGTACCTATGCATATTTTGGTAATAGTACTGTTTGATCTCACATTCTTTGCTTCTGACTTTAGTCTGTCCACACAAAAATAACTGCCTCTTTTTGTGGAATTGCATAATTCTGTTCATATATCTGTGAAATTGAATGTAAGGAATTGAAATTATGTTACTTATATCCATGCTCCAAAATACATCTTCCTTTTCAGATGTAAAGCTTTGCATAATACCTGTAGTGCATATGTTAATATTAAATTATAATTAAAGTTGGATGGTCACACCAATGCTGCCTTATAGCGAATTAGTAGTCATTATCAACTCAATCAGCATGGAAATGGAGTTGTCACACTACAGTCCAGTGCTAGAATGAAGTTACCACATTACAGGCCAATCCTAGATTGTTACAGTTATAATGCATATAACACATGTAGTAGAAACTGATGGGAATAACATTGTGCCAAGAATAAATATTTTATTCTGAGTGTTGGAAAAAACTCTGTGTCATGAAATGCTATATTAATAAGTATTAAATTGTATGCAACATGCCTCAAACTATGACTTGATATACCTCTGTTGTATGTAGCAGGAGATTGGTAAGGAGTGTGGCTTGCCTAGTCCTTTGTGTGGGATGTTGAATTCTTTGGTGATACATCCAGCGGGTGAAGGAAGCATTGATTATTTGACAGAACAGGTAAATATAGAATCACAAGTACATTGGGTTCCCCCCTTTTTTCTGAAAACCTGAATTATAATGACACATACTGTAGATTTCATAGCAGTGAGCACTTAAAGTTTGATTCCTGCTTTAATAATGGCAAATTATTCCAAAAGTTGATTTGGACACATTTTTTTGGTATCCCCTACTTCTGTTTTTAGGTTTTTTTTTAAAAAAAAACAAATTAATTCCAAGTGATATCTGCAGCTAATTCAACATTGCATGTCCAGCTTTTAGCAGATACTGTTCAAGATTTCAGTAGACTTGTGAATATCCCTTCAAGTCTACTTGGACGTATTCCCATCAGCAGAAGGTGACTGATCAGCCAACAATGACTGATTTTCAGTCCTTTTGCTTTTGGAAATCTGCCATAATGAATTAAAACAATCCAAGTTTATCACCAAGATAAACTTCTTATTATTAATTTAGAACTATTTGGATGAACAATGTAGCATTACAATTAATATATACTTAATTAGAATTCAAAGCATCATCTTTAATCCTTCATATAAAAGATAGCATCTCAAATTTTCTATCTGAGCAATAATTGTCTGGATATTTGTAGCTTATATATAATAGCACTACTTTCATAACCTTTTTAAGTAAGTTAAAAAGTCCTGCTCTCAGTTTTGTTAAGAACTGATAAAGGACCTAATGTGAGATTTATTGTTCTGGCAACTATTCTTTTTCTCTTTCTCTAGGAACATAGCAAGAAAGGGTCAGATGATACCAAAGCATTACTTCCAGTTTTACATAGCTTGTCTCAGTTAAACATTTCGACTGATAGTAAACTAATATTGAAGAATCAAGAACATAAACAAAATCAAAATAATCTTCTAACAGAGAAAGGGGAAAGGTAGGAAAGATGGTGACATTGTTGAATAAATGAGAATGTTTTAAGTCTCAAAGATATTCTTCGATCAAGAGTTTAGCTATAAGTTGGGCAAGTGATTGAGAATACTCAGATCTCTTTGGAAATAAATTTTTCTTTTTAATACTTGAATGTTTCTAAGAGATGGATGTAAATAGGAACAATAACAAACAAATATTGGAAAATAAGAGCAACAGATGCTACCCCAGCGAGATTCTATGGACTCCCTAAGATACACAAAATAGCAGTCCCTCTCAGATCTATTGTAGTGCCACGAGATACCTCTACCTACAACTGGACTAAATGGCCGCACAACATTTAAGCTTCCTGATCCCACCCCTGAAGTCATCCACACAACTTTTGATAAAACTACAAGACTTAAATGTGGCTCCTAATGAGATCATGGTCTCCTTTGATGTAATACCCCTATTTACATCCATCCCTCCTCACTTAGCATACGAAGTAATAGATTAAAAAAACTAGAAGAGTACAACAGAGATCACAACAACTTAACCAGGACACAAATCATGAAGCTACCAACATGTAAGTAGTGCCAACATGCCTTCTTCACATTCAAAATGTAAATGTATGAGCAACTAAAAAAGACATATCAGGTATCATTGCAGAAACTGCCCTGCATGAACTAGAACAACATGAATTTCAAAATGACACTCCTAAATTTTGATGCCACTATGTGGATGACACATTTGTCATCATCAACAGAAATGCACTGAAAGACTTTCATACCCTACTGAACTTCATTTACACAGATGTACAATTCACAATGAAGGAAGAAGCGGCATTACCGAACCGGTAGTGAAGGTAAGTGCATTTCACTCTTGAATTGACTCTAGAGAATATGGATGTGTGGGCCTACTCATCTAATGTAGAGTCTCAGGTACTTTCTTGTATTTGCAAAGAGAGATAATGACATAGAGATTTCTAATCTGGAAGGGGGATATTTTTAGATAGAATGATTGGCAGCCTTTATGCGCTGAATCAACTACAAGAATATCTAAATTGTACTTGCTGTATGCATGTTTAAATCTGTGAACAACCATGTTTGCATTCACTTCTCCAGAAAAATACATAGTTTGTTTTTGTAATATGTATCTGTTATATCAGCATCTCCTCATTTAGGTATTTATTGAAACAAAGAATTTAACTAGGGATACCAGACTTTTCCATGAATTGCATGTGACCTCCTTTCAGATATTTGAATACCTACTGTTTTATACTCCTTAGGCATTTTCTTTTATGTTTGAACATATCCATATTTTTTCAATCTCTCTTCATAAGGCTTAGTTTTTTGTGTTAGTATTACATATACTTTAATATTCTATGTTTTGGAGTTATTTTTCCCCAGTGTGACTTTTGTGGTATGAGTCCACTTATGGAATATGATCTTTGATTTATTGCTTATCTGCTGTAAAGTGAGTGAATTTTGGCTTTGTTAATTATGGTTTATCAAAATATGGTTAAGTAAATCAGAGTTTAGCACAGTATATAAGTAGGCCTGAGATAATGTCCAAGACATATTTAGTTAAAGCTAAACATAATAACCATTATTTGCACAATTACTTTCTTCTGTTGCTGTCTGTTGTTTCTTATTCATACCATATTCCTGTATGACTTTGAACCTAAGCCAGGGTATAATCTACAGTTGATTCTCCAATGAAGGCTTTGGAGTGACCACAAAACAAGACTGCTTCTGTTTTCTTTGTCTGTTAGCCCTGTCTGTCTTCTCAAACTCTGAAAAAGAAACAAACAAACGGAAACAAAGATATTGGTGGGAATAGGAACTGAGGTTTTTTCAGTCTGTCTACTATAGTTGTGTCTAAGAAATCTACAGTAGTTTTTTACAGTACTTTTTCAATTTAAACTCCTATCCATTGTTAGAATTAATTCTCACACAGCCATAGAATGGTATCATAACAATAAGGAGGCTTTTTACAACCATTTCCTATTTTATGTAATTGCCTTTTCCTAGGTAAAAGAGTTATCTTTGATTTATATAGTTGCAAGTATCTTGTGGAAAGCTAATAGATTTTCTCTTAGGAAAATATAACATAAAGGGGCTTATTTTTGCTTAATATTATTTAGGCTGTAATAGGAATGATGAAATATTAAATATGGTATACAGGACTATTTCCTGTTTTTGTAGGGTACCACTTGTTTATCTTCTCTATATTTATTTGATTTTACTGAGTTAATATTTTTTTAGAAATAGCTTCAATTTGACTGAATAAAAGAATGTATGTAAGTAAATTTGGGCAGGTAATAGAGTCCCTGGTCTTTCCCATCTTGCCTCTAGCCATTGCATAAACATGCCTTAGTAACATCTGTTTTCTTCTATATATTGTTGATACTGCTTTCGTGTCATTTCTGGCCCATGAGTCAGAGAGATTTAAGTTATCCTAAGCTGTACTGGAATTAAAGGCTCATCCTCATGTACTCCTCCCTGCAACATGAACATGTCCCAATAACAATTTTTTTTTTAATTCCATATCCTCATGACATTGCCTTTGTCTCATTCCTATTCCACAGCTGAACTAGCTTAAAGCCATATTTATCTGTTCCCATTTTAAAGCAATGCCCTCTTCTATGTTTTTGCCGTGGATATGCTACAGCGTACTTCATCCATAATTTAGTTGTTAAAACAGTCAAGGAGAGAAACTACCCTATTCATATTTGAAACCTTAGACTGCAAGGGGGACATTTAATACAAGAGATGATGGATGGTGTTATGTTGCCTACATCATTTCAGGTTTATGGCAATCTATGGGTTATTTCTTGGTGCTGCCATCGCCCCAAACAGAAGTGAATTTGCTACAATTTCATTATTTTCATTATTCAAGAACAGAGTTCACTTGCCATGGATTGTTCTCTCCAGTTTCACTCTCACTCATCCTCACAACTCAGCCTGGGCATTTTGAGGCTTGAGTTTAATGTTCTTTCAGAAAAGCACTAGACACAGTTCACAGATGTGAAACACACCCTACACTGATAACTGTAAGCCAGATACTTCAACAACTGGCTAAACATATTCTCCGCACTTGCCTATTCTTTTCCAATCTCATCCCACTGCAAGTTATGGACAGTAAATGGCAATTGTTTCCTTGCTGGTAGGAAACAATTTTGGGGAAGGGAAACAAATCAAGGGAATCAAGTAATCTCTTCTTAGTTTTGTATTCATTAAAATGGTAAGCACAATACAGATTACTGTGACACAATACGTATTGTTAAGGATAGTACATTTCATGCTGGTATGGTATTTAGATATTATGATAAGTACCTTGAGGACTCATTTGCATAACATTATTTTGAAATAACAGTTTGTGGGACAAAAGAAATACTAAAATTTTAAAATCTGTTTTTCTAGTGGGTTTTGTCCAGATCGGGAGATAAAAATGCTTAAACAATTGAAAAACATATTTTCATTAATAAGCATTAATCAGCATTAATATGTTATTCATCATTTCCCCTCAAGATGGTGCATTTTAACTTTCAAGAAATCATGGTTTTCAGCTCAGCAGAATTGTAAGTGCACATGTTGAGTCCATTATGCAGAACAAGGTGTTGGTCTACTGTTCGTAACAGAATTTGTGCTTTCAATGAAGAACAACAAATATATATTTTGAAGAAGCAATTGTACTTGCAGACGGGGTATTCATGCTGCTTCTTGTTTGGTACAGCACCCGTGAACTCTTTTTAGCAGCTGAGCCAGTTTACTGAAAAAGAAATTTTTCTTTAGCTATTATCTATCAAGAGTTGTGGGTTATTTATCCATTAGAGGAGAACTTTTGCTTCATTCCTTTCTTAGCTTCTGAGCTTAAACTGTCCTGCCAAGTCCTGTAAAAGGAACATTAACAGCTTAGTATATCTACCTCAAATACTTTGCAAAATAAAAAAATAATGGGGTTGAAAGGGACTGCAGAGATTATCCAGTCTAATCCCTTGCATCCCGATAGGGATCACTATACCATCCTCAATATATATATGGTGATTTGATAAGTTTTTGTTTTACTATTTGTTTCTACAGGAGATAGTTACATGCCAAATGCAAGTTCTTGCCTTCGTTTTGTGGGGATGATGGGATTTTTTGTTGCTGCACATTTTAGGGCAGGACAATTATTTTTACTTTTTATTCTCAGCATTCCTGAATCAGCAGGAGTGAGAATAATCACGGTCAACTTGAAGTTGATATATATTCACAGTTGCTTTTTCCACTTTAAAGTAGAAGAAAAATATATCAGAATCTGGATGGGATAGATTATTCCAGAAATTTCCAATGATTTTGTCTTACTCAAGTCATAGCAGACACAACAAATCCCAGAGGCAATGACATAGATGTATATTGTCTCAAATGAAGTATGCTAGCACATAAGTCCTATAATATGTGGGGCTTTTGTTCCAGAAGTTCTGAAGAAACCTTGCAGAAACACCCTTTTGTCCCAAAAGATGGTGAGCTAATCCCAAATATTTGGAAAAAAACTAATGGCCACTCATGTGAAATTCTACTGCAGAGGTAAGGAACGGCTGTATTTGTCACATACTGTTGCCAATAATATTTATTCTTTCATGTAGCATTACTACAAATAGTCCTTGACTTACAACAGTTCATTTAGTGACTATTCGAAGTTACAGCAGCACTGAAAAAAGTGACATGACAATTTTTTACATTTACCACTGTTGCAGCATCCCCATAGTCATGTGATCAAAATTCAGAGACTTGACAACTGACTCGTATTTATGACAGTTGCAATATCCCAGGGTCATGTGATCACCTTTTGTGACCTGACAAAGTCAATGTGGGAGCTATATTCATATAACAACCCTGTTATTAAATTAACAACTAAAGTGATTCACCGAACAAATGTGGCAAGAAAGGTTTTAAAATGGGGAAAAATTCACTTAACAAATGTCTCACTTAGCAATATAAATTTTGGGCTTAATTGTGGTCATAAATTGAGGATTCTATTACAATTTTTACATACTTTTTTGTGCCTTCAAATCAGTCTTTACTCATAGTGCCTGTCTTGAAGTCTTGCAGTTTTTTGGCAAGATTTTGGAAGTGGTTTGCCATTGCCTGCTTCCTAGGGCTGAGTGGGAGTGACTAGCCCAAAGTCACTTTGTTGGTGTTATGCCTCTAGTGGGATTAGAACTCAGTTTCCTAGTTTTTAGCCTGATGCCTTAGCCACAACAGCAAATTGTGCCTTTTTAAATAGGAATTATATGCAATTTCTTTGCTTCCCATATACCTATATATAATCATGGCTAGTAAATTCATTACAGATACTATTCACATAGAAATGGCCCTAGAAGTAAATCTAGGCTAAATGGTCACTATAGGACTAGACCAGTGTATGCTAAAACAGGTGATCAATTTTAAAGCCAAGGAAAATGTTGCATTTCATTATTAAGATTCATATATTGGAAATCATAGTTAAAGGACAGATGGGTAGCTTCTCAGGAAGCTAATTAGTGTTTCAGTAATAAAGACTACAAGGGATATAAAATATTCAACTAGACTTTTGATTCTCAATTTCAAAATATAACAAACGGTTTTGGAGTAATTAAATATTTCCCCAATTTTCTTGTATCCACACTATAATGATATAAACAGACTAATGATATATGTGCAATTAACATTGGATCTTGAAATGTTTGAAAGTGGAACACAATAGAAAAAATAATTAAAGAATTAAAAATGTAGCCTTAAAACATGTAGCCTGTAAAATGTGCTGATTTCTCAACATATTGTTTTAGGCTTGATTAAGGAAGAGCTTTATAAGGAGTGCAGGAATGCGTTTGTTTCTTAATATTTAAATGCTTAATGTTTAAATGCTGTTTAAACATTGAAGTAAAAAATGGACCCAATTAATAAGCCACATTCTTTTCCTGTGAAAAGAGTTACAATCCATCTGTTTGAATTATTTATATACAGTATTTTAAAAGAAGAAAGCCACAATATCATTTGTGTTGTTTTCTGATGATTTTTAAATATTTTATATCTGCACCATAGTAAACAGAAATGATGAATTTCATATTGTTAATTCTAATTTAAAAGGATCCTGCTAATCTTCATTCAGTAAAAATTCATTATAACTCCTATGTTTCCAGATTCTGTATCTACCTTAAATTTTGCGGGTGCCTTTTTTCTCTTAGTATTTGTTTCCTTTCTCTTTTCCTCCCTCTTCTTTCCATACAGATTTTTTGATATCCCGTTAGGCTATCTAATCCTGCACATCCTCCAGGAACTGTTATGCCTTGGGCTGCTGCTTTGTGTGTGTTTTTCCTTGCTAGCAGTTTTCTGTTTAATTATATTCTACAACCAATTTTCAATGTGGATTGAGCCAAAGGGAAAATTTTGGCATTTCTTGTCATTGCAGTATCAACATTTACCACCTGTCTGACCATTATCCCATCCCTAAATCCATACAAAAAAAAGGAGATGTCTTGGAAGATCCAACATGTAAATAAATGTTCTAGAAGAATAAATTAAATAGAGCATTTTTTCAATCATTAGTTGGATGTAAGATGGGATGTGCTACGTTTCCTGACTTCTTTCATTAACAGGAAAGCAAATTACCATATTTTTCAGACTATAAAACGCACCTAGCTTTTGGGGAGGAAAACAAGAAAAAAAATCTGCCTCTGCCTCCCAGCAATTTGCCTCCTTATAGCAAACAGCCTGGTCAGCTTCAGCACAGCCTGATTTAGCACAAGCAGCTGATTGGTAGTTGGATATACCTCCCGGAATACCGCCTATCAGCTGTTCCAAGCTGCGGGGATCGCTACCACCCATCACCACTGTCACCACCCATCACCACTGCCACCTATCACCACCTCTGCGCACACCATTTTCAACCCATTCCAGGCAGCAGGGATAGGTGATGGTGGCGGCAACGGTGATGGCGATATGGTATCTAGTTTTTCAAGGGAAGAGAACAATTCCAATGAAGAATTATAACAATATTCCGCTGATAAACATGATTCCAGTTTCTCTTTAGATATTTCCTAACAAAGGATAGTTAAAGATGAAATTAGTTTTTGAAATGTTATATATAATATATTATATATATATATCTGTTTCCAGACTAATTTGAATGTGAGACAAGGGCCATTGTCAGCCATCAAGTGTATGTATGGGTGGGAAATGTTATTGGGTATTCTGAAAGTTGTGTGGTAACAGGTGAAAAAAAGGTGCATGTATCATGGCTGAGAAAAATCAATTTAGGAAGATTTCACTTTTGATCATTAGTTCCTTATCCAATTTTATATTGCCTGCCTCAAAGGAGAAGTTTGTTAAAGAAACCCTCTTGAAATTGTTCTATTTTTAATAACAATAGACGTATTTCATGTTTACCATTCTTAGTAAAGGTGATGAAAAGTGATGGCCACATGCTTTTAGATGAAACTGACTTTCTGATCTATTTCAATCCAGTTTCAGGCTTGGGCACAGCACAGAAACAGACTAGCCACCCTGATGGATGAAGAATATATACGGGGAGTGGTTATCAGGATGTGTGGGTACATATTATTTATACAATGCTCACATTTCTATTATCAGAGGTGTCATGGCCATACTATTTGAGCCAGATTATATACTGGATCAGATGGAACAGGTGAAAGTTAAGCCCAGACAAATGAGAGGGCCTAATGATTTGGGTAGATTAAAAATGTTGGAGTGCTTACTTATACTAAACAGGGTCATACTCCCTGTGAAGAAATACTTATGCAGCTTGATTTGTTCTTTCTGTAGTTTTCTGGATCAGGTTTTGTTAATATATAAATCCCTTAATAGTTTGTGTCCACCTAGCTAAAGTAATGGATTCTCCTCTATGTTGTGAAGCTGGAAGTTCTGTAAGAGCTTATTGGTAGAATCAATAAGGAGTAAGCCTTTTTTGGTGCAAGCATCAGTTTTATGGAAAGACTCATTCTAGAATTCAGATTGTTCCCTCTCCGCCTTGTTTTAAAAAGATTAATAACTTCGTTTTAAAAATGTTAATAAAGTGGCCATAGTATCCTATATGTTCTACATGTTTCATTTGGTTACATTACCTCAGATTCATAAAAATACTGAAGAACAAAATTTCTAATCCCCCCAAAGTTCAGTAACAAAACAAAGAGATCTTTCAGAGATCTACCAGTTAATGAGATTATCTTTAATTTTGAAGAACAGATGATACCCACCACAAAGTGGGTGAAGGAGGTAAAAGATCCATAGTTTTAAGTAAGCTATTTGTCTGGTTCTTGACATTTCTAATATTTACCTGGTAATCCTACGCTAAATGCCATGTGCTTTTGTAAATATACTTGCACAGATATTTTCATTAGGTCTAAGCATGAGAGAACATACACCAAAAGTGGCGACTTAGAAGTGAATTATCTGTATGAGGCAAAAGAAACTGACAAATTCCAAAGTTGTAAAAATGAAAATTGTAAGTGTGCATGTGAAGTAGAATGCAAAGATGTACAAAAGGTCACAATACTCTTTGTCTCGCACGTACTCCTTTTTTGGAAGTATGCCTATTCTGCAGTAAATTCATCCTCTTGGAAACTGATCCTGACTCAAAACTCATACCTCAGAGAAATCCAGACCAAAATTTCCCTCCTACAAGGATACATGACATCTATTAGCTGGTGGTTCCTCTCCTTCAGTGTCTTATCTGGCCATGATTTTGCTTAATTAAATAGTGGCTACTGTGGTATCTGTACACGTTTATTCTGTTTTCTTTGAGGTGTTGATAACAGAGCCAGTGCCATTTGGACCTATCAGTATTAACTATAGTTACATTAACTCCAAGCAACAACTTCAACATAACAGTAACAAGAAGTTGAAATCAAAGCAAAATTACAGTAGTCAACTTACAACCACAATTGAGCCCAAAATTTATGTTAAGTGAGAAATTTGTTAAATGAGTTTTACTCCATTTTACTACTTTTCCCACCACATTTGTTAAGTGAATCACTGGGGTTCTTAAATTAGTAATATGGTTGTTAAGTGAATCTAGTTTCCCCATTGACTTTGCTTGACAGAAGGTTGCAAAAGGGGATCACATGACTCTAGGACACTGTAACCGTCATAAATGTGAGTCAGTTATCAAGCATCCAGATGAAAATCACGTAGCCATGGGGATGTTGCAACAGTCATAAATGTGAAAAATGGTCATAAGTCATTTTTTTCAGTGCCATTGTAACTTTGAATGATCACTAAATGGATTGTCATAAATGGAGGACTACTTGTCTTGATTTCCATGTTAAATTTTTGAAGAAGAAAAGTGTGCTTCTTTTTGGCCGTTCTCACACTGGGCACAAACTTAAGGTGCAAATGAGTTTCGCCAGGCCTACCTCAGCTACATTTTCTCTTATTGCTAATTCTTAATTAATAGGTAAACCTTTTCTTCATATCCCGATTGCGCCAGGCCTACCTCAGCTACATTTTCTCTTATTGCTAATTCTTAATTAATAGGTAAACCTTTTCTTCATATCCCGATTGGAAAGAAATCTGGCAGGTCTCTCCCCATTATCTGCTCACTCTCTAGAAGTCAAGACATCTTAGTACTGATTATGAAACACTGGATTGGCTGACTGTAGAGGAACTCTGGAATTGTTCTAGCCATCGATTCTTCTAATTACTTTTCCTCTGCCATATCACTCTCTTAAGTATAATTTTTCTAGGTTGCATCTAGCTACTGGTACTTGGATGATCAATTTGACAAACAATTCAGCTAGATTTCTGCAATATCATTGATGTCTTCCAAATACTGCATATAAACTAGCAAGAAAGATGTGTGTTTCAACTTTTTTTTAACCTAACCACTGATTGTATCATTGATGCTTACAATACTAATACTTCTTATGTCAATCCAGCATGGATAATATTCTTGTAGATGCTCAGCAGACCCAGGTGGCAAATCAGGAACTGCTAGTTCATCGTGTTTCATTAGTTCTTTGCCCTCAATAGGCTTATTTGATTCTTGGAAAAATGCCCAGTCTTAGTTTTCCAACATAATCTGTCCCCTGGGTCGTAACCTGCCCTCTCTTAAGAATATTTTTCCCCCCATTGAATAGATCAGAGGTTCAGTTCATCAGCTGTTTCATGAATTTGATCGTTCATTGAACCTGAATGTTTATTATATGAAAATAATTGAATACTTTATAGCATTTATTAAATTTAATAGAATTTTAATAGTTCTATGAACAATAACAACAGTATAGACAATTCAAGGCCACTGTCTCGGGTGGCTGGTCATCCAACCCTGGGTAATGTGTCATGTGGCTAGCCACTTTATTCAGGACTAGGCACTGGCATGGAGCTCTATAGAAACCCCCAAAAATTGACCCCAATTGGGTCTCCATTTATCCATCACTTATTGACTCACAACTATTTACTGATCCGTAACTTTTTATCCACTCCTTAGATAATCCCATTGATTTTTGAGGATCAGTATTGACTACTTCGGGAAAACCTGGAATAGAGATCCTTCCCATGCCTTCCACCATTCCGTTTTAAAGTAAATCAGTATCTACAATGCTAAGAGAATCATGCTTCTCCTCTCCCTTTGGCTGTTGAAGGAAACCTATATTGGTTCTTCTTGCAGGGCCCTCAGAGGCTTCATCCTGAACTGAAACTGCTGGGGTCGACAGCACTTTTCTCATCCTTATTTAAAGATGTGTTTAAAGTAGCATGAAAGCTTTCCTCCCAAGTTGTGCAAGAAAACTGCATTTATTGAATCCGGATGGCTTGATGTATCCCATATGTTTTACTACTGGTTTTTCAATTCCTTTTGTCTCTAGTCTCACAGAAGCGTAACAAGATTCATAAAAGCATACATTCTATACTACTTCCTTTAGTTCAGATACACCTCTTCTGTTACAGTATGTTATCCCATCTGATTAATGTATAAACCTTTGAAGTTTTAACCAATTATGTTCAGTTCTTCTTTTTTAAGGCTGCATTTCTGATAGGCATTACTTCTAGAGGCAATCATTTCTGTACATTGAGCAATCTTTTCTTAGTTTCAATTTTGTATGGGTAAAATATCCCTTCAAACAGATACATTTCTCCAAAGTTTCATTTGAATAACCTTTGGTTTGCCATTGTTCTTTCTGAATCCATTCTTGGATGTAGATATGCTTTAGTTTTTCCATGGATTAAACTGAAGCTTTGTACAAATCTGAAAGGCCTTTTTTGTATTATTTTTTGTTCGCAGAATGGCTTACAATTTTTTTTTTAAACTTTTGCTAGATGACTTTTTTTTTTTTTTAATTTGATTTATATGCCGCCCTTCTCTGAAGACTCAGGGCGGCTTACAATGTGCTCAGCAAATGGACTTGACAGACCATATGACTTTATCTTGCAATGTCTGCAACTTCCAAGAGGGGCTGCTTGGTTTCTTCTACATCACTATTTTGCAGTGTTTCTGTATCAGTTCTTTGCATGACAGCCATTCAGTCTCATTGATCTATGTGCATTAAGCATGTAACCTTTTTTTCATGATTGGTACTTGTCCCAACTCCTACAGATAGGTTTCCCAGGTAAATTATCAGAAATGTCAAGGAGCAGACAAATATCTTACTCATAACTATGGATCTTTGAGAAGTCAAGCACATAACCCACTCACCTTTGAAAACTGTACTGAGAATGTGTTTATCAATGGTGGTTCATGAAACTAGTGAAAGGTATTAAATTATGGTCTGACATAAGTCTCAACTGGACTCAACATTTTTGTTAATAACTTGGATGAGGAAGTAGAAGGAATTCTTCTCAAACTGCAGATAACTCAAAACTGGGTAAAATAGGGAAGCTTATTCTTTTCATTGCATCATAATGGAACACAACCCCCTGTTGTATCTCCACTCTAACCATTCAAATCATTTTAATAGGAGCTGGGTTGCAGGAATCTTAAGTGCCTCAAATTTCAGTGTTCACTGCTGGATTTCACATTACTCACCTAAAAATAAATTTTCCAGTTATCATTTTCTTTCACTAAATTAATGGTCAACAAATGTTCCTGTACTTGCTGACTTTATAGTTGCTATTCTTGTTAGTTTTCCTCTAGTCTACATGATTACGAATTTCCCTTCAATTTTTCAAGAATTGGGATTTGGGAGAAAATCTATAAATCAGAAAGTTTTGACTGGAGTTCCACTGAAAGCAGTAACAATCATGTCCATAGCAACTTAAATACCGTGTTTCCCTGAAAATAAGATCCTGTCTTATATTTTTTTGAACCCTGAAATAAGCGCTTGGCCTTATTGCCATGTGCTCAAAAGCCCGATTGGGTTTATTATCAGGGGATGTCTTTTTTTGGGGGAAACATGGTAAAATACAGATCACTTCATTTTTAAGAACATGCTTGAAAAGGTAGCACCACTAAACCAACCCTCCAATCCATTTTCCTTTAGGAGCCATCTTCAGTTATACTTACCTTAAATCAAAACGAAAAATCACCAGGCCCAAATCTAAGACTAAGTAGCACATACAGATATGTAATACCTAAATGAATCAAAATGAGTGGATGGGGCCATACAGCATAAGCGCACAATGTGTTGTTGTGTTACAGAAAGCTATTGAGTCTTGAAAATGACAATTGGAACAGAGTAAAACATTTCAAGAGACAGTAGACATACTTCTGCAACTTGTAAACATCTGAATCATCTTTTACAAAAAGAAAGAATGCTTAAAAACTTCACAGGGTTTTTGTTTTTTAAGAATTCATAGGTTTAAAATGTTTTTAAAAGTTGACAATTCAAAATAAAGTGAAATTTGATGTAAGATTCTCCAGACTAAATAGTAGCATGTGTCAAGGACTTTTTGAACTGACAATCAACAATCAGTTCCTTAAAAGCCTCCAGGTTCCACAACTATCCCACCTCCACTCTTCCAAAAAAATTGTTTTAGGAAACACTATAACTAAGATAACTAACAATAGCAAACTTGAGAAGGATTATACTCTTCTGAATTTGATATTCTCTTTAAGAAAAAAACATTGGATCTCATATCAGGTAGCTTATTCACAGGTTTATTCCAAGTGGTGGCATGTATTGTACAGTTCCTTAGGAACAGGTAGCAAAGGATTTTGAATTGGAGGAGGGGAAAGAAAAAGTTAAATATACAAAAGGACAATAACTGATATCTTTAAACACTAACAGAATGATAATTCATATTTCTGTTTTCTCACTGCCAATCTTTAAGTACCTATACTTCCTACTCCCAGGGATTAGAGAAAATACTTCGATGATTAAAAGGGAAAAAGTGGATAAAAGATCTTTTGATCATATTCCTTTTTTTCTGTTTTCTAAGATGTGTAAACATTGCAATATTCCCCGAAACATGAATACCTATTAAGCAAGGGGAACAACAGTGATAGATTATATTTAGGATGTTTCACAGTGCCATCATTCAACCATCTTCAGAGTCATTCTTCAAACAACAATCATATGTCATTACATTTGGAAAGTTTCTTATATTACCCAAATAGTCCTACTTCTCTTTCACATTGTTAATATATCATCATTTCTGGTTCACTTTAGAGAGCACAGAAAATTTTGCCCAGAAATTACACAAAATAAATCAAATGAAAATTAGGAAGAGACAGTAAATATTGCATTTAACCATCCAGAAAAGCTGAGCACCATCTATTTTAATACGGAGGGCTAAAACAACTACAATGGGTTTGGCTTTCTGCATTTTTGCAGTTGGTATTTCTTGTCACCTTCAAACTGTCTTATCTGTTCTCCAGGTAGCAAAAAAGGTGACATCACATCTATTTGACTTTTTCTTTCATATTGCAAAGAACCAAAGTAAAGAAAATTCCACAAACAATGAGAAAGCCCATTAGGTAATACTCTGAATGAAACACTGCCTTCCTGCTGTTCCTTCAATTTAGTTTCTGGGATCACATTACACCAGATAATTTTATGGAGTCAAATTATCCTAAGGAGCTCTTTTTTTTTTTACTGCAGAGAAGCAACAAGACTATCAAATGTGGTTATTAATATTGGTTGTGTTGTCCAAGTTTTAAAAATAGCAAAAAAAAAAAAAAAAAAAAAAAGACATTTAAAGAACACCACCACCTTTGCCTTCCAGCTGAAAAGGATGAGGGGACAAGGCCATCAGAATTTAACTTGCAGGCTCGGAAAATACCCAAACTCAACGGTTTTTTTCCACACTAACCAATAGTGCAACAATGTCTCTCTTTTAGAGGATAATACACTTTCTTTTAGAAGATTTCTTCTTGCGTCCATTGCTGATCTTTTCTTTGTGCTTTCGAATTTCCCGCACCAGGGTATAGAAGGCATCTTCCACTCCCTTTAGATGAATACAAATACAAAAAGTGGAGAAAGATATAACTAAAGCTTTATTAGTTCTTTTAAAAATATATTAGATATATATCTATATGAATATAGATATATATCAGGTGATTTAATTTTTACAAAGTGGGATTTCAAAACCCACATTTAGGCAACAAAAAGGATCAATTCAAACATCCCTAAGTACCAAATACCTGTGTTCTAGCTAACTTTTCTTAGGCTGTTACCAATAGGCAGAAATATTTGGACTGGGGGGGAAATTATTTTTATGTACTGTAATCTTGTTTATTCTTTCCCCCCATACTGGCTCATAGTGTGAATCCCACTGCTTCAGTTATTATAAAGCAAAGCATCTGACATTTGGTCCACATGGTGATTAACATAAATAATGAGGTGAAATCGGATTGAAATATAGCACTTTGTCCTACTTGCACAATGCCACACCTGTCTGGTTTTGGCTGAAGTCTCTACAAAGGGGATTCCATAGCTTCTTGCAAGCTCTTGAGCTTGTTTAGTATCCACTGTCCGAGAAGGCAGATCACACTTATTGCCCACAAGGACCATAGGAACATCATCAGAGTCCTTCACACGATTGATCTGTTCCCTGGAGTTACATAAGAGGAAAATGTGAACAAGTTGCTTCTAACCAAATCAACAGTTCCTAAATTCAATCCTGAGTTTTCTACATGTGGATGAAATATATTCCAGTACTTCACTTTGCCCTGGATATTGTTTTATGTTTAAAGCAAATGGACTGAAATCCAGATTATGTGCAATATGCATTAGAAATACAATTTCCTTTCCCTCAGTTTTTGTACTTCAGTATTCAAAACCATGAGTCTGAATGGAGGAATGATAGCATGGAGTGGGGCTGAATCCTTTTTCTTTTAACCCCTTTGCTGCTTTAAATCCCATCCCACAAAAAAACAAAAATCTACCCCAATTCAGATAAGTTATTTTGAGCAAAAAATACCTAGGTCAGATCACACAACAGTTCTTACCAATAAGGTGTTTATATATGCAATTATAAGTGCAAGTAGTCTGGCTGTAAATAGGAGGCTAAGACTTTCAAAATTGGAATAAAAAATATGAAGTAACCATATTTTCCTTATATATAAAATATTTGGCCAATGAACTGAATTGTTCTGTTCTATTCTACTCCTACTTCTCTTCTCCTCCTACTTCTATTCTACTCACATTCTCTTTCTCTCTCCTCCCGCCCCCCATTTGAATTTGGAGTTAGCTGGCTGCTCTTTAGTTTTTGGGAGAAATGCTGTGTTATTTATTTTTTTGGAAAAGACACTACATGGATGTTTGTACCACATACTAAATGAAATCATTTTCATATGATTTTTATTAAAGGTTTTCATAGAAATAAAAAAACATGAAATGATATAAAGTAAGATTAAGAAAAAAATGTGAATAGTACAAATAGAAAGAAAAGCTAGATGAAGAAACAACTTGTTATCTTTATGGCAATTACAAACATATTATCTCTCTTCCCTCTTTAAAATTACATCATAATACAATTTCCCTTATTCATTCTTTTTTAATCGGCAACTCTATTAAGTCACCAATAATTTTTCCCCATTTTATTTTTAGTATTAGAGACATTTTGGGTACTTTTGCTATAATTGCTATCGGACTGAAGCTAACAAAGAAAAGAATAGATGCTGACTAACCACAGAACTTTAGTCATCCTCTTACCTATAATGATGAACATCTTCAAAAGACTTTGTATTGTTGATAGCAAAGACACACAGGAAGCCTTCTCCTGTCCTCATGTACTGATCACGCATGGCACTGTACTCCTCTTGCCCAGCTGTGTCCAGGATATCTAAAAGGCATGTCTCCCCATCAATAACCACCTGCTTCCGATAGGAATCCTGAATTCAGAAGCACACCCACAGAGAAAAATGTAACACAGGAGAAACATAGGAGAAGGAAAAAAGAAAAGGCAGGAACAAGATGATACTTTGTCACAACTTTACTGAACAAAAGGGATGGGGAAGAAGCAGTCCTGAAGAAGAAAAAATAATTACAAGAGTTTTTATGAAGTGATGAGCATCCTTTTTCTAGTCAGAATTTACACCTAACTACTAGAGTGATGTGGTAGACAGAACGGTGACACAAATGGAAGAAGATGCTCTCTTACACTCATGACATTAACAAGATTTTTTACTTTTCTCTGAGCGTTTAGTTTTTTGGGGGAAGGGGGTTAAACTGTTAAGCCAATTGAACATGTTAATTCTAACTTCAGAGTATATGTCTTTCCCAAAAGAGCTGAGGAAATGAGCAATTGTAGTGGGGAGGAGGGCAATGGTTCCCTCCCCCCCAAAAAAGGTTTTATTTATTGCTCAAATTTAGATACCACCCATTTCATTCTCTCTTTCTCTCTCCCTCTCTCTCTCTCTCTCTCTCACACACACACACAATATCAAAAGCAGCCAGATAAAGCACCCAGAAACTTTGACTGTGCAATCTTGTCTTGAAATATATGTAGCTCATTAACAAATGATGCAGCAGATGTCAGACATTCAGAACCAGAAAATATGTATTTTGTTATTTTAAGAAACCTAGGAAGGTCAGTGGAATAGAATGACAGAATCAAAGAGCAATGAACTCTTTGAACAAGACAAAATAAGAGAATGAGGACCTTGAGTAATTCAAACGTCAGTGCCAGTGCTGCACTGATTATATACCTCTATAGTGGGATCATATTCATCCACAAAATGATTCTGGATTAACTGTATGGTTAATGCACTCTTTCCAACGCCACCAGCCCCCACCACTACCAGCTTGTATTCCGTCATTTCTGCTGGGCTCCAGGGCAAACTAAAGAAAACAAAAGAAAATTAAAATCAACAGAAGACATTGTAGTGAATTTAATTCTTTTTCAATATTCATGTGATTTTAAAAGTCACCCTTGGACAACTATTTCTCAATATTTGCTGTTATTTCTTTCTGAGAAACAATGACCTGTAATAAGGTAAACAGATAGAATTTGATGTTGTTTGAATCAGACAACAGCAGTACAAGATCAGAAGATGTGGAGATACCTGGTCCATAGAATTGCCAAGAGTTGGATACAACTGGATAACATCACCATCATCATCAAGAGGTTTCTTGTCATTTAATTTAGAAAAACTCAAGACACAAGGATTTCTACCAATCTTTTATGGGAATAGAAGTCTCTTTCAAAATTGGAAATTGATTGATTCCAATTGATTGGAAAGAAGGAAGCCTAACATTCCACTAACAATTCTGTTATCTTCAAAATTCTTATTCTAGGTGGATTTCTGTCACTTTCTGGTTGGTATAATTACCTGTGCCATTCCCTTTGTCTCTTGGTTTTTCTGTGAGGGTGTGACCATTTCTTTGGTGTCCCTTTTTTGACATAATTTCTATAATTTCTGTCTCTTCTATCTCTATTCCTTTATCATGCTTACAATAATTTTTGTCTGTACCTGCTATTGACTGGTCCTGTACACTTACCCATCTGTATCTTGCTGACTATAATATGTGTTTTTTGACACATGCTCACTTTCCTATTTGTGTCTGAATTAAACAGAAACACTTTAAAACAATTTTGGGAGTGGATATAGATGCATCATACATATATACTACATTTGCCCACAGGTATTAAAAAGTATAATTATCTGGGGTATAGTTCCATGGGTTCTTACTATTTCTTTATACTGTACCTTTAAGGGTATGTTTACAGTAAGTTTAATAGATTGATTAGCATGGAAGTTCCTTTCAAGGCTTAAGAGAGAGAAGGGAAATGAAATAGGGGGAGACAGTTATGTTTGAACCATCACCATTATCATCATCTTTGTCTATCCACTGTAGGATGAAGACCTCTTACATATGTTTCCAACCAATATGGTCCTGAGCTTTCTTTTGCCAATTAGGCCTGCAATACTTTCTGATGTTGTCGATTCATCTTGTTTTAGGTCTCTTTTGTGGATGCTTTTTATCAAGTAGGATCCACTTTATGACTGCCTTTATCCACCTGCCATCAATTCTTCTTGCTATGTGACCAACCCACTTCCATGTTTTTATGTTCGGGAATGGCACAGAAACTAAAGGAGTTACCAAAGGCTTCTAAAGGCTTGCCTTTCATGGAAAAATTGAGGATGGGGTTGGGGATGGAATGTTATGGAATAGAATAACAGATTTGGAAGGGACTTTGGAGGACTTCTAGTCCAACCCCCTGCTCAGGTAGGAAACCCTATACCATTGCACACAAATGATTGTGCAATCTCTTTTTAAAAACTTCCAGCGCTGGAGCATTCACAACTTATGGACAGAGACAAAAGTTAATGGAATCCAGAGCCGCTGATTTTCAGAGGTCTCCTTCCATCTCTTGTGCAAAAAGTAGCTTCCTTGACAAGTTAGCAAGTCTAGACCTGCTGAATCAGCGCACCTGTAAAACGCAAGGCGTGCAGTCGCCGCTTCCCATAAGGAAGGCGAGGGGCTTATTAACAGTGAGCTTATTCACAGCTTTCCGAATTGCAAACTTCTTCCCTGCGGGGCGGGGGGGGGGGAAGGCCAAGCAAAGCCAGCGTATGGCCCGTAAACTGGTACTTGCAAGAGCCTCCCACTCCGCCGCCCCATATATCTCCATTGCCAGGATTCCCACACAAGGGCCCCACCCTGGTGCAGCCCTACAATGGCTGCACACTCTTTAAGGACTTGGGCAAACTCGCCCACCGGCTCCTCCAGCAGGAATCCTCAGCCTCCCTTTTCCCTTCGTTCCCGACCAACCCCAGCGCTCCGCTCTTCGTGCAATTAAATCAATGCTCCCGCCCCCACCCCCAGCTCCGTACGCACTCACCCAACCCGTAGAAAGGGGGAGGAAAACCGCACTCAGGCACCCCCCATGGGGACAGAGCGCTCTCGGCGTCGGGCGACCTCCCTTCTCCAAGGCCAGGGCCTAAGGCCGGCAACGAAAGACCCCTCCCTCTGTAGCCTGACAGCTCCCCCCCTTCAGCGCCCCGCCAAGCAGGACCGCCCAGCCAATGGGCGGAAGGTACCGCCCCAGAACGACCAATCGGAGACGCCGACACCATAGAGATGCGTTAAATGGCTCAGGATAGAGGAGCTGCGGGACGGCAAGGGCGGGGACCTGTGAAAAGAAAGCAAGAGCGTCAGCAGGAACTGGAGCGAATGCGGCGGCGGGGGAAGAATCTAAAAAAGAACAGCCTGTTCTCCCCACCGACCCCCCCCCCCGTACTAGAAAAGTAAAAGCGACGAATGCGATATCGGTAGCTGATATCGGAACTTCTGTGTGGAGAATAGTCTACCTGTAATAATACGGGGAAATTATGGTCACTCCCAGTTTATATCTTCTAAAAGTCTGGGCGGTATCGGGACTCTGATGGCCCAATAAAGCAGCTGTTCTACCCGAAGAAAAACAAGTTCAAAGAAAAATAAAGTCCAGTTGCCTCTTAAAAAAGCACTTTTGGGACAGCAGTTCTCTTGTTTGCCCTTAGCCTGTATTTGATCAACTGCGGAATTTATTTCACTGGAGGGTATTCCAGTGTTTTGTTTTATCTATTCTAAGGAGCCTTTGCCCACGTGGAAATTAATTTTAGAAACTCCTTTGAGAAGACACTGCTTCCCCATCCATAAAGGGGGAGAGGCTATGTTATATTGTGTGTTGTGTTCTGGGGGTGATGGGGTTTTCTTATCTTGGATTTTTTAATGGTTTTTTTTTTTAAGCTGCTCTGAAACTGAAAGTATTCAGTGGGATGAACATTTAATAAAAAAATCTGTCTCAGAACAGACTTTGGGTATAAATGTGTTTAGGCAATAGCGTAATTCCATCATTCTTTAATCATGACTGGTATCTGAAAATTATCAAATTGAAGAAAGATCTCCTAAAGGTGAGCAGAGGGGTAGGAGCTTTGGGCAACATAATCCTATTTCCAGGGAACTGGGATCCAAACTTGCATGTATGCTGGAACACTTAGTATGCCCAACAAAATGTTATCTGTCCCCTCATACAAAATAGATTTGCACTCAGCACCTACAAATTACATCCAATTTCAAAGTATTTTGGCCTTCTTGTGGAGTTGGTTTACTCTACCTGACGGAACTGACCTCAGTCCTGCAAGTTTCCTTGTAATTGTGTCTTCTCCTTATTCTCGGTGAATTTGGAAAGTATCTGCCTGAACCATTTGCAGTCTTTTGGAAAATCATGGAACATTACAATATGTAATGAATAGATGTGCAAATATGCTTTTTGCACCTTGCAAGAGGCCTTTGAGGGCTTATTTCAACCCTTGAGAGCTTATTAATATCCAACAAAGTGGTTCTGACCTATTTGGTACCTTTCCCATAGCATCCTGAATTCTTAAGTTCAACCTGACTCTTTCCCGAAAGCTCTTCACAGGGTTGAAAAACATGGAGGGGAGGAAAAGATAATTCTGTGATAGGTGACATAGGAGCTCTAATTGAGCTATTACAAAAGAGGACCCACTTGTTTTCATAACAACCCAGGTTAAGATGAAAGTCTCTGCTAAAGCCAACAACTGAAGAGATGTAACAAAATGCTGTGAAAAGCAGTCTGAGAAGAAATCAATGGTCAGAACAGTTTCTTCAACACAGTACCTTCCGGATGTACCGGGCCTAGGATTTTCAGTGCTCCAAGCAGGGTGGTCACTGTGTGTGGTAGCACAGTGTTTTATAGCACAAAACATTCCAGGGAGTCAATGGAGTCTATAGCATTTCAGGCAAAGATTGTCCAATCTCTTCTTAAAAACTTCCAGTGTTGAAGCTTTTACAACTTTTGGAGGCAAGTTGTTCCACAGATTAATTGTTCTCACTGTCAGGAAATTTCTCCTTAGTTCTAGGTTGCTTCTCTCTTTGACTAGTTTCCATCCATCCTGCCTTCAGGTGCTTTGGAGAATAGCTTGACTCCCTCTTCTTTGTGGCAGCCCCTGAGATATTGGAACACTGCTATCATGTCTCCCCTAGTCCTTCTCTTCATTAAACTAGACGTATCCAATTCCTGCAACTGTTCTTCATATGTTTTAGCCTCCAGTCCCCTAAGTCATCTTTGTTGGTTTTCTCTGCACTCTTTCTAGAGCCATGATGGCGAACCTATGGCATGTGTGCCACAAGTGGCACGCTGAGCCATATTTGTGGGCACGTGAATGTTGCCCTAGCTGAGCTCCAGTGTGCATGCGCATGCTGGCCAGCTGATTTTTGGGCCTTCTGGTCCCACCGGAAGTTGGGAAATGGGCCGTTTCCGGCCTCCAGGGGGCTTCTGGGTGGGTGGGTGAGGCCATTTTCGCCCTCTCCAGGCTCCTAGAAAGGCTCTGGAGCCTAGGGAGGACGAAAAACAGGCCTACTGGGCCCACCGGTAACCTTTTTGCCATCACGTGCCAAAAGTGGGAACATGGGGATCCACGCGCGCATGTGTGGGGGGTGGGGCATGGGAACATTGAATTATGGGTGTGGGCACAGGCATGCGTGACCCCCTCACGTTCCCCGCACTTTTGGCATGCGACAGCAAAAAGGTTAGCTATCACTGGTCTATACAGACTCCATGGAAAAGATTTCTTTTTAGGAAGAATCGTGGAACATGAAAATAGGGCCCTACTTGGGGCAACATGGGGATGGTCTGTTTATTTTCAAATGTAGGGTTTTTTTAAAAAAAAGTATAGGTAGTCCTTGTTTAGTGACTGTAATTATTTCTGGCAACTTGCTTATTAAGTGAAGTGATCCCTAAGTGAAAATCACATGACTGTGCCTACAGCTTTCCTTTGCTTAACAGTTTCAAAGAGATACAGCCCCAAAGAGCCAGCTAAGACCACATGGAGGGGAAGGTTTCTGGAGCTGAACTAATGAAGAAGATAGATAAAAGGGCAAATGATAGCCCTTTTCTCCCAAATTTCCCACTTTTTGGAATGCTCCCCTTAGTTCAGGGATAAATAGCAAGAAAAGAATTGATGTTGGCGTGTACATCCATTGGAAAAGATTACAAGAGAGTAAGCAGGCACATAACAAGGAATACACATCCAATGGAGCAAGCAGTTTAGGAGGCAAACAAAAGGGTGAAACTGATTAAGATCGATTTCAGGCATCAGCTGAACCTGTAGGATTCTACAGTAATCAACTATAATAGTGTTGGAAGAAATGTCCATTTGGGTTCAGTTCCAAGTGGGGAGAAAGACACTGGAAACATGGAGACTGCTTGAAAAGATGGTTTAATGGTGGACAGGACCACATGGTTTTGAGGTCCTGAGCAAAAAAGCACATGGGTGTGAGAGAGAGATTTATATCCTCTATTGGGCTTTGAATTTGAGCTTGTATTCTGATTGGTTGTCAGATATGCATGGAGCCATGCAGGGGTAACTTTGTAGGTTGTCTTTTGAGTTTGGCTTGGTTGAGTCTTGCTGGGTGATGCAAACTCCCCAGGTGCCATGTGAGTTCTGTTGCTAGATGGGTAGAGGGCTAATCCTATCTTTGTTGGATCTTGGGTGAGGGCATTTGCTTATGAATAGACCTAGCTATCTCTTTATCTTTTAGGTGCTGACATCTGCTGTGGGCTATTGAGAGTGTGGGGGCTATTAAGTCTGCTTCTTGCCTAAAAAACCATATTTCTCCATTTCTCATCCAGGGAGGTAAAATATTCTGCCTTTTTAATATTTCCTAGAATATTTCATTCTTCTAGGAGAGGGATGGGTGCTAACTTCCTACAATAGTATTTCCCAACCTGGGAAACTTAACATGTGTGAACTTCAACTTCCAGAATTCCATGATGGTTCCAAGAATCACTGAACCATAGTAATAAAAGTCATAGAGCTAAGTTTAACTTGCCTTTAGCATTTCGGTGGTATTGCACTGCAGAGAAAATCGCTTAGGAAGAGATAGTTTAGGCAATCTGCAAGGAGAAGGGCATGATGCACAGAACAATGTATACTAACTCTCTCTAATATGCAAACACATAATAGAGATGCTGCAAAGGTTGTAAATGCAAGCATTGGTCCCAAGTTACTTTTTCATTACTATCCTACAGTGACTGCCCAAAGCAGTTATTAAATGAACACTGCCTGTAAGAACTTTGTATGTTAGTATGTATTTGGAAATTCTAGTTTCATTTGTCTCATTGTTTGCTTCTTTCTATTTAGTTGATGATTTACTTCATAGGTAGCTGAGATTCCAGCATGATACAGGTAGTCCGTGACTAATTATCAGTTGCTTAGCAACTGTTATGATGGTCCCCCAAAGGCTTAGATTAGATTAGAACCCAGGTTCAAACTTCGGATGGTTGTCCATTAGCTTCTTTTCATTATAGTATAAGCAAATTCAGCAGAAAGCTGCCGTATAAAAGAGCCAATCACAGCCTCACATTTATTTCCAAAATCTCTCTGGGTCCTAGTAGTATTAGATTAGGAATGAGGAGATCCAGGTTTAAATCCACTTTCATTCATAGAAGCTCACAGATGATTTTGGGCCTTGAATTATAACCATTCATTTAATGATCATTTGTAGCTACAATGCCACTGAAAAAAGTGACTTATGACCCTTTTCACACTTATGACCATTGCAGCATACCTGTGGCTCAAAATTTGGACACTTTGGACACATTGCAGTGTCCTGGGGTCATGTGATCGTCATTTGTAACCTTCTCATAAGCAAAATCAATGGGAAGCCAGATTCACTTAACAACCATGTTACTTATTTAATAAGTGCAGTGATTCCTTTAACAACTGTGATAAGAAAGGTCATAAAATGGGGCAAAACTCACTTAACAACGATCTTGCTTAGCAACAGAAATTTGGGACTTAGTTGAGGTCGTAAGTCGAGGACTACCTGTACTGCATGTTTCTGCTCATCATAAAATCTCCTCCCTGATTTTATGCATTTGTAAAAATCACATTCCCATTTTACAGAACGAGTAGAATACATAAAATATACCATATTTTTCGGAGTATAAGACACATCGGAGTCTAAGACGCACCTTAATTTTGGAGAAAATAAGAAAAAAGCTGATATCCCCAATTAGCTGTTCCCAGAGGTGAATTTTAGCAACAGGTTCCTTGGTTGTGAATTCTGTGCCTTGCTTTTTTTTGCTTTTTTTTCTGACTCTCAAACTTCTGAAACTCTGTTTCAGAAAAAACTTTTTTTCCTGCCTCTGAAAGCTTTCAAAACAGAGCTTCAGAAAAAAAGCCTCTGAAGCTCTGTTTGGGAGCTTCTTTTCTGAAGCTTTGTTTCTGATGCTTTTTTCAGCTCTGAAACCTCTGTTTGAGAAGCTGCACCCAGATTTTCACTCTTTTTTTGGGGGGGAAAGGTGCATCTTATACTCCGAAAAATATGGTACATTTGTAAAAAGCTCAGATACTTTGGCCATCAGATGAAAAGAGTGGAATTCCTTGGAAAAGACCCTGATGCTGGGAAAGACGGAAGGCAAAAGGAGAAAGGGACGGCAGAGGATGAGATGATTAGATAGTGTCAGTGACACAGTGGGCATGAATTTGAGCAATCTTCGTGGAGACAGTGGAGGACAGAAGGAAGGCCTGGCTTTCTGTGGTCCATGGGTTCGTGAAGACTTGGACACGACTTAATAATTGAATAACAAAAAATGTACAAAGTAAGTAAAATATAAATAAAATCTCATTTGGATTTCTGGGACATTATGGCTTCTTAAACACACAATCCTTCTCCCTGACCTACGAAATCAAAGGTGTATGTGAATACAGGTAGTCAACTTATGACCACTACTGAGCCAACATTTCTGTTGCTAAATGAGACATTTGTGAAGTGAATTTTGCCCCATTGTACAACCTCGCTTGCCACATTTGTTAAGTGAATTCCTGCAAGTTGTTACGTTAGAAACACAGTTGTTAAATGAATTTTCTCCATTGACTTTGTTTGTCAGAAGGTCACAAAAGAGGATCACATGATCCTGGGACATTGCAACAGTCATAAACATGAGTCAGTTGCTAAGCATCTGAATTTTGATCATGTGACCATGGGGATGCTGCAACGATTGTGTGTAAGTTGAGGACTACCTGTATTTTCAGCTCTTTCCAAGTGCCTTGTAGACCTGATAATATCAATGGAATGGAAGCGAGTAAAAGTTTTGGCCTGTTTAGGAGGATTAGTATTAATCAGTAATAATCAGTTTTCCTGATTATTATTAGAAGAAAAATGTCGCTTTTCAGAGTAAGATGAGTGCCATAAAATAAAATAAATAAATACATTGTGCAAAAAGTTGCATTTGGCCTTCCAGTGATCCATTAAAAATGTAAATGTCAAAAAACTGGCCGGATAAATTATGGTGCTGAGGATGGGTAATATACGAAGCAGCTCTAAGGTTGATGCTCTCTCAGATAAGGTTGGCAGAAGAAGAGCCAACCAAAGTTGTTTTTTTTCTACTTTACAAACAGCATGGAATGTGTCTTCTACTTGTAGCGGCTCTTCTCCAATTAATTGACTAGTCAAGTAGGGCTAATTACCCCAATTTTCTATCCATTTTCTGACATGGGATGTGAATAAACACTAAAAGGAATCAACAACTCCCCTCCCCACCCTTTGCAAGTAGGTCTCATGGGACCATTATTGTCAATTATACTGACATAAGCTTTGTCTGCAGAGTAATGACGCACCCAAATCCACGTTTCTCCCCTCTATAAAACTTGGGTTCCTTCCTGTCTGGGGAATCAGAGCTCCAGCAATTCAACAAAGACATGAAGGTATGATTCCTCTGATCTATAATTTCAGGAGTCAGGAGGTCTTGGTTGGTTGGTTGGTGGGTGAGGGTAATTCTGGCAGCAGCATTTATGTGGCAGATGGAAGGTTTGCTAACTGTTTTTTAAGGTGGGCATTTGACAGAAAAGAGTACTGAAAAAAGTCTTTAGCTATAGAGTTTCTACCTGTTGTACTGCTGTTCGGTGACTCAAGAATCCTATTAGCTAAATGTCTTGTATGCTTGTATCTACCAAGCATACATACCATGTACCTTCAGGTATGTAAACAGTCTCAAAGCATTTTGATGAAATATTCTAAAACTGTAGAACATTTTCAAGATTGTGGAGTGAAGGCAAATCTGAACTACAGTTAATTATCATGCAGGATAGAAATTTGATGGGTTTTTTTATGCAGAGCAATTTTCCAAGTTGTTTTACCCAGATTTTTGACTGCTTATTCACATTGTATAAGGTCAGTGTAAAAATAGCAATTTTCTTGAGGAAGTATTAACCATGTTTTTAGAACTAAAATAATCCATTCTGAACTGCAAAAAACTGAATAATCGCTAGATAGCAACATAGAGACAGAAAATATGCTTTGAAGATACAAAGCATATTTTCTGTCTCTATGTTGCTATCTAGAGATTATCCAGTTTTTTGGGGTTTTTGGCAACTTGATAAGGTGGCCTTAACGGAAATGCAATTCCCATGTTTTCTAGCATCTGATGTGATTGTAGGTTATAAGAATTATAATTCAGAATACTTGTAGAGCTATGATAAAAGACTGGGAGCGGCATAGAAAAAGAGATATTCTTTTATAGAGTTCACACAGCACCCTAAGCCAAACTTTGCTTAATCATGGTTTACTGAATAAAATAGACCATAACTGAATTCAGATTTTGGTTCGCTTTGGTTGGCATGTGTCTATTATCAACCATAGTGACAATATAATTTCAGATAAATTGTTGTGTGTTTATCAAAATTTTAAAAAAACCTGCTAACTTTTAAATATCAGAGGTAGTAGTAAAACCGAAGAAAATATTATAATCCTATTTTCCTACAAAGGAAAAATTTATTAGCAAAGAAATATCATGTGATTGGAAATTAGCCTCTTTTCTTTGGTTCTCTTCTTTCCTCTATCCAGATGAAGACTTCTTGGCATATCGTTTGCTTTTCTTTGCTCTTCTGTGCACTGCTTGGGGACTGTTTTGGAATTGCGTTTGTGGTGAGTTGGATCAGATCTTCCAAATCTATCTTGTCAATTTACTGGGGGAGAATTAGAGTACCAACATCTGACTCTCACCGTCAGAAGGAACAAGATGGTAAAGGCAGTGGTTATACCATGGACAACGGAATTTCAGATTGTGGATTTCAGGTCTGAATGCTCCATGGTGTTGGGTGTTTTTCTAAGAGTATGTATGATATGTATGTTTTTTTAAACCTAAGTATGATTAACTGCACCAAGAATATCTGTACTACTGCGGCATTTCCATCCAATCGGTGAAGGGGAAAATGGAGTCTGATTTATTGTGATCCACACAAGTGTTAGTCAATCGGAAAAGTAGGTTGGTAGCAGCCCACAAGGAACTTTCTGTCTCAGTACTTTTCTAGCTGCTAGAGTATGAGAAGATTTTCACACCATCCCTAATTTCATGACCTTTTTGAGAGGTTCTTCCTCAGAACAAATCATAGGTGTGTTTGATAGCTACCTAGCGCACAAGACAATATATCACTCTGAGAAAATACCATTCAGAATATGTGAACACCATTTTACCATTAAAATCTGAGAAAGGACAGAAGAATACAGAATAATAGAGTTGGAAGGGATCTTGGAGGTCTTCTAGACCAACCCCTTGCTCAAGCAGGAGACCCTATACCAGCGATGGCAAACCTTTTACTCATTGAGTGTCGAACAGGTACACACTTCAGTGTGTGCGTGCTATCCGCACTAACACACATTTCCATCTGCGCATGTGCACAGGTTTTGCACAGGCCTCCCCTGTGTGTTGCGTGTGCAACCACACCATTTGCACATGCGACAACTTTCGTGCGGCTCCCCACTGGGTTGCGTGTGCAATCACACCATCTGTGCATGCGCATGGTTTTTGCGTGCACAATGCATGCAAATGCCATCTACGCATTAGCGCGCTGTGCGCAAGTGTTCACACATGTGCAGGAGAGCTCCGAAGACCAGCTGGGTCCCCTGAATTGCACACATGCACACTGGAGGTCTGAACACCAGTACGTGCGTGTGCGCATGCGCTGCTGCAGGTGAGTTGGGAGACAGCTCGCGTGCCCAGAAAGATGGCTTTGTGTGCCACCTCGGGCACGCGTGCCATAGGTTTGCCATCATGGCCCTATACTGGGGTGAAATGCTCCTGGTTCAGACCGGTTCGGCTGAGCTAGCAGCGATGACGGCCGGTGGTTCGGAGAACCGGTAGTGATGGTGTCTCAAGGCTCCGTGCACCCACCCAGTCATTGTTACTTCCTGGTTTTAACCAGGAAATATCCTGTTTTTTACCCTCTGCACATGCGTAGAAGGGTCTGCACATGCGCAGAGGGTCAGCGCATACACATGCACTTCCGAACCGGTAGGGAAGGTTAGTAGATTTCACCCCTGCCCTATACCATTTCAAACAAGTCACTGTCCACTCTCTTCTTAAAATCATCTCCAGTGATGAAGCACCCACAACTTCTGATGGCAAGCTGTTTCTCTGGTTAATTGTTTTCATTGTTAGGAAATTTCTCCTTGGTTCTTGGTTGTTTCTCTCCTTGATTAGTTTCAACCCATTGCTTCTTGTCCTGCCTTCAGGCATTTTGGAGAACAGGTTGACCCTCTCTTCTTTCTGACAGCCACTCAAATATCGGAACACTGCTATCATGTCACCACTATTTCTTCTTTTTACTAGATTGGACATACCCAAATCCTGCAACCGTTCTTTATAGGTTTTAGCCTCCAGCCTTCTAATAATTTTTGTTGCTCTTCTCTGTACTTCCAAAGTACAGAGACTTTAAGACTTCCAAAGTCTTAAAATCGTTTTTGTTTATAATGAGGTGACTAAAACTGTATGCAGCATTCTTGGTGTTGTCTTACTAAAGTTTTATAAAGCAGCATTTTTCTTGGTTCAGATGATAGGACTTCTAGATATTTTCTTGGCATGTTCTACTTTTCTCTCAGATCTAGAAGGTATTGAACAAAAAGAAACAGAACAGTGCAAATTTTCTCCCTTCTGTGAATGAATTTCTCTTTTTCATTCCTTTGAAGTGAAATTTTGCAGATCCTTTTTTTATTATTTTGAAGAGGAAAAGTTGCTCTCCAAATCATGGATTTTTTCCTCTTAAACTTCTTCTCCTTTCTCCTAGTCTAAAAATTGATGCAGGATATAATCATTGAGCGGATTAAATATCCAGCCAATTGGTTTCTCATGCCACTTAACATTTCATCTGAACTTCCTTCCAGGAAGTCACTAAAAACATTATTTTTAAAAAAAATTCCCATAAATTAAATTTTGTTATTCATGAGAATTTACGTTCCTGTTATAGATTAGGACGGTGTTTCTCAACCTCGACAAATTTCAACTGTCTGGACTTCAACTCCCCAGCCAGTTTTGATGAAAAGAATTCTGGGAATTGAAGTCCACACAGCTTAAAATTGCTGAGGTTGAGAAACACTGGACTAGGGACTGTCTTAAATTTTGTAAAACTTGCTCTGCTATTAATTTGACTTTTTGGGGAGGAGGGGCAGATTATAATCCAGATGAGGCGGATGCAAGTTTAACATCAGGTTTCCTACTGTTCCTTCTGTAGCCCAAGGACAAACGTGGGTGGACCCTGAACAGTGCTGGATACCTGCTGGGACCCCGTAAGTTGATTCATGATTTCACAGATAGGAGAAAACAGGGATAAAGTGAAAGTTGCATTAAGGTCACAGGGGAAGAAATTCTACTGAACCAAATGATATTTCCTTCTAAGGCAGCGTTTATCAACCTCAATACCATTAGGATGTTTATTTTATTTATTTATTTAATTTATTTAGTTTCTCAAGCATGTATGAGTAAACAAGTATAAGTATGAACATAGCATATAAACATACTAGTTGGATGCCCGTGCTTCGCTATGAAATTATGTGCTCGGGCTTGATAAATTGACACTTACAGCCTGAAACTTAATATGGAATGTGTAACTCCATAGCATCAGAGTGTGTTAATATAATGCAACTGGCAGTGGGAACAGAGAGGGAGGGGGAGTCCCTGCCCGGTATTCATCTGGCAGGCATCCTGTCATCTGAGAGAGTTGAGGGGTGTTTGGAAACTCAAACAGTATTTGCTGTGTGAGCAAGGAGACAGGAAGGAGGCTGGGCGTGGCTTAGCTCAACTGTTCTGTAGTAAAGCTGCTTGTGCCGTGAAAGTAAAACTAAAAGTGAAACTCCTCTCCTCTGCTTGTGTTTTAAATTTGGAACAGATTTCTTTTGAGGTGGGGAGGGGAAGTAGGACTCCTTAGCATCAGAAGGCTGTTTGGAAAGAGAAACAATGTTTGCTGTGTGAGCAAGAAGGAGACAGGAAGGAGCCTGGCCACGGCTTAGCTCAAGTGTTCTGTATTAAAACTGCTTCCTGCTGAGAAAGTAAAACTGAAAGTGAAACTCCTTTCCTCTGCTTGTGTTTTGCATTTGGAACAGATTTCTGTTCAGGTGGGGAGGGGGAGTAGGACTCCTTAGCATCAGAGCATGTTAATAATAATATAGGAAATACTAATGCTCTGATGGTCATTTTGAAAAATCCTTTCTTATTAAGCACCTAGAAGCCAAGAGGAACATACGTGGCAAATTTCAAGTTTGTAGGCTTTACAGTTCCGGAGATTTCATGATTACAGCATGAGTGGTTTTCGCTTTATATAGATAAATATAAACAGGTATAAGTATATATATATTAAATGAGTATGAATAAATGGGAACAGTAGGACAAGGATGGTAGGCATGCTGATGTCCTTATGCACGCCCCTTACAGACCTCTTAGGAATGGAGTGAAGTCCACGGTAGACAGTTTAAGGTTAAATTTTTGGGGGTTTGAGGATGTAACAACAGAGTCAGGAAGTGAGTTCCAGGGATTGACCACTCTGTGGCTGAAGTCATATTTTCTGCAATCAAGTTTTGAGCAGTTTACTTTGAGTTTGTATCTATTGTTTGCCAGTGTATTATTGCAGTTGAAGCTGAAGTAGTCATTGACAGGTAGGACGTATGCATACGTATGTTTGGACTTCAGTTCCCAGAATTCCCCCATCCAGCACAGAATCAGAATCATAAGGCTGGAAGGGACTGAGAGGGACCGAGACTTCTACTCTAACCCCTTGTCCAAAGCAGGTGGGGGTGTCCTCATACCATCTTCTTGGACAAACGGTTTTCCACTCTTCTTGATGGAACACCTACAACTCCAGGAGGCAAGCTGTCCCATTGCTTAATTACTCTCATTAATGGTGTTATGGCTGAGAAACACTGTTCTAAGGAAATATGTATAGCATCGTATTATCAGCAGTGAGGGATGGGCCCCTTGATAACTCCCTAAAAAGCAGCAGGTGATCAGCGTTACTATTTCTGGTAACCCTTAGTGGACCTTTGCTCACCAAGACTGAATGATGAAGTTTTAAGGATCTGTTTGTAGATAAGAGTGAAAAATGGGAAGGAAAGATACTTTAAGAGAAGAAGGTGATAAGTTGTTTAAACTTTATACTTGTGATTAAGGGGGAAGTAATGTCTATATATACTACTTCTTCATCATATTATTATTCTCTTTCTTTCTTATATGTTCTTTCTATTTTTCTGTAATTTCTATTTCTTCTTTTTATCCTTTTTTGAAGTTTGTAGTAGTTTTTAATCTGTTTAATTGTAATAATATAATAATTAATAACACAATCTGGCTGTTATAATTGGTTCCCAGACTGATTAGATTCAGCATAGGTAATCCTTGACTTAGGACCACAACTGAGCTCAAAATTTCTGTTGTTAAATCACATGACCATGGGAATACTGCAATGGACATAAGTCCGAAAAATGGTCATAAATCACTTTTTTCAGTGCTGTTGTAACTTTGAATGGTCACTAAGCGAACTGTTGTAAGTCTAGGACTACCTGTAGCTCAATAAATCTTGTTAAAGAGAAGTCTGATGAGAATCAGGCTTGAAAAATAATAGCTTTTAGACAGTTAAAATACTATGTTTAAAGTTACAATGGAACTGAAAAAAGTGTCTTATGACTGGTCCTTGCATTATGACTATCTCAGCATCCCCATGGTCACAAATATCAAAATTTGGACACTTGGCAACCAACCTGTATTTACAACAATTACAGCATCCTGGGGTTAGGTCATCATCATTTATGATTTTCCAGCTGGCTTCCAGCAAGGAAAGTCAATGGGGAAACTGGATTCACTTAAGGACTGTGTGATCTGCTTAACTGCAGTGATTTGCTTAACAACCATGACAAAATGATTCTAAAATTGGTTAACAAGTGACTTGCTGAGCAACGGAAATTCTGATCTCAACTGTGGTTGTAAATCAGAGACTACTTATATTATTTTGCTTGTGGCTCCTTCGTGGGAAAAAAAAAACTATGAGGAGATGCAGTGGTGATGATGATGATGATGATGATTATGATGATATCTTCCTCCTAAGAAATACAGTGCTTCCAGATGAAAGCTTCCTGGCATTACTAATGCTACGTACTAATGCTAGTACTGAAATATGAGATGGAAGACATCTCTGTCACATTCATTGTGTGAATGAAAGAAAATTGCATGATACAGGTCATCCTAGACCAGTGTTTCTCAACCTTGGAAGCTTGAAGATGGGTGGACTTCAACTCCCAGAATCCCCCAGCCAGCGTTGCTGGCTGGGGGATTCTGGGAGTTGAAGTCCACCCATCTTCAAGCTTCCAAGGTTGAGAAACACTGTCCTAGACTTACAACAGTTCATTTAGTGACCATTCAAAGTTACAATGGCACTGAAAAAAATGATTTATTATTATTTCTTACATTTACAACCATTGTAGCATCTCAGAGCATGGTTTTCTGTGATCCAGATTCCAACACTTGGCAACTGACTCAGATTTATCAAGGGGGTCATGGGATCCCCATGGCAGCCAATCTCATTGTACACACGTTGTGCATTGACAATAAAAGGTTTGAATTGAATTGAATCCCCTTTTGCGACTTTCTGACAAGCAAACTCAATGGGGAAGCCAGATTCACTTCAGAACTGTGCTACTAAGTTAACAATTGCATCGATTCATTTAACAACCGTGGCCAAGAAAGGTCGTAAAAATTAATTAAAAAAAATTTTTTTTTGAGTAAAATAAAATTTACTCAGCAAATGTTTCACTTAGCAACAGAAATGTTGGGCTCGATTGAGGACTCGTAAGTCGAGGTGTAAAAGCTTCATCTGGAAGTCTCCCAATTCGCTTCCTTTTCACCAAATTCTTTGTTTGCTGGCTGCTGGCAGTGGGGTGATTATAAAACGCCACCAGGCAGTCCCTCTTGATTTCATAAGCCCGGTGCAAACCATCTCTTTTTTTTTTCATGTAACCTGCAGCACTTCTTCCCTCCCCCCACTCTCCTCTCCCCAAAGCAGATGCCCACCAGACGTTGCCTGATAAGGGAGCTGTGGCTGGGAAAAGAGATGCTGTGGAGGATCTGTATTCTTTGGGGCAGGATTCTATTGGTGAATATCCATTAGCCGGTTTTTCTGAGCTTTCCCTGAATTTCCCATTATTTAACTCAGGGGTGTCAAACTCAAGGCCTGGGAGGCCGGATCCAGACCGCGGGGTGTTTAGATCTGGCCCATGAAGCCACCTTGGAAACAGCAAAGGACCAGCCTGCGGTGCCTCAGCCAGTGAAATCGGAGCTTGGGAGGGATGCATGCGATCCTCCCGGGCTTTGTTTTCACTGGCAGAGGATTGCAGGAGGCCGTCGCAGCCAAAAATGGAGCTCAGGAGCCTGTTTTCACTGGAAGAGCACTTGGGCCACCCCCAACACGAGTGACGTTGAGCTGGCCACCCCCATCCTGGCCATGCCCACCCCAGCTCCCCAAGGTCAAATACAACCCTGATGTGGCCCTCAATGAAATCGAGTTTGACACCCCTGATTTAGCCCTTAATGCCGTTTCCTCCCTTTTTCAGCACCTGTTCTGCAACTTCCTGATTATGGCATCTTCCAGACATTGATGGATTTTCTCTCCTACCTGAATCTCCGAGGTGAGAACACATAAGAGGGTCTTTGAGAACGAAGGAGAGGGTATAACGCACTGAGCAGCGGCCTTGCTTAGCAATGGACATTCTGGTCCCACTTGTGGTTGTAAGACGAGGAGTACGTGCCACAGCTGTTTTGACTTGCAGAAGAGAGTGGGAATGCTCCTCCACAGAGCATCTGCCTCTATAACATTTGACTGGTGTTTTCTAAAAGACTTCCTATATACATTGCTCTTATGGAAGAGTGTTACTTCTGGTTTTTATACATAAGGGATTTTATTTGGGCCCATTTCTTACTGTTTTTATTACTTGGGGATGTTGTCTGCAGGTAGTCCTCAACTTACAACAATTTGTTTAGTGATCATTCGAAATTACAACAGCACTGAAAATAGTGACTTATGACCATTTTTCACACTTTCAATCGTTGCAGCATCCCCATGATCATATGATCAAAATTCAGATGCTTGGCAACTGACTCCTATTTATGGGCTCAAGGGATCAGCTTTTGCAAACTTCTAACAAGCAAAGTCAGTGGGGAAAGCAAAGTCATTTAATAGCTGTACTACTAATTTAACAATTGCATTGATTCACTGAACAACCGTGGCAAGAAAAGTCATAAAATGGGGTAATATTCACTTAACAACTGTCTTGCTTAACAACAGAAATTTTGGGCTCAATTGTAGTCGAGGATTATATACTTCTGGATGCTGCTTATCACAATCTCTCAGGGTTAGCACTGACATTTCCTTGCACTGGAAGACAAAGCTTGCTTATTATTGATTTCTTCCTTCATCCGATGCCCTGTTTTCTCTGTTAGCCTGACTGATAGCAATGGCAATAGCACTTATTTATTTATTTATTGGTTCGATTTATATGCAGTCCTTTTCTGGAGACTCAAGGCGGCTTACAATGCGTTAAGCAATAGCCTTCATACTTTTGTATATACCTGCTTAGTAGGGCTTTCGGCCCCCCCTAAGCGGTGTTCTTTTTTATACAAAGTCAGCTTATTGCCCCCACAATCTGGCTTCTCATTTTACCTACCTCGAAAGGATGGAAGGCTGAGTCAACCTTGAGCCTGGTGAGATTTGAACTTGCAGTAATTGCAAGCAGCTGGTGCTACTTAATAGCACTTTAGTCTGCTGCGCCACCAAGGCTCTTAGACTTATATACAGCTTCACAGTGCTTTACAGCCCTCTCTAAGTGGTTTACAGAGTCAGCATATTTCCCCCAGCAATCTAGATCCTCACTTTACTGACCTCGGAAGGATGGAAGGCTGAATCAACCTTGAGCCAGTCAGGATCAAACTCCTGGCAGTGAGCAGAATTAGCCTGCAATACTGCATTCTACCCACTGCACCACTATGGCTCAAGTCACAAGCATGAAGGAAGAATATGGGGTGAGCAGGAAGGAGCATTCTGGAGGCTTTTATAACATATATCCTCCACACTTACTATTTGACTACTAGACCAGCAATCAAGTGAACAATCATCCGGTCAAGGAACTACCAATGCAGACAAATTAATAGTAAACAGCCTATGCAGGGAATTACCAAGAACACTCCCATCGATACCGACAGGGCAAGCGACTATTATATAAAAATAAGAGCAAACTCAATTTCCTTCTAGCACTGATGATGTTACTTAGTGCGGTAATGAAATGTCTGCAAGAAAACTACCAAGCTC